>NW_026294514.1:54752373-55952373 GCF_007827085.1 Peromyscus californicus insignis | reverse complement strand
AAGATCTGACACACACAGCAGTTCTGGGATGCAGACTCAATTTTGAGACAAGCTCAGTTCTCTCAGCAATAATCTATAAATCCCGGGAGATTTCAGCTTGTGCTTATGAAACTGACAGGCTGAGTCCAAGCTTCATGTGGGAAACATTTGAAAGAGAAGCCAAGGCATTTTGAAAAGTATGAAATATATATCCTGTAAAACATGGTATTTAAAAGAAAAAAAATAGTGTAGCCAGTGTAGCCGTGGCCCGGATCATGCCCATTAATGAAATGGAACATCTCGAAGCAGTGGAACGCAGCATGTGGTGGTAGACCAAACACCTGCCATCACATCACACGAGTGCACCCGGGGAGAGGACGAATCCTCGTGGTCGGATCCTCCCTGCAGATGCCCTCACAGACACACCCCTAGGTGAACTCCGCTAACTCTCCACCCACCCAACTCAAAATCAAGCTGGAGCACCACACGGGTCCCGAGTTCCACCCATTTTCCACCACACCGGTCCCGAGTTCCACCCATTTTCCCATTGTTTTTGAAGATTTTTAGTCAAATGGTGTGATTTTTAAGTTGTTAGGAATCTTAACTTGGCCAGGGTCTTTTTAATAAATATCTTGTTGTTTTGAATTATGGCTACTTTCAAAATCTTTCAGGGGGAGAAGAGTTTGGGTTGTTTTGTAGCATGTTGTATGTTAACAATAATTCTATTCATGACTGATGGTATCATAAAAAGATACAACAGATTTCTCAGAATTTCCTATGATCTATGTACTTTACCACATCCAAGAAGCCTATCAAATCTAACATATTTTAAATTACTATTATTGTGTGTCTGTGTGTGTGTGTCTGTGTGTGTGTGTGTGTGTGTGTCTGTGTGTGTGTGTGTGTGTGTGTGTGTGTGTGTGTGTGTGTGTGTCCATACACACGGTGCAGTCCATGGTGGGTATGTGGAGGTCAGGTGACAATTTTGGGGAATCAGTTATCTCTCTCCACCTTGCATTCTAGAGATCAAACTCTGGTTGCCAGGCGAAGTTGAACCATCTTGCCAGCCCAACATCTCTGTTTTTAAGGTCAGAAAGTATACTCATTGGAGATGTTCCAGGAACCCAGAGTTAACTCAAGGCTAAAAGGACTTAATTTGGTTTGGGGAAGCTATCAAAAATGTGCAAGTGTTTAAAACACTTGCCTAAGGCCCTAGGTCACTGTCGGACAAACCGACATGGCAATAAGCAGTTACATGGTGCTTATGGAGGAAGCTACAAGGAACTTACGTCTTTCATACTTTCCTTAAATAAGCAAAGGGCAACAAAAGATAACATAAACATGAAAGCTGATAAAATACAAAATCTTTGTTGCCTAGACCAATTGCTTAAAATATAAAATAAAGCAAACAAACAAAAAACCCTCTTATTCAAGATCAAACTAAAACTTCAAAAACCTCTGTCCTCTTAACAGTGAAAGTTCCACTCCAACTTCCCATCAGTGTATCATTGAACTTACTTTTTTTTGAGCATAAATAAATGCTGTCAGTCTTAGTATATAACTACTAATAAAATTCACCCTCCATAGACCTTCAACTTTCTCTACACAAGGTAGTTGTTGGAGTTGTTTGATTGTTCATTTGTTTAGTTTTGAGTCAGAGTCTCACTATAGTCCAAGCTATCATCCTGCCTCAACCTATAAACGCAGGGATTACAGTTATGTGTCATCCACCATTGCTGATTTTATGCAATCAGGCTTCATTTTAGTGTCCTTCTCTTTTTGTATTCCATAATTAATTGCTTTAAGGCAAAAGTACTCTTTTTTTCTTCTAATTAAAACAAGTCTTTGTCAGACGGTGGTGGCGCACGCCTTTAATCCCAGCACTCAGGAGGCAGAGGCAGGTGGATCTCTGTGAGTATGAGGCTTAGCCTGGTCTACAGAGCGAGATCCAGGACCAGCACCAAAACTGCAGAGAAACCCTGTCTCGAAAAACCAAAAACAAAAAAGGCCTTACAGGCTTTTCCTTATTAAAATCTTGTGCCTTCTCTTATCTTAAACATACTTTATATTAAGCATAGTCATAACCCCTTAGCTTCTTTTCCTGCTGCTGTGGTAATGTACTATGACAGAAGCAACTTACACGAGAGAGAAAAGGGTTATTCTGGTTTCCAGCTCAAGGGACAGTTCATCATGGCGGGGAAATCAAGGCATGTGGAGCTGGAAGCAGTAGTCTTATCACATCTACCATCAGGAAAGGGGAGAGAGAGAGAGACAGAGACAGAGAGAGACACAGAGAGAGAGACAGAGACAGAGAGACAGAGAGTAAGAGAGAGAGAGACAGAGAGACAGAGACAGAGAGAGACAGAGACAGAGAGAGACACAGAGAGAGAGAGACAGAGAGAGAAAGAGAGAGAGACAGAGAGACAGAGACAGAGAGAGACAGAGACAGAGAGAGACAGATAGAGAGACACACAGAGAGAGACAGAGACAGACAGAGAGAGACACAGAGAGGAGAGACACACAGAGAGAGACACAGAGAGAGACACACACAGAGAGAGACAGAGACAGAAAGACAGAGACAGAGAGAGAGGGACAGAGAGAGAGACACACACACAGAGACAGCGACAGAAAGACAGAGAGAGACACAGAGACACACAGAGAGAGACAGAGACAGAGACAGAGAGAGAGAGAGAGAGAGACATGCTGTTGCTCAGCACCCTTTCTCCACTACACAGCCACCGACCCCAGCAGGAGAATCCCATCCACAGTGGGCCCATCTTCTCACCTCAGTTAACACAGTCAGGATGCCCCAAAGCCATGCCCAGAGGCCAATCTGCTTCTCAGTTTTCACTAAATATGAAGGTTACTGTTGGTTTAAAATTCTGATTAATATATGGAAGTGCAACTACCAAAATAGTAAGGATAAAAGGAATGATCACAGGTTGCCCCCCTTATCAGCTGGGGAAACATTTGAAGGGTTCCCAGTGCATGCCTTCAACCAATAACTTTGGCAGTCCTTGTGTGTACTGTTTTCCCTATATATACAAACCTGTGGTTGGTTTACAAATTAGGCATGGTAAGAGATTAAACAATTACTAATAGCAAAGTGGAGGCCAGAGAGGCCATTGGATCCCCTGGGACTGGAGTTACAGACAGTTGTGAGCCACCATGTGGGTGCTGGGAATTGAGCCTGAGTCTTCTAACAAGAGTAGCTAGCGCTCTTAACCACTGAGCCATCTCTCCAGCCTCTCCTTGACCCAGGTGAAGTTATATTTAGCTTGTATTTGCAAGTCAAGCAAGGTTGGGCTCGCGGAGGCCTGACTGCCCAGTGATTCCCTCCAGGCTCCTGTCCAGTGTGCTTTGCGGCCTGGTGTGGGCACAACTTACCATCTGAAGTCACTGGTGCAGGCCTAACACAATGCCACACACTGGGTAATTTATAAGGTTCTGGAGGCCAGGAAGCCCAAGATCGAGAGGCCCACAGTCTTCCAAGATGGCACCTTGTACACTGTGCTCTCGTGAGACAGCTACTCTATCCTCACACGACTTAGAAAGACAACATCCCCACTCCCACAAAGACATAATAGCACTAATAGCACTCCTAAGGCCCAGTCCCAACACTGCTGTCCCAGAGACTGAGTTTCCACATGAGTTTTGAAGAGGGATTTAAACCACAACAAGGTCTCTATGGCAACATGGCAGTGTTTGGAGTATGTGAAAGGTCAACCAATCAGCAACGGGCTGCAGATTGGAAACTGAGCCAATGCCTGGTCCCCTCCAGCAGCATGACAAGCCTCACCTCAGCTCAGTGGCTCCCTGTCCCTCTCCCTCCTGGTGAGCAGCCTAAAAGGACCCTCAATGTCTCCTACACAGAGTGCAACCCAAGGTCTCTGACGGTTGAGAAAGGTGGTTGGCCCTGGACAAGCCCTAGCATCCAGAAGGCCAATGCAGACTGAGGGTAAACTGAGGATTCCAGCTGCAAATGGCACCTTCCCTGTCAGGAAGAGAGCTGGTTTCCCGGCATGGTGAAGACTGATGCTCTGTACCAGCATTCACAAACAGGAAAAGGAATGATCTCCAACAGTGCAGACAATCCCAACACTCAGGAGAATGGGGCAGAAGGGTTGCAAGTTCAAGGCTGCCTGGGCAACTTAAGGAGATCCTGCCTCAAAACAAAAAGGGTGAAGGGTCTGTGAATACATAGATCATTGATAGAGCACTTGATAAGGGTGGAGGGGCTGTGAATACATAGCTCATTGATAGAGCACTTGATAAGCCCTAGCATATGCAAAGCCCTGGGTTCAGCCTTCAGTACAAAGGAGTTTTGTTGCAGATTGATTGACAAGGTTCAGGAGGCCGGCTCACTTTGCCTCCTTCTCCTGTCCTCTAGTGAGGAAGAGGCTGGTTGGTTGTACCCAGGTCTTGGTGGACTAGCCTGGGGCAGGGTACTGGCGGTTGACTCTGGTCTATCCTGCAGCTGTCAAGGGCACTTCTTGCTTCTAATTGAGTTTCCAGAGGCCCGTTCTGCCCCCCTCAGCTTCTGCTGAGGAGAGATTTGTGGCACTGCAGGGCACTTGGGGGGCATTTTAGGTCAGATCTCGGGGCTCTGAGCTTTCATACTGAAAAACAGCTTGCCGCAGTTTTTAGGAACAGGGATGTTGCCTTGGCACAGCTCTGTTCCTCCAGCCCCCACCACATTCTAACTCTGGTATCCCATGCTCGAGACACTTTGGAAGGATGACAGTGTCAACCCTGCATGGAGCTGGCTCCATCCCAGGCTGCCCGAGGCTCCACTCTACCAACTTACCCCTCAGGAACACCCTGTTCTCTTGGGCTTTACTGGAAGAAGATTCACATAACAAAACCACCATAGAGCCATTTACATCACTGTGGAAAAAATACCTACTCAGTTCCTCTGCCCTCTCTACAGTTGACCTTTTTACCTTTGATTATAAAGCCTCTTTATATTTTCTAAAAACTACATCCCTTTCAGGGGTGATTTGCAGGACTTTTCACTGAGCTTCTGAGCTGTCCTTTTACTTTTTTTTATAATACTTACTTGGTGCACAGTTTTTTTTTAAAAATTTGATGAAGCCAAATTTATCTACTTTTAAAATTTTGTTGTGTGCCAAACATCACAGGCAGGAATCCTTTTCTAAATCACAAATCACAAAGGCTTTTCATCTAGGATTTTCTTCTAAGAGTTTTATCATTTTAGCTCTTTGAGGCTTTTGATCCATTTCAAGTTAATCTTTGTGTATGATGTGAGGAAAAGTCTAACTTCAGCTGTCCTGGACTCAGTTGTTAAAGAGACTATTCTTTCTCCCATTAATAGTCTTGGTATTCTTGTCGATGGCAAATGACCACAGATGTACAGGCTTTATGTCTGAGTCCTCAATACCATCGGTCTGTATGTCTGTTTTGATTACCACAGCTTTGTAGTGAAATTTTAATGTGAGTCTCCAGCTTTAATATGGAGACTTTACTATGGCTATTCAGAGAGCAGTCTACACCTCCTCCAGGTGCTCAATGGCTAGCCTGATGATGTAACAGGCCAGCACTTCCACCCTCTATGGTCTCCACCTTAAGAAGGAAAGCGCTCAGGTGTGAGGCCCTCAGGAAGAGTGAGGCTGTCATACCTACTCCTATAAAGACACTTTGGCCAAACCATCACTAGAGGGCAAGAGTCAAGGGCCAGGCCAGCTAGCAATGCCATCTCTGAGAAGGGCACTCCACTTCCTGTGTCTACCCTCTCCCGGGTAAGGGTAGTTTGATTCAAGGCTAGGGCATGCAGCTGCATGTGGCTAGCTGTCTAGCTAACTCTTCAACGGTCTCTGTGACCCACCCAGGAATCTGGAACAGACCCTCCCTCCCACTGAGCCACTCAGCCTGGCTACTCTCAGGTAAGCATACATCCCTGCTCTTGCAGCAAGATGCTGGCACTCACAGAGAAGTGCAGACCCTGCTGTTTCCCCTCTCAGGGTCAAGAAGCTGTACACCCCCACCAGTGCAGGTCTACTGCCCTTGGCTCTTATCCTCTATAGTTCATCTGGCAAAAGTGTCTTTATAGAGGGGAATACATATGGCATATGGGGTTGCAGCTCACCTACTGAGAATGTACAACCTGCTCTCCAGGCGCTTGCAATGCCCTCCCCTTAACAAAACTCTTCCTTAGGAACCCCTCTCGTGCCTACAGTGTAGACCTTAGTCCTGACGCAATACAAACCTGGGTCCTCTGTTGTGGAGTATTAGTTGAAGATGTGTTACGTTTGTTTAGGCTGTGGGACATTTGTTTAATGATACAAAGATATGTTGCATTCTTTTATGCTGCATTTGTTTAACTCTGTGAAGCTGGCATTATTTCGCCTGTCTAAATACCTGATTAGTCTAATAAAGAGCTGAATGGCCAATAGCGAGGCAGGAGAAAGGATAGGCAGGGCTGGCAGACAGTGAGAATGTATAGAGGGGAAATCTGGGAGGAGAGAGGAAGTAGCCAGAAAAGGAGAAGGATTCCAGGGGCCAGCCACCCAGCTCACAGCCAGCCATAGAGTAAGAAGTAAAGAAAGGAATATAGAATAGAGAAAGATAAAACCCAGAGACAAAAGGTAGATGGAATGATTTAAGAAAAGCTGCCAAGAAACAAGCCAAGCTAAGGCTGGGCATTTATAAGTAAGAATAAGCCTCGGTGTATTAATTTCGGGAACTGAGTGGCAGGCCCCCAAAGAGCCAGAGTAAAAAAAAAAAAAAAAAAAAAAAAAAACAACTACAATCCTCCTCGGCCAAATGTACAGCTGCCTCTCCAGTCTGCATGCTGCCGTCAAGGGTTACTGAGTCCACAACCACCTCCTACCAGGCCTGTGGCTCCTAGCCCCAGACAGAGATGGATGTCCACTCTAGCTCTCTGTTTTTCCGTGGCTGGTAGACAAAGGTACCCTACCAAGCCACTGCCCCTTGTCCAGCTCAGCTCTGAGGTAACTCTCCCTAGGGTTAATCCTGACAGCAACAACTGGGAGTCCTGTAACAACCTCACCATGGGCAGCAGCAATGTCTGGAATAACCATGAGGAAGGCAGAGTCCTCTTTCCACGCTGCTCAGAGTGGTTGCACCTCTGCAGAGCTGCCACACAGCATCTACTTTAGTGTCTGGGCCCCGAGTTAGGTCACATCTGCGGATGTACACAAAAGCCAGATAGTGACCTTGCCTGGATGATGTGGCAGGGGAGTTTCTATTAGATTTATGTTGGTAAATGGCCTTGTCCCGAGTAGGCTGAGAGCACACGTGAATGCCACAGGGAGCTTCACAACACCCTGGCCCTGACCCACATGCTCTGAAGCAATATGGCCAGGATTTGTAGGCCACACTTTAAACAACAGTGGTGCTCCCAAATAGTTAGGTATTCCACATGTCAGCGAGCTTCTTCTTAAAACAGATGGAAGTTCACCGTGGAGGCTGTGGGTGGTCATGCCAGGCCTGGCCCACCAGGCAGGACTTATCTCCACAGCTACTAACCAGGTATGTTCAATTGCCCTTACTCACTAGGTGGTCGTGGCGCACGCCTTTAATCCTAGCACTCAGGATGCAGAGGCAGGCAGACCTCTGAGTTCCGAGCCAACCTGGACTACAGAGTGAGTTTCAGGACTACACAGAGAACCCTGCCTCAAAAAACCAAAATCAAACAAAACAAAAATCGGCCTTACCCTGGAAGCGGCTGTTTGGAACACCAAATAAGCCCTGGATCTAGGTCAGCTCAAGAGCCATGCCCATCACACAAGAGTGATGAAGTCTAGAGGCAAGAGGGCCTCTGTGCCTCTTGAGGTTTCAGGAGCTATATCTATATAACTACGAAACCCTTCAGTTCCAAACCTCTGGAGCTGGAAGTACCTATGAAGCCTATCTCAGGAGACGCTGGAATCTGAGAGTGGCGGGGAGAGCATGTGGCTCAGCAGAAACGCCCTTCTAGAGATGTGGACAAGGCTCCTGCAGCTGCTGTCACATGCACTCAGGGCTCTGAGCTCGGCTCTGCAGGCAGAGTCCCTGCAGGCTTTTTGTGATTGAAGCTGGTTTTACAAAAAGAAAAGGCAGGCTGCCTAGATGGCAGACCAGACCAGAAGCTGTCTAAGTAGAAAAGTTTCAGGAGAGGCAGGCAGAAGCCACACAAAGGAAAGATGAATCCAGGAGACTGCCTAGCTCCTACAGTGCAGGCCCCCAAGGTTATCAGCACACTAGTCTCTCTGCACCTATCAGTCATGTGGACAGCTTTGTCCAAACACATCAGACCTGGCTGGGTACTCTTGTCCAAGTTTCCTCTCTCCTTGGTGACCTGTCCCAGAGTCAGGGCAGCAAAGCAGGAAAACACCTCCAGGGATACAAGGATAGCAGGGCCCAGAGCTGAATATCTGGAGCTATCTCCTGCTGCGGCGCTCAGACAGAGACAGAGACAGAAGTGGGCTTCTGCAGGAGCATAGCTGCAGCCCATATGGGTGGCCCAACCTCGTCTAAGCAGGCCTTCTTTCAGCTGGCCTGGGTACGGAGACATGCCCAGGCTTCCGGCTGATCAAAGGGACCTGGGATTCAGCAGAGCCGAACAGCTGCCAAAGTGCTGCCTTGATGTGGAGTGCCTGCGGGCAGGGGTTTGGGACAGGCAGGGGGTGAGTACAGGTAGGACCACCCTTGAGTAGAATGTGCCAATGCTCTCTCCATCCTGCACCCCACGCACCCCATGCCTACTCCAACAGCCCCCAAGTCCTGGAAGCAAGGGCAGTTTGGGAACTCAGACTTGAGGCTCAGCGCCTCTGTACTGGGTACCTGATCTAGGACTAAGAGGACTTTGCAGGGACTTACTTAGTGTCTGAGTAAAGAGGGAAACAGCACCCTACTTCCTAGAGCCCACACAGGGGTGATCTCTAGCATCTACCTGGGTCTGGGACCCCATATGAAACCCCAGATGTCATCCTGGCCTAACAGTAATGAGACTGCATTCCCCCAGACACAGAGAGAAAAAACCAGAAACACTGCAGTGCTCTGGGCAGCAAAAGGGAGCGGGGACAGCTCTCCTGGCTACGCAGAGCCACTCAGGGTCCTGCTTCCTTCTGGCAGGGACTCGGATGCCATTTGCCGAAATATCTCTAGGGAGGTGGCTGTCCGGATCCCCTGAGCTGCGCCATGCTGCCAGCCGCTCCTGGAGGCCACTTTTCTCCCACCAGCCCCCTTACAGCATCTGCTTCTTTCCTTGGGGTGCTACCCAGGGTGCGGTCCCTACAGAGATGTGGGCACCCTGGGTTTTCCATATTTCCCAGGCACCACGCCACCTCCTAAGAGGCCAAAGTGCCATCACCTGTCACTTGAGCCTAGCCCATGCCTCTGACCCCTGCGGCCGGCTGGCACCACTTTGCCCCTGTTAACAGATGGTGGCTTTGATGGCTGTCTCTTTGGAAGTTGCTTTGGGAGCCACTGAAAGATGCTCATGAAGCCAAAGAGAACATGAAACATGGTGGTTGCACCAGCTCGAGGAGGTAGTGCCAAATCACGGGAAAAGAGGGGAGGCCAGTAGGCTTGCTAGGAACCAGCAGACCTCCAGCCTGTCCTGATGTCCCTCTGAGCAGTCAGGGCTCAACACGGAAAACAGGACTCTTACGGAAGCTGGGAGCTTGGGACCAAGCACTCTCTCCTCAGCTCCACACTACGTGACAATAGACATGTAGGCCCTAGCCTCATCTGGCTTGGAGGAATGTAGTTTCTCTTTCTGATTTGTTTTCTACCCATTAATGTCTACTTTCTCTCTTACATCCATACCAAATTTTGGGCAGGCAAGGACCCCGAGGCATCCCTGTGTGCTCTGCATACAATGGCCCCAGCACCCATCCTTCCAAAATCTCTCATTGTAACCCCATTCCCAACTGCCACAGGAGGTAGGCCCAACCAAGTTAAAGCCTGTGTTTGGCATCCAGTGCCCTAGGGGAACTTGGACCAAGCTATGCCATGGCCTGGCTGAGGGACGGCTAGATTGTTGCCTGTGTTGCCTCATACGTGACTGTATCTCTCTGCAGCCAGGAGCCCAGGGGCAGGTAAGGCAGGGTCTGGTGGGTGCAGCTCTTAGCTCAGGAATAATGCGGTTCCGGCAGCCAGGGCTTGGGGATGCAGGGTGGGGTGGAGGGCGGGCATCATCTTTCTGTTCCTCCCAAGGCCTCATCCCTTTGACTGCAGCTGGGCAGCTTCAGCAGAGTCCCCTCTGCCATGAGGTCCCTCCGCTCCTGCTGCCCGGACAACTATTCCCTGCTCAGCCTCCTTGTTCTCTTTCACCAAGGCTCTGACAGGTCCTGCCTACCTAGAGCTGAGAGGACTAGATTGCCTATGTCCCGCCTTGCCTCTTGGCTTAAAGTCTGTCTTGGACATGGGCTGAGATGGTGGCAGGCCCTCATGGTATATCCCAGAAAGAACGAAGGACCACCGTGAACTCTAAAGACAGCACCCAGCAATGGGGCAGCTTGCTTCTGGCACCTTCAGTATATCCCAAATGTCGTGGTAAGAACTCCTTCCACCTCCAGAGGAGAGGGGTGCTATGCTGTGAGCTGGGTCTACTCAAGCAGCTGGTGAGTGGTGGGTCCCAGGTCTGTTTCCTTTTATCCAAGGCTGAGGCAAGTGAGTTAGCTCAGGTGCCACCTAACTAGGTGGTGGGAATAGAAACTTCACCTTGGTGGAACATACCCATCCGAAGGCCCCTCCCTGGGGGCAACAAGGCCACTGCCATTCCTGGTGCCCTACCTTGCAAGGGAGGGGAGGTTGCTGGGGACCTGCCAGCCCTTACATGCTGCCCTCTTGCTCCCTGTCAGTTCCACAGCAGGCCCTGAGCTGTTCACATACCAGGTCCCTCAAGGTTATGGAGAGAAGCATCCCTCTGGAGGAAGGTCTTGGCTGCCGGTACTGTGACCTGAGGGAAGGTGCTATGCTGTAGTTCTGCAGGCAGAGTGATAAGGATGTCCCTAGGAGAGGGAGCCACCCTATACAGGGCATCACCTGAGCTAGCATCACAGAAAGGGCCACCATATTCTAGAGATCTGCCATTTGGGGCCCAGAAGTGGCTCAGACACTAAACCTGCCCTGAGGAACTATCTAGTCTGGTCAAGTCACAAAGAGGCATGCAATGGTGATGGTGACAGGTCACACATGGGGCCTCTATTGAGCCTCAGCCAAACCCTGAGTCAATTCCCAGGCCACCAAGGAGGTCACCTCCTAATCCCCAGGCATAGGGTGGGAGGCCAGACCACATGGAAAGCACATAAGATAAGCCGGAGCCTGGGCCAGGGTCAAGTGCCCTATTGAAGGCAGTAGGGGGCCAAAGCTGATCTGACCAGGAGGAGCACACCTCAGCATGCAGTGCGCAGGGGTTGGTGAGTCAGGAAAAGTATTATGGTGCAGGGGTTTGAGGAGATCTGCCCTCTTGGACTGGGTCTCCATTGCTGCTCTCAAGCAATAACTGTGTGCACGGGGTAACTTCAGTGGGAGTTAGGGCAGGAAACCCAGCCTCCTGAGAGCCACAGTCCAACCGTTTAGGAACCCTGATGGGAGGGTCATCCTGAGGCATGGGTGATTAGTTAGGGGTGTTGTCACAAACCCACAGGTCCTGACCCAGCTGAATCAAGAGCCCTGCACTCTTTTGTCACATTGGGGTTATCTTACTACTCTCAACCAAGTGGGCCACTTTCGTTTGCTTTCTTCCCATTTTCACATTAGGTATCTGGGTCCACAGACTGACCTCAGCTACGATGACCTCTACCCACAGGGTAGAGAGAAGAGAAGGGACAGTGCCACCAGCAGCAGCCAAGCAAGAAACTCCGAACCCAGCACCACCAGCGCCCAGGTGGGGTGCCAGGCACCCTCCCCTCCTCCCCATCATCCCTGCAGCTCTGCTTGGCAGCTGATGGTCCGCCACATGTCTGGGGTTGAGCTGCCCTGCATAGTCTCCTTACTCCACTGCTCTTTTCAGAGGTCACCTGCCACCCTGCAACCAAGCCCACAGACCTGCCTCTACCCCACTGCTTTTGTCGCCCGAGCTCCTAAGGAGTCACGAAGAGGGGACCGAAACACCCGCTGACAATCTGCAACAATTAAGTCATCCGAGCTGGTGAAGGCTAGTTTTCTGGCCAGTTTCCCGCGTTCAGCCCCCTCACCCTCCTCCAAAACACGTCAGATGAGAACTGGAGCCCTGCAGAAGCGGCTAGAAAGGGCGTAGGGAGGTAGGAGCTGTTGTGGGGGTGCAGGTGAGCAGAGAAGCGAGGGACCAGGACAGAGTGGTGGAAGCGCGGAGAGAGAAAGTCAGGTACAGTGAAGGATGGAGAGGAGCAAAGGGGTGCCGAATTCAGCAGGGGGCGGGGAAGTCCATGATTGGCCAGGCAAGGACGTGATGTCACGTCCGGCGAGGGAAGCCCTGCCTCAGCGGTCCCCCCCCCGCCCCGCCCCCGCCCCCACAGGTGGTGCCTCCGCCCTGAGTGCTGGGTTTGGGGGGAGGAGGGGGTGGCGCCTTCGAGGACCCTGGACTCAGCTTTGCGTTCCAGGCTCCCCCTCCTCCTAGAGCAACCGAGCACATCACGTGGACTGGAAGGGCCTCCCCCTCCCAAGAGCGAAGGAGCGCCCGGTGCGCCCCGATCGTGCCCCCAGCCGCGCCCCGCCCCGCCCCTCCCCGCCCGGGCGCTCCCCTCTTCCCGCCCGCGCTCCCCGCCCCTCCCTGCCCCTCTCCGCGGCCGCCGTGGGGCCGGGCGGGCGGCGGGGGAGGCGCAGAGCCGGGACTGCGCGTTCGCCCGCCGCGCTCTGGGCGGCCCGACTGAGCGGCTGGACCTCGCGCCTCGCGCCTCGCGCCCCGCGCCGCAGTCGCAGCCGGCTTTTGTTGTCTCCGCCTCCTCGGCCGCCGCCGCCGCCGCCGCCGCCTCTGGACCACGAGCCGCGCGCGCCGGGACCTTGGCTCTGCCCTTCGCAGACTAGGCTGAGCGGGCCGGCCGGGAGCGAGGGAGGCGCGCGCGGGCGGCCAGGGAGCCGCGGGGCCCCCGCCATGGAGCTCCGGGCCCGAGGCTGGTGGCTTCTGTGCGCGACCGCCGCGCTGGTCGCCTGCGCCCGCGGGGACCCCGCCAGCAAGAGCCGGAGCTGCAGCGAAGTCCGCCAGATCTACGGGGACAAGGGCTTTAGCCTGAGCGACGTGCCCCAGGCAGAGATCTCGGGTGAGTCAGGGTGCGGCGTCCCGGGGCTCCGGACCCCAGCACTTAGGAGGAGGTCTGCTCTGGGCCCCTGACCCGTGCGCCGCAGCTAGCCCCGGGCGCCAGAACCCGCCACCCAGACTTGGAGTGGCCTCCTGCGCCTCAACTGCTCTGTACCCCGCGGCCCTCGCCTCTAAGCTCTGATCCGCTCTGTGGCTTCCCAATTCCCGGTCACTACGCGCTGGAGTCCCTTCCCCATAGCGCTGTTCTGGCCCGGCTAGGGACGAGGGGACGCCGGCGCGGTGCACTCCCTTTGGGTCAGGGTTGGAGCTGGGCGTCTTCAGCCCCTGGCTTGGCCCAGTGTGCGGCCGGGGCGACAATCCCAGCTCCGGGGCAGCGTGCCTGCCGCCCTTGTGGTGGATCAAGCGGTAGCTGTGGGGCGGTCTGTTGGGGCACAGCTCCCGCTGGCAGCGGGCTAGGAACTTCTCTATGCGGACCTCTCCCAGAGGCGTCAAGGTTCTACTTAGGAGTTCCCGTGGGTCCAGGGCAGGAGCAGCCTAAGTGGGATTTATGGGAGGAGATCCTGTCCTTCAAGCCTGGATTCCAAAGAAATGTGAGCCTGCTGTGGGCTTCAGGCGACCCCCGGGTTCGCGGGGATTCCTACCCTGGAACTTGTGCCCGCCAGCGCCCCGGCCCTAGCGCACTCGTGGTCGGGCCGGGCACTTGGGGCCGCCTGGAGCTGCGAGCCCAGCTGCAGGTGGTCGGCGTCTTGGATCCCGCCCAGGGGCCTTGTCATCTCTTTGTAAGAAGAGCGGCCCTCCTGGCGGCGGCCTCGGCCCTGCAGCTGCTGAGAGCAGCTCTTCCCCTCCCTTCCCTTCCCTTCCCTGCTGCCTCAGGAGCTCTGGGAACCGAATCTTTATGAGCTTGGAGCGCCCATGCGGTGTCCTAAGGACCTCCCCAGCCCCAGGCTTCACCCTTAAATGTGTGCGGAGTTTCCCTGAATAAGAGCAACACCAGGGCCTTGGTGAGCAGGGAATTCCTGCTGTATGGTTCTTCTGAAACTGAGGGGGCTTGCAGGCTAGAGGCCAAACTCAAGTGGTACTATAGGCATTCTGAATGAGGACAACCAGAGGGGGTAGCCTGTGGCCTTATCTTGCTTAGGAGTGGCAATACATAGCCAGGCCCTGGGGAGAGACAGAACCACAGACACCTTGCTTGGCCTGAGTCTCTTGGCTAACTCCCCCTCAAGTACCTCCAGTACAGGCCTTCCTATACCTCTCTCTGCAGACAGCCCGGCCATGTCAAGGCCACACCTCCTGCGCTTCTCTGGGCACTGTCCACCTGGGTGCGTGGCAGCAGAAGGTACCAGTATAGTTTGGTTGGTGCCTGCTGGCTTTCTCCCCTCCTCCAAACACACATAAATAGGAACTTATACCGGGCATCCTTGCCTATCTCTGATGCCTGCCAGACTCCAGCTCCCCACACACACCAGTCTGACACCTTCCAGCCTACAGCTCCCCATGGCATGGCCATCTTAATGCCTTCTTGGGGACCTTCTTGAGCTTGTACCCACTCACAGCTACTGTGCCCATGCAGGCAGGAACTGGCAGTGTGGGTAGTGACAAGGACATGGAGAGGGCAAAATAGAGAGGCAGAGGTGTGGCCCTTCCAGAGATCCTGGGTCTTACTGCCCTGGGGTTGGGGAATGTGGGGAATTAGGAGCTTAAGACAAGCAGAATGCATTGATGTCTGTGTAGGCTGTGGGTACTGTCCATGCAGCTGGGGTGTGTGGGAACCCTGCAGAATTACAGCAGTCATACCAGTTGGGGCCCAAAGTTTGTTCAGGGTCACTCCACTTCCTGACATGCAAGGCTGGGGACTGTGTTCTTCCGCCCTCCCTACTGGTGCTCCTCAGAACTGGTGTCACACTTCCCTGGGACCCCTTGGGCTGCACCTCACAGCCCTCAGAGCGGGAGAGAGAATGCCTGCAAGCCCCAGGACCCTGAAGAGAGTGTTAGCACATGGACTGAGAGAAGCAGGGTGGCCCCCAAGATAGCTGGAGCCCAAGGGGCAGCCAAGCTCAGGGTCCTGTCTGGTTCTGTGCCACCAGACCTGGACTCCAAGGACCAGGCGCCCTCTGGTGGCCCCTGGTGGCGCAGTCCTCCCTAGAGCTCTAACTCCTGTGTGAACGCTTTTCTGCAGTCTCCAATCTAGACTTCCAAAGAGCGCTCTCCTCTGAGGAATACGGGAATCTCCCGGGGGCTAGATACCTGCTGAGGTTCTACTGGGGTCAGTGGGTGGTTGGGAGAGAGGAAGGGTGGCCCATGGGCACAGGGGTGCCCTCTCCTGCCCCTGTTTAGTTTTCTGGGTGGCCTGGCCAGGTAGCAGTGACGACAGCTGTCCCGTTCCATAGATGAGACGCAGCCAGGGGACGCAGCCACGACGGTGGTGTCCTCCCTCTATGCCAGGGCCCTGCAGGGGAGCAAGGTCTGGGGGAAGTTGCTAGGAGCCCACTGATGAATCACAGCCATGGTCAAGCAGGTCTCTCTTGGCTGGCAGGACTATTCTGGGTCATGCGTGTGACTGAGCTTGCCCCGTATGGCTAGTACTGTACCAGGGTGTCCACTTTGGCCTCTAGGGTCAGGAACCGCCCCTGCCTGGTCTCTGTTGTCACCACAAAGCCTATCCAGTCCACTGGCCCCAAGTAGGTTCTTAGTGAACGACTGCAGGCACTTGCCTCTCCTGCTTCACGGCAGCATGGGGATAGAGGATGGATAAGGCCTTAGCGGAACACATGCAGCCCTCCTTGGGGTCTCCAGCCTGGGAACTGCCAAGCTTCTCCTGTGCCCCAAAGTCACAGTGTTCCTGCCTGCCTGCCTGCCTGCCAGCGAGGGTGGGCATCTCACACCAGATACACACTGAGTATCCCCTAAACTCAGCAAGACTCTTAGTGGTCTCTGTGGGCTGGCCTTCTGTGCAGTAGTAGTTGAGAATCTGAGGTCCTTGGGCCTGCAGGCCCCTCCCACCTCTTAGAGTTGTCTGGCTTTCTCCAGAACCCAACAGAATCTCTCCCTCACTGGAGGCCTGGCTCTCAGAAGTCACTGGCACATTCCCCACTCTGGACCAAAAGTTTCTGTGTGCGCTATTCCGCCCAGGGAGAGACACCCCTTTTGTGGCTCAGCATGAAACCCAAGGTGGTCCAAATCCCCTGATGTGCTTCTAGGAGCTTGACTTTCATCATCCCCAACACAACGCTGGGCTTCTGTGTGCCCAAGGGAGCCATGATCCGGCAGGGCCGAGTGCGTGATGCAATGGCCTGGGTCCTTGCTATAGCCCTGAGGCTCCCATGCTGGACAGGCCATCCTGCACACACGGCAGAGGTGGTGGTGTCCATCAGCTGAGGGTGTTCGCTGTGAACTGGGCTCCAACACATTTTCACAACCATCCTGTGAGCACTTTATGAAAGGGCCAATGTGAACCACTGGACAGAAGAGGACATTGAGGCCAGAGAGGCCACATACCTTTCTTAAGGCACTGTCTGGCTAATCCCAAAGCCTGTGCTGGCAGCTGTACCTCAGTAAAGACCTCCTTTACCAGAGCAGACCTCCTTTACCCAGGCTCTGTGTTCTGGAAGTCTCATGCTCTCTCAGCTTAGAGACCTGAAGCAGGATTTCGCAGCGCCAGCCTGGTGGGCCTGACAGCTGCTTTCTGTGCTCTGGTTCTCAGCCTTTAGCCCCTTCTTAGGGTCTAGAAATTCCTTTAACTACCCAGACCAGAATGACTTCCCAGGCTCAAGGCCTGTGACACAGGGTGGCCTCGGAATATGCATAGAGGGACCCTGGCTGTGCTTCTTGTCAGCCAAGGACAGACCCCCCCTCCCCCAGATTGTCAACCACTGGGAGAGGCAAGCTGATCTACCTGGGGCTGAGTCCCCACATATTAGTAGACAGGCAGATGCCCTGGAGTATGGGGTGGGTCTGCCAATGATAGTGGTCCCAGACGAGTGCTAGCGCAGGCCCCTAGTGACAGTGCCCGTGGCCTTGGAAGCCCCCAGCCCACCCTCGAAGCATTGGGGATATACTGGCATGCGTGCCAAGCAGCAGGGCTGAGCTTAGACCCAGGTAGGTTCAGTCAGTGTGTGAACGCCCCTTCTCCAACACCGTGGTCCTGTAACACAGCTATCACCTGTGAAGTAAGGGATGGGGAGAGAAAGGCGGACTCCTCCTTAAGCCAGACTGGCCTTTTCAGGTTGGGTCTAGAGTGATTTGGGGGGGGGGGGTCTTTCCTATGTCCGAACCTAGGCTGAGGGGCCCCCGGGTTAGAGTCTCTGTCCAGCCCTGACCTAACCTGGCCATGGGCACAGTCATCTGGCGTAGGATGCTGCTCACCTTTAGTGCCTCCTACCCCAAGCCCAAGCACCCTGCTGATGTCCTGCTGTCAGCCTTTCTTGTGAAGTAAGAAATTTGTAAGTAAGAAGGACTATTTGAAGTCTCCTGCGTGGGAGTGTTGGGGCACAGTCCCCTGGGGTGGTATGGTCTTCCCTCCCTCGGGCTCGGCTCCACTCATCCCCACCCCGCAAAGAGGCTGCTGTTCTGGGTGAGAGCACCGGGCAGCCAGGGGTGAGCTGAGGGTGCCTAGACCTCTTAGTTATTCTCCGTCATCACCTACATGTCAGGGACACTCTTGAGTGTGAGAGGATCACAGCGCCACCCCATTGATGACTCCTTAGGGACCAACCAGCCTCACGCCTCCCCTGCCTAGGCCCTCAGCATTATCTCCTACTGGCTGCTCATTCCCCTGGCACATGACTCCTGTGCCCACCTAGGGGCACTTCTGCCGCTGTTGGCCCCAACATTCCCTGACAGGCACATACACTCCTGATTAGAATCTCACCTGAGCAGGTCTTAGGTCCATTCATGTGGTGAATGCTCCAAATTCTCCCTGTGTGCCAAGCAGAGGACCAGCCCTGGAAACTGTCAGTATTTCCATTTCCCAGAGCCACAATACCAAAGCGCAGCAAACAGATGTAACCGCAGATGTTTCGTGTATTGGCTCGTGGTTTGGGATACTGGGAAGCTGAGACCCAGGCACCAGGCAGGGTCTTCCCTTTCTGGAGCTGTGGGAACACATGAGTCCAGCCTCTTCCAGCGTCCTGACATTTGCTGGTGCCCCTGGCTTATAAACCCACATCTTCATCTTCACATAGCTTCCCCCATATATATCTATCACTGAATTTCTCCTTGTCAAAACACCAGTCATCTTGGGTTAGGGCCCACTCACATGCTCTTCATAGTTAATGTCTGCAGAGACCTCATGCCCAAAATAAAATTACCTTCTTGAGTTTGGGTGGGGGAGTCATACTTCCACATGCTGGTGTTGGGGACTCGGTTCGGCAAGGAATGGCACCATGATACCTCTGTCTCATTCTCAGCACTTGTTGGGCATTTCCATCTGGCTGCAGAAATCCTGGGCGCTCTGTCTTGGAGTTGTACCTCTCCCGACCTGCTCCATGCCCTGCCTACCTGAAGCCTTCTCAGCAGAGCTTCCTGTCCCCATGGCTGCCCCTGCCTCCCCGAAGGACCTTCCTTCCATGCCGGGTGGCAGGCCAGGATTCTCTGATGTTCTAGATCTGACAGTTCTCTGTCCGTGGCCAGAGCTGTGTTAACCCAGTGACACATCTCTGTGGTATATCACAGAAGCTGGGTGGGTGGGTAACGAGGTTGTGGCCTGAAGACCCCCTGCTGGCTGGCACTCAGCGGTACCGGTGTAGCTCAGATAGGCCACCTGTGAGCAGAAGAGTCAAGCCAGGTGGGAGGCTCAACTCTGGGGCCAGCTTCTCAGAGGACAGCAGAGGAACGAGGGGCGGGACAGACTGGGTTTGGTGGAGAGTCCCACAGCGTGCCAAGCAGGCCGCCTCCCCCGGGGCAAGGGCCAGCCAAACAGGCTGCTGCTCATTTGTGCAGAGTGCTCCCTAGATTCTGAGGACTTGGCCAGGTGACAGGGCAGCCCCCGGGGGCTTCATCAATCTTGCTCCCTGGCCATCTGCCCAACCTCCCCCCACCCTGGGAAGCTTGGGCCATGACAGAGGAAAACAGAGACAGAGCCCAACGCCTCTGTGAACTGAACCTAGAGACCAGTGCCAGAAGGTCAGCCTATTGTTGTCTTCGTGTGGGCACTGCAGGTGGATGAAGCAAGCTGTTAGCCCTGGTCAACGCAATGGCCTGTGTCTGGGCAGCTCAGAAAGGAACCCCTGCACGATGCCCAGGGGATAGACGCTCCCAAGCTCCTGGTGGGCTGAGCACTGCTTAGCATGCACACGGGAAACTGAGTCCCAGAGACGGAGCCCAGGGCAGAGCCTCACTGGAGGTCTGCTGCACTAATCAACTCCTGTTCTGGGTAAGTCACTGTCCCAGCCCAGACTTGGCAAGTGCCTGTGTGGGTCCCAGCTGATGGTGCTAACCTGGGCACTGTGAATGAAGCACAGGACACTTTCAGGTGGGCCCGTCTCATAGGTTCTGAAAGTAGTGTGAGATCATAGGGTGGAGATCTGGTTCTCAAGACACAGCCTCCCTCAGGTACAAGAAGGAGCAGAGGACTAAGGCATCAGAAGCCAGTACTGGGAGGATCTAGTTCGGAGGGTATAGATCCTCAGGGGCCATGTGGGGACACATCATCTTGGCAAGCTGACCGAGAGGATAGAGGCGCAAGCTAGGCCCCTCCTCAGCTGGCCACACCCAGGTAAATCTCTTAAGGTCAGAGCTGGCCCTTTCACTGGTCACAGATGCCTGAGCCAAACTGGCCTGCCTCCTCCTGAGGGACAGTGGAAAGCTGGCCAGGCTGGAAGGTGCAAGACTTTTTTTTTTTCCACTTCAGTCCCTGACTCAACACATTTAAGTTCTAGTGAGAAATTTAGTTGGGGCTTCCAGGACCTTTGAAATCCAGTGATTCCCCAGACTACAGCACTGTGGTCCTGAGCCTCAGCCACACCCACTGGCCTATGGTGAGGATGGTGTGTTTGGGTTGCAACACTACCAAGTGTGAGACTAGAGGGTACTGGCGAGGCCTTGAGCAGATGGCGAGGCCTTGAGCAGATGGCCCCCTCCTTATAAGCTGTCCTGGCTCCCTGTAGCCTCAGAAACACCTTCAAAGGTGTTCCTAACCACCACGGACAGCTGTGGATCACATCCCAGGCTGTGATCTGTGACTGGCCATCCTTCCTGCTGTGTCTGGGGCGTCTTCATTGTCTGTGGCTATCTGTGGTCCTCTGAGTCCACCCGCATGGTGAACGGTGGTGACGTCTGAGTGTTTTCTCAAGCGTCTTGGCCACAAGTGCCCACCAGAGGCTGGAGGGCTGCAGGGACTACATCCCGCCCACCTGTGACCATCTGCCAGTCTCCGGGGAGAAAGCTGATGCCACTTACTGCCAGGGTTGGCTCAGGCGTTTACACGTCTGCAGTTGTCATGGAGCTCGGGCCACACTGGACGACGCAGCTATCTAAAAGGACGAGACTCTTAGTAATTCACTGTAATTCTTAATAAGTTACCAAAATTCCTAGTAATGCTCCATTTCTAGCCTGTGCCTTTCCCCTACTCTCATTGGATCAGTACCCAGGACTCTCTGTACATCCTGGTATCTTAGGACTCCAGGTGGGCACATCTCATCCAATATGTATGCATATCGAGCTCTGGGCCAGTGGCCATAGGTCAGATGCTCTGGGTACACCACTCCATGAGTGAGGTGATATTCCTAACCAGGATCCACTGTGTGGAACTTTGGCAATACACTGTTCTTAGCCGTTAGTGGGTGCTGTTTTTAACCAACCCCCAGGAGTTGGTAGCGTCTTCCACAAACATCCTCAGCACCTGGAGAAGCACTTGCGTGGGAGCTGTAGGCCCCAAAGTCAGGGGAAGCTTTGGATGGGGAGAGGAAATGGAGTTGAATCCAGAAGGGTGACAAATAGGTAGTAAGCAGGGTAGTGCAAGCTCCTTACAGGAACACAAATGGAACTCAAGAGTTCAGGCATGTGGCTAAGGAGACTGGCCCCCAACCAGGCTGCAGCATGTCCTTGCTAGGAACAACAGGATTAGGACTTGGCCAATATAGAAACCACCAATAACGGCAGGTCCCTTTACTTTTGTAGCAGACAGCTTGGAATGTGACACCACCACAAGTTGAAAGCTCCAGTGGACATTAAACCTGCTGCCAGGTCTCACAACACAGTGTATTCATGGGGAATTCACGGTGCACCACTGTGTTCTGTAATATTCTGATAAATGCTGAGTTTTATAAGAAATAGAGGCTAGCTCCTTGGGGCAAAGAGAAGCCCCCAGATGGCCTCCATAGTCCTCTCATTTCGTGCTTCAAAGCAAAACTCAGTCCTGAGGAGTTGACAGCCTCCACCAGATGGCACCAGGGCCCAGAACAGAGCCCACGTCCAACTGTGTAACCAGCCTGGTGGGGCAGGGCCAATCTGTGACCAGGAGAGCCTGTCACTGCGAGAGCTGGGCTGAGTAGTGAGTGTGACGACCAGTCTGGACAGTGATGAGGTTTGGGAGGTTCACAAGGCCCTCTGAAACCTCAGCGCTGCTGCTGGAGCACCTACTGTGTGCTGGGTGCTGTTCTTGGTGCTGACACATGGCGGCAGACAGAGCACCCTCGGGCTGTGCATCTGATAGGGTCGGCAAAGGCAAGCAGATGTCAGTTTCCCTCTGAACATGGCTCCTTGCTTGGCACATGACCAGTTGTTGCTGAGATCATTTAAAAGGATTAAAAGTACATGGTTGTGGGGTGCCGGAGACCACCGTGATGGCTCAGCAGGAAAACGTATTTGCTGCACCAGCCTGAAGACCTGGTCGATCCCCAGAACCCATGTAAAAGTGAAGAGAGAACTGAGTGCATGAAGTTGTCCTCTGACCTCCCCGTGGAGCACCAGGACACACACCCTACATGGACACATTCCATGGACACATATACATACACAATAATAGTAAGTACGGGACAGGGAGGTACAAGCGTGGCTCAGTGGTGGAGCTCTGGCCTAGAACATGCAAGGCCCTCGGTTCTGTCCCTAGTACCAGTACCTAGTGCTGGAAAATGAGGAAGGCATCAGATTGTCAGCATTGAGGCTGACAGCCACACACCTGCCTGAGTGACCCAACCCTAGGCTGCACAGGACAGGCCCAGGGCTCCCAGACCACTGTCCTGCTGTGCAGCCCTGGCTTTCTCCTGACATATCAAGATGGCTTAAGAAGTCCTGGCTACCCGTCCAGTCAGCGTATGAAGGTCCCAGCCTTCTGTGTTAGCTTGTGGAACTCGTGCCTTTGGCTGGGCACTTAGAGCTTTGCATTGACCTGAGAAGCCATCCTCTGTTTCCCACAAAAGTCACCAGGCTTACTCGGCCTGATTTCTTATAGCTCGGGGTGGCACCACCCACAATGGTCTGGACCCTCCCTCATCAATCACTAATTAAGAAAATGCACACCATTCCTAAGGAGACGTTTTCTCAACTGAGGTTCCCTTTTCCCAAATGACTCTATCTTGTGTCAGGTTGGCATAAAACTCTCCAGGACAGGATCCAACCCATAGCTTGTGTATGCTAGGCAAGTGTTCTGCCGCCTGATCACATCCCCAACCCTCTTTTTCCTTTTTATTCAGGCTAAAACCACAGCCCAAGAGATGGTACTGCCCATATGTCGGATGGGTCTTCCACGTAATCCAATCTATAAACGTCCTCAAGACATACCCAGAAGTTTATCTTCTAGATGATTCTAAGTCCTGTCAAATCGATATACTAATCAACACAAGGATGGTGGTTATGCCAATGGCTGAGAGTGTAGGGCCTGTCTCTAAAGCAGGGCAGGACTGGAAGTCAGCTCTGTGGATCCAGTGTGGGTACCTTAACCTCTGCCTCCTTCCTCAAGTAGAGCTCCCTGAACTGCCCTGGAAGACACAGCCCATTCTGGGTGTCAGGATGTAGCCAGGTTCTGTACCCAGACCTCCAGAGCTTCTGTTTGGCACAGTGGACAGTCTGGGGTCATTGTGGTGGCATCTGAGCCATGCAGAATGGAGACAGGAAGGCTGTTTGTGCTGTGTGCAATGGCACAGTGACACTCTGAAGGCATGTGTTGGCTGGGCTGTTGGGGGAAAGCCACACCCTTGGCGGAGAACCACCTCTTAAGGACAGTGACCTGTTCAGTGGCCATTATCCTAGCACTGTGAGACACCCCCACAGAATCCAGTCCTGGTCTGTTGGACCATGCTAGTCTATCTCTGCTCAAGAGCAGCTCTATGCTGACTTGGCCATGTGACTCTGGACTGACTGCTGTACCTCTGTGTGTGTTCTGTGCCCCTCTTGGGGAACAGGGAGGTTCATTCCTCCCCAGTGCTGGTTTCTCCAGGCAGGCTGTGAGTGGGGGAACCTCAATAGAGAGAGAAGGCCAGCATCTAGGGAGGCTGAGGAGCCATGGGGACAGGGAGGTCCTGGCTGCAGGGAGAGATCTGAGCCAGCATCCCACAGTGCTGAAGTCCTGTCAGCCACTCAGCTGCTTCTCACTGGTCCCATCATGGAAAGCCATGATGAATTGCAAGGAGAGCAGTGTCCCCGGGATACAGCAGCAGAGGAGACAGAGCTCCAGGCCAGCAGTCACTCTCAGGGCCAATGTTGAAAAGTAGAAGTTGACTTGTAGGAAGGAAGCCGAGAAGGGGCCCCTGGGAACATGAGTCCCAGGAAAGGCAGGTGGGAACAGGAGAGTGTCAAGGGACCAGCCAGCAGGGAGGGCTTCTCTGTACTGGATCCCATGGCTCTGACACAGTCCTGATGCTCCCTCGGGGATCCAAGCTGCCTGCCCTGAGCTCCACTCCTACAGAGCAGTGCCACTGGATCCCTGTGTCCCTCTGCCTGCCAGTAATCACTGGCAAGAGCCTGAGCATAGACAAGGAGGGGCCAAGACACCACTCAGAAGACAGCTGTGTGAGCATCTCTGAGAATCACTTGAGGCAGAGTGGTCCCATGATGCCACTTGTTCCTTAGACCCCAGAGGGTGGGTCTGACCTTTGGAGAGCAGGGACTATGCAAATGACCAAGACAAGACTCTGCTAGATAGGAGTCCCAGGAGTGCTTGGTGGGGTTGGGAGACTGTCACCAGTGGCAGGATACACGGTGGCCCTCCCTATCCTTGCAGGCACTTGCTAGCAGCCTGAGGCCTCATTCTCAGAAAGCTTGGTCAGGGCCAGACAGGAACTGTGCCGGCCAGTTCACAGGCCACATCTGGCTCCAGGCAAGGCCCTTCGGGCCCTGGTTTTGCAGGTGAGGATTCATCTGCATCGCTAGGACTGCTGCTGGGCTAAATGAGGTCCCCAGAGGTCTCTCATGCCAGCCAAGCCTGGGCCAGGGGAAAGCGCAGCATTGGCCCCGGAGTCTGATGTGGGTGAGTCACTTCACTGCTGGGAACCTCAGTCATCCCCTCTGAATTGTGGGCTTGTGGGTGTATGTCCACTAGTGACAGTGACTTCAGTTAGGCCACACCTCATGTCTTAGTGAGGGTTTCTATTGCTGCAATGAAACGCCATGACCAAAAAGCAAGTTGGGAAGGAAAGGGTTTATTCTGCTTACACTTCTGTATCACTGTTCATCTGAAATCAGGACAGGAACTCAAGCAGGGCAGAAACCTGGAGGCAGGAACTGATATAGAGGCTGTGAAGGGGTGCTTGCTTACTGGCTTGCTCAGCCTGCTTCCTTATAGAACCCAGAACCACTAGCCCAGGGGTAGCTCCACCCACAGTGGGCCCTTCCCCTTTGATCACTGGTTAAGAAAATGCTTTACAGCTGAATCTTATGGAGACATTTTCTCAATTGAAGCTCCTCCTCTCTAATGACTCTGGCTTGTATCAAGTTAACGAAAAACTAACCTGTCGTTGGTTGTTTTACTCTTTGCTCTTTGGGGGGCCTACCACCCAGCCCCCAAATAAATCGCACATGGAGGCTTAGTCTTTCTTATAAATGCCCTGCCTTAGTTAGTATTTCTAGCCAGCTTTTCTTAAATTATCGCATCTACCTTTTGCCTCTTTCTCTTAATTCTGTGTATCTTACTTTCACTCTTACTCCGTGGCTGGCTGTGTAGCTGGGTGGCTGGCTGCTAGCATCCTCCTCTTCTTGTTCTTACTCCTTCTCCTTCTTCTCCATCCTCCATCTTCTTAATTTCTCCTCCCATTTAGTCTCTCTGCCTGCCAGCCCCACCTAGCCTGTCTCTCTGTCCAGCTGTCAGCTGTTCAGCTCCTTGTTAGACCAATCGGGAATTTCAGACAGGCAAAGTATCACAGCTTCACAGAGTTAAGCAAATGCAACATAAAAGAATGCAACACATCTGTGCATCACTAAAACAATTGTTTCACAGCATACACATCTTAATATTCCACAACACTAACCAGTGCACCCCACAAAGGACTGCAAGATGCAGGCAGCCATGACAAGGCAGACCGCCCCACTGGGTAGGTAGTGACTGGCTTCTTGGCATGGTGTGTCACTACCAACTGAACCTCTGTCCCCATTAAACACTAATCCCCTGTTCTAGTTTATTTCGTTGCTATGGTAAAAACACCCTGACCAAAAGCAACCTAGGGAATGAAGGGGGTTTGTTTGACTTACATTTCCAGGATATAGACCATGATTACAGGGAAATCAGAAGCAAGAACTTGAGACAGCTAGACACATCACATGCACAGGAAAGAGCAGAGAGAAGCAAATGCATCTTTGCTGACAGCTTGTTTGCTGTCCGCTAACTTACTTCACTCTCACACAGGTCGTGGGGGCCCAGCTTAGGGGATGGTGCCGCCCACAGTGGACTGGATCCCATAGACATGCCCACAGGAGAACATGATCTAGATATAATACCTCACTACGGCTCTCTTCCCAGATGATTCTAGATTGTATTAAGTTGAAAGTCAAAACTCACAAACTCTCTATTCCTCTCCCCTGCTTCGAACATGCTGTTTCACTCTGTCTCTTGTGATTTTGACAGCCCTAGGGACCTCACTTGGCTTTTTTCATTGAGCATGATATCCATCTTATTGTATGTCAGAATTCCCTTCCACAGAGTGGAAGGAAGGAAGCAACTCCTGCAAGTTGTCCTCTGACCACAAGTGCTCTGTGGCACATGTGTACACACACATGCACACGCACAGGCACATACACACTTATAAATGCATGTAAGATATAAATAAAATGTAACTGACATCGTACACACACACACACACACACACACACACATACACATACACACTTATAAATGCATGTAAAAAATAAATAAAATGTAACTGGCATCCTACACATACACACACACACAGGCACATACACACTTATAAATGCATGTAAAATATAAATAAAATGTAACTGACATCCTACATACACCCACATGCACAGGCACATACACACTTATAAATGCATATAAAAATAAATAGAATGTAACTGACATCCTATACACACACACACTCATGCACAGGCACATACATATTTATAAATGCATATAAAAATAAATAGAATGTAACTGACATCCTACACACACACACACTCATGCACAGGCACATACACACTTATAAATGCATGTAAAAAATAAATAAAGTATAAAATGTAACTGACATTCTGGTTCCCTTCTACCCTGCTCTAATTGTGCCTGCAGGGCAGGGTAGGGCACAGCTGGAAGCCACATGCATGCCCTTGTTGGGCAAACACAGGTGCCGTCTGGGCAGCCCAGCCTAGGGAAGCTGCCTCTCAACAGAGCATGTTGACTCCTGCCGCAGTCTTTACCTTCCGCCCAGGAATTCCCCTGGGATGGGAATCTAGGGAGACCAACACTGCTCACATGGCCATTCCCAGCCACCGACCTTGGGTGTGTTGATTTGGCTGTCTGTATGCCACCATGTCAGTGGTAGACAAGTTGTATTGATAAAGTGATTCTAACCCCGAACCCTAGTTTGTGTGACACCGACCAGGTGCTAGGAATAACAGCCTTTATGGATGAGAACTCATCTCCCAGGTTCCCTATGGTGGTTTGAAAGAAAATGGCCCCCAAAGGGAGGGGCACTGTTTGGAGGTGTGGCTTTGTTGGAGGTGTGGCCTTGTTGGAGGAAGTGTGTCACTGTGGAGGCAGGCTTTGAGGTCTCATATGCTTAAGCCACGCCTAGTTTCTCAGACCACTTCCTGTTACCTGCAAGATGTAGGACTCCTTCTCTAGCACCATGTCTAGACACTACCGTGTAGCACCGTGATGATAATGGACCGAACCTCTAAAACTGTCAGTGAACCACCCCAATTCAGTGTTTTCCATTGTAAGAGTTGCGGTGGTCATGGTGTCTCTTCACAGTAATAGAAGCCTAACTAAGACATTCCCCTTACACCACAAGCTTCTAGCTGTCCTGCTTCTTGTACCTGTTTGGAGGAAGAAGTTCTGAGTTAGTTATAGCAGTAGCCTTGTTCCAGAAATGCCCACACTGGGCAAAGGTGCCCCTACCCATTGTATTTATAGGTGTTTTCACATGAGCGCTGGCATGGCTGCCAGGGAGAGGTGAGCAGCCTTTGCAGGGAGGTAGGGATATGCCCAGGAAGGTGGCTACCAGGCCAGTAGGAACAGCTGGGCTGGCAGCCAGTGGCTTTTGCTCCAAGCTCCATCCTGACTGGGTTGTGATATCTCTTTACCACCTCTGCCAGTTTGGTATTTACAGGGCTGAGGAGGAGCCTGGATTGCGTCCCTTTATCCCATGTAGACACATCTGAGGAAGCAGGACTAGTCTGTCCTGGAGACCTTCTCCGTTGTCCTGTGGCCCAGAAGTAGACTGGTGGATCCACTAGATGAGAAAACCGTGTAGAGCCTGGGACAACAGGCATGAACCCTCCCTTTCCCATACATCCTGCCTGAATCCCCACTCCGCACCACTCGGGGATTGACTGTGAGCAGGAAAGCAAGACTGAGGTTTGCTGAGTTGGTGGAGCAGCACCTCGAGCTCGGAGTGGGCTCTGCTCTGCAGCCAAGTCACAAGGACGTGGTCTTGGTAGACATAAACACAAGGTCCTCTTCATCTCCAATGTGTTCCAAGAGCGTAGCATGAGCCATGGATACTGGGGCAAGACCTTTTGCCTCAGTGGGACCTTTTGCCATGCTGAGGCACCTCCTACCCGGCATTCACTGGTTGGGTGGCCTGAGCAGGGAGTAGATAGGTAGCTTAGGGGGCAGCCATTAGGGTTTGGGGATAGAGCCTTTTCTTTGAAGGGAATCTTCGGTGTCCAACGCCCCTTGGTCGAACAGCTGCTCACCCAGCGGATTCCTGTGTCCCCAGCAATGAGACTAGGAAGGTTGAGGGGACCTGTACATTTCAGGGAGGAAGTGTGAGTAGGTGACTTTCCCCAACTGGAATCAAAGATTGGGAAGGGGAGGTGATCAGCAGCGTGGGAGAGCCAGGGCCATAGATGGAGAGGGGTCTGGGAGGAGTTTGGTTCTGGGTTGGCTGGTAAGGCTGAGAGAAGCATCAGGGAACTGGAGGCAGGTCCTAATGGGGATGGACCCTCAGGGCAGGGGATATTAGGAAGGACTGGGAAACTATGGTGACCTTTGGGGTGCACAGACAGCAGTGGAGATCTGGTGTTCTGCTGGAGAGGGGCCCCCTCAATGCAGCCACTTAACACTTTCCGGGGGAGAAATTTGACCATCCATAGACTCCCTAGCTAGCCCTAATTTCCCATGAGTCTGTCCTGCTGAGGCCAAGAAGCCAGAGCACCCGCTGCACCCCACTCCTACCCCTGGACTAGGGCTGGAGGGAAGAGGCCTGATCCACAAGTCCTCAGAAATGCGGGGCATCACCGCGGGGGTGGGATGGGGGTGCTCCGCAAACGCCTACTGTTTCCAGGGAGACGGGGGCGGCACTGACGCGCCAGTGAAGGATGCGGGAGGAGGCGCGTCCCAGGGAGCCGCCTTCAGCTTGTGTGCGCCAGTGAAGACTGCCGCTGCCCTGGGCTGCGGAGTCCACCATGCCGCCCGCGCCCCTAGCCTCATCCCGGCCTTTTCCTGCGGAGTCCTGCCGCTCTGCATTTGCGGGGCCCCTGCACTGATACTCGGAATCAATCGCGCTTGCCATCCGGAGTGCGTCCACAGCTGGGGACACGGCTGGAGCGGCCATCCGGGAAGGGGGGTCCTAAAGCCAGGAGGGTGCCTGCTAAGGTGGTGCCAGTTTGCTAGCCGCCATCTCCATCACCATTCCTCTCTGCATTCCCCCCTCCCCCACGCTTTCACCTCTCATCTCCAGCTCCACCACAGCCTATGTCTCATCCCCTTCCCATCAAGACCCCTGTCCCCAGCCCTGATTTCCACTCATGTCTCTCCAGCTCCCCACCTTCGTCCCATCCCCATCTCCCTGAAGTTGTCCTGAACCATCCTGGCTACCCCTCCCTAACCCATCCCTCCCTCTGCACCCCCCCCACCCACTGGCTGCCGCAGCCCCCTTCCTGCAGCAAGCCCCCCTTCCTCTGCTGAACCCATCCCCACCCCCAGCCTTAGCACACCCCTTTCCTCCCCACTTGTCTGCCTCGCCCACTGCGGCAAGCCCCTTCCCCGCCAATCACATTGCCCTCTCTCCCCTCCCTCCATCTCCGGCTTGCCGCAGCCCCCCTCCAAGTGCCCCCTCTGCCTGCCGCAGCGCTCAGCACTCGGCGCGAGCCGCACCCACTGCACCAGCGCCCCCTCCTCACGGCACCGGACGCGGCGCCGCCGCCGGCATCTGCAGATCCTGCTTGCCGGTTCCAGCTGCGCAGAACTATCCCTGTTGTGGAGGAGGCAGAGGTGGGAGCTGCAGGTGTCGCCTAGGCTTTGTTCGCCTGGGCCTGGCCTGATGCTGGAGAGGCAACTGATGGAAAGAGCCCTTTCCTGCCCGGAGATGACCCCTCCTACCGAGCCCATACAAGTGCCAGCAGCCCGATGCTCCCCAGTTAGGGGGTCCCCGTTCGTGATGGAGGCTCTTCTTGGTGATGTTGTCATTTGGGTGAAACTGAGCCTGGGGCTTGGGGGTCATGAAGACATCCAGGAGGGTGGGAGTATTGGAAGTGAAGGGAGAGGACTGTGCTTGATGCTTTTCTAACTTTGGAGATGGGGTTGAAATGCCCTCCTTCAGGTGTAGCCAGGTCCAGATTTGTTGGGGAACAGGAGCAGGCAGTAGTGAAGACCCCCTGAGTCCTGGGAGGCAGGTAGTGCCTCAGAAAGCTGGGCCATTTGCTCCTGATTCCCTGGGTACCACCAGCTGTCATATGCTGGAGACCCTCAGCCTCTGGGGCTGGAAAGAACGGGAGGGGGGGAGGATGGAGTTGGGGGGGCTGATTTACTTTTCCTGCCCTATCAGTCTAGGAGCCAACCCTGGGGAGGGGAGGGTAGCCTGTGCTCCCCCTTGGCTGTGGCAGCCGTGGGGCTGAGAGCTATCCTCTTGTGTGTTCCTACACTGCCCCAAGCCATGCAGGCTGAAATGGGAGTATTCAGGGGTGGTAAGGGAAGCAGGTTTTCCATGTCTTCGTCGTCCAGTGAACAAGGGAAGGCTTCTGGAGGAATGGGCTTGAGGAGATGGCGTGAGTCTCCAGTCTCTTGAGAAGGGCGGAGGGTTTCAGGGCAGTGGGTCCCTGAGGTGTCAGGAGCAGTCAGGTCAGAGAAGTCTGTGGACAGCATCGGAAATGCCCTCAGGATGTGGGGGTAGGCTGATGTCCAAGAGGGGCTGTCTGTCTGTCGGGGAGGAGCAGGAGCTGCAGCTGTCAGCAGGTGGCAGGAGGGTGTGACCCTGAAAGGTAGGAAGCCACAGGCTGTTGTCTGCTGTGGAGAACAGTGGGGGTGGAGGGGAGACCGGCTGACAGAATCTGGGAGGGGGCAAACAGGTTGCCGCCTGTGGGTTTGCTGCCAGGGGGTGCCATGCTGGGCGTCACAAGAAGCCAGGGGCCTTGGAATTGGGGGGCTTTGGGTTTGGGGGCAAGGTTTAGAAAGGGGACTAGGGTGAGGAAAACCTGCTACGAGCAAATAACCCCTGCGAAATAAAAACCTGAGAGCACCAGGGGAGGGGAGGGTCCCAGAAACCAAGGAGGAAAAGATCTGGAAGGATGCAATCAACTCTGACCGGCAAAGATGGGTGGAACGGGGTTGGGGGAGTTGCACGATACTGCGGCCCCCCCCCCACAACTTCGGGGCTGGGAAGGAGAAAGCTGCTGGTAGAAAATTACCTTTCCCCGGAGATTGTGCAAGTACTTGCCGTGTACTCCGGTGCTTTTCTGGAAGCATGGACGGCTTTGAAGAGGCTGCCTTCGCTGTTCCAATGCGGAGTGCCTGTCACCTGTGGCCCTGGTCTCTGGGGAGCTAGGGCTCGGCAGGCAGGCAGGCAGAAAGCCTCCTGTCTTTGACCCTCCCCCTCCCCCAGCAAGCAGCTCTGCCTTGCATGGGCTTCTGGGCAACCTGGCCCAGCCTGCCCGGGGCCCTCAGGCCGGTGCCCGGGCTCTGGCTCCGTGTCTTCACTCCCGTGTCTGTCCGAGGAGGGAGGGAGGGACGGGGGCGGTGCTGGGGCAACTGGAACAGCGCAGGTCACCGGGCTGGCTGGGCGAGGTGGCCAGGCAGAGCCAGGGGGCTGCAGGAGAGGCCTCTGGATGGGGAGTGTCGATAGTGGGTGGCGAAGGGTCTCAGGAATCCCAGCCACCCAGAACCTGCAGTGGCGTGGGAGTGGGGTGGGGAGAGCAAGTGCCTGTTTCTTGAGTGTGGACCCTTATCTACCCTTTTCCTGTTTCAGCCTGATTCTCCCATCTACGTGGTGAGGGGTGGCGACTGGGTCCACCAAGATGGTGGAGGATGTCAGGAGAGAGGGAACAGTGGGAGGGGCCAGCAAGGATGTGTGCCCACCTCTGTCCTTCCAATGCTCTACTGTGCAGCCTGGTCCTCGAATTTTCCGCCTGCACACATGCCTTTGCCCCGAGTGCCCCTGTCACACCTGAGCCCAAGATGTCCCCCGGACCCCACACTGACACACCTGCAGTGTCCATCCCCAGGGCTAGTTCCCCAGCTCCCTGCTGGAGTCAGAGACGGATCCTCCTCAGGTAGAAGTGACCCCAGCATGTAGCCTTAAAGCTCTCCTCTACTCAGAGAGAGGGAGAGGTGTGGGCTGTACCACGTTAGCCCAGCAGGCCATGGCCTGGAGGAGAGCAAGAAGAAGGTCCTGCTGTCAGTCCTGCCCTTTGTGGGGAGGCAGCCTGCTAGCTGGTGGTGGATAAACTTCTGCCCAGCCCTCCCTACTCTAGAAGGAAGGGATTAGAACAGATGTAGGGAGTCCATGGGGAGGGCCCCATCTCTGCCAGGCTTGTGGCTCCCAGCTGTCTGGGCCCCACACCGGCCCTTTCTTGAGGTTGGTGCTTGGTAACATGTTGCTTCCAGGACCTTCAGCCCCTGTAAGGGGCAGGGACCCTGGGCAACGGGATGGGGCACAGGCAGGGAAGTGGTGGGAGGGCCAGAGGTGTGTGCCTCCACTCCCTGGCTCCCTTTTCTCTTGGTCCTCCAAGTACCCTTGAATCAGAATACAGTTCCTTCTATTCCTCTGCCGCTGTCAGCCAGCCGCTGCCCTGTCTGTGGGCCTTTGGGGACCCTGAGACCACATGGGATGCCTCACCTCGTGAGGCAGAAAGTCCCCACAGGGTTCTGGGATGAGGCAAGGCTCCTATACCTCAGTGAGCAGGAGGAGGGGCCTCTGCGCCCCGCCCCCAACACACAATGATCACCTCCTGAGGTAGCAGTTTCCTGCTCACACACTTCTTGCTGTCCGCTTCCCTCTGGCTCACCTCAGAGTCCTCCACCCCCTGATGGCATCTGACAACATCATACCCTAGAGTTCTCAGCACCTTACCTTTCCCGTTCCTCTCCTACCTTTCCACTAAAGCCTTCACAAGGATATGGCAGGGCAGGCTTTGGCACCCAGGGGCCAGCCCTGGCACCTGCTGTAGGTTCTGGAAGCTCCGCATCTCACTGGCTTTCTGGTCTCAGCCCTACAGCTGTAGCATCATGGTCAGCGGGCCTGGCTGAGGGAAGCTTCTGGAGTCCCTGCTGACCCCTCCTCCCTCTTCCCAGATCCTCCCCCTAAGCCAGTCCTGTGCCAGGTGTAGGGCTTTCTCTAGCTCAGAGACCTGTGAGGAGGGAATGGGACAGACTGGGGTCAGGCAGGCCTTAGTGGGTCTTGAACAACTCAGACCCCGCAGTGGGACAAAACCGAATCTCCAAGCCTCAGATTCCCTGTAAAAGGTGTCGCTGCCGCCTTAGCCGAGGGGTTAACACATCTCATTGAGGATTTCTTCTGATACCAGGAGACTCTCTTGGGTATGAAGCTACCTAGCATGTGCTGTAAGGGCTCCGTGGTGGACACCTCGCAGCTGATTGTGGGCCCAAAGCCACCCTCTGTCTGCAAGTGGGAATCAGTGTCGTCTTGAATGGTGCTACTGCAGTGCCATCAGGAGCTGACGCCTCAGCACAGCAGCCTGGGATAGACAGTGGAGCGGGGAAGCTTCCGGCCAGAACCCTGGGAACTGGGAATGTGTCCAGCCCGGGGGAAGCCTTAGGCCAGGATTGGGTGGCCTCTGGGACCCAGTGCCTGCACAGAGCACAGTCTTCACCCCAGATTGGTACCCAGGGTCTGCCACTGGCCCTACAGAACCATCTTCACCAGACATTCTACTGTCTGTCAATCAGGGGTGGAGCCAGGTGGCCTCAGACTGGGAAGGGCCAAGAAGAGGCTGGTTTCCTCCCTCCTCCCTTGGGCCAAGGCTTCTGCCAGGCTTGAAAGTCTCTGCAAGGTTTCCAATCTTAGTCAGGCAGCCTCTCCCTCTCCAAGCTGGCTCTTTGCTTGGGAGCCCTGAAAAGGCTCTCCTTGTGTGCCTGAGATGCTGGGATACGCTGCACAGTACTCCTAGTCCGAGGCCCAGCCCTCTGATAACTCACGAACACCTGTGGTACCCTATCCCCGAGTCTTATCTGGGGCCCTGGGAGGTCAGAGCCACAGGAGCCCAGCCTTACCCTCCCCTGTCCCTGTCTCTGCCTTCACAAAGGACTCCTAGCCTGAGCTGAGCCCTGTCTTGGGCAGCACATCCTGGGCCACCTTCTCCCTGTCACACCATCCCTTCCCATCCCACAGGTGAACATCTGCGGATCTGCCCCCAGGGCTATACCTGCTGCACCAGTGAGATGGAGGAGAACCTAGCCAACCGTAGCCGTATGGAGCTAGAGATGGCTCTCCAAGACAGCAGCCGTGCCCTGCAGGCCACGCTGGCCACCCAGCTGCATGGCATCGATGGTGAGGAGGAGCTGGAGGGTGGAGACTTCTGGGTGTGGGGCAGGATTCCAAGGCTAGGATTTGGATGGTTAATGTCAGCAGAAGGATTTCCCTCTTCTCGCAGAGCTTAAACGGAACAATGAACCCAAGTTGTTATCAGGGGACCTGGGGAGAATGGGCCTGCCCCTCAGATGGGGAACTACTGCTCTTGGGGTGCCTCTGTGTCCCAAGCAGAGTTCCCTTGAGGACCTACAGAGGTCTGGTCTGCATCTCACCTTTTGGGGTCCTTGTGGTAGGCCACTCTCCCAGCTACCATCCCCTAGTCAGAGAGCTCAAACTGAGGGCTGAAAGAATCCAGGGCCTGCCCTGAGGTGGCTACCTCTTGGCCAGGGACAGAAAGACTCCTGTGTGCTTCAAGAGGCCAGGTCAGCCCCTTTTAGCATCATCTGTTTATGGACCCCTCATGTGACCTCACTGTATATGGGCAGAGAACAGTAGCCCAAACAGTGATGGCATTTTCAACAGGGATTATATGGTGCCGTGGGGTCAGAAGAGCCCCCTAGAAAGTTAGGCCATGAGGTTCATTTCACTGTCTTCAGAAGGGGTACAGGGCCCAGGCAAAGACGGGGTCCCTGCCGTGGGGTAGAACTGGGAAAATGGGAACTATGAATCTGTAGAGGAAAAGCATGGATGCCCTGAGTCTACCCACAGCTGGAGTGTAGCTTCCAGGGTTTGGAAGTTCCCGGAAATATCGGAGAGCCCCTAACCGTTTGCATACTCTGACACTTGTTACTAAACCTTCCTTTGTTGCTTGGTGTGGAGGGGAGGGGCTGAGGAGTCACGGACCTTAAGTCTCCCTTCCGAAGGGGATGCCATCGCAGAGATGTGGAGTACAGTGACATTTCTCTGAACCTTAGAATCTGATGCACATATTCACACCTCGCCAGAAAGTGCCCATCTGAGGTGCTGGTTTGCAGGAGAGTCTGAGACCTGAGGCTTGCTCCTGAAACCTGAAGCTTGGGGACAGGGTTGGCTGGGGAGCAAGAGAAGGAGGAGAACTGCTTAGAGCAACTGAGAGCACTGGGGGTAGGGGCGGGGATAGTGGGAGAGACAGGGCAGTCGGCGGGTAAGCAAGGGTCACTCTGGTTCCCCCACTCAACCCCACTACTGCCCCTCCCAGAATCACTGAATCTCAGCTTCTATTGGTTCCTAAAGCCCAGCTCAAAAATGGCCTGTGGAGCCCCAGCTAGAGGCCTAAGTCCACAGGGCCCTATGACCCTAGAGAGGACAGTCCTGACTTCTGCACCACTAGTGAGGGGAGAAGTCCCCAAGAGCCTGAGGAACCCTCTGCCATATGGTGCCTAACTTTTATTGACTGTATAAGCAGATTCTATAAAGCAGGGGCTATTCTAGCCCACGGGTGGGTTGGCAGAGCCCCCCTCAAGGGGGTTATGCCTCTCCTCTGTGCACAGACCATTTCCAGCGCCTGCTGAATGACTCGGAGCGCACACTGCAGGATGCCTTCCCTGGGGCCTTTGGGGACCTGTACACACAGAACACTCGGGCCTTCCGGGACCTGTATGCCGAGCTGCGCCTCTACTACCGCGGCGCCAACCTGCACCTGGAGGAGACACTGGCCGAGTTCTGGACCCGGCTGCTGGAACGACTCTTCAAGCAGCTGCACCCCCAGCTGCTGCTGCCTGATGACTACCTGGACTGCCTGGGCAAGCAGGCAGAGGCCTTACGGCCTTTTGGGGACGCCCCCCGGGAGTTGCGCCTCAGGGCCACCCGTGCTTTTGTGGGAGCACGCTCCTTCGTGCAGGGCCTGGGTGTGGCCAGTGATGTGGTCCGGAAGGTGGCCCAGGTACACATACTGCCCAAGGCTCTGAGCAGACCCTTGGGAGTCCCTCATGCTGTGCCTAGGCGCTTGGTATCCCCCGCTCTCAGCGCTGTTCCTCTGAGCCCTCGGGCCCTCAGCCTCCCAGCCGCAGCCCATTATCAGTTGCTCAACAGCAGGTCCTCAGATGGGATTCCACTCTAAGCCTGTTCATTCGATGTCCAGTCCTGTGTCCTTAGCCAAATGAAGCTGTGGGCAGAATGGAGAGGGCCATTGGGCTGCTGGGCTCAGGAAACAGGAAACAAGAAAATGTCGTTGGGCCTTGCCGGCCAGCATGGTCGCTCACAGCATGGGGCAGCACATGACAGATCCCCCCCTGGGGAAGGGGATGGGGAGGGTACCAGCTTTAAACTGCACTGCCCCATCTCTGCTTGGTCCAGCAAGTTACCTCCCAACCTCTGGGCCTTGGTTTCCTTATCTGCGGTGAAGCCTAGTGACAGCAGTGTGCCATAGTGTCCTGGCACTGTGTGGACCTGAGATGGCCTGAGCTAGGCGAAGTCCCACAGCCAGTTAGAGCTGCACACAGATGTTCTAGCTTGCATCTCGAGCCCTTCATATTGGTGCTCCCTCAGGGGTAGCTGGTGACGGGGTGCGCAAGGACTGCAGGGGGGCTCAGGCTGCCTTTGTTCTCCAGGTACCTCTGGCCCCAGAATGTTCTCGGGCCATCATGAAGTTGGTGTACTGTGCCCACTGCCGGGGAGTCCCTGGTGCCCGGCCCTGCCCTGACTATTGCCGAAATGTGCTCAAAGGCTGCCTTGCCAATCAGGCCGACCTGGATGCTGAGTGGAGGAACCTCCTGGGTGAGCCCTACCCCCAGGCTGCCTGGCCTGCCCTTAGGAGCACCATACAAGGGTCCTGGGAGACAGTAGTCCCTGGTTTGGGCCAAATGAAAGGTTTGAGGGCCTGATCTAGGAGGGTGGGTGGGATCAAGGGACAGATTCTTTTATTGCCCCAAGGGGTGTGGTCAAATAGCTTCTCATCCTCATATACACACCAACACATAGGTGATGTGTGACAATGCGTGTGCATACACTGACAATGCAAGCTGGCATGTATGTATACTGCACATAGTAGGCTAGCCTGTGTGGTGTGCACAGGGTCTCCCTGCCAATCACAGGTGTGCCTACATGTTACATGTACTGGCATAAGGCGAGTTGACATACAACAATACATATGAATCACTGTGTACATCTGTTGATATGGGGCAAGTTGGCATGCATACGTGTCAGCATTGGTACAAAGCTGGTATGAGCTGGTTAGTATGCTGATCATCATCCACCTGGCAGATGTGTTGGCACCATGGGCCAGTGTGCATATATGATTCCATCTGTGCTATATGAAAGCTGGCACATGCAGAAACGCAGTTCATGTGTACAGGAGCTGGTATGCGGCACATCTGCATGCATATACATCAGCTTATGTGGGCACATGGTGGGCCAGAAGTTATTCATGCATGTTCAACACCTGCATGAACTAACATGGACATGTGTAGACATGAACTAGGCCAGCAAGATGTCCTGTGTGTTCATGAAAACCTATGTATATGGGTATCCAACTATTAATGCTTTGAGCTGCATGAGTGTATGCTGGCCCAGTCTCAATGTGAGCTCATGTGACCCTCTGCTGACCAGTACCTCTGACTGGTACTGTCAAGACTGTGTGTTATTAACGTGCACATTTGACCTATGTGCATACATATGAACACCTCTTCCAGACTCCATGGTGCTTATCACTGACAAGTTCTGGGGCCCGTCGGGTGCGGAGAATGTCATTGGCAGTATACACATGTGGCTGGCGGAAGCCATCAACAACCTGCAGGACAACAAGGACACACTCACAGCCAAGGTGTGTGAGGGGCTGGGAGGCACTGTGAGCATTGGAGGGTCTGTACAGATCTGGGCCGGAGAAACCCTGCTACCCCTCCAGACCCATTTGGTATCTCCCCAGGTCATCCAGGGCTGCGGAAACCCGAAGGTCAATCCCCACGGCTCTGGGCCTGAGGAGAAGCGTCGCCGTGGCAAACTAGCACTCCAAGAGAAGGCCCCCACAGGTACTCTGGAGAAGCTGGTAAGTTCAACCGTCTCAGTGGCTATAGCCCTATATATGTGAGAGGAGACCCAGGCAATCTGTCCCCTGGCTTTTCACTGGTCTGACTGCCATCCAACAGGTCTCTGAGGCCAAGGCCCAGCTCCGAGACATTCAGGACTTCTGGATCAGCCTCCCAGGGACGCTGTGCAGTGAGAAGATGGCCATGAGCCCTGCCAGTGATGACCGCTGCTGGAACGGAATATCCAAGGGCCGGTAGGTGTCCACCACTGGCCACATTCCTCACAAATGCCCCAGAGCGTGGGAAGCTGGGCTGGAGGATCACACACCTTCACCAGTTCCCAGCAGTGAGCACATATCCCCTACCATGGGGCCTGCATGGGTTGCCAATAGATTGGAGGTTCACTGGCCCTCGGGGTGTGGTGAGGGTGTGATACACCATGGTTTGACTCCTTTGCAAAAGCTAATGTAATGAGTCGTGGCTCGGACTCCCCTGCTCTAGGTACCTGCCTGAGGTGATGGGTGATGGACTGGCCAACCAGATCAATAACCCTGAGGTGGAAGTGGACATCACCAAGCCTGACATGACCATCCGGCAGCAGATCATGCAGCTCAAGATCATGACCAACCGTTTACGTGGCGCCTACGGCGGCAATGACGTGGACTTCCAGGATGCTAGTGAGGCCCGCCAGGGGTAGGGTGGTTTGGGGAGGGAATCTTCCCTGCTCGTAGGAAGGAAGGTATAAGGCCTCTCCAGACTCCTCTGCCAAGGGCCCTCAACCCTTCACCCTCATGGATGCTGTAAAGGCCCCATGTCCTTCCAGCACAGTTGAAGCCCAGCCAGGATGTCCGTCTGGCTGTCATGGAGCAGGTGGGGACAGCAGGAGGCAGACCTAGGGCCTGTGTCTTCAGGTGTAGCGGGGCTCGGACTCCCAGTGTCACACAGCCCCCGGGTCCCTGGTAGGAAGAGCTGGCTGCAGCCTCCTGTCCTCCCCCAGGTGATGATGGCAGTGGTTCGGGCAGTGGAGGTGGCTGCCCAGATGACACCTGTGGCCGGAGGGTCAGCAAGAAGAGCTCCAGTTCCCGGACCCCCTTGACCCATGCCCTCCCCGGCCTGTCAGAGCAGGAAGGACAGAAGACCTCAGCCTCCAGCTGCCCAGAGCCCCACAGCTTCTTCCTGCCCTTCCTCGTCACCTTGGTCCTTGCAGCAGCCAGGCCCAGGTGGCGGTAACTGCCCCCCTATCCCCAAGGACTGTCTTGGCCAAAACATGCAACAGACAATATTTAATTCTCTTGGCCTTCGAGGCCCAGGGCAGGATGAGGAGACAGTAGCTCTGAGTGCTGGGGCAGGGTGCATGGGGTGCTGGCCTCCTGGGTCTGACCGCGCCTGTCACCCTAGCTTTTAATTTCGTATCAGGTCAGCTGCGAGCCAGTGTCCCCAAAAGCCATGTATTTCAGGGACCTCAGGGGCACCTCTGGCTGCACACTCTCCCTTACCCTCTTGCACCACTCCAGAAGCTCGTGAGGCCAACCAGAAGGGCGGCTGTTGGCTACAGCCCATCGGAGACCTCAAGTGAGCCTGTGCCTTCCTTTCCCGCCTCTTCCCACTGGGGACTCCCCACCAGACCCCAAGGGCCACAGATGTCAGAGACTGAGGCCCATCCCGCAGCTCCCCAGGAAGCCTGCAGGGGCTGCCTGTATGTTGCTGTCCAGGCTCTGGCAGGGCCTTCACGTTTATGCATGAAACCTTCTACTCAGAAGAAACTCTGCAGCCAGGATCCCCACACATACCAGGCCAGGACCCTGTGCCCCTGTGGAGCCCAGTGAATGTGGTCCTCCAAGAAGATCCTCTCTGGGGTTCCTTGAGTGTGATGTAGGTGAGGTGGCAGCTGGCATGGCCACACTGGGCTCAGCTCTGCCATACTGCTTGAGGGTGTGTTCTGTCCCCTCATATGGGTTCACAAAGTCTGGCCAGGGGGAGGGGGGGGTCCACACAAGGAACCTCACTTCAGGGGAATAGCCAGCCACATCAGGCCTCAATCCCGCTTCTAAAGGTTCCCCTGGCCACAGGGATGCTGGGTGACTGGTGAAACTTCAGCTCAGGGTCAATGGGACCTGGTACGGCAAGTCAGGAGGATGCCTGGGCCCCTTCCTGACCCAGGCAACTCTGTAGGAGTTAGGGGAGCATCGACAGTGAAGGGCTTTTACAGACATGCACATTCAGACTCTCGGTGTCCTTGTCCACTGAGCGCTACATCTCAGTCTTCCTGGACAGCACTGGAGAGGCTCAGGGCACCATTTGGAAGCAGGTATCCTCCTGTGGCCTTGAGACCTGGGGGCACCTGGCTTACCGAAGCTGTCACAGCTTCTCTTCCAGGGCCTTGGGGATGCTGAGCTGCTATAGCCAGGAAGACAGTGGTCCTGACATGCAGAAGCCTGGAAAAGGCTGCTTACCAACCTTTTTTTTTTTTTCCTTCCTTTTTTTTTGGCCACTGGGTTAAGGAGGCTATTGCCAGCACAGTGAACCAAGGTCTTCCTGGTAGTCGGTCCCCTGGCCCAGGATGGGTATTCTCTGCAGTGGGTCTGTGGATTTGTTGGGTCCTTTCCCTGAGCACACCCATTCTGCCACAGTTCTGCTAGTGCTACTCAAGCAGGGGTGGCAGAAGCCAGATCTGGGCTCTGGGATATGAGTGCCTACGTGTCAGGACAGCAGCACCCATGATGTACAGGGCAGCCAGGATAGTGGCCAAGCTACTGTGTCCTTCCTCCATGAGGCTCCCTGACACTCAGTGCCAGTGGGTAACGTGTGTTCTTTGAGTCCTTGTATGAATTAAAGGCTGGAGACGTACAGTGGACGTGACCTCATGTAACTCTGGTGAGACTGCATTTGTGTATATGTGAGCGTGGCATGCACAACAGCAGGGCACGGATCAGGGCTTGTTGGAAGGGGTTTGAGCATGGGTTGCACCTGTAGCAAGGTACTAGGGTTTCCATGGGGTGGTGACCATTGAACATCTCCAATTCCTGCCTGGGAGGATGCCCGCCTGTGCCAGCTGAACATGCCAAAGTTCATGGGAGGACGGAGCCAGAATACCAGGGCAAAGATACCAGCTTGCACTGGCCCCACCTACCTTGTACCTCTCCAAGCCCCCTCAATGCACGTCATTGTCTTGCCCATAGAAAGTTTCTCATTCCTGCCAGGTACTCTGAGGTACCCAGGAGAACAGTGTTCGGACCAAGGATGTCCTGCCACTCCAGTCTGTTCTGGGGTGTCCTGCAGCTGCAGACAGACCCTAAACAGCCTAAGGCTAATTTAGGACTGGCTCACCCTCACTTCAAGGAGCTGACCTGTGCCTTTGTGAGCACACAGTGCCAGCCTCCATGGCTAGAAAGCTTACTCAGTAGCAGGACTCAAAGAAGCCCTGCTCAGCCAGGTGTGGCATGTCTGCTTTATCTGGGAGCTGTGGCCCACATTGCTGCCCAAGTACATTTACAGTGTTACTATTCAAGCACGAGGAAACAGAAAAAAAACCCACCCCACAAATGCTTCTTGGCCATGAATCCCAAGGAGACCTCCAAACAGCTCCCAGAAGGGAGGCTCCTCCAAAGGGCAAGCTCCTGCTGGGTATTAGATCCTACCCAAGGATACCTGCAGTGCCCAGGCCCAGCGTGGCAACCGCATCCTCACTTTCTGCCTCTTTGCAAGTCCTGGGAAGCTCTGATGCCAGGTGGCCCAGATTCCTCCCTGGGAGAGGGAGGGTGTATAGTTCTCTCCCCTCAATTGGCCAGGATAGACAGCCATGGAGTGAGGTAGAGACTCAGTAGAGCCCTGTGGAGAGAGCTGGGCAATCAGGTGCTCACTGGTGAGTGCAGATGGAACATTGTGTCAAGCAGTCCAGTAGGTTGTCTGCCTTTGTGGACGCCTGGTTCGGCTTCGAGATCTCATATTGGACACCTTGTTCTGCTTTAGGTTCTTTTTGAGCTGGACACCGGTGGGCGCCTTGTATGTCTGCTCTTGGTCCGTTAGCAGCGGGATGGTCACCCTCCCTGTCAGAAACAGGAAAACACATAGGAGACCAGTACCCAACACAGGAGTCAGCAGCCAGGCCCAAGCCAGGACTAGCTCAGTGACTCCCACGGCCTTGCCCTTTGAGTACCAGACAAATGCCAGGTCAGCACCTTGCATCTAAGTGCTGCCACAGTGCTGCCAACAAGGGCTAGCTAAAGAGTAGTCCCTTCTCTGCCATGACTGGGCATCCTGAACGGCCTTGTAACAGAGCAGCCAGCTCCCCCATGAGCATCCCACATGCCTGCAGGCAATCCTACAGACTAATGTGCTGCTTTTAGCCCCTACATGTGCACTCACCCATACTCATCATACATATGCCCATACATTCCAAGCCATTAAAGGAGGAGGTTAGAGAGCCATCGAGGTGACACTGGGTGGGTGGGTGGGTGGGTGGGGCGCTAGGAATTCTAGCAGCAAAGCTTCACAGTTCGCAAGCTGCTTTGCTGAGACACCATGACTGTGTGGTAAGGAATAGGGGCAGTCACTGCCCAGCAGGCTTTCCCCCTGTGCAAGGAACTCCTCTCAGATCAGGACAACCCCATGTACACACAAGTTGGGGACAAATGAATTGCCCTTAAAAGCAAGACTTCAGTAACTAAACACTTCCCTTTTATACATCCCAAAAGGATGAGTAGGACCACTCATTTTCAGCACAGACCCACATCTAAGCTCAATCTGAAATAAGCCAGCCAAAAGTGTTAAGTCCTCAGAATGTGAAGCACTGGTCCAGGCAATCAGCCCAACCACCCTGTCATGATGAGGTGTTGTGAAGTATGGATTTGAACAGGATACAGGAACACAGGAGACTGTAAGATGAACCCCTTTCCTCACAAACATCAAAACATAGGGGAGGTGTGAATATTTCACAGTCAGCAACCTATATGAGATTTCAGATAAACTCTGTGGCAGGGTTGGGGTGGGCACTGAGAGCCTACAGTAAACAGGCAGATTAGTGTGTCAGATTCAGACCTAAACCTGTGGTGGAAGCCAGAACTGAGCCCCAAGTGACAGACCATGGAGCCACAAGGCCCTGCTTCTCAGGAGAGACCAAGAAAGCATATGCTGGTCCCCAGGGCCCACCACAAAGAGTCAGTGGCTGATGGCAGTGTATAATGAGCAAACACAAAAGACTTGGGGTCACCCACAGAGAAGCAGCAAGATCCTCACAGCGAAAGAAAAGTCAAAAAACCCCGGTAAGGTAAGCTGAGATTTGTAAAATCACAACATGGCAAAAAACAGTTTACCACCAAATCCAACACACTGAAAACCATATCACAGGCAAACTGAAACTATAAGTACTATCAGAGAGAAAGGGGGGAATCGAAGCTATAAGGTTAGGACAAGCCTTTGTGGGTGCTCACAAAAAAAGAACTAGAGAAGCCCCGGAAGGGGAGGGAATGAGTCTGAAGGCTTAAAGACATAATGGCTAAGAAATTATCCAAATCTTGGTAGGTTATCTAGAGTCATGAAGCTGAAAGGATTCCAAGCAAGATCAACCTGAAGATGGATGCCTGAGACATAATCAAACTAAAAGCCAGAGATGAGGACTTGTAAAGGCAGTGGGAGATCCATCACATACAAGGAACCTCTCTCTCTCTCTCTCTCTCTCTCTCTCTCTCTCTCTCTCTCTCTCTCTCTCTCTCTCTCTGTGTGTGTGTGTGTGTGTGTGTGTGTGTGTGTGTGTGTGTGTGTGTGTCAGAGTTTTGAAACCTTGGAGGGCAGAAGGAAATGAGATGATGAAACCAAAGTTCTGAAAGAATAACTTCAGGCCAAGAACATACCTAGAAAAGCTGCCACCTAGAAATGAATGCAAAATAAAGATATTCCCAGGTGTCATGCCTATACCTGCCTAATGAGACATGCCAATGGGAACTCTCCACATTGACATGATACCAACCAGCAACGTGAAAGCATGAAGCTATGCCACTCCATCAAAGGAAGTGCATTGAGCTTAAACTATTGACAATGCTAGTGTTTCAGGAGTGAAAACAAACAAATGTATTTTTTAATGTAGCTGCAATGGTTTGTTAATGGATATGCAATATAAAAAGACTAGCATAAAATGGGGTGGGGAATAACAATATAATTTTTGCAACTAAAAAGTTACTACCAATTCAAAATAGAATTTAAGGCTCAGGAAACATTGTAGAACATAGAGCAGAAAGAATTTTAAGAACCAGAGGACCCAGACATGTGCTGTAAGAAAGTGCCTTTTAGACATGCCAGGGAAGCTGTACCCATTGAACTTTCAAAATTATAGTCACTGAAACAAGACCTGCACCATGACAACACCAGTTGACATGCTAACATGGATGGTGGGAATCTCACAAGGCCCCACTCCTCGATTAAAAACTACAGGCAATCAATGGCCTCTGAGAAAGGGATAGATTATCTAACCCCATGTGGTCAGCCCAAAATGCACATATGCATGAGCAGTGCTAAATGGACTCAGTAGGCTGTATGTTATATACATACATGTGTATATGTCTGTCTGTAGAACAATAATAATTAAAGAAGAGGTCATGAAATTGAGAGGGGGTAGAAGGACATGAAAGAAGTTAGAAGAAGGAGAAGGTGGGGTGGAAATGATGTAAATGCAGTACTCAGGTATGAACCACAAAATAACTACATAAAAATTTTAACTATACTTGGGACTTGGGTGGCAAAGGCAGGAGGACCAGGAGTTCTGAAGCCAGTATAGGGAAGGTCTTTGAGGTTGGGCTAGAGGGATCCAGTTATACATTGTATATGAAATAAATTTCACCATTGTGATGGCTTGAAGGAGAATGGCATCTATAGATTCATATGTTCGATGTTTGGTCCCTAGCTGGTAGAATTGTTTGGGAAGGATTAGGAGGTGTGGCCTTGTTAGCAGAGGTGTATCACTGGGGCCTTTAAGGTTTGGCTCTTTTCTCTGCCTGATGCTTATGGATCAGATGTAAGCTCTCAGCTACTGCTCTAGCACAATGCCTGCCTGCCTGCTGCCATTCCTCCCCAACATGATGGTCATGGACTCACACTTTGAAACTATGAGCCCCCATAAATGTTTTTTTTTCTACAAGTTGCTTTGGTTGTGGTGTTTTGTCGTGATATTAGAAAGGTAACTAGGACAACCAATGGGCCAAATGAGAAGGGGTTTAAAAATATATCCCTTGCAAACAGTAACTGAAAGACAACAGAAGGGTCTCTGTCAACCAGACAAAATGGATTTCCAGTCCAAATCACAAGGTCACCATATGGTCATAAAGAAGGCAGTTCATCAAGCAGATAGAGCAATTGTAGATAAATGTGTGCTAAATATACAAAGCAGACACTGTCAGATCAGAGAGGAATGTAAACAGTAACTTCAGCATCCCACATGTGGTGATGATTTATAATCCAGACGGAAAAACAACAAGGAAACAACAGACTTGAAAAATACTAAAGATCAAGTGGCTAACATGCACACAGGTGATTCCATCCACAGCAGAGTGCACGTGTGTCTCGGGAACATGGACATCTTCAGGACAGATCACATGATTAAAATCTTATCAATGTCTTTCTTAACCACAGTGTTATGAAACGATATCAACACTCTGAGGAACTTATAAAAATTCCCACAAGTATATGGGAATAAATAACATACTCCTTCATAACCAGCAGGTCAAAAAAGAAATTAAAAACTATCTTGAGACAAATGAAAAAAATTAAAACACACCAAAATTTATGGAGTGCACCAAAAGCAGTTCTAAGAGAAGTATCTACAGTGACAAATGTCTGTAATAGGAAAAAAGAACCCAGCCAAGCTAACGTCAATCAAAGAACAAAAAAAGGACAAACTATACATAAAACAGAAATAAGCTAGTGAAGACCAGAGCAGAAATCAATGAAACAGAAACTAGAAAAACAAAAGATTAATGAAACTTGGTTTTCTCAAGTGATAAAACTGTCAAACCTTTAGTTAGACAAAATGATCTCAAAATTACTCACCAAGAGGAGCCATTACAACAGATGCTATAGGAATAGAAAGGATCATAAAAAGATTGCTGTATTAACTTTATACCTGCACCTTGGACAACCTGGAAGAAACGGAGAATGTCCTAGAAATATACAACTTCTGTAGACTAAATCATGAAGAAACAGAGTTTGAACAAATCTCTAACAACTGAAGATACTGAATCAGCAGTGACAGGCAGTCCCACATGAAAGCACGGGAGGACAAGAGGACTTTGTGGATGAATTCTACAAACCATTTAAAGGAGGATTAAACCCCTCCAAAAGCTGAAAGGAAGGTGGTGGGAAGTCTTACAAACTCGTTTTATAAGGCAGTCATCTCCCTCACACCAAATTTAGAAATGGGGACCATAAGAAAAACCGCAAGTCCTTGTGAACTTGTCACAGTCAGTGTCACAAGCACATTAAAGGAATCATGGAATACTACCAATGGGCTACCTCCCTGAGCTGCAGAGAGGTTCAGCATACACAAATCTATGTGATACATTATCCAGTCACAGAATAAAGGATGAAAAGCACACAGTAATCACAATAGATGTAAAAAAAATTTCTGACAGAACTTAACATACTTTGACAATTAAAGAATAAAATTAGGCTATTAGGAGGGATTGCATTTTATATATATACTAAATGTGGGTATATCCATATAGATATCCACATATATCCACAGCTAACAGCATATTTGATGGACAAAAAACAAAGACACCTCTCTTTAAGATCAGGAACAAGATGAGGATTCTGTTTCACCTCTTCCACTTAACTTATTTCTTGGAACTCCTAGACAGAGTCAAAGGCAAGAAAAGGAAATAAAGAAATCCAGTTCTGAAAGGAAAAAGTCGCATTATCTTCCCTGCAGGCGACATGTGTCTTTCCCTACAGACTTACCCAAAACTCTGAGAGCTAGCAAGCAACCCCAGCCGAGCACTAAGACGCAAAACTGACATAAAGTCAATTGGTTTTCTACGTGAAAACAATGAACCATCTGAAAAACTAAAAGGCCAGAGGTGGTGGTAAACACTTTCAATCCCAGGACTCAGGAGCTGAGGCAGGAGGATAGCGTTCAAGGCCAGACTAGGTAGCATAGCAAGGCTTTGTCTAGGGATATAGCACAGAGGTCAAGCGCTGGTTTCACATATGCAAAGTTCTGGGTTTGATTCTCAGAGCCAAGAAGGAAAGCGGGGTGGATGGGACAAGGGAAGGTAGGGAAGAGGAAGGGGAGGAGCTAAGGATACAATCACATCTGTAATAACATGAAAATTAAAATACTTAGAAATAAATATAACCAAGGAGGTGAAAAACTAGAAACTAGAAAACATTGACAAACAAGTTTAAAAAGCCATAAGTAAATAAAGTAAATATATCATGATCTGGATTGGGGAAATTAATACTGCCAAAATATTGATACCATCCAAAACAATCTACAGATTCAATGTAATCCCCATCAAAATCCCAATAAGATCTTTCATAGGACAATCCTAAAATTCATATGGAAGTACAAAAGACCCTGAGAGCCAAAGCTATGTCTAAGAACAAAGACTGCTGAGATGTGGAGGTGTCCCATTTTCTATTTAAAACTGTTACAAACTGAAATCATGAAAACCAACATGGGTAAGAACACATGAGAGCCCAGGAATTAGCAAAAGCATACACATCCAGCTTCTCAATAAGGCCAGGAGAATACAAAGAGGAAATTATGCCTTCCCATAAGCAGTGGGGCCGGAAATGGTCTCCTGGCTTCACAGTGTGGGGGAGCCAGGACCTGCAGGAAGACAAAGAGAACTGGATGTCCTTCCCAGGCTTCAAGGTAACGAACAAGCAAGGGAAGCCACAGCCCTGGCCTCAGCTACACCGCCTGTAGCACAGACCCTAGCTTCCCACTTCTCCCTCTCCAGAGAACACAGAGGTCCCCAAACTTCCACAGGGAACCCTGGTACCCATGTTCTAGGCTTCCATCTCCATCACAACTCAAGCTTTGTTGCTATCTGAAACCCTCTCAGATTCATCCACAGCTCCTTTGCCTCTCCTCCGAAGCTCTGGATGGTCACCTGACCACGGACTCTGGCAGCAGCCCCCTCTCCCAAGAGGCCAGATGTAGGAGGGTGTTGAAAAGAGGTGCCCATCCTTGCTGGTCTACAGCTAGACTCTAGCCCCATCTCCCAGACCCCGCCCTCTTTTGCTACTCCCTATTGACTTCCTAGTCTATGTGGAGCCGAAAAATCCCTTTGTGTCCATAGCCTGCCAGGTCTTGCTCCTTCAGAGCCCTCCAGACACCACTTGTCTCTATCCTGCTTACTGGCCAGGGCCATTACGTACATCACTTCCTGGCTCTTCACCCTAAAACTCTCTTTGTCTGCATTTCCCACACTGAGTCTATGTCTTCTCTAAAGGCACTGTCTGGTCATTTGCCATACCCCACATCTCACCATCCTGCCTCCTAGCCTCAGCCTCATTCTCTGTGGGTCTCTGAGGGCTCAGGTGGATGGCAAGGCACCTTTACCCAGACAGAAAGGACGGTGCAGCTGAGTCTAGCCCAAAAGAGAACCCAAAATTCCAGGTGAGCACTGAGAAGGGGATTCTGGGGGGACAGGGGTGGAGATACTGGGTCCCACAGACATTGGCACCTCCAGGATGACCTAAGAACCCCCCTGGGAAGGTGGGCCTCCAGAGAAAGGGTTCCTCCTCTCTCCCAAGGTGCCTCTGCCTCGTCAAGTATATCTGTCTCTCCCCTTTGGCATCCTCATCTCAGCATCTGGTCCCCGAATCTTCAGGAACAGGAGCACTTGGGCTGCTGTGGAGTGGGGAGCACTTGGACATGCACTTATGTCCTTACACATCCAGGTTCCTAGCAGCAACTGGAAACCATCGGGACAACTCAGAGGCAGAGAGTCAGCTCTACTCTGCTCATGGGAATCCTCAGCACCTTCCCTGACTTTGGGGTACCTGATGGAGGCACATGTACTCTGTAAGCAAGCTGGACCCTAAACTGAATCCTGAGCCCATGCTGCTTCAGCCCACTAGGGTTCCCCAGGAAGTACAGGTCCAGGATAGCTGTGACTACCCTAGGGCTGCCTGCCTGAGTAGGTTACTTTGGGCGGGGGGCGGGGGGGGTGCAGGGGGAGGTGCCAGCCCTAGAACAAGAGAAGGAACACATCTCCCAACAGGGATGGAATTTAGTTTCAAGGTGGAGGCTCGGCAGCTGAGTAGCCAGGGCACAGGCAGCTAGAGAGCACCAGAGACAGAACAGAGCATCTGTTGGGGTCTGCAGCATCTCTTTCCCCTGCTGTCCTACCCCTTGGGACAGCGCAGATGGCTCATCCAATGGTCTCAATACTATGCAGGAGGCCCCTTAGGTAGAAAAAGCGCCGGGTGGCAGGAGCCACAGGATGGATTCTGAGATGCTGGGACAAGTGCTTGGCCTTCCCTTAGAGAGGGCTGGATTGAGGTTCCAGCAGACAGCGGGTATCTGGTAGAGAAGGCCCACCCTCCATCTGGCCATGTGTGAACTCCTGTCCTACATGTTCCAAGCGACCCACAGCTCTTACAGACCACCTGCCCCAGAATAACCACTTGGATCAAACAGCCCAACAGCACTGGAGGCAGCAGCCCTGCCGAGGGTGAGGAGGAAGGAGGCTCTGCTATAAACACCAGCTTTGGGTGCCACCTCTCGTCTCTGCAGGCGGGAGAGGCAGCAGCATGGGACATGGCCCCTTTAGAATGTCCTCCCTTTTTCTCTGTTCCCTGGCATGATAGTTCAGGCCTCCAATTGCTCTGGAGTACAAGCCACCTGGCCCCATGAGGAAGTTAACAGTTCTGCAGAGATTGCCAAGGCCCTGAGAAGATAGGGAGGGGCCACTCCTGGAAAGAGCATAAGTACAAGTCCCTCCTGGGTTTCCAGCCCCATCTCTCCCCTAGTACCTCACTTCTTCTTCCTAGAGACAACTTTCCTAGCTAAGAGGGGCTTTTCTAGAATATATGCTCAGGGCCAGAAGGCCTCTCCTTGCTCTAACGAGCAACCCCATCCATGTATGCATTGCCCCACCTACCCCCCTTTCACCCTCAACCCTTCTTTCCACCAACACACAGCGAATGTAACCCAGTGTACTGGAATGTGGGTCCCTGAGGCACAGGGACCAGACCACCCCGGCCTATGACCCAAAGGGTGTGGGCTCACAACAGAGTTGATTCAGAAGAGACCATACATCTCTGAGTCTGTGGCTAGCAGAAAAGGCACAGACAGGGACTCAGTGAAAGCCACCCAGTGGAGGTGGGCACTACAAGGAGCCACAAGAGGCCAGCATGTCTGGGTGGGTGTGTGCTGGAATGACAGAGAGGCCACAAGGCCCCTGAGCAGCAAGGCCAGGAAGGGTTGTTCAAGGAGTGGACAGAGAAGCCAGGAATGTACATCGGTACAGGATAGGGAGGAGGGGAGGGATGAGGTCCACTGGGCTTTGCTTTTGAAGGCAGAGATAAGCTGACTTTCATGGGTAAGATGTGATGTGGAAGCCAGAGAGGAGCCATCAACGAATCCCAGGTGAAGAAAATGACAGAAGGGCAGCCTCACATCAAGCCTGGGGGGCTCAGCACCTCCAGGTTCCCCCAGTCTCTCCCAAAACTAGTCAACTGCAGAGTCCCAACAAGAGACAGAGTCCCAACAGGGAGAGACATGAAAACCAGCCACCACCATCTTAGGGAAGACCTGGGACCTTTTGGTTCTAGGCAGATGATGGAACCGTGAGTCAATCACACAGTGACATACTCAAATAGCTCTGGACAGCTGGGGCCAAGTCACCCCTGCTTGCGGTCTCATCAGGAGACTGCTCCCTCGGCCTGTCAGGGACGGATGAATCTGACAGAATAATAGAAGCTTTGGTGTGGTACAGCTCAGGTAGCAAGAAGCTGCGTTCCAGGTGAGCCACAAAAAGGAGTCACAGTGCCACAGAGTGCTCCGTGTCAGAGGGTGTGAGAAAGGAGATGAAAGAACACAAACATCACACCAACATGGACAGATGTCACACAAGGCCACTCTGTGGCCCTCACCTCTGTTAGACCACCATAACCTCTAAGAGCACACTTCGGAACAAGGGAAGGCTTCCTGGAAACCAACGGTAGGGTTAAAAGCCCAGTGAGTGTGTGCATGTGTGTGTGAGACCCTTTGTAGGCTGAAGGACAAAATGGCCTGAGTTACAGTCTGGCACTCTGGCCAACCTCCAAGACTGATTTTGAAATTATGGGACCAACACATTAGAATTAATTAGGTCACATTAACTGTCATACTGTTCAAGGCAAAAATCACTAGAGAAGTGTGTGTGTGTGTGTGTGTGTGTGTGCATGTGTGCAAGGCATCTTAGAGTACTGTGTGCATCCACAGATTAAAATCTAAATATCTTCTCCAAAATGTTTGGAATGGACACCGAGATTAATATGGTTGTCACTATTATCTCCTCTTAAACAAAGCATTAGGGGTGACTAGAAAACTGACTCAGTAGTTAAGAGCCAATTTTCTGCTCTTCCAGAAGACCCAGGTTCAATCCCCAGCAGCCACACGGCAGCTCACAACCATCTACAACTCCATTTCCAGGAGATCAGATGCCCTCTTCTGGCCTCCACAGTTATCAGCCAAGCATGTGGTGTGTGTGTATATATAAATGCATAAATATGTGTGTGTGTTTATAAATCCATGCAGGCAAAACATTCATACAAGATAAAAAAACAATTAGTTGCCGGGCGGTGGTGGCGCACGCCTTTAATCCCAGCACTCGGGAGGCAGAGCCAGGCGGATCTCTGTGAGTTCGAGGCCAGCCTGGTCTCCAAAGCGAGTTCCAGGAAAGGCGCAAAGCTACACAGAGAAACCCTGTCTCAAAAAAAAAAAAAAAAAAAAAAAAAAAAAAATTAGCACATATTTTAGACGGAGTAAAACATGGTAGGGTTTTCACTTGGAGGAAATGTAGAAAAATACAAATATAGGTGTCCACGGCCATGTTTGGAACAGCGGAATGCCCTTACTCGTGTGTATGCATGTGTGTATATGCATGTGTGTGCATGCCTGGCTAGTCCCTGCATGTCTGGAGAGGCGTGGGCCCATTTGGGAGGACACACAAGGGATGGTCTTGGCCTTTTCTGGTGTCGGGGTAACTGTCACTTGCTTTTGTTTTACATAGGGAGTGTAGAAGCTTCTTCCATGCTAATAGACGGAGTAGAAGCGGGATGTTCATGCACACGCAGCTGCTGGCATGGGCACCGGCACCCCAACCCGTTAGGCCCACCAATATTAGCACCCTGGAACAAGGAGCTAGCTCACCCATGGTAACAACTGATCGGTGCTAGGGGACAAAGCTCTAGTCCCTGCCTGTCAGGAGCGCCCCCCCCCCCCTTGGAAAGCCACCTGTGGCTGAGTTCCATGAAGGAACGGCTCGTTCCTCCATGGCCATCGTCACCTGCATACATAAGGTGGCCTTACCCGGCACCTCTATGAACCTCCACCTTGGAGTAGAAATCAAAACCCAGGCAGCAGTATTGCTGTGCTGCTGCCAGGAGAAAGGCTGGTCAGCCGTGGTCTTCCCCAGTCCTCCCGGGCTCTATAGCCCCTTCCCCACCTCTTCCCCAGTCCTGTGCTTGTTCAGTCTGCTCTCTGCTCCACTCCCTCCCCCAGACACCCCTAGGCCTGTCCCCCTCCCCCAGGCAAGTGGCCATGCTGCAGCCCTCACTGCCTGCCTGCCTTCTCCCTCACCCTGGCAGTGGGTCTGATTCTCAGGGGCGGACTTGCCACCCCTGGCTACGCCACCTTGCTCTAGTCCCGCCCCTTTACCCCCATCAGTCCCTGTGACTTCCACTGTGGCCTCAGCACAAGCCTAGCACGTGGCAGACAGGCAACTAAGGTGCTACAAGAGCACCCTGGCCCCCGTAGGGAGTTGGGGTCCATGGAAGGAACCTGGACAGCAGGGAATGGCTCTTCCTTGGGACCGGGAGATGCCTACAGCTGGGCAAGTCAGGGCCAGCATGAGCCAGGAGCAGCCAGTGTCCTGCTGCCAGCTCTCTAGCAGAGTTCTGACCCTTGACCTGCCTGTCTACTAGCCCTTCTCCTTTCCTGAAGTGCTGAGCACAGTACAGCACAGGCCTTATGAGAGACCAACAAGGTAGGCGTAACCAGCTGAGACTTGACCCAGGACACAGACTTGAACACACACCATAGGTCACTTTATTGCCAGGTCAGGACTAGACTGCTGTGACATGCAGCTTGTGACATGCAGTTGCAGTAGCACAGACATTTCTTGCACGAGGCCAGCAGAGGGCACAACCCTAGGCCCCTGCCCAGGCTCACGGGGATTCTACGTCCCTCCAGCACTCCTCTTCCAAACGCGGCACTGGATGGATAAGAGGAGGCAGAGAGAGGAGTGTGGCAGTCCAACTGTTGGGCCTGAGCAAGAGACTCAAGGGGTAGATGAGCTTGACTGCCCCAGGAGGCCAGGCCCAGGAGCTGTGACCGCTAAGCCTTGCTACCTAGACCACAAGGTCTCTCTTCCTGGGCCTCCCCCGCTCTACAGGGGGTGAGGAGATCCCCCAGCTCGCTCAGCTACGGCCTGCAATCAACAATCAACGTCTCTGTCCTTTGCCCAGTGCTGCCTGCAGCAAAAGGAAGTGTCGGCTACAGCCACCCTTCAAAGACCACTCCCTCAAGATCTGCAAGGCAAAGGCTATTACCAGATTCTGGGTAAACCCCACTGAGGGAACCTGTTACCAGAAGTCCTGGTTTTACAGAGGAGTAGCCCAACCACTTGGCAGGTACCAAGGCCAGGACAGTGGATAATGCCCCTAAAATACCAGCGCCGCAATACACTTTAGGAGAGCCAGGGAGAAGAAGGATGGAGGGGATAGGCATAGAGTCTGGGGAGGAGCAGGGAGGTCATTTATGAAAGCAGACACCTGTTGAGACCCACATGTCTAGAAGTTCTAAGGGGACTGCTAGGTGACACTCCAGAAGCAGCCCCTATGTTAAGTTCCATCTTGTCCTACATGTGACTAGCAGATGCCCCAGTGACAGCAACCCCCCCCCCCCACCCCTGTACCCATGTCTCAGCTCTGCAAGGAAGTTACATGCCTCCTTTCCAGGAAGTGGCCATGTGTGGTGATGTCACCACAGATGAAGACCCAGGATGGCTCCCTCCTCTATCCTTCCCATTCTACCCCCTCAAGACACACACACATACACACACACCACACACACACACACACACCACCACTACCACACACACACCACACACACCACCCCATACATACACCCACCCACACCACACACACATACACACACACACACACACACACACACACACACACACACACACACACACCACACAAATACACAACGACCCATTCAGTCCTGGCTGTAAATTCTGGGAAAGCATCCTGAAACTGAAGAGCTTTCAAAGGTGATGGTGATTCTCTCCCCCACCCACTCCCCAGGCCTGCATCTTTGTCCTGGGAATTGGTAGTAGGCCCCCTCGCCAGCCCCTCCTAACATGGCATCCAACCTACTCATGATCATGATGTCATTGCAGTCCTTTTTATGGAAGTCAGTCCAGGCCTTGGTCTTGCAGTACTTGCTGCAGGTCAGGATCCCATAGCAGCGGGGACAGGGTGTGAGGCGGACCCCAATGGAGCGACCACACTGGTAGCAAAACTTGTAAAAGGCAAGGCTGTAACGGAATCCCAAGGTCAGGTCTGTGCCCACACCTGAGCTCCTAAGACAGTCTTGGTTGCACATCCCACCAGACAGAGCATCCACCACTGATGTCCTCACCCAAAATGGTCTCCACATGGCTATTCTGAGCAGTTAATACACACTGCCTTTGGGCCCACCACAGGCTCCGTAAAGGCTGCTCGAGCAAATGCTATGCATCCAACATGGCGACCAGGGGCGCTTACAAGCTCGAGGAAATCGGTTGTGAGTACCACTGCTGCGATGAGTCAGCTACCTGAAGGGAGACCTCAGAGCTTGTGTTTGGGATGGAACTCAGCACCAGCTTCCTCCATTTCCAGAGGAGACACTCCCCATCACCCTCTCAAGCCCTGCCCTGTCCCTCGGTATTAACGGTGCTGATGTTCCCACGAATATGCATGGGTCCTTCCCAGAGCGTACACAGGTGACTACAGAGCCGCCTCTGCCACAGAAACACCCTGCAAGAGGATGGCAGGGACTTCCTGGAAAAACAGTGGTTGAGCTGGGCTATGTTCTGCCATGGGAGGTGGCCACCCTCCTGAGGATGTGGAGCTCAAGTGTGCCCCACCCAGATAACTCAGCTCGCTGAGTCCTGAGACCCCATCGGTGAGCCTTGTTCTGGCTGGAGCCTGCGTCTGGGTGCTAGGCTGCCTGGCCAAGGCTCTGCTACTCGGGACGGAGAAGGTGGCCCTGCAGGGGCAGTAGGGCCAGAGCCCACAGCACTCACGGCTGCTTTTCTGCGGCTGAGCTCTTCGGCAGGCTGGAGGTCCTCTTCTTCAGCCTGTGGCTGGGGGACAGCTCTACTGCAAAGAGATCTGAGTGAGCACCTGGTGGTCGGGAGAGGCTGCAGCTTGGGAGGAGCCCTCACATGTGGCTATCACCCGCACCTGCATAGAGCTTACCCACCTGCAGCCCCTGCCTAGATCTGACCTTCACCATCCACTTCTGCTCAGGATTTGCCTTGCTACACCACTGAAGGCTACCAGGCAGCCTCTCCCAGCTCGCAGACTCTCTGAAGGAGTCGCCCGGGTGACCTCCCATTTGTCTCTGAAGCCCCGATTACTTTTCCTTGCTCTTTTTCAGAGGCCAGTTGTCACTTGCTCAGAAACCTAAATTTGTGAAGTCAACAGCGGTGGTTAATCTTGTCAGCTTTGGTGATTTAAAAATCACCTAGGAGACAGACCTCCGAGTATGTCAGTGAGGGCGTTTCCAGACAGGTTTAACCGACATGGCTCGACCAACCCCAAATGTAGGTGGCATCATCCTGTGTGACAGGGGTCCAGACTAAATAAAAAGGAAAACACGAGCTGAGCGCCAGCATTCATCTCTCTCTGCTGCTTGACTGAGCCTCAAAGGTGACCAGTTGCTTCAGGCTTCCATCAGCACAATTTCCCTCTTGAACTCTGAACCAAAATAAATGCTTTCTCCTTTAGGTGGCACGTGTTGCGTGTTTTGTCGTCGTAACAAGAAAAGTAACTAACCCAGAAAACTGGTGCCAAGGGGTGAGGCTGTCGCTGTGATGAATCTGGTCATGTGGAGGAACTGGTGTGTGGGAGGAAAATGTGGAAGAGTTTGGAGCGGCAGGATAGACAAGTCCTAAACTGCTGCAGACAGAGCTCAGCAGGGCATTCTGGTGGGAGTTTGGAAAACCAGAATGCCCAAAGAAAGAGACATGGACTGTGGCAACTCAGCTCAGGAAGAAGATCAGGACTCTCTTGAGACTTGGACTTGAGTCCATTCAGGTTACATTCTGGCAAAGAATCCAGCTTCATTCTTCCTGTGTCTTCAGAATGTCAGGGAGGCTCAATTCCTAACATAGACATTTCTTTGGCAGAAGACAGCATGGCACTTGGGCTGTGGCGTGGTCCCTGTTCGCTGTTCTTATTCAGATCAACAGGGGGAGAGAGCAGAAAGTTTAGTGGGGAAAGCGGAGCTGGCATGAGAGAGATGGTGTGTGCTGCAGCTGGGGCTAGCCAAAGCTTTCAGAGTCTGTATAATTCTCGAAAATCCCCAGATGTTTAGATGTGGGGCTGTAGGCTTAGTGTTTGTCTTGTTGAGATTTGGTCTTCTTTACTCCGACCTCCTCTTGCTGTCTGCCTTCGTTGCAATAAGACAACATGACCAAGACAACCCAAAGAAGAGTTTATTTGGGGCTCACAGTTGCAGAGGGTTAGATTCGTGGCCATCATGGCAGAGAGCATGGCATCAGGCAGGCAGGCATGGCTGCTGGAGCAGTAGTTGAGAGCTTACATCTTGGTCCACAAGCCTGAGACAGCTAACTGGGAATGGCATGGACTTTTGAAAACCTCAAAGCCTGCCCCAGCGCCATACCTTCTCCAACAAGGCCACACCCCCTAGTCCTTCCCAAGTGGTTCAACCATCTGAGGGCCAAGCATTCAAACACATGAACCTATGGGAGCCACTGCCATACAAACCTCCACACTATCTTTGGTCCTCCCTTTTAGAATGGGGATGTTCACCCCATGCACTATGAGAATGAGTCTCTAGGGACAGCAAGAACGGACTTCAATCTCTGGAACCCATATGGTAAAAGGAGAGGACTGATTCTTGATTCTTACAAGCTGCCTTGACTTCCACATGTGTGCCACATTCACTCCCTAACACACACACACACACACACACACAACCTAAATATAATAAAAAATGAATAAAACTAAAATAAAGAGCCATGTGTCTAGAGGTCAAGTTGACAATGGGTAGACTCATGATTCTTAGTCTTGACAAGCAAGCAGCAGAATTTAGAATCACCAATGAGACAGACAGGGAAGACCCACCCTTGATGTGGGCGGAACCATCCCCTGGGCTGTGGTCAATGAATGAACGAATAACCAATGAATAGAGAGGAGAAAACAAGGGGAGCACCAACCTTAACCTCTCTCCACTTCCTGACTGCAGATGCCATGGGACCAGCCGCTTCGCAGGACTCCTGCCACCACGCCTTGCCATCACGATGGATTATATTCCCCTTTTAAACTGTGAATCAGATTAAATCTCTTCCTCACTTAAGTTGCTTTCATCAGGATTTTTGGTCACAGTGAAAAAGTAACCGACGTATCTGCTCTCCCCTGCTCCTAGCACTGTGCTGCTCCGTGGAAGGTGCAGCCTTCGGATTCCATGGTCACCACGGGGCGATGGTGGCTTGAGCAGGGCTCTTTCCTGACCACACCTGGCTGTTTAACTCTTTGGATCGCTGGTTGGCTGCCCCTGGTTTCCAACAGTGCTCCCTCCTGGCAGAACTGACTCAAAGGACCGGCAGTCAAGTCAGGGCTGTGGCAGGGACAGCCCCAGCTCAGTGTTGGCTGTTTGCTCTTTCAGCCACTTCTCCCATGCTCACTCACTAGCAGCTGGCCACAGGTGTCTGTCTTGTCCCTCCAGCAGGGCTGTCGCTCTGTTCACAATAGCCCTCAAAACCTCCAGGAGCTCGGAGGACACCATCAGGCCAGTCTCAGTTACAATGAAGTTACATCCTTGAGAGAGATTTCGGGCTCTCTGTTAAACGGCTTTTCCTCCAAGTAATTCTGAGCTAAGGTCCTGGAGCTGGTGGAGACGATGGCACACATCTCTCTAGTGACAGCCTCACATTAGGAACTGAGTACCCAGTGCCGAGTAAGGAGGTCTTCCCAGCTTGCCTCTCCTGGCATGGAATCCAGCCCTACCAAGTGGACGAGGTGGTCAGAGTCCCAGGATGCCCATCAACACTGAAATTGAGGTTGTACCTCTCTGTGCCCCACAAGGGAGGCTAGGTGCAACAGTAGAGTCTATCTTCAGCCACATGGAAAGTGCACTCCATCTAGAGCCCAGTCTTTGAAGCAGGCAACTAAAGACAGCAAGAAGACTGCTGGCATCTGTGATTTCTGCAAGGAAAGGCCTCCTACTGGGGATTTCTAGAAGGAAAGGCCTCCTATTGGGGCTTTCTTGGCTATGCCAACTTGGAGTGAACTTCCTGCTTCCCTGAGTTGGCAACATGAAGAGGAAAAGCAGGCCCCAGTTTAACATTCAATACTATGGTCTGTTTGCATGGAACTTACTGGATTTTGTTGACTAAGCATTCCCTTACACCTTATATAATCAATCTCTGAGCCACTTGCAGAAACCTTAAATAGTCGGGTGTTGCATTTTCGAGGTGTGTGTGTGTGTGTGTGTGTGTGTGTGTGTGTGTGTGTGTGTGTGTGTGCTGGGTCTGCAGACGATGCCACGCGACCATGGCAAAGGTGGACACTAGATCTGTTATTTTATGCGAGCTACATCAATCAGTAAGAGGAGGAGGAGGAACTGCCCTTGTTTAGCAGCTGCCTTCCTTCTTTCAGAACTCCTCACACTCTTCATTAAGCAGGTCTGCTAACAACTTTTGGCTTCTGTTATCTGGGAATGTTTTTGTTTCTTTTTTTAAAGATAGTTTTGCTAGCTATAAAAAAAATCATCTTAGGAGTAATTTCTGTGGCTCAGTGGTTAAGAGCACTAGCTGCCCTTCAGAGAGCCTGATTCAGTTGCCAGCACCCACATGGCAGTTCCAGGTCCAAGGGAGCCATCACCTTCTTCCGGCCTCTCTGGGCCCCAGGCACACAGGTGATGCACATATATATGTGCAGACAAAACAATCATACACATAAAAAAAATTAATGACAGTTTTGAAACAGAGGAGTAACGTCTGGTGAGAAGCCAACGGTTGGTACTCCCTTGTAAGTACTAAGCCATCTTTTTCTTGGTGCTCTGATTTTCTCCTGGTCTTGGGGTTTCTAGCATTTCATTATAAAGTGTCTCTGGATTTCTTTGCACTTAGATTTCCTGGGATTGACCTTCTCGCATGCAGTGATCAGCACCTTCAGAGTCCCTGTGACCCTGCAAGTTCACACATCTTTGGCTGCTTCTTGCTCCTTTCTCTTCCTCTTCTGGAGTCCCATCACACACGTGCTGATGGGCTCATGGTGCCACCCATCTGCTGGGCTCCGTTCATTTACCTTGGTACTTTTCTTCTCTCTTCTTCAGACTGAACTCATCCATATATTGTCCTCTGGCTTGATGGTTTCATTTTCAGTTACAGCCAAGACCCTCTAAGTGAACGTTTAACTTGGGGGCTGGACTGATTGTGAACACCAGAATTCCCACCTGGTTCTCTTTGATAATTTCTACTCTTTACTGATATTCTCTACTAGGCAAGGTGTTGCCAGGGTCCCTTCCTCTACTTCTTTACCATGTGAATGTGTTAAATCTGACGTCTGGGCCCTCCCCAGGAGTGTGTGTGGTTCATCCCAACACATGGGTCAGACTCATTTCTTTGCATGAATGTCTTGTTGTGTTGGTCCTGGTGTTGTGTAGGTCCTAATCCCACACCCCAGCCCAGGCTTGCTGCTGCTGGTCACTGGTTTGGTGGCTATGTGGGTTGTGAGGTGTCCCCATCCCACAGCAGGAAGCTCCTGACACTGCTCCACATGGAGTGCAGCCTAGGGCATGACCACAGTCAACCTCTCTGTCTCTGTCCCGTGACTGCCTAGCTATCAGCTCCACCAGTGCTGGGCTGGTTGTTTCACTGGCTTCAGAGGTGTTCCTGGGACGTAAATTACCCCTCAGAGTGAGTCGATCACTCTGCAGCTATTTGAGGGGAAAGTCTCCAAGGCCAGTGCTGGAGGCTTGTTCACACTCTGGACTGCTCCTCTGCTCTAGTTCCTTCTAGTTCTTTCTAGTAGTAAGCATGCTGTAGTTCAGCCTGTGGTGCCGGTGGATCACCTCCCTCACAGGTGCCTCTCACCCCCAGGCCTGAACTGGTTCATGTGCTGTTGAAAATGAGTCTGTTTCTTTGTCAAAGCTCCCGTGCTTTACGGCATGGTGACAAGGGTCTGGAAGCAGAGTGTGGCATGGCAGACCTCTCCGTGGGTGAAAGCTCCACTTCAGGATCCACTCAGTGATGGAAAGGAGAGGTTCTGTGGTCAGATCTCCTCAGCCAGCTTCCCTCAGCCAGGCCCCCTGCCTATGAGCTGGTGTGAGAGATCAGAGGCCCAGTATTCTCAATGGTATCAGAGCAAAGGCAGAGACTGTGCCCCACGGTAGAGTATGCATATGAATAGAGGCATCGCCTCCGGTAACACTAGCCAGCACCCAGCCTCCACATTCTTCATCCCTTTCCAAATGGAACAGCAGTTTGAGTCAGGATAAGTTAGTACGCGTGGGCAGGACAAAGGGACAGAAATAGTGGGCTGTGTGTGTAGATGTGTATGTGTATGATAATTAGGTTCTGGGCATAAATGTGGAGTGCTAGTAGGTTTATGGGTGGGAATGTGAATAGTGCGTGGGGGACGCTGGTTGTGTGTATAAGAGAGGGTGGTAGTCCAGTGTGTAAGTTTGGGTGTGTACTTGGCTATGTGTAACTGTGGGCATGTAGCTGGGAACTATTTGTGGAGAATAGGGGTAGGTGAATATGGGTATGGGAGTTGGGAGGATAAGCATGTGTAGGGGGTTCAGGATATTGGGGTGTGAGTGTGCAGGTGGATAGACATGCATGTGTGCAGCAGATGTGGCTGTGGGGTAGGTGCAGGTTACTCTGCAGGGGAAAGTGCTGATTATATTTAATTGTGGCTGGATTGTGGCTATAAGGACGGTGTACAGGTTTGTATATATACAGGGATGGGTGTGGATAAGTGGATTCTACATGTTTTTGTGGCAGGTATTGGCGCATATGGATGTAGGTGTGTGGAGGAGGCAGTGGTTCATATGTGTGAGTTTCATGTGGGGAGATGGGTGTACACTGGGGACAATGTGAGTGAAGGCATCTGTGGGCATAAAGATATATGTGCACGGTGGGTAATTGGGGTGTTGGGGAAGAGTGGTGGACAGGTGGACATGTGTGAGAAAGTTGTAACAGCAAGGGTTACAGTTTGATGTGACTTTGAGAGTGAAACCATCAGGGACATTGTCGGGGTGGGGGGCGGGGGGGGATGGAAAGGATGTGGGTGAGCAGATACAGGTCTGGAGAATGAGGCTGTCGGGTCAGAACAGAGCTAGGGCACTCACCCTGATGAGCCTCACCTACCTCTCTTGCTCAGGTACAGGGCCTTTACGTCCAGCTGACTCTCTTTGCTAAGGACAGCACGCCGTAATTGCAAACCCATATATTCTAGCAGCCTTTTCCGGGCTAAGAACGTCTCCCGCTCCAAGGGCATCAGAGCATGAAAGGGACAGTGGGCGATCTTCCGGTCCTATGACAGAGCACAGGGTCACGACGAGTCCTTGGGGGCTGCCACTCAAGGGTCACGAAGGACTTCCGGCCACCCCCAGCCCAGACTGCAGAGTAACTGAGTGAGCAGGCCACCTCTCCATCCTTGGTGATGACTGTGAGGACACAGAGGACACTTGCTCAACACAGGAGGACACTTGCTCCCAAGTGCCCAAAGCACATGTTTGCCATCATGAGGTCTTCTGTCCTAGAAGACCAGCCTTGGCTGTGGACTCCTAGATTTACCCAAGAGAAGCCAAGTCTCAGCGGGATCTGGCTTAGAGAACAAAGCCACACCTGGTAGAATTTGAAGTAGCCATAGTCCACGGCCGTCCCCACTGCTGTCCTTTCACCTTGCGTAAGCACCACGGGTTTCAGGACATCAGCCCCGTAGCTAATGAGCCGGTCAATCTGCAGAACACAGAATCTGTTGAGCACACAGGGCCGCTGGAGAGGCAACACGAGCCGCCTGCAGCCCTGGACCGTGCAGGGCAGTTCCACACGTGACCACGTCAGGATGTGCGTGGCTTTCGGGTCCTGCAAACACACTTGCTGGACAGCTGAAAGGCAGCCGAAGGGCACCGCCCGGCAGGAGAGCGCAGCCGCCCAGAAGGGCTGTTGTCCCCTGCCTCTTATGTGGCGGCCCTCCCCCATGTGTGTGAGGAAGTCAGAGACCAATACAACAGACAGGACTGACCTTCTAGCCCCATCCTAAAATGCCACTCCCTGGATGGGAGCCCTCCCTGACTCCATTCATGGTCACAGTCACATCGTGAATGGACAAACAGAATGTGGCATGCGCATACAGTGGAGCATCAATCAGCCTTCAAAAGCTATATCCAGCTTACACAAGTCAGAGGCCCCGTCAGCACCAGGAAGTACAACGGCCTCTGCTTCAGTATAACCTCCTAGACCCGTTTCTGAGCCACTGCTTAGCCTGTACATATTATTATGTGAGGAGCAATGTGTGACCTGAGCGTCATCTAAGTTCACAATGAAAACTGGAATACAATTAAAGAAACCGCGACAGCTGCAGTTGACAAGTGAAATCAGGAGGGCATGCTGAGCAGCAGCTTGTGGACTAGATGTGGCCGTTACTCAATAAATTCCAGCTGGGAGGGAGGGGTGGGGGGGTGGACAGCTGTGATGCCAGCACTTAGGAGGCTGAGGCAAAAGATTACGAATTTGAAGCTGGTGACGTTACAGAACAAGACCCTCTCTCTCTCTCTCTCTCTCTCTCTCTCTCTCACACACACACACACACACACACACACACACACACATACACACACAGGAAGCCGACAATGTACAAGCACACCTTCAGATACTGTCAACAGATTAACACCATCTCATTTCCCAAGCACTGTGGGAGGTGGGTGCTGGGTGCTGGATGCTATGTCCTTTAGTCTATTTTAGTCAAGACATGATATTAGGAAGGCCCAGCCTGTCCCGCCCTGAACCCAGCCAGGACTCTCCATGCCCTTCCTCATCCCCAGCATCCTCCCATGTTTCCCCTCACCAGGGCAATCTTGTTCTCGATGCTCCTCTGTTGCTCATAGGCCAGGTCACACACAACACATAGGGCAGTGCCCAAGCCTTTGGTCAGAGGCAAGTTGGGGTCAGCTCCCTGAGACAGGAGTTCCTTCACAACCTGGACACACAGACAGACTCCTGAGCAACCATAACCCTGGGTACTATCCACAGGTTCCACCCACGGGGAAGATGCTGGCTGGGGAGGAGCATGGACAAGCCCCTGAGGGAGGAGTTGTAATTCTACCCAGGGCCTGGTTCTGACACTGTATTGGTGCATGTACCAATGCAGCTGCTCTGACGGGTCCTGCTCCTGTCTCACTTTCTAGCCCAGGAAAGAGCACGGCTCTTGGGCATGTACACAGCACTGGCCAGGAGCACTTCCTGTCCGGGCCCTTTGGCTGCTCCTCCTCTGCTCTCCTTTTTCGTTCACAACACTCTTCAGTATCTAAAACCGTGCTGGACGCTGACATAGGGCCCGATTCCCCCCAGCTATAACGTGCGTAGGGGGATCCCTAACGCAGACACCCTATTCAAAACCTGCTGCTCCTAGTGGTGCCTGCCTTCCCACAGAAGGTGCCCAGTTAGCAAAAGTTAAATGAAAAGGAAGGATAGGTGAGAGGCTGTGCAGGCCAGCGGGAGGGTGGATGGATGTCTGGGTGGGTGGGGGAAAGCAGGCTGAGTAGCTATATGGCTAGGTTGGCAGGTAGGTGGCTGGATGGGTTAGTAAATGGGAGATTGGGTAGATGAACCAACCAGTAGACAGAGAAGTGGGAAAACGACACAGCGAACCCCAGCAGCTGATTGGAGGAAGGAAGTCAATGGTGGCAGAAATAGCACAGTTGCCTGGTGCACATGTACACAGGAGCTGGGTGCATAAGGGCCAAATACACAAAGGCCAGGTGCCCAAGACAGGCACCGGGTGTACGGGCGCACAGGACTCAGGCTCACCAGGTCATTCCCACTGGCGATGGACAGGGAGAGCGGGGAGTGGCCGCTCCACAGCATGTTTGGATTCGCTCTGTGTGAGAGCAGGAGCCGGACTATGTCTCTGGCACACTGTGGGAAGAAAGGCAGAAGCACATGAAAGCAGAGGCACCATTCCCAAGGAGCCCCCCCACCAGCACAACACCAATAACCCAACTGCCACCTTTAAAATCAAGCCGATCACTCCACTGCCGGCTCCTTGCACCAGCACCGCCTGAGCAAAAACTCCCAACAGGGACATGGGACAGGGGAGACAGAGGATCCTCAGACAGACTCCAAACACTCATTTACAGGAAGAAAACAGGAAAGGCACTGGCAAATAAATTGGCTAGAAGTACGTTTTCAAGGACCAAAGACAATGAAGGTAATGTGAGCACACCGAAGGCCCTGACCTTCCACGGGGATAATGGAGGGGAGTGCCTTTACCTGGGCTCACTTGTGAACCTCTCCCCAGTACTGTCGGCTGTCAGAGGTGGTCAGCGGTGGTCAGGGGTGGTCAGCGGTGGTCAGGGGTGGTCGGGGTGGTCAGCGGTGGTCAGGGGTGGTCAGGGGTGGTCAGGGGTGGTCAGCGGTGGTCAGGGGTGGTCAGCAGTGGTCAGCAGTGGTCAGCAGTGGTCAGCGGTGGTCAGGGGTGGTCAGCAGTGGTCAGCAGTGGTCAGGGGTGGTCAGCGGTGGTCAGGGGTGGTCAGGGGTGGTCAGGGGTGGTCAGGGGTGGTCAGGGGTGGTCAGTGGTCCCTCTTTTTCCCCCACTGCAGGGGCTGCTCTCTAGCTGCCCTATACATTTTGCCGACACTATACCCTCAGGATGTAACAAACCCTAGGAGCTGGGGACCAATCTCCTTTGCCGGCCTGTTTCCCTGCAACCTCAGCAACTGGCCGATGAGATGCCAGTAATCTGTGGAAGCGCTCTTGGGAAAGCTTCTCCATCTTTAGTGGATACTAGAGGTGTGGTAGCTGGACTAACTGCGGCCTCTACGCCCTCACCCATGGCCTCTGACCTCCATGCCCTCACCACTGATGTCTCCATGACCTAACGATAGTGCCACATTGGTGCCTCTTATTTTTCCACAACTTCCAAATCTGAAATACACCGTGAGCGGAAAAGTGTTTGCTCAGGCCCATGCCTCACACTGGCAAGAACCCTGGTCAGCGTCAGCCTGCCTTCTTGAAACATCCCTGCCCCTGTTCCTAGAGCTCACAGCTGCCCTCTGGGGTTCTGGAGAGAATGGTGAGACCCTAAGCCCAGCTCCTTCTCTTCCCCTTAAGGAAGCTCTGATCTGATGGGCCAGTTGCTGCCTTTCACCTCTCCATCAACCCTCCATTCTCCCCAGCATTACCGGGGAGCCTGCACTCTAATGCCCGAGAACTCCCCTCCCCCCAGCCTCCCGATTCCCTGACCTGCCCCGGCCACTCAGTCTTTTCTGAGAAGCTCCCATACCAGCCTTGCCCAGATTGAGTGCCAAGGCAGATGGGAGCCAAGTGGCTACAAGGCTAGGAGACTCAGGCAGTGGGGGTAAGAGGATGACTGGGGGGTTGGTAGCCCCTGGATCCCAAGCATGTCTGACCCAAGTGCAAGAGTGACTTCACATGGCATCCAAGGCCAAGCAAGATGTGGGTCCATGCATGGCTGGGGAGTTCTTCAGGGCATGGGTACTCAGGGACCCTTTTTCGTATTTTCCATTCACTTTAACCTACACCGTTCAACTCCACTTGGAAAACGCTGGATTTTTGTGATAGTTTGGAAAACCCACCACAGCAGCTCCAGAAGCAGCCAGGACTCCCACACTGAGAAGCCAGCATGGCAAGGCTGTCCACTCACACCAGAGCTGCCCTCTCCTGCCTGGGCCTACCACAGAGACACACATGTGCCTGATGCAGCACACAAGCATGCACACACAAGTACTCACCTCTGTAGCCACACGGACACACACACCCCAACTTAGAGGCGAAAGCTTATAGACACACACACATCACATTTGAACACAGCTCTTGCCTGGCCTCACGTCCCTCACGCAGCAGCCCTGAGGACTCGGGGCTCAGCCCCTTCCTGTCCCACCTTCACACTCCTCACTTTGACAACACAGTCAAGCCCGGGTCAGAGCCCCAGGGCCATGCACCTTCTTGTTGTCCTCTCGCTCACAGGCGACATGCAGAGCCGTGCGTCCGCCCTCCTCTGGGATGAATGTGCTCTCCGTGTAGTAGCTGCTGGGTGGGCCTGGCTCATTGTTGAGCTTCAGACTTGAGGGCAGGAGGTCAATCTGTGGTAAACACAAGGCTTGAGACAGGTCCTACATGTCCCAGAGTGCCTGCTGACAGATTCTAGGTGTGCCGTCTCTTCCCACAGATCCCTCCACACACTGTTCTGAATCCTCCCAGAGCCACGGTGACTCCCACAGCACTCAACACCCTCTAGAGGGCTGGACTCATAGGCATGCACCACCAAGTCTGTTTTTGTTATGGTTGTGGAGTTTTTGTTATGTGGTACGGAAGAATGCTAGGAAACCACCCATCGAGCCCCAGCCCCAGTCCCTCCCCTTTTTTGAGACAGGGTCTCCCTGTGGAACTTACTATTTAGACTAGACTGTGCTAGAACTCAACAAAGATCTGCCCACCTCTGCCTCCTGGGAAATTAAAGGCGTGTGCCATCATGCCTGGCTACATCAATGCTTTTTACCTGGCGTCCCCCAAGTGTGTCAACCCTGCTTCCTCCCATGGCCACTGTTGGGTGCTGATCCATGTGGCCTGCCCACACTAGGAAGGGTCAGCAGCAGAATGATCAGAGCCTGCATGTGACTCTCTTTTTTGTCACCCTCTCCCCCCCCCCGCCCCGCCCCCTGGTCAGTAGGCACAGTTGCAGATCCAAACAGAACCACACCTTGCCGGTTTTGTAGACGTAGTCCTGGTCGGCTGCCTTGGCATCCACGTCAGTCACCGCGTGGAGCAGCAGCTCCGTGATCATGACGCCCTCCTCCCCGGGAAGTGAGGCTGCGATGTGGAGCGGAGTCAGAGACTTCAACTGCAGAGGAAGTATGGCAAGGGTGAAACCCAATCTGCAGCCAGGCAGGTGAGGCCCTGGTCAGGGTTATGTCAGGGTCCTTGCTGCCTGAGCAGATGGGAGGATGCATATCTTACTGCAACCATTTCAGGTCCCCACAACACCATTGCCTTCTCACCAGGCCAGTGGGTGCAGGACAAGGAGGCCCAGGAGGGCAGAGGCAGACAAATGCCCACAATCAAAGGATGGACTGGATGTTCTCAACATGCCATGTAACCCACGGGCATCCAGGGTCACAGCTGTGAATGCCTGAAAATCAACTGGCTTGATCCCAGCTGGTTTTAGGCTGTCTGTCTGACACTATCTTCTATGAGTACCACCTCAGGTCTCTGCCAGGCTCTGGTTCAGATACCACCATCTAACAGCCATATAGCTCCTAATTACCCTTCTGACTCTCCCTATGGTGTTCCTCTCTGTAGTGGATAGCTGTTCTATCACCTTGAAGCACCGCCCCTAGAGATGCAGCGGGTAAATGCTCCACCTGCCTATGGACCTTGAAGCACATGCCCCTGGGCGTGGCCTCTCTCAACCCTTGAAACCCTGAGATGCACTTAGGCCTCGCTCTCTCTCCACTCCCTCAGGGGACTTGGATTCAGAATTGATCCAGGCAGCTGGAACAGTGTTCCAGAACTTGTGTCAATTCTGTTTTGTACAGTGAATTTTTCCCCTTAATAAATCCTTTGCCCTTTAAAGAGATTCCGTGGATTTCTTGCTGTACCTCTCCCCATTGTCTGAAGTTGATCCCTGATGGACTGTCTCTGAGCTCCAGCAGCTCATGGTTGTGAGGGGCGGGGAGGACCCTGCTCTCAGAGTGAATACCAGCAATTGAGAGAGCCCAGCCAGCGCAGCCAGGCTATGGCCAGGAAGACATGCCCCACTTGTCCCCAGCCCAGTTCCCCTCAGTATGATCTCACTCAAATAGGAAGGTGTCCCTGAATAAAAGCACCTCGAGAACCCCCTGAAGGCGGGGTGTAATTAGCCTGGAAAGCAGAAAGAGCCCACAGTAAGTGGCTGTGATGAGGCAGGGGAATAGTCCAACAGTCGGAAGGTGGCAAGGTAGCATTAGCTCTCCATGGCACATGACCTGGGGCACACCCCTGCGGCTGCTGACTCAGGCATGGGGTCTCCACAGCCCAACAGCAGCCAGTTTCTCTGGAATGTTAGTTGAAGATGTGTTACATTTGTTTATACTGTGGAACATTTGTTTAATGATGCAAAGATGTGTTATTTTGCCTGTCTAAAACACCTGATTGGTCTAATAGAGGTGAACAGCCAATAGCTAGGCAGGAGAGAGAAGTAGGTGGGGCTGGCAGACAGAGAGAATAAATAAGAGGACAAATCTAGAGAAGAGGATAAGGAGCAAGAAAAGGAGAAGAAGAGGAGGATGCCAGGGGCCAGCCACCCAGCCACCCAGCCACCCAGCCACCCAGCCACCTAGCCAGCCATGAAGTAAGAAGGAAAGAAAGATATCTAGAATAAAGAAAGGTAAAAAGCCCAAAGGCAAAATGTAGTTAAAGAGAAATGAGATAATTTAAGTTAGAAAAACTGGCTAGAAACAAGCCAAGCTAAGGCCGGGCATTCAAAAGTAAGAATAAGTCTCCAAATATTTCTTTATTTGGCCGCTGGGTAGTGGGCCCCCAAAGAGTTAAAAAAAAAAAGGAAAAAAACTACAACCGGGCCTTACCCCTACAGCCAGTACCCACAACCGACAGCCAGCAGCCTCAGCACATCGTCAGTGACTGACACATAGGAGGGTAGGTGCCAAAACCAGCACACATGAATAAATACAGCAGAGAGCACAGTTTCCTGCTGATGTGGATCCCAGGAGATCGCATCAACAGCCAACTGAGGTTCTCCAACGTTTCAGACTTAGCCACTGAGGCAAGTGACAGAAGAGACACAGGTGGAGGGAAGATCAGGAGATGAGGAGGCTGTGTGGGCATCCCAAATAACAGGGGGGGTGAAGAAACCAGGCTGCTCCTCTCTCCCCAGTTAGCAAACACATGAAAGCCAGTGGTGAGCCCCAGAACAGCAGAGAGATGAGGGCGGAAAGACACGCTCACGAGATGAGCCAAGAAATATCCAGCACCCCAAACAAGAAGACCAGCTGCAGAAGGAGCCAGGGCCTCTCACAGCAATGCACAAGTGGGCCACCCTTCTCCTAGACGACAGAAGTTCTGTGCTGAGATATGCTGAGATGAGATGCCATGCATACAATGATAGAGACATGGCTCGTGCGACTCCTGCTAGCGGACTAAACTCCCACAGTGGTCTTGCTCACCCTCCGTCTGCAGCTAGGCCTCAGCAAACCCTAATAGGGGTTGCTTCCAAGTTCTTAGGAGCTGGTTGGAGATGTGGCTCAGTTGGTAGAATGTTAGTCTGGCATACTCAGAGCCCAGGGTTCCATCCTCAGCACCATATAAACTGGGCATGGGGGTGCGTGTGCCTGCAGTCACATGACTGGAGAAATAAAAGCAAGAAGATCAAAAAATCAAATTCAGGACGGGAGAGATGGCTCCATGGTTAAGAGCACTTGTTGCTCTTGCAGAGGACCCAGGTTGGGTTCCCAGCACCCATATAGCTGTTCACAACAGTTTTGGAACTCCAGTTCCAGAGAATGCAATGCAATGCCTTCTTCTGGCTTCCATGTATATGTATGTGGTACATATACATGTGGTACACTGTATGTGGTACATACATGCAGGCAAGCACTCATACACATAAAATAAATGTTTTTTTATGCAAAGTCATCCTCAGCTACATAGGGAGTTCCAGGCCATATATAAAACCCCATCTCAAAAGAAAAAAGTCCTCAGATAATTCGGAACCCAGAATGCTGTTCAAGAGGGTGAAGAAAAAGGATTCCCAGGGATACTGAAATTCTTTCCTGCTACTGATGTTCTCTGCTGGAGAACCAGCCAAGATCTGAAGGACACAAGGAATCCAGGAGGGACTTACAGGTGCAAAAATCCAATGCAGAGCAAAATCCTAAAATGTATTAGCAGGTGGGGTCATGCTGGTAGCTGATGCCAGGAATGCACCCGTGTGGCGGGAGAGGGTGGCAAAACGCAGGATCTTGGGTTCTCCAGCTAGTCTCGATGGGATTTTCTCATCTGCTTCATTTGCTGTCTGTGTAGTGTTAAGGCATTCCATCTCTGGGGACCAAAACTGTTCTTCACTCCAGGTGTCAGCCTTGGGAAAGTGTGGCCCTTAGAGATGCCCTATGCTCAGATTGCTGACAGCAGTGGTTACACTCAGCAGTTCTTTGGAAGTCCTGACCATTCTGCATGTGACTGCTCTGTTGCCACTGATGTCCCCATGCCCAGGTCTCCCAGGAGCCTCAGTTGTGTGCTGTGGGATGAGCAGTCTCCACACCCCTAACAGCAAAATGGGTAGTGTTTGAGCACTCCACCGTATAAGGAGGCACTGGTAGCTTTAAATGCACAAATGCTGTATTTGAAAATGGGAGTGACCCCAGAGGCTCTAATGTTAAAGAGACTTGGTCCCCTGGGTGGCATTACTGAAAGGGGGTGGAACCTTTCAGAAATGGGGCCTTGCGGTGGGTCTCAGGGCACTGAGGACATGCCCTGGAAGAGGCTAGCAAGGCCTCAGCCTACCCTCTCTCCATTTTGCTTCCAGGGTTTTGGTGTAAGCAGTTTGCTTCAACACGTACTCCCTCACACAGCTCTAGCCTCGGGCCCCAAGTGATAAAGCTGCAGAATTCTGTACAGGATCTCTAAACCCATGAACCTTTCTGCTTTAAAAGTTAACTGCACTAGAGACTTCCTTCTAATCACCGAAAGTTGCTAATACAATGAGCAAATGTTCAATCTGACCTGAAACGGAAGAAATGCAACATTAAACCTCAGAGGTGCCACCTTCCACCCATGGAAGTGCAAGGATTGTGAGCGTCCAGTTCGTGGGAAACAGTGGGCTCTCCCCACATGAGGCCTAACTGCAGATGCACGGTGAGCAAGATCACCGTGGGGGAGCTTCATCTTCTGGCAGTAGCTGCATGTGCCATGTCTCCATCAATGTATTCATGGTCCCTCAACTTAGCACATGTTCACAACTATATTAACGAAGAGCCAGGCATGATGGCTCACCCCTACAACTCTGAAATCAGGGAGGTGCAGGCTGGAGGATCAGGAGTCCAGAGCCTCCTTGGCCACACAGGAAATCTGAGGCTAGTCTAGACTACACGCGACCCTGTCTTAAAACCAGAACAAGATGTAAAGATCAAAGTTATTTTTCTTTTGTTTTTCCTCCCCGTTATTACTTTCTGATGTATTGCTTTATTTTTTGATACTCAAATGAAATAAATGGCACAAAATCTTCAGATTTTCCTGTCTGTTTGTTTTCTGGTGAAGATGTAGGGACAGAGAATCAAGGAGGATGGGGTGTTTGGTAGTGAGCTCTTCAGCTGATTTAGAAACAGGCTTCTTAACTCCAGGTTGGCAATCTGTTCCATGGAAGTCCTTACCTCTTTAAAAATTAATTAATTAATTAATTAATTTTCCCAGCCTGATCACATTTCTCTCTCTCTCCTCTCCTCCAAGTCCCTCCCCCATCTTCCTCCCTGCCCCGTCCCCACCCACTCCTCCTCCTTTCTCTTCAGAAAAGGGCGGGCCTCCCATGTCTATCAGCCAGCCATGGCATGTCAAGCTGCAGTAAGATTAGGCACCTCCTCTCCTATTAAGGCTAGATGAGGCAACCCAGTAGGAGGAAAGGGTCCCAAAAACAGATAACAGAGTCAGAGACAGCCCCTGATCCCACTGTTAGGAGCCCCACAAGAAGACCAAGCTACACAACTGTAATATATGTGCTGAGGTCAGTCAAAACCCACAGAATCAACTAACTTGAGTTCATAGGGGCTCACAGAGACCTAACTGCCAACCAGAGAGCTTGCCTGGGAACTGGCCTAGGCTCTCAGAAAAGTTATTTTTCAACACAGCTTCCTTAGCTGGCTGTGCTGGCACATAACTGTGATCACAGCTACCTGGGAGGCTGAGGCAGGATGATCGCAAGGTTAGGGCCAGTTCCACCACACATCCAGTCTGAGGCCAGCTGGGGCTGCATGATACTCTGACTCAAATACTAAAGGCAAAATGATAGTAATACAGGAAAGTGTATACAGTGTGAAGCCGCCCAGAGGGAGGAGGTGGGAGCCAAAGCCTTGTGTCCACCCGGGCACTGTGCTGTGGGCTCGAATCTTCAAGTTCTCGAGGCAAGAGCTTTGGTTTTTGTTTCTGTTTCTTGTTTTGTGTTTTTCAGGTTTTAGGACAAACTATTCTAACCACATGAACTAAGCTGAGGCTGCTTTTAACTTTTTCTTCCCCAACTGTGTATGATTGTCCTGTCCTCAGGCAACCTACGCAGGTTCCTCTCTGACTTGCTGAGGTCTGAACCACAGAGTTCAGACAAAAGAACGAAACAGTGATAGTCTTTACCCCGTCTCATAGGGCAGCCCAACGAGGGACACTGGGGTCAGATTGGAACTGTGTAGGAAGCCTAGCCTCACTTGGACCTGCTTCCTAGGGCACAAAGCCTGGGTGACTTCCAGGGACATTGGGAGTTGAGGTAGTATAGGTCCTGTGCTGAGGAAGGTGCTTCCAGAGTTGTGGCATGGGGAAGGCTGGAAGGACCGGGTAGGGCTGCATGGCCGCCACTGCTCAGGTGGACTGGATATGAGCAACAAACAGAGCCCTGAAAGCCAAGCGTCCACCAACAAACTGTGGCAGCTCCGAGTTCTCACCCTCGGAGTTCCAGCACTGCCCACAGGTTCACGTATCAAGAGCAATGCACTTGTCAAACACGTTCCCCAAGAGGTGAGCCCTGTTCAGCACCGGAAGTAGCTGGCACCTGGCAGTGCTGTCCAGACCAAGGGTTTCTAGTGTGGGCAGCGACAGTGCTCAGCCTGCTGGAGGGGCCAGAATAAGCGAGGCAGAAGAGACACAGGGCATGGCCAAAGGGAGACACAGAGACAGGTAACGTAGGCAGGAAACCCAGGTTAGTTTTCAGCTGGCTGGCTTTGCTGGGCTAAAGAGCTTCAGGGACAGTTTGCTTCAGTTCCTCCTGTCTCTCCATGAAGCTGATGCCACTGTGAAAGAGGGTAGGTCTGGCCCTTGCTTCCCCTCACAACCCCATGCTACTTTGTTTCACACACAGGGAAGGGGATGCATTAGAAAACTACACACATCATGGCGCACTGTGAGAAATAACACCCCTTTATAACCGTATCGAATGACCCCATGAAACTTCAGCGGGAGGCCACCTTCCTCCTAGGATGTCACCAACGCCTCACGGACCAGGTGTTTACAGGCAGGGTGGACCAGCTCTATGGCTGGCCCTGAGAAGCTGTGGGCTTTTGTGAAGGAGGACCTGGGAGTCTGTGGGTGTACCACATCCATCGTGCCGCAGAAGCCCCTCTGGCCACTGACACCTACCTGTGGAGGATACTGAATATCAGTCCGGGCCCCGCTCTCCAGCAACAGCCTCACCCCATCCACATCCCCAGCCTTCACGGCAAAAAACAGGGCCTGCATGGGCACTTGACACAGGTTGGGATCAGCACCTCGACGTAGCAGCAACTTGATGGTCAGCCAGCGGTTTCTACGTCTGTGGGTACCAGAAGGACAGTGTCACAAGATGGAGGGAATGCACAGGGTGGTTGTCATATCTATGATCTGAACAGGATCCTCCACACAAGGGATAAGGGGTGCTGACAGCATAGACGCACTGTACCCCAGTATCCAGCCTTTCTTGAAAATACCCAAGGTCAGCCCTTCCCAAGGCCCTGGGAGGCTCAGAAATGTAGTTAACATCAGACCTCCCTGTGTGGGCCACCCAAGCCAACCTCAGCTGTGGTCCTGCCAGGCTTCAGCCCAACATGGGTCACTTAACCTCACTGAGATTTGTCATGAGATGGGGACTGGCCCCTACTGGGGTGGGTGCCAGACAGTGAGGTGGATGTACATACACACACACACACACATACACACACACACACACACACACATACACACACACACACACACACACACACACACACACAGACCCCACACTGCCCATGTGCTGAAAATGCAGCCCCACCACAGTGCCCTTGCAAGGATGCTGTCCTAGTTAGGGTTTTTTTCAGTGTGCTAAAACACTATGACAAAAAGCAACTTGGAGAGGAAAGGGTTTGTTTTAGCTTACACTTCCAGGTAACAGTCCATCATTGAGGGAAGCAAGGGCAGGAACTCAAGCAAGGCAGGAACCTAGAGGCAGGAGCTGATGCAGAGGCCATGGAGGAGTGCTGCTTACTGGCTTGCTCCTCATAGCTTGCTCAGCCTGCTTTCTTATACAGCCTAGGACCACCAGCTCAGGGATACCACAGCCCACAATGATCTGGGCCCTTTCACATTAACCGTCAATCAAGAAAACACACACAGGTTTGCCCACCGTCCAATCCGGTGAGGCACTTTCTTAGTTTGAGGTTCCCTCTTCCCAAATGACTCTAGCTTGTATCAAGTTGATATAAAAGTAGTCATCACAGATTCCCAGACAATAGGGCATAGTCTCTAGAAACAGCTCTTAGTGGTGGTGCAGGGCCATGATGGGTAACCACTGAACCCATGACTTACCCTGGAAGCGATCCTCCACCCCTACCACAGAGTTATCAGTGACTCACTCAGCCATGGTCTGCGCCATTTTCCTCACAGTCCCTTTGTCCGAACAGGAGGGAATGTTTAGCAATGAGCTGTAAGCCTGGGCACTCTTCTCCAGGATGTCCTTCGAGACATGGATAGAGTAGTTTCGCATGCACACGTTAGAATCAAAGTTTGTGTCAATGCTGTACACGGTGCTGGCATCCACATTTTCTGCCGTGTCCTCTGGTTTTTTCTCTATGTCACTGCTGGGACTCTTCACTGAGGGGGTGTCTCGCTTGTGAGCCACATTGCTCTTCCAGATGATGGACTCTCGAGATTGTACAGGACCCAGGACCAGGGCATCATCCAGGCTGCTTGAGAGGGGTGGTGATGACTTATAGTCCTCTCCAAGTGGGGTGGGCATGCCCAAATCATAGAAATAATCCATGTTTTGCTCTCCAAACAAGAATGAAATTTTGTGGGTGATCAAGGATTTGGAAGGTTCCTATGGCAAGCACCAAAAAGGTCTCATTAGAGGAAGGAGCTAAGGTTGTTCTCTCCACAGCAGCCCCAGTAAGAACTGGAGTGGTGGCTTGGCACTTCTTCCACAGTCTACACACCCTTGCAAGGGCAGGGACAACTCTGAAGTCACTACCCAGAACTATAAGCAAGCAGCCACTGCTCAGGGCTCACAACACTACCTGTGCCTCCTAAGTTGACAGAACATGACCTGCCTAGAAGCAAGCACCGCTGTGCAAGCCAAGGATAGCTCTCATTCTTCATACTGATTTCACACAGGGCAGGGCTGGTACTAGATACTTGATGCTAGATAAAACTACATCATTACAATTAATTTCACTACTTCCTCATCACTCAAAAATTCTCATTATACACTCGTGTTGCAGCTTAAATTATATTTCTGCCCAGTGGTGCTGCTCCCCATCTCTCTCCTCAGGCACCTGAACCCTCAAAGAGAAGTTCCTAGACTGATGACTACCACACACCTAGGTATCTGTTAGAAATGCAGATTCCCTGGCCCTTCCCTAGCCATGCTGTGAAGAAGGTCCCCCTTTCCAGCATGTTGCTGGGGGAGGTCTCAGGACCCCAGGCTGCTGTGCACGTGGCTCATGGGGAGCACACACCCCTTAGTACATGTGGCATGGCTCAGGATGCCTTTGGGAGGTCCCAGGCTCTCTCTTCTGACCCCTTCCTCACTAGACTTCTCTTTCCGTTTACCATACCTGGGCCTGGTTCACACATCAGGGAGGTGGCTGTGGACATTTAGGTAAATGGGAGGCGTGGCAGATGATGAGGGTGTGGTGGCCAACAGGGGCTGACCTGGGGCAGGGTCCTCTCAGCAACGTTGGGCTGGAAGAATTTGCTGGGGTAATAGTGGAGGAAGCACATGTTGAGGGGCGAGAGGCCCTCATCCGAGAGCTTGTTCACATCAGCCCCATAATCCAGGAGAAGGTTGACAATGTCACGGTGAGAATTGACCTAGAGAGTGACAAGGTCAGACTTGTGAATACAGGAGCTGGACATGAGGAGGACCGCCCGGCATCCATGCTGCCCCCATAAGGCTGCACCGTAGCAGGACACACAACACTCACACTTGGCCTTGGTGAAGGGTGATAGTGTGTAATGGAGAAATCAATGGATCACTCCCAGCCTGCTTCCGTTTGGCCTTGAATATCACACTTGGATGCGTGGGGGCTTGTTGAGGACTGGCCAGCTCCTGTCAGGCACCCGCCGTCAGAGTGGACCACACGAGGGATCCCACAGGCCAGTGCTCCTTATGGGGAAAGGACTTACCGCAGCAGCAGCAAGCACAGTGTAGCCCTTGGAGTCGGCCACATCAGCACAGGCAAGGTTGTCCCTCAGGATTCCAAAAATCCAGTTATAGTCCCCTTCCTCAGCCTTCAGGATCATCTCCCTGGAAATATCCTCCTTAGGGCCAGTGGGCCCAAAGCAGCTGCGGTTGCCCTCCAGGATGGCAGCTATGTTCCAGCTGGTGTGAGCACTCTTGTTCCTGGCAGCACAAGAGGCTTCATTGGCATTAGACTGGAATCTGGATCACCCAATACTTCCCACAAGAAAGAGCCCGGGGTGGGGAAGCTGCCTCCCTCTACCCCTCACTCTTCTGATCCCTCAGAATTCCCCTTCCTGCCTTGGGTGCTCCATTCCCTCAGTGTCCATCACTCCTTTTTCATCCTGAGCCCTAATGGCTGCACTGCCTGCCAGTTACAATCAGGATGGAGTACCCAGTGAGGGAGACATGTGATCTACAGGTAAAGTGCCCATGCTAAGTGCTGCCCCAGCAAGAACTGCAGCCTTGTACGCCTGGCTCCTTGGAATCACTACAGTTTTACTGGGAAATATGCTCTCAATGGCAGGACCGTGAGTGAGCAGAAAGCTGGCATCCACATGGCTCCACTGTCGGAGCCTAGCAAACACATCCCACCTTCTGCTCACTTGCTTTCTGCTAGAGTAGAGAATTTCAGTGTCCCACTGCCCAAGTCATCACACAACACTGAATCTTCCTGTGTGCACAGAACGCAATTCACAATCAAGAACCCATGGATTTTACTCACTCAATAGTTGTCAATGTTTATCAGTTGATAGTTACACAATGGATGGATGGGTGGGTGGATGGATGGATGGATGGATGGGTGGGTGGGTGGATGAGTGGGTGAATGGAGTAAACAGATACATGTATGGATGAACATAGTAAGTGGATGGATGGATAGGTGCATTGGTGAATGCATGGATGGAATGGGCAGGAAGATGGATATGGGGATGAAGATGGAGTGGAAAAACAAGTGGATTGAATCAATAGATGTAAGGGTGGTAAAAGGATGGATGAGTGGGTGGATGAATTAATCAATTGATGGGTCAATGGAGTAGGTGTGTAGGTGGATGGATGGAAGGAAGAATAGATGGATGGGTAGATGGATGGGAAATAGTCATGTGTGCCCATGCATTCTAAAATGTTCACTGATATTTGAGAGTAATGTTTAAGGATGTAAGAATAGTAGAAGGTACTTGAATATTTTAACTTTTAAGGTAAACAGTTTTCCCTGGGTGGGTGCTGACTTTCCCCGGGCTGTGGCTATGGAGGGTATCTTCAGAGATGACAGGGCAGTGCCAGTTTTCATGGCTTTCCTTGCAAAAGCCAGAGGTCTAATCAGTTTGCAGCCCCCCTCCCTCCCCCAAATTCCACCCTCGGTTCTCTGCCAGCCCCTTCATTAACAAAGGATAGTAATAGCAATCTCTTCTATTATGTTGGTGTGTAGCAACTTCACTCACAGAGCCTCTAATGGCAGGCAGGAACCTGGCCTTAAAGTGCCCAGGCTCTGGCTTACAGAAGAGGGAATGTACACAGGTCCGAAAGCCAAGGTTTGCCCTCAGGGGTCTGCTCAGGAGTTTATCCTAAGTCACATCCCTTTCAGGGGTCCGCCCCTGTTCTGGGACTGCAGTGGCTGCTCATTGATGAGCTATTCCTGGACTCTCCTCCCCCAGAGAGTGGGCTAACGGAAGCCAGGAGTCCTTGCTCCCCAACACAGTCACAGAAGCCTCACAGCTCTACCTGGCGCCCTACCCTCAGGGTACCTGTCTAGTCTCACAGCACAGTGGGGGCTGTTTGAGTCACTGAAGCAAATGCTGTGCTCACGTTTATCCAACAAGAAATGCTGAGAGGTCCTCGGGTCCTTAGCCGCAGCCCAGCAAAGGGGAACATCAGAACCCTTCCCAAAGGGGACCCCTATTCAACGAGGGAACAAGATGGGGAGAAAGACCAGGCTGATCACCTGAACTTGTAAGTTTGCTTCTGGATTTTGACCAACAAAGGAGTCTCATTTGTTATAAGCCAGGGTTCTTCATCCTCAATGAATGGAGGGATCTCATTCATGAAGATGCGGTCATCCAGCTCTCTGCGCAGGGAGCCTGTCATGGGCAGGTGGTCGTTGTCGGTCGAATAGACATGCATCTCTGGAGGTAGCGTTAGGTCATCATTCAGGAGAAACCGTTTATAGTCATAGAAGAAAGGGTCCTGCTCCTCGGGAAGACCCCACTCCGCCTTCTCCTCATCTGAGAGACTGATTCTCCCCCTTGAGCTTGTGAGGAAGTCTAAGAATTCTGGATAGTTCAGCAAGGAGAAGCTGTTGGGAACCTCTGTCCCCAGCTTGAGGAGGTGCTCACGGAACCACAGTCCAACATCCTGACTGCCATCGGGGTAGGTCTCAATGCCTGGCCCGAACCGTAGGTCCTCTTTATACAATCCCTATAGCGGAAGCCCACAGGGCCAAGAGAGACACTCAGTTGAGCTTTCTACTTAGCTGCAGTTTCATAAAATCAGCAAAAGAAAATGCACTCCTGCTCATTCACTACACACACACACACACACACACACACACACACACACACACACACACACACACACACACACTGAGGTATGAGGTATGAGGTGTGCTGGGCACTAGGACAGAGCAAGGTCATCATGTTCAGACAGAATGTAGGTGCATGGAGAGGGTGCTGTGGCCAAGACAAAGGGCCAGGCTAGGAGTGGCCTCTCTAAGGTAAGGACACGACAAAGAGCTACAAGCTGAAGCTGTGATGGAGACAGGTGGGTGTGTTCATTCCCAAGAGACTCCTGCAGGCCTGAAGTCGGCTACTAGTCAGGCAATGTTATCTACAAGCTTCTATGCTTATGAGGACAGGGAAACTGCCACTTGTGATGTTGCAGTCACTGAACATCAAAGTCTTATTATTTATTTACTTTGGATAAGGTCCTTCAGAGATGCTTATTAGGAATGAGTCCCCCATTCCATCTGTCACTCCGATTCACCCCAGAGTAGAGAGGAGGAGGAGGGAGGAAGAGGACAGGAAGAGGAAGAGGAGAAGAATTGCTCTTTGCTTTCCATGACCCCAAGGGAGAGTGCAATTTCTAGGCTGTTCTAAACACTTCCATCACTACCTGCCTCGGGTGTGCAGAGAAGAAAGGATCCCAGACAAGAACACAGTGAGCAGTGGGCTGGTGCAGGGGTCAACGTACAGGCTCGCCTTCCCGCAAGAAGGGCCTCTTCTAAAGCAGTGTTAAAAGATGTCTGGAGGTCACGGGGAAGTCAAAGGTCAAAGCCATAGGCCTAAAATATGGAAACAATGGCGGCTGTGCCCTCATCCACCATCAGCCAATCTCATCTGAGCTTCCTGGCTTCAGTCTGAGGTGGGCATAGGTGATGTGAAGGTCTGTAGCCTGACAGAGTGGATTGTGAGAAAGGAGTACAGTGTCTGAGGGTGGCTTCACTCTACAGGGGGTTGCATGGGGCGGGCGGCAGACACATTTCCAGAAGACCCTGCGAGGGGCTGAGGTGGTGGAGTGGGACATAGTGAGGAGCCCGGTGGTCTGCAGGCCTGATGGGCCCAACAAGGAGGCCGCACCCTTATCCGGAAAGCTCAGCTTAGGTAGCAGCTATGAAAGCAGGTGGGGTCAGAAGAGACTCTAGGGAGCCAAGCAAGGCAAGGGCCAGAGGGAAAGAGGCACTCCAGGGGAGAGAAGCTGTCACATGTGTGCGCGGAGTCCACAGTGCCTGTGTTCAAGACCCAGCAGCTCTCCTGATAGGAAACAACTCAAAAAGATAATCCGAACACCAGCAGAGCCACACAGGCTGCGTCCTCAGGACAAAACAGACTTGTATTCCCAGCTACTCCAGTGTGAGACAAGGGGACTACAAATCCAAGGCCAAGCTGGATTGCAGGGTGAGTTCAAGGTCAGCCTGGGTGAGTCAGTAAGACCCTTTCTCCAAATAAAAGCTAAAAAGAGGGTTGGGGTGTAGCTCTCTGGCACAACACTGCCTAGTGTGCACAAATCCCTAGGTTTAACCTTAATTGCACTTAACTTAGTCGTCAAAAGAAACCCCGGTGCTGAGGAATATTTTTAAATTGTATCACTGATAAATACTCATATGGCAGAATTAGCATAAAGAGCACTCTAACTGTAATAACATAAATAACCCCATTAATATCACTAACTAAACATGTAAACAGACAATTCATCCCAAAAGACATACAGACAACAAACAGGAATGAGACAGAATCAGCATCGCCTGCCATCGATGCGCTCCCAACCACACCACAAGGAGACGTCACAATGTGCCCACAAGAATACTGATGTCAAAAAGATGGACTGACAGCGTGGAGTCACTGAAGCGTTTATTGATGGCTGAAGTGGCCTGACCACTTTGCAAAGCACTTTGGAGGGTTCTTAGAAAAATGATTGCACACTTACCGTTGTAACTAGCATTCTCACTCTTATGTATTTGTGCAAGTGAGAATAAACGTGTGTGTCTACATGAAGTCTGAGAGGCAGCTGTTCTTAGCAATTGCCTCTCAGTTCAAAGTAACCAAAATGCAACCTCTTTTGGTGAGTTAAAAGGAAGCAAGCAAACAACAACAGCAACACCAAAACCAAGAGATAGCCACACAGTGAAATACTTATCTATAATAAAACTAAGTGGAACACAGAAAAGCACGAGTCTCAAAAGAATCATACCCTAAACAACAGAAAGCAGACAGGAAGTACTACAAACAGCATGATTCCATTCATAAGAATGTAAAGAGTGATATATATATATATATATATATATATATATATATATATATATATGAACAAAAGCGTGTGTGTGTGTGTGTGTGTGTGTGTGTGTGTGTGTATGTGTGTGTGTGTATGCCAGACAGTGGTGGCGCACGCCTTTAATCCCAGCACTGGAGAGGCAGAGGCAGGTGGATCGCTGAGTTCAAGGTCAGCCTGGTCTACAAAGGGAGTTCCAAAGACAGCCAGGGCTACACAGAGAAACTCTGTCTTGAAAAACCAAAAAACAAACAAACAAACTATGCATCTCCTGACATGCTGTCAAAAAAAAAAAAAAACAGCTGGAAAATATGTGCTTTTAATATATCTAAAAATAGTATATAACTCAAAACAGGAAAATGGAGTTGAAATAGTCTAAACTCATTCTTGCGTTTTTCAAATCAAGAACTTATCCTGTGATGTTGGGGCGGGGGATGGAGGCCTAAAAGGATAAGGAGTGTAAAACTTCTAAACCAATAGTCTGAAGATAAGATAATGCTTTTGGTTTTAAAAATCTCCTGTCAATCCAATTAAGGTCAGAAAAGAAAAGGGAAATGCTGGACGGTGGGGTCAGCACAGCACACAGGAGGCAACAGACTTCATCCCGAATGTACTTCTACTGATGCTGAGTGTGCCTGGTCAAAGGCAGGTGAGAAACCGTTGGCTAAACATGTGATTCGAAATTTGCCAGTAGCAGCACCACAAAAAGTAAAAATCTGGATCCAATTCTATTTTTATTATTATTTTTTTCAAGACAGGGTCTCATGTATCCCAGGCTGGTCTTGAGCTAAGTAGCCAGAGATGGACTTAAATTTCCGACCCTCCTGATTCCACCTCCTGGATTGCAGGCATGCACTCTTGACATCTGGTTTGTGTGGTGCTGCTGATCACACTCTCTGCCGAGTGGGCTGCATCTCCTGTCCTGGGGTGGGATTCATTTTACTGTAGTATTTACATTTAGTTCAACCTTTCCAAATTATCACTTTTAAATATATCTATTGTTGAAAACTTTTCAGATATTTTACTTTTCTTTTTCTTAATAAGTCTTGGTGATCTGGTCTGCAGGAGCTGAGGGTATAGCTCAGTAGAGCATGTTCCCAGGCATGTGTAAGGCCCTGGGTTCCACCCTAGCACTACCAAAATAAAGAACTTGGTGTGTGCTCCACATTTACAGAACACCTTAGTTTGGAGAGCTGTACCTCAACCATTCAGTAGACACCATCGTGATGGCTTGGGGCCACTGCATGGGACAAGGCAGACCTAACTGTCCAGTCACCATTATTGAACTAAAATTAAATAAGCACACACACACACATTTTCAAAAAATAAAGAGAAGAAATATCTATAATTATTTAAAATTATGGTGACAGATATGCCACAGTGAAAATAATGTCCCCAAATTTATATATAACTTTATTAACATTAAATTTAAACTTTGGGTCATGAAATATTGAAGAGGGTTTTTGTTTGGTTTAGTTTTGGTTTTGGTTTTCGTTTTTTGTCTTTTTCATTTGTTTGTTTTTGAGACAGAGTCTCTCTCTACAGTCCCGGCTGTCCTGGTGTTTGCTATACAAACAGGCCAGCCTCTGATTCATAGATAGCCACCTGCCTCTGCCTCCCAAGTGCTAGGACTAACCCTGGCCTGAAGAGATTATTTTTAAAGCGGATATATCAGTTCATTATAAAAGGGGCCAGGCATAAGACAAATACCAGGGACATACAAATAAATCTAAAATTTTACTCATTAAATGAGTAACATGGTATCAAAGAATATAAAGCTGAATGTGGCACTGTAAGGAGTCTTTTAAATTTTTTCCTTTTTGGTGAGACATTCTAACTCACCATGTTCAAACACTGGCAGGGTCAGTGAAAAAACAAAACCAAAAAAAAGAAAACCCACTTTTTCAACTTCACGCAACACAAACAGTGAAAATATGTGACTCAGGAAACATTGTGGTCAACAACTGCTGAAATGCATTTAAACGCTGGCCAGAGAGACTTGCTATGCAAACCGAGTGGCCGGAATTCCATTCCCTGAACCCACGTCAACGTGGAACCAACCCCACGAAGTTGTCCTCTGACCTTCATGTGAACAAACAGATTTAAAAAACAAAAGAACACTACAGAGTTAGCCATGCTGGGTAGACTCAGTGAAAAGGGCCTGTATCCCAGCTGTTCAGGAAGCTGGGCAGGATGACTGCAAAGTCAAGACCTGCCTGGGTTACAGAGTGAGTTCAAGGCCAGTCTCAAAATAAGTAAAAAGAGAGCTAGGAATGTAGTTCAGCATTAGAGCATTTGCCTTGCATGCACAAGGCCCTCGGTTTGATCTTTAGCAACACAAAAAGAAGAACAACAAAACTGGCCATGGTCTAGGTCATCACACAAGTCACAGCCAATTTAAAGAACCAAAATCATGCAAATTAAGCAAGCACACAGGAAATCAGTAGCAAAATGTCAGCAGAAGCCAAAATCTAGACGTGAAAAACAATACTCATGACAAGGAACCACGGGTCAAAAAGCAATCAGGGCATAAATTAAAATGCACTTTGAACTGGCTGGAAGTGACAATATGAGGGAATTGAAACTGTGGAACATAGAGCCAATGTGTACATCCGACAAAAGCAGGCAACCGGTAAGTGAGAAAAGCTTAGAAAATCACTGGAGGCAGGGGTGCACAGGGAGGGTGGACAGGAAGAAACTGACGGTAAAACAGAGCCAAACAGACAGGTAAGCTGGAGCAAAAGCTGATTCTCTGAGGGAAACAAACAACAAAACTGATAAACACCTGGCCAGGGGGAGGGGACTTCGTGATAGGCTGTCTGGCTCTCTGTTAGGAAGAAACTAGCCCCACCCACAATGAGGCACATAATCACTATTAACAAGGATCACTAGCAACACTGAGTGTTCACGGCATGCAGACTGGCATCTCGCAGCCATTGGCGGGGAACAGAGCATCATAGACAGGGAGCATTCAGACACGTGGCCCCCCAGGCTACACTTAGAAGTTTTCCCAGGGAAATGAAAACCTGCATTTAATGTTTACATGCACTCAAAAGCAAACTAAACATGTGTGGGCCACAGCTTTATTGCCCCAGACAGGAAACTGTCTAAAGGACGTTCAGTTAAGCTGTTGTGGCTTCATACTGCGGAGACTTCGGTAACCAAAGAAACTACAGGAACACTGAGCCGTGGGGAGGGATCAGCCCTACGGGCCAAGAGGAAGACACTGGACCCAGCTCTGCAGGGCTCCACCGTGTGGCCCTCACTTGCAAAAGCAAGATTACAAGCAGAAGGTTACCATGACTGAACTGAACATTGACCACAAAGGCACAGGGCAGCGACGTGAGGGAAGGAAGCCATTTTGTGCCCCAAACACACAAATCTACGCTTGTTGAAACTTTCTATTAATAGAGTGTATATAATTGTGAATGATATATAATAAGGAAAGTCATGTATATTTTTTTCCTCCAGGAGTGATGGGGTGGGGGAAAGGCAAGTTTTAAATAATATGTATAAGAAAGACCCATTTTATACATTAAAAATAAACATTTATCTTATTTTTAATTCAAAAGATACATATCTTGATAACATCCTTCTGGGACTAGATAGATGCATTTTTTGTTTTTTATTTATATTCTTATTATTGGTAGTATTACAGTCACTAAAATAAGAAAGCTACTTCTGTGGATGTGTCTTTTTTTCTTTTTCTGGAGCTGAGGACCGAACCCAGGGACTTGTGCTTGCTGGGCAAGCACTCTACCACTGAGCTAAATCCTCAACCCAAGAAAGCTACTTCTATTTAAACTTTTCAAGAACCAAAGTATCTTTTTCTCCAGTGGTCTAGATAATGGCTGTATCCACTATTCATCCAAACACACAAAGGCCCCACCTGACATAAACACACAGAGGCCTACCCCTCACATGTCTTCACACAGTAGCCTTGCCCCTCATGAACATGTAGCAGCTCCTCATATAAACACACAGTAACCCTGCCCCTCACATGAACACACAACAGCCTGACCCCTCATGAACACACAGAGTGATCCCCCCTATCACATGATCACAGGATCTCCTCACCTGGAATAACTTCGTTTTCGTGAACATGGTGCCATAGCCTTCTCTTTGGCTGAGGTAAAACATGCCTGTGAAGCTGGAGCCATCCGGCCATCTGTAGGTGCCCACACCATGGCAGTGGTCCCTGTAAAACTGCCCTCGGTAGGTCTATGGAGTATAGAGGCTAGTGAACCTCCCGTCTGGGAGAAGGCACTCCCCTCTGGAACCCCGACCCTGCACTAACTGCTAAGTCAGGCTACCATACCTGGCTGGCAGAAAATAAGGACCACAGAACTACGATAGCCTTCTTGGGTACCCAGACAAGGCTTCTCTCAGTCCAGGTGACCAATGTGATAATTGTCACTCAAAATACCCAGAGAGGCCTCCAGGCAGTCATCCTTATGAGTACACCCTCCCTGCCCTCTGCTCTGGTACAGACTTGGGGGGGCCGGTGTCAGAAATGCCTGGAGCTGCTGCCAGGCCAGCATCCACCCTAGGACTCTTAGGAGTCCTGGCCCCACCCTAATGAGCTCTTCATCAGATAACAGAGGCCAGGCTGGCTGGAGGATGCCTGTTGGTGGGGACCCTGGGCCTAGTTGAGGACAAGGTAAGGTTGACTTATGGCTCCTCAATACTGGGTCCATTGTGGGCCTCTGTGTCCTTGTCCAGAACTCACCTTCAGGTGAGAATGTCAGATGGGTGTTTCAAAGGGCGTGGGAGAGGAAAGGAGGGTGTCACCCATATCCCAGGCACTGTCCTTGATTTGTATGCTGTGAGGTGGCATCTCCCTCCCCAGAAAAGGCTGGGCCAAGATCTCTTAGCTATGATTTCTCAAGAAGTCATGAACAGTGGGCAAATGAGAAACCAGGTGAAGACTTGAGACACAAACACACAGGTATAACCATCATCATGGAGCCCCACATTGGCTCCTGACATCCCTGAGTTCTAGGACTGGGCTAGAGGCTCTGCCCACAGCTGCTCCCATTCACGGTCTTAGAGGACTCCTACCTTTCTTCCCATCCCAACACCTCATTTCTCCTAAGACCCTATCCTAAACAGCTGCTCTTTCCCCACCATTGCCTTCCTCTGGACAAGTGTACCTCCAGGGATTCATAGCCACCCCCACCCTGTGTAACGCCCCTGCTCTGAAATGCTCTCACCAGAAAGAGTAGATGGCCATAGCATGCCTACCTCTCTCCTGCCCCAGGCCACAACTGCCTGGGTCAACACAGCCTCCTGACTGGAGCTGGGCTCATGGGACTTTAGAAACGAGGCTGAGAAAGTCCTGCCCCTTCTACTGTTTCTTGAACAAATGAGAGGGACTAGATGTGGGAAGGAGGACCAGACCAGGTAACCCCAGCCTTGGGCACCAAGTTAGAGAAGCCCTTGCCAGAGGTAAAGGTACACTTGGAACAAAGGAGCAGAACAGGAGCCCATGACCCCCCAGATGTCATGAGCAGCACCAGACTGGAAAGGCTCCAGTACCAGGGCTCTTAGACTGCCTGTGGCAGTTTGAATGTAACTGGCCCCCATAACCTCACAGGGAGTGGCACTGTTAGGTGTGGCTTTGTTGGGGTAGATATGGCCTTGTTGGAGGAAGTGTGTCACTGTGGGGCCAGGCTTTGAGGTCTCTTGCTCAAGGTTTGCTCAGCATCACCATTTCCTTCCACGCCTGCAAGATGTAGGACTCTCAGCTGCTTCTCCAGCACCCTGTCTGCCCGCCTGCTGCTGTGCTCCAGCCATGATGATAACGGACTGAACCTCTGAAACTGTAAGCCAGCCCCCTAATTATATGTTTCCCTTTATAAGAGTCGCTGTGGTCATGGTGTCTCTTCACGGCAACAGAAACCCTAACTAAGACACTGCCCTAGACTTTATCCAAGTCCTCTATCCGGACGCAGATCATAGGAAGACAGAACCTCCAGGACTCTTCATAGCACGCGTCCCCGGTGACCCGGCCAGGCTTCCAAACACAGCACACCCCCGGCTTGGCTGCACACTCAGCTATTGTACCCAACCAGTGACCCAGGAAACACAAACAGATTTGGTCATGGGCCCCAGTTTTGGGTCCCTGCCTCCAAGAAATCTTCGCTTAGGTCCTGGGCATAGCCTAGCAGAGGAGGCCTTGGTGCATTTTCATTTTATAGTTAAGAATATCCTTTGCCATTATTTTGGTCTTAGACAGCAAGCAATATCAACAAGGCAAAATATGTGAGTCTCTGCAATAATTTGAAACTTTAAAATATTTCCCCACCTGGGGGAAGCCTACTACTGTTGCTTTGCCAAATTGATACGTTGTCAAGCTACCTTCTAAATGTTTATATTTATATCCACTGATTAGTGCTGCCCTCAACCTTGGTCAGAGAAGCTTCTTTTTGCAGTGGGCATCAGTCAGTGCAAAGGTTCGTAACTGGTCAAAGTGCTAAGGATAAGTGATTCGTAAGTATTCAGCCCTTAATGGGACATCTGTATCTATCTCCCACCGTCAAGGCTCAGGGGATGTTGTTGAAGAAGTGGGGAGAGAATGTGCGAGGGGGGAGCTGTAAAGTATTGGTCTCTGGACATGACATAGCTATGACACTCGTGAACCCACAGCACCTATGGCTACCTGCGTGGGACCTGCCTAAGAGTCCAGAGCAGGTGAGGGAAGGGCCCCACCCTTAGCTGAGGAGCTATTTATTGGCAGTTACTGGCTGCTGAGGATGAGAAAGTCAGTCTTCTCTGGGGGTGTGGCTGCTGGTAGGTTGCCTGTGTACCAGTGGAGGGCCCCACACCCATGCCAATGTGAGGAACACTAATTGGACTCAGTAAACTATTTTAAAAAGAGAGAGAGGGGACATTAAGATGGGAAGGGGACATTGAGTGGGTTGGAGGGAGTGGAGAGTGGGGTAAATATGCTCCAGATAAATTCTATACATGTATGAAACTGTCCAAGAATAAATAAAATATTTTAGATAATAAAACATTTACTCAGAATAAGAAATTATCTTCTTCAGTCACAGCTTCCCAAACCCCATGCATGACCCCCAGGAAACAGTGACATGAAGCAGAAATGTGCAGAGAACTCCTGTAGAAAGCCTTAACCCTATCCTATGGGTCGCTTCAAAGGTTCACAACACCTGCTCTCAGGAGAAGGACCCCTGCTGAAGCCACCTACCTCGCCTGTGGGCCAAGAGAACTCGCCGTATCCGAGCTTCATGTTGAGTCCGAACTCCCCTCTGTAGACACAGCCATCCTGCCACTCCTGAACCCCTTGAACGAGCTCGATGTAGGCCTCCTTCAGGTCCGGCTCTCTCGGGGGGCTTTCAGACTCCTCCTCATCCTCCTTGGGGTCCACTGAAGTGTTCCTAGGAAGACAGAGAACTAAAGAAAGAGCAACTAGGAACATTGTAAGAGTGACCATGTGTGGAGTACCACCCCTCCATCTCATGTCACTCTCCAGATAACCCCAAGGCTCCAGATTTCCCCAAAGGGAAACTGGAGCATAGACGATGCAGTGAAATGAACTGTACAGGAAGGGTACAAACGGGCAAGAGTAAATGTGCCCACCCCTGAGACAGGACCAGTCAGTCCCTCTAGCTATTTCCAGATTGCCCACAGCACAGTCCTCCCTCTTGAGATGCAACATCAGCCCCAGGATGGGCAAGAAACAGACGCTCAAACACACAAGTAGACCCGGGAAAGGTATGAGAGCAGTTGGAGGGGCAGCAAACTGACAGACAAACGGACAGATGCAGGATGCATGAATCCTGTAGGGAGAAGTGTGTCCAAGGCAGGTTGCCTTCCTCCCATCCTTGTGTTCTGAAGGGATGAGTTGTGACTTAGACAAGGGTCTCAGCCTAAATCCATGACACTCCCCCTCTCAGCCTCCTCTCAGGATGCTGTGTGCTGATGCCTGTGCTCTGGAGACCAATCCCAGTGTCTGGCTGGTGGCTAGATTGGCAGCACACAACATGGGATCCCTCAGACCCTGTGATGATTAACCTGGGCTGTCAAATTGACTTCATCTGAAATCAACTAAAACCCAAGCAGTTGGGCATGCCTGTGAAGGATTTTTTGGATTGGATCATTTGAGGAGAGATGATTCATGCTAAATCTGGGCCACACTGTCTGGTAGCAGCCAGGACATGGGAGGAGGAGGCTTTTGCGTCTGCTTGTTTGCCCTTCCTCGTGCTGGCAAGCTCATCTATCCTGCTTGCTGACGCATCTTTGCTGTTATGAGAACCTGCTTCTTTGGTGTTATAACAAATACCAAAGATCAGCTAAAACATCCAACCTTGCGGCCTCAACAACTACAAGATTCTTGGCCTTTCTTTGAGAAGACAAATTGTTGAACTACTCAGATCACAGCCTGTAAGCCACTTTAATAATCATATGTATGCTGGGAGGTGGTAACAGCACTCGGGAGGCAGAGCCAGGCAGATCTCTGTGAGTTCGAGGCCAGCCTGGTCTACAGAGCAAGATCCAGGACAGGCACCAACACTACACAGAGAAACCCTATCTCAAAAAAAAAAATCATATATATACATAGTATATGCATTGTACTATTGTACTATTATATATTGCTGTGGAATAATCCTTTTGTGCACTGTGAAGATTTGTCATGTGGATTGGTTTAATAAGAAGCTGATTGGCCAGTAGGTAGCCGGGCAGGAATTATAGGCAAGACAACCAAACTAGGACAAGGATGGGTAGAAGGACAGAGTCAGAAGAGATGCCAGCCAACCGCTGAGGAAGCAGGATGTAGAAAATCAGGAAGCAAGCCATGTGGCAAAGCATAGATAAGAAATACGGGTTAATTTATACATAAGAGTTAGGTAGTAACAAGCCTGAGCTATTGGCCGAGCATTTATAATTTATATTAAGTCTCTGAATCAGTTATTTGGAAAGTGGTTGCTGGTTATTTGGGAACAGGCGGTCAGAACAGGAAACATCCACCTACAAATGGTGCCCACCATCCAGTGTAGATCCACATAAGACATGAAAAAGCTTTAAAAAAGTTCTAAACACACAAAAAAAAAATGGAGCCAGACACGGCTTCCTAGTCTCACAGTCTCACACCAGCCACAATGCAGAGACTCATCTCCCAACAGCTGCCTGCAAGATGGAGCTGGCTGCAGTCACCATGAGCCAATCAGCATGGCAGGTTCACGAAGTCTCTCTCATGTGCTGCACTACAAAGAGGCTTCTCCCAGCTGCTGCCTGTAGGCTTGAGAGCTCCACCAGCATGCTACATGGCGGGTTTAGGGCTTTTGCTCATGCAGACAGGAAATCTTACAGATACACAATAAAGACGGATTCAGATGGGAAAAACCTATAAACGGGTTACAGTGTGTTTAAATATACACATAGCCTTGGGAGAGAAGAGAAAAAGGGTTGAGAAAGGCCTTAAAAAGGGAATAAAGTAACATAAAAGAAAAAAGCCAGGTAAAGATGGGAAATACACGGAGAGCCTGGATCCTGTGTGTATACACGTACATACACACAGGATATTCTGTCAGTTGTTTCTTTAAAGAACCCTGACTAACACAGCCCTAACCCAATCCACCAACCAGCCCTTGAATGCCTGTTACGGGCCACTAAGCCTAAGCTCGGCATCTACCCCATAAAGAAAGGATCCCACTTCGAGAAGACAGAACCCACGTTTGGTAAATTACATAGACAGAATGAAGTGAAGAAGGACAGACACCCAAACTATCCTGGTGAGGCTGAAGGCACTGTTGTGGGTGCTGCGAATTCTTTTTCTTCTTTCCTTTTTTCTCTCCAACAGGTCTCCCTGTGGCACAGGCTGAGGCTGGCCTCAGACATAACATACGGCCGATGATGAACTTGCACTTCCAATCCCCCTGCCTCCACCTCCCAGGTGTGCAACCACAGGCATGCACGGCCCTGACAGGTTGTGCGGTGTTGGGAACTGGAGCCAGGACTTTGTGCATGAAGGACAAACCATTGAGCCCCATCCCCAGCCCTGAGATGTAAATTCTCATGTTAGAATACTAAACACCAGTAGCTCAGAAATGTCCTTACAGAGATAACCGAGGTCATCAGGGTGGGCTCTAGGCCAGTACGACTAGTATCCTCATAAGAAGGAAACCTTCATCTGGACATAGAGACATACACAGGGGAGATGAAGGGAACAGACCAAGGGAGGAGGAATCAATACAAGCCAGGAGAGAGAAAGGGCGTCAAGCCCGAGGCCCTTTGATTTTGCGCGTCTGCCTCCAGAACGGTGCGGGGATGGAACCAGTATTGCGCCATCTGGCCTTAACACTTCCTTACAGAGATCCTAGCAAAGTGAGACTTGGCCTGCGGTTCCTTCCTTTCAACATGGCTCAGGGGCCACTTGGATAACTCTTGGAAAAGGCTATCATCAGTAAGAGGAAAGAAGGGGAATTTTTTCCTAAAAAGAAAGAAAGAAAGGAAGAAAGGAAGGAAGGAAGGAAGGAAGGAAGGAAGGAAGGAAGGAAGGAAGGAAAGAAGGAAGGAAGGAAGAAAAAAAGAAGTTTGGAATCAAGAAAATCAAACCACAACTGTGTGAGTGATGGCATTAGAGGTGGCCCGCTGGCACAGAAACAGTCACCTGGCTCTGCCACTTCCAATTGCTTGTCCTACCTGGGCTCCGGGGTCCCTTCATGACTTAGCTTCTTCACCTGTGAGATGGGGACTGTATGCGTCTGCAGCAGCAAACCACCCATGCTTGCTTACTTCCCTGGTCCTAGGGGCTGGAGGTCCAAGGCCCAGACAGCAGCCTATTTGAGCTCATAAGGTCATGGTTCCTAGAACCTTGTGGGTGTGGGCTCAGGTTGGCAGAGAGGGTGGAGAGAAAAAAAAAGGCAGAGATCTGACCTGGTCCCTCTTTCTCTGATTATAAGAACTCTAGTCCTATCATGAGACTCTACCCTCATGACCTCTTCTGAACTTAATGGCCTTCCCAAGTCTAGCCTCCAAGCATCGTCACATTGGGATTTAGAGTGTCAGCATGAATTTTTAGGTGCGTAAGCATTCAACCCCAACCCACAGCAGGGGCAGCAAGTACAATGAGTGCAGTGCAGGTGGGGGGTTTTAGTACAAACAAGGCTCTGCTGGGGCTCCCGGCCCAAGCGGCCCTGCTATTGTCCACCGAGTAGTGAAGGAGCTGTGATGGTAACAGGATGGAGCAGGGCCGTTCCTTCAGCTGCCCAGAAGTGAATAGGATTATGCTGACCATCTCAAGAACAGACAGGGGATTCCTGCTGCTCGTTGCCCATCCTTTTTCCTCTTGGATTGGTATAACTGAGAGTTTTCTCTCTCCAGAGACTAGGCTTAGGGAGGAGGACAAAAGAGGCTTTAAAGATTCAGTAGTAGTAGTAGTGGGAGGAGGAGGAGGAGGAAGGAGGAGGAGGAGGAGGAGGAGCAGGAGGAGCAGGAGTGTAGTAGTAGTATTGGAGTCAGTAGCCCTAGCTGGCCTGGATTGCCTTATGTAGGCCAGGCTGGCCTTGAACAGACAGATCTGCATGCCACCATCTCCCCAATGCTAGGATTAAAGTAGGGTACCGCCACACCGGGCTCCCTTTAGCGATCTTTAAGGCCTGCCCCAGTATTGAATTCCAACTGCCACATGGCCCTGTGGTGCTGATTGCACCTTCCTGCCAGCGGGTCCCCTGCACCTTCTGGAGAAGAAGGTGTAGCTCCTCACGGAGTCCTGGCTCTCAGTGTCAGGAGACTGACCACTCCGCCCCTCCAGACCTCTGGAGCTGATTGTTTTCGAGCCTTGGGAGTCCAAAGTGACAACGGAGCGAACGTCGTCCATGTCTCTCCTCTTTAAACCTAGAAGCAAATCTGTGTTCACAATTCGCCCTCAGGACCGAGGACAGTGGCAGCTAGGGGACCCGCCCGCAGTCCCACCGGTCTTGGGTGACCCTCTTCGGAGTCTCCAAGTAGACCCCTCTAGCTCCTGAGGGCTCACTGGCCTTCCTGGGGGGGTTCCCTGGCCTTCCCAAAGCAGTCGTCACCCAGGGCCGTCAGGACCACATGGGAATCTAGCCTTGCCCGCTGACCTCCAAGTCACCCTCAGCAGACAAACACTTGGCCTAGACTGAACCAAGCATCTCAGCGTACCAAGCGGTGTAGACCCGCTACAGGAGCGCGTCACGTTGCCCTGGAGACGGCCACGCCCACGGTGTGCTCCCAGCCCCAGCCAATCGGAGCCAGGTTGCGCTGACCCTCCCCCATCCCTCCGCCCCAGACTCGCCCCTGAACAAGCCTCGGCCAATGCACGAACGGAGCTGCGATTACCACGCCTCCTCCTAGCCACCGCCAATCCTGAGCTGGCCACGCTGGCTCCACCACCGCCACGAGCCTTCCTGTGAAAGCTGGCTCGGGGTGTCAGCCCCACACTGCCAGTTAGCTTTTGAGCCAGAAGCGGCCAGCATTCCTAAAGAGAAAGACCCCCTGCGGCCAAGGCTTGATTAAGGCCGTCTGACTGCCAAGCAGTGGTCGTTAGCAAAGCCCTAGACCGCAGCCTGGTCTTGGCAGAGAGGAAGACCTCTAGAAGAGGAGCTTCTAGAACAGGGTTGCAGAGAGGATGCACTGGAGTGCGAATCTAGAGCCACATTGAGGGGCTGGGTACCAATGTGGCCCGGGGCCATGAGTGATGGGAGGAGCTGCAGGTGGGGATGCTGGGCCAAAACACATGATGTGCTGAAATTTTGTTTATATTCCTAAATGTATACATGGACACAAAGATCAAGAAGCTATATTTCCACAGTTTGTCATAAATGTCCACTAGGCACAGTGGCACAAGCCCCTCATCCCAACACTTAGGGGTTGAGGCAGGAAAAATCACTGCAAGTTGGAGGTTAGCCTGGATCACAGAGACCTTGCATCTTCTCAACCCCCGACCCTTCCCAAGTTACTCAAAAAGAATGTTTTCATAATATGCTAACATTCATTAAGAAAACCTAGTAACATTAGCTTTTTAAATTTTGGTGAATCGGTAAACTTAGCAGATTCCACAGATCTGATAGTTGGAAACTGATCTCGGGCCAACTTGCTTTCAGCAAATTAGCGGCTTGCCTTGCCAAAATGGGTAACTGCAAACATGAGGATACTGAGCCAGTGCCGCTGCTGCGGAATCCAGTGAGTCACGGGCTGGGAATGGGGCCTTTTCTACTAAAACTGTTAAAGGCTGAAAGATTAGCAAAGAAAATCACTTGAAATCACATACTAGACCCAAGTTTGATATTTGGAAGTAATGGCGGGAAAAGTGAAATTCTAACGGGACTTGCCCTCTATTGTCTGTAAGGTGATTCTAGATTCTCACAAAACTGGAAGATAGTACTAGGTGCCACTAACGATGCTTACCCATCGCCTGGCCCTAGCTCAAAACTCATCAGAGAAAAGCACATGAATATAAATGACATGTACTAAGTGAAAAATTCCATTGCTTAAGATGTGGTGTGATGTGTGTATGTGCGTGCACGCGTGTGTGTGTGTGTGTGTGTGTGTTTCACTTGTTTTAGCTCTTTGACCTTAAATAACTTAAGATTAACTAAATGATGGGTAAAACGATGTCAGCACATATGAAGCCATACCAAGGCAGGCTTTCTGGGTCCACCCCAGCGTTTCTCATTCCACAAATCCTCAGCAGGCCTGGGAACCAGCACCTGTGGGCAGTTCCCACATGCTGCTGCTGGAATGTGGTCCACACTCAGGACTATTAAGTGGTATGAAGTGCAGGAGGGACCTCAAAATCCAGGCCGAAGGGGGAACATCAGAACAGTTCTAAGTGCATGCTGTCTTGTGTGTTCTCTCAGGGGCTTAAACTTTTTGCCTTCAACCTACAGTAAGAATGTTTAAGACAGCAACACACTATGCCAAGACCCCTTTTATACTATGGAAAAACAAAGTTCAGAAAAGGTTCATAAAGAGTTCATCCACAGAGGAAAGAGATGGCTTAGTGGTTAAGAGCACTGACTGATGAACCGGGTTCAATTCCCAGGCTGTCCTGTGTCCAATCATGCAAGGATGTAAAAAAAAAAAAAAAAAAGAGTTTATCCACTACATACATACACCCAATTATTTAATGGTCTGTAGTCTGTCCTTTTCTCTATTTTTATTGGAAAAAAAATGCTGGTCATGACCTACGAAACTGATTTGTCCACTCACACTAATGGTCAATCAGCACAACTTGCCAGAGTCAGGACTCACCTCCAGGAAAGCCCAGCTTCAAAAAGTATATTCCAGCTACCCAGAGGAGAGAACATCCTGGAGGTAGACAGACTTGGTAAGCAACTCATGAGCTCAGTAGAGCTGAGCATGAGATAGCAGGCCAGAGGCCTTGGAACAACGTCTACTTCAAATTCCCTCTAGGGAGGTACAAGAAGCAACCCCAGAGTAGAACTCCAAGTTTTGTTCCAGTCAGTGCTCCCAGCCCCACTGCCTTTGCCCAAAGCTATCTTTCATGCTGGCCACTGGATAGGACAGAAAAAAAACCCTCCTCATTCCCATTAGCCCAGTCCCATCCCTGGGGCCATGTGTGATGTGTAGGTGGACTTGTCCCGCCAGCCAGCTCCCCAAATAACCACACAGAGACTTGTTATTAATTATAAATGCTCGGCCAATAAGCTTGTTACTAACTAGCTCTTACAACTCAAATTAACCCATATTTCTTATCTACACTCTACCACGTGGCAGTACCTTTTTTCAGCACAGCCTGTTCTTCTTCTGCTTCCTCTGCATCTGGCTGGTGGCCCTGCCCTTCTTCATCCTCATGCTCTCTTTTTGGCACTTTTTGTCCGCAAGCCCCGCCTATCCTCTACCTTCCTAGCTATTGGCCATTTAGCCTTTTATTAAACCGACCAGAAGGCACTTTGGCAAAGACACGTCAGCATAGTGTACAGAAACATTATTTCATCAGTGCTGGTTTGAATAAGAATGGTCCCTATAGCCCAGCATCCATGTGGCAACTCACAGCTGTCTACAACTCCAGTACCAGGGGAGCTGATGCCCTCTCTTAACCTTTGTGGGTACCAGCTACACACATGTTACACAGACACACATGCAGGCAGAACATTCATACACCTGAAGTAAAAAACAAGGGAAAAAGAAATGATCACGTGTTGACTTTGAGGACTATCAAATAAGGATATTCACAGTGGACCCAGTAAGGTGGCCCTGGAGGTAACCAGTGCTTGTCAGAGAAGCCCGACAGCCTGACTGCAGTCCTGTAGCCACGACGGAAGATAACCATTCCTGAAAGTTGACCTCGACCTCCATATGTGAATCTGCACCCATATATCACAAACATAAATATTTTAGAAAGAATGTCCACAGAGATCTGGAAAGAAGCCTTCTACCGAGAAACAAACTATAGTGGCTTGTTGATAGCTCGAAAGGACTTGTATCTACATCATTTACATATGTTGATATTGGTTGTATGATTATATTTGAAATTAAGACCAAGAAATTTCTTTTAGTAACTTAAAAATTAGTAATTCTATATTTGAAATATCTTTTATTACAAAAATTGTATTTTCCAAAACAAAACCTTAACTAAAAAGAGTAATACTGCTTTACATTTATGTAACTTTCTTTTTTTTTTTTTTTTTTTTTTGGTTTTTCAAGACAGGGTTTCTCTGTGTAGCTTTGCGCCTTTCCTGGAACTCACTCTGTAGCTCAGGCTGGCCTTGAACTCACAGAGATCCGCCTGGCTCTGCCTCCCGAGTGCTGGGATTAAAGGCGTTCGCCACCACCGCCCAGCCTATGTAACTTTCTTTAATGTCTTGTCTAAAATAGAAGTTTATTCTTGTGCCTGCAAAAAAAAAGAAAAAAAAAAAAAAAGAATGGTCCCTCTATAGACTCCTATGGGTGAATGCTTGATTGCCAGTTGATGGAACTGTTTGGAAAGGATGAGGAAGTGTGGCCTTGTTGGGGGAGGAGTCACTGGGGATGAGATCTGCTCTTTCAAAAGCCCTCCACACTCCCATCGAACTTGCTCCTCCTCTCCTGTGATTTTTGTCTCAAAATGTAAGCTCTCAGCTACTGTTTTGCCTGCCTGCTCCATGCTCTCCTCCATGATGGCCATGGACTCCTCTATCCTCTGTGACTCTGAGCCCCAAATTAAATGTTTCATTTTGTAAGTTGCCTTGGTCATGGTTTCTTAGCACAGCAATAGAAAAGTAACTAAGGCACCATCACAGGGTGTGAGGCTTCCCTGACACAGGGGAGCATCCGGAGCTTGCTCATGGAGCTGGGGATAGAGGAATGTACACCTGAGTGAGTGACTCCTATAAATTGAAGGAGTAGAATCGATAGAAAATAAAAACTACACTTTGCTAAAGATTACACAAAGCTGATTGGATAACCAGAACACTGAGACTGTGTAGAGAGCTGGAAAGTTACAAATCCAGAGTTAAACGATTGTGGGCTCTCTTTAATCCTAACGACCACTCATTGCCCACATCTGGTTCTCACATTCCTCAAGAACTCGTGAAGCCAGTTCCCCTCTACCAAAGAAACCGTTTTCTTATCACCATCAGAAGGGACAAATGGCTATCTGTGGTTCTTGGTAGTATACCAAAGCTCATGCTGGCCTCTAGGCTCCCTCAGTATCACAAGTACCTGTTAAACATTTCAGAGTCCACGCTGGCATCCTGGCTCTTCTCACACTGCCCCTTACCCCAAACCTCTCCAGCTATGGGCTTCCCTCCCTGCAGCTTCTCATTGTCCTTATAACCCTGCTATTTCCGCTACGCTCCCTCTCTTGTCTTCCTCTCCTGCTCTCCCTCTTTCTCTCCTCTCACAGCCAAGTCCAGCCTGCTGGCCATGTTCAGTCTACTACTTTTCTCTCTCTGCTCTTCCAGATGCCTCTGGCTGTACTCTCCTTCACACCTACAATAAAAACTTTCTGCTGGGCGGTGGTGGCATACGTCTTTAATCCCAGCACTTGGGAAGCACAGGCAGGAAGATCTCTGTGAGTTCAAAGCCAGCCTGGTTTACAGAGCGAGTTCCAGGACAGTCAAGGCTACACAGAGAGACCCTGTTTTGGAAAACCAAACCAAATTAATAAATAAAAATAAAAAATAAAAACCTTCTGCTTAGCCATACCTTGGAGCAGTCATATCCTCAGTTTATAGACTAACAATCTGTGACTATTTGGTAAAACTATTTGGGCTGTATTAACAGATTAGCTTCCTCCAATCCCAAAACTAGGAGATGTCATCAGAGAGTATTTGAAACCTATGCCAGAAACCCCCTTTGCTGTAACCCACTTACCTGATGTTTCCATCAATGTAGCTGAAAAATGCCACCTTTTTGCTCTGCAGCTATAAACGCCAGTGAAACTTTCGACACTGGAACAAGCTATGCGGGGCACTGTCATTGCCAGTCACGGCCACTCACATTTAACTCATTCCCTTTGAGGTTAGATCTGTTTTCTGACCATTGTTTTCCTGTTCATGTAAAGTCAAGTCAGCTTCTTCCTTAGGGGGTCAAGAAACTGAGACAGCTGCTGGTAAGGCCCCCTCTGCCTGGGCTGGCAGGGAGGCTGAACTGGCTGCAGATACTTGACTGACACAAGAGGAGGGCCAGGCTATAGTCATGACCTGGGCGTCATCAACACCTAGTAGCAGGAATGGAGAGAGCAGGCCCATTTTTTTTCTTTTTTGTCAAGATTATTAAAGAAATTATTATTACGGAGGTGGGGTTGTAAGGCGTAATGGAAATGGACTTCTGGTTGAAAATCTTAAGCATGGAAATGAAACCAAAAGTCTTCATTATTGTAACAAAATTGAAACTGAAATTAACTGTCTGGCTGTGAGATGCTGGTGCTTCGAAAGACTATTCCTCAAATTCTGGACAAAAAAAAAATGCGCACGCCTTTAATCCCAGCACTCGGGAGGCAGAGCCAGGCGGATCTCTGTGAGTTCGAGGCCAGCCTGGGCTACCAAGTGAGTTCCAGGAGAGGCGCAAAGCTACACAGAGAAACCCTGTCTCAAAAAACCAAAAAAAAAAAAAAAAAAAAAAAAAAAAAAAGACTCTCAGACACTAAGTACCTCTATTTCTAATTTTAAAAATTCTTTTGTGAGTGCTTGTATATATAAGGGCTCTCATGTGCAGGGCAGAGGAAAACTTGCAAGAGTCGGTTCTCTCCTTCCAACTATGTGGGTCCCAGGAATAGAACTCAGGCCATCAAGCTTGGCAACAGGTGCCTTCAGGCACTGAGCTGTCTCCACAGCCTCATTAAATATTTCTAAATAAGCTTTGGGAAGTCAGAGTACTGACCCAAACAACTTATTATTAAGAGAAAAAAAAAACAACACGAACTCATAGTGGTAGTTTTATTGCATATGAACCATGTTTTACAAAGGAAACGTCGGGAGTGCCAAGGGGCACTTTACTAGAAAGCATTTAACCAAAGGAAATAAAGCTGCCACTGTCGCCCGCTCTGTTCCCTCCAGACCAACACTGCAGGCTCCGCCCACTGTCCATTCGGCCAACGCCGAGCCGAGGCTCCGCCCCCACGACCTGGTGAGGTCGCCACCTAGCGGCCAGAGCAAGGACTCCGCAGCCCGCGGCCCTCCGCTGACCCTAGCTAGGGCCGCTGGGGTCATGGGCACCTCCGAGGTGGCCCCGCCAACGTTCGCGCGCGTCGCCCCCGCGCTCTTCATCGGGAATGCGCGGGCCGCGAGTGCGACGGAGCTGCTGGTGCGCGCGGGCATCACTCTGTGCGTCAACGTCTCCCGCCAGCAGCCCGGGCCGCGCGCACCCGGCGTGGCCGAGCTGCGCGTCCCGGTGTTCGACGACCCGGCCGAAGACCTGCTGACGCACCTGGAGCCCACCTGCGCCGCCATGGAGGCCGCGGTGCGCGACGGCGGCTCCTGCCTCGTGTACTGCAAGAACGGCCGCAGCCGCTCAGCCGCCGTCTGCACCGCCTATCTCATGCGGCACCGCGGCCACAGCCTGGAGCGCGCATTCCAGGTCCGAGCTTCCAGGGGCGGGTCTTCCGGGGCGGGCCCCCCACATAGAGGGAGGCTCTTCCGGGGCGTGCCCCACCCTTCACCCTGGGGCGGGGCCTCTGCGCTCTGGACTGTCGGTCGGGTCCCTCTCATGGTAGCTCTACTTGGTTACAGATGGTGAAGAGCGCTCGCCCGGTAGCCGAGCCCAATCTGGGTTTCTGGGCTCAGCTGCAGAAGTATGAACAGACCCTCCAAGCCCAGGCCCTCCTGCCCCGGGACCCCGCCGATCCCGAGTAAGCTGCATCGTTCAGCTGCTGGGTGGCCAAGCGTGTACACTAAAAGAAGGTGTTCCTTCCCTCCTCTTTTCAACAGGCAACTGGCCTCGGGTGTTGCCCCCTCTTCATGGCAGTACAGGAGTGTCTACTGAGGAGGGGGGACTTCGTTTATTCATCAGGCTTTGGTCAAATCCAAACCAGCGAAGTTTTAGGTAGAGAAAATGCTTAAAGGATTTATAAGAGCCTGGGGAGCCCAAGACAGTTGATAGGAAGTGACAGACCAGAGTCCTGGCTAGCTGTCTCCTCCAACGGAATGCCCGAGTTTGCAGGCAGAACCTTTTCGTGCCTCCTGGACTTCTTTCTGGTCCCTTCTGAGACCTGAGCTTGGTCCTGGGCCCACCATCTTTAGTCTTACAGCTGCTCTGCCATGGGAGGGAGGCATCCGCCCACCACCCATCATCACCTTACTTGACCTGTATCAATACCATTATGCCCTGTGCACCATCCTCCCCAGCCGGCAGGCAGGCCCACCGGTTGCCACCTTGTGTTGCTTGCTCTTCTAGTTCAGACACAGTCACTCTTAGACATCCTGCTTCTTTAAGAGCCCTGGAAATTTAGTCACGATTTAAAGAAGTAATGAAGGAAGAGCAAAGAAAAACCTGGGCTATGTGTGTGAATTACAGATGTGTGGCCACTGGTTAATTTGCAAGTAAATATGAATTAGTGAATAAAATCCCAGAGTTGGTATGTATGGCTTCCCTTCTCCACTTCTCCCTGCTTATGGTCTCTGGGGCCAGAGTAGGCTGTCATCAGACTGCTTCTTGCTCCAGCTTCTTCTTGAAGGTCATGGTCCGTCACCACCCAACAGAATAGCCCCATTTTGCCCCTGAAGAGACTAAAGGGTTTGGTCATATCTGCCTCTATGCAGTGAGACACACTTGGGTCCCCAGGTGGAGGGTTCTCCCTTAGAATGAAGAATGACGCCTTCTCACTTAACAGAACCCCAAGTTGAGGGGGCATGAGGCACACGGCTCATGATCAAGGCATTGGGGTGCTAGTAAGCACCATCTCCCCCACCTGCCCCTGCACTTCTGGTTTCTGGTTGTAACAAACAAGCCCTTCAGTGGTCACTGATTCAAAATGCTCACTACACTTTGTAGGGAACACCCAGCCCTACAGGTGTGGTCAGACTGGCATTGTCCATCCCAGGACTGCTGCACAAGCTGGCTAATCTGACCTCTGAGCTTCCTCCACCGGGTCCCTTATGTTCATCCCTTAAAGGAGCCGGTGCTGCTGTCCCCACTCAACCACTGAGGCTGCCATGGCTTGCAGAGAACAGGGCTCCAGGCCCAGGTGCCCCCCACCCCACCCCCAGTGTGTGTAGCCAATCCCTGTTCACAACACATTCCAAGAGCCCGTCAGGGCAGGGCATACTGCCTAACCTGCTGACAGGCTAGAGTCGAGTCACCTAGAGGCAACAAAGATGCAAGGGACATAATGCCCAGGTCAGGTTGAAGGATATCTGCAGAGTGTATCGGGTACTTTTCATTCCACCCGCTCAGTTCTGGGAGCTATTCGACTGTAGCTTTGGCCTGGCCCAGCTCTCAAACTTCTGCCCCAGGACTACAGGACCACCCCCCACCCCCACCCCCACCCCCACTTTTCTTCTGGGGCTGGGGATGTAACACTGACTGTAGCCACAAGGGGGCACTCGAGTAGCTTATCCGTGTTAGGGGGACAGGTTCTTTGGCTCCACCATGCAAAATGTCCTGTTAGTCTTGCAAGAACTGTGTTAGGTCCTTATGTAAATATGGGGTGGAGGCACACCCACCCCACGTGTAGAAGGAGAAGCCCCACATCACCCCTTCTGTTTGCAAAAGGGAGTATCACCAGAACAGGATGGATACAACCCCAACTTCTGGGGGTACAATTTGAGACACTGGGATGGGAGAACCCTACAATCTACATCAAGAAGGACAAACGGAACCCAGGCCTACAGGACAGTGCAATTGAATTGGGAATGCCTTCTTAGACAATCTGGTGGACAGGCCACTGGACACCAGAAAGCAGCAATAACCTTAACTCCAGGTCTCTTCACTCATTTTATTTATTTTTATTCATTATTTTATTCATTCATTCATTCATTCATTCATTTATTTATTTATTTATTAGGTTTTTTTAGAGACAGGGTTTCTCTGTGTAGCTTTGCACCTTTCCTGGAACTCGCTTTGGAGACCAGGCTGGCCTTGAACTCACTGAGATCTGCCTGCCTCTGCCTCCCGAGTGCTGGGATTAAAGGCTTGCGCCACCACCTAGGCTCACAACCAAACATATTTTTATTTTTTAAGACAGGATCTCAGTAACGCAAGTTGGCCTCCCACAGTCCAGATACAGCCAAGGATGACTGTGAACTGATGCTTTTGTTTCCCAACTGCTGGAATGCCAAGTGCTTTCCAAGCCCGGTCTTCCTCCCTCCCTCTAATCCTTGCCTCTGGATGATGGCATGAGCCTTGGAGTTCTTCCCGAGTCTGAAATGGGGAGGGATCCCACGTACTGCCAGCTAAGAGATCACATGAGACCTGAGAGGAAACCATGTTTCAGTGTTTGGGCTGCACCAGTGGCCTGTTCTCCACTTAGCTGTGCCTCTCACTGGCGGGAGGAAGGCAAGACCACTTGGGGAGACTGGATCCAGACAGCTGAGCACTCCCCAGAAGTGACACCGCAGCATGCCATCATCAAAGCAGGAGACAAAAGTGTGTCTCTCCTGAATATTCCCCTAGCCCTAAAAGACCCTCTCCCTCAGAATCTGTGCCTGCCTCCTGCTGATGAATAGCAGGACACCTCTGTCCCCACCCTGTGTTGGTCCTCGTACTGGACAGCTCAACCTTTGAGCAGCCTTGCTGCGCTAGCCTAAAATGCGCCTGCAGCCCTTACATTGGAGCTGTGAGATAGAACCGTGTTCAACAGCGTAGCTCCACTTCGCACACACCTGGACAACAAAAAAGCCGACCCTAAAACATGGCCAGGGCACCTGACAGCTTCTCATTATGCCTAATTTGAATCTAAATGGCCACACCTGTCTGGGCTAAGTCCCTGACAGCCTTGCGTCTCCCCGAGCCGCTTCGCACCCACATGGCCACTGCCCAGGCCAAGTGGAGGACTCACGGGGGAATCGCGTCGGGGAACCACAAGAATCATTCTCGGAGTAAGAGAAGCGACGGCCGAGGTGCCGCCGGCGTCCCTGGGAAAGCGACGGTCCCGTCTCCCAGGCGGTCCTCCGAGCCGGAACGAGTGCAGAGCGCAGGCTGAGGACGCGCAGCCTCGCCGGGTGTCCGGCCCCGCGCTCCGCTCCGCTCCGGCGCTCGCGCCGCTCCGGCGCACAGGCCCGGCGGGGCCGTACACAGCGCCCCCGGCGGCGGCCGAGCCCAGCCCGAGCGGGGCGGCGCACGGCGCGGGGCCGGGCCGGGCGGCTCCCGGCGCGACTTCCTGTTGTGCCCGCGCCCCGCCGCCGCCGCCGCCACCGCCACCACCACCACTACCACCGCCACCGCCGCCGCCGCCGCCGCCGCCGCCGCCGCCGCCCGGGGTCCCTCGCCCACTACCCGCGGCCTGCAGCGGCCGCCGCCCATGGATTTCACTTAGCGCCGGTGGCCATGGCGGCACAGTGCTGCTGCCGCAAGGCGCCCGGTGCCGAAGCCGCGCCCGCTCGCCCGCCGCCCGAGCCGCCGCCCGCCCTGGACGTGGCCTCGGCCTCCAGCGCGCAGCTCTTCCGCCTCCGCCACCTGCAGCTGGGCCTGGAGCTGCGGCCTGAGGCGCGCGAGCTGGCCGGCTGCCTGGTGCTGGAGCTGTGCGCGCTGCGGCCCGCGCCCCGCGCGCTCGTGCTCGACGCGCACCCGGCCCTGCGCCTGCACTCGGTCTCGTTCCGCCGCGCCCCTGCCGCCTCCGAGTCCCCCTGCACCTTCGCCTTCCCTGTCCCCGGCTTGGGGCCCCCGCTGCCCGCCTTCGCCGATGCGCCTGGCGCCGAGTCCGCCGGCTGCCCTCTGGCCTTCAGGTTGGACCCGTTCACCGACTATGGCTCCTCGCTGACCGTCACGCTGCCTCCCGAGCTGCAGGCGCACCAGCCCTTCCAGGTCATCCTGCGCTACACCTCGACCGATGCCCCCGCAGTGAGTCCCGCCCGGGTGGGCGCCAGGTCTGTGGGTGGTCAGGGGCTCTGCAGGCACCCTTCGCTTTACTGCTGGGTCAGGTGATGTTAATCTGCACCCTGCTTCTGGAAAACCTACAGAAAGCAAGGAGGAGCCTGGCCCAAGAGTCCCCAGATGCCCACGGTAATACCCAGATGATGCCTGCAAGTTCTTGGGACCTTTGAGTGTAGCCCCAGGCCCAGGCCTGGTGGACAGTGGAGATACTCAATAGCATGTTTCTTGTCTGGGGGAGACTTCCCGTCAGGGGTTATGCCCCTATCTGGATACAAGAGCAGCTTCTGGTGGGCCCCTGCTAAGCCAGCTGTAAGAGTCAGCATTGAGAGATGTTCTGGGAGTGCATGATACAGAAGGGCCAACTTATGACCTGGACCTTCAGATGGCTTGAGGACACCCGGTTCTGTTCTCTGGAGGTGGAATGAGAGACAGTGGGTGGCAGAGAGGCAGGCCTTGTAGCCTGTGATGCCTGGGCTTTGGGCTCCCTGAGCTGGATTGTGACATGCTGGGGCAGGTGTGCCCCACCTCCCAGTAGACACACAGGGCTCTGCTGAGGCTTTCTGTACCGGCGCCCACCATCCCACGGGCCCTGATGGAAAGGGCTAGTGCCGTGGCAGCACAGCCAATGGGTTTGCAGGATGGAGCAGGACCTTTGACTCCAGAAGCATGATGCCTCCCTCCAGCTCCCCAGGTAGTAGTAGCGTGCTCATGTGACATCTACCATGGATACATAGCACACAGACAGCTCTGCAGGGCCCTTGGAAAGTCCATCTGCCACTGCCTGGGGAGCCACAAAGGAGCAAGGTGACTTCTGGGCAGAAAGAGACCAGATGGGATTTACATCTGTGGGCTTCCCGCACCCTTCTCAAGAGTCTTGATTGGGACTTGCCACCTCTTCCCAGAGTCCCTGCCATGTGCTGGCAACTGGTCTGCAGGGCTCAGCCCTCAGCCTGCTGGGCAGGGCCTCTGCAGGTACTAGATGCCAGGTGAAAACTGAGGGGCGAGCTGCTTCCTGGCTTCCACCTGTGAATATGTACTCTGTGTGCTTGTGTGGCCCACTGACAGCCGAGTGGTGGGAATAGAGCCCTCACTGGGCTGCAATAGACAAGGCCAGTGGACACGGGTGGCCTGATGTATGCGGCTGTGGTGGCTCCAGACAGGGAAGAGCTGCATGGTCCTCACGGACTGGGTAGCTCCAGAGCAACAGAGTTGACCCACACCCGTGGAAGCAGATTGGCCCCTAACCTCAGGCACCTACTGTTTGTTGCATTGGAGCATGGAGCAGCTCAGGGCTTACATCCCTGTCAGCCCTGTGCCTAGTGAGGATGTAGCAGGAGCCATCTAGGTTTCCCAGGAAGCGGGCTCCAACTCCAGGGGCGGCAGATTGGAGGTGCTGCGGATTTTAGGGCTCCTCTGCTCCCCAGCCGTTCATCTCCACCCCAGCAAGAACAGCTTTTTTCCTGCCCTATAGTATCTGAAGTTGGTTGACCCATTCCTTATCTACCAGATTATCAGCTGCTGTGCCCTGGAGGCTCCAACCTCTGGGGTGGGGCCCAGTCCAGCTCATCCCTCTAAGGTAGTATCTATCGCTGGTGTCTGGAAAAGGCAGCCTGCCCACTGGAGCCATAGGGTAGGAGGTAGGCAGAGCCCGAGAGTTCAATGGACAAGGAGTGGGAAGTGCTGCCCCTGAAGGGTAACTGGTGTAAGAGAAGGTAGAGATTGAAGAGCATTTGGGAGTCTGTCCTCCAAAAGTGGATCAGGAACCCACTGGCAACAGGATCCACTGCAGGGACAGTCTCCTATTTAGGTCCCTGGGTCCCAGGCCTCTGGAGGCTACATTCTGGAACCAGCTCCCCAGCAGAAAAAAAAGATACATCTGCAGACTTGCTGTGAGGAGAAGACAGTGACGGGCCAGTCAAAAAGACTTTGGAAGAGGTCCCTGAATGCTGGTAGAGGCCCGACCAGATCTACATGGCAAGCATCCCACTCACATCTGTGACCTATTGGCAGGCAGCTCCTGGGTGTGGAGTCTGTGCGGCAGGCATCTGATCTAGATCTGTTGGGGCAGGAATCTTTTCCAGGTCTGGGGTCTGTGAATTAGGCATACCCCCAGGTCCGTGAAGCAAGGCATTACTCCCCAGGTCTTGGGACTTTGGAAAAGGTGTGGGGCGTTTTACCCACCAACCCCACAGTTCCCCAGAGTTTTCTTGAGTTCGAGCAGCAGGAAATATTAGATAGAAGGATTTAGATTGCGGAGATAAACAGAAAATAAAGGATAGCCTGGAGAGGGCCTGGAACTTTTCCAATGGGCCCCGACTGTCTCTGCCCCAGGGTATTTATAGAGACGCCAAGGGGTGGAGCAAAAGACCTCCTCCCCCAGCACAGCCAAGTGCAGACCATCTCAGGCACCTGCACTCAGGCCCGTGGTCCTAATCGTCCTCTCTATGCAGACCTGCTGGGTAAAGCCATGAGGAACCTGAAAACGGGCTCCCACAGAAAGGCACATCTAGGGTCGATATGAAGACAGCACCCCACATCCTAGGGTCTCTAGCATAGTTTCCACTGCCACCGCCCCCAGTCTGGGGTCTGTGGGCAAGCATTTACCTCCTTCCCCAGTTCTAGAGTCTGTAGACAGGCAGTGCCCCAGTTCTGGGGTCTCTGGGCACAGGCATTCCCACACAGCTCTGGGCTCTGAAAGCAGACATTTCTCTCTGGGTCTGGAATCTGTTGGATGGATGGCTCCCCCACACACAAGGTCTGTGGAAGAAGCAGCCCCACCACCATCCCTCACCTGGGGTCTGGGAGGTGTCGGTCCTGCTGAGTCCGGACTCTGTTCCCCATGATAGTCAGCCTTGACTGCACACTCATAGAGAAGTGTTGGGGGTGTTTCCTGTCTATGATTCCTGAGAGGACCCATATGCCCTTGATCACCAAAATGAAAAATTCACTTTGTTTCAACATTCCTGTTGTCCTAGCAGAGGGTGGTGTGGGGGCAGACATTGCTTTGTAGCTGGAGCTCCTTAGTGGGGGCGGGGCCTGGTCTGGACATCTGAAGATTCAGAATGTCTCAACAGCCATGGCTGGAAGGAGGTTGGCTAGACCAGCGACCTTGGCCCTGAGAGGGCAGGCGGAGGGGACAGCGGTTACTGGGATTGCTCGCTGCTGCAGCCCCTCCCTTCTGGGCGCTGGCCTCGGAGACCCTCCCTTTAACTGTCCCGTCATCCCAGAGCTGCATGTCTAGCCCCACAGGTTGGCCAGCACTGGGGCTGACTCCCTCTGTGCCAATATAAGGAAGACCTCGTTTCCCATGCTTCCCTGCTCCTAAGATCAGATTAGCCACCAGCCTATGGGAATTTGAACCCATGTGTTCTGACCGTCCCTTAGTTTCCCTTTGGAAGTTCGGCTAATACCATGGTGGGAGTTTTCCTCTTTTCCCCCCGGGCAGTGCTGGGAGATGTCGTGGGCCAGCTCCAGACATGTGGCCTCCTGTCTGGAACAAGGCCGGTTGGTGTCTGGCATGCACAAACTGGATTGACAGTACCTGCCGGGGGAGGGGAGTGTGCCAGGTGTGCAGGCTGAAGACTGCAGGGGCAGTTGTGGGCCCTTCCCAGCACCCGTTGTCCCCAGGCTCCAGACCTAGAGCCCTGGACCAGGTGGCAGCGTCTGCTTATGTTTCCCCTTGCCCACAGATCTGGTGGCTGGACCCAGAGCTGACCTATGGCAATGCCAAGCCTTTCGTCTTCACCCAGGGCCACTCTGTGTGCAACCGCTCCTTCTTCCCATGCTTCGACACGCCCGCCGTCAAGTGTACCTACTCAGCCGTCGTCAAGGTCAGGATCGCGGCTGGCGTTGTTTCTGCCCGCTTTGGGTACTGTAAGAGGCTAGCGCGTACAGCAAGCAGATGAGTTCCGGCCCACCTCCTCGGACTCTTCCTGCCTGCCTAGACTAGGATCCCAGCCACTAAAGGTCATTGTCTTAGTGGGACAGTCATGTAGAGAAGCCAAAGACAGGCCTTAGGGAGGCCGGGAGCAGGGACCAGGGTGCAGCACCAATGAGGACATACCTGATAATTGGGTTCCAGGACCTCTAAATCCGCAGGAACCTGAAGGGGTTTCTTGAGTTATAGCCAAAGCATAGTTGGCAGCCTCCAACTGGAGCAGATTTGGGGTTCCAGTGTGTGGTCCTCTGAAGGGGACATAGTTCCTTGACCCAACCTGTGAGGCTATCTGATAAGGATTTGAGGGCTTTCTCATGGACATGGAGTTCCCCGACCTGGGTTGTGGTAGTCTGTTCTGGGGGTGTGGAGGGCTCCCTGATAGGGCCATAAGGTTCCCTGTCACAGATAAGGGGTCCTCTGAAGTATGGTTCCCTTTCCTGGGAGGTGGTTGTGTCCTGTAGGCTACCAATCCTCAGCCTAGCCCATTGCAGGCCCCATTAGGGGTACAGGTGCTGATGAGTGCGACACAGAGCGTGTACATGGAGGAGGAGGGCGTCTACCACTTCCACATGGAGCACCCTGTACCTGCCTACCTCGTGGCCCTTGTGGCCGGAGACCTCAAGCCAGCAGACATTGGGCCCAGGTAAGGCACCCTCTGCACCCTGCTGCACTGTTCTGGACAGCTGGGACTCAGGTAGAGCCCAGAGCCCATGCACATGACTACCATGCCCCTTCACCCACTGCCTTCAAACATACAACTAATTGATCTATCCAGTGCCTTGCCTAGCAGTCTGTCGTCACTCCCAGGGCTACAACACAACCAGCTGTACCCTCCCGTCCTTACCCATTCCTTCAGTTCGTTGACAAAAGGATCTGAATAGACCTTGGGTTTATTATGCAGTTCCCCTACCTGTTATGGGAAGGACCACATCCAGGGACCAGGGCCAGACAAGGCATAGGGGGGATCCAGTGGGGTATGTAAGGTCCAGGCTTTTCAGCCTCAGCCCACCTTCTCTGCCTTGTGACAGGAGCCGTGTGTGGGCTGAGCCATGCCTCCTGCCCACAGCTACCAGCAAGCTGTCGGGCGTTGTGGAACAGTGGCTGAGTGCCGCAGAGCGATTATACGGGCCATACATGTGGGGCAGGTATGTCCTGTCCCTGGTTTTCCTGCTGGTTTCACTCTTTCCCCTTAGAGGAAGAAGTAGGCCTAGACTGGGAGCTCCTTGTCTGAGCCTGGGCTCCCTGGCCTCTGTCTCCTGGGAAGGAGGTGCTCATGTGGGGCTGGGCTGCCATCCCAGGCAGAAAGTATAGCTGTGGGCTTGAGTCTCGGTCAGAACCCTTCCATTCCTCACCCTGCACCCACGGGCACAGATACGACATCGTTTTCCTGCCGCCCTCCTTCCCCATCGTGGCCATGGAGAATCCGTGCCTCACCTTCATCATCTCCTCCATCCTCGAGAGTGATGAGTTCCTGGTGATTGATGTCATCCACGAGGTGGCCCACAGCTGGTTCGGCAACGCTGTCACCAACGCCACTTGGGAGGAGATGTGGCTGAGTGAGGGCCTGGCCACCTATGCACAGCGCCGCATCACCACAGAGACCTATGGTATTGTCTGGGGCAGCCGCGGCAAGGGTGGAGCAGCCTTGGGCCCGCTTAGGCACCAATTGCAAGGGGCGCAGAGCCCTGCCTAGCCTCCGGCCTGACAGCGTCTAACAGTCTCTGGGGTGGCGGGGAGAGAGTGAAAACCCTGCTGTAGATGCTCCCGCCCCCCTGACTTCCACCTTTTCTCTACTCTGGCTTCACTCAGGGGCTGCCTTCACCTGCCTAGAGACAGCCTTCCGCCTGGACGCCCTGCATAGGCAGATGCGGCTTCTTGGGGAGGATAGTCCAGTTAGCAAGTTGCAGGTCAAGCTAGAACCAGGTACTCTCTACTCCAGGCTCACTCCTGGGAACCCATGCATACCATCCCCAGGCCCTCCTTTCCTGCTCTTCACTTGCCCTGCTGGGGCTCCTCTGCCTCACCATGCCTAATTGCCTTCCAAGGCCAGGCTGGGTGTCCTTAGCCCCAGGGAAAACTTCTCAGGTGCCCTTGGATTGCCACAACCCCATAGGGTCTGAGCACTGGTTGCCATGGGACAGAGCAAGCTCCGTCGCTGTATACCCAGGACATTGGTACTTATATGAGGGACTGTGCACTTAACCACTCCTCGGTTCTAGACTCCTGCCCCAGCCCCACCTTGCAGGACACAGGTATCAGGTGGCATCCCAGACAAGGTGTTTCCCTGCAGGAGTGAATCCCAGCCACCTGATGAACCTGTTCACCTATGAGAAGGGCTACTGCTTCGTCTACTACCTGTCCCAGCTCTGTGGAGATCCCCAGCGCTTTGACGACTTTCTTCGAGTAAGCACATGGGCCCTACCACCTCCTGTCCCAAACTTCTTCCAGCCAGCGGACTTGTCCCTTCTCTGGGAAGAAGGGACATGGGGACTGGATTGGGACCTGGCCTCCTGAGGCACTGTCCCCTCCTTCTCCTACCCTTTCAGCAGGGCCTGTGGGCCACCTGGATTGTGATGCACATCTTTAGAAGATGTCCCAGTGTGCCAGCCCTGCTCTGCCAGAGCTAAACATCCCCAGCCTTCCATACCTGCTAAGGCCATGCCCCTCATCTCACAGGCCTATGTGGAGAAATACAAATTCACCAGTGTGGTGGCCCAGGACCTGCTGGGTTCCTTCTTGAGCTTCTTTCCCGAACTGAAGGAGCAGAGCGTGGACTGCCGGGCAGGTGAGGCCAACTACCCTTCTGCAGGCCTAAGGGCCAGGAACAAGATGGCAGCCATGACTGGAGGGAAGCTTGTCAACCCCTACCACACAGTGTAGGCTCTAGGTCAGGATACCGTGAGAGTAAAGAGGAGTCTAAAGGACCATGGCAAGGGGAAGGGGACAGAGACGTCCTGGAAGAGGTGACCCTGAGGCTAAGCAGGCCAAGCTAAGCAGCCAGTAGGAAAAGGCCATGGAAAGAGCATGCAAAGTTCTTAGAGGAGGATCAGCAAGGTGGTGGGATTGGCCCTGGGACTAGCTGACCCTGCTTGGGCATAGTAGGGGTCTTCTAGGGCCTGATAGCTTGAGAACCAAGGGAGACACTGGAGGAGCTGGATATCCAGAGAAAACTAAAGTTTGTTAGAGGATTTCAAGGTTTAGGAATGGTGACCCTAAGTTTGGAAGGTATATAAGTACACTGTGGGATTGGTAAGGGTCCTCAGAGTCCGTGTGCTGTACTGAAGAGTACAGTACAGAGCCTGCTTGGCCTTGGTGCTGGGTACAGGACAGCCATGTAGAAGGCAGAAATCCTCTGGTGACCAAGCCAAGCTTCCCGGCCTCCCGTGTCCTTCATGGGAGCCCCCTCCAGTGGCTCCGAGGGGAAGGCACAAACTTCTGGAGAACTCTCATATTCTTTGAGGGCTCTGGGTCCTAGAAGAGACCACCTCCTCAGGGACACCCTCTGGGCTTGGAGTCTCCCTGGCAGGCTGCTCCAGTGGCCCCTCCTAGCCCAGGCAGGGACTCCAGGCCTGGTCTTCCTGCAGGGCTGGAGTTCGAGCGCTGGCTCAATGCCACAGGCCCACCACTGGCTGAGCCAGACCTGTCTCAGGGGTCCAGCCTAACCCGGCCTGTAGAGACCCTCTTCCAGCTGTGGACTGCAGAACCCCTGGAGCAAGCAGCAGCTTCCGCCAGTGCCATTGACATCTCCAAGTGGAGGACCTTCCAGACAGCACTCTTCCTGGACCGGCTGCTAGATGGATCCCCTTTGCCCCAGGGTGGGTCCCACAGTCAATAGGGTAGCCTGGGAAAGGGATGTGGCTCCACCCTAGCCCTGACCTGCCCACTGCCCCACAGAGGTGGTGATGAGCCTGTCCAAATGCTACTCATCCCTGCTGGACTCCATGAATGCTGAGATCCGCATCCGCTGGCTGCAGATCGTCGTCCGCAATGACTACTATCCTGATCTACACAGGGTCCGCCGCTTCCTGGAGAGCCAGGTGCAGCTACATGCCTGGGGCATGACGGGGGTCAGGGGGGCATCTCACCCCATCAGATCTCCACTCCGGCAGGCCAGGCATGTTCTGGAGAGGGGACTGGAAGCCATCAGACCCAGAGTGAAAGTAGAGAGGTCACAATAGAGGTGAGGTGGGAGAAGGATGCAGAACTAGTTCAGAGTGGCCTGAACTCCAGCACAGGGAAAAGTCGGGTACCAGAGTCCAGGGCTCTCCACTGGCATCAGCCTTGAACTAGCTGCACTTGAGGCCTGTCGGTATCACCTTCCATGTCTGGGTGCAGGGGCCATCCAAGCTTCTCGGGCAGATGCCAACATCCCCATCCCTTGCCCAGTCAGGGAGAGGTGAGGGTGAACCTGATGAGGGCATGGTAGCATGTGAGTCCAGGCCCAAGTCCTCCTGAGCAGCTGGGGCACATCTGGACTGGGTGGTGGAAGGCGCACAGGGGGCCTGCCGGTGTGAGCAGGTGCTTGCTTTCCACAGATGTCGCGCATGTACACCATCCCCCTGTACGAGGACCTCTGCACCGGTGCCCTCAAGTCCTTCGCACTAGAGGTCTTCTACCAGACACAGGGCCGGCTGCATCCCAACTTGCGCAGAACCATCCAGCAGATCCTGTCCCAGGGGCTGGGCCCCAGTGCTGAGGCCAGTGCAGAGACCAGCACAGAGCTGGGCGGTGCTGAGGCCGACACGAACCCAGACTCGCCAGCCCTGCTGCTTGGGGACGAGGCCCCCAGTAGCACTCTCTCTCTCAGGGACGTCAACGTGTCTGCCTAGCCTTGGTGACTGACCCTCGACCTCTCAGACACCACGATTGTGCCTTTTGTGGTCTGGGCCGCCATGACTGCGCCTTGGCTCTGGCCACGAGCTCTGCCCAGGACCATAAGCCCCTCCGGTTGGCTCCAGGCCAGGGGCGTGGGGAAAGGGTCTTGTGTCCACTGAGGCCTATGGACGAGGGCCCACCCTGCCCCTGCTCTCTTGCACTGCAGGCCCCAGGGCTGGCCACTACCCACCATGCCTCCTGTCCCAACACTGACAGCCATGCCTCACCCTGGAAGCCAGCATCTGCTCAACACTGCCCTGGGGACAGTGACCCCAGCAGTCCCACAGCAACAACCACAATGTGCCTTACACATGCCAGAGGCCCAGGATGCGTGGTCCTGGAAGTGTGCTTTCCTGCAGAGCCTGTGTCTGGCCCCTGGGCTAGACTTGTTTGAGGGACAGGACAGAGGGACAAGGACACGGGCATTCCATCAGTGTAGGGGCAGGGGACCGAAGGAGAGGATGGACCTGTCAAGCAGGCCTCAGTCTCCGCACCTGGAGTCCAGGCCACAGAGGTACAGGGAGTGGCCTGTCCTTGTGGCTACCTGGGTATCATTGGTGCTCTCCGTGCCTGCCTGCTGGCAGAGGCACTAGGCTGTGGGCTTCAGCCTGGGACCACTGCAGCGGGAATCATGGTGACTGCCCCATTAAATCTCCACTCTGCAGACCTGACCTCCCTTCCTGTTTATCACTACCCTGTCTCTTGCACCTACCCAGCTCCCAGGGGTAGGGCTGGAAGAGCTGAGGGCCGGTCACAGGAGTCATGGTCATAGCCTGTCCCAGTAGATAAACATCAAGAAAGAGGAGGGAACCTACCTCAGAGACCGAGACGGGGGCAGTAGGTGGCCCCTTGTTCTTCTCAGCTCCTCGCTCAGAGCTTGCCTGAGCATGACTTCTTCAGGACCCTAAAGAGGCTGTTTGTCACCCTCATTCTGGACTTCACCTCTGTGACTCTGACCACACCTCTGCCTCGTAGCACTGGGGCACCCAGACCTCCACAACCGAAGGGCAAGGGAGGTGTGAGTGACGGGGATTCATTGGCAATGCCGAGACTGAACTCTAGCGTGGCAAGCTGTGGCGTTAGAGATCTCCTGACAAAGGGGAGCTCCGCGTTCACAGGGTGTCAAGGGGAGCCACTCCTCATGGTTTCTCAAAGACAAGCTGGTGGCAGGGCCACCGCTGGGAACTTTGGCAGTGTGCTGTGGCATGTCTTTGGTCCCAGCCCATTGCCAGACCCAGTCACAGCCAACTCCATACGTGGTCCCAGGAAAAGGTGAAATGACTAATGAAGCCTCCACCCACTATCCAGTGACCCCCAGTCACAAAATGTCCCATTCCCCTTCCTTCCTTCTCAGGGATCCCCTCAGCAGAGGCAGGCAGTGACCTCTAGTCATACACCACAAACGAGTCTCCTTTGGCAGTTTATGTGCAGGGTGCCTACCACGGCACTGCCTGAGGCTCTGTCACAACCAGCAGGGGGCGCAGGGGACCACCGCAGTGACTGCCGCCTCACAGAAGAGAGGTGTTGCTGTTCCCACTGCTGTGACAGATCTGGGGAAACAAAGAACAATTTGCTGTGGCTGTTTTTTTCAGGCCTTAGTGGCAGGGAAGGAATGGTGGCAGGAGAAGCTTGTCAGTGGCAGTGGGGACTTGTTGAGATTCCTCAGTACGACATAGCAGAGACAGTCCTGAGCTACAGGCAAATAGAACAGGAAGGCCAGCCCCTGGGGACCCGTTTCCACCAGCCCGGCCCTATCTCCTAAAGGTTCCAGAGCCTCCAAAATAGCACCATAAACTGATGGCCAGGTGTTCCAGATCTGAGCCTGGATTGCGGGCAGGGGGCACTTTCAGATTTAAAACATAATGGGGGGCTGGGGGCTGACGACTAATCTTAAGCCCCATCCAGTGGCATAGCCAAGAGTCCTGGGTATTCCACTCAGCTTTGTTCTCTCTGGCCCAGGTGCCACCATCCAGAGTGGTGACCTGAAGGTGTCCACAAAGCCCTCTTCAACAGCAGAATTGCTTTCAACTTGTTCCTGCTAAGACGGCTTTCAAGTCTGTCACCACAGACTCATCTAGGCGTCTCATTTCTTCGACCAGTTGACACCTTTGTGGTCTCCCAGAGCGTGGATTCCAGCTCTAGGTGTCCTGCCCCCGCCCCACCCCGCTATATCCACGAGTGTCCTCCAGACATTCCTTTGATCTGTACAAAACCAGAAATGGCTCCCCACAGTTACAACCACGGAAGGGTGCCTACCTAGAATGCCATCCTTGATGTCAATCTGCCGTGGCTCTGTGTGCCATTAGAGGTACAGAGGAGCATGCTTTCAACCACATCCTCGAATTCCTGGATGCCCTGTGCCTTTTCTCCAGCTGGCGGAGCTGGACTGCCTTGGAGTTTCTTCCCTGTAATATCTTGCTAGGGCAGCCTGCAGCTGTCACTCACAGCCAGTGTTCCCAGCTTCCTCGGCTGTGCCCACCTCACTCTTCCATACACTACCTGCCTTGTGAGTCATCCATCATAGGTAGGCTTCAGCAGATGTTTTGCCCTCACATCCCGTGGCACAAACCAACATTTTCAATCCCGATGTTTGCTCCCATCCACAGCCTACCCCAGTCAATATCACATGCCCAGTGTCCTGTTGGCCAGCATCCCTCCTCCAAGAGGGCTTCTGCGTAAAAGACTTACACTCCGACCACAGATAATGGTGAGAGCCACACAGGGATGGTGGGGGTTGGTTGTCTTTTCCTCCCTCTGGGGCTGCCCAGGGACCTGTGCTGATGGAGGGCATTTTATGTGTTTCCAGGCAGTGTGCCAGGGATTAAAAGCCATAGAGGGGGTCATGTCTCATTTGTACTCCCATAGCCCACCCTGGCCTGTGCATAGGATTTTCTAGTAGGTAGTACCAGTTAAGGAGCTGGGGTTGAAAGGTTGGGATATTTCATTTCAAGAGTGTGGTGTCAATGAAGCTGTGGGTAAGAATTAAAAAAAAAATGGACCAGGGCCTGGAAAAATGGCTTAGTGGTTAAGAGCGCAGACTTGTTTTTCCTGAGGACCCAGGTTCCATTCCCAACACTCAACATAGCTACTTGCAACTGTAATTCCAGTTCTAGGAGTTATGACACCCTCTTCTGACCTCTCTGGGTACCAGGCTCAGAGATGGTCACAGATTTTTATGTAAACCAAATACCCATACACGTAAAATAAATTTTAAAAACATTTTAGAGGCCAGGCTTCTGGTGGAAGTGACTGGAATCCACAGAGACCTGAAGCCTGCCTGAGGCAGTGGTATGAGGAGATGGTGGGTCTGCATGTAGTCCCTGTGTTATCCAGAGCCTTTACTCGGGTCCAGATAAAGTTTTCTGAGACCCTTTTTCAGGCCATGTCCTGTGCAGTCTGGAATGTCCATTAGCGCTCTCCTTCATAGAGACGTGGAAAGTTTTCTGGGGAACTTCTGGCATAAAGACAAGGCACAACTGAGGTCACCCACTGGTTAGTGCCAACAATGCAAAGGACAACATGGAACAAATCAAGCTTGCACTTGAGACACAGCTGTGGAACACTGGCAGAGAACTTCAGAACACACGGCTCAGATATAAACAGGAGGCGTAAAATAGACTACACAGATAGCAATAAGCCCTGGGAAACAGTGACAGTGGTTACAGAAATGCCAGAGACCTTGGACTTTTTTATTAATAATTTATATGGGAAACACTGGGGTTGATGATGGTGTTTTCATAGTGTATATATTGTACTCACTCATTACTTTCTCATGCCCCACTTCGCCACTAAATAAATTTCCTCCCATCCCCGTCTTCGCTCACTCCCGTCTTCCCTCCTTTCTTTATTCTACATATTAGAGAAAACAAGTTTTCTGAGTCTGGCTTCTTTTTATTCTATGCATGTGAGTGTTTGCCTCTGTGTACACAGGTCATCTGCAAGAGTAGCCAGTGTTCTTAACCACTGAACCATCTCTCCAGCAAACCCCAGCTTTTTTCTGTTAACATGATAATCTCTAGTTCTAGCAAATTCCCTGCCACGGACATAGTTTCATTCTTCTCTGTGGCTGAATAATACTGCACTATATTTACTTTCCACGTTTCCTTTATCCATTCATCTGTTGATGGACATCTAAACTAATACCATATCTTGACTGTAGTGAACAGTGCTACAATAAAAACAGATGCACAGATAACTCTGTTGTAGGCTGACTTATTCCTTCAGATACAAACCCGAGAGTGGTTTAGCTTGATGGTTATAGTTCTAATTTTTTTTAAAGAACTTCCATATTGATTTCTATGGTAGCTGCACTAGTTTACATTACCTCCAGCAATTTTTGTTTGTTTTGTTGATTATATTAATTATTCTGGCTGATAAAATCTCAATGTATGGTGTGTATGTGCGTGTGGTGTGTGTGTGTGGTGTGTGTGTGTGTGTGTGTGTGTGTGTGTTTTAGATAGCTACATATGTCAATATAGTTTTAAATTTGAATTTCCCTGATGGCTAAGGTGTTGAGATTTTTCATCTATATATTGGTCATTTGCATTTTTATTATATGTATTCATTTTGTTGTGTGTGTGGATGCACTTGTGGCATTGGTGTGCATGTGGAGGTCAGAATAATCTATGGGAATAAGCTCCCCGCTTCTTCTGTCAGGGTTCCATAGATCAAACTCCGTTTTCAGACTTGATGGAAAGCACCTTTACCTGCCAAGTCATCTCCCCTGCTCTTGTATTTATTCCTTGGAGAACTGTCTGTTGAATTCACTTGCTCATTTAATGATTGAATGATTTGTGTGAGGTGGGTTTTTTGGTATCTATTTAATTGGGTTCTTTATAGATGCTAGATATTAGTCTCCTGCCAGATGTACAGTCGGCAAAGGTGTTTCTGCTCTAGGCTGTCTCTTCACTTTCTTTTGCTACACAGGAGCTTTTTAATTTTGTGCAATCCATCTGTCATTGTTGTCATTTCATGGGCTACTGGAGTCTTCCAGAAAGTTTTTGCCTGTGCCTAGATTTTGAAGGATTTTCTCCAGCAGTATGAAACTTTCAGGTTTTGTATTACAGTCTTTTTGAGCTGATTTTTGTTGAAGACAAGAGACAGTGATCTAATTTCGTTTTCTTACACGTGGATGTCCCCTTCCCAGCACCACTTGTTGAAGAGGCTGTCTTTTCTAGCATGTGTTTTGAGCACCTTTGTCAAAAATCAGAGGTCTGAGCAGGCACGATGGGTTCAGCAGGTAAAAGTGCCTGCCATACAAACCAGGCAACCTAGGTCCAATCCCCAGAACCCTCTACAGGTAGGAGAGGAGCAACTTCACAGAGTTGTCTTCTGACCTGCCTATGTGTATATGCTGGCGTGCACACACACACACACACACACACACACACACACACACACACACACACACACGGGGCAGGGGGGGAAGAGCTGTGTTTAATCAGATGACTAAATGGGTTTATTTCTGGGCCCTCCATTCTTTTACTGGTCTGTGAGTCTGTTTTTGCTATGGCTCTGTGGTATAATTTAAAATCAGTAATACCAATAGCTTTGCTGTTTCTGCTCAGGATCTCTTATGATATCATATGAATTTTAGGATATATTTTCTCTATTTTGTGAAGAATGTCCTTGGAATTTTGATGGGAATTACATTAAATCTTTCAGCCATTTTGGCTATAGGGCCATAAATACTCACAGTGACAAGACTCACGGGCTGGACTAGCAAGACTAGCATTCCTCAGTGGTGTCTATTTCCAGGTTCCTTTCCTGTGCTTGAGTTCCTGTCCTGAATCTCTGTGATAGATAGTATAGCGATTGGTTTTTGTCAACTTTGACACAGACCTAGACATATCTGGGATGGGGAATCTTAAGAAAAACCCCTCCATATGATGGGCCTGAAGGCAAGTATGTGGAGTATCGTCTTGATTAAAGATTGATGTCCATCTCACTGTGGGAAGTGCCACCCTGGGCAGATGGTCCTAGGCTGTATAAAAAAGCAGACTGAGCAAGCCCTGGGGGGCAAGTTAGCAATAGTCCTCCATGGTCTCTGCATCAGGTCTTTAGGTTCCTGCCCTGACTTCCTTCAATGATAAACTATGATGTGGAGGTGTAAGCAAAGTAAATCTTTTCCTCCTCAAGTTGCTTATGGCAATGGTATTTTGTCACAGCAATAGAAACCCTAACTAAGGCAGAAATTGGTACCGGAAGTCGGGTATTTCTGTGACAGATCTGACCATGTGTTTTTGAAAGGCGTGTGGTGGCATTTGAAGTTTGGGCTGGAAAGCCATAGGGAGCAAGCCAGTAGGCAGTACTCCTCCATGGCCTCATTGGAGTGCTCAGAGCTTAATGGCTTTCTGTGGGATCTTGGAAGATAATAATACTAAGAGTAGTGCAATTGACAGGACCTGGCTTATGGCATTTCAGAGGGAAGTAAAGACTACCAGGGCAGTTTGAGTAAGTGATGCTTGAATTAAAAATGTGTGTTTCTGGTCAGCTCGTGCTGAAGAATTGGCTGTGATTAACAAGGGACCAGAATGACTAAAAGGAAACTGTTGCTAGAGTTTGCCGGTGGTGGTGGCGCACGCCGGTAGGATTTGCTGAAGGAGGCGGAGGCAGGAAGTATAGGCGGGACAAGGAGGAGAATAGAGCTGGGAAGTGGAAGGCTGAGTCGGAGGGAGACTGCCAGCCGCCATCAGGACAAGGAAGATGTAAAGTACTGGTAAGCCACAAGCCACGTGGCAAGGTATAGATTAATAGAAATAGATTAATTTAAGCTGTAAGAACAGTTAACAAGAAGCCTGCCTGGCCCACAGTCAGGATAAATCTCTGTCACCCGCCAGTCCCAAGCCACTCAAACCCGATCAAGTAAACACAGACACTTATATTGGTTTCAAACTGTATGGCCGTGGCAGGCTTCTTGTTAACTGTTCTTACAGCTTAAATTAATCTATTTCTATTAATCTATACCTTGCCACGTGGCTTGTGGCTTACCAGTACTTTACATCTTCCTTGTCCTGATGGCGGCTGGCAGTCTCCCTCCGACTCAGCCTTCCACTTCCCGGCTCTATTCTCCTCCTTCTCCCGCCTATACTTCCTGCCTGGCCACGGACCAATCAGTGATTTATTTACTGACCAATCAGCAACACATTTGACATACAGACCATCCCACAGCAGGAAACCTTTGCTTTTCTGGGACAATTGGTGCTGGTTAACTAGAACTGGAAAATTAGTGGTGATTAGGAAGAGACCAGTATCATTGAGGTGAAATCTTGTGAGAGTATTTCCTCAGCACACAGAAGCTGTGGTCCAGAGGAGGCTGAGGCTGTTGTCTCATGCTGGAAGCTGAACTTGGTAATGTGTACAGTCACCCAGGTGATGCTTGTTCTGAAGGCGTGAAGGGGTCATGGAAAGCAGCTGAGGTTTGGTACTGTGTGGTAGGGTCAGAGTCCCAGGAGAGGCTATTGGTGAGGGTGCAGCCTAGTTACAGTGGAGACCTCAGCACATTGAAGATACCCAGATACCCGTATCCTGGGATGACCACCAGGGACAGCAGCAGCTGTAGAGCAGAGCTGGCTTGAGTCTATGAGACATGCTGTGTGTGCTATGGATGGCAGAGCCAGAGAGGTGGCCCTCAAGCCCTTTAAAGCTCAGAAGGTTTTGCCAGAAGTCACTGAGCTTTACACTTTGGTTTTGCTATGATTTGTAACTGTCACCTGGTTTTTCCCTGAGAGAGCAAAAAAAAAAGTTTGCTTTCATTTTTTGATAGTATGGGACCCCCAGTTATGAGACCTTGGGTATTTTAGAGAAACTTTGAAATTTTAGGGAGACTGTGAATGTTTTAAAGAGATGTTGGACTTACATGTGATGGAAGGTTTTAAAGCCTGTGGAACTTTTAAAGTTATTTATGTTTTGTATGGTGCTATTAATATTAATACAAGACCTTGGGTATGAACAAAAAAAGGGAAGGTTATAGTTGAATAGTAATGTGTTTGTGGGCCAAGTTGACAAGGGTCAATTGTCCTGGTTGACTTTTTCCTCAGCTTGATGCAAGATACAGTCATCTTAGAAGAGGGAATCTTAATTGAGAAAACGCCTCCACAGGGGCATAGGAAAGTCCATAGGGGTATTTTCTTGACTGATTGATGTTGGAAAGCCCAGCTCACTAGGCATGTGGGCCTTTGTTGTATATTTAGCAAGTTGAGCAAGCTAGCAAGAAGCACCCCTGTGGTTTCTGCATCAGTCCCTGCTCTGCTGGAGTTCCTGCCCTAACCTCCCTCAGGGATAGAAATAGGGCAACCAGACTATTCATTTTAAGGATGTGAAGACTTGCTCAGAGAGGTGATGTCCCTTGCCTGAGGTGCACAGCTGATATGCGGCTACTTTTGACCGGTTGCCTGGATGTGTAAGATGAAGTAAAACCTTTCCTCTTCAAGTTGCTTTTGGTCGTGGTGTTTTATCATAGCAATAGAAAACCTAAGACAGCTTGCCTGGTTTGCTGCCCTCTCCGAAGCTGCCACTCCCAAGTCATCGACTGCTTTGTCTGAAGTGCAGGTTCTTGGTTCATAAAATGGGGGAATAACTGCATCTGGGGCTCATATGGACCAGAATCTCAACATGTCGACATGGTTTGACCCTTGAAGCCTTAGGATCTGCCCACGTGGGCTTCTCCTCATTCTCCCCAGGGAAGGTTGCAGGGAAGACAGATAATGTCTCTGCCCCAGTATTGACCAGAGGATGCCTCTAGCTGGAAACTGTCAAGGAAGGGGAGAAGCCCAGGCGTCCAGGACCTCAGCCCCACTGAACCCTAAATGAGACCGTTCCACAGAACAATTCCTATTTGGCTGCCAGTCACCCTCCACTACTACTCAAGACTCAAGAACTTAACCTCACTACCTATACCCTGAAAAAAGCTGGGGGATCTGGGACTCCAGGGTGCTTCTCTAGACACACTTCAGGTCCACTGAAGTGGGTGCTATGCTCCCATCACCTCTTATACTTGGAGGGCTCTAGGATGTACATGGTGGTAGCTGGACCTGTGGCTCAGGACCTGATAACATGGGAAACCCACAAAATCCATACCAGCCTACTACTACTAAGTCTCTTATGGGGCCCAGAGGTAAGGCCTTTCTCAGAGAGACAGGGCACCAGGCCTGCTCCTCAGCAGATGACCCACATGGGATGCTGGGTGTCAACTGCCACTCCTTCACAAGCCTAAAGCATTTCAGATCTGCACAAGTAACTGTGTGTGTGCCTAACCCAAGTTCACATCACGATACTTTTACGCCATTCCGTTTCACAAGCTTCCTAAACTGATGGTGTGTTTGTCTTCCAATCCTGCAGGATCTGGCCGATGCTCTGTTGACACCCCAACCTCTAACATTTGCTGGCCTGAGCTTGTGATGTCCAGGCCAGTCTGGATTTGTGGTCCTCTTGCTTTCTCCTCAGTGCTGTAGTTACAGGATGCTCCACCACACCCAACTACAACTTTGCCCTTTGTGAAGACTCAGCATGCTCCTTCTAGGAAACAGGTCTCTCCTACACTGAAGCTTCAGATATTGGAAAGAGCTTGTCTCTGATCCCAGTGGCAAGTGTGACATATAATTCTTAAATGACAACTAGAGTCCTGATTCTCTTTGTGAGGACAGACCTTGCCATCTGAGGTGGTCACAAAACATAGTGGTTTGCACTTCTTCCTTCTCTTTCCCCTGGCAAAAGACTGCCTTGGGGTAATCAGCAAAGATGAATGGTGGGCCACACGGTGAGGAAGGAAGGCCTCACTTTCATTTGGAGTGGATCCTCCAGCCCCAGGCAAGCCTGCAGACATGTTCAGCCCTGGTCTCACATCTTGACCTTATGTTCTGAGAGATCCTAAATCAGAACCACAAATGACTTGCTCCCAATTCCCAGCCTGAGGAAGCTGTGAGATAAGTGTTAGTTGTTATGCAGTAGATGATGCAAACAAAATTCTTGCACGTCTTGCCACAAAGACCACAAAGTTTTCAACAGTACAGTTATGTCTAAAGTAACCACATGCTCAGTGAGCTCCAAACTGGGGTGACTTCACCAACAGGAGCACTTAGCAGTATTACTGTCCGCACCAGCTTCTCAGTACCTTGGTCTTTGTCTTCTGGCATGTCACCATGTGATTACAAGCTGACTTCAGCTGCGGTTGGAAGCACTCCAGCTGCACATGTTGGCACTTGAAGGCTGGAACAGGATACCTGTCTTTGTATCTTCTGCACACCACAACAGGTAAGACCTCCGCAGGCATCAGACTACATCGTGTGTGTGCCCAGCTGCTTTCTTATCTACAACTTCATTGTAGTACCTAAGAGGCAGTTTAGAGGATTGAGAAATGGAGTGCAGAGCCGGTGGTTGGCCCTGGGCTCTGTGTGTGGGCAGTTAGATGAAAGGTTTTAGGGAATAGGTTAAGATGTCATGCACCTTGAGATCTAATCTCTCTGGGACCTGAGCTTTGTTGATTAGGCTACGCTGCACTAGCATCAAGCACAGGGTTCCCAATCTGTTTCTCCAGCACGGGGATGATAAGAGCATGCAATCATGTTTAGCTTTCTATGTGGGTGCTAGAGATGGAACTCAGGTTCTCGTGCATCTCCAACAAGCACTTTACCTTGGAAGCAATCTATCCCAAACTACTGTCCATCTAGAGCTGAAGCACACCTCCTTTCTATTTATGACCTCAGAGCTAGGAAGAGGTCACTAGCTACCAGAAAACAAAGAACTGAAACCAGGGTTATTTAAGAGGATAGACACTGTATGGTGGGTCCCCAGTAAACAGTAAACATGGCAGTCTGCCCAAGACTATACCCTTGGCTCAGCAGTCACTGTCTTCTCTGGCAGTTATTATTTGTACCTTCACTGAGGACACCTTAACTGTCCCCTCTCCAAGATGGAGTTTGCCTCTTGTTCCCCACCACTACCCTCAGTCTAACCTGGGTAATCTGCAAGCTAACCCTGACTTTTTTATCTCTAGAGCTCCATGGAAATGCAATGACCAGCACAGAAGTGCTCAGCTGTTACCACTCAACAGTGGACGTATCAGGGTTCAGAAGAGGATCTCCTGAGCAAGTCAGGGAATACTCCCTTGAAAAACCAGAGTAGGCAAAAAGAAGGGTTCAGAAAGAAAGCAGCAACAAGGGTTAAGATTTCAAAGGGCCCCAAGACATCCATGGACTTGCAGAGAAAGTGTTTTGTATGTTTCAGTCCTCCCATTGCAAGTTGGAGTGACCGTGAACATCAGTGTAGTAAGGGACTCCCACATGATGCTGTGACATGAGCTGCCAGTCCCTTGCATGAAGAACCTTTGGCTGATGGGTTTTTGAGATTTTGAGACAATCCTCTTGACTCTGCCTCCTGAGTGTTAGGATTGTAGGTGTTCCGCCACAGCCAATCTGGGCTTAGACTTTTTAAGTCCCTCAGTAGTAGGGACTTATGCCAAGAGCCAGCTGCCTCCACACTCCTCTTCATCTGTCCACCTAGACTACTTCTTTCTAGTCTTTCTCGGTACCCTAGGATCCAAGCCCAGGAATGGAGATGGGCCAGGAGGAAAAGAAAGCCCTCTCCAAATTGGCTGAGGGAGCATGGCCACACAGTGGGGAGCAAATGGACCACAGGGCTCTAGAACAGAATGAGTCAGTGGATAAGCTGCCCAACACCGTCTCTGACTAAAGTACAAGCATCTGCAGGCCTAGGCTACTGCCTAGCCGGCACCAGGTGACTTACTGTCTATGCCGGCTAGTTTATGTCAACTTGACACAAGCTAGAGTCATCAGAGAAGAGGGCCTCCGTTGAGAAAATGCCTCCATAAGATCCAGCTGTAAAGCATTTTCTTAATTAGCGATCAATGGGGAGGGTGCAGCCCACTGTAAGTAGTGCCATCCCTGGGTTGGTGGTCCCAGGTCCTATAAGCAGGCTGAGCAAGCCAGTAAACAGCACACTTCCATGGCCTCTGCATCAGCTCCTGCCTCCAGGTTCCTGCTCTCACTGCTTCTGATGATGAACTTATATGCAACTGTGGGTGAAATAAACCCTTTCCTCCCCAAGTTGCTTTGGTCATGGTGTTTCATCACAGTATCAGTAACCCTAAGACACTGTTCCTTCCAGGTTCTGGGTATGGCCAAGCCCTGGACTTGGATGTGGCCTCAGGAAGCTGCTTGTTCCCCTGAGCTAACCTAACCACTGCACCACAAGAGACTTCTGGGGTGAACCAGTTGTACAGGACTCCCAGTTGGGGATAATTTATCGCAATCATTCAAGACTTCCTGATAAAACAGAACCCAGACCCTGAATGATTCAACTGGGCTGCTGCTTTCAGCTGGTCAGAGGCAGAATCACCTGGGTTAACACCATGAGTAAAAAGTAAAAAGCATTTCAAAGATGTGCTGGACTATGTGGCTACTCCTTTGACAACCTCAGCAAAGAGATGAGTGTCCTGTCTCAAATCATAGGTGCTGAGGCCTAGTGGAGTCAAGGTAGCGGTGTCACGCCCCAGCAACAATTGCTGCTAATGCAGGAGTTACACATCCTTTCACTGGAAGAAGGGACACCTATCTAGGCTCTGAAAAGTCAGGTTAAGGACAGAAGCTCTTTGAGCAGGCTGTTCCTCTTCCAGCAGTGGACACTTGTCTACCTAACTGCACAAAACGGATTTCAACCGGACTACCCTTTATCCAATGCTGAGTTAAAGGGGCCCCGCGGAGGCAAAAATCAGGGCAGCCCTAACGGGTGGCAGGCAGCTGTCACACGAAGGTGTGAGGCGGCCTCTCCTCCCTTACTTAACCCTCTACCCTCGACGAAGCACAGCTGGAGAAGCAACAGAGAATGATCTCCTCTGGCAGGTTTGTGTCCTTCCAGGGAACTGAAAGGCCGGTCCCTGCAGTAGAGTGGATTCTCGAGCAGATTAAAAGGTCACTGTCTTCATCTCCCCGCGGCACCGTGAATGGAGCCGCAAATCCAGGTAGTCACCATCCAGCCAACAAAACCCGGCCATTTAGGGGTTCAAGGAATGTTCCAGCCGCATCCCGTGGCCCTCTTTAGGATCCACAGCGTCCGATATCAAACTGTTTTGAGACGAGAGCCCAAGCCGGGTAAATCTCAACCCCAGTGACACCTCTGCCTTCCCAGGACAACACAACCACCACGGCACAGTCACTGGGTCGGCCCGAAGGGGTCACAACGGACCTTCCCGAGCCACTTCCCCACGGGACCTTTCAGAACACAGGGAGGAAAGCAGCGGTGACACCGGAAGGAGCAACGCATGCTGGGAAGCAGGCGGCGACCGTGATCAGCGAAGTATGCTGGGAACGGCGCTGCATGCTGGGATAGGTAGTGGGCAAAGCGACCTAAACCAAAGTTTGCTGTGGTCCCCTAGACGTGGAGCTCACGCGACTACAGCGGTGCCGTCCTGAGAATAAAGCATAGCGATTTATCAGGTTAGCGCCGGCGGGGAAGAAACAGAGGCGACGACCTCTCGCGAGAGCAGAACCTGAGCGTCCAGCCCCGCCCCCCCCGCCCCCCCCCCCCCGGCCCCGGAGCTGAAGCGCGTGCGCGATTAGGCAGCTGTGTCACGTGACCTGGGAACAGCGCCTGGTTGGCTGCTGACGGGTTACCGGGACAACGGAGCTTGCGGCGCCGGGCGGGTCAGCACCGGCAGGTCTCGCGGGCTGAGCTGACCAGGTTTGCAGCGACGGTCACGCACTCGCTCCCGGGCGGCGACCGAGTCCACAAGCCGCAGATGGGAGCCCAGGGCGCCGAAGATGCAGGCGGTCCGGGCCGAGACGGCGGCGCGGGAGCTCTTCCGGGACGCCGCATTCCCCGCCTCGGACTCCTCGCTCTTTTTCAACTTGTCCACGCCTCTGGCCCAGTTTCGGGAGGACATCACTTGGAGACGGCCCCAGGTGCAGCCGGGTCTCTCGCCTTGGGCGGGTGCTGCGGATAAGTTTCCCACAGACGTGGGCTCTGGGGTTAGCAGGACCCGCCGCCCACTCCAGTAGTTCCTCACGCCCATTCAGAAAGGTACTAGCTAACCCTGAGGATTGAGATGAGGTAGCTCCTCCAGTTCAGGAGGTTGGAAGCAACTAGACGGTTTGTCTTTTAGATGTTGTCTTGGAGTATTTGCACTAAAATATACTACGACCCAGAGTGTTCTACTCTGAAGATTAGAAGAAGTAATTCCAGGTCCCACCACGTAAGTTTGGTCAGGTGTAATTCATCATACTTTGACAAATCTTTCTTCTTCAATGTGCATTTCTTTTTTTTGTTTTTCGAGACAGGGATTCTCCGTGTAGTTTTGGTGCCTGTCCTGGATCTCGCTCTGTAGACCAGGCTGGCTCTGCCCCCCGAGTGCTGGAATTAAAGACGTGCATCGCCGCTGCCCGGCTTATTTTTTCTTAATGTGCATTGGTGTTTTGCCTGCTTTCATGTCTGTGTGAGGGTGTCAGATCCCCTGGAACTGCAGTTATAGACAGTTGTGAGCTGCCATGTGGGTGCTGGGAATTGAACTCGGGTTCTCTAGGAAGAGCAGCCAGTGCTCTTAACTGCTGACCCACCTCTTCAGCCCCGACATATCTTTCTTGGCTTTGTACGTTGCTTACATTTATTTTAGTAGCTCTTGGCGTTGGGATATGAACACCAAGAGATGGCACAGAACAGAGAGATCTTTGTGGTTAACCAGTGCATATTGGGAAAACGTAAGGGGCTGCTGCTGTTGGCTTCTCAGGACTCCCTTAAATGGTACAGGCAGGTGGGACTACGTATTGTAAAATAGACAGGAAAATTCTGGTCACCAACCAGCAGTTTCTGGATCAACTGGTCAGTTTATTGCAGATGTATTCAATTGAACAGTTGAACTTGCAGGAGCAAATCTATTTGACTGATCCAGAAGCTGAAGGTGGAGTCGCATAAGAACTGGTAGACCACCTGGTCATTATAACAGGCACAGCCCCACTTTCTTGCCTCTCTCCAGCCTCCATCAGTCTTGGTCATTTGCTGTGTCCGCTCAGATCTTCTCCTCACAGCCGTGTTACCCTCTCATGGCCACAAAGAGCTGTGGTAGATGTTGTTTTGGACTTCTTGCAGCTGAAACGGATGCCCAGGCCTAGTGCTTTGGTTGGTGTTTTTTTGATGTGGCTTATCTGTTAACCAAGACTGCCCAGGGAACAGCCTGCCCCACATGGATCTCGTGCTGCTGTATCCATGACAACTGGGTGGATGCCTGCCCCGTGCAGCCTGCGCTGCTTGGCTCAATGGTGTCGATAAGAATCCTGAATTTTCTTGGACAACACTGAGAGTTTTGAGGGTTTTTTGTTGTTCTTTTTTACTTTAAAAAAATAAAAAATGAGTGTTACATGGTGGCTCACAAACACTTGTAAGTCCCGTCCCAGGGAATCCAACAGTCCCTTCTGGCCTCTGAAGGCAGTACATGCACATGGGTCCACAGACACACATTCAAGCAAAACACTCATACACATAAAATAAAAATTAGTAAGTGGATTTCAGGTGCCATGAGAGACCTGTAAAGGGTTTTCAGTTAAGGGACACAGGGATAATATCTTTTTGTATTTTATATTTTAGCCATGTGAGTGGTAGCCTCTTTATAATTGTACCAACAGTAGTAAACAGGACAGAAAAAGAACAGTGGGAAAGAAACTCACTCCTGGGAGGGAGATGATTGTCAGGGCTGGAAAGCAGGCTGCCCTTTAGTAGTGCTGGAAGTTGATCTTGGTGTTCGGGTTAGCCTGCAGCTGGGTGGAGGGGGCTTTGCAGTAGACAGCTTTGAGAATACTTTGGAAGGACTGCCTGTTTAAGTAAAAGCCAAAGTAGGAATCAGAAGTGAGTGCTTGGGCCACTGAAATGGCTCAGCAGATAGTCGTTTACTGCTAAGCCTAGTGGCCTAAGTTTGATCCCTGGGACCCACATGATGGAAGGAGAGCACGCTCCAATAAGTTGGCCTCTGACCTCCATACTCAGACTGTGTCACAAGGAAACAGGCATAATTTATGTAGATAGACGAAGAAAAGAATGACTTCTTGATTCCTGGCCAGAGTGATAGATGGTGTGGTCCTCGGCAGTTCCTGCTTTGCCTCCCTTGTTCAGGTGGAGTTGTCAGGTGGATGGGGCAGAAGTTCAGGAGAAGTGGGAGAGATGGGATAGATGGTTTTCAGTGCAACTTAGAACAGCCACTCGGGACCTGGAGGGAAGGGGTGGAGGAAGGGTCTCGAGACTTAGCCGTAAGCCTTAGTGCAGAAGTGTGCAAGTGAGCACCCAACAGGTAGTCAGCAGCAGGCGAGATGCAGCAGGGAGGGAGAGAGTACCAGAGGAGCAGTGGCGACCATGGAAGCTGATGGGAGCTTCCTTGTCCTTGAGGGTTAGAGGACAGTCAGCAGCTCTGAAAGTCACTCAATGACAAGGCTGCCCAGTGTAGTTCATGTCGCGAAGGTGAAATTGAGGCATTTGGGGGGCGGGGCATGGTTGACCGAGGAGCAGACTTTGATGAGAGTGATGGGAAGGGGCAATAGGCTCGGCAGTTTCTCTGAGAAGCTGTCATTGAAGGGAGCCTAGGAAGGGGGTACAGTGCTGCCAGACACTAAAAATGGGAGAGCTCTGTCCTGCTAGCCTGCTGGGGTGGTCTGCCCCAGGAGTGGGATGTCTGAACATGTAGAAAGGAGAGGGTGTAACAGGATGAGCCCCGCTCCAGGGTAGCAGAAGGTGCATGCCCAGTGGCTTCTCTGCAGCGGGAGGACAGGTTGGTGGCTCAGGCGTGCAGGCAAAGGGGATAGGAATGTTTTGAGAAGAGAGATAAAGGGGAAGGCATGAGGTTGTCTGAGGATGTGGGAAATTGAACCGTGGAGAGGGACAGTAGACGCTGTAGCAGTGCAAGGACCCATTTGATATTTGTCACCATGAATTTATAAAGTAGAGCTGATTTCTAAACTTAGCTGTTTCAAAAAGGGTCATCCAGAATTGAGGGCTTGCCAATGAGGAAAGTGTGTAGCAATGTTCCATGGGAGAACTGTAGCCAAGGAGATGCTGAAGGGTAGAGGTGACGGAGAAGTAGCTTTCTCTTCCATTTTGGGCCAGAAGCTCAGATAATCAGAAAATGCCTCCATAGTCTGCCCTGGATTCATGTGTTCTTAGCTTAAAGAGTAACCACAGGCGTGAGATAACTCTGGACAACTTGATTTCAGGAAATTTGTGCCACACCTCAGCTGTTTCCAGATAACCCATGGGAAGGACAGGTGAAGCAAGGGCTGCTGGGGGATTGCTGGTTCCTGTGTGCCTGCGCTGCCCTGCAGAAGAGTCAACACCTCCTGGACCAGGTACAAGCCGCCTTGGGCTTCTCCACTCAGTTCCTTCTACCTGCACAGAACAGGGAGTTACTCCAAAAGCAGGGCCTGCTGCAGCACATCTGTGGCTGCGCAGCATGGGTGCTGGGAAAAGGTCAGGGCACCAAGACAATGACCCAAGTGTGTCCTGTCCACCAGACCAGAGCCACCTACACATTAGGACACAAAACAGACCAGGCTAGCAAGTAGAACAGGGTCAGCAGAGGCATCTTGTGTCTCTGGTTTGGAATTTATTTTCTTTACTGGATTGATTGCTTTCTTTTTTCATATGTAGGTTTTAAATACCAATAGGGAAAACGTCGTTGGAACTGTCTTCTGATACAGAGAGACTCCATAGAAAGGCCTTGTGGGTTTCCTTCCTCCCAGTGCTGCTTATTTTAGGTTGGCTTTTAGCTCAGGGTTTTCAGTTAAGGCAACAGCATTGAGGGGTGACCCATACATGGCCTCTCTGTGTCCGGGCCCTGGCTAAGCCCATTGCTGTTGTCACCTGTCCTCACAGCCTTGTTGACATCTAACTTGTCTATAAAAGAGGATGCTGATGCCATCATAGTTCCTCACTTCCTGAGTGTGGAAGCCAGCACCACACTAAGTCTCCCTAGGTGCAGAACCTGCTTTTGCCTGCTAACAGAAGTGAACAGTGGACCTAGTTGGGCCAGTGACTGGCCAGTTTGGGGCATTTGGCTTTGAGAAGCAGGAAGGGCTGCTAGGCCTGTGTTACAGCCAGGTCTGTTGAGAATTGGGTTACAGAAGTGGGGTATGGTGGTGCATGCCTTTAATCTCAGCACCCAGGAGGCAGACAGGTGGATCTTCTGAGTTTGAAGCTAACCTGGTCTACAGAGCAAGTTCCAGGACAGCCAGGGCTACACAGAGAAACCCTGTCTCGGGGAAAAAAAAAAAAAAAAAAAAAAAAAGAATTGAGTTACTCCTGCCTGCCAAAGCTTTGGATTCAGGTCGAATGCTTATTTGGGGCAGTAAATGTGATTGGCTGTAAGCTTTGGGACATGAGTTATTTATGTGAAAATCTGGGTTTTGTGTTCACTGGTTGAGTTTGTTGTGACTTGCCATATAGATCTGGCATCCAACAGAGTAGAGCCCTTTACTCTTAGCAGGTGCTCATAGAGGGCTTCTGTGAGGCCACACTGTTGGGACACTGAGGAGCACAGTGTGATGATGGTCCCTCAGGTGACCCCTCAGGTATCTGCTGGGCTTCTGTGAGCCGTACTGTTGGGACGCTGAGGAGCAGAGGTGATGGTGGTCCCTTGGGTATCTGCAGGGCTTCTGTGAGGCCACACTGTTGGGACGCCGAGGAGCTCACTAATGCTGATGTCATGCTGTCTGTTTGGCCTCTCCTTGTGCATGTTAGGTCTTCCCTCCAGGACAGCCAAGCTGGTCTGACCAGAAGTACCAAGGTTTCTTCACCTGTCGAATTTGGCAGTTTGGACACTGGGAGGAGGTGACCATAGATGACCGCCTGCCTTGCCTTGCTGGGAGACTCTGCTTCTCCCGGTGCCAGAGAGAGGATGTGTTCTGGCTTCCCTTACTGGAAAAGGCCTATGCTAAGTACGTATGGTATAGCGGTGGCTTCCGACCCAGCCTGTCCGCAGAGGCCCATCTTTGCCCTGGGCTGCAGAGCCCTGTGCGGTCCTCAGGGTCTGACAGCCAGTCCTGTGGGTCCTGGTGTGGACACTCTGCTTTAGGACTGTGGTCTGCCCTCCTGCCTCCCTTCCCCTTCCCCTTCCCCTATTTCCCAGCACTCTACTGAGAGGTCCTCCTCATTCCTCAGTCTCAGCACGAAGATGCCCCCATGTATGTTTCTGAACATTCAGTCAAGACAAGTGGTTTGTTGCGGTTTTGCAGGGGAGCGAGGAGCAGCACTTGCTTACCACAGTCCTGCTCTCACTGCGACAGTCCCTAGGGAACAGTTGTCCCTCCCATGTGGTGTTGGGCATCTTGCTGAAGGAGGCTGGCTAATGGGCAGGTGTCCGAGCACAGGGACTCAGAAGGCCAGCAGAATATCAGTACTTGGGACAGTGGGGTTTGAGCTTCAAAGATGGAGCCTCTGTGCCCCTTTGTCTTGTCCTTGCTGCCCACACTAGAGAAGAATGGGTCTGAGCCTGGGCAGAGAACAGCAGGGCTGTAGCAGATTTTGACATTTACAGATGAGTGAAGATGTGATGCAAAGCAGGTGAGCAGTCCAGGTGCAGTGGAAGGGTGGCTTAGAAGGTGCTTTGGGGTGTGATGGATTGTGGGCCTAGGAGAGGCAGGAAGCTGCAGTAGCAAGGCTTATACCTCCTGTGCTTGTGGTTCCCCAGGGTCCATGGATCCTATGAGCACCTGTGGGCAGGGCAGGTGGCAGATGCCTTGGTGGATCTCACTGGAAGCCTGGCAGAAAGGTGGAGCCTGAAAGACATAGTGGGAGCCAGTGGCCAGCAGGACAGACCCAGTGGCGGGGAGCAAAGGACTTGTCGGCAGCTGCTCCGCCTGAAGGACCAGTGTGTGATCAGCTGCTCTGTGCTCAGCCCCAGAGCAGGTACAGCCCCCTCTACCATTAGCTTGTTATAGAAAAGGAAGTCTGTCCCTGAGAGGGCTGTCTTGGGTTTGTGTGGTTCTGTTACCCCTCCTCCAGAGAGAGGTGATCCTGTTCTCCTCGACTACTCCTTTCCCCTAGAGCAAGGCAGAACCTACATCGTGTCCCCGTTGTTCACAGACAGCTTAGAAGCAGTAGCAGAAAGAGTGTCTACGCTGACTGACCACGCCATCATCCCTGCCCAGCTGGTGGCCACCCAAAGTCCAAAGCCATTTTCTATCTTACTGACACAGTAAGGTTCATGAAGGAAAGTTTGTGTACAAAAATAAGAAAGAAAAGCTCACCCAAATAAAGCCACTTAGAACTTTTTAGTGCGCTTTTTGAGTTTTCCCCTGTGTCTGCAGCCTTTTCTGTTTTTGTTTTATACCATTTTCTGTGTTACTATGTAAACTTCGGAGTGCCTTCCTCCATTGCTGGACCTGCTGTGGTTTTCTTGATCCTTCCAGGAATGTTGGATAGTTGAGATCTTTTTCGTTTTTTTCATCATTGTTGCTGTTTTGTTTTGGGGTTTTCAGGCTTTCTTGAACTCAGGTGGTAGTCCTGCCTCTGACCCGTGAGTGTTGAGACCACTGGCAATATTACATGCCTGACTAGATCTTTCTAATAACAACACTGCAGTGAACACCTTTATAGTTTTCTATTCACATTTCAGAGTATTTTCTGTAATATAACTTTGGTTCAAAAATAGGAACGTCAGGCGCTAGGGAGGCAGCTCAGTCAGTAAGGTCATTGCTGCACAGCCTGAGGACCTGCGTCGGATGCTCAGCACCCAGGTAAAAGGCTAGGCGGGGATTTAGACTTGTAATTCCAGCTCTGAGGAGGTGGAGACAGGAGGCCCGCCAGCCTAGTTGAGTCATTGAGCACCAGGTCCCAGTGAGAGACCCTGTCTCAAAAATAAGGCATGTTGCTCCTGAGGAATAACACCAGGACTGTCTTTTGGCCTGACACACGTATGTACATGCACACCCACACCCACATACACACATGTGAACAACACATAAATAATAAAATGTGACTATCAAAATAACCCAAGACTTGTTGGTAATCACACCAGCCAGTCCAGCACTGAGAGTTGGCAAAGCTCTGGTCTGGGATCCCCTCAGGCAGATCCTAGGGTTGAGGGCAAGAGGAGAGTGTGTGTTCACTGCTGCTCATGCTGGCTCCACTAAACCTCCCTCCTTAACCATCAGCTTCTTAGAACCGTTGATGTTGGGTAGCCCCAGAGTGTAGGAGGGCTGGCTCTTGACACTCCTAGTTTTGGAGACCCCTCTTCCTGCAGAGAGCTGCAGGGGCTACTGAAGCCTCATGGACTGGGGTTGAGAGGGACACTGAGAACGGTAGCTGCCAGCAGAGCCTTTGGGAATAGAACTGTGCTCATCACACGGGCGCTCCTGCCCTCTTTCTGGCTTCCACCCTCCCTGAAGCAGCACTTCTTCTCTTTCCTGTAAGGGCCCTTTGTCCTGTGGTCTGGCAGGTAGAATTCCTCTTGACCTCGAGTCCTCAACCTTGACTTCTGGTTCAGATGTTCATCCTCCATCTGGCTTTGCCTAGGGGAGGGCCTTTTAGCTATTGGTGGTTTGGGGTATGTCGGTGACAGTAATAGTGGTTTCACACCTGATAGCTGGCCCTGCACTGACACACATGGTATAAATGAGGCCCAGAGGAAGGGATATTACGTGCAGCACCAGTCCTTGGTGGCAGTGAATCAGGGCCCAGCTGTGGGCTCTCCTGGCACAGAACGCCAGTGAACACTGCAAGTAGCTGACCTAGAGTTAGGAACAGAGCTCCTTAACTCTGTGGAGACCCGGGGCATCTTCTACAGGCAAGAAAGCAGGAACATGTCCTATCCGGTTTGGGGACTGGTGATGCTGGTCCTGCACATGGCTGAGCTGTTCCCACAGGTGCCAGGGAGCTCGGGGAGTTCCATGCCTTCATTATCTCAGATCTTCGGGAGCTGTGGAGTCGGACTGGCCGGGGCATCCTCCTGCTGCGGATTCACAACCCTTGGGGCCGACGTTGTTGGCAGGGCCTCTGGAGAGAGGGGTAAGTACCAGGAGGGGCTGCATGTGGGAGGAAGGGTTGGTATCCTGAGGGCATGCCACGATGCCATCTGGCCTGGCCTGTGCTTGTGTCCAGCTGCCAGGATAGTGCTTGCTGTTCTGTGGCAGAGCTCACTCAGCACCTGTTTGCACACCTCCTTGCTTCGCCTAGGTCTTAGAAGACCTGGATCATACAAGTTTGTTTTGTTTTTTTATGGGGCTTTATCTTGGGTACCCATAGGATAGTAAATGCCTGGATAAGTAGGGGTTTGGCGGTGGCCTGCAGCTAAAGTCCTCAGCTCAGTTTTAAGACCTGACAAAGCCAGGATCCCCTTGAGGCCTGGGGGCTCTGAGGCTCTTGGACCCCAACTACCCTCTGCACCCAGCCTGGGTCTGGTGCTGCCACTAAGTAGAGCAGTGCTCTACTCAACATGTCAGCTCCTTCAGAGACCAGAGGGTCCCGGCTCTGGTGTGATGACCTTCAGAAGGCAAGTTCTTAGGCATGGGGACCCCTGGGAAGGAGGGGTTCTGATGGGCAGCCAGACCACGGTAGGCCCCTTCTATAGTCACGTAGCAAGGGAGTGTGCTGTGCAGCTGGCCATCCAGCATCTGGCAGCAACTTGGGGCTCTCCGCCCCCGTTTGCCTCTTGATGACCCACCATGAGCTTGTACTGAAGTAAGATTTCCTGCAGGGGTGAAGGGTGGAACCAGGTAGAGCCAGCTGAGGAGTCTGAGCTGCTGGCACTACTCCAGGAAGGCGAGTTCTGGGTGGAGGAAGAGGAGTTCCTCAGGGAATTTGACGAGGTCACCATTGGCTACCCAGTCACAGCGGCTGGCCACCTACAGAGTCTCTACACAGGTAGGACCACCAGCGGGAGTGGACGCTCCTCTGTGAAGTCAGGAGCCTTCACAGGTGCTGGCACACCAGTGACTGGGTACAGCCCTTTCTGCTTGATTGACTGAGGACCTGAGCAATGGGGAATGGGTGGGATTCTGGAATTCTCGGAGGGTGGGCTGACTGCCACTTGTGGGTAAGGCAGAGCCATCAAGATCCTCTCCAAGCTGACTCACGTGCTCTCCCACTAGAGAAGGTGCTGTGTCACACACAGGCACTGCCTGGCGCCTGGGTCATAGGGCAGTCAGCTGGAGGCTGCCGGAACAACAGTTGCTTTCCCTGCAACCCCAAGTTCTGGTTACGGCTCTTGGAACCCAGTGAGGTGTGTGTGGCTGTCCTTCAGAGACCCCGGAGGTGCTTAGTGGGCCAGACCCGAGCTCTGGTGGGTGCCAGTCCTGCACCGGTGAATCTCCCAGGCAAGGACTACCAGGCTGTGGGCCTGCACATCTGGAAGGTAACTCCATCTGCTGGCCCCATGGTGGAAAGGTAGGCAGATGTATTGGAGGCCTGGGTCCCAGGAGCATTCATCCTTTGGCCGTTGATTCCTTTTCCCATGTCCTCTGGCCACAGGCACCTGATATACCAGCAGATGCAGCCCATTCAAAGCCCGCCCATCCCACCTCAGAGGTGAAGGCTAGCCTGATCCCTACAGTTCCCATCTCCCCCAAGGGAAGTGGCCCATTATACTAGGGCTGCTGCTTGCCTTGTGTACTCCACCTAGCTGCCTTCCTCTGGCTCCTCCCTTACAACCTCTAAGTGTATAGGGTTATTTTATTGTCAGTCTCAGACATCTGGTCAGTTTTATGAACTTGTATCTATTTCCTAGAACAGGTCATTGAGGAGCCCTACTTGCTTACTCAGTGGCTACATTTTAATCTTACGTATCTTGATATAGAGTGTGACAACTCATTCTTCCTTTGTGAGTGTGGCCTACCTCATGGTCCTTTTGTAATAAAGTTGCTGGAAGTTACCTTCTCCAACATTCCCCAGGCTGCTCTGGTCATGGGCTTTTTGCACATAGTTCTAGATTGGTCTGTTATGCACCTTTGAGGGAAGCCCTGAGTCTTTGGCACCTCCACCTGGCTGAGAAGGATGGATGCTGTGGCTGTCTCCCGGGAGCTTTGCCTGAGCTGTTGAAGAGCAGGGAGGCAGAGGCCCAGCAGCGTGTTGGTGTGACTCTCCTCAGAGCCTCCTGCGTCCATTCCTGCAGGTAGAGAAGCGGAAGGTCAGCCTGCCCAGAGTCCTGTCTTCACCACCTGTGGCTGGCACTGCATGCCATGCGTATGACCGTGAGGTCCACTTGCGCTGTGAGCTCTCCCCGGGCTACTATCTGGCCGTCCCTAGCACCTTCTTGAAGGATGTGCCAGGGCAGTTCTTACTCCGGGTCTTCTCCACAGGGAAGATCTCCCTCAGGTGAGGAGCCAGTGCTAGCTGACTTCCCTTCAACGGGGCTGAGGCCAGGGGAGGAGCAGGGGTGCGCTCTGTGAGGGTCGGACTCGGGCGGGTTCCTCTGGACCAGGCTGCCAGTGCCTTCTGTACTTGTCCTCCTGACAGCACCGTCAGGCCAGCCACCAAGGGTACAAAGTCACCTGGGACAGCCCTGCCTGCAGGCGAGTGGGAGACCGTGCAGCTGCGGGGCTGCTGGAAGGCTGGCCAGACAGCCGGGGGCAGCAGGAACTTTGCCTCTTACCCCTGCAACCCCTGCCTCCCCTTCTCCGTTCCTGAGGGTGCTGGTCCCCGCTACATCCGCATCACCCTGCACCAACACTGCCGACTGGGTGACAGCCAGCTCCACCCCATTGGTTTCCATATCTTTCAGGTGAGCTGGGTTCGAGGAGAGGTCAGCTGCTGTGACACGGAGGCTGGAGTCTGTCATTTGGGCCTGTTGGTCCAGCTGGCTGGCCTCAAAGACTCACTTGCACATTTCGCAAAGTCTCTATTCTCTGGGGTTATCTGGGCCAGCTCATGGCTCCGAACACCAGCGTCTCAGTCATTCTATCCAGTGCATGCCTCCTATCCCTGACCCTGGGCTCTGGGGCTTCTTCAGGAGTTCTGAGGCAGAGCCCAGCCTCACCTTGAGTGGATGTGGTCCAAGGCCGTTACTGTAGCGAGGCCTCACTCACTCATACCACAGACAGTGGTCACACAGCCATGGCAGTACCGGGTCCCATGGCCTGTCCTTCCCTGTGTCACTCCGTGTTCCAGGTGGGACTGGCAAGAGCTCTTCTGTAGCAGGGTCAGGTAGGTCAGGACAGAAGTCTGGGCTTCTGCCGGAAAGCTCAGAGTCCAGAAGAACAGCATGGGAGAGAGACCTGTACTTGGCTACTGCCTGAGGCAGGATAGCCTGGTGGTCAGGTGCTACAGCCAGTCACCAAGCCCAGAAGATTACGGATAGGTTCCAGCATGGTTGAGGTGGCCCAGGACTTCTGGACACATGCTCCAGGAACTTGAGACAGTCAGCTCAGGGTAACCATAGGTAATGGACGAGAGGCCACACCAAAGGGCCTCAGCATGGGGACTCTGTAAGCCCAGGAGCTCTGCTTACAAAACCAGTGTCTCTGCCAGCTGTCGAGGCTGGGGATGGCTCAGTGAGCCTCGACCTCCCCAGGGTTGCTTCTTTATTCACTGTTTTACCTCTTAGCCAACAACAGGCCAGGGAGCACACTGAGCAAAGTTTTAGTTGGAGAAATGGGAGAAGAGAAAAAAACTGTGCTCCAGGTCAAGGGTCATAGGCTACAGATTCCATGATGACATAATGATGCTTCCCATCTCATCAGGCTTTGTTTATTTTGGGGCCTCACATTGGCTGAGTGTGTGTTGGGCTGCCTCAGGATTCATTGTGTGGGTGGAAACACGTATACCTAGAATGCAGGGGACGTGGGGAAGAGAGAACAGGACTTTCTCATTAAGAAGATTCTGTTGAGGGGTGTCAGTACATCCCAAAAAGCTGCACTCTTGGGGTCTTGAGTCATGCCACCTGGAGCTCTGACAGGGCCTTTGGCAAGAGTGGCATGGCTCCAAGGCTTTTGTCCTTGGCAAAGGGGTTTGATAGCTCAAGGACTGAGAGCATCAGATACCCCAGCTGGCCCTGGGCATTATGCCCTTAGCTGGTGCTGTTCAGAGGGAGAGCAAACCATGCCATCCTGAGTAGGCCTCCCCATGCTGATTCCACTGTTGCCCCAGGTTCCTGCAGATGGTGAGAACCAGAATGCATGTTCCCTGCTGCTCCAGGAGCCACTGCTAAGCTGCGTACCACATCGCTATGCTCAGGAAGTGAGCCGCCTCTGCCTCCTGTCAGTGGGGACCTACAGGGTTGTGCCCTCCACCTACCTGCCAGATACAGAGGGCACTTTCACGGTGACCATAGCAACCAGAATAGACAGGTAGGGCTCCAGGCCTTGGAGGCCAGGAGGGGTTAGCGCTGTAACACTTTCTTCCATATGAGTCTCCTGCTTGGCCCACATGCCCAAGCTCCTGCCTTTCTGGCAGAGCCAAGAGGTGGGCCTGTGGGCTTTGGGACTCCTTGCTCTGGGCTAAGCCTGGGAGTAGGGCCTGGGTCTGGTGGGAGGTACATAAGGAGGTTTAGGGAATGACCTGACATTCTTTCCACAGGCAGTCCATTCACAGCCAGGAGATGCTGGGCCAGCTACTCCAAGAGGTTTGTATGTGATGCCCTTGCCTAGCTTGGCTCACCTACCTACATCTCCTTGGTGGTCTGAGGTCTTAATTCCATCCCCCTCCTGCCAAGAGCCTTGCTGCAAGTGGTCTCTGTCTGAGATATAAAGTGCTATGACCCCTCATAAAAGAGCACAAGACAGAGCCTGGGGGGCGGGTTTGGGAGCTGGGGCTGAGTCTCATTCTTAGGTGTTTGGAAGGACAGTGGGGAGCAGAGGGCAGGCCCAAAGCCCTCCTTCTCTCCCTGCAGGTCTCCTTCATGGCCGTGATGAAAGCCTGACTGAGCAGCTGTGGGCTTTCTGTGGCCAGGAGCAGCCACACTCCCTGCGCTCAGCATCTGGGCACATCTCCAGCCGGTCGTGAGCCTGGGCTTCTCAGCAGCTCTGAGGGCTGGCTGTGGATCCTCAGGTGAAAGTAGGGTGCTTTGTCCTAGACATCTTGGGGTCCAGTGGGTGCTGCAGGGTGGGGCTAGACTCCCAGATGACATCTTCATTCCTCAGTGAAGACCAGGAGACCTGGAGGCCAGGCCTGTTGTGGAAGGCTCTGCAGAATCCTCATACCCTTCTTGACTTTGGAAGCCTTACACCAGGCAGGCAGATTGTGACAAATGTTGAAAACTATTTATTACTTGAAATATTTTTAGGATATGACTTTGTAAATAAATCTGAGTAATTTATGAATTGGTCTTGTTCCACAAAGCCCAAGGCCAGATTAGTATCCTAGTAGTCAGCCGCACATCTGGGAGGGTGCTGAGGGGGTGGGCAGCATGGGCAAGGAGGTAAGGAATGGAAAACAAGAGATTTTGGCATAGTTCAGCATCTTACTTTGGCCTTCCTGAGCTGCGATCTCCGCCTGGAGTATGTTATTCAGTCCCAGTGATGTGCCAAGTGAGCACGAAACCAACCAATCACTGAGCACAAAATCTAGCCGATCTGAGCTTGTCCAAACTCAAGGGGATCGAAATCTGACCAGTTCCCTCCCTGAACATCTCCCTGGAAAAACTCCGCCCCAAGAGCCCCTATATAAGCCCTGTGCCTGTTCAGTTGGCAGCTGCCCTTCACCCTGGCAGAGGCAGCCACTCTCCTGGATTCCTCCTTCCCAAATCTCTTGAAAGTTTTGGGTGAAGAGCTTTGCCAGCGCAGAGCAGCGTCTGCTGGGAAGCTTCCTTACGGGAGCAGAACAGAAGTAACAACTTTTTGCTGGAACCAGAGCAGGTTGCTACATTTCTGCAGGGGTTTCTCCTTAGCAGAGTGAAGCAGAAGAAGTAACTTGGGCCAGAGTGAGAAGAAACAGATACCTCTGCTGGGAAACTCCTTGGGAGCTGAGCAGAACTCAGCTGTAACAGTTATCTCTCAGGAGCAGGATTGCCATATCTCTGAGGAGACCATCCCCCTCTGGACCCAGCTTCAGGTATAGCCTGACTTCCTGACCAGTCAGGATACCTTTCCCTCCAGAGCTGTGGCACTTCATTGGTTGGCTTGGTCAGATGTCTGGCTGGTGGCCCTCTACAGCACCCTGTTGATAAACCACAGCTTCCTTGGGCAGCTAGTTTTTGCATCACTCTTACTGACAAGGGCTGTCATCTGACTTGTCTTCTCTGGAATTGGATCCCACCACCTTGGTAGTCACCAAGCCCTAGAATGGTAGTTTCCACCGTCACCTGGCCTGCAGGACTAGCTTAACTAGGGTGGGAGTAGGCCTGAGGGCTTGGCAGGATGTGACCCGGTCTTTCCTTTGAAAATAACACTTGATGGGGCTGGAGAGATGGCTCAGAGATTAAGAGCACTGGCTGCTCTTCCAGAGGTCCTGAGTTCAATTCCCAGCACCCACATGGTGGCTCACAACCATCTGTAGTGAGATCTGATGACCTCTTCTAAATAAATAAGTAATCTTAAAAAAAAAAAAAAAGAAAGAAAGAAAGAAAATAACGCTTGAGGGCTTTAATAAAGCTGGGCAGCAGCCACCTGCCTGTCTTCGCAGGGACCCGTCTTTCATCTCTGCACCTAGACAGTGTGCTGAGTCAACCATCACACCCCCTTCCCATGTACACCTTATTCAGCAGCAGCAAACAGCAATTGGACCAGACAGGACAGTCACTCTGGTCAGGGCCTGCTGTTGCCCATTACCTGGGACAAGTCCTTGTTCTCCGAGGGTAGCGGGTACTCTAGTTCCACAGCCTAGATTGTCAGCTTTTTCAGACTAGAACCCTTTTTCTAGAAGTACACAGCAGAACAGGATTTGGGGTAACTTGTTTGGTTAGAAACAATACTCTCCCTAGGACACTTGGGCAGCCCCTGCCTGGAATAGGATCTTTAGAAGGATGGAGCCCTGACTGCATGTTCCCTGTGGGGCTGAAATGCCTGGGCAATTCTGTCACCTGGGCAAGGCTGCCTCCAAGGTAAGGTAGACCCTAAAGATCAGCAGCCCTTCCCAGGGGTTCCCCTCCAACTGCTCCCTGAGCCAGCATATTTATTATTTGCTGTGTCGTCGCCACCCCCCCCCCCCCCCCCATCAACAGTGTCTGTTTTGGAATTAACCTCAGAGACATCTTAGAAGGACGCTTGAGGGATAACCCTCTACCTGACAGCTGACAGGAAAGGCCCCTGGAGTGCCTGTCCCCTCAGGCTGCCCCAAGTAACATAGCCAAGCCTCTACCCAGTGGGCTTTTCCCAGCTGCTAGAGGTGTCAGATATCTGCCTAGGGGTTGGAGGCATCTGGATCCCCACACCCTTGCCCAGAGTTCCATGGTTACTGTGCCTCTCACCAGTGTCACAACCAGCCAGTTTGCCATGGCTCTTGGAGGCCTTTTGGGGACTGCCATAGTACCAGGCTGATGCTCCCCAGTGAGTTTAACCCTAATGACCTCCAGGAGGCGCACTTAAGCTGTAGCCCACTCTTCAGGATCATGGAGCCATTTCAGCTAGATTACTGCCTACCTGCCATGTTCTGAGGAGTTCCAGATATCTAGCTCAGGCAGGGACTAGAGGAACAGCCCTGGTTTAGAAGGGTGAACATAGGCCACTGTGGACTCGGGGAGGGAGGGGGCAAAGGCCAGGTGGGGAGTGGCACTCCAAAGCTGTGGGGGCACCACCGGGATCTGAAAGTCTGCCCTCCCTTAGTTGGCACCTTAGGAAAGTAATTTGGACACAGGTAGAGACTGCATGAGGGGTTCTAGTGTTTATGATGGTTAGGTCAGGATCCCACCACCCTGAGTATGCCAAGCTCTGTAGTGGCAGTTCCCACAGTTGCCTGGCCTGCAGGACTACCTTAACCAGGGTGGGAGCAGGCCTGAGGGCTTGGCACAGTCTTGGTTGTCAATCTGGCAGGATTTAGACTCCCCCGGGAACACCATGAGCTTGTCTGTTTTCAGAAGATTAACTGATGTGAGCAGACCTGGCGTGAGTATAGGCGCATCATCCCGTCAGCTGGGGGCCCAGATGAACAAAAGCGGACTATCAGAATCTCTGCTTCCGACGACAGATACAGTGTGACCAGCTCGCTGCCGCATTGCTGTACGCTCCCATTGTCATACCTTCCCACCGTGAACCAAAATAAACCCACCCTTCCTTTGGTTGTTCTAAATCGGGTATTTTATCACAGCAATAAGAAAAGTATCTAATACAGTGTCCTCATTTTAAAAGGGACCTTCGAGAACCTCCTTACCTCTCCACCATATGAGGCTGCAGCAAGATGACCAGCCATGAACCAGCCACTGGGTCTCCAAGACCTTGCTTTTGGACTGGCAGCCTCCAGGAGTGTTAGATACATTTCTGTTGTTTATAAGCCATTTGGTATGTCAAGCAACCCTGCTGGGAGCAACAGGTTTCCGGGGAGAGCTGAGGCATCTCAGCAGAGCTTGTCTTCCATGGTGTCCAGGGCCACACGGTGCCTGCCATGCAGACTATACCTTCGGTGGCAGGAAGGGATGAGGGTGGACCTGGCAGATCCAGAAGGGCGGGTCGGGCGTGTTTGTATGAGAATGCCTCCTTCCTAGGAGACTTTGGCCATTCTACCAGCCCAGCTCCTTCCCAGTACTTCCTGCTCCAGAGCAGTGGGGAAATGCCTCCCGAGGCTGTGTGCTGCTCAGTCCTGGCGGTCCCTCTCCGTCTTTTCTCACCCCTCCTTTCTCCCAGGCCCAGTCAACCTTGAGGGCCCAGAACCTCTAGGGTGAGTATGGAGTCCTGGTCCTGAGGGCAGGTGGTCATGGAGGGGCAGCATGGATTAGGAGGCTCAGTGGGTTGGGGTGGACTGGTCAGAGCCTTGGGCATCATATAGGCCAGGCAGCAGATGCCATGCTCTGTCACTGTACTCTGGTGAGTCCCCTCCCCTTTCTCCCTCCCTTCCTCTCCCTAGCTTCTCTTCTTTTCTTCCCCTTCACCCCTTCCCATTCATAAACATGCCTTACTAATCTATAAAGCATGTGCCTCTCTTGGTTTTCCCTGTCTTTTTTTATCCTGATACTAGCCAGATTTAAGCCAGGTTTGCCTCCCTATGAAATGAATGGAAGAATCATTTTGTTCTTGGAAACGCACTGCAGCCTCTAGACCCACCACAAAGCTCTGGGTGGAGCTGCTCTGGCAGAGGGTTTTTTCCCCTGCTTTGGTAGGGCAAGCTGACTGCCCTTGCTGGCGGAGATCACTTTCTACATATACCCCAGGGTGCTTAAACCACACCTGCAGCTTTGAGTCACCCAATTGGCGCTGAACTCCCCTGGCCTTTCCTTTGTCCTCCGAGAGCACCCACATAGACAGTGATGTCTCAGGTCTGGGCTGGGGACACATGGCCTGTTGGCCCTGCATCTCAGGGGACACAGGTATGAGGCTCAGTCAAGGGTGTGTGCAGTCCCCCCACCCAGACCAGGGCTCAGGCTAGGCTCCTGGGATACTTGCTCCTTTGCAGCTGGCCAGGAGTCTACCTACCAGGAAAGTGTGCCTAGCTTTGGGGGCTGCTGGGCCAGGGACCGGTGTTTGTGCTCTGTGGGTGCCCAGGGCCTGGGTAGGTGTCATGTTAGGACACTGTGGTGTTTGTGCTCTGTGGGTGCCCAGGGCCTGGGTAGGCGTCATGTTAGGACACTGTGGTGTTTGCACCTATAACTCTGCATCCTAGTTGATCTGTGCTTGACCCTCATCCTCCAGGCCCAGCAGGGATGCTGAGCAGGAGGGCCACTCACTTCACACCACATCTTTATCTCCCAACCTCACTTCATCCTGAAGACACCAGAATGTGTATGTTGGATGAAAGGCGCACTGCCCATCCAGTGTCTTAGATGTGGCTGAGATGTCCAGCACCCCCACCTTGGAGCCCATGATCCTTTAGGGAGGACCATCTACACACAGGTATCCTCGGCATCTAGAAAATGAGATGACAGATGAACATACAGTGTGGCAGTGGATCAGTTGGGGGCAGAGCGTGGGCTAGACACCCTCAGGGATGGGCCTGAATGTGGAGAGAGGATATGGGAGAACAGCACTCAGATCAGGCTGGAAAGTCAGACAAAGGCCTTATGGGACTTAAGGACGAATCTTAACCACATGGGCAATAGGGAGTTGCCCACAGGGCTGTGTTAGTTCTCTCTGGCTGAAGTCTTGTGGACCTCTAGAAGGCTGTGTAGCCATGTGGGTGGTGCCTGGGTTGAGTGGGAGCCATAGAGTCAAAAGAGGCCATGATCCAGTGCGATCAGGAAACCAGTGAGATGTGTTGTCTGCCCCGGCACTAGAACCATCCATCCCTAGGTCACCCTAAGGAGAAGCAGTATCTTCCTCTCGTGTCTATCTAGGGTTGTCTTCATTTCTCTCAGCAATATTTTATAGCTTTGAGAACACAGGCTTCACACTTAACCCTTAATGTTTCAGTGTCCACAAGTAGTATTGTAGTTTTAGCTTCTAATGGTTTATTACTATATAGAGAAACATTGTTTTGACCTGTTAATAGAGAGCACTGGAATTTTCTAATTCACGTATTAGTTTTCAGTCTCTGCTTTTTTCCCCTGGTAAGTACTTACAGCTTCCGCATGCACACTTCAACCCTGGTGACAATACCATTTTTCTTTTCAGCCTCCCTCCCGCCCCTGTGCTCTCTGGCTGGAGCCCCCAGTGCCAATCTGATAGCAGTGGCCAGAGCTGCTGTTTCTGAGTACAGAGGAAAATTTTAGTCCCTCCTCGTCTCATGTGAGGTGTCCTGTTGGTTGTCTGTGGATGTCCTTTATCATGCATGCGGAGCATTCTTCCAGTCCTAGAGTGCTAAGGGTTCTATCTATCGGGAGTAGGGAATTTTGTCAGATATATTTTCTGCATTTATTGAGAAGATTATATACATTTCATTTTTTCCTATTCATATTTTTCCAGTGATGAATTCCGTTGGCAGATGTACTGACTTTAAAACTAGCCTTACTAGGGTACTGGTTAATGGTGTGTGATCAGTTTATATATTGTTGGGTTTAATTTGCTGGGGTTAAGGGGAGGATTTCCATGTCCATGTTCATGTGTGACACTGGTCTGTTGTAGAGGATGCTCCTCGGACTGTTCCTCCGAGATGCTCTGAAAGTAGTTAAGATTCAATTCACTTTATCTTTAAATGAAGGATGGACCTCGCCAAGGACACTATCAAGCTGGGGTGTTTTCTTTGTAGAAAGGTTTTAAATTATGAACTCAAGAACTTTAATGGATATAAGCTATTCTATTTTGTATTTCTGATACTAACTTTGACAAAGGTTGACTTTTAATAATTTCATCCATTTTATCAAAGTTATCCAATGTACTTGGCTAAAGTTATTAATACCCTTTTTTAGCCTCCTAATGTTGGAAGTCTCTCAAGTCTTCTTTCTCATATTAGTGATTTGTACCTATTTTTGCTTTGACAAATCTAACCAGAAGATTAAGATTGCCAGTTTAATTTACCTTTACAGATGACCAGCCCCCCCCCCTTTTTTTGAGACAAAAGTCTCACTAAGTTGTGTAGGATGCCATTGAAATTGCTGTAGGCCAGACAGGCCTTGAACTCAGGACCTTCTTCCTTAGTCCCAGATGAGCTGGGGTTATAGGCCCAAACCACTAGTCCCAGCTTATAACCAACTTTTAAAAATTTGTTTTCTAAGCCGGGTAGCGGTGGCACACGCCTTTAATCCCAGTACTTGGGAGGCAGAGCCAGGCGGATCTCTGTGAGTTCGAGGCCAGTCTGGTCTACAGAGTGAGTTCCAGGACAGGCACCAAAACTACACAGAGAAACCCTGTCTCAAAAAACCAAATATATATATATATATTTTTTTTCTAAGCTGAGTGATGGTGGCACACACATTTAATGCCAGAATTTGAGAGGAAGGTAGATTTCTATGCATTTGAGGCCAGCCTGGTCATTAGAGCAGATAGCCAGAGCTACACCAAGAAACTGTCTCAACAAATTTTTTGTCCTGTTTTTGTTCTAACACATTAAATTCCCATTCCTTTCTTCTACTTGTTTGGGTTATTTGTTCTTTTCCGGGGATCTTTTTTAAAGATTTATTTATTTTGTATACTCTGTTCTGCCTGCAGTCCAGAAGAGGGCACTAGATCTTGTTACAGATGGTTGTGAGCCACCATGTGGTTGCTGGGAATTGAACTCAGGACCTCTGGAAGAGCAGTCGGTGCTCTTAACCTCTGAGCCATCTCTCCAGCCCTCAAAGTAATTTCAATGCTCTTTCAGTTATCACTGTGCTTTGGATGTTTCTAAATGTGTTGTTTGGGGAGCATTTCAAGTTAAAATTTTAAAAATATTAATGTTTTGGTTTTTCTGAGACAGGGTCTCACTATGTAGCCCAGGCTAGTCTTGGGATTATAGCCATCCCCCTGCCTGAGCCTTACATGTACTGGGATAGCAAACATGTACCATCACACCCAGCTTTTTGAGGCTTTCTTTAGATATTCTTTGTTACTGATTTATTGTTAAGTTTTATTATATTTAAGGAACATACACTGTATAACTTAAAAGCCTTTTTAAAAAGACTGTGTGTGTGCACATGTGTGTATATGCACGCATCCATGTGTATATGTATGTGTATGAATGCATGGGTTTGGGTTCCCATGGAGGCCAGAACATCAGATTCCCCTGGTGCTGGAGGCACAGGCAGTTATGAGCCACCCAACATGGGAGCTGAAGTAATTCGGGTCTCCCGAAAGAACAGTATCCGCCAAACCATCTCTCCAGCTCCACTTAAAGCCTTTTCAATGGTTTTGGTTTAGTTTTTTGAGACAAGCACTTGTATGTTGCCCAGGCTGGTCTTGAACTTGTGATCCTTTTGGCTTAGCTTCTAAGAGCCCTGGGGATTATAGGCATATGCCACAAAACCCAATTTAGAACCTTCTAATTTTACAGAGATTTGCCTTACAGCCTGACATGTGGCCTGTTTTGGAGAATGTTCTATATACATTTGAAGATAATCCTTGTCCTGCTTGTCGTGCTGTGGCTAGGTGTGGTGTCCTATAAACTCCATTTAGGACATGTCAGCTGGTACCCCCAATGTAGCATGTCCTGACTGATTTGGGGGTTGCTTGTTCTGAGTTCCTGAGAATGACATTAAGTCTCAGTGCTGGTCTCTTTGGCATTAGACACCCATCCCAGCTTTCTTACAATTCATCTTATAACCTCTCCGTTATTTTACATTGTTTTTCTTTTCTTTTTCTTTTTATTTATTTTATTTTTTTTTGTTTTTCAAGTCAGGGTTTCTCTGTGTAGTTTTGGTGCCTGTCCTGGATCTCGTTCTGTAGACCAGGCTGGCCTCGAACTCACAGAGATCCACCTGCCTCTGCCTCCCAAGTGCTGGGATTAAAGGCGTGCGCTACCCAGCCCGCATTGTTTTTCTTTTACTCTTAACTTGACTTTGTATTTGAAGTGCATATCACACAGTAAGTCAGTATATGGTTACTTCCTGGTTTTTAAGTCCACCGTGATAATCTTTGTTTTTATTTTATTTTTAGGGGGCGTTTGTATGTGTGCAGGTGAACATATGCCATGCACACATGCAGCGGTCAGAGGGCACATCTGAGGCATCAGTTCTCTTCTTTCCCTTTTCTGGGGCAGCAGCTCTCTGTTGTTTCTGCACTGCATGCTCCAGGCTGGCTGACCCACCAGCTTCTGGGCGTCTCTGCTGTCTGCAACGTCTTCCATCACCCAAAACAGTCCTGGGGTTACAGCTGTGTGCCACTGCATTTGGCTTTTTACCTGGGTTCAGGGTAGGACCCAGCCCATCCAGCTTTCGTGGCAGGTGTTCTTACTTGCTGAACATTCCTGTTTAGCTTTGCTTTTTGACTGGATTGTTTATGCCAGGCTACACTTAAGCAATTGTTGATTTCATTTGATTTGAAGTGACCGTCTTTGTTTCTGTTCATCTCAGCTACCCCATGCCCTCTCCCGCCTGTGCCTCCCTATTTTGGATTGTTGGCACCTTGTTTTCTATTCCAGTTATTGCCTCCATTGTGTGATCTTACCTTTTTGGGTTTTTTTTTTCAGTGATTATTACAGGTTTTATCACATGCATTTATTGATTAATTGGACGTAGGGAAGAGGTAAGGAAGGAAGATTGAAAAACCAGAGAGATCACTCTCTGAGTTGGCAGATTTTAGGGAGAATTAGTTTTAAGGGTGATGAAAGGGATGGGTGATGATGTCGTCTGGGTACAAACTGATTTGAAAGGACTTTGGAGGCATCCGAGAGAAAACACCCGTTAGCCAGGGTCCAGGTAGAGCCAGGGTCCAGGCTGGCAGTGTGGGGCCATGAGCATAGGGAATGGTGGGATCAGTAAGAGCGGGAGAATCTGCTTGTGGGGCACATGTGCTATGACAAGGCCCAGGGTCAAGATGAGCTCATGAGGAGACAGTGGGAGTGTGAGAGGAAAGGTCAGAGTAAGAGAGGGCAAAGTGGCATGTGTGTCCTGGCTACCACAAGAGGAAGTGGCTTTGTGGTGGTGTGGGTTTCAGGCCAATGTGAAGGTTTCAGGGAAATTAGAGGTTTTCAGGGCAATGTGCAAGAGACCCTACAAGATCATTTTAAGTTCTGTCCCTAATTTTTCCAGTGGGTAAATGGGGGTTCATTTATATTATCCAGAATTTCACTAAATTAATTAATCAAAAAATCTCCAGAGTGAGGCCATATTAACTTTGCCTGATGCTGCTTGCAGGAGAAGCAAGATAGTGTCCACCAGGTGCATTCTGAGGTCTGGTGACCCGGGAGTCCACAGGGACCTTAAGGACTGATGTTTGGGTGACTGCATGATCCAGCCCACGTTTCAGTGCTGAGGGGTTGAGGAAATGGACCTTGAGAATGACGATGGGTTTTTGTCTGCCTTGTGCAACCAGCTCAGCCTGCTCTACCACAGTAGTGAAGAGTCCGTGTGGACAAACCTTCTTTATTGGGCTCCATAGTGGTAAATGGAGGAGATGTCTCCAGGGCCGACCCCAGAGAGTAGAAACGGTAGTGCATGATAGAGCCAGAGAAGGGGAGTGTTATGTTCGTGTAGAGCTTTCAAACCCACCATCACCACCCCGTGTATCAGCCATAAGCCTGGAGTGTGCACCAATCAGGAGCAAACAAGGAAGTTCTCCCTGAGCCCCTCCAGTGAAAAGGTGAGTGGAGTCGCTGAGACATCAGTCAAGGCTTTTCATGGCCCAAATACAGACACCCCGAGCAATTACAGGCTGCGGGAGGAGCCGTGATTGGAGCAAGGCCCCCGAAGTAGAAGACGTGGCTGCAGCAGCAGCCATAATTACAGTGTGTTTGTATCTGACGTTTCCTCAGAGTGTCCACCAAGGGCTCACAGCAGCTGTGCTACCCTCATGACAGTCCAGCCTGTTGCCGAAGAACTGACTCCTTTTTCAACTCTAGGCAGAGAAAGTCACAGTTAAGTGTCCGAGGAGCAGCCGTACATAGTGTCTGGTGACTTTCAAATGACATCCCAAAGGACTCTAAGCAGTTACTTTTCTTTCTCCCTAGCTTTTGATAAATGGGATTGTGTGGTAGATCCAAAGCTGCCTTGGATGGGATTACAAGATGGGGAGATAAAAGTGGGAGCCACTAGGGTCACACAGGGGCAGTAGGACATGTCCTTTCACCGTAAATGGGGCTCCTGGGGGATTCCTGGAAAGTCGCAGGGGATGCAGGAAGGTCTTCAGCAGATGCTTACTATGTTAGAATTCTTGATTTTCAGGTGAGGAGAGGCTTCAACCAGACTGTACGTTTCCCTGCCTTTCTATCTTACCTCGAGACCTTGTCTCCAAACATCCAAAGCAAAACAAAACAAAAAGCCATTCTCAGTAGCACGTTGCCCACCCCTTAGCTGAACACCTCAGGAGGAGTCTTCTCTCGGATTTGCCTCTGGACCCCACTTGGTGCCCTCCCCCACTCCCCATCAGCCCACAGCTACCCGTGCTTCTCCAGGGCTCGCACAGCCTCTTGTGTCCCCCGGCCTTTGTCAGCCAGGAAGCCTGAGCTGGTCATCCATTTCTGTCCTCCGTGGACTCCCTTGGGGACTGAGCCAGCATCTGGCTCTCCTGGGCCATGAGTCTCCCCCACTGTACAGTGTAGATTTGGAGCTACAGGTATAGAATCGGGCACCCAGATGAGCCACCCAGCCCTGAGTCCTGAGGAGGCTTCTGTTCACTAGATGATTCTAGACCATGTCAGGTTGATAGCCAATATGGGGTGGGTGGGTCTGTTTTTAATTTGTTTGGTTTGGGGTTTGGTTTTGATTTTTGAGACAGGGTTTCTCTGTGTAGCCCTGATTGTACTGGAACTCACTCTGTAGACCAGGCTGGCCTTGAACTCAGAGATCCACCTGCCTCTGCCTCCCAAGTGCTGGGATTAAAGGTGTGCATCACCATCATCCAGCAGAGCCAATATTAGTTGTTACACATAGGAAACCCACAAGTTCACCATATCCATGTTGGTGGTGATCAAACCATGACCAATATTACTTCTCTGCCTTCCATCTACCAGCTCAGATTATTTTAATCATTTCACCAACAAAAAGCCCAGAATGAGAAAAGAGAAGGAATTCTAAAAATACATGACTCTCACAACCACCACTATCCTGGCCGGGAGAGGATCACCTCTGTTTGTGGCAGGGTCAAAAGAGGCAGGGACCAAATCCCATAATTTCCATATTTGAACCAGGACCAGAGGGCTTGGCTGCAGGCCAGAATCTTCTATCTATGTGATCTTTCAAGCTTGATCCATAGCAGCTGTGAGGCTGGCCCAGCAGGCCCTCTGAGGAAAGATGCCTCCATGCATGTACCCCAGAATGGGCTTCGGCCAGCTCACCGCTGTCTCCGGGTGAGCCAGTGTGGGGCCATCTCCTTGGGGCAGGTTGTGCTCACTTCATGTCAGCCCTCTCCTAGCTTAAACACTCTTCCATGGCCTCTCCCCATCCTCAGCTTGCTCCCCACCCTGCTGCCATCCTCAGCCTTTCTCTTCCCCTTCCAGGTCCATCCAAAGGCCAGGGCCTCTTGACGGTCCCTTAGCAGGGAGACAAGCCCCATCTGTATGCTAACTGGTTCTTGCTTTGGGTCATCAGGGCCAACGGCGATGAGGAGCTGGCAGTTTCTTCCTTCTCATCTGCCTCTTGTGAGATGTGACACAGGCTTAGTTGTGACTGTGTCCTGGTCACCCATCTTGATGCAGCAACTCCATGGAGACTAGAGAATCCACTCGGTTTACTGCTGATGGGCTTTCTACAAGTCTCTCCGTTGAGGGCATCTTCCTTGCCCCACCCAATCTGCCCCTTAGCTCATGACTCTGTTTGTTTTGTTTGTCTCTCGCCCTGGAAACTGCCGCCACCCCCAGCTGGTCCTGCCCCTGTGCTCACATCTCTTACTTAGTGTCTGATGCCCACCACTCTCCTAACAACTTCCAGGCAGCTCTAGATGCCCAAGCAGACTCCGGTGTTACCCGATTCCTGGAAAGACCATGCAGTAGGAAGAGTGGTCAGATCTTTCTGTGATGCAGCTACTGATGACCATCACGTGGCCAGCAGCCTCCCTGCCTCCCAGTACCCCTGCCATTAAGAGGTGGGCCTTCCTTATGTCTCACAGCAGATAACACAGTACATTGTCATTTCTGAGCTTAGGTGAAGACACTGTGGCCTCTGCCAAGGATGCCTCCCCTCTCTGCTTGCTGTCTCTGAGGGGAACCAATTGCCACATTGTACAGTCCCACAGTGTGCAACTGCTGTGAGAGACTCCGATGTTCAGGTGCCCAGGAGGTCTCTATCTGTGGGCAAGGGGGGCTTGAGGCTTCATTCTGTAACCATAAACCCGTTGTTATTTGCCACTCAAAATGCCAGTGGCTTGAGGGCATGATGGAGCAAGGCAAAGGGTTTATTTGGAAAGCCAGCAAACTCTAGATACAGATTATCAACATCTTGTCCCAGGGCTGCAGGCACTGCATTACTAAGAGTCATGGGAGTTTATCAGATAGATGGGCAATACAGTTAGAGATGTCAGATGGTCAGATCTGACATGCTGGCTGGCGGGGATTCTTTAAATCTAAAGAAAAGTTGTTAATAAGAAAGTTACTAGGTCTATTTCCTAGGAACAGTCCATTCTGCAGTGGTTGGCAAAGATATAGAAGCTGTGTTTCCTCCAGAGAACAGGAGGGTGTAGACTACTCTCCCTGAAAAGACAAAGGGACATCCCACATCACACTGTTTTAAACAGCTGGCTGCTTCTGCAGCAAAGATAATGGGTTCATTTATTATTTCTCTGCCTTAGGGAAAGTCCAGCAGCCTGCAAAAAAAGTGACCCAGCAGACAGTTCCATAGAAAGTGCAGTGGGTCCCCTCCCTGCTGAGCCTTCAGATGAGACTCAGAGGCCCTGGACTGCCTGAGCCCTGACTCCTGATCCATAGAAACTGGTGGATAATCTTTGTTGTCTTCCAACTTCTTGCTTGGGGGTGATTTTCGTGTGTGAGTGTAGCAACATGACTGCCGTGAAAAACACCAGTGCTGATGCCTGCTCCATCCATTGGTCACAGTCTGCAAACCATTCTCTCGATTCTTTTCTCCTTCGTTGGCTAGCTGCAGTGAGTGTACAGAAGCCTCTGGACCCCCTGGGTCACGCCGATGCAGTTTGTATGGGAAGGGCAGGATAAAGATGTGGGTCTTCGTTTTCATAGACTGACTTTCAAAACAAACTGTTTCTTAGCATAAATGGATTTTTAAAGAGTGATCACAGACTTATGGATTTAAACATGTTCTGCTCCACTTTATTAAATGCACCCTGTTGATAGCCAAACTATCCCTTCTTTATGCAGTGCAGTCGATCTGGGTCGATGTCCGAGTCAGTCCCCGTGAGCATTACCTTTGCCATGTTTGTGGCCTTGGTTCCCTAGCACAAAAAGACCTTCCGGGTTCATCTTACACTCTTTCCATTCCAGGCTGCCTGTTAGAAGAATTTCTCTTGCTCCACCGAGACCGAGGTGTGGACTTAAGGGGAACTTGTCACTATTTGGTTAAGCCTTTGTGTCTAGGCTTTGTTAGTAGACAGAACTAAGAAATAGTTTGATTATTTTTAAGATAAGTATAAACAGGCACTTTTCATTCAAATTCATATCCATACAATGTCTACTCAACCTCATACATGATTACTCCACCCCAATCTCAGCAGTACTCAGTCATTCGATTCTTTCATCCCCAGACACACAGCGCTAGGTAACAGGACCAAGTGTCAACTGTGGTTGCTGAAAATAGTGCAGATTTGTGTAATATTTATACAGTTTTTTTAGATTGTATTGATAGGTAGGCAAAACAGCATTTTAAATATTTTGAAATGATTATTGAAAAGAGCATTTTTTCAGTCATTCTTCTTGCAGGCAGGCTGAAATGACTGGGTTTCAGGATCCCTTGTAAGAGTGGGAGGGTTATGTTATCTACTGATACTACAAGTCAGCTAGTTTTAGTTTGCTTTTACTGCTAAGAATTCTTAAAATTTAGTTTTGTAAGGCCTGGTGATACACACCTCTAACCCTAGCAGTCAGGTAGAGGCAAATGGATCTCTGAGTTCCAGGATGGCCTAGGTTTGTATAGAGTTCCAGGCCAGCCAGAGCTACATAGTGAGACCCTTTTTCAAACAACAAAACAAAACAGCAACAATGAAACCACAGAGCTGGAGAGATGGCTCAGAGGTTAAAAGCACTTGCTCTTCCAGAGGACTGAAATTTGGAACTGAGCATCAATGTTGAGTGGCTCACAATGTTTGTTTGCCTCCATGAGGACCAGCCTCAGGACTGAAGGGAATCCATGGAGTCAGTGTACTACGATTTTTTTTTATCTGAGGAGTAAGGGGAAAGACGCTCACACACTCTTGATGGCTTCCTTCTTCTGTATTCTTTATTCTGTGTTCTCTATTCTCTTTTCTTATCTCTGTCCAGAAATGTTCCTTCTGTCTCTCTTGATGTTTTCCTTCTAACTCTCTTTATTTTTTCCCTTACAGATTATATGCCCCAGCAAAACCTTTCAAGCAATCTAAAAATTACAATGTGGTTACATTCTGTTTTTCAAGTGAATTATTACAATTGAATACAAGTAAGAAACATGTTTTTCATTTCCATTACGTGATTGACATTTAACGTATTACAGGTGAAAAACAAGTTGTCCCAAGAACCCACGTACATTCATACCCAAGCAACTTGTTATAGATTAACAGAGTGTAAGCAAGCAAGGTATTCTTCTCAGCCAGGTTTTTTACTGGCAGGCTGCATTTTGAGGTTACAAAGAAAGTACCAATTATTTTATTGCTTATCTTGAAAGGTAATCTTATAAGGAATCACAAACCTAAACTTTTATACATGAAAAACAGCTTTACTTTGAATCTTTATGGTGCATACCCACTTTCCAATAGTTTTTTATATCAGGAGATTGAGGGCAGAAATGGGTACAAGGAATTAATCATCATCTTTCATCACCAACCAATCCTCAAAAGGAAAGTACATCAGCTAGTAATAATGGGGCTGCTTTGTTTTTTGATCCCCAACCTCAAAGCTATTATCAAAACATCTAATCTAACCTGAAGTTATTTTAAGGCTTTGTTTCCACTGTGATGAACACCAAAATCCGTGAGCGCATCTTTCAACATCAAGATTAAAAGAATTCAAGCCAGCCTGGCTCCTGGGATTCATTTGTTTTCCTTAATCATTAACCTGAACTGCGATCTATGCAGCTCCATAGGAAAAACTCATAGGCCCTAGCTCTGTGACACTTCCTTTTATTTATTTTCAATCATCAAAACTCTATTTAAACTAATATTATTATTATCAATTAGACAGTACAGCTTAGGAAGAAATCATCTTCATAATAACCCACAGGTAAAAATGCCCAGTAGAACGGGATGCTTCCATGTGATAAACACACTACATTACAGGCAGTGGGGATCTCCCCACACCCATTCACACCATACCAGATACCAGAGAAAGATGGCAGCAGCAGACATGTAAAGGCACAGCAGAAGGAAAAGACACTCTGGGGTCTGTGGTCTCTTTACATAAATACATAAATAGAAATAATAAATCTTTTAAGAGTAGTTTAATTTGGCAATTGCACTGACATGCATACGTCTCTAAGGTGTGTACACTAATAATGTCTGGCTTCTGTCCCTGTCTCTTCACCCCATTTACCCTCTGGCTAATAACATCATCAAAGCCAATCTATATCATTTTTATTATATATAATTTATATATGAAATATAAATATTTCATGTATAAAAACACAAGATTACTGGGCATGGTAGCACATACCTGTATTTAGCACTTGGGAGACAGAAGCAGGAGGCTCAGGAGTTCAAGGCCAGCCTCAGCTAAATGAAACCCAGTCTCAAAAAGAAACAAAGATAAACAAACTTCCCAAGCTCCTGGCTTCATATGAACAAGATATAAATTAGCTGGGTGTGGTGTCACACAGCTGTAATCTCATCACACTGAGGTAAAGGAGCATGAGTTTTAGGCTAGCCTAGGTTATACAGTGACATCTTGTCTTTGCAAAATTAGATTAAAAAGTACAAAAATTAAAAAGAATATAAATTGTCTGGGCCTGGTGGCACAGGCGTGTTTTCCCAGGCTAATCTCAAGGTTAATACTGGGAAATCACAACTTCAAGGCCTGCCTGGGAAACACAGTAAGATCCTGAATAAAAATAAAAGGTAAAAGGAGGACTTGATCAGGGGTAGAATGCTCATTGAGCATACATGAAATTCCAGTACATTCCATCAAACCCATACACACACACACATACATACATACATACATACATACATACATACATACATACACATGCTTAGAAATAGATTTGTTTTTGCTTTTCTAGGTAGAGTTCCTCTGTGTAGCCCTGGCTGTCCTGGAACTTGCTCTGTAGACCAGGCTAGCCTTGCACTCAGAGATTCACCTGCTTCTGCCTCCCGAGTGTTGGAATTAAAGGTGTGCATCACCACCACCCAGCTTTGGAATAGATTTTTTTTTTTCTCTTTTGGTTTTTGGTTCGAGACAGGGCTTCTCTGTGTAGCTTTGGAACCTTTCCTAGAACTCACTCCATAGTCCCGGCTGGCCTCGAACTCACAGAGATCTGCCTGCCTCTGCCTCCTGAGTGCTGGAATTAAAGGCGTGCACCACCACCACCCGTCAGGAATAGATCTTAGACAAAGAATTTCCTCTTGCTTCTTACAGCTGTGCAATGCTCCATGGCACCAGAATCCTTCCTTCAACCAGAGCCCTACAGGTTGACATTTGAGGCTTAGTGGTCACTACCATATGCTCATCACCTTCTCACTGTCTGTGGTAGATTCCTGGATAAGGGGTTTTGGGGTCAAATAATAATGGCAGCTCTCATTTTACTCAACATGCTCAAGTTCCCCCACCACCCCCAGAGGTTTGTAATATCTTAGAAATCAATGCGTCAGAGCAGAGGAAGTCACTCTGAGATTGCTATCAGACACTTGGACTTGCCCTGTTGAGGGAACGGTCATGGCGCTGCCGAGAGCTGGTAATTTGTATCAGTCTTTCTTGATTATGCTGGATACCTTTTTCATATCTGCTTCTGCTTCCATTTCTACCATCAGTCACATCTTGCTCAGCCTCAGAGGAAGTGTCTCAGAGAGCTGGTGGCCCTGGGGTAGAGGAAAGGGTGGCTTGAGAATTCTCAGCTCTGTGTTTCTCAAGAGGGCTGCCTCAGTGTGTCTGGTGTACTGATGAAGCCAATTCCTGGCCCACCCAAGATATATTACCTTAGTCTACCCAAGCAGCAGGCTGATGTCCTGATGGGGGAGATAGAAAAGTCCCTCACAGAGAGACTGGCCCCTCTTGCCCAGTGTCAGCTTCTGGGTGGCGACCATTCCACTTGGAGCAGAGTGAGATGTTCACTATACACAACTCTAATGAGCTGGCTTGTTTTTGTTTTTTGAGACAGGATTTCTCTGTGTAGCCCTGGCTAACCTAGAACTCACTCTGTAGACCAGGCTGGTCTCTGAAGTCATAGAGATCCACCTGCCTCTGCCTCCTGAGTGCTGGGATTAAAGGTGTGTGCCACCACTGCCTGGCCTGAACTGTCATTTTTGTCCCACCAGATTTCTTTAGTCTGAGGTCTGTGCCACAGTTCAGGACCTGTGAGCTTTTTGCCAGAAGCCTGTCAGGATTCTGGGTTAAGGGAGTAGCTAGAGGAGCCCTCAGACTAGAGGTGGGTTGAGCGGGGAGGACTCGGCGAGAAAGGTACAGAGTGTTCATGAAACTCCCTGAGACTGAGGAAACATAATGGGTGGCTAGAAGGTTGTGGGGGAAGACAGCATCCCCAGCAGTGGGGCTAGCGTGAGGTCAGGAGCCAGCCTTACGGTCAGAAAAAGAGGAAGGAGGGCAGAGAGGGTGAACCAGCAATTCAAGGGCAGCAAAGAGGCGGTGAGGCTCTGAAGAGGCGGGAACCTGTGGCCTGGCTGACACCCAAGGTCCCATCCCACTGTCCCGGAGGGAGTCCCAGAAGGGTGTGTGACAGCACTGAAACCAAGCAGCACTTTGGGAAGGCCCTGGAGCAGAAGAGCACTGCCTGAGGTGAGTGAGTGAGTCACCAGGATAAAAGGACTGGAGGTCAGCATCTGAGCCGGCACCTGCCCTCAGCCCATGGGTTTTGACCTAAACCCTCTGTGGGCACCAAGGGGCAAGGGGGCAGGAGGTTCCTAGAAGAAAGGATAACACCCATGTCTCTCTGGCATAGATTCACTGCTGGAGGTGGGTGCTGGGCTCCTACAGTAAAGGGATGAGTGGGGAGGAAGGACAGTGAATGCTACCGCAACCCATCAGGACCCCCTCACAACTCAGGAGCCCCTCAGGACTTACTTAGAACTCTTGAAAGCTCCCCTCAGGGACTCTCTCAGGATGTCCAAAAACCTTAAGACTACCTCAGGGTCCTCTCAGACCTCATTGGTGTCTCCTCAGGACCTCCTCAGGATCCCCTAGAACCCTCAGGATTACTTCAGGATCTCATCAGAGTGCCTCAGAATCTCTTCAGGACTCTCTCAGGATGTCCCCTGGACCCTTTCATATCAATCCCCTCATAACTCTCTTAAAGCCCCCTCAAAACTCCTTTAGCTAAGGGCCTCATTCAAGACTCTTGGAGGATTCTTTGGGTCCTCACCATGTCCCTTGACCATCCTATGTTAGAGTCTTCCTAATAAAGCTCTCAACCCCATGGTCTATGGAAATCCCACCTGTAAAGACCATGGAACTAGCATGGCTGGAGGCCAGAGCTGCCCACTGAAGGAATGGGGTCTGTGCATCAGCTCCAGGTGCTGGTTAAGATGGAAGAGAGGCCAAGAAGATTGAGAGGCTGATGTGGACAAGGCCACTCAGCCAAACCAGGGCTGTAGTCATTATACCTGTGAATGCACTAACTAGCCACAGGTGGAGGGAGAGGTCCAGCTTCTGGGAGAAGAGTCCCGAAGGGGCTTTTAGCATCACCCAGGAGAAGCAGCCAAGGTATAGCAGAGCCAGAGCTATCCAGGGAGATTGAGTATCTCTGAGTGGGAGGATATGCCTTCATCTCCAGGAAGCCTCCATGTATTCAGAGAGCCAGCAACTTTACCCAAGGACTGTGGGGCCCTGGGGTCTCAGATATGACTGCTAGAGCATGACCCCAATGCCCTTCTTGGACCTAAGATGGGTTCTCTTTGCCTTTGCCATGTTTTTGTTGACGTTATCATTTTGAATTAGCCTGAGTGGGAAATACAAGCATGTTTGTGTAGTGTGACACCAGCACCTAAGAGAGAGTGTGAATCCAGGCCTAGCCAGCCCTCGCTCTCTCAGCTCCCTACTGCCACCCTTGTCGTAAGCCATAGCCTTGTGGAAGGCATGCGTGGATAAATGATTGTGTGAGTGGGTGGCACAGCTCTCAGACGCCGTATGGCACTTTGGTTTAGGAAAAGATAGAGGAAGTGGCCGCTGCTAACTCAGCCCCCCCGAGTCACCTCACCCCTGCCACAAACCAAATCTCTTTCCATGGTCTAGGTTCTTCTGCCATAGCAGGAAGCTGGAGGAGCCTGAGGTGACTTCTTTTTCAGGAAGGCCAGGAGAGGCTGGGGTGCCGCCATCAAGGGGCTACATAGGGCAAGTCTCAGATTGAAGGGACCCCACAACAAAGCCAATGGCCTTGTGGCATCATGTCCTTCAACTATGTGGCCACTTTGCCTAAATAACGGATGGACTTCGTCATTCATAGGCCACCTCACAGCTGTACACTCATTTCTTTATTCTTGTAAACCTGTGGAAATTTTCAAATGCACAGAAAAGCGGGGGGGGGGGGGGGTAAGGCAGAGATTACAGGGTCCCAGCCACCCATCCCCACAGGGCCACCTCTGTCACATCTGCTTAATGAAGATCCCACTCCCCCCAGCCTTACTCTGCCGGGGACTTTCAGGAGAATCGCAGATCCCGCCACTACATCGGATACTTGAGTGTGTGTTGCTAGCAGAGGAGAGTTTGGGGAGTGTTAGTCTCCAGACAAAAGTCTGGGCCGTGCCATAGGCTGCCTGGCAAGGCCTACAGAGGCAAGGACCAAGATGGAAAACCAGGTTCTGCGGCTGGAGGTGAGAGCCACAGCCTGGTGCTTCACTGTGTCTTGTCAAGACCACCCTGCAGAGGAGACAAAGGTACAAAGCCAAAGAGGAGGACAGCAGCAGGGCCAAAACCATCCAGAAGAACAGTGTGCCGTGGGAAATGCCCAACGGTCTCGGTGGAGAGCTGGGGAGAGCTGGAGTAGACAGCTGGCGAAAGGCGTAGCTGAGGCTAGGCCCCGCAGAGGGGTTACTGGGTCCAAGGGGGGAGGGAGTGGATGGGGCGAGAGAGTGCCCAGGGTGTTTCACTGGTAACTCCTGGAATCGATATGAGGTTGGATGCTGGGGGCTTTCAGACAGCAGGCAAGGCTTCTGGGCAGTAGTTTACTGAGGAGGTGGAAAGTCTGGGGTCCTGAGATGGTGAGGGGCTTCCGTTCAAGTGGAGCTCGAGGGTGTTACCATTTCTGTCCCCCTGTTGTCCTGTCAAGTGGGGATAGGACTTGTGGAATAAAGGGAGGTGGCCTCGGCAGCCTGAGCGCTGGTATTGGAGGACCTGGCATGAGGGCAGAATGGGAAGTAAGAAAGGCTGGATCGCCTGGGGCCAATGGCTGAGTGGGGCTCACAATCCTAGGTGTCGTATTTCCACTCTGCACCCGTCTCTTGTGGATTCCAGTCCGTAATCCCATCAGCCTAGCATTGGAAGCAGGATCATGTCTTTGCTGGCTTTGGGCCAGCCAGTGGGGGAGGGGAGAGGTTACTTCCAGACCGTGTTCTGTGAAGAAGGAACCAAAAGTGCCAACATACAAGTGGGAGGTAGTTCACATCCTCTCTGCTCACCCTACCTCACACAGCCAGGGTCAAGAACACAGAAGATCCCGCCTTCTGATCCCGGCTCCTGGGACTGGGCCATTTGTGTGCAGCTAAATGGTCACTAGATGGGGTGTAGCACCTAAGAGAACCCTAAAATAAACTCCAAGAAAAGTCAATGCTCAAGGCATTGTCTTTGTAAGACAAATGCAAAAATATCTGTGTAGATCATTGTCAGCTGTTGTAGAATATTGTTTTAAGGTGTGTTACTTTGTTTATGTTGCAATTGTTTAACTCTGTGAAGCTGTGTTACTGTGCCTGTCTAAAACACCTGATGGTCTAATAAACAGCTGGACGGCCAACGGTGAGGCAGGAGAGAGAAATAGGTGGGGCTGGCAGGCAGAGAGGATAAATAGATGGAGAGAGCCACACAGCCAGCACTGGAGTAAGAAAGAAAGATATACAGAAATAGAGAAAGGTAAAAGCCCAGAGGCAAAAGGGAGATAGGATACTATAAAGTTAAGAAAAGCTGGCAAGAAACAAGCCAAGCTAAGGCCGGGCGGGCATTTATAAGAAAGAAAATGTGTGCGTTATTTTATTTGGGAGCTGGGTGGTGGGCCCCCCAAAGAGCAAAGAGCAAAACCAACCAACAACAGTCAGCATTTTAGACAAAGACAGGCTCACCCCTAGCGTTCTGCTTGCCTTCGGCACTAGGTGGGCCCGGGGAGGTGGGTGGAAGGTCAGGCTCCATCCAGCTTCTAACTCAGGTTCTGGAGGTGGCCCCCAGTACTCTGAATCCTCAAGAGGAGGGCATTGCTCTCCAACTGCCTGCAGGCCTGAGCACTGTCTTAGTGTTCTTTGCTGTGAAGAGGCATCATGACCATGGCAGCTCTTATAAAAGGAATCATTTAATTGGGGGCTCGCTTACAGTTTTAGAAGGTCAGTCCATTATCATCATGGCGGGGAGCGTGGCGCTGGAGCAGTATGCTGGATCCAGCTATATGGATCCAGAGAGAGGGAGGAGAAGAGAGAGGAGAGAGAGACTGACTGGGCCTGGTGCGGGCTTAGCAGGTTCAGCACATGTGAAGAAGGTGAAGGCTGGCTGCCGAGGCAGGGCCCTGGCTGGGGCAGGCAGGCCTCAGGGAGGGAGTATAGCCCAGGAGTTGAGGCTGGTAGAGGCAAGAGGCACCAGTCAGTCTGCAGATATGGTCCTGAGGCTGCCCAGCAGGGACAGTGTAGACTTGGCCAGGACCCTGAAACCTGACCAGCAATGGCCAGGTCTCTGAGACCTGGGGATCTAAAGCCCCTGAGAAAAGGGCTGGGCACCCCCATAGGGCAGCCTGGGTAGTGGTGTCCTGAGTCGCCTGCAGAACCCAGTTTAGAGTACAAGTGGCCTGGTGGGGTGTAGAGACAGGGTTGAGGGCAACTTGTAGCCTGTGCAGGAGAAGATGGTGGCTTAGAGCCCACTGTAACCTCCATATGTTCAGCATCTTCCTGGGATACGTTGGCCTTTAGATCACCAGGCTACTGCGGGATGGCGGGGGGGGGGGGGGGGGGGGAGCCCAGTGGGGAGGGGAGAGAGGTGTTGATATTGCTGTCCCACCTATCTGACCAGAGGTAAGAATCTCCTGGAGTGGTGCCCTGCCCTGGGAGCCAGTCCACAGGACAGTAGGGGACTCAGCAGCACCTTCTCCAGATCCTGTGGCCAGAGGTTGAGGTTTCTGAAGAGGCAGAAGGTCAGGAGGGGCCGGTCTGCATTTGTCTGTGGGTCGACTGAGCCAGGCCTGCTTCTGCCGTCTGTCAGGTAGGGATATGTGACGACTGGCAAACACATCTTCATGAGCATGGAGGAGAGGGAACATTGCTGCCTCTGGCCAGGGAGCAGGGGATAGGGTGCCATTTCGTGACCACAGATTCTGTGGGGGCCTGCCCAGTCATGATAAAAAAAGAATGAAGTGAACTAAGGAAGAGGAAGCATCCCAGGGTGGGGCCGAGCTGCCCGGGTAACCATTTCAAGTTGTTTCTAGAGCAAATGCGTTCTTTGCTGTTTTTCTGTAGGTGTCCTCAGAGGTGACAGGTACCAGCTTCCCTTCCAGAAATCCCCGCTTTTCAGCTCAACCTCAGGACTGGCGTAAGCAGTGCAGACAGCGAGGGGCGGGGAGCGGCCACCTCCCTGCTGCTGTCGTCAATAAGCCCACAGCCTGCTCAACTTACGGCAGGCAAGAGACAGGCTTGAGACAGACAGCCGTGAAGCTTGAGACAGACAGCCATGAGGCTGGCCATCCTCAGCCCCAGCGAGACCAGGTGTGTGACATGAGGTAGCCGGCTGGGGTTTCCACATGGGGCAGAGATGCATGGGACTTATCACATTTGATGATGCCGAGCTGGAGTCTATCAGATGAACGAGGATGGACTGGGATCTGTCAGATGGGTAAGGCGGGGCGGCAGAGCTTTGTCAGATGAGGGGGTAGTGGGGTTTGGCTGGGGTCTGTCAGATAGGTATGCTTGAGCACAGTTGGCACTGGGCTGGGGACTTGGATCCTCAGGGTAGCCTTCTTGAGGGACCTGGCAGAAGTACTTACACCCAGGACCAGTGCACTATTCTCCGTAGGGGTTGAGGTGACGTAGTAACTTCGCATGTTTCTGGGCTCTGGTGCCTCCCTCATCGGGGACTCCAAAGTCTGTTTTGCAGGTGGTGTCTTGCACTTGAAAACTAGAAAAGAAAGTAACTGTTTTTGTCTTTGAGAGGAGCAGTGAGTTTCCAGCCGCATGCCTTCTGTGGGGCCTGGGGCATTTCCATAGGGGTCCAGGCTCTGGCACCTGTGGTTTTAGAACCTCTGTAGTATCTGACTGATAGTCCCTTATTCCTGTCCCCAAATCTCAGGTAGTGGGTGGGACCCCCAGGCCTGATTATGAACAGACAAGCACTCAGGGGTCTGTGGGTCCCCATCCAGACATCGGGATGGGTGAGGGACAGGCTCGGGTGGGCTCAGGCTTTCCGTCTGCCCCCACAGACTTCTTTCCTGGATGATCGGGCCTGAACCCATAGGGCAGCCTTCTGCTTCTCCGTCAGGGGGCTTGCTCTTGCCCAGGGAGGTGAAGGAAAGGGCCTCCGCGGTGCCCAGCTGGCTCCCCTTCTCATATCAGCTCCATATTTCACCCCAGGTAGGAAGTTACTCGCCTGAAAGCACCATTTCCCCAAGCCAGCAGCCAATGGCAGCTTCTCCAGACCAAGCCGTGAGCATCCCAGCACTGGCTGTGTGGCAGAGGCCGAGTGCTGGTTGAGGGCAACCCGTCTGCAACTCTGAGGCAATTGGGATTGTCTGGCTACAGTCTCCTGTGCTATACTGAGGCAAGGCCAGGACATGCGCTGGCTGTCACTGGGCCCTGGGACTTGATATTCTGAACTTTGCAAGGAGGTGTCCTGAAGGACTAGGCTTCCCTGAGCAGGGTGCTTCTTCTCAGCTGTGTGTGCACCTTAACCTCTTGGAGCGTTTGAATCCTTCTTCCTTAGGGTCTTGTGTTATCTTTAAAATGGACAGAGGTTTGTTTGTTTGTTTGTTTGTTTGTTTGTTTGAGACAGGGTTTCTCTGTGTAGCTTTGCGCCTTTCCTGTAGCCAGGCTGGCCTCGAACTCACAGAGATCCGCCCGCCTCTGCCTCCCAAGTGCTGGGATTAAAGGCGTGTGCCACCACCGCCCGGCATGGACAAAGGTTTTGATCTGACCCTACAGAATGCTGGGTCATGTTGAGACTAACCTGAAAATTCCAAGCTTGGGTATGTAACAAGAGGCCTCCATATAGCCACGTGAGACAGTGGGCACTAGGGAGGGGCCAAGCATGGCCCCATATCTCACAGCCACAGGTTTCAGGCAGCTGAGAAGCCAGGCTGCCCCTTCCAAGCCCAGAGGCAGAGAGTAAGAGTGTGTGTGGGCGGGACTATGTTTTCAGGTGAAGGGGCCTCAGGTGGGAGCCCAGCTGCTGGCAGCATGGAGCCCTGCCCCATTGGCAGCCCAGGACCCGTTCTGTCCTGCTCCTGGATACTGAACGAACTCCAGGGACATGTTCTGCTGGAGGCCCCACAGGTTGCCTCTGGGTGAGTGTATCTGGGAGTGAAGGGCAGACAGGAAGGGCCATCTTAGTAGTCAGTACCAGGGCTTTCGAGGATGTCCTCAGAGCGCACCCTGGCTCAGGGCCCTCCAGGGGCCTCAGAACCCTGAGTTGTATGAAAAAACAAACACAAACTGCAGAGCAGGGCTCATGAAACTGATTGCTGGCAATCAGCCCATTCTAATCTAGCAGATATGGAATCTAGACACAAAAATGTGATAGCAAAATATTCAGCTCAGCTGGAGTCTGTGCCTGGCCTCTCTAATGGATTGTGGCCTTGTAGGTTCCCTGGAGACTAAAGAGGAAATGAACCGTGGCCCAATCTAGCATGCATTAACCTCCCTGTCTGCAATCACTGGGCTGGGTGCTTATCCATTTCCGGTGTGGGGAAGGAAACATGCCTTCCACTTCTCCAAGGCCTGACTCTCCCTGGTGAACAGCTCTTCCTCTCCTCTGTCATCTTCCCATCTTCCTAGCCATTAAAACCTAGACCCATGACTCACCCAGCCTGCAGCCCTTCCTGATCCTGGTACCCAGAAAGGAACAAGGAGGTGAGCCAGGTGTCCAGTGTGCCTGGGCTCAGCGCTTGCTGGCAGTTTCTTGAGTTAGCTCCCACCCAATGTTGTGGAGTCACACCAGCACCCCTATGGTGGGGTAGCCGAGGCTGGCCCAACAGTAGGATGAGATGGGGAGTCTGATTGTCATACCAACTGCCATACCCTAGATGCCAGGCCACTGCCCAAGCCTACGGGGGAGGGGGCTTGATGAACTCAGTAACCCTCCTGGGCCTCATTGTAGAGAGCAGACAGGGGAGTAAAGGGCCAGTGTAGACAGTGGAGGGTGGCCTTGGGGGCATTCGTGACAGTGGAGTGGCGTGGGCCTCTGAGTATATCCAGGTCCTGGAGGGACAGGGCTATGACCACTGGGAACTGTGTACCTCTGAGCTCAAGGTGGACACCCTGATCTCAGACATGAGCTTGGGATTAGTCCCTGGGCTGATGCATGCCTGGTGGTGGCACCTCAGAAGTTTCCACAGCTTTCCAGAGGTGATCTCAAGTTATATAAACCCACTGTGGTCCTGTGCTTCAGGGACAGACCGGGCAGAGTGGGTGCTGGCCATATCTATGAATCAAATGTAGGTGTCTTCTTGCAGTCAGGTTGGGGGCAGAAAGCTGCAAGGCCCAGCCTTGGGATCATTGGACCCATAGGTGGGGCTGCCTCTGAGGCCTCCCTGCTGAGAGCTGCATGCTGAACGAGGCTGGCAGGCATCAGTCTCCACCCAGGACTTGAACTCAGGAGAGTTGGAGGCTTCCTGGACTGGACCTATAGACACTCCTCCCACCTTCCCTCTCCCCTGCAACAGGCTGGTCTGAGGAGAGAAAGGCTAGGGAGAGATGGAGGAGTCGTTCTGTCTCTAGCTTTGGGCTGCTCACTGCAACATTAGGTCTTCCTACATCTCTGGAGTCTTTGGTTTCCCTACCTGTCCAGTGAGAAAAGGTTAGGTCTCGAGGGTGACTTTGAGACTTTTACAGTTTCTCTGGTTTCTTTGGAAAGGGGAGTTTCACAGTGTGGTGCATGCTTGCTCCAGAATTCCTGTACCGAGTTGGGTAGGCCTTGGGACAGGGGTAGGGCCTTACCCCAGGGCTCCTCCTTCTACCTACCCTCACTGACTTTCTGACCCTCCTGCAGCCCCAGGACCATGAATGCAACTTGCAACAGCAGCAGCACATGGCCTGATTCGATCACCTACATCTTCACCACCTACTCAGCCTTGCTGCTGGTGCTGGGCCTGCTGCTCAACGGCCTGGCACTCTGGGTATTCTGCTCTCGCATGCACCAGTGGACAGAGACCCGCGTCTATATGACCAACCTGGCTGTGGCTGACCTCTGCCTGCTCTGTTCCTTGCCATTCATGCTGCACTCCCTGAAAGACACTTCGGACACTCCGGTCTGTCAGCTCTCACAGGGTATCTACCTGGTCAATCGGTACATGAGCATAAGCTTGATCACGGCCATTGCTGTGGACCGCTATGTGGCAGTGCGGCATCCGATACGTGCCCGTGAGCTGCGGTCCCCACGACAGGCTGCCGCAGTGTGTGTGACCCTCTGGGTGGTAGTGGTCATCTCCCTGGTAGTGCGCTGGCGCCTGGGGCTGCAGGAGGGTGGTTTCTGCTTCAGGAACCACAGCCGACAAAACTCCGGCACCATTGCTTTCTCGCTGCTGGGCTTCTACCTGCCACTGGCCATAGTGGTCTTCTGCTCTCTGCAGGTTGTGACTGCCCTGGCGCAGAGGCCAACCACTGATGTAGCGCAGGCAGAGGCCACCCGCAAGGCCACCCACATGGTCTGGGCCAATTTGGCCGTGTTTATCTTCTGCTTCCTACCGCTGCACGTGGTCCTGACCGTGCAGTTCTCCATGGGCCCGAGCACCTGTGCTGCCCGTTATACCTTCAGGCGTGCCCTGTCCGTCACAAGCAGACTCTCAGATGCCAACTGCTGCCTGGACGCCATCTGTTACTACTACATGGCCAAGGAGTTCCAAGATGCATCCATGTCAGCCATGTCCTCCAATATACCCCACAAGAGCCAAGATTCTCAGAGCTTGACTCTCACCTAGAAGTGAGCATGTGCCACGAACCAGAGGAACCTGTGATACTAGCAAGGAGCCCCCCCAAATCTGCCTGAACATGATGTGGATTTTGAACACTCTAGGAAGCTCAGGTGGCCTGGAGAGGCTGTATCTGCTCCCTGGAAGGGACCAGAGGACTGAGACTCTTAAAGACCAACTTGAAGGACCCTGGAACAAGACCATATACTTGCCACTTCAGATCTAGAACCCCTGAGGCACCAGAATGGGGCCTTGGTGGCCAGCCACTGGGTTTAGAATAGAGATCTGTCCTGGAGATGGTCCTGGAAGGGCCCTCGGTGTCACCCAGATGCAAGTTGTGAGAGGCTAAGAAGGAACATGGAGCTCGGAGAGCCAGGAGACATCTTCTGAGAAGACTCTCTAATGGCTGCTTCCTTGAGGGGCCGCCAGACTTCACACCTCCTATATGGTTAGGGAGGAGAGCAGTAGCTGTGGTCTGGAAGGCTGTCTTCTACGGCACATGGCTGTCGATGTTGCTCTGTATTCAGAGGGGGTTCCAGCTCAGGAGACCCAATGGTCATAAAGCTATGTTCAACAGTAACACACTGCTGCTGAAGCCCTGAGCCTCTTGGTGGCGTTTCCATTTGGTAGTGGGCCTGTTGATTACAAGGCCAGTGGCTGGAGTAGTGGTCTGCTGGAGTCTGTTGTGAAGAAGACTGACATTTGGCCTGGTCCCTGCATTCTCTGGGGGTGTGGCCTCAGGCTGCAAAGGGGCTCCACAGACCAGGATCAGCTACAAAGCCAGTCACTTTTGGAGTGTGATAGCCCTGGGCTTTCTCTCTGTGTGCTTTTTTTTTTTTTTTTTGTCTTGGCTCAAATGCTGCGGCCATACCTGGAGCCAGAGCCCCCAACTAGGGGTTGCCCGCCACACTCCCAACTTCTACTTCATCCAGCTCTTACTGCCTAACTGTCCCCTATTTGTTATGACCTTTTCTGCAGAAACCAAAAGTCTGCTCACCCTCCAGATACCAAAGAAAGGATTCCATCCAAGTACAGACTGGCGAAGCAGTTTACTGGAGTTACTTACAAAAGCATGGAGACTCCATGGTGGCTCCACTACTCCATGGTGCCTCCACCACTATGGTGGCTCCATCACTCCATGGTGGCTCCATCACTCCATGGTGGCTCCATCACTCCATGGTGCCTCCATCACTCCATGGTGCCTCCATCACTCCATGGTGGCTCCACCACTCCATGGTGACTCCACCACTCCATGGTGACTCCACCACTCCATGGTGGCTCCATCACTCCATGGTGGCTCCATCACTCCATGGTGGCTCCATCACTCCATGGTGGCTCCATCACTCCATGGTGCCTCCATCACTCCATGGTGCCTCCATCACTCCATGGTGGCTCCACCACTCCATGGTGACTCCACCACTCCATGGTGGCTCCACCACTCCATGATGGCTTCACTACTCCATGGTGGCTCCACCACTCCATGGTGACTCCACCACTCCATGATGGCTTCACTATTCCATGGTGGCTCCACTACTCCATGGTGGCTCCATCACTGAAAAGTTCTACTCAACGTGGGTGACAACTCACAAAAACTGCACCAGTAGATTACCAGTCCCTAGGAAACTTCCACCTCATATACACCTGGATACCCACTCCAGACAAGATACAGATGGGGGTCTGAGGGAGCGGTGGCTGGAACCTCAGGTCCGCTGGCCCTCATGTCCCTCTAAGAGGGAATGCTGACAGCTTCACGCCCAACACCAATCTGTTTAGAACAGTAGTATTTTCTTATTTCATTGTCATGACTGTGAGCCAAGGTGTTCAGTGGATGGAAGCAGCAATCTTCTTGCTCATGGTTGGTGATCGTGCTAAGCCAGAGGAAATGACTTTCCGACCACACTCTACTACTCTTCCTTCAGCTCTCAGGTTCTTTTCACCCTCCGCAATATTCTCTGAACCTTCACCTTAGAAGGGATGATGCATCTATATAATCTATAAATATATAATATACATGTGCGTGCCTATGGTTCTTTTCTGAGTATTATGCTTCTAGACTATAAGAACAGACACTTATTCTAAGCGGCCTGACCTTGGTAGAAGAAACAAACCTTAGGAGGGGAAGAAATGGATCCCTTGGGGCCCCGCAGCACCTCCTCGTATGTGGCAGTTGGTTCTGCCCACAGCACCAGCAGAGTGCTTGCCCTGATGAAGAGAACACTCTACCCTGCTCATCCTCTTTGTAACCACAGTTTTAGGGGGACATCCCATGCTCCCCTAGGCTAGGCGTGGCCATCTGGCCTGATGATGCAGAAGAAATGGGTGGGAAGTGAAGGGCAGAGTCTTCGCACAAAAGCTGCAAAGTTAGCATACTAAAAACTATGAAGACAGTGAGAAGGCTCATCTGGCAGGGGTGCTTGCGACCAAGCCCGACAACCTGAGTTCAATCCCTGGAACCAACGTGGTGGTAAGAGAGAACCATATCCCACAAGCTGTGCTCTGGTCCCACACATACCCAAAATAAATAAATAAATAAATAAATGTAAAAAAAAATAACATAGTAGAAAACCCTGTTGGCAAAGAGGAAGACTGGACCCCATACCACTACTGGCCAAGGTCAACTAGAACTGGTCAGAGCCACTGGAGTACATGCTGGGACCCTCCAGAACACCTGAAGGTGACCTCTGACTTGTTAAAAACTGATGTGACAGAGCATTCGTGAGAAAGCTCATGCTATACAAATAACTTCCCCAAAGCCCATTCTGTGTGTACGGGCTGGTTTTGTTTCATATTGGTTTTTGTCAACTTGACACAGCTCATCTGAAAAGAGGGAACTACAATTGAGAAAACGCTTCAGACTGGCCTGTAGGCAATCCTGTTTTCTTGATGATTAAATGATGTGGGCTCTATTCATAATAGCCAGAAATTGGAAACAACCTAGATGTCCCTAAACAGAAGAGTGGATAAAGAAAATGTAGAACTTTTACACAATGGAGTATTACTCATCCATTAAAAAAAAATGACATCATGAAATTCACAGATAAATGGATGGAACTAGAGAAAAATTATCCTGAGTGAGGTATCCCAGACCCAGAAAGACAAATCTGGTATGTATTTGCTTATATGTGGATATTAGCTAGTAAGTCAATGATAACCAACCTATACCCTGTAGAACTACAGAGTAGGTATAGAGTAAGGAAGTAGGGGGTGACAGACAGATAGATTCATTAGGAAAGAGAGATAGAAAGATAGTTATGGATGGATGAGGGTGCTGGAATAGGAGAATCAAGTGGGGAGGGAAAGGAGAGGAGGGATGAGGGAAGGAATGTGGGGAGAGACAGCTAAAATTAAGGGCAATTTGAGATCAGTGTTGAAACCTAATACAGTAAAAGTTTCCTAAAATATATACATATATGAAGGTGAGCTAAATGAAATCGCCAAATAATGGGGATGACAGAGTCCCAAAAGGCCATCTCTTGTCACCAAATGAAGTTTCCAGTATAGGGATTGGGTTACACCTAATTGGGTTGTTGGCCAAAGGGGTCCCATGGGACTCCCCAAACAACCCAGGCTGTGGCTTTCCACTAACTGACAGCAAGGCCTCAACACCTACACAACTCATTGAACATGGAGAAGTCGAGCTGGTGCCTACCTAGAGCCTTCACCCCTACATTCTAGAATGTTTGGTACAGGAAGGTACTCTGCATACTAGCAAAGAGAAACATAAACACCAAGTCAGCCACAAACCCTTTGATCTAGAGTGGTGTCCTGCCTGAAAGATATGCTGGGGCAATGGTGGTACAAACCTCGTGGGAGTCACCAACCAATATCTGATTTGATATAGGGCCCGCTCCTTGAGATGGAGCCCATACCCTGTACTGCTTGGGTGACCAAGAACCAGAGACTAAATAGCCAGGGATCTAAGTTAAAACCAAACACTACTGTTCTAACAAAACATCAAGACAGCAGCAAAATGACTCCTAATGACATCCTGCTGTACTCATAGATCAGTGCTTTGCTCAGTCATCATCAGAGAAGCTTCCTCCTGCAGCAGATGGGAGCAGATGCAGAGACCCACAGCCAGACATTATGCGGAGAGTGAGAGACATTGCAACACTAAGCCCTAAATGGGATGTCTCTATCAAATCCCTCCTCTTAGGACTCAAGGAACCCTGAGAAAGAGGAGGTAGAAAGAGTGTAAAAGCCAGAGGGGAAGGAGGACATCAAGGAAACAAGGTCCTAAATCAACATGAGCAAACTAATATGAACTCACAGAGACTGAGGCAGCATGCACGGGTCTGCACCAGGTCCTCTGTGTATATATTGTGTGTAGCTTTGCGCCTTTCCTGGAACTTGCTGTGTAGACCAGGCTGGCCTTGAGCTCACAACGATCCGCCTGGCTCTACCTCCCGAGTGCTGGGATTAAAGGCGTGTGCCACCACTGCCCAGCTATATTGTGGCTTTTAGTTTAGTGTTTTTATGGGATTCCTGAGTGTGCGAACAAGTGAGTCTCTGATTCTTGTGCCTTCTCTTGGGTTCTTTTCCTTCTGTTGGTTTGTCTTGTCCAACTCTGGTATGATAGTTTTTGTTTTATCTTATTTTGTTATATTTTATTATTATCCCTTAGAAGCCTGTTTGTTTTCTAATGAGAGAAAAAGGAGGTAGATAGATTTGGATGGGAGGGAGGTGAGGAGGAACTGGGGGGAGTAAAGGGAGGGGAAATCACAATCAGGATACATCATGTGAGGAAAAAAAATATTTTCAATAGAAGGAAAAAAATTGACCTATGGGCAAGTGTGGTGGAATTTTACTTGTACTGAAATGTGATTTTAATTGTATGTTAATAAATAAAGTTGCCTGGGGGTCAGAGCTATCAGAGCCATAGCAAGTGGCGTACGCCTTTAAGGACCTGGAGGGCGGTACATTCAGGCAGTGACAAGGCAGTCACATGTTTGGGTTTACAACCAATGAGAAGGCAGAACAGGAAGACTTTAAAAAGACATTCACACAGGAAGTAGTCCCTTTTCGGAGAGCTCTCTTGGCTGGAGAGGATCCCTGAATCAGAAAGGGTGAGGCTCTTAGCTCTGACCTCTTGGCTTTCTTCTCTGAATTGGCTCTGTGTTTCTTATTTAATAAGACCGTTGGTTACATCTACAGGCAAGCCTGTTTTCTTAATGAGTGGTTGATGTGGAGAGCCGGGCCCATTATGTTTAGTGCCACACACATGACCCCTGGGCAAGTGGTCATGGGGTGTGGAAGAAAGCAAGCTGACCGAGCCATGGAGAGCAGACCAGTTCCTGCACTGGCTTTCCTCAGCAACAGAGTGTGACCTGAGGGTTATAAGATGAAATGACCTTTTCTCCCCAGATGGCGTTTGGTTGTGGTGTTTATCACAGCAATAGGAACCCCAACTAAGACACTATGCAAATGACCTCAAAAGCCCACCCTATGTAACAAGGTCCCCAATCCTTAGGGTGCCATTACTGTTTGCTGCTAAACTTTCTCTGTGAAGTGAATCATTTCTTAATAAATTCTCTTGCTTTGCTTGCTATTATCCACATGTCTGTCTGTCCAGTTCCTTCTTTGGGATGCCTGAAATGCCCATTGAACTCACTAACATCATTTGGCAAGTCTTAAGTGTCTAACCTCTTAAACGTTTTATTTATTCTAGGGGTATCTGAGAGGAGCCACTCCAGCTGTCGGGATGGGTCAGGGAATTACATGCTATTCTTGAAGACTCCCACGACAGGCTAATGTAGTTTTGAGCGGAGGTTGTAGACATTAGCCTTCACCAGATGCAAGAGAATGCTCCTGCATCAAGACACTAAAACCACAGCAGCTTCCTGCTAAGAGAAATAACTTGAAAGGAGCCTAAAATGCTACCATTCTCTCTCTCCCCTGCTTGAGGAGATAAGAACAAAGGTGGGTATGAACCCCCACACTCTAACAATAAGACCTTGACTGCTTGGAGCCTAAACCAGCCACTTACCATGCCTTATACAAGCAACTACAGCCTAACTCCTAAGGACCGCTGACACCGCCCACTAAGTGGCTAGTCTCAGGAGGGGCAAGCATCACAAATGTACCTACCCAAGAAGGTAATGAGTTGCCAAACTCCACTGAGCAATTCCAATATGATCCCTACACAGTGCCCAAGAGGCAAGGCCAAGTCACTTCTCTTAACTGCTATAAAAGGACTTAGTTCTTCCCGGGGTTAGGTGTAATTCTCTCTTGATAATTTGCTCACTGTGATGGACTCCACAGTGCCTATCCTTTACTGCAATTTGTGCGTCAGTCAGTTCTGGCTTAGTAAGTACCTCTCTGTTCCTTGGGCTCCTCATTCCCAGCATATTTTGGCAGCCTCCTAGGGGACCTCACCCCTTGCCTTGATCCTTTAAACTATGATGTTTGTGGTGGCCAGCTAAGCTGTTCCCATGCAACTGGAGATTTGTGTCTGGGTCACATCTCCAGAGGTCTGGAAACCTCTGCACTGTGACTCTGGACTGGCATCTCCCATCAAGGTATTATTAGCTAGAAGGTTACTTTGGGCCCCTTGTGGAAAGTCTTTCTTCTTCTTTGCAATTGACAGATCCTGAGTGCTTTGGTAGAACCTGAAGGAGGTTAAGCCACTATAGTCTGTAAGGGCAAGGACTTCTTTTCTTCCTTCTGAAAACCCCCTCACCCTCAATGTGTGGTACAGGGAGAGTGGCATCCAGCTAGAGCAGTGGTTCTCAACCTTCCTAATGCTGTGACCCTTTAATGCAGTATGTTGTGATGGCCCTCAACCATAAAATTATTTTCGTTGCTACTTCACAACTGCAGTTTTGCTACTGTTATGAATCGTAATGTAAATATCTGTGTTTTCTGGTGGTCTTAGGAGACCCCTGTGAGGGGCGTTCGATTCCCCAAAGGGATCGCGACCCACAGGTTGAGAAGCACTGATCTAGAGTGACTCCCGCATGTTCTGAGGACTCCTTCCTTTTCCTCTCCTCTCATTCCTCTCCCCATCCCAGCACCAGCCTCGCTCCTCAGAGGAGAAGGGAGCAGGATAGTGGAGGTGTCTGAACCTGCAGTCTCCTTCCCAGCCAAACTCGCTGACTTTGGGGATGGTCAGAGTCCCTCCCCTCACGAGGGCTGTGTGGACGGCTTGTTCCTTTGAGGTTGGTCCAGCCTGATCAACTAGAAGGTTTAGCTCTGGAGTGAAACTGGATTTTACCTCCATAGGGGATTGTCAGTGTTCGCTTTTGTGAGGGTCAGTGGAAGAAATTAGGTCACTCCGGGATGAACTTTGCCTTAGCAGCAGCAAGGAAGCCACTTTCTGGTGAACTGACTGCCATTGCTTCGCCAAAGGCCTTTTTTATTGTTATACAAATTACACCTTAGCAAGTCAATTTCCGCATACCAAAACCTCTTATCTGAAGCTTCCCCGAAGGAAACAAACACCAAAGCAATTCTCAGTCACAAGGCCTCTTGGTTCTCCAAGTTCTCTCACAGCCAAATTTTGCAGAGGCCTTGAACCCTTCTGAAAGAACTCTGATAAGATTCAAACACCTCAAACAAAAGGTAGAGATCCCAAAAGCCAACAGTCACAAAAAGCAGTCCAAAGCCCAGGTGCTAACACTCTGGAATTCAGGCCAGCTGTAATGCTCTGCAGGCTCTCCAGCTACAGGGCATGGTTCTTTTTCCCTTGGGGATGCCCAGGAAGAAGGCCTGCCTCGGAGTCAGCGCACACAGATTGACCCACCACTGTAAGGGATATATTCGGGGGGTATGTGCTCAGTCTCTGGTAAGACCCACGTTGGTCTCAAAGTCACCATCGTCTCTGCATGCATCTCTGCAATGTATCCGAAAAGCTGCTGTTTGATCCTCAGACCCTCAAGAAGTTATCTTCCCTTGTAACAAAATTTATTCTTTTTATCCACTCTTAGACCAAGAACGCTGATAGCCTAAAGTCTCATTAAGCTATGCTTGTATCTTGTAATTAGAACTCTTTTTCTCATAATTTCAAAAGACTCAGAGATTCCTGTGTCCAAACCTTCACAGCCTTGTCACAGGACCTTCACATGTGGGAGGAACGTTATGTCTCACCAGATTCTCTTACACCAGCTCCTTTCCCAGAGGACAAGCTTCACAATCCATCCAGCCCCATTTCCACTTAACTCTGATCCCTCTTTCCCTCCCAGACTCCCCCCCCCCAATCCTTCTCTCCATCTGTTCTTTACTAAACTCAGGTCCTGACATGTTCTGGACAATCTCTCTGACTTCTTTACTGCCAAGATAGGGTTCCTGTATTCTCCACCTCTGTGGATGGCCTTGGATAAGCCAAAATGTGATAGGAACATTACTTTCATTTTAGATACCATGGAACTATTTTTTTCAACTCTGGTGGCTCCAGTTCAACCTTTCACTTCCTATTCTCCTCACTGTTTTATGGAAAGTCAGAAGTAGCCCAGTTGAACCCCCTTATAATTTATATGACAGACAAGTATCTTTTCACTCATCCCTTTCTGGTCCTGCCTTGTTGCCCCATCCCTTCCCAGGTAGAGATATTATGTCTAAATTTCAGGTCCATTTAAAAAACTCCATAGGCTCTTGTGGCATTCCTAACACCAAGTTCCCTGTCCCATAGTGGCCAAGAGCCACCTGGAGCCTCAGATGTCTTTCCTATAGTCTCTACTGTAGACTCCTGCCTCACCTGGCAAGTGTCACCTGAAGTATGGGGCCTTCATCCCTGGAGATTAGGTAACAGCCACCCCTGTCACAATTACTTGGCGGGGGCGGGGGGGGGGGGGGACGGGGGGGGGGGGGATGGGGAGGGGGGAGACAGGATCTCTCCGTGTAGCCTGGGCTGTCCTGGAACTCATTCTATAGACCAGGCTGGCCTCAAACTCAGAGATCCACCTGCCTCTGCCTCCCAAGGGCTGAGATTAAAGGTGTGCACTGCCACTGCCTGGCCAACAATTACTCTTAAGGGCTCTAATGGTTTTCCTCAAAAAACCCCAATACAGCTTAAAGGAAGGCTTAGTCATTTCAGTGACTTCTGACTGCTGGGCTAGGACACCCATGTAACCCTCTATATGTACCACCCCATTTGGGTAGTAAAGCAATCAGATGGATCTTCTAGAACGGTCCAGGACCCGACAACAATAAATGAGGCTGTGTGGTTCTAACCCACCCTACAGTTTGCAGTTCTTTAATGCTCTGGGACAGGCATCTTCTGTTTGATGCAGACTACAGTCACCTGTGAGGAGGTAATCTAATTGAAGGATTGCCTCCATCGGACTGACCCGTGATTATGTCTGTGGGGGGCACTTTTAGCCTTGATAGTTGATCTGGGAGGGTGGACAGTGACACCCCTGGGCAGCTGAGCAAACCATGGGGAGCACGTCAGTAAAAGAGTGTTCCTGCATGGCTTCTGCTTCCGTTCCTTCCCCCAGGCCTTGAGTTCCTGCCTGTGTGATGGACTGTAACCTGTAAGCTGAATAAGCCCCTTCCTCTCCAAGTTGCTTTTGGTCATGGAGTTCATCAGCGCAAGAAAAAGTAAACTAGGACATCCTCTGAGGCCTCCTCATTCACAGTGTTAGATGTTAGGGATCCTTTCGTGTTCTCTCCATCCAGACTCTCAGTTCCTATTTGCTTTCAAATGGCAGGACCCCTCCACCCAGAACACTCAACAGGTTATCTGATCTGTCCCACTTTGGGGCTTTGGGTTATGCCCCACCTTTGTGGGTGGGCCTTCTCCCAGGACCTGCCTTCCCTTCAACATCCTCCCAGAAGTAGCCTCCTTCAGTACATAATGACTTATTAAATCTGCAGACCAGACAAACCCATGCAAAGGAACCTGCGTCATGGAAAAACAGGGCTCAGGAAGGTTGCGTTCCTAGAACTCTTTACACAGCCTTCAGACAGGGCTGAGACTCTGGGCAGCGTGGCTGGTCGGCCACCTCAGTAGCTCTTCCCTGCTTCTGTGACCTTAGGGAGGGCCCTAGTGACCTTTGTTTCAGCTTTCTGGGACGCGTGAAGTTTGCTCACTTCCTGGTGTTTCAGTCTGGAGAAGACTGAAGTTTGCTCACTTCCTGGTGTTTCAGTCTGGAGAAGACTGCCACACGGTGGTAACTCCCTGCTTCTTCTTCTTCTTTTTTTTTTTTTTTAAAAAAAAAAAACAATGATTTGTTATATTCTAACACAGACATAACACATATAATAACAGATAAATAGATGGAGCTACAAAACAGGGAAATTTTATAGGTATCACTACAGTTACGAGAAATTTACGGCAACTTCTATTAAGTTACAGCATGCATTGTAAATGCTTGAGCAACACTAGAAACAAACAAGAACAAAAACCCTAACGAATTATAGTTAAAATATAAAGAGCTAGCCACCATACAAAAGAATGACACTAAGCCCTTACCTCACACCACAAATGAACTTAATTCAAGATGTATCAAATATGAGAGTTAAAATAACAAAACTCTAGAAGAAAAGTATACATTTTTCTGACTTTGGATTAAATATGATTTTTCTGATAGTTTCTTTTTTTTAATTAATTAATTATCCTCTCATTTAATTGCTCCAGTTTCAAACCATCCAGCATATTATCATACAGAGACCTAATTCCCTCCATTTTAATAGTGTTTCCCTTTTTTTTTTTTTTTAAATGCCGAATGCCGTGTATTGAAGGAGGGAGGAGGTCTTAAATACAGGCTTACAGCACAATGGGAGCACCCCGGAGGGCAGAAGTTCGCTACCGATGTTTTACAATCTTGCATCTAAGCTGTTAACACCCATTATGCAGGATACACAAACAAGGAACTTCCCTTAAGCATTCAGGTGGGTGGAACCCGGCAGGGAATTAGCATAGGGAGGATATCAAGGTCAGCAAGCAAGGCAACAGTTACCCAAAATGGGGGTCAGGGCCCTACAGGTCCCACTTTTACTAAAAAATGAGCTTCTGACTTAGGTTGCGTGGGACGTCAGCAGGTCACCTTACCCGTCATAACTCCCTGCGTCTTGGCTGGGGCTGTCATATGTCTAGCAAGTGCCTGCTGCTGTGACTCCCCACAGTGATGGATGTGACCCTGGGCCGTTGGCTAAAATACACTCCCCTTCCTAAGCTGATGTCGTAAAGGTATTTTATCATAGCGACAGGAAAGTTACTGAGACGTGGGCTTCTGCTTGCTTAACTCTCTGGTATGTTTGGAACCTTCGGATTCCAGGCCATTAAGCTCTAGCTAGGATTGTCTCAGGGATGTCAATCATTACTATCTACACTGACACTGTGCCCCACTATTGACCTCTTGACCTCTAAATGATGTCACAGGTGACCTTCAACCTCCTGTAATAACCATCCACCTTCTTCTCAAATATACAGCTCAATCCTTTTCTGCCTTATGATCCTAGGACTCTGTGACAGAGAGGCACCAACCAGGTCCCCCAGCACCCCTTCTTGGGTGTGAAGCAGTTCCAGAAGAAAGATCTTTACCCTTTGATGATCTGACCCTGCTGATCTGTAGGGGTGGGTGTGGGGACGGAGCAGGGAGGGGATGTAGAGACAAAAAAGCCAAAACCAAAAAGTGACCCCCCACCTCCATTCTCTGAAGATCAAATCCTGATTGCCTGGAGCCTGACCCAGTGACTGGTGATACCTTAAAGGATAAGTTCCCACCTCCTAAAGAGCCCTGGTGCCTTGCCTCAGTTTATGTCCTAAGAAGATAATGAGCCACTGTGGTCTTATCTCCCCAAATTCATCCCCACACAGCAACTCAAGGAGCTGGTTACACTTTGAATCCTTCCTGTTCATTTACTGTTGACAGTCCACCCGAGGGTGTGGATTTACTCTCCCACACCACAGCCAGCCGTGTCTGGGGAAGAAAATGAAACAAGACCCTCCCTACCCATTTGCCTGGTTTTGTTTTATCTGTAATTTTGTTTGCAAGATGTGCCCACGGTGCAGTAGTGACAGAATTGTTCGAAGGGGTGACTCACTACCTTCTGATTGGATTTGGGGCCTCCTCTACACCAGGAAATTTTATGGTTGGTACAGAGATCCTGGTCAAAAGTCTACGGCTGGGCAAGTCATAGGCTCTGGGTAGAAGCCAATATTACTTTGCTAAGTGGCCCTGCAGTCAAATTGCCTCCTCAGTATTTATGCTTGTACCCACAGACCGGGCTGGTTTCAGCCTTGTCCCTGTCCTTACGGTCTAAGTATTTATGCTTTGTACCCACAGACCGGGCTGGTTTCAGCCTTGTCCCTGTCCTTACGGTCTAAGCCCTCCTTTGTTTCCATTAAAAGCCTTTGAAAGAGCAGGTCTTGGATTAAAGCTCACTCAGTGCTCTGGGGGAAAAGAATCAGCTCAACTTAAAAACTGGCAAACGGTAAATCCAAAGCCACAGAACCTTCGGGCTTTAACTCTACACATAGAGCTGTGTGTGGATCTGTATTGTCTGCATGCGTTAGGTTTGCATATTGTTTGCATGCTACCCAGGTGATTTATAGATTAAAAAACTGAAATTTTTCCTTTCAGTTCACAGAGTAAATGGAGTGTTAGGCCAAACTGCTATGGTCGGTTGATCTGAAATGATGAAAGGGATAGAGAAAAGAGGTTCGCTCAATGTGGTCATGTTGGAAAAAGCAAACTGAGAGGTCTAATGGCCCCAGGTCCATATTTAGACACAAGTTTTACATTTAAATAAAAAACAGAGAGTCAGAGGTACACATAATCGGTCAAGGTGTTATTTGATCATTGCCATTATGGCCCCAGAAGGTGGTCCCCAAAAGCTCCTATTGCTCAAAGTATGGACTGAGTCTCAGGAGATTATTGCTCCTGGGGGTTCAGCTTTGCCATCACAGCTAATTGTCTAATGCAGTGGGTGTCCCTGTTAGGGACTTGTCCTATATTGGTCTAATAATAGGCCTTAACATTGGGAGTCATCACTCAAAAGCGAGTGGACATTGCTTGGCCCAAAGCGTTTACTATCTAGGATGCTTATAAACTATAGCAGTCAGAGCAATGTGAAAGACAAGCCTTGTCCAGGAGGCAAATAGCATCTGATATTTGCTGGCATCTTCTCAGAGTGGGTAAATGCCTATTCCACCTAGACTGACAAAGTTAATCCCTAGAATACAGTTCTTCTCCTCTGGGTCTCTACAGCTTCAAGAACATCTTGAAGACCACTTATACCTGAAAACTTTTTAAAAAATTAAACATTTTCTTTAATCAAGAAAAATACATCTTTTAAATCTAAAGATGTCTGATTAATGCATCTGCTGGCATATATAACTGCAATTTTATTTTCCTTTTGGCACTATTTGTATGCTACATGCTCGGTGATTACAACTTCAACTATTTTCCTTTTAATCTATTTCACAATTATATTTCTCCTTAGAATTATTTTGTTCTTTCCCGCATTCTCAATATATAACCATCAGTATTTTGTTTAAAACAACCCAGAGATACAGCCCAGGAGCACACTATACAAGAATGGCCCCCCTGGGACAATATGCGTTCGTAGCCTTCCTGGATCTTACTCCATTAGGAGCCATTAGTGGGCACTGTGGATCTTATGTTTTTAACTTCCTTATAAAAATTGAGTCTAGCATGCAGAAGTTTCAGAGTAAACTCAGTGTGAGGTGGGGATCTCAGCAAATTCCTACTACATGGGGTCCAAATCTTCCCAGTCACTGACTAGAACTAGTGAGTTTTGTGGTCCCTCGTAGGCAGAGATTGTGCCCCTTCACAGCAGGAAATACTTATGAAATAGATACAGCTCTCCCGCAAAGATTTCTGGGACCACAGCTCTCAGGAAGGAGTCCAGGTGGGACAGTTGGGTACAGTGAGATCGAGAAGGCCTTACAGAAAAGGATGGATGTGAAGACGGTATATGAGAAATAGCTGCTGGTGAGAACAGGATGGCTGGAACAGCTAACTTGCCACCAAGCCTGACTAGAACTGGCTGAAGTTCCTGGAACAGGTGTAGCGCGTTCCAGAACACGCCAAAGTTAGCCGTAACTCATTATGAGCTGCAAGTAACAGGGTGCAGAGAAATCCTGTACTATACAAATGAACCTCAAAGTAGATGCTGTGCAGAGGAGCCCCTAAAACGCACCCTAGTGACACAAATGCCCCGATCCTTTGTGAGCCAGCACTGAGCTGCTAGCCTTTCTTCCTGCTCCAGCACACTGCTTCCCTGGGAGGCACTTTTTTTTTTTTTTTGGTTTTTTGAGACAGGGTTTCTCTGTATAGTTTTGATGCCTGTCCTGGATCTCGCTCTATAGACCAGGCTGGCCTTGAACTCATAGAGATTCAGTCTGGCTCTGCCTCTCAAGTGCTGGGCTTAAAGGCATGTGCCACCGCCGCCCGGCTGGAGACACATTCTTAATACATTTACTTGCATTGCTTGTCACTCTGTGTCCCTGTCCAATTCCTTGTTTGGGGATATAAGAGCCTGGAACCCCTCTAGATGTACCCACCACACCCCAATACCCACTGTCGTCACTGGTACACCAATTAAAAAAACAAGTACTGATGCAAAGGAGAAAATTTAATCACTGTGGCCACAGTAGAAAGAGGAACAGATATAATGACCTCCCCAGTCATCTTTGGGATACTGATGTGAGCTTTAGGTTAAAACAGAGAATTGAGCTAGGCGGTGGTGGCACATGCCTTTAGTCCCAGCACTTGGGAGGCAGAGCCAGGAGGATCTCTGTGAGTTCGAGGCCAGCCTGGTCTACAGAGTGAGATCCAGGACAGGCTCCAAAACTGCACAGAGAAACCCTGTCTCGAAAAACCAAAACCAAACCAAAACAAACAAACAAACAACAACAACAAAAAACCAACAGAGAATTGGTGCAGGACAAACGGAGCTACATATAACGAAGCAGTCCTGGTCCAGGTACAGCCTTATGCTCATAGATATTGCCCTCCTCTGGAGAAATGGCCTGTCCTGGGAGGCTTTGCTGCTCCTAGAATCCAAGGTGAACCTCAGGGTTAGGACAGTAACTTATCTGAGATTTCAGCCTTGAAGGTGGGTGAGATAAGAATAAAAACAAGGCAGAGATGCCAAGCTCTCTTCCTGGACGTTGTTGCTTTGTGGGCCCAAGTGAGGAATCAGTGCTATGTAGCAAAAGTCTCTAAGTACCTGTTATAGCCTCAGCTGCACAGGGACATCTGGGGCGGGGCCAGGGAGGCCGTGCCTCTGCAGCCTATCCCAGTCCTGGGGGTATGGAAGCCCAAGGTTGCCTATATAAATGCTGTTCACCCAAAGGGAGGGCAGCCCCCCAGTGACCTCAGATGGTAGCAATGACCATGACCACCCGAGCACTGATCCCTGGTGACATCCTGGTTTTCAGTAGTTCTGTGAGCAGAAGCCAGCCAGCCTGGGCTGTTGTTACTTCTTGCTCCTACTGCATGCCTGGGCCATGGGGGCTGATCCACTGGGCATGATCAAGAGACTCCTGCCCCACCCCCAACCTTGGGTCCAGCTGCTCATATCCAGGGAGAGGAGAGAAGCTTCCTGCCCTGTATCTTGGGTGAGAGCCAAGAAAATTTTAGCACTTGACCTTATTTATTACCTGGACTCCCTGTTGTGGCCACCCCAGAATAAGAACCTCTTAAGAGAGAGTGTTCAGGCCAGGGCCAGCGCTAGGGGACATGGCCCAGTCACCTCCTGACACAGGTCTGAGTTATGTCCCCTCTGCAGGGAACTGCCGAGGATTACATGTCTCACCATTTTCCCAGCTGAGCACGACACCAGGCTTCTAGGTAGGCCTGTGAGATGGGCACAGAAAAGTCATTTGCTTTCCAGGGTTTCTTAAAGCAACCAACGCAAGGACCAGGTTGGGTGGGCCCCAGCCTGGAGGCTTCCTCTGCAATAGCTTCAAACACTGCCTACTTTGGTGCCCGTGGAACTGCAGAACCCGTCCCTCAGTCTTTGTGACATTGTCAGTCTAAATAGGGGACTAAAGTGACCCAAATGATCATCACATCACTGAAAGAAAAAAAAAAACAACAAGCTAGGACAGCTGTGCCTCCGATCAGGAGAAAGCTTTATTAGCAGTCTGCTGCTGATCTGCATGCAGAACTACTGGCATGGGCCTTGTGACCTGGAACCTGGAAAAGGACCAACAGCCAGCATGGCCCTTAGTGACAGCAGGGATTGTGTCAGGAGAGCAGGGCAGAGAGGTAGGTCTGCATTAGCATATGAAAGAAACCAGTTGGCAGAGGGGACTTGACCCCATCCCCTGCAAAGCCAATGCATAGCAGATCCACAAAAAGCTTACACTCTACAATGACCCCTAGGCGCTGGCGCCATTGAGCTTCTGACCTTTCTTCAAACTCTGGCCCACGTTTTCCCCTGGAGGTGCTTTCTTCCTTAATAAACTGTCTCTGCTTCTACTACTATTCACACGTCCCTGGGCCGTTTCTTTTACCAGGAAACATGAACCTGGAAATTCCAGTGCGCTATGATCAGATTCTGGTGCCTGCCAGGAGTGTGGTGGCCCTATTTATTGCCAGCGCCAATGCCTGCCAGCCAAGACCACTCAGGAAGTCTTAGCAACAACCATGCCTGGTTTGGTACTTGCTAGTGGAGGTGTCTGAACATGGTGGAAGGGTCCTGGCCAGCTGGAGGCTTGTTGTGATGAGTCCGAGGTGCCGGAGACATAGGATTTGCCAAAGGCTCTGTCACTGAGCTGCATTCAGCTGTGATAGGATTTGAGCTGTGGGAGGTAATTAGGGTCTGAGGAAGCTGGTTTCTGCTCTGGACTGAGTGCCAGGTGGAGCTGTGGGATGACAGGCACGCTGGCATCTTGTTGAGCAGATGAAATGAAGGTAGGTTTGTCCCATTGATGAATGGCATGGTGCAGGCCTTCCTGTGGATCGGAGCAGGTGCTGTTGGTAGGTGCATTATTTTCTCTGCCTTGTTCCCTCACATGGCGAGAAACTGTGGCAGCCAGCAGTGGGAGGCCCAGGAGAGGAGTCAGGCCACGTACAAGGTGCCCGTTGGCAAGAGAAGACTAAGCACCCCCTGAGGTAAATGGGGCACGTCCGTCTGTCATGTCAGCTTCCCGAAGTGGGAACTGTGCTCTCTCTCCCTGAGGCCGTGACTAGATGCTCACCCCTCATCCTCTCAGGTTAATGTGGGACCACTGGCCTAGAGGTCTGCAGGCAGGTGGCTTTTGTTCTGGTAGCAAGTTACAAAGCCAGGGGTCTCCATTAGCATTGGCCAACCTTTTCTATAGAGGGCCAGATAGTAAACGTTTAGTCTCCTTTGTAGCCAGTCAGCTTTGTACTTGCTGGGCGAGAACAATCATTAGTCACAAATCAACAGATGCCTTTGAGATCCCACAGACAGCAACTTGCAATGGAAGCCAGGAGGAGCTCCGGGCCTGGTCCACAGGTCCACCAGGGACGTCAGGCTGATGCCTCCAAGTTCCTTTCTTGCTAAGAAGTGCAAGGCCAAGCCCCGCCTTTATCCATAACAGTTCAGTAGGGATGAGGGAGGGCTGAGCTTGCAGAGAAATTGGCTTCTAAAAAAGGAGCAGTCCTATACAAGTTTCACTACTCTGGACTGGGAATAACGCAGGTGAGTAGGAACTGAGATTCCTCTCCTTGGCCCAGCATGGCCATAGCCAGCTCCTTATCCTGAGCTTGGCTCTAGAACACAGCAAGAATCAACAGCACGTTTCACCCACAGAGGGCAAGTTCAAAGTGTTGTCAATAGAGAGGCTGTGTGAAAATATGAGATGGTGGGAAATCGATGCACTGGCAGTGAACTGGGGACCAGACTCACCTTGGGTGTGGCTTCTGTCACATAGTGATCAGCAAGCTATGTCCATCCTGGGGAGGACAGTGGTGATACTTAGGAAAGAAAAGGCCCCAGGGCATGGGGATGCCTTGCGGGGAGCCACCCTACAGCACAGGGGCAAAAGGAAGAGAATGTCCAACCAGACAGGAAGGGCATTTGGGGGCGGGGGAGGCTGTGCTCTGTGAGCCATGGGCCCTCAGATAGCAGCTAATACTCCCAGGAAGAACTGCTGGCTAGATGCTTGCAAGCTCTAGTCTTGTTAGAGACACCCGAAGGAGGTTAGGAGTCCAGATATGCGTTCCAGTGTGTACAAAGGCACTGGGAGCTGCAGTGATGTGGAACTCATAACCTCAGTTATGTTTTCTGAGAAGACAGCAGGGCAGCAATGTCTGCAGATAAGCAGAGGCAGGTGGCGACCGTAGAGGACATGGAAGCAGCCATGTTCAGATCATGACAAGCACCTTGACCAGGCACTTCATGTTGAGATCGGGGCTGCAGGCTAGAGGCTGAGGCCACAGGCAGTTTAGCCCTGATGCTCTGAGTTGTTCTGTACATTGAATATAGAGAAATGAGGAAAACGGTGTGGACAGAGTTAGAGGAGGGGATCAAAAAGATGCTGCTCTTGATGGGGGAGGGAGGCCGCCGGTAGCATCAGAGCCAGCCCTGCCTCCCTAGTGGGTCCTTCTTGTGTCCATGATGCTCTGGATGCCTTTAAACCCCGATTCACCCATCCCGGAGCATCGGCGTACTAGATTTGAGGCTGTAAAGAATGGGGCTTCACCAGCACCTCCAGAACACGATGCACTGAAACCATTCTCTCGATGACGTTAAAGAGGAATGAACGATCACGAGCAAGTTTTTAGCCTGTGGGGTAGAGACAGCTGGGAAGTCAGGGTTGCAAGTAAAATAGAAACATAAACTGACACCAAGGGAGGGTGGTGAGCCCTGGTCTGACTCCTCTGACTCCGTGGAGCTTAGTGGAGACACTAGCAAATGTCAGGCTCAGGAAAAACAAAAACAACAACAAAAACCCTGGTTCTGGCAGCTGGGATATAAGGGCATGTTGTGTTGTAAGGCCCATCAAGGTGAGCATGAGCTGCAATTTCAGGAGGGTGTGTTTTCTCAGACAATATAGGGCAACAGAGACCTGTCTGTAGGTTTGGAGAAAGTGCAGTAGTTCCTATGTTGGGGTGGAGGCTCTAATATTTCTCCACAGGGCTAGAATCTTCCACAAAGCACTCAAGCCTGTGGACAGAGACTAGGAGGAAATGACAGGTCTGTCTTCCCAGTATAGACTATCCATGCAAAATTGATGGCAGCGCCAGTCAGGCAGCCTCGGGGACCAAATGAACAGTTTGAGTTACCATCTCTATATAAGGGGACCTCCCCTGAATTACAGGAGAAGGCTGCAGATCCCCTCAGTCAGAGGCCACTATCCCTGAATAATCTTCAGAGCAAAGGAAGTGTTCTTCTCCCCACTGATGTGGACTTTGCCCCTCTTAATACTAAATTCTGACCATACACATGTTCTTCCCACTGATGTGGACTTTGCCCCTCTTGATGTCAAATTCTGACCATACATATGTGGTAGCCTTACCCAACAACGGTGTAGAGAGGGCAGACAGCACTCAGGGTGGCATGGCCAGCCAGAAGGGTTTCTCTGTGCTCTTGTTACTGGACCACAGCTCTAGCGCTGCCTGGGAGGAAGCAGAATTCTAAACGGTCCACCCTGAGCAGTTGTAACTGTCAGTGGGTGTGGCCAAGCATAGATAAAGGGGAGAGTGGAGGGGCTAGAATGGCGGGGGGGGGGGGGGGGGGGGGGGAGGGGGGGGGGGGGAGCTGGGCATCTAAAGCCAGGAATGGGCAGAGGTTTGGGAGCCAATGGACACAGGACAGCTAAAATCTTGGAAAATCTAGGGTTCAGGACTGGCTGACAAGGGGTGAGTCCAACTTGGGAATATCTCTGTGGCCCCATCGTACCTACAGGAGCATTCTGAAGTATAGTTAGTAAACCCTGGCCCTGAGAGTTATTGCTCAAGAGAGAGGCTAGGGAAAGGTGTTGGGAAGACAAGTGGGGGACACCAGATGCTGCGCAAGGACTCACCCCAAGATGGATTGATATAAGGATGAAGACTGAAGAGGCAAAGCCCAGGACCATACTTCCTGGAGTCACCAGTGAAAGGACCAAGCAGATGCCATAACAGGCTGCTCAGTCTTCTCTCAGAGATCAGGCCTCAATTTCAGTTTCCTGAGACTTGAGCAAGCAGTTTCTGGGAGGGCCATGACTCCCAGAAAGACTGCTCAAAGTTTAGCCAGATGTTTACTTTCTGGGGCCCCTCACCAATTTAGAGTTATGTGCAGTACGTGCTTGGCCAGCCAGCCCCCATGGTGGCTCAAGGACAAAGCCTGGGACTTGTGCTGGACTGCCCCCAAAGTAATAAATTGTAACCACCAACCAGTAAATTCAAAGGTTACATACCCTCACCCAATTAAAAGAGAACAGAGATAAAAATAAAGCAATCCGAGTTGCACCCGTGCAAAATTCCCCCAACCCCCCTGAAGGGCTTGTGGATTTTGCCTTTAAAAAGCTAGCCACACAAAGAAAAAGCAAGTTCCTCCTGGCCTCACAACTACAAGTGAGTGCTTTGGATCGAGCTTCCCTGTCCGCGGCTTGTAAACAAACAGAAATAAACCATGCTAATTGCATTCTGAACCTAAGGTCTGTGGTGGTTTGTCTTTGGGGTCCCAATCTGGGCATAACAACCAGCATGCCAGTATGTGGCAACTTTATCATGCACTGCTCCCCAACCTTTACCACAGCCGTCTGAGTACCACAAGCATACTAGTCCTGTCCCGGGAGTGAGCCCACCACTTGCTCCACGGGCAGCACCATGCACTCGTGTCTGATGTATCCCTGCCTGGTCCCGAGGGGAAGAGGGATCATAGTTCACTGAGGACTCCCCTCCAGACAAGCTGCATTTGGAGCTGCTGTCTTCAGATCTGGGGCTCCATCCCACTTTAGAGTGCACAATCCCCACCCCCATGTTACTCATGACAGCATGAAGTCAAGTGAGAGGAACTGACATGGTTGGCTCATGAGGATGGGGACTCCTGGGTCAGTAGACTCTCAAACCACTCACACCATGTAGAAATCAAATAAGCTGGAAACCAGTTGCTGACGGAATCCATATGTATGCCAGGCCTAGTGGTGCGTACCCGCAATCCCAACACTTGGGTGGTAGAAGCAGGAAGATCAGAAGTTCAATGTCACCCTCAGCTATGTCGTGAGTTCAAGGCCAGCATGGATCATATGAGATCCACTCTCAAAGAACACAGCAGTCCATATTAATGTAATAATGCATATTCATCAGACACTACTCTAAAGCTATCCCTTTCAGCCTTTCAGGGCTTCACTGAGAGCCTGTGTAACTGCTTAGACTAGGGGGAAAAAAGCCAGAGAAACATCAAAACTATTTTAGAAGATGAAGTTCTCCTTGGGCTTCCTGCTACTTCATTACACAATTACCCCCCTTCCAAATAGAATAACATTCAATTTCTAAGAGTCATGTCTACATTGCCCAGCATGCCTAAACACAGAATGTTGTCCTAGAATTATCTGTCAGATTGACTGACAGCTATAAAACTAAAAGAGAAAAAAATGAGCATTCATTAAGTAAAGAGAGTTGTCTTGCTGTGGCTCTAGAATTCAGCAGTGGACTTCCTGAAGGATGGGCTCTCTGGAAAAGGAGATGACACCCTTCTGTGGTCAGGCAGTGTGGACAGCTGTGGCGTGGGCAGGTCTCTGCTCTCCAGGAAGGATCTGAGCTGAGGAGTGTTGGAGTCATCCGACCTTCATCAGGGAGCGGACGAGAAAGGGAGGGTGAGAAGAGAGGGGTACAGTGGCCAAGCTTGGCTGCAGGTGAACGAGGTCGACTGTGTGGTGAGCCTCAACTGTTCCAGAGAGAACTTTGGGCTTCTGATTGGAGTGGCACACAGAGGAGTATGGAGGAGACTGAAATGCAATCCAAATAGTTAATAGTTCCTACCTACCAGTTCCCTCACAGAGGGACAGGGAGGAAGGAAGAGAGGAAAAAAAGGTGCACTAAGGTGTTCTCCCTAAAGGGTAACATAAATTTTCACGAGTATTTTCCACAGTCATGGAGGCACTGGTGACAAAGAAAGGTGCCACATCTGTTCTCTTGTCGTCTTCCGGTTCTTCCCACCACCGCGCACCTTCATGCCTCATGGCTCTCTCTTCTGCATGTCTCTTGGATCCATACAACCTTGCACCCCACGGTTGATGGATAGTCCGCCTATGTCCCTAACCCCAGCTGTCTAATCTCAGAAGTCACTGCCACAGGTATTAGTGGACTACAGATCTTCCACCTGTATGGCATTGATGCCACTGTTGGCAATATGGGTAATATCTTCTGGGCAGATGGCCTCCATACTGGCGGTAACAAGGATAAAGTGGTGACATTATTGCAGCCTTCCAAACTTGCCTCATCGTCCAGAGGCAAGGTTCCTCCACCCAGGGATATGTCAGGGCCTCCCTTCTTAATCCGGTGGGCCTTGAGAGCTCTGACAGATGACTACTCTTCATGAAGCTCTTAGGGTACTCAGAGCGGGCAAATCTCATCTCCCCCGTGAATGTGTGTTTTATGTCTCTGCAGCTCATCTGGATGTGCCAAGTGTCTCCCACAGCATGACCAGGAACACACAAGCATGCCTCTTCTCTACATGCCAGCTCCACAGTACTGGAGGTAGGAGGTCTTGCCATATTCTGTGCCAGACCCCAATATGGCAGATGTACGGTTTGTTTTTGTGCCCGGATCTCCAGAGTCCCTCTCTGTGCTGTCTTTACAGTAGGGTCAGATACACATGTTCCACTGGGCCCTCTGACCAGCTTAGGCATAGGGATCAGGGCTGTTCTCTTCCCCACCTGATGTCTCCGATGTATCCTATCACCAATAGATCCATAGAGGTCAAGGTGAGTTCCGTGATCAAATGGGGTATTTTTGATAACCAATGGCAGGCTAGGAGATGGGTCTGGTTCCCTGAAGTACCCAATACTGAGGTTAATCACCTGGAGGCTTGGTGGAGAGGAGAGTTGAGCAGCATTCACCTGACTATGCAGCAGGAATGGAGGCAGCTGAGGTAGAGGGTGATATCGCTGCTGCTATTCTGCTCCAAGTAAATACCCTGCACTTGAGGCAAGGTGATTGTCTGGGCCTGTGTGTTCTGAACTTGGAGATCTTGCAGCTGCAGGAGTGGTGTCTGCTGACTCACATGTCCCTTGACCCTCACTATTGGAGTCTCAAACGATGATGATGCCACAGTCTGGAACAGCCTTACATTGGAGGCTCTGGAGGGTTCCCTTGGGAAGTAGCTTGAGTTGTGAAGGTCCGCCCTGATGATGGTGCTGCTTGGGGGGGCCTGAAGAGCTGTCCCCCTTGAGCTAGCTAAGAGGAGTAAGGATTTGTTGTTAGCATGTCTGCTGGGTTCACTCTGCCTCTTTTTGCTGACTCCCTCGCAGCGAGCTTCCCAGCGTCTGGTTCTGACGTATGTTCAGAACATCGGGCTCCTGTAGCCCACTGACCTGGAGCATCTGGCCTTGAGAGCTGGTCCCTGATCATCTACTGGTAGTAAACTTCATAACTTCCGTGTCGCCGGTGGTAGTGGTTCTTGAGTGCCTATTGGCTCTGGTGCAAAAGCAGCTGGAACTAGCGTGTGAAGACAGCAAGCAAGCGAGACGGCAGAGCTAATGGAGGTCCCTGAGGTGACGGGCTGTGAGCCGCTCTCCCGGGATCCGGAGCTGCTGATCGTGACTGCCTGAGAACTGGGAGTCGAGGTAAGTGTAGAAACACTGCTGATAGAGAAGCAAAACAATGCTTCCACTCAGGGGCTCTGGTACATCAGTCGCATATGGAGTCTGTTTGAGAGTACGTTATTAATCAGGCCTTGGAGGGAGACGGGTTTGGCTGCTGCCTGTCAGCGTCGGGAACTGTGGGATCACTTCATACTGAATATTAGGCATCGCTTTGGGGAGTGATACCTGAACTGGATACTTCTGTAAGTCGGAGGCGGCAGCCACAGCAAACTGCCCACCTGAGACTGCAGTTCTTGGAAGGCTCACGGTCATAGCCGGTGCTGGTGCTGTTGCTACCCCTGTTTCTTTGGGACAGTAGTAGCCTCAGAGGAGGAAGATGATCTGTCAGTCACTGGCTCCCTGTGAAAGTTGAAAAGCTGTGAGGTCAAGTCCACCTGTGCCTCTGACTGGCCCAGATCCTAGGAATCGCTATTCTTTCTCGGTGACTCGGTTCTGCTGCAGGTCGCTGCCAACAGGGCCAAAGCCAGCTGGGCCTCCTGCCCTCTGCCTCCACCATCACTGCCACGTGAGCCTGAGGGAAAGGGGCCACCACTGCCACCAACATCTTTTTCAAATCTTCACCACCGCTGCCACTTCTTCTCCGGAGTAGCCTTGGCTGCTCATGGTGAGGGCTGAGGGGTGAGTTCAAGAGGGCTGGTCCAGAGGGAGGCGGGTAGTGGTGATGAGGCAAGCCAACTTGGACCCAGTTCAGGAGGGATGATGAGCAGGAGGGAGTGGCTTGTCCAGATGAGGCTTTTTTAAAAGACAAAGGTAGGAATAAGCTGGAAGCTGTGCCCTGGAACCTACTTTGCTGCCTGTAATGTCTCAAAAGAAGTGGAAAGCTTCCCAGACAAACTCTGACATCCATTCTTGAGAAACCAGTCACAGAGGGAAATTCCGTCAACTTGACCAAAGGCATCTATAGAGGCCCTGGCGTGTGCTGGTGAGGGCGAGTACTTGACAAAGGTCTGGAGTGACATGGTAACTCACTGTCTGCACTTCTCGTCATCACAGGCACTGGCGGTTCTTTGGGGGCAACGCAAAGGGACAAAAACTAACACATCCCACATGGAAGATCCTCCTGTTCTTCAATAGCAATACTCAGTTCCCCCTGCTCTATGATTCAACACAATTCCAGCAACGTAATTCCACAAGATTTTGAAATTAAAGTCGGGGCCTGTAAGAGCACATACTTCTCTTACCAAAGTTCGGTTCCCAGCGCCCACGCCAGGCAGGCCACAAGCCCACAAGCCCAGCTCCCAGGGATCCAACTCTAATCTCTGTGGGAGCCTGCGCACGTGTACAAACCCACACACAGACATGTAATGAAAAGCAAATAAAAATCTTTTATAAAGATCAAAATGGAAGTTGACACACTGATGCTGAAGTGTGTATGATATGCAAAGATACTGGATAGCAAACAGTCGTGAGAGGGACGAGGGCTGGAGTCCTTAAATCACTCGGCTCCAGAGTGTGCACGTGTGTGTGTGTGTGTGTGTGTGTGTGTGTGTGTGTGTGTGTGTGTGTGTGTGCGTGCACTGTGTCACATTGGTGCTGTCGGGGAGAAACAGGTCAGAGACCAGAGCAAAGCGTCCGAAAGGCTCCCTGGCCAAAGACCCCCACTATGGATGGAGACAAGAGCCACCAATGAGAAGGCGCGAGGCAGATGTTGGAGTGTTGGGGTCAGGATAGGGGGGTATCACCTGGACCCTTTCTCCCATGATCCCCTGCAGCGAATCTTCCTTCTTCCACCCATGATCCAAGGCTCTGCAGCTTCCAGAATGTTCTCTGGTGGAAGAGCGGCACTGGTGCCCACCCTCCACATAAAATGTGCCCTGACATGTTAGACAGAAGTCCACACCACAAGGAGCAGCCAGCCCGCTACTGCTCTCATTCCCCGGGGAGTCAGAAGCCGGATGCCAGGCCTGTTTCTCAGCCTCCCACTGGTAACTATATTTGAGTTCCCTAACTCTGACCTCAGTGACCTCAGTGACCTCAGTGGGGCCTAGAGAGCGTTCATCTCTGGGACTGCTGGGGGACCAGGCAAGCAGGTGCCCCCCCCATCCTTCACTCTGTCTATCCCCGTCACACTTCACCCCTTTCTGGAACCGTAGTGATGTCTTGGGGAACACTGTTCAGACCTCAGTCTGATTTTTTTTTTTTTTTTTTTTTATCACAGCAGCGTCTTCTGGAAATGTCCCTTCTGTAGTTGGGGACATGCTTTGTCTGGACCTACCTTACTCTTCTCTCAGGACCAGCATGTGTGAAGGAAGCTCACAGTCCCCCTCATAGAAGACTTCGAGCCCTGTGCCTGGAAGCTCCCTCCAGTATCCCCTCTGAATACAGACTCATCCTCCTGTCCCATTAGTGTCTCTGTGGTGTCCTTATGACAAGCCCCCACCCCAGTGACCTCTAGCCTTTATGCTATGCAGCCTGACCAGGGTCCAGCGCAGAGTCCCCGTAATGTCCACAACTCCTCTGATACCTCTAGTCCTGAGAGCCGCAGCCTAACATATGACCTCAGGAAGGTACCTGCCCATGCATCTCATCTGTCCACAATGCAGGGGCAGGGTGCTGTGTCCCCTGACAGGTAACACCATGCCCTCATCCTGGCCCAACACATCCTGGGGTCTGTAGGAAGCAGCAGTGTTTCTCGGCCAATCATTTTGTCAAACACTTCTTCTAGGTCTTTCTTTTAAAAATATATATTGTTTGATGTACACAGCCAGGCAGAAAAATCAAAAGCACGGTGAAGGGCCCACTTCTGCAGTCGTGGTGTCCTGCAGCCTGGAGCTCCCTACTAGGGCCCTGGTTTTCCGTGTGCATGGGGGAGCGAGTGTGGGGACTGACCCATACAGCGGGTCCCAGTGTGGCAGCTACTTCTTGGTTAATTCCAGGAGTTAGTGAGCCAGTGTGATTGTGGCTCTAAGGGTCCTTCCCAGGAGGGGACATCGTACAGTTGCAGAATGATGAGGGACCAAGTGGAGACAATGTAGACAATGGGAAGAGGTGTTGTGATCCTGATGCCCCCCCCCACCCCCGGGTATGAGTCATAGACTTCATGGTGGCTTTGAAGAAGGTGGCCTGTCTCCAGGCTGGTGGGAGAGGGAAGCGGGGTGGGGGTGGGGTGGGGGTGGGGTGGGGGAGGTGGGGGGGGACGGGGGGCAGGGTGCCTCAGCCCAGGGACTTCACTAAGCAAGACGGGCCCTCTGTGGGTGTTCCTTGCAACACTTGGCACTGTGACCGGTGCTGTCACTTGTAAGGGGCACAGGTGTGGTGTTCCCAGTAGCCACGTGCATTCTCTTACAGCTCCTCTGTCCTTGGGCCGTGGGGCCAGCCAGCCTCCCACAGGGCACCAGGTCCTTGCTCAGCGCGGCTCCTTGCAGATCCCAGAGCGATGGCCAGTCTGAATGTGTCCCTTTCTTTCTTTTTTGCCACCTGTGCCCTCTGTGAGGTGGCCAGGAGGGTCTCGAAAGCCCTGCTCCCAGCAGGGACCTACGTCAGTTTTTCCCGGGAGGCCGTGGGTGCGGCCCAGCTGGCAGCCTGCTGCCTAGAGATGCGAGTGTTGGTGGAACTTGGCCCCTGGGCTGGGGGCTTCGGGCCCGACCTGTTGCTGACCCTGGTCTTCCTGCTCTTCGTGGTGCACGGGGTCACCTTTGATGGGGCCTCTGCCAACCCCACTGTGGCCTTCCAGGAGTTCCTCATGGCGGAGGCCTCGCTGCCCAGCACTCTGCTGAAAGTGGCGGCCCAGGTGCTGGGCGCGCAGGCCGCCGCTGCCCTGACGCAGCGCTGCTGGGCCTGGGAACTCAGTGACCTGCACTTGCTGCAGAGCCTCATGGCTGTGCACTGCAGCTCGACCCTGCGCACATCCGTGTTGCAGGGCACCCTGGTGGAGGGCGCCTGCACCTTCTTCTTTCATCTGAGCCTCCTCCGTCTGCAGCACAGCCTTCTTGTCTACAGGGTGCCTGCCCTGGCTCTGCTGGTCACTGTCATGGCCTACACAGGTGAGACCCGCTCCCCTTTCTGCTGGACCTGTCAGGACCTCAACACCTTCACGGGTACCCAAAAGGGGTTCTTCTGGCCAAGGGTCCCACAAGTCCTTGTGGTCACTTCTTGGGCCCCTGACAGGTGGGTAGAGGCTGGAAGGCTAGACCTGGGGGGTGGGTTTTGTGTAGGGGAGCCGTGTCCCATATATCTCTCCTCGATTCCCAGCTGCAATGTTCATTACATCTGGGGCAGCGGGAGCAGCTAGGCAGTTCAAGGTTTGGTCCTGGCTGTGCTCTGGATGCCCCTGAGCCCTCGAACAGCCCATACAGGGCAACAAGTCTTAGGATTTCTTTCTCCTTTCCACCCTCCTCACTCAGACCTGAGACAGCAGCAGCCCCTCATGCCTGTAACCTCTGTCCCGGCCATGCTGGCATCCTGACTAGGCTTTTGTGGTCTCTGGTGCTCTTGCGGGCGCTGCTCAGGCCAACTCAAAGCCTACACTCTGATTTTGTTTCCCAGATCCACCTGGAGGGAGGCATCCCTAAATGGGATCCCAGGACAGGGAGCACTACAGGGGATCACCGCAGGCTATTGACCAGCTGCTCCCGAGAGCTGCAGACTCTGTGGATGTTGCATCATGCTAGATGCAGAGGTTTCTTTTTTTTCCTTCCTTCCTTCCTTCCTTCCTTCCTTCCTTCCTTCCTTCCTTCCTTCCAGATTTATTTTGTATGCAGTGTTCTGTATGCAGGCCAGAAGAGGGCGTCAGATCTCATTAGAGATGGTTGTGAGCCACCTTGTGATTGCTGGGAATTGAACTCGGGACCTCTGGAAGAGCAGCCAGTGCTCTTAACCGCTGAGCCATCTCTCCAGCCCAGAGCTGAGGTTTCTAAAGGCTTGTTCTAGGAGGCCAAGAGCCCAGGAAGCAGAAACAGCACAAGCCAATGCTGAGTCAAGCCAGCTCAAGACTTTGCAACCTATACTAGCAAGATCACGAGAAAGACCTCCAACACCCTGATCAGAGGGGATAAGCTGAGGCCAGAAGTACAAGAGAACACGGGAGGGTGGTGGTCTACTGCAGAATGCACAGGAGCAGCTGTGTCCTACCCTGTGGGCCAGGGTTCTCACCTCCCACCGCAGAGCTGCCTGTGACCTGCACCCAGGTCCAGGTCCACACAACACTTGCTCTTCCTGAGGCCCAGCTTCTGCTCTGCCTGCCCAACGTCATTGTCTGCTTCCTGGTGTGGCCTGAAAAATCGTAGCTGGCTCAACTGCTCCCCTCACCTGGCTTCTCTCCTGTGGGGTCTCAGCTGGTGACTCCTCTGTAGTTATCCCAAGGCCTGAAGGTGACATCTCTGTCCCTGTTGCTGTTTTTATCTCAGTCTCCCCGTCTCACTCTTTACACCCCCCACCCCACCCCACCCACCCCCACTCCCGTCTCCTTTCCTTGTTTTATTTTGGTGTTGGTTTTGTGGTGTTTTTTGGTTTTTTTTTTAAATCCCCTCTCTGGCTCTGGTCCTCTCTTGGTGTGTCTGCCCGCCGCCCCCCCACCCCCTTTCTCTTTCCCTCTCCATAGCCTTTGATATTTCTCCTCATACCTCTCTGGGCCACCTCCCAGAAGGCAGGGGCGTTGGATCAGAGGACTCCTGATGCAGGAGTCTCGGGGTGAGGGATGGGGGAGTGTGTCAGACATCCTTGGTATAACCTTGGTCCCAGCTCCTCCCCTGTGACCTTTGCCCTCGGCTGCTCCAGCCTTGTTCCTCTGTGCTCATCAGCATGCCACAGGGAGACCAGATGCCCCCAGTCCCCTAGTGCCAAGAGCCGAAGCCTGTGTCTAACGGTGTGGTCTCAGAGGCGGCAGCTTCAGTCAGAACCAGCCCATGAGGATTCTGTGCATCTGTCCACAGCTGGACCCTACACATCTGCCTTCTTCAATCCTGCCCTGGCTGCCTCTGTCACATTCCACTGCTCTGGGAACACCTTGCTGGAGTATGCCCATGTGTATTGCCTGGGTCCTGTGGCAGGTGAGCTGTGGGGGCAAGGCCGACCTGGGTAGTGTCCATGGACAGACACAGACACAGACACTCAGGGCATGGCTGGCTACAGATTCACAATGCTGCCATCCTTCCTGGCTCCCCAGGATCTTGGTGGTTGGGGCAACAAGGGTTTCAGATCTGTTCTCCTGGTCTCTGCAGTGTGGACAGTTGGAGGAAGTGACTAGGATGGGTATGTCTTGGTTTGGATGGTCACAGAGGAGGGGGATGGTGTTAGGTGGAGAATGGGGTATGGAGAATTTGACACTCCGAGGGCTCTGTGTGGGCAGCAGGGACAGGCTGCACGGGTTCACTTGTGTCTGGGTTCCCTTCTCCTCACGGCATCTTTACATACCCAGTTAAAGCTGTCTTTCTGGGTGCTGCCACCACGGGGTCTCTGGGACATGCTTGGATGATCCCATGCCCTTTGGGGCTGCAGCCCTGAGTGGTCAGGGCCTGTAGCTCCTGGTAGGTCTGCCCTGTGACCCCTTGAAGCCCAAAGGGGACCCCCTCCGGTCATCAAGGTCTGAATGAGGAATAGCAGTGAAAGGCCCTGGGCTAGAGTAATCCAGAGAAGGCCACCAGATGTCCCTCGCTCCAGGACCTGGGAAATACTGGTTCTGGCAGATTCCTCTCTGGCACTGGGCCCAGCCACTAGGTGTTCCCACACCATTCATGGCTTTGCCAGATGACTGATGTCCACCGGAACCTTGGAAACTCTCCACTCCTTCCAGGTCCACACTCCACACTCGGCAGGAGTCAGGGCAGAGCCTCAACCCGGGGCTGGGGGGGAGAAACGGAGACAGAAGTCCCAACTCTCCCCACAAACACAAGCTTGGCGTGATGCCTGGGAGATGGTCTCACCACCAGGAACCTGGGTTCTTGTAATGTGGTAGAAAAGATAAGACTCCTCTCTCTGCCCCATGGACCCTATCCCCACGGGCCACGCTTCTGTGGACTGCTTCCAGTTTATCCCCTTGTCCCCACATACACGCTGCAGGGCTCCTCTATGATTTTTTCAGCTTTAGTTAACTTGTATGTAGGTGTATGTGCATGTGTGTACATGTGTTCATGTATGTGAGTACACGCGCGGGTGCACACGGAAGCCAGAGGCCAACCTTGGATGTCATTCCCTCGTGGTTTGTGTTTTGAGAGAGCTCTCTGAGTAGACTGACTGGCCAGCGAACACCGGGGATCTTGACACTTCCTCCCCAGTGCTGGCATTACAAGTGCGTGCCACTGTATCTTGCTTTTTTGGGGTGAGCTTGGAGACAGGGTCTCACCATGTAGCCCTGGCTGTCCTGGAACTCTTTACGTAGAGCAGGCTGGCCTCAAACTCATAGAGGTCCGTCTGCCTCTGTCTCCTGAGTGCTGGGATCAAAGGCTTGCACCACTGTATCCGGCTTGTCTGGCTTTTTATACATAGGTTCTAGAGACCAAACACAGGCCCTCGTACTTACAAGACAAGCACTTTATGGGCCAAGCCATCTCTTCAGCCCTAATAATTCAGTTTTTGGCATAACTTTGGGTAGGCTGCCCCCATGCTCATCCCTCATGATATGGGCGTCACTTCTGGCCTGATCAGCTTGGCCTCAGACTTGTGATCCTCCTGCCTGGTGTGACAGAATGACGGGCATGTCACCACGCCTGGCTCAGGCCACCATCTTCATCTAGAAGTTGACAACACAAAAACAAAAGTTTACAAAGTTTAGTTAGAATTCAACATTGAGGAGCTGGACAGCGGTGGCGCACGCCTTTAATCCCAGCACTCAGGAGGCAGAGGCAGGAGGATCTCTGTGAGTTCCAGGACAGCCTGGTCTACAGAGTGAGTTCCAGGACAGCCAGAGGTTACACAGAGAAACCCTGTCTTGAAAAAACAAAACAAAACAAAAAACACCCCCCCCAAAAAGACCAAGATAGTTAAACATTAGACAGAGCTCAGGGAATCCTATGGAAGAGAGGGATGAAGGATTGTAGGAGCCAGAGGGGTCAAGGACATCACAAAAAACCCCCACGGAATCAACTAACCTAGGCTCATAGGGGCTCACAGAGTCTGAACCGACAACCAGGGATCCTGCATGGGACTGACCTAGGCCCTCTGCATATGTGTTACAGTTGTGTAGTTGGGTCCACTTGTGGGACTCCTAACAGCGAGAGCCTATTCCTCACCCCGGGTGGCCTTGTCAGTCTTGGTACAAGGAGAGGAGTTTAGTCCTACTGCAACTTGATATGCCATGTTTTGTTGACACCCATGGGACACCTGCCCTTTTTTGAACAGAGGAGTGGATGTGGGGAGGGGGAGGAGGGGGAGGGGAGTGGGACCTGCTGTTTGGGATCTTTCCTCCTTCCCTGGCTAGCTGGTCCCTCTAAGAACCTGGAGGAGGCGGGACTTAAAATATCAGTGAAAACATGGAGGTTGAGCCAGCTTCCCGCTGTCCTTCCCAACCCAGGTCTGACCCTGCTCTTTCCCTGTCTTAGGGTTATCATTGCTGCGATGAAACACCATGACCAAAACAACTTGGGGAGGAAAGGGGTTATTTGGCTTATGCTTCCATATCACTGTTCATCATTGAAGGAAGTCAGGACAGGAACTCAAACAGGGCAAGAACATAGAGGCAGGAACTGATGTAGAAGCCATGGAGGAGTGCTGCTTACTGGCTTGTTTCCTCTGGCTTGCTCAGCCTGCTCTCTTATGGCACCATCCACAATTTGGGCTGGGCCCTCTTCCATTAATTGTTTATTAAGAAAATGTCCTATAGGTTTGCCCACAGCCCACTCTTATGGAGGTGTTTTTGTTTTTGTTTTTGTTTTTGTTTTGAGACAGGGTTTCTCTGTGTAGCCCTGGCTGTCCTGGAAACTTGCTCTACAGGCTAGCTTTGAACTCACAGAGATCCATCTGCCTCTGCCTCCCAAGTGCTGGGATTAAAGGTGTGCGCCACCACCGCCACCACCACCACCAGGCAGAGGCATTTTCTTAACTGAGGTTTCCTCCTCTAGATGACTTTAGTTTGTGTCAAGTTGACATAAAACTATCCAGCATGCCCCCTCCCCCCAAACTACTCCTCACTGAAAGCAGTCCTGCCCACCACACCACCCTCAGAGGCAGCCTGAAAGAGAGGCTGTAAAATATAGCACCGGAAAATGGCATGGGACATTTGCGTGGGACATCCTGAGTCCTGGGTCCCCAGAGCATAATCTGGAAGGATCCTAACCTCCCATGAGTGCTCCATGGGCTATCTAGGCAGCATGTTCTCAGCACCAAGGAGCAGGACCCTGAGAAAGGATGTGGCCAGGAAGAGCCTTGCCGGGAGGGCCTGGACTCTTTCATCCGGGCTGTTCCATAATCTGACCCCGTCTCTTGCAGGGATGACCCTGGCTGTCTTACTCCATCAGGGCCACCTTCCCCGCCTTTTCCAGAGAAATCTGTTCTACCGGCAGAAAAACAAATACCGAACTCCCAGAGGGAAGCTGTCCCCAGGTTCTGTGGACACCCAGATGCTCACAAAGGAGTAGAGTGGCAAAAGGCTCTAGCCTTTGCACACCAGGGCTGTAGGCACTGGAGTCCAGCTGAGTTGTCTTGCTCACGGAGGCTTCAGTCACCTCCTAAAACTCCTCAGGTCCCCTCGATGAAATCGTTTGCCAATAAACCGTTGCTAAGACCCGCCTGTCTCCCTGGCCTGACGGAAGCTTCTGGAAGGACAGGTGAGGGTGAGTCCTTTTTACCTATTACACGTTCTTTCCTGATTCGTGTTTACAGAGTGATAATTAAAAGTAAGGCTACAAAGACTGGCAGAAAGCCCAGGGTGAGCTAACATGGGCCTGGCTACCTGGTACATGCCTGGGAACCCACAGTCAAGAGAGGCCTAAGTCTTTCTGGGGACCCCAAAGATAACAGTGGAGATTTCAGTGAATGTTTCAGGGGTCTGGGCCTGGCACAAGGAACCTAATGCTGCCATCTATCAAGTTTCCTACCCTTAGGACACAGGCTATTTGCCCCCCAAAGCTAGGCCAACCCTATTCCCATGAGTTCCTGGGTCAGTTGCTCTGTGGTGGGGTAGGACTAGAGGACAAAACAAGGGGGTAGTCCCGGTTTCCCAGATACTGGTGAGGCCACATGGAGGCAAAAGAAGATTCTTCCAGGCCCTTCCGTGCCTGCCCCTTCACCTTCTCTAAGGCACCTCTGCCTACCCATCCTGGCAGAGGTCCCTGCCTGGAACCCTAGCCTCTTTCCCTTTGTTGGTGTGACCAGCCTGGGAAAGGGTGACAAGGATCCCAGTTCCCTGATGGCCCCTGGAAGAGGCCGGAGAGCCAGCTCTGTGTGGCCTTTGACTTCAGGGGGTGAGACCACAGAGGTGGTGATGTGGGGCAGTGTGTCTACCATGGATGATGATAAGGGCTGTGAGCCTATCAGCATCCTGCATCAGGGCTGGGCATGTTGTTGGAAGGTGGTCCTGATGGAGCAGGACAGCTAGGATCATCCCTGCAAGAGATGGGGGCTGGGTGGTGGGTAGTTGCTGAATCAGAGGTGGCATCCCAGGAGCAGAGACAGCTCCTCATGGCCATACTGAACCCAGGGAGGCTGGCAGCCTGGGGTCCTCATAGCCTGCACAGATGACCAGGACAGGTCATCCTGCTGTGATTAAAGTGTCAGGGTCACAGTCTTATTATACGATGTGGCAGAACTTGGGTCAGACATTTAAAGTGAGAAAATACTACATTAATGTATAGGGTGGCTGTACAGGGTGATGTATATGGTGATGTATACGGAGGAGCTATTCTAGAAGCTGTGTGTTGTATGAACATGCTTGTACACACATACACACCCACATACACAGGGCAGAGGGGTGATATCTACACACAATTTTTGATAGGAATTTATCCCAGAGTATGTTCCTAGTCTTTGGTATATAGATGTTTGCTGCCCGACTGTTTACAATTCTTTTGAAAATAGACCATTTTCACTATGGTTTGTCTATGATGTGACACATTAAGAAGTCTCTAAAACCCCATAGATTAAGATTTGTCGAAAAATTAAATGCATTATTTTTGTGGAAAACAAATTACTTCTAGCAAGAAATGCCCACTTGTTTATCAGAATAGTTTCACTTTGTCCCTCCTGCCTCCCCTCTTTCTTTCCAAAAATTGGCTTGGAAAAGGCAGAGAAACACTGATTTCCTCTGTATGGGAGAGAGGAGGAGGTGGATGAGAGATGTAGAGAGGCAGCCTGCCGGATCTATGCTGGAGGAAGCCAAGTGGCCATGGGCAATCTCCTCAGGAAATACCCCTGGCTGTCTGTGGGGACAGTCCAACCCCAGTGCCTTCTACAGAACTGTGAAACCAGGACGTTGGTGCCTGAGCTTGGGAAGTGGCTGTGTCAGGCTGGGGGGTGGGGGGAGAGGGGCTGTGTCAGGCTGGCAGGTGGGGGAGGGGCTGTGTCAGGCTGGCTGGGGGGGAGGGACTATGTCAGGCTGGCAGGTGGGGGAGGGGCTGTGTCAGGCTGGCAGGTGGGGGAGGGGCTGTGTCAGGCTGGCAGGTGGGGGAGGGGCTATATCAGGCTGGGGGGGAGGGGCTGTGTCAGGCTGGCAGGTGCTCAGCCTGTGTGGTCCTCTGTCCCAGTGGGTGCATTCTGCAGGGTCTCTCCCTTCTGGTTGCTGAGACGGACCTGTCAGCATCTGATGGGCTGGGAGGAGAACGCAGCCTCTCCACTGTGTGTGGTGAGTTTGTTGTTGTTTGCAATTTCCCGTGAATCTGCCGTGACTCACATTCTGAAAACTGCCCTACAACAAGTTTGCATTATTGCTTAATTCTTTCAAAATGAAAAGAGGACATGAACCAAGACAGAAATCTGAGCCTGGCAGATTCCTTGTGGCTTCGGATGAGGAGGAGGTGAGTTCATATTTTCAGAGGGCTTAGCCTAGGGCTGGATATACCACATAAGTCTAGTATAAGCTTTTTGCTTTTTGCAAAAAAAAAAAAAAAGAAAATGTAAAATTTAAAAATGCACGTACGTTTCAGTTGTAAGGATAAACCTGTGTCATTTTTGCCCAGCTCTGACTCCATTTTGGGCACCCACAAATGCTAAGTGACCGCCAACAGACTCTGGAATACCTAGGAGTGGAACCATGAGTCAGGCCACAAGGCCATGGGATGACCCTGGGCTCCGCAGCTGGTGCCACCTTCTGTGTGGCTGTCTTCTGGTGTTTAGAGCCACTTGTCTCCCAGATGGCATCCAACGGTTGAGCACTGTGACCCTGTATCCCATGGATCTTCTTCCTCCTCCTGGGCCACAGCCCCTCCTGACTAGACAGTTCTCCCCGCCCATGCTGGTTCCTCCATGCAGGCCCCTGGTGTCCAGTCCTCTCAGGCAGAGTGCTCAACTCTTTTGATTCTACTGCCAGAGTATTTGGCAGTAGCCACTCACCCTAAATCAGAGGGAGGCCACTGTCAGTCCTGGGTGTAAGGTCATCTGCCTTGTGTCCTGCACGAGTCTAGACTAAAGCTTTCATAGCCTTTAGGGCACTCGGGGCAGAAGAGCTTGGGATCACCACTCCCAAGCCCCAAGCTACTCAGGTCACTTCAGCCAACCAACAGGGGTCCCTGATTCCCGTCTGCCCCTGCTGGGCCCTCTGCCTTCTCTGCATCCCTTGTTCTGCTATCCCAGAACCTGACTCAGGCTGGAGAGAGCGTGATTCTGTTCAGATCCTCTGTGGACAGGAGTCAGGACGCCGAAGCCAGGGGCCAAGAGGATCCTGAAATCCATCCTAAGGAGTAGGGCCCTGTGCTAAGCCCCTGAGTTGACTCCAGACCCAGGCTGGCCCTACTCTATGAAAACACCTGTTACTCTTGGTGTCTGGTGGCCTCAAAGCGAGCCCTGCTCAGTCTGGAGTGACCCAGTCACAATATAGCTTTCCAGAGCTTGAGTGTCTCAGGGCCATGTTACATTTCTGGGAATCTGGACCCTAGCTTTGGCACAACTGGTAGGGATCTAGTCTCATAACCCTGGGACACGCACAGGCTAGCCAGGCCAAATGAGCTCAGGGCTAGAATACAACACGGTGACCCAGCTCAGGAAGTGGAAGCAAGTCTAGCCCATGCCCTCTGATGCCTTCTTGGTCCCCACCAACCACAAGCCTAGAGCCTACCAGGCCTGAGACCCAACACTCCCACCTCAGCATTCCAGACTGACACAGGCACACCTCAGGCTGATGCAATACCATCTGCAGCCAGAGGGTGGTACAACAGGAGACTCCAGAGAACATCCCTGCTCCCCCAGGGTCCCAGCCAACCTGGGGTCCTTCGGAGGTAACCAGCTAAGACGTGTAGCCACACAGATCCCATCCTCCCATGACAAACAGAAGCAAAATGGACTGTCTTTTCTCTCAAAGGGTTAACTAAGACAAAATTCCACTTAAAGAGAAATGTAAAGAAGCCACTTGGCAGAAATTCAAATTCCTACAGGATCAGCATTTCTTGAAATCAAAATATATGCTAAAGTTTCATTTCTGCCCGGAAACTGTGCGGCTCTGTATTAGCCAATCACCAAAGAGTGTGAGGAAAAGCGATGACCGCCAGAGTGAGGCGCTGGGCTCTTGACTTGCCAATATGCTTTTGGACTTTTGTGCATTCATTTTCTTGAAGCCCAAGACACACCGTGAATCACCAGTGCGATGGGGACCCCAAACTCTCAGCCCATCGAAAGAGCAGGACCCTGTGAGTGAGAGCCTCCCATCGGGTCCTGGCCCCGTGGGTCAAAGGTTCTGAGGGACCACAACCCACAAGGCTGCTGAGGGGAGGAGTGGGTAGCAGCTGCCCAGAGCCTGGTACACAGGTATATCTGGAATAGGTTTAGTCGGCGCTGAGGGAAGCAGGTGGGCTCAGAGCTGGCACCCTCATGCACCCCTAACCCCTCAAAGCTCTCTCCTCTCTGCCTCTTTGACCCCCAAGAAGCCACCTCCTCCCTTCGTCACCACCAGGGGCCGGTGCCATCTCTGGTTGGATAAATGTGCCCATGAGCGTTATCAGCTGCAGCGAATAGACAAAGACGTAAGTAGATGGTTGCGTGTTGCATGAGAGCCACGTTTATTTCTGAATTGGACAGAGCCCTAAGTGCACACAAACAGTACAGGGGGCTACAGCTAACACTCAGGTGTAAACAGCAGGATACTAGTCATTACGTCAGATGGTTACGACATGGGGACCAGGGGGTGCCCACAGCAATCACATATGTACAAGTCAGGGACACAGCCTCTGAGCTGCAGGGGAGCCCTCAGGATAGACAAACTACAGGAGGTCCGGGCTCATGGGGAGACTCAGGTCGGCCACAGCATCTGTCCATCCTGGGGGACTGCATGGCTCCAGACCCAGGGGTAAAGGAATGTGTCTTGTGAGGTCCCCATGCTGGGTGGAGCAGAGGATCAACATCTTAGCCTTGTTCACATCTGTAACATCAGTCGTATTCAGTAATCCCAAGATACCCAGGGGTCTCCAGGGGCCGAAATAGATGAGGAGAGCAATTTAGTAGGGGTGTGTGTGTGTGTGTGTGTGTGTGTGTGTGTGTGTGTGTGTGTGTGTTTTGAATAATATGTTGGCATGATTGCTTGGAGCAGGACAGGAGGCCTTAGATGTGTTATCCAGGCGTTAGCAGGGTATCACAAGAACCCAGCCCTGGGTTCTCCTAGAACGCAGAAGCAGCCCACCTTCTCCAGGAAAGATGATTATCTCAAACTAAATTGAGGTTACAGCCTGGGAAGCATCAAGTATCAGAACCAAACTGCCTGTGGTAGTGTTTTTCTGGACCCATCTCATTCCCTGCACTTAGCAGGAAACAGGCTTCAGCTAGGAAGACTTCTTGAGGACATGAGCCCACCCCCAGTCTCCAAGTCAGCCCTCCGTGTCTCAGTTGTCGGATGAATGACCTTCAGCCGACATGATAGTTTTGGGTAGGAAGGGCATGAAGAAATCAGGTTCCCTGCGCTGTGCATGGAGTTCTTGCTCAATCAGTTCTGGTTACGAGGCTCTGACTCAGGGTCTCCCACAAAAGCAGGGAGCCCACTTTGGTTCCCAAACAATACCAGGATAGCACTGGGCCGAAATGGAATGGCCCCTGAATGGTGTGCGTGTGCGTGTGTGTGTGGGGGGGGCGGGCGGGGGTAAGAGTTCTTAACCTTTCTACAACCCGACCCAGGCACAGGTGCTCTGTAGGTTGGCTGGCCTCAGACACCCACATGCTGGGTGGAGCCGGACTCTTCCAAGGCCTCAGCTTCAGGCTGGCTGACCTGAGCGAACATGGCAGGCCTGACTGCCTCTCTGCCTGCTGGGGGCTGGGTGGATGTGTGGCTCTCTCTTGGGAACCAAGAAATTTAAGTAACTCTTAATCCCTTCTTTGAGCAGTTCATGCGTGCCAGAGTGAGCTTGTTAAGGACCCAGATGTCCCCTCTCCTCTGTATCTCAGCCTCCTGCCTCCAAGGTCCACATTGGACAGCACAGGTCACCTGGTTTCTGGTTATGGTTTAATTTTGGTCTGGGGTGGACATCTTGATCTGGATTCTTGGAAGTCAGTCTTATCCTACATTTCAAAGATAGGGTTTCCTGAGACCTGATGCTAAGGACTGTTACCTCGGGTCCCGGGGATGAGGTTAGGCCAAGCATGAGGGTGGCCGCTCATGTGGCACCTGACCCCAGTGATGGTGAATTCTCAGCTTCAGCAGGGCTCACACTGGCTGGCAGGTGCACACACTGCTGCCAGCAGGAACCTTGCTACCACCCTGAACTTGACGCCTGGATGAAGGACAGGGCCCTTGATAACTGTGCAGAGGGACCTCGAAACCAGAGCCTTCCCTTGTGGCTCTCCAGTCAGGAGAGATGCTGTGAACGGTCTTAAGACTATCCATGTCATGTCATGTGGAGACAGCCTGGGCTGACAGGGAGCTCGGACCCAGCAGTTTATCCAGAGGGGGAGGGGCTAGTTAAGGTGTCGAGAGAGACCTGAAATAGCTGAGTCTAACTGCTCCTGATGGGCGCTGGGGACTGGAGGTTTGGTTTCTGGTTTTCCAAATGGGCCCGTGGTATGGAAATTCCCCCAGATGCAAAAGGGGAGAGTCCCCTTTGCCAAGACCACCACGAGGTCACCCTCATCTGCCTGACAAGGACACACATCACTCATTGAGTTCTCTTGCTGAGACTGACAGAGAAGCTCTACCCGCTGGGCAGAGACTGTAAGGGGTCGCTGATCACAGAACCTGCCCACAGATACAGATCCACCCCTCTCTCACCAACGACACCCAAGGCTAAAGTCAGAGACCCTATCCTGAACACCAGCGGACTCTGCCTCCAACCCGCCCCCACAGCCCTGTGTAAACCCGACCACCTTACCCAGCAGCCTGGACACAGCCCAGCTGGAGCCAGTCTGCACTGCCTGGCAGGGGCTGACCTTCTTCCATACACTGCATCTGACCCTCCCCGGGACTCCAGGACTGAAGCCGCCTGCACCACCCTTAGCGCGCCATCTTGGGAACTGTTCCCTCAGAAGCAGCAGACAGCACCTGCTGAGTTGCCTAAGTCTCGGGACTTGCAGACCCCTCACGTACATACCCTGGTGGGTGCATCTCAGACAAAACTGGCCAGGGCGGAGCATCCCTGTGCCAGCTGTTAGGAGCCGTGGCTGTTCACACTCCTCCCTCTCTGCTCCTAGCAGGCTGGAGACATACGTGGGAACCAGCAGGGCCTAGGCTGGGGTGTGGGGGGAGGCAGGGTGTTGGGGAGAGCTCCACATGAACCTTACAGTCCTACCTGGAGGCATTAGAAATAAATACTTATAAACAGAACACAGTCTTATAGTTAATGTCTCAGAGGACTGTTTCAACGCCACTAACTAATGTATATTAATTATAAGTCTGTCTATGCTTAAAAAAATATTAGAACAGCGGCAATACCCTGGGTCTTGTGCCCTCTGACCTTCCTGGCATTCCGAACTTCCCACCAGAGCAATTTTGGAAGAAACAACAACACACACAACCTCTGGGGGCACAATTCGTCATGTGGCATAGGCCTCCCTGCCAGAGGTGGGGTTGCTGGGCCCAGCACAGGTGTCCCCTGGTGGGGGAAGGGCTGAGTGGCAGATGACAGGACAGATGAGAAGGACAGGGGAGTGGTCTGGGCCACTGGATGTCCGGAAGGCTTCGGCTCAGACCCGCATCTGCGCAGATCTCCTCCGGGAGAGCTTGGACCTGCAAGGGTGAGGGTAAAGAAGCTGTAGTCAGAGCCAGGCGTTGACCCCCGGGGCCCTCCAGCAGCCAGGGGCAGCTCAGCAGACCCCACACCACACCATAGCCACGCATCTTCTTCAGCCCCTTAGACTCGTGGAGACTTGATATCTGATACATCAGTGCTTTGGGAGGGTACTTCATCAAGTCTGTGATATGGGAGAGGTGGGATCCCCCCCCAGAAGGGCCTGGATCCATCCATTAGATCCGTCCATTCAGAAAGTCTTCCAGCCGACTTTTTGCATTAGCTGTGAGGACACATGTAGGGGTGGTTGTCTGTGCTTTACCTTGAAGCACCACCCCTAGTAGGCAGCAGGTAACTGCCCCCACACTGGGGTGTGGCCAAGGGGGGACCCCTTTAGACCTGGAATGTGTACACACTCGCTCTCTTGGCTACCTCGTGGTCTTGGATGCTGGATGCTGGTACTTCAGACTAAGGCAGAGTTCTCCAGAGAACCGCGTTAGACCACGCCCCACCCCTCCTGGATCCTGTGACCAACTCCCTTATACAGACTGCGCGTGCGTTAACCCAGAATAAATCCTTTTGACTAAAGTGGAATTGACACTTTAGGTACCAGCGTGATCAAGATTGCCCCAGCCCCAAGAACATGGAGGGTTGGACATAGCTCTCCATGTGATGTTTCCTTTTCTTCCATCTCTCCGCCTAGCCCGTACCGAATGGTCCCGGCCAGGAGCGGGTTGAAGGCATACAGCCAATCGTGCATGTCCTTGTCACTGTTGGCCTGCAGCAGGATGCCTCGGTGCTCAGTGCACACAGCGAACGTGTTGGGTGTCTGTAAAGGGAAGCTGCCGGTGAGAAGGCTCCGTGGCGACATGGTCACTCCCATCCCACACAAAGAGCCGGTTTGGAAAGTTTTAAGAGTGGCTAGGTGGGAGAGAAGGCCAGCCTTCCACAGCACAGCAGCCCCTGGGGGTGGGGGCGGCTAGTTTCTCCGTAAAACACACACTTTGTCCTGATCACACAGGCATGCAGCTCCATTCTGGAAGCTTTCTGAGGGCTGGAAACTTGTTCCAGTTCTATGTTCATGCTGCTCTGTATCCCCGGGGGCATGACTCCAACCTCATGAGCCCGGGACCCTGGCTGAAGTGTCCCATTCATCTGCACCCTCTGGGCTGGTTGTGTGGAGTAATTCGGTTCATAGAATTCTCACCACAGGGAATAAAATATCCAGTGGCACTGGACCTCCTTCCACAGTCTTGGAGCGCCTTCCCTCTAACCAGAGGCAAGGAGCTGGCTCCCACACTTCTAGGCCACTGTTTGCACGTGGAGGGCCTTGGGTCAATGCCTCGGGCAAGAGAGCTTGTTGGGGCTGTGAGGTTCTGCCTCACCTGCCAGGGTTCTCGGGGACCCCCGGACAGGACCTAGCTGTTGACCATTGCGTGGGCGAATGGCAATACTTGCTATCAATCACCAATAGTGGTTATCAGGAGCCTTGCTGAGGCTCAGACAGGACAGGTCAGGGGCTTTAACAGCCTAAGAGGGAACAGTGGGCACCTCCCCCGGGCGGACCCAGTACACCTGAGCTGGGCCCTGGCCGCACCTTGAGCATGGCCTGCTGGTCCTCGCTGTACTCCACCTGGGCAGTGGAGAGGTTGAGCACAAATCTCTCTACGGTGTCCTTGTCGCTGTTGTACATGTAGGCGTAGGGGCGCCGCACCACCACGAAGCGCTTGGCCCAGCCAGCCGTGTGCGGTTCCAGGAAGTGCAAGTACCCCTTCTTGGAGACGATTGGGCTGCGAGGTAGAGACACATCTTTTGGCTCAGGAACCTTGGGCAAGGGATAGGGGAGCCCACAAGGGGGCTCACACTCTATTACCCTGCACTAGGTCCTCAGGAAGGAAGGAGACAAGGTATGAAAGGGTAGCTGACAGATTGCCTTGGGATATCCAAGAACGGAACCACCAACTCATATCTGGGATAATTCCCCAATTTTCAGTGGGGAGATTTGGGAGAAAAAAAGCTAAAGTCCCAGAGCAGTTGCCCAGTGCCCAGTGTCTACTAGATGCCCATCTCTGCCCCATTCACCTGCCCTCTACTCTCTGATGGTTACCTGCTCTGTTCCCAAGGGCCAGAGGGGCCTGTCTGCCTTGTACATAGGTGAGGGGTCCCCCACACCAAGCTCTGCCCTGCACACACGTCAGGGCTGGGTGCCTGTTGCTAGAAAGCTTCTGATCGAGGCAAAGACCTTGCATACCTGACTCGGATCTCTTGGATGTCGGGGACCAGCAGACGCTGTGGCTCCTTGTCCGCCTCTGTTGCTCCAGTAGGGGAGGGAGTCTTCTTGGAGTCAAGTTCTGGCAGGAGCTCGGGCTCTGGGCTGGCGGGCCGGGAGCAGGGCTGGGGGGTCCTAGAAATGGAAGGTAACATTGCCTTCTGCCAGGGTCCTTCAAGGGCCTGGTGTTCCCTGGGAATGTCCTCCTTGGAGCTGCTAGGGAAAAGTTCAGGGACTGTCTGGCTGAGTTGTCAAGAGGGGTTCTTGGGTTTCAGAGTCCATCTGGCTCCAGGGCTGCTGGACTGGGTGAGAAGGCTCCACAGCCGCTCAGCCAGGGTAGGCTCTGCGACGCTGGGGAGGCACCACCCCTCCTTCAGGACATTCTCCAGCCTCTGCCCTGTTGAAAGCCCATACATCTTCCCCTTCCTGTCTAAAATGGCCACCGTTGCTCAATGGTGGCTCCGCGTTCTTGGTGTATAGCAGGAGATGACCGGGATGGGGCAAGGTGGCTGAGGACGAGTGAAGGCCCCATCCCTTCTGGTTTTGTTTTTTAATTGGAAAGTCCAAAACATTCTTTAAAGAAAAGAACGAAAACAGCCAGGAATCTTCGCAGCCAGACAGTGATGTTACAACACCACGGGAGGCGGTGTTTCCTTCCCGCCCTGCCCTGGAGCCTCAGCCCTTCCCCGCTAGTGCAGAGCTCACTCACCTCACGTCAGTGGCACCATAGCGTCCTTCAATCAGAGAGGGGCAAGTGGAGGAGGGGGTGAGCGTAGCTGCACCCAGAGGGGACATGGATGGGTCCCGCATCAGGGTGACAGACATCTCAGAGAGCTGCAGGAGACAGAAAGCCTTCCTCAGGTGGACCTCTGGGCCTGGAGGAGGATGGGGCTGGCCTGTGTTTTATTTTCTGTTTAATGCGCCCTCATTCCCCCTTTTTCCAGCTCAAGGTGCTCCTTATCTTTGTACCCCTGGTCTTCTTCTAACTCCTACACAGTCCTGACTATTTCTCTCAGGGCTTCAGAATGCCCTGACCCGGGTGGGTTCCCCCTTCAGGGGCTATGGGGGGGTGGGGTGGGTGGGAGCATGAGCTTCTGGAGTTGGTAGGAGCCTGTAGGATGAGGGTCCCATGGGGGAAAAAAGATGTCAAGGGGTTAGGAAGAGAGCAGAAGACAGGGCCTGGGTAGACACCACGTGCTCTGGGCCAGGCTGGGTCAGGTCCTCCCTCACACGCCAGCCTCCTCAGATCTCAGGCCCAGGGAACCAACTGTTCAGCTGTGAGGCATCTCACTGGGCCCTGAGAGTTAAGTTCCCAAGAAGACCTTCCTCGCTTTTGCCTGGCAAGACCAGGACCGCCCCTGACGACAGGCACCCGGGGCCTGTACCCACCTTGCTCTCGCTGGCACTGACACAGACGTGGCTGTGGGTGTACTCTCTGTTGAATGTGTGCATGAGGAGTCGTAAGCACTGTAGACAGAGAGCACACCGTTAGACCCGCACCCGTGGCAGTAGGGGCCTCCATCCGCCCTGTCCCAGACATTGTCAGATGGGGGTTGCTGAAGAATAGCGGGCTGAGGGGGCAGCACTCCCACACTCCGCTTCCAGGAAGGCTATGACTGAGCATCACCTAAAGACACACGGCCTCCCTGGTGGCCTGGCTCTGCACAGAGGCAGGGAGTTAGCTCCCCAGCAGTTCAGGGATTCAAGAGATGGCAAGTCACTGCTGGGGAGGGACCTATAAAAGGCCTCCAGCTGAGGGTTCTGAAGGAGAGTAAAGTGAGGCGAGGTAGCAGGCAAGGGACTAGCTGGCCCCTACCCCCCCCCCCCCCCCCCCACACACACACTCCCCGGCTCCTGGCAACTCAGATTGGAGCTGGCCACAAACCAGGCTGGGCCACGGCCATGGCCACAACACCCACCAGCCCAACCTACCTTGACGGCCAGCTCCCTCTGCCTCTCATTGGGGGCCTCCAGAGGCGATGGCTGACCCTCAGCGGACAGTGGGGAAGAGGCACCCGAGGAGCTGCGGGACTCAGAGTCCTCGCTGGAGGCTGGGGACAGCGCCTCAGGGCCAGGCCGCTGGGTGGTCTCCAGCTTCTCCCGTAGGAGCAGGTAGTGCCGTGTCTTCTCCACCTGTAAGGGGAACCACGGTGAGAGATGGCACCAGCCAGAGCAGGCGGCCAGCCACCCCGCACAGCAGCAGGGTCCTCTGGTAAAGCGTGGGGGAGTCTTCCCTGCCTGGGTTATGGCTGGTAACCTGAGGGGCACACTGCTGGCAGGATTCAGAAGTTCCAGACAAGCCTCGTGGTCTCCTTCATAGCTAGCCAGCCACCCCCACGATGCTCCCGGGCCCTGCCGTGAGCGGTAGGGGGACTATGCCTCCGTATCCCGCTTCCCATGTGCACCCTGTGGATAGACTTAACACTGCCAGCTCCCGAGGGTGGGTTCCCTGGCTTCACTTGGGCTTCATTCTGGGTCACAGCTGGCTAGTTGTACTCGCTTTTCGGTCCCCAGTGGCCCCCACACTCACCTCCTGTAGGAGGCTCAGTTTCTCCAGCTCCCACTGATGGTCCAGGATCAGGCTGTCACTCCGAGGCCTCCAGCCAGCCAGGTTCTCCTCACCCCGGACATAGGCCACTGATGTGTCCAGCACCCGCCGGCGCCGGCGCTGCATCCCTGCATGGGGATCGACACTCTAGCATTCTGACAGACGTCAGGCTTCTCCCATGCTGGCGGCACAGCCGCCAAAGTTCTTTCCTTTCTGGGTTCAAGATTGGCTCCCCTGGGCCTACCCACAAGAGGCTGTCTAATAGTCTCTCTCCCATGTGACTATGCCGTAGGTGGCCACAGCAGCTAGCAAACTTGACTCCTCCTCTCTGCCCTCCCATCCGAGAACACTCTGGAGGCTGGAGAGAAAACACTTGTACTTTGCAGGTGAGGCTCCCAACTTAGCAGAGGTCAAGCCAAGGAGAGTGGTGGAGGCTAAGCAAGCCAGGCATCCCGGGACCCTGACCCTTGCCCCAGCAGGGAGTAGTCAAGACGGTCTCCTACCTGGGCTACCTGCGTCGGCCACATGGCAAAGGCTGAGCTCATACACACCAGTCACACGGTTGCTGAGGGAGCAGAGGGAGAGGCCACATCATTAGTAAGCACATGGGGGCAGGCCACCACCACTGAGGCGTTCCGGGCACGGATCTCATCACAGGCCTAAGGCAGGTAGCCTGTCTCAGGCTGTGGTATGTCACATCCTGAGCTGCAGTCCCCTTGCTGGTCTTCAGCTCTAGATGGAGACCCCATGGGACCTCAGCTTTGTCAACTAAATGGCCCTTCTGGAAGCTGGAGCTGATTGGGGAGTTGAGGTACACAGAAACATGAACACATTTGCACCCCCCACCTTCCCCAGATCCTCAGGTGTTGTGGAATATTCCTTTACGCTGTATGAAGATCTGTCACTGTGATTGGTTTAATAAGAAGGTAAATGGCCAATAACTAGGCAGGGTTTTCTGGGCAGAGAGAATGCTGGGAAGAAGGAGTCATGGGGGGACATGGAAGCATGACAGGTAGGAGATGAGGTAACAAGCCATGAGCCGCATGGCAGCACAGAGATTAATAGATGGGTTAATCTAATAATTAAAATAAATGGGTTAATTTAAGTTATAGGAGCTAGTTAGAAACAAGCCTAAGCTACCAGCCAAGCTTTCATAATTAATGATAAGTCTCTGTGTGGTTATTTGGGAGCTGGCTGGTGGGACAGAGACAGACTTGCTATACTCAGCACCAGGCATCATTAGTTCCCTGAAGTCCTCACACCCCACAGAGAAGCCCTCCTGTTCTTATGATGCCAAGGTCACCAACACAGCTCTTTCATGGAGATGGGCTTTGATGGCCACTGAGTCCTGATCCCCAAGCGCCTTCCTTTTGTCTGTGTCCAGAGTTGGCCCGTGCGGTAGATTAGTGGCCTGCACTGAGCCGCAGAGGCCTCTCTGCCCCCATGGTTCTAGTTCAGGCCCTCCCACTGAAGCTATAGTAAGCGGCAAGAATGGGGGAGGATGGTCCAGTGTCCGAGACCCAACTTCCTTGGGCCTTTCAGTGTCCAGCAAAGCCACTTAACTCACCCCCACACGCACACACTCATTCAGCTTCTCCTGGGAGCTGCAAGCAGACATAAGGGCAGAAATTCCTGGGGTAGAGTTGCAGGGTGCCCGTGGGGAGGCTGGTATCTGTAGGCCTCTCTACTTCCCATGGAGAATAGAAGGCTCACTCCCTCATGCCTGCTTGACATGACGCATGTTTCCTACATGTGCTTTCACTGATGGGCGGGAGCAACTGAAGGCAGGGAGCTGGAGGGTGGGCGGTTGGTCCTCACTCCAGCAGCCTATGCTGGGGAGCTCAGGGGCTTCTTGACACAGGAGTGTCAGTCTGCTGGGGTGAGGCTGTTTTTGAGTCCAACATAGTTTTTGCTATGCCCCGGGTGGGAAGAGGCAGTCCTCTCCCATCCCGTTGGTGGGTTCTCGTCTTTAAAGCATAAGCTCCCCGCTCTGCCCACCCTAGTGAGCTCACCCTTCTGTGGCCCTCAGGCTCCCACTGCCGAACAGGTTGCGAATGGAGCGTGAGGCGGGTAGCTTGGCGTCACGAGAGTAGAAAACCATGCAGAAGTCCTTGGTGATGACAGCCGGCTGGGTGCAGTTCTCCATCTGTGACAGATGACAGAGGTCACGGGCATGGAGATGTTCCAGAGTGCCCGGGCCCAGCTCAACTAGGTACAATGTCCCACCCTCCCTCCCTTCCTTTAGGACATAAGAGCTACTCACTGAAGGCTGCTAATGCCTGCTCCTGACCCTTGGCAGAGTCCTAGGGGAGGGAACCAGGGCTCTGTGTGTCCCCCCTCCCCGCCCCCATTGCTGAAGACAGAGGCTAGCAAGGATCTCCAGGGCACTAGCTCTACCTGCTCCCTGGCTGGGTAACCATAAACCAGGGGCGTAGCCTGAAATCTTCTTGCAGATCAAGGCTGACCTTGGCCACTCTCACTCTTGATTCTAACAGGCCACAGCAAGTTCCTTTCTGCTGATGCTTGCTACTCCAGCTGTGCATGATGGGCATATCACAGCAAGTGTGCCCTGAGTATGGGGCCTGGCCGGTGTTTCCCAGGCTCACTGGGCCACTGCCCCTGAGGCAGCCCACACCTGACATCCGGTGTGATTTGTCTCCATGGAGAAGTGATGGCCTTTAGGAGGCCCGGCTCCCACTGTCTCCAAACTTCTCCTTTGATGCTGTGCCCAAGCGGAAGCACTCACATTCTGGTCTCTACCTGCGCCTCAGAAAGGGCCACAGCACACATCTGGCCATAGCCTGGTGCCTGCAGGCCCGGGGCTAGGAGTGGCAGCGAAGGGCTTCTATTTTTGTACTTTCTGGAATGTTGATGTAATGTCTGGTGATGATGCAGCCATTTTGGAGTCTCAAAGCTGAAACCCACACACTAAAGACATAGGTGTGCACTACTTTTGAGCATTGCCAAAGGCATGTGGGTTTACTCAAGGACTTGAGGCGTTCTGAGGAGAGAGTGGGGGTCACCGGACCTCAATGTCACTTTGCAAGTCCCTCAAGCTATAGGGGGTACTGTGGAGGTGGGTGTCTTGCCTCAATGTAGGCAGAGAGGGTCATGTAGATTTTCTCCCGGTAAGGGGTGACACGATTCAGCAGCAGAGAGTTATGCATGGAGCTGTCCCAGGCTGCTTCAAACTGGTAGAAGGTCCTAGGAGAAAGCAGAGGAGGTAAAAGAGGACGTGTGGGGTTGCCCTCAGCAGGAATGGGAACATGCAGACAGACAGACAGAGGAGAACTGCAGGGAGATCACTAGAGTCACAGGTTGGGAAGCTTGGGTGGCACCAAGAAGGGCTGACCCCTCCTCACTCAGACCTAGGACCAAGCAGGGGCCTCCTTGGGGCCATTTCCTGCCAGCCCCAGCTTCCTCAGCTCCACAGTGTGGACTGGGAGGAAGGGAAGAACCCTCAGAGGACACACCACGGGTAAGGAAGAGGGCAGAGGAAGGGGCGGGGGCTGCCCTGGCCTCAGTCTGAGCAAGGAGACATCACCAGGGATCTCCCCAAATGAGTCCAACCCTCCTCAGCCCACCCCTTCCATTGAGACTCCCGCTGCCAAGGGAAGGCCCTGGAGGAGGATGCTTGGAGTGGAAACAGTGGCCCCTAAGCAGCTTCCCATGGGCTCCTGAGAGCAATTCCATGAGAATAGCAACCTTGGGCTCTTTCCTCTGTCCCTGTATTCAGCTGGGGTGTCAGTAGGACTCAAATTTTTCCCAGGATAATGGCTCAGGGTGGCTACCAGGAGCCCAGGACTTTACATCTATCCTAGGGACCCCTGCTCTGGAAGATGACGGTTGTGTGACAGCATCTGTTTCATTTATCCTAACAGAAACCTCCAGGGTTCCCAGGGGGTGGGGGAATTTGCCTCAGCTCACAGCATGGCCACTCCACAGCCCCACTCCCTCCAAGCATCCTCACTGACACACAGTTCACAGGCCAGGTAGCAGCACACTCTCCCACCACCTCATGGCCAGGCCGTTCAAGGACGCCAGCAGACTCCCTGAGGTGCCTGGCCATGTGAGAGCCTGGCTGGGTGCTGCCGTTCTTCCTGTATGACACTGTCCAGGGAATAGGATATGGGGGTCAACGGGTCAGGGACGTGGAACAAGGCAGGCTGGACAGGACCACCGTCAGACACATGTCACTAAGGAGGGGTCTAAGGCAGGTGGAGACAGCAGGGCAACCAGAACAGGGCGAAGAGCAGGCAGCACTGGAGGAGGAGGGGGGGGTGGGCGGAGTAGAGGGGGCGGAGCAAGCGGGGCAGGGGAGAATGGTGCCTGTACCTAGTGTCATTTCCGAAGGAAACGCTAAGGGCGCAGCCAGGACACACGCACACACACAGAAGAGAGCGAGACGTCAGAACAGGCCTTCCATGGCCGGCACAGCTGCTGAGGGGTCCCCTGGAGCCCCAGCCCAGCCCCACAGATGCCCCATATCCTCACAAAACTGTCTCCAGCTATGACCACAGGGGTCAGCTGCATCTTGGCTCTGTTTCCTGGCGGTACGTAGGGCAGTAACTGTCCCCCACCTTATCCTTCAGAACCAAGGAGCTAACGTGTGAGTGAGGAGAGCGTAGGGTGGGCCACCTCGAGCCAGTGTCACTGTTACAGTGACGCCAGGGTAGGACCATCACTGTCACACCTTGCTTGGACCTTGCACCTGTATCTACCATCCTTTGCCTTCGAAGTCTCTGAAGTGGCCTGCAGTTTCCGAATGTAGGGTGTGTGTGTGTGTGTGTGTGTGTGTGTGTGTGTGTGTGTAGTCAGAGTCCCTCTATGCCCTTGGAAAGAGTATGGCTTCTCCAGCTTGGGGTACCCCTCAGGAACTGAGCCCCAGGCCTGTCCTTGCCTCTTGGCCCTGAGTAAAACACCCAAAGGGACGGGTCTGGCCAGGCTAGTGTGGTCTCGGAGTTATCTAGGGTGCTTCTGGAAATAGAGTAGGCTCTTCCAGCTGGTCTAAAGTGGCCTTAGCCTGGGCCCAGGTGAGAGAAAACAAAACTACTGCCCTTGAGTGTATTGGTGGAGGACATTGCAAACCCCAGCAAACTGGAATATCTCCGAAAGCCTGACCAGGGGATGCCAATTTGAGGCAGGTATGACTCCATTTGGACCATTTCCGGTAGCAGGACTGGCCTTTTCAAACACTGCCCCAGTAGCCAGGTAGCCAACCAGAACAGGCTCCCACATCAACACAGCCATGAATCTTCACACAAGTCACTTCCATATGGTGGTCAGTCCCTCGCCTTGGAGGTCATCTGCTGTCCCCTGGGGGCTGTACACATGGGGCCTTGTGACCAGACTTTATCCTCTACCAGCCACGGCTTAGATCATGGGACACAGACTGTGGTGGCCCAAGGATTGGAGGATCTGGAGCTTCTCAGTGTTCCTGAAGCCTCTGCTGAGGGAAATCACCCTGCCCAAGAATGGGCAAGCTGGGGGTGGTGCAGGGGAAGCAGAGGGACTGTCACCTTTGTGGGACCCACCAAATACGCAGGCCATTATGTGGGACCCACGATCTATTACCATCCATAATAAGGCAGAAAAATAGAATTCAGAGACGCTGAGGTGGCCTACACAGGAAAGCCCAGGACAAAGACAATGGGGAAGCCCTTGGAGGTGCAGTGGACCCCCACTCTACATGGAGTTCAGGATCCCCTTGGATTACTGGGCATCAGGTACCTCAGGGGAAGCCGGGACCCCCTCCACACAGCCTCTCACTCCTTACGGGCTGACATTTAGCCAATGGCTCGGAGATGGGAACCCCAGCATTCCTGGGCCAAAATGTACTCCCTATTGGGAGGCATCCACAGGGTGGAAGACAGTGTCTAGAGATGCGGCCTCCAGGAGCGAGTGGAACTACATAAGGCTGCCAGGGGTTCTCCATGACAGAACTCTGATGGCTAAGAGGAGACAGAGCATACACGTGCGTCTCCTGCCTTTTGTCACATGATGCCTTTATGTCACTTTATAACTGCAGCAAGAAGCCTTCTCCAGATGCCAGTCTCCCCTGATCCCAACCCGTAATGGACCAGAACTCCAAGCCCCAACACTCTTCTCCAAGTCACCCAACCTCAGACAGTTTCCTAGAGTGTCGCGAAATGGACCAGTAGCTCTCAGATACACTACGAGAGCAGTCCAAACAGCCAAGACCCTATACCAGAACCACTCAGGAACTTGCTAGGGTGTGCATTCTCGAGCCTCACCCCAGACCATTGAGTCAGAAACTGTGAGCAGAGAACCTCAGCTGACCCCAAACGGCCTCTGTTATCTGCTCTGCCCCCCATCATCTTGCAGACCCTCCAAGGACAGCTGAAGAAACAGGTCTAGGGCAGGCAAAGTCCCTCCAAGCCCCATCACCAACTGCTTTGGCTGCAACCCCTCTGGTGCCTCCTGAGCCCACGTCCACTGTGCATACCCCCTTGGCCTCCCCGTAGACATGGCATTCCTGGGACCCCATTCCAATGGACGGGACGTGAAATGGCTAATCTGCACCATGCAGCGTGTGGGGCCGGTAACATAGGGTCTCCAAAGGAAAGGTTGGCCAGCAAGGCTCCTTCTAAAGCCAGAGCCAGAGCCTAAGGATGTAGTAGCTTGGGCCTCCGGGCAATGTCCTGCCTCCAACTGGCTTATTTGACCCGGAGGGACACCAGGAGGCCTACTGTGTGGTTCTCGTCTCTCCTAAGGGGACACAGCTGCCCTTGCAAGCCTACAAACAGGACAGACAAATTCAGACCTGTAATACGGCAGGCGGAGTGTTCAAGCAGGGAATGAGCCATGTGTGAGTAGTACTGCAGATTTCACTATACAAGGATTGGTCACAAAGAGGACAGTGGGTACGGTGGAACAACCACTCTGTCTACCTCCATTATCATCACAGACAGGCTGCAGGGACCTGGGCAAGTGACTCCACGCCACCGCGTGTTTGTAAATTAGGAACATGTGTTTTCCCAGTCTGACCAGATGATGCTTGTGAACGTCCTTGTGAAGGTAGCTGCACTTCCTCGCCTGGCCTCCAGAGGGCAGGCACGAGCACATCAGGTGCCGGAGAGCAGCAGAGGACATCGACGGACTGAAATGGATTCCCTTGTGTCAACTATGACACGTAAAAGATAAACCCAGGAGGCGGTGGAGGGAGACTTCTCATCACAACTGTCTGCAAGTGACTGTCACAAGACGGTCACAACCAGGAGCTTGCACGAGTGCTGCTGCAAGCATGTCTCGTCAACCTGCTGCTGACGTCTCTTGGTATTGATCACTGTGACTAAAGATCGCTGTTTCAAAATAACTGATGCAATCCAAAAATGAAAAACCTTAAAAAAAAAAAGCTTCCTCTTGCTCATGCTCTCTGAGTAAGCTTGTGGGTTACGATGACACGTTTGTAAATAAACGTTGTCACTCTTTGGCGACGCGCTCTGCCTGCTGCTGCTGACGGCTGTGGAAGTGTATTTAAACTGCACCCCGACTCTGACTCCTCTTAGATCTCGATGGTATCCCAGCCACAGCCAGGGCAGCTCCTTTCGCCATGGGGGAGGGGCTCGATGGCATGACTGATAACAAACGGAGACCAGGGAAGCGGTCCAGGGATCACCTTGGAGACCCTGTGTAAAAGGTCTAGATAGGACACAATGCACGGTCAAGCAGAAATCCCACCCGTAGCTCCAGATCTGATGGCCCATGACAGACAGTGGCCACACGCAGCTGGACCCTCTCCAAGGACTGAAATAGCAGTCGCTCTCGGGAGGCTGGACCAGCCACCTCAGCAAGCTGTACTCCGAACCCTCCCTGCCGGTTCATGGTGGCTCTCCACCTCTCTGGCTGGGTCCTGATCGGATCATCCTGGCCTGCTTTCCTCACTCTTCAAGGTGACCTGTGGTTCCTTCAAGGGTCCCATCCTTTGGGGGAACTACGAGGCTAGAATCTGAACCCTAACCTGAAGACATATTCAGCAGATCCAGACAGGCAAAGGGGAGATGGAGACAGGCAGGTAAGGAGGACACCTAGACCAGGAGGTGCTGCTCACCATGACGCCTGCCAAGGAAGGATGTGGGCTGAGGAGCTGGGAGGGCAAGCGAGCCAGAGAGAGGGCGTGTAGTTGCGGAGAGCCTCTTCCTGATACACAGACCGTAGGGATGTACAGGAACCCAGGAAAACAGAGTGTGGCCCTATCTAAGATCTGCCTGGCAAGTGCTGGGGCCACAGCCCAGCAGAGGCAGTCAGAGCTGGTAATGACTTCTGTACCTGGAAGACGGCCTTCCTTCCATGACCCTCCCCCCCTCCACATTGGCACGTCCAGTCTTGATAGTCACTATCCTTGGGGGAGGACTCACTTTGGCCAGACCCACCTTTAGGGAAATCCTGGTTAGTTGCTCCCGACTCTCCTCTTGTATTCATGGGACCCCTTTCCACTCCCAGCCTGGTTGAACTGGTGCATTTCTCCGTAGGGCCCCGCCCTCATCAAGGAAGTTCAGGAGCTGGATCCTGATGCAAAGCTCTTTGCTATCCCCCACCCCCACCCCAGGGCCTCAAGGCAAGGACAGAGCTTGCTCAGTCTGCCACGGCAGTGGGGATGGGGTGAAGGAGTCCAATGGGCTTTAGTGTCTCTGGACCCCACAGTTCCAGATGCAGCTCAGAGGATTGGAGGGATGCCTCAAAGAACGAATGCTATGAGCTCACAAATACACCAGAGGAGATAGACAGGAAAATGGGTTTCCATGAGACCCCACATCCGGCCCTCCCCAGGAGGCTAGAGAACTCTCAGAGCTTTAGGAAAATGAGTTCTGAAGCTCGGTAGATGAAAAGAGCCAAGATACAGCTACTCCTCTACTTCCTGTGGATGCTTCAGAAGGACCCGGCTTTAAAGGACCTGATGCCCCTTACACCCATCCAGGAGAACACCATAATTCAGCATAGGCAGGATATGAAGCCATTGAAGGAGCACAGGATGGGCAGAAGGTCAGACTGAGTGTCTTTTAAAATGTGGATAAGAGGTCATAAACACCCATGCTAACACTCCACAACTCTCATGGAGTCCCTGTGTGTGACCCACAGTGTCTTGGTGTGGTCTCTCAGCGATCAGGATAAAAACCACAAATTCGCTCAGGAGCTCTGCATTTTTACACCAAAGGCCACTGTCAGTGACAGTAATGGCTCTGAACTGAGAGCTTTGCATGAATCAGCTAATTCATCACAGCCCACAGCTATCACTACCTCCCATGCCCAGGGCGGGACTAACCTCCAGAAAGTTCTGGCACTTTCATGTCCCTCTTTAGTTAGCAAGTGACTCAATCAGGCTGCCTCTAGCTCAGCTGTGTCGTCCCAGGATCACATGGGATAAGGCTTCTCCCTTTTCATAACCATGATGGCATTACTGGCCACCACAATGGATCCCTGTCCTGTAGAACTGGTTTTGGGAGGAAGCTTGAGTTCCAGCCTAAGGACAGAAAGACTTCCTTTCTTCTTTCCCTCCCTTCCTTCCTTTCTTCCTTCCCCTCCCTTCTTCTTTCCTTCCTTCCTTCCTTCCTTCCTTCCTTCCTTCCTTCCTTCCTTCCTTCCTTCTTCCTTTGCCTCCCTACCTTCCTCCCTCCCTCCATCCCTCCCTCCTTCATTCCTTCGTTCCTTCCTTTGTTCCTTCCCTCTCACGAGGTCAAGCCCCAGGCTGGTTACTAACAACCCTTGAGGCACTAGATGTCTGTTGCTGGAGCTACCTGGTCCAGTTAAGAGGACCTCTCTAACATACAGAGGCCCCAGCAGATGGATGCCCAGTTCTGTTTTGGTCTGAGCATAGATCACTTGCCTCCAGAGCCAGCCCACATGCCACCTCCTACAGTGAGCCCACCCAGCTGATCTTGGTAGGGAGAAATGCTCAGGCTTGGCAGAGCTATGTCCTCTGCTTGAGTGTGGCCACCATTCCAGCTGTCTCTTGATGAGATTTCTGCATCCTTTTAGCCCCAGGTCCCCAGGGAGTGTCCACGCGGCTCTTGGCCCACAGTATCATGTGAAAAAGATCTGGTCAATAACTTAAATGTGTCCCACACCTATTATGGCCCAAGGAATATGTTCCAAAGAACCTCTGTTCTATAACCCCATAGAGTCTCCTTCTGGGGCCCACACTCCCAGGTACCCAGGCAAGACAGCAAATGAATACTTTCTGCTCAGACCATTACAGCCGTGACCACAAGGACACACCTGAAGTCCCGGCTATGCCCACTCGACCCTGGAGCTCTGTATAGGTGGAGCAGCTTACAGGTTTAAGCGCTCATGACTTTAAGAAAGCTGACCCGTGAGACAGATAACCACCATGAAGCTCTGGCCACCATCCTGCCAGCGCCCAGAAGGTGACACCTTACTTGGCCTTCCATTCAGAACAGCCCCAAGTTCTCCCTGGACTCAGTATGGACTCGGGACTTGGAGGCTGTCCTTTCCCAGTGATTACTGAGTCCCGGCACAGGCCAGTGCGAAAGGAAGCCGCAGCCATCTCCCCTACCAGGACTCAGCGCTGGTAAGTGAGTCTGAAATGGGCACGAGCCACGTTCAAAAGCCTGCTAGTCTCCTCGTGGAGTTAGTGCCTGCCACTTCCAAAAGGCGAGGCCGAGGCCATGGCTGGGGTAAAGTGAGGCTAGAGTGATGTCCCTCCTCCTGACTTGGCCTGGAAAGGGCTCCCTGGCAGCTGTGGAGCACATGGGAGCTCGAGTCTCCTGGCTGTGGGTCCTGTCTGCCCCTTCCCCATGCTCCCGGCTCTGCCTGCTACGGCCCCTTGCAGGAAGTGGCTGGCCCTTGGGAGCTGGTGCAGCCCAGCAGCCGGGTTGTCCAGCCTGCATGCGGGAGATACCTGCACCCACTGTGGCCAGGCTAGAGGTTGGCATAGGAGGCAAGGCTGGGATGGGAGGAGCAGGAGCCGGCCAGTGTCTACAGAGGCAGAGAACTACAAAAGCAGCCGAAATCAGGAGTGAAGGCTAGAGGAGGCGGGAGAGACTCAGCCAGGAAGGTGGGGCTGGGGGAGGAGAATAAAAATAAAACCAGAAAGCTATGATACCAAGGAAACGAAATTAAAAGGAGGGAGAAACAGGAAGGAAAGGTGAGCAAGTTATGAGTTGAAAAAGCTAGAAATTAAAAATTTCAGGGTTGTGTAGGTGACCGGGGAAGGGGAAGGGGAAGGGAAGAGGCTGAAATCAAACCGAGGGACAGAAATGGTACCTAGGTATGTCCGAATCAAGAAACTGCCTGCAAAACACAAACAACCACACGTTAGTGAAGGGCTGCGGGTGGGCAGCGGGACAGCAGGGTAGCAGCAGCAAGCGGCAGCGGCGGGCAGCCGCCTGTGGCTGGCGGACCCACTCAGGGCCAGGGGGGGCTGCAAAGCAGGGACCACGGAGCAGGAAGAGGCCCAGGTGTGGCAAAGCGCATGGTGGCCTGAGGCCCTGGGCAGAGCTAGGCCAGGCCCAAGCCGCAGCCTTTACAGAGTGGCTGGTCTCTGAGCAGCCTGGCCCTCAAAGGCTCCTAAGATGTCAGCCATGTCCAGGGAACAGGAAGCTGGCCCCAGTGGGCCCTGGGGAGGAGGCCATGAACTAAGGAGCGTGCCTGAGACTTTCCTGGGGTAGGGAAGGCTGGGGTTGCACCAGCAGGAACAGCAAGGGCAGGAGCCAAGCCAGCGGCCACGTCTGTCTTCCCTCCTCCTGGCACCCAGGGGCTCCAGCCTAGGTGTGGGGTTGGACACGGAACAGGACAGAAGCTAGGCAGTCCAGGGCCAGGGCCGAGCCTGGTTAACCAAAGTTCTGTCAGCTGACGGACAATGAGTCTTGGCCTCCTAGTTGCCCTCAACAGCTGAGCTGGTGGGGAGCGGATGACAAGAAGACACCGGCCACAAGGTCTTCAATACAAGGAGACAACTTAGGAAGGAAGGTCCGGAAGGCTCCCACCTACCCACTGGCCTCCTGGTCTCATCCCTCCTCCTCTGCTCCCAGAATGTTTTGCAGTGGGTAGTCAGAGGTCAGGGGGGTTAAGTCACTCCCAGACCCCAAAGCACCTCTTAGCACTCAGTGTCAGATGGGGCCTCCCAGTGCCCACCCTTGCCTCCGTGGCCCTGAACTCCCATGCCCAGGTACCGTGGCCTACACTCAGGGGCAGCACTCATATTAGGAGGGTCATAGGTCTCCCTGCCTCAGCAGGGTGCATTTGCAGAGCAAGAGGCGACGGAAGACCAGAGGACGCTCTAGGTCCCGGCTCATGTCGTGGTCTGGCTCTCCTGCTATTCCTCGACGTGAACTCCAGCCTACCCCTCATCGTGCAATCTTCCCAAGAGAACGCCTCCAGGAGCACAGGGTGAGGAGCACAGCCACATGTGTATACCCTAGTCTCTGTCCTGTCCTGTTCACTGTCCCCACTGCCGCCCAGCCCGGGCTCCCGGTTGAGGTTGCCTATGGTGCTCTGGGGAGGACCTGTTCTGGTGTCTCCCCAGGTGTCTGTGAAGAAGTAGAGCTTTGGACCCAGAAGCTGGAAGAACAGGCCACACCCAGGACTCTGGGTCCATACAACCCCTCACAGGGGTGTGATCCTCCTGCGCCTCTCCAAGGGTGTCTGTCACACCCTCAAAAAATGTTTTTGCCACAAACAGCCTCAGCTATAGGTCCTGGGTCAGCTCTTGGCTCCTTGGCGTTGGGCCAGGCTGAGGAAGAACCAGGCCAGGGCTCAGCCCCGGACAAACACTCCACAAATCCTTGGAAGACTGTGTCCCAGGCAATTTTGTCCAGCTGGGCACCTGCCTCGGCAGGGTGACTCTTGCAGTGCCTGGCCGTTGGCAGCCTTTGTGAGAACTGTCATACCCATGCACCTTGGCAAACCCTTCAGGGCTGCCAAGAACATCTCAGGGGTCCACTACCCCTCTACTGTTCAAATGAAGATGGGAGCTGGGACTCTCTGGAGCTTGGAAAGCGATGAAAAGCATGTGTTCAGTGGTGACCCACAGTCACCCCTCTGTTCAAGCTGCCCAACTGCCAGTTCTGTGGGCTCTGGACTGCCTTCGCGATCCCCACACCCCTGGGACCCCTGCTAGAGACTTCAGACCTGTTCATACCAGTGTGGTCCTCAGAAACATGGCCTGCATGTTAAGTCTCCCACCCCATGCCACCAACCATATACCCACAAACTCCCAGGGACAGGACTCTGAGCCCATGCTGGCACTCACCAGGCGACAGACAGGATGACATGAAGAGTATAAACCAGGGATGGGGGACATGCAATCAAGGGAGCAGAGAGACTTGGAGGCCACAGGCCATCGCTCACTGCCTGTCCCTTTAGGTGTTAGAAAGAGGGTGTGTAGGCCTGGAGCTGGCCGGGGCATGAGTGGCTGGGTCAGTAGAGACCATGGCAGGCTGGCGGTTGACCTGGGTGGGAGCTGGTCAGCAGGAGTTGTGGTTCTCCCCACCCTTCTCGTGACTCACCGGTCATCCTGGGCTGGGTGGACATATCCCGAGGAGAGGATGTTGAGGGACAAGATGTTGGGGTCAATCAGAGATTCGTCAGTTTCTGGAGTGTTTCGGATGCGACCTGTGGGAAGGGCAGTGGCTGGGTGTCATTGCCCAGGAAGGCTAGTAATCAAGGGATGCTGAGGCCTCTGGACAGAAGCCAGGGTGGCAAGTGGATTCCCTACATGACTGTTGGCCATGAGTAAAAGGCAGGCACTAGGGTGGACCAGAAGGCTGATGGGGACCTGGTGGCTCCTGTGACAGAGCCAATGTCTCCCTTCTCTGTCTCCTTCCAGGAGAGGGCTGCATTCTATTTTTCAACTCTAGTTACACTTTCTGGTGGATCTCAGCTACCTAGCTTAGCAAGCTACCTGTGGGACAAGGAGATCTAAGCCATGAGGGGATGAACCTACCCCATTTCATGCTTAACATAACAAAAATGAAGGGAGAAGGCAGCATTGTCCATGTATACGCCCTTTGAACACTAGCCACTCTTCCAGGGCCTAGGAGATGCCTGCTTTTGGAGTCCATCTGTCTGTCTGTGAGAGAGACACTTCATCTCATAAATCCTCACCCTGGAAGCAACTTTCTGCCCATTGAAAGGAGCACACAGATGGCTCACAAGTCCTTTGCTCCAGCAACAGAGTGACCAGCTTCCCTCTCCTCTGCTGCACATCCTGGGCAGTCCTGCCCAGTTCCCTGTAGCTCTACAGCATGAGGATTCTGGGAGGAGGCAATTTGGGATCCTTCAGCCAGTCCTTTCCTGATCCCAGACTCTCCATTGCTTGGGATACCCATGGCAAGGAGAAGTTTAGGGCAAGGAAAGCCTGCCCAGAGCAGATACTCAACCCTGGGAACTGGCCTTCATAGAGCTCTCTGCCTGAGGATCTGATGGATATACTTGGCAGGACACAAGAGGGATGTGGGGACTTGGCTAGGGTCATCTGTATTCCTCAAAAGGCCACCTACATGGAGCTCATGGCCCCAGGGTCTCTTGTCTTTCCTTATTTTGCTGGCCCATCTCCATAATGTCCACTTCACGGGGCCTAAAAGACCCATGCCTTCCTGGGAGCGATGCCAGGCTTGGCTATAACCTGAATGGGACTGAGCGTTCACAGCAGTATCTCCCCTACTTCCTCTAAGTCCCCATTGCCACCCCAAATTGGCAGCTTTTGGTGTCTTCATTTTTAGAAGAGGAGAAGAAGGTGAGATTTGAGGCAGTCTGGGCTGTCCATCTAAAGGGGAGGACATGGTGGGGTGGGACACCACTGGATGACAGCATAGGCAGAGCTGCCCCCACTCCAGAGATAGCTTGGTTCAGAAGCCAGGTGCTAGGCCTGACCTTGGTCTTGGAACTGATTCAGTTTGGACTCTTCCCATAGGACACTTTGATCACTGATTTCAGCTTTTTCTGATCCCTGACACAGAGTTTGTAAAACACAAGTGTCCATCCTGGTACCCAGATCAACTCTCCACAGCCCTGTATGTTGGGACACAGAATGACAGGTCAGTCTAAGGACATTGGTCCTGAGATCCTGCCTACCCAGGATTGGGAGGAGCTTCTAGATAGATATGCCTTGGCTCCAGGGTAGAGGAGCTACGTACTGGGATGGATATCTACCCATGTCCCCAAATGAGAGTCTAGAGGACAGCGTGGTAAAGCAGAGTTCAAAAGGGGAGGTCACAGAGAAAGACAGTGTTCTTTTCCTCCCTACAAGATGTGCTAGAGTCCCGACCCCATAGCACAGCGGTGCCATTAGCCAAGCTAAAGTCATCCTGGAGTGAGTGTGGCAGCCCTATGTCTGGTACCGCCACATGTCTGGTACCATCAAAGCGCATGGAGCCCGCCCTGCAAAGCTGAGGATTGGAGTAGTCTTCCACAAGCTAAGGACACTCAGGACTACAGCCATCTCCCAAGACCAGGCAAAGCAGAGAAGGACCCTGCAGCGCCCCAGACAGCATGCTTGCTGCTGGCACCCTGATTCCCAGAACGGTGACACCTGGTAGTTTTCCATTGTTTTAAGCCATTTGGTTGTACTGTTTCGACTACCCTGGAAGGGCAACACAGATTAGGTAGAAACTTGGGACTATAGCACAGATCCAGGGCTCTCCCTTACAGGCGATGGGCTGAAGCACAGAAAGGCTTGGTGACCTAGCCAGAGCCACAAAGCACAGGACAGAACTGTGGTTAGAACCCAGGGTTTTGCCCAAAATAGTCCACTCCTGAGGTAACCCCTGCCCGCACCACTCACCCACAACCAGCTCCCGCACTTCCTTCCAGCGGATGTGGCTTCCCGTCTCATGCAACAGCGTCACAGTTATCCGTCTCTGGATGCCCTGTCACATGCCAGGAGAGGGAACCATCAGGTGGCACTGGGGACATGGGGGACTTTGGAATAGGGCAAGGTTTGAGGAGGGCAGGTAAGGCTTCCCACCTGGTGGAGAAGGAAGGTCCCCATGCATGGCATCCCTCCACGGTGGTCTACCACAGCAGGGATGTAACTGGAAAAGACAGTGATGGTGAGGTGCAAAACCTCTCTCTGTCCCACCCACAGCATAGGACCTGGTCCCAGAGTCGGCAGAGCTGAAAACGGGATCATTGACCACCCCTTGAGGAGAGCAGGTCCTTCTAGGCTGGCTCTCTACAGCAGCTCTCATATTCTCTTTCATACCCTACAAGTCAGAAATCTACACCCAATGACCTGGGTACTGTGTGTAAGGGCTTCTGTGCTCCATGCCTTAGGATTGGGGCACTCAAGGAGAACCTGGTCCCAGGCATCCCCAGCCATCAGCTCAGAGCCCACCGACCTTCCCTTCCCATGTTAGCCACTGTGGATTCTCAGCTGCCCTCAGAACACCGTTCCCAGTGCCCTTCTTCGTCATCACAGAACAGACTCTTGGACCCCAAGCTGGTGCCCAACATGGGCACTCTGGGTACCAACTCACTCGCCATTGGCTTCCAGCTCACAGATCTCGAAGTAGACCAGCAGGTCGTACTTGCAATGGCAGGGACCTGGGGAAGGCCGCGTCATGGTGCTGAGCTTAGTGGCAGGTACTAGGAAGACAAGAAAGCAGTGTTGTCGTGGGGGTACTCAGGGAGAGCGCAGCACAGGCTGCACGGGCAACACATCGCCCAAACAGAGGTGCCCAACTGGCATACCCATGGCCAGGTCCCCCTAGCTCTGCACACTCAGGCATGAGAGATCTGGCACAGGTCTCACATGAGTGGCCACTTATGCTTTCTACACCCGAGCAGGAGCACGTGGCCTTACACAGCTGGGTATGAGGGTGGTGGCTTGAGACGCCGAGCACCACCAGGGCAGCAGAGACACTTGCTCAGAGGTCCTATCACAGGACCCGGCTGCCTGGCCTGTTACCTGAGCTACACTTTACCACAGCAGAATGTATCAGTCCAAGTGTGTCTTGCCAACACCCACACCTCCCCTAGGATGCCCTACACTCAGCTCTGCTGGCTCTCCAATATGTCTACCTCCTGACTGCTTCTGCCCACCCCGCCCCACCCCCAGATTCCTGGGCCCAACCATGTCTGTCCACAGCCCCTGCTCTGGGCCCTTCCTCGAAGTCCCCTTCGATTGATCATCATGTCACCTGTCACTGGGTCTAAATTGTGGACAGGGCTGAACAGCAGAGCACAAAGCTGAAAGCTGTATACTCCACAGGCCAGAAGACATCTGCTGTGTCATCTGCAGCCCGAAGAACCATTACATTCACAGCAGGTCCAACCACACTTGCACCCATAGTGTGGGCCGTCACTGCCCCACTGGACTCGGGAGAGTCTCACCTACCTGGCTTCGATAGTGGCATGACCCGGGGGAAGTGGCGACGTGAGGGCCTCAGGGGGCTGTGGAGGAAAGTCAGAGTGAGCAGACCTAGGCTGGTGTCTGTGAGTCCTGGGGCAGCCCAGGGCAGGGCAGGCTGATCAGAAGCCCATTCGTGGATCCCTAATTCCCCTGTTCATCAGACCCAGGAAGAACCCAGGTCTCCGTATACGCTTAGATGTGAAAGGAGGAACCCTAGGGACCCTTGGGGCCCTAGACCCCATCCCGGAGGCTCTACAAGGCTCCAGGGACGCAGTGCCTCAAATAATCTCTGTTGCCTCCCTCTTCCATTATCATATCCCGGTTATCCCTCAGCTGTGAGGTCTGCTCAGCTGAAGAGAGACAGAGTTGGAGAGGAGGGAAGGCCTTTCAACGTATCTCCAGGCCCCAGGGTGGCTGGCATTCCCAGCCCACCTCCTGGACACAGGGTGAGATGGCTTACGGGTACCTTACCCTTATACCCTAGCCTCTTGAGACTTCCCTCCCTCCCCTCCCCCGCAAAGAATGAGGGAGTCAGACAGATGTTCCCTTCCTGGAAGTGGGCAGTGGGCAGCAACACCCGGTTATGCCCTGGATGCTTCCCATGCTTGGCTGATGTCAAAGCTCTGACAGCAATGGTCTTTAAAGAACCTAGTTCCAAAGGAGAGAGGCAGGCCGGCCCATGCTCTGACCATCCCAGAAAGCTAAGGAGAGGGGATCAGGTACATGGGCTCTGTAGCCTGGAGACAAGGACACTTGGGTGACCTAGGCAGATGACCTGAGCACATCCTTGCAAAGAGGTGGGAATGGGTGCTGCTGGTAGTGGCCGAAGACCTCAAACACAATGGGCTGGCTCTTGATGTACTCGATGAAGGACTTGGTCACCTCTACCGCAATCTAGAGGGAAAAAAGGGAAAGTATGGGTCATATCTGAACATGTTTAGTGTCCATGAAAACACAACACTCCAGTCCCAGCCAGCCCTCAGCACTAATACCAGCCATGACATCCCTGGATGCTCTGTGTCTGTGTCTGCCCAAGGCTCATTGTGAGCAGCTTTCAGGAGTTCTATTCTGACCCTAGGCTCCAATTTTAAACACTACAGGTTCCCCTGCTACCTAACCACAATGTCAGTATTCCAACATGGCACGGAGGTTCTATAACCTGGTGACAGACAGCCCCCAGGACAGTCCGTTCAGAGGAGAAAGAATGGATGGGAAGGCCCTTGGGTGTTGGGGGATAAGGGCCAAGACTTACATTTTGGACATGGTAGAAGCCAAGAGGGGGTCCCCTGCCAGTGTTCTTCAGGGGCTCAGTGGAGAAGGCCTCATCGTGGCGGTGGATAAAGCTGCAGATCAAGAAGAAGAACTTGGAGCAAGGACTTGCAACAAGGACCTGTGGCCTCACTGGGCATTGCATGAGCCTGCGTGGCCCCCAGCACAGCCTATGTGGGCTGCATGCCCCGCAGGAGAGCATCCTATTTCCCAGTATCCCAGGGTATAGACATCAGGCTCACTTGAACTGGCAGAAGATGTCGGCATATTCAGCAGAGATGCTGGATGCCTGCAGGACTGTCACGCGGAAGGTAAAGGTACTGCCTAGACGGAGGTGGTCCAGGGCCGTGTCCAGGGGCCCATCCAGGGCAGACTTCTCAGGGCTATCTAGGAGACCTTCAGGAGGCACAGCTGTTGGGAGCCAGAGCAGAGCGCGGGGCCTTTAGATTCCATGCTCTTCAAGCCCTGGTCCCACACATCCGTGTCTCCACACAGTGGGGCTGCGCCTACCTGAGCAGGTGTTGTTGTTGACCTCGTCAGCTGAAGGCCCGGAGTCAGCACCCTGACCCTGGCCTTCTACAATGCGCAGCTCCTCCTGGGAGGTCCCTGAGCGGGACATCCCCACCACAGGGCAGGACTCAGACTGAAACTGTGAAGACACAGGGTTGAGAAAGCCCGGGAGCTAGATGGCTAAGCTAAAGCCTCCCTGTCACAGGCTATAGAGATCTGTGCCCCGGGGCCTGGGTCTCTAGGGCCCTGCGCCAGCCTTGCCACTGACCTCTAGATGAAGCACCCACCTCTCTAGACCACTCTACTTCCGACTGACTCTCTGGTTTAGATGAGCTGAGGTGTAAATGCCTGAGAAGAACACTCTGCCTGCCTCAATGCAAGAGGCATAGTGAAGGGAAAACAGGAACCATTCCTGGCCTTCAGTTCTACCAACCAGGGCACTTCCTGTGGCAGGTCACAGGCAGCTCTTCCATCTTGAACATCCTCAGACTGAGATCTGAAGTCAGACAGCTAAATAAGCCACCCACCCGAGGAGGGGCACTGCATGGGATTAATCCCTCTACCAGCTCCTCAGATAGCCTTTCCTGTGTGGGTCAGAGGGTGGCCTCAATGGGGTTGTCCTCATTCTCACAGGTTTTGGGGAAGGCAGGAAGAAGGATGGTAGAAATTATAGTATGCTTTGGGAACCCCAAGAACAGCTAACCCAAGAGAAGGGAGAATGGGGGGGTGCCTATTCTAAAAGCTGGCTCTACTTACCAGCTCTATGCCTTGCTGTGTGAGACTCAGGAAGATGGTTGGACCAAGTGGGTCCTGACAAACTGGGGGAGGGACATTGTGTGTTTTAGACAGCCAGGGATGGGACAGGCACAGCGCTCAGGGAGAGAGAAAAGACTCCAAGCCCATGGGACCCTGCCAGGACTGGCCCTTAGAGCCTAGGGTTCAGTGGAAGGGGTTCCTCAGTACACAAGGCAAACCTTCACAGTACCTTTTCAAAATGCTGGTCATCAAAGGAGATTTTAGCAGTTCCTGACTGACGGACACCTGAGCCATAATCCGGAGCCTCTTCGTCAGCTGTGAGAAGAATAAGTAGGTGGGTTGGTTGGCCAACCTGTTTTCCACAGTGGACAGAGCCGGGCCAAATGGCCCAGGACCCTGGAGAGGGTCTAGGAACCAGGTGACCAGATTCTTAACTGCACTGGGCAGCCAGCCTCACCTGGAGTGGCTCAGGAGTCACCAGGACAAGCTGACCACCAGCCTATGTTGCCTCAGGGACCCAGACACATGTCCTTGTCAAGACCTACTCATCCTGAGCCACGAACCTACAGTCTCTGACCCTGACCTGCCTGTCCCAGGTGCTCAGGGAGAACGGGAGGCTCTTGATATCCCTCCACCACCCTCTTCAGAGCCCATGGGCCCTACCATGCCACCTCCAGCATTGTGGCTACTCCTCTGCTACTACCCAGTCAGCCAACAGTGTCTGATAGCCAGGGCCAGCCCCAATGGGGCTCAGTGGATGAGCTGACCCCAACCCATGGCCACAGGGCATGGCAGGGGTGACAAGATTGTGTGTTTCCTAAATTCCTTTCTTCCATGGCCGCAGATGGGGAAATATTAGTTGTGACCCCAAATACACTAAAGCCTAGTTATCTTCTTATAAGATTTGGGGACCGACACAGATCAGACTTCATCATATCCTCTTTTCCTGAATATGACTTGGAGGACAGCAGGGCTGTGGCTCCTCACAGGCCTGGGCTCTGAGCTTCATACATCTTCCTAACGATCAGCCCTATCTGATATACTATCTGGTATAACTAACTGATATACAGAGGACCCACTGAGTTCCACTGGGTTTAGAGTGGTGGACCTTGGAGGTAAACCTGAGCTTAGATTTGGAGATAGGGTCATTCACCAGCTCTCCTAATGACCCTCTAGAGGGCCCTTCTCACCAAGAACAGAGCAAGATAGCCACTGTCCTCTACAAGGGCCATGGGCGAGCCCCTTGGCCTCTAGGAATACATGGACAAAATGGAGACATCTACCCAGTGTGTTTGGGAGCTGCTAGACCAGACAAGAGAAGGAGGGCCTTGCAAGATGGAGGAGGAAGGACCCCAGGAAGGAGGCACCCCAAGTGAGGACATCTTAGTAACGTTCACTTCCCAGCAGTGTGGCCAGGGTGAAGTGTGGCTTCTTCTAGCAGCTCATAATCCATCCACTCCTGGCTTTCCCTGCTAGCTGGGACCTCTGGACCATCACTGAGGAAAACAGTGACTAGACTATGCTCATCTAAGCAATCATGGGTATGTCATGGCTGGTAACAGGTGGGAGTGGGGGAGAACATTTAGAAATCACAGGCTGAGGAGAGTTTGAAAATAGAGCCAATTATTAGCTTAATTAGTAGAACTGAAGTCACCTAATGTGGCCAGAATGCCAGGGAAGAAGTGATTAGACATTTCAGAGGAGAGGAGGAAGAGGCATTTGAAGGTCAGAGGTATGAGAACTCAGGAGCGTGGGAGCATGGGATGTGAGAACCCGGGGTGCGAGAACCCGGGGTATGAGAACCTGGGATGTGAGAACTTGGAGTGTGAGAACCTGGGGTGTGAGAACCCGGGATGTGAGAACCTGGAGTGTGAGAACCTGGGTGTGAGAATCTGGAGTGTGAGAACCTGGGGTGCGAGATCCCGGAGAGTGAGAACCTGGGGTGTGAGAACCCGGGATGTGAGAACCTGGAGTGTGAAAACCTGGGTGTGAGAATCTGGAGTGTGAGAACCTGGGGTGTGAGAACCCGGGATATGAGAACCTGGGGTTGTGAGAACCTGGAGGGTGAGAACGTGGAATGTGAGAACCTAGAGTATGAGAACCTGGGGTGTGAGAACCTGGAATGTAAGAACCTGGGGTGTGAGAACCTGGAGTGTGAGAACCTGGGGTGTGAGAATCCGGAGTGTGAGCACCTGGGGTGTGAGAACCTGGAGTGTGAGAACCTGGGGTTATGAGAACCCGGAGAGTGAGAACCTGGGGTATGAGAACCTGGAGTGTGAGAACCTGGGGTGTGAGAACCCAGGGTACGAGAACCTGGGGTGTGAGAACCTGGAGTGTGAGAACCTCGAGGAAGGTAGTCTGAAAACCTGTGGCACATAAAAACCTGGGGGTACATTGGTGGTATTTGGGTGTGATAAGCTATGCGGTAGGAGAACTTGGGGTATTGTGGATCTGAGAGTATGAGAGTGACAGGGGCAGTGAGGACATGATAACCTGCAGGTAGGAGAGCCTGGGGAGTAGACAATTGGAGCATATGAGAACCTGGGCATGTCTAACACATGTGGGGGGTTGGCCTTCTCCAGATCCTCCATGTGCCCACCCTGAGCCAGCCCCAGACTAACCATGGCCAACCTGCAGCGTCCCACTTAGTCCCCTCTGTTCCTTTGTCTCCCTCTCTCCCCAGGTGCCAGGAAGCCGTGGGATAAAGACAGTGAGTACTCCAGGAAGAGACCACGGTCTCGGGCAGAGGAAGGAGTCTCCGAGCTGCCATTACAGTAGATGTTACCACTGACCTGCGGATGCCTTTTGAGTCACGACCCTCATACTGTTCTCGGTGTCCCTACAAATGTTCTCACCATGTAGGAAGTGCATTATAGGCCCACAGGCGAGCAAACTGAGGCCCAGGGGCTTCTGCAGCTGGCTAATCCTGGTCCTTCCTGGTCATTCCAGAGGGATGGGGTAGTGAAAAAGTCTCTCTTTTACAACGGGAGAGCCTCTATTATCAGGCCACAAATGAGGAGGAGGGAGCGTCTGCAGCCTCCAGCTTAGGCCTGTGCCTGAGACCAGGACCTAAGGGAGGAACATAGAAGAGAAACTGAGGCAGCTATTGAGAGCCACTCTGGCCAGGGACTAGGAGTCTGCAGGCTCCCTTGACTACGGGGAAAAGTGGAGAGTGGGTAGGTTGCTGACAAGGCAATCTCTGGGTCCACCTGATCTGTGGGATAGGCGAGGACTCCAAGCCAGATCAGGCTTGAGGCATCCTGGACTGAGCCTGCATGACTGAGATGTCTCTATGTAGTCTAGGAGAGTCTAGGAGGCCAGAGCCAAGGGCTCAGCACAGGAGACTTTTGCATCTATCCCCACCTGCCCACCTGTCCGTGAAAGGGAAAAAGTTTCGTGTTGGCCACAGGGAGGCTGGGAGTCCTGGGTAAGGCCAGCTTCACACTGGATCCTGCGCCATGTCCTCCCTCCCGCCACGGCCCACAGAGGCAAAGCCCCCCAAGGGACTCAGGCGCACACCACCTGGGCCCACACACACCTGAGATAGCCTGCACCGCCACACGGAGGAAGCCCTTCACCTCTCCCTTCTCACTGACGATGGCCACGCGGTGCACCAGGGGCACGGGGTACAGCAGGTTGCTCAGGTACACGAAGGCCCTGCAGGGGCAGAGCCATAGTCACGGGCGACCCTCGGGGTGTGACTCTGAGCTACAGCAGTGACACCAAGGCCAGCTCACACACAACACGAAGCTGCAAAGCGGAGCAAAGCGGCGGGACAGCCAGGGCGAACGCAGCGAGGGGGGCTGGGGACAGGCAAGGGGGGGAGGGGGGAGGGCTGTCGGTGCTCAGAGGAGACACGAGGTGGAGGTACAGAGAGGAAGGAAGGGGCCTCGGTGGGTGGAGGGTACAGCCCAGCTCAGCCTGGCCATGGCTGTCTGAGGACAGCTGAAGAGAGGGTTTCAGGCTGCTTCAAGGGCTGGAGGACCTGAGCTGAACAGGGCCATGCTAACAAGCCTCAACACGTCGAGGACAGATGCCTCTTTCCCACTGGGCGCCATCAAGCAACTCCTCCGCGGAGCGCCTTTAACAAACACCTGTGCCCTCTCGGCTGACCTGGAGGTCAGACACAATCCATCGCTAAGCATCACCCTTCTCAGGGCAGGTACAACTCAGAGCGTGTGGCCCATCACTCAGAAGCCTGTGCCCTGCCCTGATCCTCACTATCTATAGATACCACCTCTCTCAAGAGTCTTGCTGGAGTTCCCTCAGCCGGCCTCTCCATCACTCTGCCTCTCCCACTGTCCCTAGAGGGTTGTAGGGAACCTGTCACATAGAAGTTTCCAGTGATGGGAAGGGGCTCCGTGATGCCTGAACTCCTTACAGAATCATCGAAGCCCTAAGAGGTTCAAGACGGCCAGCTACATCTTACTGCCCCTATGTTCAGCCTCCATCTGGCCACAGGGGCCGATGGGTCCCTGTTATCTGTCTACTCTCCTGACAACAGCCCATTTGCACTCTCCTCTCAGTGACATCTTCTGACTTTAAGAATCTGTCTGTAGACTTTCTGGTTTTCTGTGCTTTTAATATATGTCCGAGCTTCAGCAAGTTGTTCTAGCAAAATCCTCAAAGTCAGGCCTCAGATGGTGGGAGGCAGCCCTCTTCAAGGGGCCTTAGTGGTTCCCCCAACTTTCCCTAGCATGGTGCCCTCTCAGGAAGAGTACTAGCCCAACCCCCTCTGTCCAGTTGGGGAAGTGCTGTGGAAAGGATGTGGACTGTGCTGACTGCCCTGGTCCCCTGAGCCAGACTGAAACCTACCTCTGCCAAGGCTCGGACATCCTAGAAGGCCCAGGAGGCAGCGCCACAGAGCTTGCTTGAAATCAGCAGAGCACAGGTTCTGGGCTCTCCAGATGTGCTCTACTAGCACTTCAGAGATACCCCCAGCTCTGTGAGCACTCATAGGGAGGCTCATAGATCTTACACACTCACTGCTTAACCTTCCTCCACTGTCCAGAACTAGGGGTTCTGGAGCAGTACTCAGATAGGTAGACTGAGGTAGGGCAAGGCCATGCCCAAGTCATATGGTAAGGCTCCTGTAGTGGGTAGCTATTCCAGCTTTGACCTGGAAGTACTACCCCTAGTGAGGCTTCTGGTACCTGCCACGCCTACCTATGACCTGCCCCTGGGGCGGGGCTGAGACGGGAGCCCTTAAGACCGGAGATCAGGATGTGCCGGGCCTCTTGGTTGCTCGTGATCCTGGATGCTGGTTGGAAGACCGAGTCAGAGTTCTCCAGAGAACCCCATTGGACTGCACCTCACCTCTCCCGGATCCTGTAACCAACCCTTTTACTGGCTGTAAGTTAACCCCAAAATAAACCTCCTTTTAACTACGTGGAGTTGCCTTGTTAAATCCCCACATTAGGCTCCCTATGGGGCCTATTTTAAAATGGGGTTGACCCCAGAGACCACAGGACCCAAAGAAGAAATACACATCCTGGGACAGCTTCTGCTCCCCGATGCCTGGAAGGTAGTTTATCAAGTATGTCTTAACAGTGATGCCCCTCAATTTAGCTATCTGTGCTCTCCTCTTTTATGGATGTAAAGAGTCTGGAGTCTAGCCGGGCGGTGGTGGTGCACGCCTTTAATCCCAGCACTCGGGAGGCAGAGCCAGGCGGATCTCTGTGAGTTCGAGGCCAGCCTGGGCTACCAAGTGAGTTCCAGGAAAGGCGCAAAGCTACACAGAGAAACCCTGTCTCGAAAAACCAAAAAAAAAAAAAAAGAGTCTGGAGTCCAGCATGGCCCATTAGAGCTGGTAGAATATGGCGCTCAGGCTCATTTCACAAGAGAAGAAACTGATGCATAAAAATATCAGGCAGTAGCCAGGGGTGGCAGCAAGGGCCAGAGCTAGGATGGGACCTGCAAGTTGCCCTCTAGGTAGCTCTCAACTCTGTTGTTCATTGCTCGTCAGCGCAACTAATCATGTATAAATCTTGTATCTCCATCTTTTAGAACTTCCATCAGAGAGGGAAAATCCAGGCTGCCGTGGCCCACATCCAAACTGTAGGAACGAAGTGACCCACATCTAACCCTAACCCTAATCTCCCACTGGAGGCTGGGGTTGTGTACTGAAAGAGACCCATTTGTGGCCAAAGCCCCTGGAGCCTCCCTGACCTCACAATCCCTGCACAGCTCATGGGAACTGCGAGTCTAGCTGCAGCTGTGGGGCCAGATGTTGTAGAAGACAAAAAGGATGCAATGCCCCCCCCCCCCCACTTCTCTATATGATCTACATGACCAACCCAGTCCACTTGGCACTGTGGTGGAGTCAATCGGCTAGAAGAGACCTCTGGGCCTGCAATGCCTCCCAGGGGCAGCATGGGTCTTGAAGAGGCTGCAAGCTGAATCTGGAAGATTTCTGTGCCCCAGTCTGAGTAGGACTCACTCAGCCAGCACCCCTGGGATGAGGGCACCTAGGCAGACACTGCTCAGGGGGACAATAGACTCTAGCCTTCATCTTACCTGTTCTCTGGGCACCAGAAACAACTAGAAGACAGTGTAAGCCACTGCAGGGTCAGAGAACACAGCCCTTGCCAACCTTTGGCATGCCACACCAGCCAAACACCCAGCTGCTCTCAAGGTCGAAGAACACTGTCCACAGCCACACTGACAAAGACAGGAGGTCCAGATAAGGAGGCCCAGCATGGAGCTAAGAGGCTCCGGGCTGCATGGAGCTATCAGTGCAGGCTCTTGCTGGGTCAACATTTACCCATCTGGTGCCCTCCCCAGCTCCTCCCCCAGAGGAGCTTGTCCTGTCTGCAGTACCTGCCCCCTGCTCCCATCCTCTGGATGTGTATTAACTAGGAAATGGGAGCCTCTGGGCCCACTGCATCAGCTAACTCACCCACATCCCCAGGCCACTGGACACCTAACCACCAGAGACCCTGGATGTGAGGAGGAGGGGCCCTGGTTATGGCCATGAGACCACTGCCCCGGATCCAGAGCACCTTGAAGCAGGCTCAAATACCCGAAAGAGGAGGGGAGGGAAGAAGGGGCAGAGCGGCACGTGTGGCGAGGCGGGAGGGAGGAGGCAGCGCTAACCACAGATTGGTGAGGTGCAGAAACGCATGCTGGAACCCAGGGAAGCCTTTCCAGAGGGGACGAGAGTGGGCACCCCAATTTCGCTTAAGCTTTGGAGAGAGAGCCAGCAGCTACCAGAGGATAAAAGGAAAACCAAGGTGGAGCCCTCCTCAGGACTGGGCCTGCATAGCTGCTGTGCAGAGAAGCCAATTCTTGCCAAACCGAAAAGGTCAGGATGTTGCCGAAATGAAGCCTTGCACAGAGCACCCCACGATACAGGGGGCCGGGCCTCTCATGGATGACTTTTGCTAAGCTTGGTCATTTTGTGAAATCTCAGGTCCACAAGAGGGGAAACAACGTTGGAAGGACCCAGCTCTTTTCGTGAGACTGCAGAGCCCATACCCCATTTCTCCTCACGTCACTGTCCCCTGTATCTCCTGACCCCTTGCCTACCTGACACCTGGAACCACTCCCAGGGCCCAGCAGGCATGGGAGGTCTGGTGCTATAGCCCAAGGCTTGTTGGGAGAAGCCCGTACAGAGCTGGCCTGGAATCTGTACCTCTTGCTCAGGCCCAGCAGGGTGGAAATCCAGACCCAGGCTATCTCGGAGGGAGAGGCTACCCACTTGTGTCCACCTGGCTAGCTCATCATAGCTAATGCCAGCCAATGACAGTTAGGAAAACTAATCAGAGAAGATCCTAGCCAGTGATCTGGGACCTGCTACCTCCCAGGGAGAGGGGTGCTTATACCATCACCTCCATTCAAGGAAGAAAGGAAGGAAGGAACTCCATAGAAAGTCCATAGTCTGTAAAGGACCATGCTCAGCCTTTAACTTTCAATACTTGTGCTCCAAGATCAAGAGTTCTGAGACTCCCATTGTCCTAGAAGCAATCTCAAACTCCAGGAGAGGATGCTACTGTTGCTGTTTCAAGCAGGTAGAATACAAACCCTAGCATTTCTAAGTCACCTTTGCCTTGCTGCTGCAGCCAGTGGCTAGACCTGCCTCCCTGTGGCCCCAACCTCAGCCTCTCTCACCTATTCCAGAAACTCAGTGTCCCGGGGGGGTTCTCTGCAAGAGGCTGCATGCCCATCTCATCAAGCTGGCCCAGTAGGTCAGGGGCTTGGAGCTACTGCCACCTGCTAGGCTCTACAAAATTAAGGCAGATAGGTAGAAGCCCTTCCTCCCCTACATTGGGTGGCTCACACACCTGCTCTTTTTCCCAGAACAGAGCGGCATTGAATACATAGGGTACCTTCTCTTTGGACAACAGTGGAATAAGCAGAAGCCACCTCAGCTGAACCAAGCTGTTTCCCAAGACAAGGGTTTGGGGCACCCTGCCTGGGGACGTCTTTCTTCCCCTCTCAAATGCCCCTTGAGCCCTGCACAAGGAGTCGCAGTCTTGGTCATTTCCTACGGCCTATCCTACAGGAACTATCCCAGCCATCCGGAGTGGGCACCAGGAGCTCTTGGCTGTAGCTGTGTGTTCCAAGCCCCAGCCTCTCCTGCCCCCCGGCCTCAGACTCTTCCCTGCCGAGCCAGAGCATCCGTCTCCTAGATGTGCACATGTCCCACCGTGAAGACACAAAGTGAGCCTGGCTCTCTCAGCTTCCTCAGAGACTAGTAGCCCTAGCCTGCCCGGCCCAGAGGGTCCGGTGTCTGCCCTGATCCCCCGATCGATCGTGCCACAGCAGTGCTTCTACGCAAAAGAGCTGGTTCCTCCCCAGCATGCGCGCCTCAACCTCACCAACCTTCCTACTAAACTGAACAGGGGGGGCCGGTCGTAAAACGGGTCCCGGCCGTCGCACAGCGAGTGCTCCGGAAAGACGTCGTCCTCCAGGTCCTCCTCCTCCTCCTCCTCCTCCTCCTCCTCCTCCTCCTCCTCCTCCTCCCCCACGCTCTGCTCCTCGGCAGGCTCGGTGGTGTCGGAGTCGGGGCTTGAGAAGGTGGGGGAGGGGGTGAGAGCAGCCATGCGCTCGCTCATGCATGTGTTGAGAAGAGGGTAGCTGTTGCAGCCAGAGATGACTGAACTGAGGTTAGTGCGACAAGACAGAAAGAAATTAACACCAGCTACTCCGGGGGAGGTGGGGCGGGGCGGGGCGGGACAAGGAGGGCTTCTGTTTAAAACCAAGCACCAACCATCAAGAGATGCTGCTTTAAAAGACAAGGAACAAAAAAAAAAAAAAATGCACCCAGTCTCCAGGGCTGGGAAGAGAAAACAAAACGAAACACCCCGGACTAACAACGACAACAGAATCCATGGTCGGTACAAGGCTCTGGAAAGCACCACCAACAGGTATGAGTGAGCACAAGGGTCCAGGTTGGCCCTAGCCAAAGCTCTTTGAGGACCTCCTCGGATGACGCGGGGGTCGGAGACTAGGTACAGACCCCAGATTGGAAAACAAGGAAGGGGCTGGTAGTCTCTAATCTTGCCTCTGTGTCCCCACCCCCAAAACACCAGTGACCTGCAATGCCTGCTCTAGGCCCCTGGGTGCTTAGGCAACACACACACACACACACACACACACACACACACACACACACACACACACACACTCACACTCACAGACATGAATCACAGCAGGTGTAGCAGCAGTGACAAGATGACACCCCAGGTCTCCTAAAAAAGCTGGCCCTACAGGTACATGATGAGGAATGACTGGGGTGGGGGAGACAAAAATGGAATCTGGCTCTTTCTTGACTTCAGGCCAGGGCAGTTCAGGGTCTGGGTTCTGACCCCATGCCACCTCTGTCCCTCACTTTTTCTGCAAGGATAGGGAGGAGGTGCCCACCTGCCCACCAGCCGGAACCAGGGGAAGCGGTCATAGAAGGGGTCCCCGCCAGTCACCACGTTGTCACAGTCCTCAACGACGCTGGAGGGCACCTCTGCGGCCCTGTCATACATCTCCCGCATCAGGTCCAGGCGTTGCCTGTCGGGGTTCAAAGATCATGTAGGCTCAGACCAGTGCCCAGGTGTAGCCCAGCACCCCATTCCTCCTAGGGCACCAGATTGGGCCTGGCTCCATCAGCCTGTCAGGGTCACAGGCTCAGAGGTCTGCCAGCCAGAAACCCCTCCGTGGCCCTCAGAATTCGGCATCCACAGGAAACGGGTAAGTGAGAATGGCAGGTCACCACAAATGCCTCCCAAGTCTTCCTCGGTGACAGTAAGGTGAACTGAACTGACGAGGCAGAGCCCAGCTGGGAAGCTGACAGAGGAGCAGGGAGGCACCCTATGGCAACTCAGAAGTAGGACTGGTAATGCAGCCCTGAAAGCTCTCATAGTGAGCTCAAGTGAGGCAGGAAGGGAGCGGAGAAGACAAAGTACTTTTAGATCTCACCCCCCAGGGAGGACAAAACGTAGGGAGGAGAAAATGAGATTGTGCTCTCTAGGGGACACGGAGTTTGACTTCTAGAGGGATATGCATCCTCTCTGATGGTGTTACAGTCAACCTAACTTCGCAGAAGAACTCAGGAGGGATGGAGGGCCTGTAGGCACACACAAATGGAACAAGAAAAGGGCATGCCTACTAATCATGTTTTACCGTCCATATCCGCTATCTCCAGGAGACCTGGCTGACCGGGAAGGGTCCTCTCTATCTAGCTCAGTGATTCTGAACCTTCCGAATGCTGAGACCCTTTAATACAGTCAGATGCGGTGACCCCCAACTGTGAAAGTATTTTCATTGCCACTTCGTAACTGTAATCTTGCTACTATTAGGAACTGTAATATGAATATTTGTGTTTTCCAATGGTCTTAGGTGACCCCTATGAAGGGGTCATCCATCCCCAAGGGGTCATGATGCACAGGTTGGGAACCTCTGATCTAGCTAATCCCAGAGATAGCTAACAACTCATAGTGAGCCTGCCTTCTACACACAAACCAACAGACCCCAAGTCCACACCACCTCCCCTCTTTCTAGAGTCTCATGCACCTGGCCAGCGTTCTCTCTGCCTTAAATCAGCCAGGACATTGAGAAACTAGGAAACCCCCTTGCCCAAGTCTGGCCTCATTCCAGGGAGTCCCTAGAGACCAGCTGCTCCATTTTTTTCCTCAGAAGTCCAGGAAACACTCTGGCTTTCCTGGCCTGCTCTGGTGCCCAGTCACGGCCCTGCAGGCTTTGTGCCTCCTATTTCCAGGCCTGTGAGTACATTCTACTCTTCTCATGGCAGATGTCTCTGTCATTACCCGGTCACCTTCACACATGGAGACTTGGCATAAGTTAGAGGAAGAGTCCAAGGAGACAGAGCGCTCTCACAACACACACGCAGTTAAAAAATTCAGTGATGGCGGAGCACTCCAGATGCCCCTCCACCTTCCCAGGTCCTCAGCCTTCTGGGGGCCGAGGAGGATGGGTTCCCTCAGACACGCAGAGTGGAGAAGCCAGGGCCCCCCTGTCTCTGAGGCCCTTGGCACAGACCCGGCTGGAGACACTGAGCCACCTTCCAGTCCCCTCTGCTGTCTACGTGTTTGCTCAGAACAAAAACAGGACACCAGGAGACCCACTGGCGTTACTGTGAAGCAGAGCCCAGTCTGTCCTCTCCCCGGGGAAGACCCCATCCGTCCTCCACCTCACTGCCCTCCAGTAGCACCTGAGCTTCTCCAGCGTCCAGTAGTGGGTGGCCCCATTCTTCTGGTCCTGGACCTCCACTGCCACGATGGTTCGAGGGAAAGGCCGTGTCTCTCGGTCTTTGGCAGCTTCTGGAGGCAGTAGGTCTGGCGGCAGCGGGGAGTAGAGGGTGTCTGTGAGGAGGACGAACTGGAACTGGACCTGTAAGGGGCAGAAGATGGCCATGCATCCACCCCTTCCTGAGTGGAAGCCAGGTTTCTAGGGGGCTTCTCCCCACGCCCCTGAGATCTCAGCTCTATATTCCATAGTTCACCAATCTTTTCAACTAACCACTGAGAATGGCTGACCCCACCCCCCACCCCCGTCCACCACTGCTTGTCGACTCTCAAGCAAAGCCAGTAAGATATCTATTTCAGCCGGTGCTTCCTTCATCAACCCACACTGGTACCTAGTTCAGGCAAGGGCCCCCAGTCAACTCTAGGGCTGGCTGAGTGCTGGTCTTGTGTTGTGACTATAAGCAACTAGACCATCACTCGTGGGGAACCCCCTCTGACGGGTCCCACCTTCTTCTTCAGCTCCACACTGATGGCATTGGCCTCCTTCAGGAAGATGGCATTGCCCCACAGCAGGTCCCGTAGAGAAGTGAACTGGTACCACTTCCATTTCCGGAAGGCCCACAATGCCAGCTCACACTCCCGCTCTGTCCACTGGACTGTGAGGAAAGCCATGTGGGTCATCAAAGAAAGCCACAATAGAGCCTACCACAACCTGAGTCTTGAAAGATCAAGATGGCTTGGCAACGCCAGAGGACTAGCTGGGTGGACCCTGTACCCAGTTCACACTATAGCTGGTCTGTTAAATAAAGTAGCCCTTCCATAGTCACTGGAAGACTTGCTGGGCTCCGGCCCTCTCTCCCCAGATAAAGGCTCTGATCAGTCCCTCCCATGCTGGGCTGGGGCCCCCACGCTTGAATTCCTAATTTCATCCTAAGCCTCTTTAGTGTGGAGAAAGGAGAATCCAGCAGAAAGACCAGCCAAACAAGTAGTGTGGAAACGCCCCCGGTCACCCAAAGATTAGGTAGACTCCCCAAATGAGCTCCCCTAATAGCTTAAAAATCAAAGCAGCTCAGGGGCCATATCACCAGTGACAGCCACATCTGTCTTGTGGGGCTGGTAGTGGGGAAGGCCAGAGCGGAGGTTGACATGCCCTTTGTTCATGGAGCCCTCCAGAGAAAGGGAATCCTCAGATGAGGTGCAGAGTGAACCAGGACTTTGGTCAAGGTCTCCATCTACCACACAGTGAGCAAGGCGAGCCCTCGCCAGCACCCATGGTTCTGTTCTGGCCCATTCCCATTAGCAAACATGTGCCTGAGTGTGTGAGATGTGGGGTCACTTGCTTCGGTACGGCCTCCCCAATCCTGTCTATACGATAGTACCCAGAATTAAGGAGGTCTATCTCCCAGGGACAAAGTTCAGATCGGCTGACTTCCAGTGAGGCACCTGGGACCTGCTCTTTCAGGCCCTGTTGGTGGGAGACATGCCATCTCAAGAGTCCTTACCTTCATCCTCTGGTTCTTCCTCCTCCTCATTCACCTCTGGGTAGTACCTGGAATCCATCTGCTTCTGGAGGGCCTCCAGCTTACTCTCATAGTCCTGAAGAGATAGGCAGGGCCTGTGGCACCACCATAGAGACGGAGACAGCCTCACCCCAGCCCACTGGAGTGCAAGAGAGGGCCCAGGCCAGCAGGGAGGGGGGCCAGAGGGAGCAGAGATCCACTTTCCCAGTGGGCTAGAGCACATAGGGGCCGTGAAGCTGGGTGGGCATCCTCACCAGCCTCTGCTGCTCCAGCAGGTATGTGGCTTCCTCCCGTTCCCGCCGGTACTGATCTTCCAGCTCCTGGAGCCTGCAAGAGCACGTCCGGTGAACACACGGCCATCAGACCCGGCAGGCGGGCAGCTGACCCCAGGCCTCACCTCTGCTCCATCTCCTGCTTCATGTCGATGCCCTGCTTCTCCAGCAGCTCACGCTGGGCGAAGGCCCAGTCCACTGGCTCAGCAGGCGTCTCTGCACAGGGTGTTCGCTCCCGCTCTTGGCGGGCCTGCTCAGGATGGTTAAACCGGAACACGTGGCTCTTACCCATGATGATGCGGTTTCCTGGGAGATGGAGGCAAAACCAGCCTTGAGGTGCCTGTGGGTTCCAGGTGCCCTCAAGGGGTGGGAGAAGGAGAAGGGAGAAAGGGGTGCAGGCATTTCATCTGCCTGGGTATCCCAGCACCACCCACCTCGGGAAGAGCATCCAACCCCCAAAACCCTGGCTCCAAATCACCTTTCTCCTTGGATTCTCTCTCTCTGTCTCTGTCTCTCTCTGTCTCTCTCTGTCTCTCTGTCTCTCTGTGTCTCTCTGTCTCTGTCTCTGTCTCTGTCTCTCTCTCTCTCTCTCCTTCTCTCCCTCTTCCTCTTAAAGATTTAAAAGAGGGCACCAGATCTCATTAAAGATGGCTGTGCCACCATATGGTTGCTGGGACCTCTGCAAGAGCAGCCAGTGCTCTTGGCCTCTGAGCCATCTCTCCAGCCCGATCTTTCTCCTTGGAATGGGTCCCTTTCTTGTCTCCCAAATCTAGCCCCTTGACTATGTGGTTTAGGTTTTGTAGGAGGGATGTGGTAAAGTTTAGAGACACAGGGTTATAGAAGCCCCAGGGTGCTGTAAGGGAAGCTTAATTGTGGCAGAAGTTAGAACACCCATTGGAAAGCAGATGTAAAGACTGCTCGTGAGGTTTCAGATGAGAACAAGGATTCCATTAGGACCTGGGCTAGAGGCTCTTCACACTACGTTCTGGCCAGAACCTGGCTCCACTTTGTCCATGTGCTAAGACTGCGTGAGAGGCTGGATTTCAGTGTTGGACTAATTAATTTAGCGGAAGACATGTCAAGGCAGCGTAGCATCCAGGCAGCCGTGGCATGGGCTTTAACGACTGCTGTTAGCCATGTTTACAGTAAGAATGGGGAGCAGAAAGATTTGAAAACTTGGAAGTTCTAGTAGAGCCAAGGAAGGTGTGTACACAGGCTGTCTCAGTAAGTACTTCCTTGTGTCCAACCATCCAGGAACTCAGTGACCACTGCAGCCATGATCCAAGCAGGCCCCGTTACCTCTCAAGCTGGCAGTAAGTTTTAGCATTGTCCAGGGATGCTGATTTTGCAGATATATGAACCATTAGGGTTGTGTAGTCACAGAGGCTTCCAAATAGATTTCAAAGGAAGCCCTGAGAGGTCAGGTAATATTTACAGAGTAGGGTTAAATCCCTCACAGGCAGACCTCGAGAGGATAGTATATAAAGCCGTGAGAGTAAATACTGTGTTGTTATGAAGACCCCAAGATGCTAGAGACGCCAAGAACACAGAATGTCTTCTGAGGAAAGCCATGAGCCACAAGCAAAGACTTCTCAGGAAATAAGCCTTGTGGGCTACAGCTGGAGAGGCCAGAGGGATGAGGCTACCAAGGCCTTTGAAGTTCATATCACACCACCACATGCCTTAGCTTCTGAACATGGAGCTATAGGATTTAACGTTTGCCCTGCTGAGTTTTTGTCTGGCTTCAGCCCCATTTCTCCTTGCTAATTTTCTGTTCCTCCCCTTCAGTGTGGGAATGTACATCCCGTCTCATCATACACCAGAAGTGTGTCATCTTGATTTTACAAAGGCTCGCCCTGAAGTTTGCTCTGAGTCTAAGAGGGCACTTTAAACTCGGGCTCCTAAGCAATGACGGAACTTTAAATGCATGGAGACTCTTGAAGACAAGACGGAATGCACTTTGCATTGTGAGATGGACACAGGCTGGGAGACCATGAGTAGAATGTTATGGGTTCAATATGGTGTCTCCCTCAAAGGTTCATATGTTGAAGTTTGGGGGTCCAGCCAGTGGCACTATTGAGAGGTGATCAGATCATGAGAGTACTAACTTCATTGGTAGATTAATCTATTAATTAGTTCACCAGTGGATGAGTGAGTGACTAGGGGGCGGGGCTTGTTGGAGGAAGTAGAGGGTATGCCATTGAAGGGTATATCTTGTTCCCAGAACCTGCTTATTCTTTCCTCTGCTTCCTGGCTACCAAGAGGTAAGCAGCTCTGTTCCACCACAAACTCCCACAATGATGCTCTGACTACCACAGGCCCAAGGCAATGGAGATGGACTACAGACTTGGAAACTGTGAGCCCAAAGCAGCCCTTCTTCCCCTAAATTGTTTCCTTGGATACTTTGTCATAGCAACAGATGGTGATTGACTCTGCTATAAGTCAGTTCCTTGAGAGTCTCCTTGTTCATGTGTGTATGCCTCAGACTCATCTGCCCAGCTCTGTCTGCAGCCACATGTACATTCATGCCTCCCACCATGCAAGCAAGAGCTACGTCATCTGGGGACCCACCTTATATATCCTAAATGACTTTCCCGAAAGAGACTAATGCTTCCATGCGTGGTTTTTATAGCAGCAGGCTGGGGATCACAGTACTGAATCCCAGGAAACTGGTGTTGAGAGGGTGGTGACCTGTCCCACATTGACTGCTCTGTAACACCACAGTTTGGCAACTGTCTGTCGTCTCCTGCCCTTTCTCCTGAGCCTAGTCCAACGAAGTGACCATTCGGGACCTCCTCTGCGTTTATAGTCTCAGGCCCAGGCACTCGAGTCCTCAAGTGCCCAGTTTGGGGACTAGAGGATCTCAGGGATGCTCATGTCCCCCTAGCAAAGCTGCTTTTTGTCGGGAGCAAACTGTCCCGAGAGGATGAGCACAAAGGCTTTGCCTCATCTACCCTGCAGTGCCCTGGTGCTCCCAGCCATACCTGACCGCAGGATGCTGGGCTCAGTGACTTTCTTGCCATTGACATACGTGTCGGCTCCTTCACAGGGCTCCAGGGTCACCACGGCTACAAGACACATAAGAGGGGTACTGTAAGAGGTCGTTACTTCAGGGGCTCGGCTCCCCTGGCCCCTGGTGGGCACCACTCAGGTTCCTCATTCCAGGCTGGCCACAGAACCTGACCATGAGTAAGACCCCTTGGATGAAACTGAGGGTCTCATCACTTAGTAAAGGAGAAAAATGTCAAGAAGGAGGCTCCTGGGCCCAAGCCAAGGCTGGGGAGGCAATGCTGAGCTTCACTTCTCATGTTCTTATTCAGGTCTCTAAGTGGACAAGAATAAGAAATAGTGGCTAACACGTCCCCAGGAGGCCCTAGATCCCTTTGACTCATCTGCACAGGAGAGAAATGGGGATTTGTGGATGGGAAAATCTAGGAGTATTAATTGTCCCGCGCACCATTTCAGGCCACCATCCCAAGGTAGCAAAGTCAGACACAGATTCAGTAATGGATTCGCAGGCCTGAGGATGGTCAGATGCCTCCTGGCTTGGACACCAGCCCTGTACTCGGAGGCATGGACACAGTGTCTGCACACCAGCTCTGAGGCAGCACCATCTTCTGCAGGGCAGTGGTGGGCAGGTCGAGAAAACAGATAGCTGCTCCCCAGCCAACAGGAGAGGGTGCTCTCCAAACCCCTTCAACCCTAGAGTGGGCTCCATCCAGGTGGCCCGCTGTCCCTCTGCCCGCACACATCCCTACTGTAAGCATTGCTTACACCTACCTGCTTACTTAACATACTTAGCACCCTCCTTGTCCCAGAATCCCACCATACCCCTGGGCTCCACCCTTCAAGGCAGCTGGCTCCCCGGAGCAACCACCACTTGGCCACAGGAACCAACCAGGCCTTTCCCAAATACCTTTCTAATAGAGGGTGTCACTCAGCTATCCTCAAGGCTCATACAGTTCCTGTCCAGAAGTATGATTCAGGTTCCACTTAGAGCCAGGAAGCTGGGCGGATGGCTAGTGCCCTCCGAGGGCTGACCCACTAGGTCTCACTTATGCCTGGTCAGCAAGATGGGGGTGGGCAGGATGGGTGTGCGGGGGGGGGGGGGGGAGGCAGGACAACACTACCTTCTCCTCCTCCCCGGGAGTCGCTCCGGAAGATGCAATGTTCCTCCTTGATGAAGTGCCCACTCAGGACGATGTCTTGCCGCCTCTCTGCATCTTCTCTGCCCACTCTGTTGAGGAATCAGGGGCAGCCTAGCAGCAGGGCCCCAGCACACCCACTCTGCCTGGCTCACTCCTACATGCAGCCTCCCAGGGATGCCCAGCTGGTTTTCGTTGTGTGTTTCATTTCTGGTTTTGTTTTTAAATACCAGGGTATGTGTACTATGGGGTTATGGGGAAGCGAGAGTGGGCAACAGACCTCCAGTGCAGCCCAGCTATACGGAAATCCAGATGGCCCCCAGAAGCACTTTGGAAAAGCAGTGTGGGCCACAAAGGGCTGATACCCAATTCAGCTCTTATGGGACAGTGCAGGATAGTGGGAACAGGGGGCCCACACTCCCCAACCCATAGACCCAGACTGGCTGGAGATGCTATAGCACCCTCACCTTGTGATTCCCTCAGCTGGATACCCTTCCCTCCACCTGATGACCCATCTAGTCCCTACCTGGTGACTCCATCTTTGATGTAGTAGAGGAGGCACTCAGACATCAATGGATCCTCGTTCAGGTTGACAAGATGAGGTGTCTGGGGAGAAACAGAAGGGTCACTCTCCTGGGGAGGAGCAGAATCCTCACAGTGGCCATCCCGCCTGCCCTCTGCTCAGGCACCAGACCACCACCATTCTCAGACCTGGCCTTGTTGGGGACATAGTGCCCTCCCCAGCCTGACAGAGAAGAAAAGAGACATGGAGGACATGGAATCTTTAGTAGGGCATCCAGAACCCCAGAGCCCCAAGCTCAAGCTGGCCTCACCAGATTGGCAAGTCCTTGTCAGGGAACTGAAGGACAAAGAAAGCCCTGGGTCCAGGCTCAGCCCATCTTGACAGCATCAGGCTCAAGGGCCTGAAGATTTTGTGGGGAGCTGGGCTGCAAGGGGATCATTTCTTGGAAGGCCCCATCTAAGGTTTAGATGGAATCTGTGTGTGTGGGTCCTGGATGTGTAGGGTACACTCTGGGTTCCAGGGTTGGTCCTGCACCCCATCCCAAGAGTCCTAGGCACCTGACTCTGCACCATACAAGGAGGCTCCAGAAATCTCATTCCAGGGGGACAACCTGGAATAGAAGGTTCTCCAGTAAAACTATCAGTAAATAGTGATGAGTGCCCTGGCCAAGAAGAGTCTCTCCAGAGGCCTGGGAAGAACCAGCCGATGGAGTCACCACTGGCCTACCCAGGACCTGCATGTTAGCGTCCGGGTCAAGGTGTCTGCCTCCTGTACCCCACACCCATTGATAGCTGCCTTCTGCCCCCTGTCCCAGGTCTGTCTTGCCTCAGACCCCTCCCGCAAGCTTCTAAGGAGCCATCTTCTACCTGTGTCCCAAGCAAGGGTCCTGTAACAAGGAAGTGGTGCCAGGATGGGACTGCTTCCTGTTCCCCTAGGGTATGGTGGGGTGAGCCACTGCCACGCTAAACTATAAATCCAAGTGCACCCTTGAGCATGGGTGTAGAGTTCTGACTATCAGCACCGACCATCCTCAACTCGTCTGGCCAGGAAGAGCAGAGCGGAGGTGGTACCATCGTGACTCAGCAGGACCACTACTTTCCTTGAGTCTCGGGAACTCCGAGGTCCTCACAGAGTCCCAAGCTAGATCGTGGCCTTTCCCAGCCCTCCCCAAGCTTTGGTCGCAGAGGTGACTGTCCACGTGATCAGCCCCCTAATGGCATGTCCTGGCAACATTGCCCCTCACTTGGACACTGGCGGGGATACATGGTGGGGACTCTGCAGTTCTGTATCCTCCTCTGGGCAGTACACTAACTAGTCTTGAAAGCCAGAGATATGTGTAATGCCAAAAAAGGCTCTCTGGCAACGTATTTCACAGTTGAGCAAGTTGAAGTGAGCCCCTCTGTGTGTGCACGCTGAACCGGCTACAGTGCCTTGAATGGCCTGGCTAGAGCCCACGGGGACACCTACACCTGGGCCTCTCTCATGCCCCCCACCTCAAGCTATCATTTGATACATTGTTTCTAAGCAGTCCCAGACCAAGACAGGACAGCAGAATCTAGGGGGGCTGACCCCCCCACCACAGGTGTTTGGCCCTATCTCTCAGATGCCCAAGTCACTAACTCCACTTCCCCCAGGGCAGCGTTTTCTTTGACACAAAGCAGGGCCTGGAAACTGGCTGTGGCTGGGGACCATCTTCCTGGACTTTTGCCACTCTGCCTTGCAGCCAGCGGAACCGCTCTGGGGAGGAAACTTCCAGAGGCAGCGGACCAGGAGTGGAGGTAGGTCTACAACACTCAGCTCTCCAGCCTGGGCATCACTCCCAAGTCTTGTTCCACTCTTGAGGGATCCAGTCTAAACCTCAAGCCGTTCAGGGACCCACATGATGTTACTCAGCCACCAGGACGTCACCACACAATGGAAAGTCTAAGTAAGGCTGACTCATGCCTGGGCCAGAATTCCATCCTGCCACACCTTCCCCCAGGACACCCCCCCTCTTTGACATCCACCCGTGGTAGTGCCACTTCGCCACATTGGCACGTGGACCAGCTCCTACCTTTTTGGGAGAAAACACACCCAAGGTGCCACCATCTTCCCTCATGGCCACACCCATCTCGGCCAGCAAGGCTTCCCTGGAAGACAGAGCTGCGGTCAGCACAGGCTCATAGGCTTCCAGGACTAGCCTCACCCTGCCCGACCCACCCACCAACCAGGAGCTATCAGCAATGCCTGGACAGTGCCCACCAGTGGGACTGTGCTCACCCGCAGATCTGTTCCTCAAGGCCTCGGTGGCCAGTGGCCAGTGCCACGCATTAGCTGCCTGGGTCAGATGGCACAGGCTTGTCCCACAGCTGGCACGCAACCTCCCCCAGGGTTTGGGTTTCCAGGGTTGGAGGCCAGGACTCTCTGACCCCGCCCCCACCCCCAGGCCTGTCCCCCCCCCCCCCCACACACACACACACACTACTCACCTCTCCATCCGGATGGCTTCTGTCCGCCGCAGCTTCTCTTCCCAGGTCTCATTGAGTTCGGCGATGATCTTCTCTGTTTCCTGGGGAGCGAGACCAAGCACAGTGAGATCCTAGGGAGTGTGTGCGTGTGTGGGGGGGGTGCGGGGGGGGGGAGCGGGGTGTCAGAGGATGCAGGGGAGCCAGGGAAGGGGCTGCAGAGAACTTGGGCTGACTCTCAGGTACCTCCTGGAACACGAGATTCTGAGGGGTCGAGGGGAGGTACAGCGGCCTCTGCTGTGAACGCACCCCATAGAACAAGGACAGCAAAATAAATCAGGAGGGGAGAGGAAGCAAGTGCCCCTGGAAAACACTGGACGCAGCTCCCAAATGTAACAGTCCCTTCTCAGGACTTGGCCGCGCGCCTCATCCATGGCACTGTCCCTTGTTCCCTTTCCCACTTATGTCCTAGCTCCTCCTCCCCAACACTTCAGTTGGGCCCCCAAGTCCCAAATAGGCCATCTATCCCACACCTTGAAGCTTTATGCTCCCTGCTTCTTGGTCTCCCTATATGACGCCTCACACTAGCCTCTGTCCCTTGCCTCCCTGGCCCTCAGCCCCTAGGACTGGGCCACACTGCATTCGGAAGGAGTGTGAGGCTGGAGCTAGCCAAGCACAGTGCTGGGGAGCAGGGGACACATCTGAGAGGGAAAACAGACAGCCTGGAAGTAGCTAAGAGCCTGAACATCATCTTGGTGAAGGCAGCTCATCAGGACACCAGATAGAGCTGCCAAGACCCACAACGGCACCATAGAGGTGCTGCTGGAACCCGGCGCCCCCACCCCAGCCACTGCACAGCCCACTGTTTCCTGTACCAGCACCAGCTCACCCAGTTCAAGACTCAGTGTGAATCCTGTGCCTGACATTCTTCATTTGGGCTTCCCTCCCCTGGCACTCAGGGTCAAGGCCATCCAGAGAGGTTTGAGAACCTTTGAAGGCACTTACTGCCCAGAAGTTCACTATCTGAACCTCGTGCAGCCTGGTGCCTGAATGCACAAGCTGTTCTGGCTGCTGTGGGTGGGCTGGCCACAGTGTACCAGGGTGGCCACATCCCAAAGACTTCCATTATTATATCACTCTGATCCTGAGAGGTGAGGCTGTACATAAGGGGTATCTCAGAGGTCACAGGCAAGAGTCCTCTCTCTCTTCTCGAAGCCGGCCTTGTCCCACAGGCTGATGTCCATCACCCCCACCCCCAGAGTGCCCTGGACCAGGCGGCCCTCACCTTCAGCCTTTCAATAGCCTCCTCACTGCCTGGAGCAAACAAGATGCGCTCATGGAGACTGGACACAGAGGCTGCACGGCTGGACAGGGCTGAGAGCGAGGATGAGGGGCTCATGCCCACCAGGGCATTGGTCACTGTGGAGAGATTGTTAGGGGCTTGGCTTAGCTCGGCCCCACCAGAGTTATGGTTCCTGTTCTCAAGGTCGGACATGTCTAAGGCAAGAATGGAAGGCAAGATAGAAAGGGAGAGAGAAGAAAAAGAAGCAGTTGGGGGAAGCAAGAGGCAGGGGAAGGGAAGGCAAGAATTGGGAAACACAGGCAAGGCCCGGCAGCCTGGCCCAGCCGCCCAGGACAAGCGCATGCAAGGTCTTCTGCTACCCTCAGCCCTGCCGCTCCCCTGCCTGACCCCCAGGCTCTCTCTCCCCTCAGCAGCACCCACAGCCCCTCTGTACCACATTCCACTCCACTCTCCCTTTGACTAGGGTCTTTTTGCCGCATGCAAGGTCTTCTGCTACCCTCAGCCCTGCCGCTCCCCTGCCTGACCCCCAGGCTCTCTCTCCCCTCAGCAGCACCCACAGCCCCTCTGTACCACATTCCACTCCACTCTCCCTTTGACTAGGGTCTTTTTGCAGCCCCTGTACCTGCATCCGAGGCCCACGACCGTTAGCCGCCTCACAGCACCCCTGCACCTGAGGCCAGGAGCTCACCTAAGCTCGCTCAGGCACCTGTCCTCCCTACACCCCAATGTTCATGTCCATCTTCTGCAGATGGGCTGCACCTCTGCTGCAAGCCGAGCTGTACTCAGCATCCCACTGAACCCAGAATGGACCCAAAGACTACCTGGAGAAGGAGCATGGAGGACACTCCTGAGGGAGCCCCTACTCTTCCACCACCCCAAAATCCCGTCAGCCCTTAAAGATGGGGAGTCGGGCTGTGACGCCTGGAGGAGAAGTACCAGGCCCTTCCCAGCAGAAGCAGACACACAGCAAAGCAGCAGCCAGCACAGGACAGCACGGGGCACTGGGGAAGTGAACCCCAAGGATCCAGGTCTCAGAATGGAGGAGACACCGCGGGGGCAGGACTTGGCAGCAACCATTGCTTTATTTCAGCCTCAAGAAACTTTCAGGGACCCAGACGTGGGGGTAGCTGGAGCAGGAGCAGGCAGAGGTAGGTCTGTCTGGGCCAGGAGCCAGGAGAGCATGGCCTCCTGGCCCTCCAAGTCCTCAGGCTCTAACATCTGACCTTTCTAGGCCCACGGGCACTCAGGAGTCTGGCCCCAGCCACTTTTGACTGCACTCTGCCTATTTATGGCCTTCGTTTCCCACACAGGCAGGGATGAACAAGAAACGTGGCTTGGAGGCAGATGCAATCCCCCATCGCTTTACAGCCCCGAAGTAGGGGAGGCAGGAGAGGTAGTGGGGTCTCCCTCCCCACCCGTGCTGCCCTGTGGCCCCCATGGCCGGGATGAAAGCAGGGGTGCGGAGCGGCAGTGGGGAATACACACATTTGGGTCCTCCAGGCACAGTGTTGGCTATGGGGAGGGCAGGCAGGGGAGGAAGAGACAGAGAAACAGAGCGGTTTGTCTCCCAAGGGTTCACGTACCCATCTCACAGAGTGAACAGCTTAGGGTAAAGTGGGTCTTCAGTGTAGGGACATGGTACCCACCGAAATCCCAGCAGCTGCAGCTGGCTGGCCTGTGGGCTTCCAGGAAACATTCCCTGGCCTGCTTGGGCCGGCTCCAAACCCAAACCATGCAATCCTTCCAGGCCAAGGCCAGAAAACCTGGCCCTGTCCTTGCCCGCCCAGGCCTCCCACCCCGAGGCATTCTGCCCAGGAGCTGGAGGAGGGATGAGGCTGTGGACCAGCTTAAACACTTCCAGACAACTGTGGCTGCGGTCATCAGCACATGAGTAGGAGGCAGCCGCAGGAGAGAGGGCCTGAGGCCCAAGAGCTCCCTAAGTCTGAGGCCCCTGCCCTACCCAGGGCAGGCTGGCACAGACACTCACTGTCAGTGATGTCGCCAAGACCTTGGGCGTACAGCAGGTCTCTCAGCCTGGTCACTTCATCCTTCAGCTCTCGAATCAGCTTGTTATTAGGGTCTTCATTGATAATGGCGTTACAGCGGATCTGTTTGGCCCGGTCTGCATATCTGGGCAGCAAAGAGATGTAGGAGTTGGGGGATAGGTCCATATAGCGTGCCCAGGGGGTGCTCAGAACTCTGCCTGGTGAGTTCGGCTGGGGAGAAAATCTTTGACCTAGGCTGGCAGAATGAGAAATCACCCCACTGCCCTAAAGGATAGGCTCTGGGACCGCTGACCAGGAACAAGCTACAGGTAGGATAATCCAGCCTGTCTTGTCTACTTAGGAAATTGAGGTTCCGGGGCAGAAGGCACAGGGCAGTGTCCTACTCCATACTGACACCCTTGGACCTGAATCTGACAGTCCAGGGTAGAGAGGGCTATTCTAGAACAGGGGTGCAAGATGCACGTGTATGTGAGAACGGCCACCCACACCTATCACAGTTCAGCATGCTATTTGTCATCCCAGAAGCACATGTGAATTTGCCGTGACATGAGCTCTATTTTCCACAGAAAGTGTACACTCTCTAGAGGCCAAACATTCCCAACCCAGTCAATCAAGCTGCTTTCTGCCTCAGGCTTCCCATCCCCAAATGCCCACCTCTTAGTGGGAGATTTTGGGGGAGCTCATTGGCCCTTCTTTGCAAATTTAAAGTCCTCCACTCCCACAGCCAGAAGTATGTCTTTTCCAGCGTGGCGCCACAGAGCTCTGGGCCACCTGCAGCCCTGAAATGTGCCCTAAAGGATACTAGGGACAGAACAAGGCCCACAAACACCCTGGAGCTCCAGCATCATTACTGCTGGCCTCTGAGTTCCTGCAGAATGCTTTCCAAAGGAACACCCTTTTTTCTGGTGTTTTTGGCTGAAACATGGAAAGACATGTCCTTACCCCAGGGTCCCCTGCAGAACATACCTCAGTGTGCTGAGGGTCTCATCATAGTTGATGTCTGCAGGGCTCAGGGCTGCCACCATGGCTGTCCTTGAGTTACCACCTGTGGGAAGACAATCAGTGTGTACATAAGGTCCTCTTCCCAAAGCTACAGGTCTAAGAGATGATGAAGCCCGGAGAGGAAACTGAGTCACAGTCCTGTGTTACGTAGACAGTGGCGGGTCGGGCCTTCCTTGGCTGCCCCTCAGCTCCCATTAGCCATTTTCCAACCATGGGCCTCCTTTTCCCTACAGCAGAGATAAGTTGAAGGGAGTCTGTTTTTGGTTTTTTGTTTTGTGTGTTTGGGTTTTGATTTTGTTGTTTGTTTGCTTGTTTGTTTTGGTGTTTATTTCAGTATTTGTGACCAATTTTTTCCTACTCATTTTTATCTTTTCCATTTGAACTACTCGCCTGAATATTTGCCATCGGGTTCTTGGCTTGGAGTGGGTAATAACTAAAGAAACAGCGGTTCTTGGATTCCTCATTGTCTGAGTGTTGGATAGCGAACCCTGTTAGGCTCAGTTGGCCCAGTGGTCCTGACAAAGTTACATGCTGAGCCTACTTCAGTCCTCAGGACTGACACTTGTCCATGCTCCAAGTATGCCCAGGCTTGCCTGCTTTACCTCAGAGAACTGTGTCCCTGATGTGTGACTCCAGTGAGTCTCCGATAGAGACTGTGAGGAGAGAAGGGCTTGGACACACACCCCAAGAATGGCTATAGGGGAAGATTCTCCCCGAGGACCTCCTCTAGTGCTGAAACTGGTTGTGACCCCATGAGAGAGGCCTGCTTCTTACTTAGGTCTCATCTCAGGCGAAGGAACAGGTGATTGTGCAACACTCCTGTCCTCTCACTAGGACCCAACATGCTTTCATACACGTGAGGCCGCCATGACACATGATGCTGGCCTGAGATCGATATCAGCGTAGCCAGCTGTGGGATGCAGAGTCATGTAGCCGAGGAAGTCAGGGAGTCCCAACCAAGATCTATTTTATCACCTCGGATGTCAGCTTCTCCAGCGATAAGGGCATTCAGAGGGGACCCTGAGGTCATGGAAAAGATGAAGGTCAGCCTTCATCTCTCAGCCTTCATCTCTCCATCATCTCTCCCCACTCAGAATTCAGGCAGCACGGAGGAGGTTAATGTCAGTCCCTCAAATCCTAGCAGGTCAGCAGGACTCCCAGAACCAAGAACTAGGTCTGTGTTATAGACACAAAACTAAAGGTCCAAAGAAGAGTGGGAATTTGTTCAGGTGCCTTAAACAAGTTCACCCACGAAGGTAGATGCCAGAGCATGCATTCTGTGGGTCCCAAGGGCCATTGTGCACCCCCCAAACTTGCTTTGGTTTACCCGCCTTTGCCCCAGGCCTTCCAGAAGGGCTGTACTACGAACCAACTGGCCCTTCCAGGGTTACTTTGGACTTGTCCAGAAAGGACAAGAGGCTGCGTTGTGACTAAGCAATGAAATATTTCTTTTCTCACAAGGTGATTGGTGTAGCGCAGAGGGGAAGTCAAAAGCCCAGTGACCAGGGAATTGGTGCAGCTAACCCACCGGTGACTAGGGAACTGGCACACACTCACCCAGGTTTTCCCGGAGAAGCCAGGTCAATACGGAGTCTCGGTAAGGGATGAAATCTGTCTTCTTTTTTTTCTTGTTCTGTGGGGACATTCAAGGTCAAGCCTGAGTCTACTGGAAGGGAAAGGAAGGGTGAAGGGAAAGGGGGAGAGGGAAGGAAGGGAGGCAAGTACAATGTTCTCAGTGCCTCCCTACACTTCACCTGAATCCTGGGGTGCCACCTCCAGGCAACTCAAATCTGAGTTGGAATCAAGGCCATGCTAGCACATCCTTCTGGCTCCTCCCTCACCCATTCCGATGTGTCTGGGTCACTCAAATGGACTCGAGACCAGGGATGTTGACATCACTGGCCACTGTGTCTTCCCCTACTCTGCTGGGACAGCAACCCCTTCCAGCAGGGTGAAACGTATTCTCCACTAATGAGACATTTCCAATGTCCACCCAGTCTCTGTTTCCCCACAAAACTCCCTCCTGTCCCTCAGAAGTCAACTCTGAGCCCCTCCTTTAATAATTCACTCTCTCTGTGCCTCTCCTGAGCACCAGTTGTGGCCAGCAGACACAGCCCCTGTCCCCTGAAGCCTCCATTCTAAGGGAAGCACACAGGTACCATCTCAAGCACACAGGTACCATTCATTTTCCTGGATGCAGACACAGTCCATCATCATCCCTAGGATGAACTCCACTACCTCACAAGGGTGTCAATTTTGGATGTCCTGAAGCCATACCATCAAAGTGGGTTTCAGAACCGCGGCACTAATTTCTCTGAGTGGCTCGTAAGAGTGCCCTCCTCCCCGCTGAAAGCTTGACCACACCAGGCACTTTCTGCTTTACCTCTGAAAACTCAGTGCAAGAAAAAAAAAATTTCTGGTTTGGTTTTCTAATGTCTATTTCCTGAGGTTGACTTCTCTGTCATATATTGTCCCACAGCCTATGTTGGTCGCTTCAGCCAAGGAGCCCAACAGTACCCATGAGTCTACGGTTCTCATTCCAGCCCCTGGGAGCCCTGTCCAGTCATCTCTGCCACTTCCCAGAACCGCCCGCTCGCTTGCTCTCTCTCTCTGCCATCTCAAACCTGGATCACTGCCACACTGACTTTCTGTTCTGCCGACTACCATGCCAGACCGTCTCACTCCCAATCTACGTTCATGCCTGAGCACGGCCCAGATTAAATCTGATTCAGCCCTGCTGAAAATCCACCCACTGCTTCCTATTAAATTACAATCAGCCAAACTCTAAACTGCAGACCAAAGATCTCACATTCGTCCTCAGCCTCCTTGTCTTTCCTCATCTATAGCTGCCTCCTCTCCAGGTTCTGTTCCTCAACCAGCAACTTCAGAACTCACTCCGTTCCTAGAAGTTTTTATCAAAGTCTTTCACACGGCTCGTTATACTGTTCTCACAAGGTCTCCCACCGCCTCACTCTCCTCCCTCAGTCCCTCACAGTTAAACACACCATTCCTCAAGCTGTTCCTCACAGACCCTCAGAGTTCCACACCATTCCGCTCAGGGTTCCTCACGCAGTTCTCAGCCTCACAGCTGCTGAAGGGTCGTCACGCAACTTTTTCCCTAAAAAGGCTTCTTACTATCCCTCAAACCTCTCACAGAATCCCTTACATCATCACCCATTTTTCAGTTTCCCCATAAGTCTTCACAGTGTTCATAAGTTACACACGTGCGTGCACACACCACACACACCTCACACTGTTCTTCCACACAGTATTCACATTTCTATACAACTACTCTAAGTCATCGGCTTCTCTATAGTTCCGGCACCAACTGTCCACACAGCTCCTCACAAGTCTTCAAGCATGGCCACACAGGTACTTCAGACACCACTCCTCACCCAGTTCCCCACACGATTTCTCCTAAACCCACATACATCCCCTCACAGTTTCCCACATAATTCCCCAATCCTAGACACAGCAATTATGCAATTCAGTAACATTCTCTCCACAGTTCATTTTCTATCAAAATTCTCCACAGTTCCTCAAACAGTTCTTTAAAGTTCCTCACACAGGTTCCCACACAGAACCTCAAAGTTCCTTCATGTATGTCCATGCTGCTCCTATTCCTCATTCAGTTGCCCACGTAATTAAACTCCCCGAAATTCTTCATACAAATCCTCAAAAGTCCTGGACATGCTTCCTCACACAGTTTCCTAGTTTCTCACAGCTCCTCACAACGCTCATGTCTCTTGGGCACTCACAAACCACAGCATGATTGTAAATACTGTCAACTTGAAAAAAGGAAATCTACAATCACCTAGGAGACAAATCTCTGGGCATGGCTGTGACAGAGTTTCTAGTTAAGTTAATTGAAGTGTGACGAACCAACATAAATGTGAGTGACACCATTCCCCTCACAGGGTTGACACGGCCCTGGACTGAATAAAAAGGAGGGAGCTGAGCTGCAGTATTCATTACTGTCTGCTTCCTAAGTCCCTGCCCTGCCTTCCCCACCACGGTGGGCTATATCCTCAAACTGAGCCAAATAAACCCTTCCTTTCTCTGTTTAGAAACATTTATTTACACACAGGAGTGCTGTGGGATGTCCTTCCATATGTTGTGACTACATGCTGCTCTCATTGGTTGATGATAAAGCTGTTTGACCAATGGCGAGGCAGAATAAGGTTAGGCAGTACATTCAAACTGAAGATGGAGATGAAGAAGGACAGGGTCGGGCCAGATGCCAGCCAGCCGCTGAGCAAGCAAGACATGTAGAAAATGAGGTAACAAGCCATAAGCCACATGGCTAAACATAGATAAGAATTATGGGTTAAGTGTAAGAGTTAGCTAGTAACAAGCCTGAGCTAATGGCTAAACATTTATAAGTAATATTAAGCCTCTGAGTCAATAATTTGAGAAGCAGCTGCCGGGTATTTGGGAGCTGCTGGCAGGACAGAAACTTCCGTTTACACACTGTATACATGTGGCGGTCAGGGGACAACCTGTGGAGTTGGCTTTTCTTTCACCACGCAGGTCCGAGGGCTCAGACTCAATCAGTCACGCTTGGTGGCAAGCACCTCTGCGCACTGGACCATCTTGCCGGTACCCTTCCCTTTTCAGGTTGTTGTTGGGGATTTTGTCACAGCAGTGAGAAAAGAATCACCACGCACATGCTTCATTTCAGTTTCTTTAAAATGCTTCTGTCATTTCGAAACCGTTCACATACTCCTCGCAGTCCCACAAAATTCACGTTTCTGATGATTCCTCATGAAATTTCCACGGAGCTCCCCACAATTTCACAATTTCATCTCAAATTCCCATAATACCCCCCACCCCCCCACAGTTTCTCAAAATTCACATAATTTGTCAGTCCCCGTCAGAAGCCATCATCAAGTTCCTCAGGCATTTCCCCCGAGGTTTCTCACGGTTCCTCAAAGAACCCCGGGACAGTTCCTCACAGCTTCCTGCACGTCTCCACCCAGCGTAAGGCATTCGCTCTCACTTCCTCACACCCTTCCTTCCAGTCTATCATGTGGTATTTCACAGTTGCCCACACAGTTCCTTGTGTTGCCCTCACACAATTCCTGCACCTTTACACACACTTCCTCATATAATTCCACGCGCTTTTCACCTCCTTTCTCTCATATTGCCTCTTAGTAGCTCCCACAGTTCCCTACACATTCCAAACTTCTACCACCTCAGCATCTTACGTCAGCCCTTCTGGCTCCCCGCCAGGGCTCAGGTCTTCTGCCTGAGGCCGAGTTTCTCTGGAAAGCTTTCTATCCATTCAGATGAAAGGATTTCACTTTGGGGCCACCGCTGAAGACCTTCCTCACCCTGTGTAGAATTCATCCCAATTTGTAATTACATTTTCATGTTTCTGTTTACCGTGCCCCTCCCCAACACGGAGCCATATGCGCTGTTCATCCTGAGACCCAGCTGCTAGCACAGGTCCCCAGCTCAGAAGTGCACTCTGTGTTTTTTCATGGAGTGAATGAATGGGGTGTAGACTCTGCTGCTGAGGTGTACATAGTTGGGGCCAAGGGCACTCAGTTTCCAACCCCTCTCCCTCGAAGTTAAAGAACTCAGCTTACCTTGTTGGGTCCAGAGTCCTGAAAAACAAAGAACAGAGAGTCTAAGAACCCAGAGGTTCTAGGGGTACGGGGGTACCGTGGGCAGGGAGGACAGGCTGGCTCCAGAGGGACCGATGGTAGGCAGAAGCCAGGTATCTGTCACTCACTGCCCAGACACAGCTGGCCACCCTGAGCTGGTCATGACACAGAAATCAAGTAAGAGTGTGACTTCTCAGGCTGCTGTCACACAGCAATCTTCGCATACTCTTAATAATTTCAGAATAGGATACAGTCTCTAGAATCCTTCCTTGGATGTTTTGGTGGGTAGACACTGCTGTCTGTCCTGCAGTGTCTGTCACTCCTAGCTCCTCGCCTCCAAGGACTGTGGGCTCCCTCTAGGGGATGGCCTTTGTCAGATCAGCACTGGTCAGAGCTAAGCGCTGTACTACCCGTCCACAAGGACGCCAGTCAGCACGTTCACAGCTGACATGTGGTAATCCTTAGAAAGGTGTGATGAAGGAGGCACATCATCCCTTTGTTACAGGTAAGAAAATCAGGGTTCTAGAGAGTAACAAGGATTATTATTTCATTTCCATCTCTAGACTTACCCTTGAGTCCCAGCTCTCTCTCTAAAAATAGAACCTAGGGACATGCGTGAAGACACCCAGCCTTTCCTTGGGGGCAGGTGAGGGTCACACCTCTGTAGCCCATTCCCACCAATTGAGCTCCAGAAGCCCGGAGCACGCTCACCATTTCAGCCAGGGCAGAGATGACCTTTCCCAGGGTGGTCAAAGACTTGTTGATGTTGGCTCCCTCCTGTGTGTAGAGAAGGTGATCAGGGGGGCAGGTGGTACCTGCAGCCTCTTGATCTAGTATGGTCCCCAGGGGTCTGGTCTGTGTGGCATGGGGCTGAAGCCCTGAAGCTGATCTCTGAGGTCACTAGGCACAGAGGATGCTGGGGCAGGCAGCTAGCTGGTCAGAGGTCCAGAGTTCTTGCTCAGCTCCCATCAGCATCCTAGATAATCTCTTAGATGTCCCCACACAGTTCAACTTACAGGGGCCCCTTCCCAATCAACAGACCATAGGCACGATGAGTCAAAGGTAGGAGACACTCAGAAAGATAAAAATGCTCCTTCCTGACATGCAAGATTGATTTCAGAAAGGGTGTGCTCAGGACACAGGCTAGTCAGCTCAGTCCACTGCTGCCCCACAGCCTATCTCCTCTAGGGTGGGAAATAAAATGTACTGGATATGAAGTACAGTGAAGGACACTACGAGCTTACTCTCTGGCTGGTATCTGTCCTTGTATACTAGAGCTGGGGTGCTGAGATTGGTATTCTGTCTACTGAAGACCAAAGACTCCAGCCTGTGTACCCCACCATTCCTGTACAGGCTTGCCTTTGACAGTGGCCCAGTCTTGCTCCATCCCCAAACAGAATTTCTGTCCGGCCCACCCTGGAGCAGCAAATGCTTGGACACTGGGCCTCTGAGCGGACTCACTGCCCTTTCTGGGTGTGATAGCCTGGCCCTACCTTGAGTCGTGTGCCCTTGGCTCCGGTGGAGTCTGCTCGTTCACTGCCAGCCAGGTCCACAAGGCTGATTTTGCTCACCTGAAATGGCAGATGCATCAAATGCAATCTCCTGCCGCAAGCCCCTTTAGGGGCATCTTGTCCCTCTGAGGAGAGTCTCATGAACCACTTGAGGAGCTATGGCCACACCCCTTCCCTGGGGTCTTCCCATCTTTGATCCCCCCAGTTTCCTTCTTCATCCCCATTTACAGCTTTTTCAATGTTCTATCCCAGCAAGGTACCACACCACCTCTTCAGAAGCTGCGCACATCTCCCACGGCCCTGCCTCCTTGGGCTGGGCGTGCTATACAGCAACACAGGAAATAGGCTCAGGTACTGTCACCCATTTTCACAGATGTCTCTAATCATCTGTCATGGAATTTGAACTCAGATCCATGAAAGGCCTTGGCTGTTGCTTGGCTGCCTCATAGGGCGCTGGCCAGGTTCCCTGCAGAGATGTAGTCAATTACATGACTCCAGGAAGGCACAGCCTCTCCTGACCATCTGGATGTAAGAGGAATCTTCTCAGAGAAAACCCTGGCAGTGAAACCTTGTCCTCTCCAGTGGCCCCAGCCCTCTTCTGCCTTCCTGAGCCTCTGACTATTTCATGGGGACACAGTTGGGAGCATGGCACCAGGTCCAGGTGATCCCACCACTGTCAGGGAGCTTAGAGGACACTTAGCTCCTCTTCAGAGCTCTTTCCCCAGGCATTTGAGAGAATGTTTGCACAGAAAGACCTCCAGGCAAAGAGACACAGAGACCAACAGGCTCAGAATGACCCCGCTACCCTCTCAGAAGCCCACAGATTGGATCATTAAGATAAAGACCCCCGGAAACAACACCCAGACAATGTCCCAATCCATTGAGAATGCCAAGGTGTGCCTTGTAGGAAGGGCATCTGGAGCATGGACTGCCAGGGCTGTGCTCCCTCAGCATAGGCACGCTATCTAAGAAAACACTGCCCACCACATGTCCTATTCCCAGTTGGGATCCTATCTCTCCAGGGAAAGTAGGAGACCCTGCCCTACCAGCCTTTATCAAGAGTCCACAAACACCACTGTAACCTTCCACCCCCAACCCAGTGACAGCTACCACCCTAGGTGGAATCTGCCCACCCAGACCACTCCACATGCTTACTTTCTCTGTGGTAATGTTGGTCTCTGCATCATGGCGCTTCTGGGTGAAGATGATGTTGAAGACGGCGTGGGAACGGCTGCTGGTCTCATTCATGTTTGTGGCCGCCACAGTCCTGGGGGCAAGAAGCTGCTTGAGGCTTTCTGCCCCTTACCCGGTGGTCAGGCATGAGGGTCACTAGTGGCAGCAGTGTGCTCCCTTAGGTCACTGGAACTCAAATTCTTCAGCCCTGCTATGACCACACTACCTGACAAAACTCAAGACCAGTTCCCACCTGCTGGTCCATCATGGACGTGCTCAACCCTCAATAATGTCATAGATATGGGGGCAGGGGTACAGTGTCTCCAGTGCTTCCTGCTACTAAGGTTCAATGTCACCCAACTGGACAGAAGTCCTCACAGGCTTTGATGCGGGAAAGCCCCTTGGAAGGGAAAAATACCCATCACCCATCTCATGCCACTGCAGCCACTCTTAGGAGAGTGCCATGTCCTCAGTAGCCATACCCCACAGAAGGTAATATGGGCCAACTATGTGGCCCATCAGGGAAAGAGCCCAAAGCTGCTCGAGACAGGTGGGGGTTGGTCCCTAACTGCCCCAGTCTGCCAAACACAGGCTGCACAATCGGGACCCCAAGGGACACTGAAATGCACCATCAGAACCCCAAGTGAGGCTAGGCTGCACCATCAGAACCCCAAGTGAGGCTAGGCTACATAATCATAGAATCTCCCAAGATGGAGTTCACTGCAGCAGCTCAGAACCTGCAGAGGACACACTGTCCCTTACATGCGCTGAGGGGCTTTATGAACAACACTGAAGGACTGTAGTGGGTAGCCATTCCAGCTTTGATCTGGAAGTTCCAACCCCCATTGAGACTTCGGCAACTGTCACGCCTACAAGGCGGGGCCAAGGGAGGCGCCCGGGGACCCAAGATCTGGATCGGCCAGCGCTCTCTCTGTTGCGGGACCCTGGATAGTGGAGGTGGACCAAGCAGAACTCCAGAGAACACTGCTGGACTGTGATACACCTTCCCCAGACTCCGCGACCTACCTATCCCTTAATTTGTAAGTTATGCCATTAAATAAATCTCCCTTTAACTACGTGGAGTGGCCTTAATAATTTCACCAATAAAGGACTGTTGGGGTAGCTCAGGACACACACACACACACACACACACACACACACACACACACACACACACACACTACCCCAGGAGCTGAAGGCAATCACCTGAGCAACCTGGGGCAATCAATGTGTGTCAGAAGGACCATGAGGACAATCAGTGTCCCAGGCCAAAGGGAGTGGATTGCTTATGGCCACCATGATGAACCCTCACAGTGTCTAGACCTAGGCCTAACAGAACAGCTGCCCTTGGACTCAAAGACTGGCTCGGAGCTATTGGTATTGCTATCAGAGCCTTGTTGTTGGAGGTGACAGTGCCACACAGCCCATTTGCTCAGCCTATGAGCAACCCTCACGCAGCTGGAAGCCAATGCCTCTCTCAGGCTGACACATGCCCTCCGTGGTCTGGCACATGAGGCCCATGCCTCCTTGGGAGCCACAACACAGACCTATCAGAAGGTGAAGTCAATAGTGCCCCCAAGAACCAGGCCAGAGGTGAATGTGGCTAAGGAGGGTAAGTCATCCTACCTACCTAGCCTTGTTCCCTGAGTCCATGAGGTCCTGGATGTCATTGTAGGAGGTTACAGCCAGTTTGGAGAGATCTTCCACATAGGGCCCCAGCAAAGGGTGCTCCCTCACACGCAGGTTGCCTTTGTTCTTGGGGTTCAGGAGGTCACGGACCCGCTCACAGTAAATCTCCATGTAGCTGACCTGAAGAGCAACACCATCGAGACCCCAAGTAAGGCTAGGCTGCACCATCAGGACCCCAAGTGAAGCTAGGCTACACAATCAGGACCCCAAATGAGGATGAACTACACTGTCAGGACCAAGTGAAGCTGAACTGCACCATCAGGACCCCAAGTGAGGCTGAGCTGCATCATCAGAACCCTGTGGCATGGCAGAGAGTTGATCCTTGGAAAAGGGCACACAGGGCATCAGCCTGTGGCCTCTGCATGAGTGTGGATGTCATCCCACCTCTAACTGTCCAGCCCTTCCTCCATGTAACTGACAGGACCAAGCTACACCATCAGGGACTCCAAGGCAGGACAGTGGCTGCCTGCCTACTGAACAGGACACACAGAGGTCCTCAGCCAGGCTCAGCCTATTTCCACCTACCCAGCCCTCTCCCACTCAGAGCCATCTTGAGACTAGCCACATAGCACAAACCGCTGTGGTCACTCTGGAGCGACCTCAGCTTCAAGGATGAAGCCACAGTACAGCCCAGGCTTTGTGGTGTCTTCCCCTACACCGGGCAGAATGAGTAGCTATGTAATAAACACCTGCCAGAGGTCAACTTCCCATCACCCCTGAGCTCTGAGAGTTTCCAAGTCCCATGTGGGCATACTGACACAGTCATTATGCGGATAAGTGACAGGAATAGATAATCATTTTAGGTCACAGAAGCATCACCGACCATGCCTAGAACTCCCCAGATCTACACTCAGAAGCAGGCAGCATGCAGGCGGTCCTACCTCCACGGAGTAGGACATGTTGTCATTGGTCGTGTCATTGATGCGAGAGAAGAGGTCTTCACAGAGCTTCAAGGATGGAGGAAAACATGTTAGCTGATGAGGGCTGGTGGCCTGGATCCCTGTCCCTCATGGTGCTGTGGGCAGCTTGTACCCAGACGGGGTGCTGCTCGGTCAGACCCCTCTGGTCCCTCCAAGATACGCATTCCAATGTAAAGGCCTGAATCTAAGCACCCCATCTTCTGACTCTAGTGTCCCCCTGGTCAGTATCTGACCCTTTCCGAGATTATCTATTTGTCACCCTGTCCTCATCTGCATAGAGGCTGGGGCCATGGTTCCTCAGCGGACCCAACATTCCTCCTTCTCTGACCAGGACAAGTGCTGGCCCAGCTTGGATCCAGAGACCTCCTGCTGGGAGGAGAGGAAGGGCTGGGAGAGGTCAGACTTTTAGTGGCTTCTGAGGAGCCATCTATATCTCAAACATGTTGTCACCCCTTGTCCAGGCCACCTGACATCTGCCCCCAATCCTCACAACCCCCACAGAGAACATCTCCCCAGCCAGTGCCTTATCTTATGTATATGCCCCCACTGGGCACTGTCAAAGGCTGACCCCCTCCTGTAGCGCATCCCAGGTCCTACCCCTTCCTCTTCCCAGGCCACCTCCCATGACCCTTTCTAGGCCCCACGCATACCTGTGGGATGATGCCTTGTTGGTCCTTCTCTTGCTTCCCCATCATGGTGTAGGACTTGCCCGCCCCTGTCTGCCCATAGGCAAAGATGCACACATTGTAGCCCTCGAAGGCATGCTGGAGCATCTCTTCTCCGATGTCCCTGTACACCTGCTTCTGAGAGGCATAGTTGATATCCTCGGGCTGCAGAGAGAAGAAGTGTGGCTGTAGAAGGCTATGGGCCCTGAGAGTGTCCCTGAATCCTCGGAGCCCAAGTAGGGCCAGGGCCTCCGGATGAAGGGCTATGCTATAGTACATCCTAATCTTGACTGGGAATGGCTTTCTGAGGGGTCCTCTGAGTCACAAACGAGAGTCAGAGGGTGGCTGGGCAGCAGAGGGGGGTGAAGAAATCACAGCAGAGTGTAGCATGTGCAAAGACCCAGAGATAAGAGAGAAGAGCTCAACCCAGCCGGTTCCTGTGACAGTGTTGGGTTTAGCAGTAGCAAAAGCTGAAAGGAGGCAGGGCTCAGGGGTTCAGGGGCTCAGGGACTGTTTAGGCTGGACATTATCCTGAAGGCAGAGGGTTCCTCAGGCAAAGGGAGGACATGGCCAAGCCAAAGGGCACAACCATGAAGGAGGACTAGATGGGGAGACAGCACTGAAGAACTGGGGCTACATTCAGAGATCCAGAGGCCAAGGAGCTTGAGGGAATGGACGGCACGCTTCTAGAAGGAGCCAGGAAGAGGTGGAACATGGGCACGGCTTGGTGTGGACTGGGTGTCGGGGCTGGGGAGGAAGGAGTCTAGAGTCCTTCTATCTCTCAGCTTTCAGGATACTGGAGCTCACAGGTAGGGCTCAGCTTTGGGATTTCTGAGTTTGGAATATTTGGGAGAGGGGAGAAGACATAAGTGGATGGTCATAGCTGTGATACTGTGAGCAGAAGGATCTGGTCCTTAGAGGTTGGTGATCAACTCAGAGTGACCCTCCAGGAGAATAGGGTAGAGTCTTCATTCCTTTTTATAGGAGAACATGCATGCAGCTTAGGGAGATCTCAGGACTCCCGAGGGTCACACTACAGTCAGGGCTGGACCAGTTTTCACACCACCAGCCTGCCTCTCCCCAGACGCAGCTCACCGAGGTATGTGACCAGTAGGAGTAGTCAAAGCTGAAGCTCTTGGGGGTCTCCTTGGGCTGTTTGGGGTTAACAATGGCTGCAATGGACAAAGATAATGAGGTTGGTTAGTTCTATGCTACGGACTCCCAACCATCCTGACTAAAGTAGACACCTAATCCTCGGAGTCCCAGGCAAGTCAAACTGACCCCCAAACTAGATGGGACAAGAGACCCACTTGCAGACACGCAGGAGTCTCGGCCCTTCTCTCTGGGGTGGACTCACGGATGCCAGAGAGCATCACCAGATCAGGCCTGTCGTCTGGCGAATCCCTCCTGAAGACAGTCACACTGCATGCTCCAGCTCCCGGGTTCTAAGGTTCTACAGCCTACTGGTCTACCTGCCTTGCCAGGCACACGTGTGCCTCCAAAGTAGCTGATGTCTAGGGTACCCTGTCACACTCCCAGCCCTACCTCTTGCAGGCCCTCTCATACCTGCACAGCTCATCTGGGTGTTTGTGTGCGGGGGGGGGGGGGGGGGGGGGGGGGGGGGGGGGGGGTAATGCTCACTGTCTTGCAGGGGAGGTACTCATTGCCAGGCATATCACAATCCCCTCCTCTTCTGTTGTCAGAGAATGCCTTCTAGCCTGTTGTTATGACCCAAGCTCATGGGCTTCTCCCCTGACTTGTTCCTCTTGAGGTATTACAGTGTCTGCCTCCTCCTCCCATCCTCACAGAGGCCCCATCCCAACCCCAGAGACCTAGATGGCTGAGGCATCATCTTAGCCCTATAGCCAGGGACGAATTTTGAGTGAGCACTGATGTGTCACCCACAGCTAGGGCCTGAAGTTTCCCAAGAGAGGCCCCCAGTAGTCCAGGAGGCCTACAATGCCACACAAAAGCCTACAACTTCCATCCCCCACAAGCCTGACCCACAGCACCTATTATGCTCAGTAGCCGTAGAGAGGGGACTTGGTTCCTACACCCTAAGGCTGTGTTCCTCAGACTATCAAAGACAAAATACCTGTGTATGATGTAGACTTGAGACCCCCAGGTCAGATGCATACCCTGGCCGGGGTTCTCACATCCATAAAGGACATGGGCCAATCATAGTCATCATCAATTCTGGAAAGCAAAGCTCCCCACCCCCAGGACTCTGTCAACTTGGGACTAGTCTTCCTTAGTGAGAGTCACAACATAGCCCTTAGAATCCCTGGTACATCCACCAGCCTGCATCTAAGATGACTTCCTGCTTCCAGTACGAGGAGGGAGAAGACACCTCTTCTCAGACATGACTGAACTTTTTTTCCAAAACCTGCACCTACTTCAGAATGAACGCCCTGGTATGCCAAGGTGACTGTTTGGAGACGAAGGTCACTGCAAAAGATGTCGTCAGAGTGGACCTTCGTCTAGTATGACCTAGATAGCCTTACAGAAAAATTGGGAGACACACACAAACAGGGAGAACACTGCACCGCTTAAGATAAAGTTGAAAAGCAGGGTGAGAACTCCACAACACCAAATCCATCAGCACTCCAGGAGCTATGCAGGGGCCTGGGGAGGATCCGCCCTTCCAGCCCCAGGAGGCCTCAACCCAGACTGTAAATCTGCGGAGTGGCTGTGTAGTCCATTCCTGAAGTTAAACTACCCTTCCGTGACCTGTCATGGCAGCTCTGGGAAGCCAAACACCCTATGGCCACGCAGTCCTCTACCGCTGTAACATGCTCAGTAGCCCCCCTCTGGTCAAACATCTGGCCCAAGCCTCACTGGGATCCCTCTCTCCTCAGAGCCTACCTAGGCCCCTAGACTAGAGTTTTCCCGAGTCCAGCCTTTGGGAGGCCAGTGGGAGAACACACTGACTGACCATGTATGTCCCACCACAGCTGCCTCAAGGAGGCAGAGGTACAAGCTGACCTAGTTTCAAGTCCTTCTGGGACCCAGGAATGGTGGCCTCAATGCAGCCAGAACCCAAGCACAGATGAGGCCGGTGCTGTGGAAACTGCTGTGGTACTTCTTCAGTGCAGCGTAACCAGGCCTCCGAAACCCCGACGAGGAGGCCAGGACCCCTCTGTTCACGCCACTAAAATGCCCATCTCCACTGGCTTTGCTCCATTACCCCTTGTACTGTGGGTCAGGACCTTCACATAGTTCCAGATTCCCTGTCCCTGCCCCATTCTTTCTCCTGGACAGGCCTGAGCTCCGGACTCCATGCCCCAACCTCCCCATCCTCTCTGACTCTGATGGGGTCCTGGTATTAGAGGCATCATTGGACCCCATATGGACCCTAAGCTCCCTAGGATGGGGGCCTCCCAGGGCACAAGAAGTACGCAAGCTCGGTGGGGATGGGGCAGCAGACAATGAATGGGGAGGACAGGTCTTCATTTCAAGCTGTAAGTGGTCCTTGGGGAGAATCTACTGTGGGGGCCCCCTGGCATAGAACCCTGGGCTTGTCCCCCATAACCTGTCTCCTGGATCCTGCAGTATGTTACTGGAAATGCCTTCAGTCATTATACATGGGGCCCGAGCTCCAGAGAGTGGAGAGATTCCCCACAGTTCACATAACACAGAAAGCCTAGATCCCAGAGTGCATCAGGCCTTCCAGTCCAACCACAGCTCCCAGCCCCCAACCAGCAGAGAGGCCCTGTTTGGGGCCAACAGCCCCTCCCCCAACAGTCCCTTTCTCATAAAAGCAGAGCCCATTAGGCCAGAAAGCAACTGTCGGTCCTGTGGAAGCAGGAGGAGAGTGAAAAGGGGCCATTTAGGCTTGGAAGCCAGTCCACTGGACCAGCTCATTAAAGGCTCCATCCCTCCTACCCTTTACTCTGGCTGGGCCCCCGGAAGCCAGGCTCTTCCAAGACAAGGAATGCACAATGCAAGGCCTGTGGGGACTGCACAGAGGCGGCCACCCAGTGGGAAGGACAAAAGTGGGGGTGGGGGTAATGTGCACAGTGGCAGAGGGAAAGAAATTAATTGAGCAGTCTTCTCAGGATCAGAATGCCCCCCCCCCCCCCCCCCCCCCGCAACCAGTAACACGGCGGAGTAAGGGGCGAGTGAGCGGAGGTGGGGGGGGGGGCAGAGTGAGCGGAGGTGGGGGGGGCAGAGTGAGCGGAGGTGGGGGGGCAGAGTGAGCGGAGGTGGGGGGGCAGAGTGAGCGGAGGTGGGGGGGGCAGAGTGAGCGGAGGCGGGGGCAGAGTGAGCAGAGGTGGGGGGGGCAGAGTGAGTGGAGGTGGGGGGGGCAGAGTGAGCGGGGGTGGGGGGGTAGAGTGAGCGAAGGCGGGGGGGGGGGGGGGGGCGTTGCTTCCTGACCCCAGGGGTTTTTCTGTGTGACAAGAGGGTTCAGAAGTGACCTGGAATTGGGGCTGTGGGGAGGACCCAGCATCACTAGAGATATGGTCCACCAAGGTCGGTCCCAAGTAAGCCAAGAGCACAGCAGAGTCCCTCCCTCTCAGGCTCTTTGTCCCTGGCTCTCCAGGAATTCACTTCAGAGGCACGTCCTGGACTGACTCTTCTGTGTGAGGGGGCCTGTCATCAGCCCACCCTAAGGCCTGCCCAGGGACGTGGCTGAGCCAGAGCCCACACGTCTCTTTGTTCTCTGAGAACAGAACATGACTTAGGGAGACCAAAACCCAAGAGGTTTTGGGGTGTACTGAGGATATGGACCATGAATAAAGCACACAACACATTATTTACCCCGATGACTATTACAGACTAACGGGACCTAAAGGTGCCTGGAGCACCCACAGTGATTCCAAGGTCCTCCTCCCTCCTCCCTCCCTCAATAGGCCTAGTGACCACCCAAGGAGGCAGCAATGGACACCTCTGGGACCCTTGACTCCAGCAGCCACCTGTGAGCCAGGAAGTGACCGGCCAGGTGTTTGCACAGGTGCTGAACACTGTGTGGTGACTCCTGTCATCATCTGACACCCTGAGGAAGCACCAGGTAACTGTTGGTGCCAAGCACTGGGTACAGTTTGGACCAGCAGGAGCTTGTGGAAGACAGTGGACAGAAGCCACATGAGACCCAGGCTCACAGGTCCACCAACCCTGAACAGAGGTGATGGCTAATTCTAATCCTAAGATTTCAGCTTTTTAGGGTGGACTGTCATCAACATAGTCCCCTCAGACACTGGGCCGTTCATAGAGAACCCCAAAGTGAGCCCACCCAGCCTAGTGAGTCAGAAGCTAGGCTGACAGCTCCCCTAGTGGTGGCATGGGGGGATTGCAGCAGCAGCACCTGACCCCAGCTTGAGTACTGTTCTAGGACTAGGTGTGGTTGTCAGAGCTTGAAAAATCCAGAGAGCCTCCCACTGTGATCTGCCTCTGCCCACCTCTCTGCCATTCTATAACATCTCATTAAGAAATCTTCCAGATAAAATAATGAGCAGACAAGAGCCTCAGAGCCTGGGCCTGTCTCCCACCCTAGCAGTCAAATCCTGCTGTGGATGGGCCCTTTGGGGCAGGTCTATGTCCCTGGCCTCATGGAAGGACTGTCCCCCGCCTCCCCAAGACTAGACCGACCATACCTCCCACTTGTTGGGGTCTGACATGACCAAAATGAGAAACACAGCAAAGAACAGACCAAGTGGGGAGCTGGAAACCCAGGGCTGTAACCATACCCTGAGTTAAACAGTGTTGGCTTCTACCCCCAAATTCATACTCCTGGAACTTTAGGGTGTGGTCTTAGCTGGAAACAGGTCTTTTTGTTGTTGTGTTTTGTTTTCCTTTAATAGGACCTCACTATGGTGCCTAAACTGGGCCCTCCTAATCTCAGCTGGTACCCCCACCTCAGCCTCCTGAGTAGCTGAGGTTACAGGCTTGAAAACAGGATGGTAAAGATGTGATTAGCCTTTAACGTGGAGCCATACTGAATTGCGTTATGCCTTAAGTCCTTGTTTAAAAAAAAAAAAAGGCCACCTGAGGCCAGAGATACATCCAGGTAGGGCGGCGCATGCCCGTGTCTCAGGCCAACCTGGAATTACAATATGTGAGATTGAGGCAAGAGTTCAAGGAGAGCCTGGGCTACACTGTGAATATTAATCCACCCTAAGATCCAATCTGAGACTATCTCAAACGAACAACCAGAACGCAGGGGCATGGACAGCACGGAGATCAAGGGCCAATGTGGGCAGAAGGGAGAGCAGTGTGGCCACAGGCCCAGCCAGACAACAACCACCAGACGCTTGGAGAGGCAGAAAGGATGGTCCCCTGAATGGAGCGGAAACATCTGCCCATGCCTTGATGTTGAATGTCTGGCTTCCAGAACCTGCGAACAAATTTCTGTTTCCACAAGCCGTCATCTGTGGTCATGTGTTATCTGGGAGCCCTGGGTTCCCCACACACATCATGTGGATGAGGAAGGCTCAGGGCTCTTGGACGTAGGCTAGGTTGGCTCTTGAGTCTGGCTAGTAGGCATGGTCCCATGGTCCCGTGTGACCAGCAGTTGATGGTAGCCGTTACGGTCAGTACTCACTGGTGGTGCTTCCTGACATCTGGATGATGCACTTGGAGTCACGGCTCATTTCCCGGGAATTGAAGGGGCGGACGCGGACCGCCACCTTCACAGAAGCCCCGGCCATTTCTGTGGCGTTGGTTGGTAATTCAGCCGCTATACTTGCCCCAGAGAGGGCAGAGTCACCTGGGGGAACGGGGGACACAAAAATTAGGAGCAGTATTCAAAGAGGCAGTACAAGAGTGCCTGGCTATACCCCCAGGACTTCTCCCCTCCCTTCAGCCTCCCCAGTGACACAGTGTGGTGAGCAGCCAACAGGACAGGTGAGAAAAGGCACTGGTGTGAATAGCACAAAGCTAAGCTGAGGGTGAGGAGCCCGACAACGCCAGAACAAAGTGGCCCTCCAGCAAAGAAAACTGTCCCCCTCTCCCGGCAGCCATAATTTGCAAATGACTTCTTGGTTAGGGATGGACTTTGTGCCCACTTCCTTCTCCCAGTGCTGGGATTTTGTCCAGATTGAACTTGTGCAGAATTTGAGCATGAGTTACCAATGGGTGTATCAAGCACACCCCAGGGCAGCCTGCGTGCTCAGGAATAGTTGGCCAACATGAAACAGACTCTGTGTTATTGTTTTCTTGTGTGTGTCCTGGGTGGGGTGGGGGCAGTGTGCTTTCTCTTGTTCTCATTTTTAAGAGAAAGACTATGAAGGTGGGTAGGTTGGGATGAGGAGGGAGCTGGGAGGCGCTGTGGAAGGAGAAAGATTATGACCCAAGTATGAAAAAATCTTTTGAGCCAGGTGGTAGTGGTGCAGGCCTTTAATCACAGCACTCATGAGGCAGAGCCAGGTGGATCTCTAAGTTTGAGGCCAGCCTGGGCTATAGAGTGAGTTCCAGGACAGGCTCCAAAGCTACACAGAGAAACCCTGTCTCCAAAAAGAAAAAAGAAAGAAAGAAAGAAAGAAAGAAAGAAAGAAAGAAAGGAAGAAGAGAAAAAAGAAATCTTTTAACCAAATTGAAAAAAGAAGAAAGTGGGGACCATCACACCTACAGGGTTCTTTGGGCAAGGGTTGTAGATGGACAGGTGTCAGTCTGCTCCTGCCTTTCTCTGGCTGTGTGATTCACCTCTGGGCATTGGTTTATGGGTATGCTGAAAGGGCAGGGTTGAGGCCGATGACCCCACTCACAGGTGAAACTGGGGCTTGATGGCCCCTCATTAACAGCTCTTTCAGAGGCTGCAGGAGAGGGACAGACCTCCCCACCACTGAGGATGGACAAATCCACACTGGAACCGAAACTGGTGGGGCTGGACTCACACCTTCATGGTAATCCCTGCAGCCACAAGGCAGAGTGTCCGTCACTCTTTGAGAGCATGTGCCACCTTCCCCAAGACTATGAGTGACCACCCAAGAAGGGCAGGTGAACCATGGTTCCTCGTGTTGACATCCTGGCCAGGGATGAGGGTGTGGCGAGGGTGTGGCCCGGGCAAGCCCGTGAAGCACTAGGACAAGAGTCCTGGGCAGCGTGCATGCTGCAGCACACACTGCGCCCTTTAAGCGGTATCCTGGGATCGAAACAGGAAATCATTAGCGAGGAAGAAAATGTTTCTGAGATAGATGACGTGGTAAGCTTCTTGTTCTCCTCAAATTCAGCTGCACAGATGCTCAATTCCTGTAACCCAGATACTCCAGCAGGATGTTCAGTGAAATCTGGCAAGATGAGATGTTTGGAGAACAAGGACAAAGGAGGGCCACACACCCCTCCCGGCCTCACCTCCACCGCAAAGTCATGCTCATTTAAGGGCTGACAGCAGCTCTGCTCTAGTTACTTCTGCTGCTGAAAGCAGCATGGGAAGGAGAGGATTTACTTGGCTGAGACTTCCAGGTCACAGCCCATCGTTGAGGGAAGTCGGGGCAGGAACCTGAAGCAGCAGCCATGGAGGAATGCTGCTTCTTGGCTCATTGGCAGGTTCATATCCAGCCCATGGCCACCTGCCTAGGGATGGTGCCACTCACAGTGGGATGGGCCCTCGTACGTCACTTAATAATCAAGGCAGTCCCCTACAGATGGGCCCACGGGCCAATCTGATTTAGGCAATTCCCCAATCCAGGTTTTCCTCTCAGACGACTCAAGGCTGTGTCAAGTTGACAATTAAAGCTGACTAGAACAGTACCCACACAGGGAGGCTCTCTGGAGCAGATAGAGCATGTTCATAGACTCTCTCTCTCTCTCTCTCTCTCTCTCTCTCTCTCTCTCTCTCTCTCTCTCTCTCTCTTTCGAGACAGGGTTTCTCTGTGTAGCTTTGGTGCCTGTCCTGGATCTCGCTCTGTAGACCAGGCTGGCCTCGAACTCACAGAGATCCGCCTGGCTCTGCCTCCCAAGTGCTGGGATTAAAGGCATGTGCCACCCCCCACCCCCGGCTCTCTCTCTCTCTCTCTCTCTCTCTCTCTCTCTCTCTCTCTCTCTCTCTCAATAGTAATGTTTTACAAGCTCAGTATTGGGTGACTGAAGAGATGGCTCAGCAGTTGAGAATATTGACTACTCTTCCAGAGAACCCAGGTTCGATTCTCAGAACGCACACAGCAGCTCACAACCATTTGCTGTTCCAATGTCCCCTTCGGGCCTTCAAAGGCACTGCACACATGTGGTACACAGACATGTATGCAGGCAAAACACTCACACACGGACAGTGAAAAATAATTTAAGGTCAGTATTGGACAAATGGCCACTTTGAACCATAGACTGGAACTTCCTTTCTGGAAACACAAACACACGGGGCTATTCCCACTCCAAAAAAAAAAAAAAAAAAAAAAAAGCCACTTCAGGAAGCCAGCAAAACACTCCTGCGTGCAGGTGGGCAGCCGGTGAAGATCAGAGCTACTGAAGCCGTGGGGGTAACAGGCCAAGGTACTGGGGCAGGGGGCTAGAGGGTGCAGGGACAGAGAACCCTGAGCAGCACTGGCTCCCAGCCCATTTGCATTCTGGACACGAGGCGAGAGGCTGAAAGGCTGGAGTCTTTCCAGGCAGGGAGCTGTTGCCGAGTGACAGGAAAACCTGCAGAGCTGTGGTGTAGAAACAAACAGGAGGCCAAGATAAGGAAGTGGAATGTCAAAGGTGGACACACCGGCAGCTCTCCCCCGAAGACATGTGGCAAGTTCTGAATCCAAGGTATAGAATTTAAGAGCCCAAGCCAAGAGCCTCTGAAAGCCGAAGGAAACTTCTGCAGTGGTAGGCCGGCACTACAGACTATAGGGGTCATGGAGGCCAGTCTTGGAAATCCAGGGATGGACCGCAGAGCCCAGTAGACGAGGTCCCACGGATGAGACCTGCCGCAGCCTGGCCTCAACTGCTTGTGACTGAAGCTCCTGGGAGAGATGAGCCTTCTGCAGTGGGGTACAGCAATGTCAGGGTCTGGATGGCATCTCAGTCAGCAATGTGAGCCCTTATATCAAAAATTACAAGGCTCGGGGCTGGAGAAATGGCTCAGCTGTTAGAAACACTTGCTGCTCTCACAGAGGACCTGGATTCAGTTCCCAGCACCCATGTGGCAGCTCACAGCCATCTGTAATTCCAGTTCCAGAGGATTCAGTGCCTTTTTCTGGTGTCCTCCAATGGCTCCAGGAATGCATATGGTGCACACACATACAGATGTGCAGACAAAACACTTATATATATAAAATAAAGATAAATGTTTTTAAATAGTCTGGGAAATGTCATTAAAACAAGAAGGGCATAGAGGGACGATGTAACATGAATTGCTAAACCATCTTATTAATTAAAAAACAAACAAACAGCCGGGCGGTGGTGGCGCGTGCCTTTAATCCCAGCACTCGGGAGGCAGAGGCAGACGGATCTCTGTGAGTTCGAGGCCAGCCTGGGCTACCAAGTGAGTTCCAGGAAAGGCGCAAAGCTACACAGAGAAACCCTGTCTTGAAAAACCAAAAACCAAACAAACAAACCCAGAGCCAGATATTGGGGTGAAAGATCAGAGAAACAGAACAAGCCACAGCCAATCTCAGCTCGCCAACTCCTCAGTCAATCCTGTTTCCACAAATTCTCAGACTGAAAGCCTCTGAGTCCTCACCCCTGAGGGTCTCAGTTGAACTGCTGCTTAGTTCCTGTCTCTTCATGCCTTGTATACCGTTCTCCATTCAGCCATGTCACTTCCTGGGATTAAAGGCGTGTGTGCTTTCCAAGCAAAGGCGTGAGATCTCAAGTGCTGGGATTAAAGGCATGTGCCACCACTACCTGACTGTTCCCAGTATGGCCTTGAACTCACAGAGATCCACCAAAACTTTAAAATGGGGGGAGAAAACTACACACTATACAGACCTAGGAATTACCAACATGGATTTAAGAGCACCATGACCTGCACGTTCAAATCCCAGGGTAAAGGGGAGAAGACGTCAGTGAAGAGGAGAATTTTACCAGAAGATTCAGTTTTAGTTTGAAGTTCAAAAAAATATTTATCTTAATGTGCATGAGTATTTTGCCTGGTGCCCAGGGTGCCAGAAGTGGGCATCAGACATATAGATAGTTATGAACAACTGTATGGATGCTGTGAATGGCACCCAGATCCTTCATAAGAGCAACAAATGCTCTAACTTCAGATCCATCTCTCCAGGCCCAGGATTGGAAACTACAATGAATCAAAAGGAAATTCTCAAACTGAAAAAAAAAATACACTGACTGAAATGAAGAGCTGAAGACACTGGATAGAACTGTGAAGGAGAAGGACAAGTAGCAATATGGGGGTCGGTGGAATGGGAGGCATAGTCTGAAAGTCCCTCTCAGATTCTTATGCTGAGGTCCTAACCTCCAAAGCATTGGAACATCTGCTAAGCAGTTGAGTCAAGAGGGGGAGACCTCCGTGTTGGCCTAGCTCACTTATGAAGGAGGCCTGAGGGAGAGCTCAGGCCCCATCGTCCCTGTGAGGACACAGCAAGAAGGTGCCAGAGTGGGCCTGCGTCAGACACTGAGCACACCTCAGTGCAGCCTTCCAGTCCCCAAAACTGCAAGAAATGAATCACTACTGTTTCAAAGCAGTCCAGAGACAGCAGAAGAGCAACATTTAGCATGGCTGTGAGCCTCGGGAGCTGCTGCCTAAGGGCCATTTACTGCTGCCTGCTCTGTCGGTTGGGGGTTCCTGAGGCTCTTGCTATACCGCAGCCAAACAATCCCCATGTGCCTATCATTGCTTTTGCTTCCTGGACTCTGGGGTCTTCTCTGAAAACTCATTGCTGATGACCGTGTCCGGAAGCATTCCTCCGATGTCATCCGGTACTTTCACATCTCAGATCTTCCATGTAAGTACTTAACCTGTTTGGAGTTAGTTATACTGAGTGAGAGACAGGGTCTAGCTTTATTCTTCTGCACATGGATAACTGATTGTCTGAGTACCACTATGGATGACTGTCCTTTTCCCAGCGTGTGTTCTTTTTGTTGTTTTGTTTTGTTTTGTTTGTTTGTTTGTTTGAGACAGGGTCTCTCTACATAGCCCTGGCTGCCCTAGAACTCACTCCGTAGACCAGGCTGTCCTCAAACTCAGAGATCCGCCTGCCTCTGCCTCCCGGGTGCTGGGATTAGAGGCCTGTCCCCCATTCTCCTCCACTGCGTGTTCTATGTCAACAGCAGTTGGCTGCAGATGCGGGCCTCACTTCTAGCTCCCTGTTCTGTTCCATTTGTCTGTGTATCTGCGTTTACGTCACTGTCGTGCTGTTTGGATTACAACAGACACATAGTCATTTGAATTCAGACGGTATAATCCCTTCTGCTTTGTTCAACTGACCCTCTTTCCAGTGCTGTGGGGTTTGGCTCCATAGGTATTTTGTTGAAGACTTGCTTCTCTGTCCATCAAGAATCTTTTCTTTTTATTTTTTTTAATTTTTAAGGATTTTTTTCTTTTTTTCTTTTTCTTTTTCTTTCTTTTTGTGGATGGAAAAATAAACATGTTTATTACAACAGATACAATTCACATCTGACTAGCTCTGTTTCCTCTTCCCCTCCCACAACCATGTTCATTGGGCCACTTCCTTAGACTTGAGCAGTCAATGTACTTTCAGCACACTTGCCCAGCAGTACTTTTAAGTCCATTCTTACAGGGTGCAAATGGATTTCAATAATTTATACAAACGTGTGGGTTATGCTCGATCACTGCAACTTCCACTCCGCTTTCTCTTCAGATCGTATAAATCTTTCGCCTTTTACAAAAGATTTTTTTTTCTTGGTGGTAGTTTTCTTTTGGATGTGTACTGATTTGGTTGTTCTGCTGTTCCGTGTTCTCGCCTGTTCGGCATCCTCATGGGAAGCCCGGCTCTTTTCTTTGGTTCTAGTTTGCTGTCTTTTCCAGTGGAATTTCAGGGTAGAGAGCATGAATGAATGAATGAATGAATGAATGAATGAATGAATGAATCTCGAAAATGAGACCTTGAAACAAACAAAATACAAAGGCTAAAATGCCTTCACTGCGTCTTTGTACAATGCTTAAAATAGTGAGAGCCCACAGAGTGAGCCTGTTATTTTGCTATAGAAAGAAAGCTTTAAAAAATTTACATGGGTGAAATGAATTGAGATGGAAGGAAAAACTGGTGGTTTTTCTAACTAAATTAGGTACATCTCTTGATTCTTCTGTGCGCATATTCACTTAAAAAGAATTATTTTAATGTTATAGGTAGTTCAGATAAGTAAGAGCTCAGCTGGTGGACACACACACACACACACACACACACACACCTGTAATCCCAGCACTTAGGAGGCTGTGCCAGCCTGGGCCACATGTCTTCAAACAATCAAGAAGAAAAGGACTCATTTTAATCGGCAAATACTGTGTGTCTGTGTGTGAAGACAAGAGAAAGTTTTCTCGTTAAAATGGACATTTCTCAGGAGGGAGAAGAGGAAGGGAGACGGCCACTTCTGGCCTGCGTGACAGAGCACCTGGAAATCCAGGACAAACAACACACATCAGAAACAAGCCAGAAAACGACTCAGGAAACAAAAATGAATGGAGAGTGCGTACACAGCTTTACTAAAATAAGGGCGCCATGTCAGGAGGAAGGCAAGGGCCTTTGCTGATGCAAGGGCATCCGAGCACTGGGACCACGTGGCAGGAGGTAGACCATTCATGACTACAAGCATCACCTCAAGACAGCAGATCCTCAAAGCTACACCCTCAGTGTGCAAGGCTGGGGAGAGGGTACACCAGCAAAGGGTCACAGGGGATTGACTCAATGACATTCAGACACAGGAATGGCAAGGCAAGAGTTGCCAAGAGTCGAAGGTCATGGCCTGTCCTCATGGAGTTTCAGTTTCAAGTTGAGAATATCTGGGCGACCCATGGCACCCACGCTGGTCTCAGCATCAGATCTGAATCCTCAGTGAGAACAGCCACAAGCCTTCCAGCAAATTATCACCATCCACGCTTCCCAGCTCCAGTCTCCCCGGGGCAGATGATCATGTAAGCTCAAAGTCATAGATTGCCAAGCAAATGGAAAAGCATTTCATTCCACTGGAGGCAAAGCAGGGAGAGAGGAAGTAGGCAGGGACTCATACCCTGGAAGGCTTCAGGTTTTGTTTGTTTGTTTTTCTTTTGTTTTTTGTTTTTTAAGATTTATTTATTATGTATACAGTGTTCTTCCTGTATGCCAGAAGAGGGCACCAGATCTCATTATAGATGGCTGATGAGCCATCATGTGGTTGCTGGGAATTGAACTCAGGACCTCTGGAAGAGCAGCCAGTGCTCTTAACCTCTCAGTCATCTCTCCAGTCCAGGCTTAAGTTTTGTTTTTTTTTTTAAATGCCCAAATAGAGTTAGTTGTCTTAATGTTTACTGAAAAAAAGCAGTAATTAAAAATAGGGTAAAATGTGAACTTTTAAAAATCTGAAACTTAGCAGGCCACAAAGTGACTCCCAATAACTTCCATATTCTATCAAATGGATCACTTCACTTGAAAACAAAATATTAACAACAACAACAACAACAAAACCCTAGCCCACATATTTAGAAATTTTAAAAATAAACTTTTTAATAATGGATACACCAAAGTCACAATGGAACTACAGAAATGCTTGGTGAACAATAACAACAGTTCTACTGGCAACCATATGGGTTTTCCACTTCCAACCGGGATGGAGCCACAGGGCCAAGACTTAACTCTCAGGGTTTGGGTAGGTGGGAAATTTGGATAGTTCTGGAAGGAAGAAACTGCTCACAACTCCAGGTATTTGTCAGTGATGCCCCTGAGCCTTGCAGAGTGTCTGTCTACGGCTATGTGATCCAGAGACCAAAGGACAGAGCAGTTGAAGGCTAAACAGTCCCCAAAGCTTGCACTTGGTAAAGAGGTATTTGTGATGCAATCAGCCAGGATACAGGGTCTTCTCCATCCCAGGAACTCCATGGAGACACCAAAGAATCGTTGGGTGACCCTACACCTCCCTGCAGGAAATCTACTCTAGACCTACCCTGGAAAAGTTTAATGGGCTTTGACTGACAAAGCCATCCCTCCAGGGAGCTGCCAGAGCAATATCCAGTGGGCTCTAGAGGCAAAACCTGTAACTCAGACCACAGTGTAAAAACCACACCTAGTATCCAATAAATTATTACTAGATGTGCCAAGAAGCAGGAAAACCTGTAACTAGAGAAAAGCCAGCCAGCCAGCCAGCAGAAACACACATTTTTCTACATTATTAGATAAAATTGAGTCAGTGGTTTTAAATTTTACCCACAGGCCAGGCACCCTGGGGTGTGTGTGATTTCCCAGCACTAAAGAGACTGAGGTGGGAGTCATTTGAGCCCAGGAGTTTGATACCAACCTGGGCAAAAGAGCAAGACTCTACCTCAGGAAAAGAATTAAATTAAATAATATAAAAATATTAAATTTGCCAACAAACTAGACACAAAAACTGGAAGTGCTTTATAAGTGAGGTCCACCATACATTTTAAAAACAATAATTCAAATTTTATATAGACCTTGAAAGAAAGTAGGCAAGAGAGAGGCGATACAGAGAGAAAGTATATATTTCCGATTTGTTCACTGAAACTAGCAAGACTTTGGTGACAGATTAATCGGGGAAAATTAGAAAAATGGATGTTATAGGCTGATTTCACCAATGAACATAGATTCAGGAGCCCAGAAGACTGCACAGAGCTGACAAGATGACTCAAGGGGTGGAGGCACTGGCCACGGAGCCTGGTGTCTGACGTCCGTCACAAGCCCTGCGTGGTGGGGGGAGAGAACCTGCTAACACAGGCGGGCGCTCCTCTGGTCGCCACAGGTGTGGTCACGGCTCTCAAGTTTGCAAACACACGCAATAAAAAGAAAAGAAATGTAATGTAAAACATTTAGTTAGCAAAAGAACAAACCAAAACAACCTGGAACTCCTGAAATATTGGCATCAAGCACAACGGGGACAGCTGTCATTGTAAGTCATTACACACCCGGGAAACGGGGAATATATGACATCCTCAATAGATACTAAAAGTAAATCAAAACAACAAGTCAGTAGTCTTCCAGACCCACATATAAGAACTCTCTCAGAAAAAAAAAAAAGACTTTTAAATCCCAGAAGCCATCCCCTGAAACCCACCCAAACGTTACATTTGTCAGTGACTTGGGAAAAAATATTCCACCTATAAAAAGTTTGGGACCAGCCCAGGATGACTGCTGCCATTTCTGCTTAACTGTTAAGGGGTTCCAGCCACACACTAAGACAGGAAAAACAATAAACAAAGATGAGGGGAGGGGACAGTCACCACTCAGCCCATTTGCTCATTTGCATAGACACCAATATTTCCCACAAGTCATGAGTAAGTGCAAAGCTTCGGCAAGATTGTTGGAACTCTACGCGTTGATGCACACCAGGTCAGAGAATTAGGAACATTTGACATTTAACATTTTACCATTTAAAATAATAACCAAACTATGAAGTACCTAAAGCTCATGACTAAAGATCCCATGAAATTTCCAGGAAGAAAAATGTTAAACTTTACCAAGATCTAGACAAAGAACTCTAACCTTTTCCTGCCTATTTCCGTGCACATTTACTGTGTCCACGTTTGTGTGCACGGTGCCCGCAGGTGCAGAAGTCTACATTAGGTGTCTTCTTCCACCTTAGCTTTTGAGATAGGCACTCTCACTGTACCTGGAGCTCACCCATTCAGCTAGACCGGCTGGCCGGCATGCCCCAGGAGCCTTCCTGCCCCTACCTCCCCAGCACTCAAATTACAAGCAAGAACTGCCCATCCCCCAATCGTGCTGGGGGTCGAATTTGAATTCACGTCTTTATGTTTGCCTGGCACCAGCTTTACCAGCTAAGCTACCTCCCCGGCCTGAGCTATGACCTTTTGTGAAAAACAACCATCTCAAAAATGTTGACTTTTATGTAAATCTATCTAAAGCGCCAGTGTAATTTCAAGTATATCTTAATCTCTTTTATTAAACTTGGCAACTTGCTTCTAAAAATGTGTGTGGGAGAATAAGATACTAGGAATGCCAATACCAAGTCTGAAGGGAAACAGACCATGGATTCACGGTCGGTCCCCTGAGCTACAATTTAGATCTGAACTTCCCACACTCAGCCCATGTGATCTGAGCTTACTCTACTGGGAGGTGACAGAACCTTTAGGAAAGGACCTAATTGGGGGGGGGGGGTCTCCCAGTCACTGGGGAAATGTTTGACAGGAATAGAGGTACCCCAGCCCCTCTCTTCCTCTCTCCTAAACATAAATAGCTTCATTCACAGTGAACTCCTGCAGTGATATCTCAACCCAGACCCGAAGCAATGAGGCCATGCAACCTTGGACCCAAACTCTAAGCCTACTAAACCTTCCCCTTTATCAGCTGATACTCTAGGGCATTTGTTGTAAGAACAGCTAATGTATTTGGATTCAGTTACCTGGTGTCAACCATGACCTAAAAATATTAAATGGAAATTTGCAAAACTAAGCAGTTTCTAAGTTGCAAATTTTGTTAAGATTTATTATTATAACAGCTCCATTTTATTATGAACCACTGTTAACCTGTTACTGTGCCCGCTGCATAAACAAAATTTTATCAGATACACATGTGTAGGAAAAAAGTCTGTATGGAGCCATATCCTACCACAGTTTCAGGCATACACATGGAGTCTTGGGATGTGTCCCCTGCAGATCAGGAGGTACAATGGCTGGGACTGAGTAGAAAGCTGGATGTGGTGGGCCCACCTCTGTAATGCCAGCATTTGAGAGGTAGAGACAGGAGGTTCAGGAGTTCATCTTCTACTCACAGCAAGTTCAAGACCAGTCTGATCTATGTGTAATCTTAGATAGATAGATAGATAGATAGATAGATAGATAGATAGATAGATAGACAGACAGAGACAGACAGACATGTGGTATAGAGAGGGATAGAAACCCACCATGTAAACAGAAAGGATCAGAAACGGACCTATGAAGTACAGTCCTTTGCATGTGGTGTGTAGCCACAGCCAGGGAGATGTCTCAGTAGGTAACAGCACTTGCTAACCAAATATAAGAACTTGAGTCCACCTTTCCAACGTCTATGGAAGCAGCCAGGCACACCTGTAACCCAAACAAGGGTTGAAGAGGCAGGTTACAGAGACAAAAGCATCCCTGGGGCTTGCTGACCAACCGGCCTAGCTGAACAAATGATGAGCTAGAGTCAGTGAGAAACCCTTGTCTCAAAAAAGTAAGATGGAGAATAGCAGAACAGAACACTCGAAGTTCTCCCCTGGTCTCTGCATCCTCTCTGCATGTGCAAACATGGTCATAAACACCTGCACATATGTGCACATACACATACATATATACAAAAATTTTTAAATGTTTAATTAAACAAAAAGATCGTTAGGGTAACATCATCATCACACCATTCTCCAGAGGGTGGGGGAGGGTGAATTCTCTCAGAGGCAAAGAGAATAGGTCATTGTGCACAATGGAAGGGGAGGCTAATGTGGAGCATTGTCACAGCGAAGTCAAAAGCAAACTGAGCTGTCTTGGGGGGTCCTAAGCCAGGGAATGGGGCCCATGCTGGGGCATCAGAAGCATTGCTACCAGTGTCTGAGAGTGGCATGGACCAGGGTGCATCTGTATATTTCAGGATGCTCTGTCAACATGGGACAGGACTGTGCACAGGGAGAGCAAGGAAATGCCAGATCCCTGTGGACAGTGGGTAGGAGACAACCATGATGCAATGGCTGAGAACACAGTCGTGGATCTAACTGAATCCCCAGAGCCACATGTTAACAGCAGCTTCAGGATGAAGAAATGGAGCACTCATGCATTCGTGGTTTAACGGCTCATCACAGGATCAACATTAATACAAAATCAAGCTCTCTGACACACTTGTTCTGTCTTGAAGGGGATAGTTTTGGCTGTTAGATGCAGATAAGTCTTTCACGAGAGCTAAGCAAAGGCAGGCACCATGCTCTTTGACTATGGGTCAAATAAGGCCCTATGTTTTGTGAGTTACATGGTCCCAGGTATTTCATGATAGCTACAGAACTTGGATCAAGACACATGCAGAAGGCAGACAAGTATGTGGGGTGGGCATGAGCAGCAGGTGTTCTTAGCCACCAGGGAAGGATGAGCCTCTGCAACCTAGCAGCAACTTTTACCTAGGGAATCTATCTACCTTTAAGATAGGTCAATGAGCTGATCTGTGGACACACAAACATGCCAAGGACATTGAAGAACATGGCATCAACAGGTTCCTCTTCCTGAGTATGAGAGGGAAAACATCTGAAATGGGTTCCCTTCTTATCACAATGGATGCACAGAGTCAAAGCCAGTTCACACCCAAGACCCCCAAAGAGAGAGGAGCCCGGCCCTCAACAAACTAACAATCATGCCTGCCAGTCACACTGAGACCTCATAGAACGAGAGAAGGAGTGCAGTAGAGTCAGCCCAGTGGTGAGAATAAAGGGCTTGGATGGCCTGCAGGGGTGCAGGGAAGCGAGGAAGGTGCTTGTGGGGTACTCTTCCCAGGGCTATGTTTGGGCACCCAAAGAATCTGGAGGAAGGCAGGTGCGAGGCATAGGGCTAAACAGGAAACAGCCCCGCTGCCACCATCCACCTCATAATAGATAGCATTACTGGGACCATCAGCAGGCAGCAGAATGCTCCCCCCACCCCCGCGCCCCGGACAAATATTAAAGAGCACAGTCTTCAGGGCAGAGGCTGAGACCAAAACTCTGTTGCTGGGTGGGGAACTTGGCAGCGGCCACCCCATCACCTGGGCCTGAGCCTGTAAAGGGTCCGTGCCCCAGTTAGAGCCCCACTCGGAGGAAGAAGATGCATCACAAGCATTCCTCTGATGCTGCCCCTCCCCCCCAAGTCCTACGTGTACCGACAAGGACTCCGGCATCTCTATGAGTACCGCAAATGCGCAAAGCGGGGAGCTTGAGTAAAGCAGCAGGAAACGGGTCCCCCTGGGAAAGGGGAGCCACACACAAAGCAAGCAAACAAAACCTCCGCTTACAGACTGGGGTGCTCTAGAAAGAGCCACCTTCGGCAACAGGAGCAGGACGCTCTAAAATGGAAGCAGTTAAAGAAGGCATGTGCTGGAGGCAAGCCATGAACTGGAAAATGGAAACTAAGAGGTGTCCACGAAACAGAAAAGACAAGGAGACAAATATGAGAGAGAAAAGCAGCATTTGAGGAAATTTGAGGAAGAAAGGGGGAAAAAAGGTAGGAAGACCGTAAACCTACAAATAAGAGACCCAACCTTCCATCCAAACGGCCCACAAGCATCATTACAAACAAAACCCACTGAGACCTCTCCAAGAGCATGGTGGACTCTCATGGAAAATGGAGCGTCCAGAGGGAAGAGAATCACAGAAGGCACACTCATGAGCCAGGGATGCCCAGGCCTGTGAAGCCATAGCCTCCCCAGTTCTGAGGAAATGACTCAGCATCGGGTGAGGATGGAGCAGAGCCCCCTCACACACTCAGAGATTCATGCGTCATTTTCAATACAGCTCACAAGGATACACCCCAGTGAGGTAGATAGAAAGAAAGCAAGATAGAAAACCATAAACAGACAGCCAGGTGGGCCAAGAATCAGAGACTCGGTTGACGGGAGCGGTAACGAACTGACAAAGGGGGTGAGCACCAGGCTAATAGCAACCAGACAGACAGACAGACGGAGATGGGGTGGCAGGAAAGAGGGACTTAGCAGAGCTGCAGGACCCTAGAGACAAAAGAAATCCATTCCATTAAAAAGCAAAGATATCTGAGGTCTAAGAAAAGAAAACCCTAACCGAGAAAGTCTTGCCAGGGCTGGAGAGATGCTCAGTGGTTAGGAGTACTGGTTGCTCTTCCAGAGGACCTGGGTTCAATTCCCAGCACCCACGTGGTGGCTCACCATCGCCTGTAACTCCAGTTTCAAGGACACCCTCTTCTGGCTTCCTCAGGTACCAAGCATGCACAGACATACATGCAAAAAAAGCACACATACACATAAAATTAAATTTAAAAGAAAATCCTGCTAAAGCACAGAAGTAATGCACAAGCATCTAAACTTCAGGCCAGTGCCTCTCTGTGCTCCTCCATGCCCTGCAGTCGCCTGCCGCAGTTGCTACAGCTCTGCCCCATGCTGGGGAGGGGACCTGCAGCCACAGTGACCCTAGACCGAGAAGCGGGCAGAAAGTGAGAGCCAATCACACGGAGCCGCTGAGTCCCTCCCACCCCTACCCCAGGGCAGCAGCCTCAGAATGGTGCCCACTGGCCCTGTATCTTACTGTCTTACTTTGAACGGGTGACCGATGGGATAGGCAACTGAGGCCCACTTGAAGGCGAGTGGATGTGGGGAGTCCTGGCACCCCTCTAGCACACTTCTGGGCACCATCATCCCCAGAGGTCAGCTCAAGGGGAGGGGACCACAGGGACAATCAGAAGCTGTTGTGACCCCTAGAGCTCCACCAAAGGGAAGGATGTCCTGCCCAGCCAGCCTCAAAAACCACAGACCTAAGACTGCTCCAGTAGATAGTGTAGCAGCTGCTTACCCTGAGCTTTAGAGATCAAAGAAGGTACTCACTGAGTCTTACTGGAGGATAAGAGGTAACACTATGCTCCCCCGCCAAGGGGCAAGGAATGGGGATACAAGAGAAAAGGGAAAGACAGATGGGAGGGGTGGGAGGCAGAGAGAAGGCACTAAAAGAGCAGCAGCCACTGTTTGGTGCCTGGAAAAGTCAAGCATGACTTTTCAGGAGCCTCAGTGTCTGCATCTGAGTAATGGGCGTGCTATCACTTCCTCACTGTCATCTGAGAGCATCGGATAATGGAATGCACACAACGGCACAGTGCAGTTTATGTCATATAAATGTCCCCTGCTTTCTTCTCAGCCCCAAGCCTATGGGGGCGAGGAGAAATGGGGACGAAGGGAGGGGGAGGGGTCTGCATCCTGTGTGCTAGTGACTTACAGCAAGCCTTCTGGAGGAGGCAGCACCCAAGAGGCCTTTCAGGAAGATCTAAGCCTGGAAAGACAGCGACCCAGAGAAGATTCAAACGGTGGGGAAAAGCATGTGTGTCTACACATGTGCGTCTGTGTGCCTGAGTGTGACCTGTGCAGATGTGTGTACATGTGGCTGTTCCATGGTGTGTTTGTATCTGGTGTGTGTGGCTGCAGCCCCCCAGGTGAATGGGGGGGAAGATGGAACCTTTAGGGTCTCAATGGCCCTGACTGCTTCTGCAGTCCCCTACCCTTGAGCTGACCTCTGGTCTGTCCCAGCATAAGGTTAGTGGTACCCGGGAAGTCCTAGATCGATGCCAGAACTCGTGCTTCTGTCTACGCCTGCCAGCCACCCTCAGATGGGCCACGGCTGCCTTCCCCACCTATCTCCAGCTCAAACCAGGATGAGGAGAAGTGAGAGGTCCGTGGGAGCCAGCATTGAAGGACACTGCCAACCCAAGCAAGAGGAGACTCAGCTACTTAGTGGCCCTGGTCCTAACTCCCCCGCCTGCTTCTAGGACCAGGGCTGCCACTGCTGCAGGTCCCTGGGCGGGAGTAAGGTAGGTGGATGTGAGTCCTGAAATCTGAGCAGGAGAGGGCGCACAGGGGGACCTCCAGACCATCTGAATGTCTCGGCCTGCCCACACTGCACCCAGGATTAGATTAAACATAGGGTGTAAAGGCTTTGCTGAGGGCAACTCAGGAACTAAGTGCCAGCCGGAGGGACTGGGTAGGCACTCAGAGGAGTCAGGAGGGCCTTTGCTGCTGACCTTGACTGAATTGTCCATCCCCACAGTGTCCCCTCCTATATCATGGCAGGCCGGGCTTAGCCAGTCTGAGTCACCAAGACCCTGCGGGGAGGTGCAGTCAGTCAGGCCAAGTGTGGATCCAGGACCCTGGTTGGGCTCAGGGGTAAAGCAGCACTACTACCTCAGGTGGGGCTGAGGAGGCTCCACACTGCCTCTGGTGTTGCTTCTGGGGCGGGCTGTGGGAAGCTCTTTGGGCCTAAGGTTTTTGCCCATGCTCTAGGGAACATGTGGACCTCTGCACACTGCATATCATGTGTTCATCTGTTAGCTCAGTGGCCGAGGCCCATCACTCTCCACAGGTGACCACTGAGTCCCCCCCAGTTCTTGGAGAGATGAGCTCTGCCCAAAGGCTTGGCCAGGGTACAGTTTTTGTGCGGGATGACCCTCCTTGAACAATCTTGTCTTTCTGGGCTTTTGCTGGTCAGACTCACCTGCTACCCTGTCTTTGCTGCCCCCCCCCAAAAAAAACACCCTACAAAGCCCACAGAAGGATTTCCCTGCTACATTTGCAGATCACACAATCATCATAAGAGACAGAAAAATAGGCACAGTACAGGTTGAATCCTGAATCCTGAGACACCCCCTGCCCGCTGCCTCCTGGCCTGATCTTAAATTCTACTCAGCCACTCATCAGCTCTGGCTTTGTGCAGAGCTCAGACCTCCACCTGTCTGAGGCTAGTGCAGTCTACAGGTTCCATGCTCCATCTGGGTAGGGCGTTAGGACAGGGGGCACGGCAAGAGAGGCATCCAGCCTGACAGGTCTCAGTGGGGGAGCCCACCCCCCGCGGTCACATTGCAAGCTCCCACACAGGGCTTCTCTGACCAGTGGCCCACAAACCAAGAAGGACAACCTGTCCTTCAGATCCATCCTCACTGCAGGAGGAAGCCGCTAACAGGGGGTCCGTCCCTGCCTTGGGAAAAGGGCCCTCCCCAGGCTTCACACCCAGAGGACACATAGCTCCCCCGCAGCCCTCCGCCTGAGAAGGCTTGAATGCTGACTCCACCCACCAAAAGCAAGGAACCTGCAGAGGACCATGCTTGTGCCGGCAGCACCCCTCACCCTGCTGCTCCACACCTGCCCTGCCCACCCCCTCCCCACAGCCTGACTCGGGCAGGTGACCAGCCACACCTGCAAAATGGCCGCCGCAGGTGCGGCCCCAGCCCCCCGAACCCCAACAGCTTCCCTGCAGCCTGCGCTGCCTCCTTCGACAGAGGCGCTGGGCACGTTGCCCTGGCAGCCGCCTTCGGCCCGCTTGGTGTGACCGTGTCTTCCGCAGGAGCCTGCGCTGAGTCTGTGGGTCCCCGGGGTTGGACTCGCACCAGCCCTGAGCGCAGCAGGAACTCTCCGCACCTCCTCCTCCCTCCGCCTCGTGATCCAATCCGCTTGCCCTAGCAGGCCTTTAATCCCAGCAATGCGGTCCCCTCTTAGGTAGGCTAGCCGCTGGGGGACCGGTCCTCTGGCCTTCGGGGATGGGGGGCGGGGGTGAAGTCCCCATTCCTGGGGACGTGGGCGCGCATCGGGTCCGCGCCCGGGCGACGTTGCGCCGGGGCCCAGCAGGCCCCATGACTTGGCAATCCCTCTCTCCCCTCCCCCGCCCCTCGCCTGTGGCCCCCAGCAGCCTGCACCTCACCGCACCGCAGACCCTCCCTCTCCCTCTCAGCCCGAATGCGGTCCCTGCCCCTTGGGGAGCAGAGGGCGGTGGCCTTCCCCTAGGAAGCAGTTGGGGCGAGGAGTGGCTTAATGAGGGAGTGCGAGGGTCTTCGCAGGCAATGTTCCTAGAGTCAACCCATTGCCAGACGCCCGGGGATCTCTGCTAGCCCAGACGACGCGTCCCTCAGCCCCCTCCCTCCAGCCGGGGGCCACACCTGTTACTGGGGCGCTGGCTTAGTGACTGCCAGGCGTGTCAGCGGGTGGTTCCTCCCGCGCTGTGTCTTTCTGGAAGGGAAATGGGGTCTCTGGAGGGAGGGGCATATATATAGCAATAGGAGTGATGGGCAGTCACCGGTGAAGTGCGCATTAAGCCGGTGGCCTGGCCGTGGCGCCGCATCCCCCGCCCCGCCCGCCTGTTTTGCTGTCGGCTCCAGCATCGGCCCTCCCCCACCCACCGGGGACCAGAGCGGCTGCCCCGCGCACCCTTCCCTAGGGCCTGGATCAGCAGCCGCGCCCCGTCCCGACGCCCCGCAGCCTTGTCCTGGTCCCTACTCGGCATCTCTGCCTCCCCTCCCCCCGCGGATCCGTCGCATCCCTCTGGGTAGCTCCTCTGCAGTGGAGGGATACAGGGGGAAAGGAGGCTGTGACCAAATCGGCCTGTCCCTCTCGCTGGCGACCTCCGCCCACACGGGCCAAGGGTCGCTCAGCAGCAAAGGAGTCTTTTCTGAGGGCCCTGAAAAGCTTCGCAAGGAGCACCGACACCCCTGAATTCGCCCCTTTGTTCTTCGAAGAGGCGGAGGAAGGTCGGGGGAAGGGAAGCCGCAGCTCCAAGCCCGCGCTTTGGGCTGCGACAAGGACATTGGCGATGGCCCGGAATCCCCCACCCGATGCATTTAGTGCGGGTGCCGGATGCCACGGACAGGTGCGGGATGATGAACGCGGATGGCGACCGGCAGGGCGGGCGGTAGCCTTACCTCTCAGGCGTCACTGGCGGCGGCCCCGCATGGGCACTGGCACCGGAGAGGGTCCCCGAGCCTGGAACTGATGCTGCTCGCTGGCTGCTGCTGGTGCTGTGACGGTGGCGCCGCGTGACGAGCTCCGTGCCCCCGGCCCGGCCCTCCCCGAGCCCCTCCCGATGCGCTGGTTGGCTGCGCGCTGCGTCCGAGGCTCAGCCGCCAGCTGGTTTGTCGCGCGGGGAGAGGGACAGGCAGAAGAGATGAGGTTGGAGCGGGAGGGGGCTGGGGCTGGGCTGTGACATCACCAGAGAGGGGTGGGGGACAGACGCCCGGAATCGGAGGCAGCATCCCCTCGCTCAGCACTGCCTTTCACTCCCAGAGAGGGACTCGGTGGCGCCCAGCTGAACCTGCCTGCAGACTCGGAACGAAGCCCTTACTGCTTTCAACGGAAATCATAAAAACTGTGAACCATCCACCTGCTGGGCCCGGGGACATCAACACAGGCGCGTCATAGGGAACAAAAAAAAAATACAGCTAGGTGTGGGGTTGGGGCGCTTCTTTCACTGAAGAAGGTATGTAGGGGCGGGCTAGGGATCTGGACTCCAGAGAGTTAACAGGTGGGTCTTAACATCGCATCTGGTGTCTGGCCCAGATCATCAGAAGAAAGCCAGAACATTGCAGGGAGTGCTGCTAACCAGGATGACGACACAGCCGGCGAGCTGACCCGAACCTCCTTCCTGCAGGTGGAGACCTCCATCCTTGTCCTCCTATTCCGTGGCTGTCATCACATACTATTACTCGGGTCTAGATTCCCCGGCCCTCAACCCACACGCTTCTCTGGATCCTCACTGGCCAACCCAGCCTTCACGGACTCTCCTCCGTTTTCCTTTTTCAGTAGGGCTTGGCTGGTAGCCGTTGCACTATGGGGCCAGTCACAGCCCAGGACTGAGTAACTCGGACAGGGCCTATGGTCGCTCACCCACCAGGACTCCCCGCACTGCTGTGGTGGGTGTGATGACGTCATGTGACCATGAAACCAGGGCTCCAGACTTCCTCTCCACAGAGCCCCTGCCGGCAGCATCTCCTGCTCCAGGCAGTTTGCTGGGCACTTTAAATTGTTAGCCACTTAATCCACAGCAGCCTGAGGGAGGCGGTGCTCCACCTCCGCTCACCACGCCACTGTGCAGTAAGATTCCCTGTAAGCAACGCGGGCCCAGACCCTCCATCTTCTGGCAGATACTACCCCCACTCCCACCCCACCCCTCCAAAGCTGGGGAAAAGCTCCCCCCTTTTTGTTTCCCAGTATCACCCGAATAAGCTACTGGACAGCTATAGACAACAGAGCTGATAGGCAGCTAATCTTCAAGGATGATAAGAACAAAAAGTCATAATGTTTATGACTCCATTTTTGCTTGTTAATCCGGACAAAGCCGATGGCTCTCCAGGCAGCTGAGCTTTTGCTAAGCATTCATGTCGATTGAGTTTTTGAATTGCCAGCATATGGAAGTATGTTCCTTACCGTTGGCTGCCGCTGTGACATAGGCCAACTAACAGAAGGGAATGGTTTTTGTTAAGAAGGTATACTGTCAGGGCAGTGGGAAGCTGTGTTCCCGGGAGGACATGCTAGCAGGAGCCTGAGGCAGCAGGTCACACCGTGTTCACAGTCGGGAAGCAGAGGGAGATGAATGTTGAACCGGATTAATTTTTCTGCTTTATTCAATTCAGGACCACAGCCCTTGAGACGGTACTACCCACATTTAGGGTTTTTCTCCCCTGAGTTAAGTTTTTCTGGAAAGACCTCATAGACAAAGTCCATAATGTGTCTCCTGGTGATGTTAAATCCAGCCAGGTTGACAATGAAAAAAGATGCCATTGTTTCTGTACTTTTTTTGTTATATATGTTCCTTCCACTTTGTGGTGTGTGTGTGTGTGTGTGTGTGTGTGTGTGTGTGTGTGTGTGTGTGTGTGTGTGTTATATGCATTTATGAGTGAAGCCACATGTGTGTGCAAGTGCATTGCATATGTGCACTTGTATGCAGCAGCCAGAGGCTGACACAGTATTTTCCTTGGCCACCCACCTTGTGTGCTGAGGTAAGGTCTCTCAAGTGATCCCAGAGTTTACTGATTGGGTGAGTCTACCTATCCAGCTCTATCCAGAGATTCCTGTCTGAGTCTCCCAAGCAATGGGATCAGGTGGGCCACCACACCTACCCAGCATTTACACAGATCCTGGGGCACGGAACTCTAGTCCCTCACACCTTCGAAGCAAACACTTACCCATTGAGCCGTTTCCCCAGCCCCATTTCTTCTTTTTGATGTGATTTTGAATATTGTCAGAAATCCAACTTTAGTTTTGTGAATCTTCTCGGTTTCCCCTTTATTTTATTTATTTCTGTCCCCGTCTGTTATTTCCTTCACGAGTCTTTGGATTCTGTTTGTGTCTCTCTTTAAGCTTTTCCGTATTCTAAAATTTCAGTATCTATTTAGAGCTGCAGAACTCCTTCTCCAGTCCTGCCTCAGACTGATCTAACCAGTTGGCTCCTGCATTTTCGTGGTCATTCTGATCTAAATGTTTGTGTGCCTAATGACCTCTCTTGAATAATTTTACTTTCCTGTAGTGTGTGTTTGTAATCTTTTGTTACCACTTTCCAATTAAACCTCCTTACATTACAAAGTACGTTCAGTCAAGGTCCTGGCCAGAAGTATATGTATGTACGTGCACTGTGTGAATTCAGGAGGCTGAAGAGACAAGAAGGGGGCATTGGATCACCTAGGACTGAAGTTACAGTGGGCTGTAAGCCTCCATGTGGGTGCTGGGAACTGGAGCCTGGTCCTCTGTATACAGCCAGTGCTCCTAACAGCTGAGCCTCTACAGATCTTGATCATTTTGTTGTTGTTTGTTTGCTTGCTTTTTGTTTTGTTTGTGTGAGACAGGGTTCCTCTGTAAAGCCCTGGCTGCCCTGGAATTCACTCTGTAGACCAGGCTAACCTTGAACTCTCAGAGATCCACCTGCCTCTGCCTCCCAAGTGCTGGAGTTAAAGACATGTGCCACCACTGCCCAGTCAATTCTTGGAACTTTTAAGTCTACTTTGTTTCAACCTTTAATTTTCTAACTTAATCCACTATAATAATCAACTATATCAAGACCCAGTTTTAACACCATATTTTAAATGTCCATTAATTCAATGGCGTTCTCCTTATTTCTCATTAAATAATCTGAGTTTTCTTCTGCTAAATTATTCTTACTTTTATTCTATGACAATTGCTCTGAACTTAAGACTCATTTTGATTTATCCTGTATCCAAGTTTAAATTTTTCTTTAAAAATTATATGTGTGTTTGAGTGTGTGTACACGTGTGTGCAAGTGACTTAAGAGGCCAGGGGAGGGCATCAGATTCCCTGGAGATGGAGTGACAAGCCACTGAGAGCCACCCACTGTGGCTGCTGGGAACTGAACTCACGTCATTTGGAAGAGCAACAAGTGTTAACTGCTTAGCCATCTCTCCAGTCCCAACAAGTCTGCTTTTTTTGTTTGTTTGTTTGTTTGTTTGTTACAATAATAATACAATTTGCCAGGCAAAGGTGGTGCACATCTTTAATCCCAGCATTGGGAGGCAGAGGCAGGAGGATCTCTGTGAATTTGAGCCAGCCTGGTCTACAGAATGAGTTCCAAGACAAGTTCCAAGGTTACACAGAGAAACCCTGTCTCAAAAACCAAAAAAACAAAAATAAAATATTTAAAACAATGAAATTACAGAAAGGAAAGGCTCGGTGTCAGCAGATGACTCTGGAGGTTCCAGGCACAACAGGGGAGGGCGACTCCTCCGCCTTGGCCCTCTGGTGAGGGCTGGAGTGTGCTGGAGCCAAGTGTTTATCTCCAATGCCTTCAGGGCTTCCCACTAGGCTCCACCTTCTAAAAATCTGTGCCCTCTCCCCACAGTGCCACCTGGGGTCAGGACTTGGTGTGGGACACTCACTGTGCAGAGCACAGGACTCACACACCTATGGAGGACGCATAGTCTCAATGTTCACTTGCTGGGCATCACTTTGGTCCCTTCTTCCCTATCGCAGGCACTGTTGAGTCTGTCTAGACTTATAGCTATGGCAGAAACACAGTCTTCTTCCCCTGGCTCCTTGCTTTAAACCAGTGGATGCACATTCTGAAATACTTGACCCTCTTGTTGCCTCATTCTCCATGCTTGCTTTGAGACCGGGTCTCACTTAGCCCTGGCTCGACTAAAATCTGCTGTGTAGCTGAGAATGACCTTGAGCCTCTGAGCTTCTTGGTGGGTATCACCTTGTCTAGCTCCATACTTCTTGAAGCTTCTTTTATATCTACATTATTCATGACATGTAAAGTCTTCTAACATGGATCCTGGCTGGAAATTATTCTGATGTCTCAGAGGCAGGAGGATTGCAATATTTCCAGGCCAGCCTAGGCTATGCAGTGAGTCCCAAGCTAATGTGGCCGACACAGTGAGACTTTACCATGTGTGCACACACACACACACACACACACACACACACACACACACACGCACACGCACACGCACACACACTTTACAAAGGAGGAGGTGGAGCAGAAGCCGTGCTGACTGGCGTGCTCAAAGAAATTATGGAAGAACACAGAAACACAAAATTAGAACAAAAGAGAAAACAGATTTAGAGTTAGTGAAACGCTCCACACAAATAACTTGAAAAATATGTGTGAAGTGAATGGTTTTGTGAATAAATCAGCTGAAACTCAAATAGACGGGCATCATGGAGGAAATGGACACTTTCACAGAGAAGCACCCCACAGACTTGGCCAGGAGAATTTCACATTCTTTCAAACATAAAAATAGTCGAGAGTCGTCTGGTGTTGGCTAAAGCGATTTACAGCTGCAAAATGGAAGATGTTCATGAAACCCTTTTTCAAAGTCAGGACAACAGCGATGCCTGGTGGGGAGGCCTTAGTGACCTCCACGGGTTTCCTGGTGATGCTAACACTGTAGTAACACCGTGACCAGGCAGGATCCAGTACTACATTCTGTGCTACACCACGGCTAAACCTTTGGATTGAAGTGGTCAAGACGAGGGTAGCTAAGCAGTCAAAGGTGTGTCCACCTTGGATAAAGAGTCCCGGCTATGTTGCTCAGTACAAAAATAAAAAATAAGCATCCCCTTTGGGATTGACCTCCTCTTCTACTGGAGAAAAGAGAAGCTTGGCAGCGTCTCACTAGGCAATTTCAGCCTTGGGGCGACCAGGGGCAGAGGTCAACCCAATCCTCCAGCAATTGTGTGACCTCCACAAGTGCTCAGCCCTGGGCTAGTCCTCCCCGGGTGGGAGAAGAGCACCCTCAGGCACCTGAGTTAGCAATGAATTAGCAGATGTGAATGCTGAGCCTGGGTCTGGGCACACAGCAAAGCCCACATACACAAGACAAATAGTGAGACAGCAAAGTAGCTCCCGTTATCATAAGGATGTGCACTCTTGCTTCAACTCAAGTATCATCTGATACATATAGAGAAGAGAAGAAAATGTGACATAAGAAGAGAAATATTCATATCCACCTCTGCCCACCAAAGTTGCTAAAATTCTTATTATTTATTGACTACAGGACCATCTTTTGTTCCATATTTTTCTCCTAGACCAAATCTTTGGTTCTAAGACCTGACTTCTCTTCTTGGACCTTACAGGACAATGGAATGCCTTTCGCTCTAATGAGCAAAATTTGGTGGGCTCCTGGACAGTTTTGGGCCCAAGGCTTGTCATAGAAAGCTTAAGCTGTACTGGGAGCTGGGAACTTCCGATCTCATCCCCTTATCCTTGGGGATAGAGAGGTAAGTTCATCGTGGATCACACCTACTGGATGAAGACAATGGACTGAATGTTGCCCCTCACCGCAGTTTATACCTGTTTCAGGTATTCTGTTATGTCATCCAGATAGACTTAACCCTCAGTGAGATAGGATTAAGAGGTGGAGTCTTGCTGGACAGTGGTGGTGCATGCCTTTAATCCCAGCACTCGAGAGGCAGTGGCAAGAGGATCTCTGTGAGTTCGAGGCCAGCCTGGTCTACAAAGAGAATTTCAGGATAGCCAAACTACAAAGAGAAACCCTATCTTGAAAAAAAAAAAAAAAAAAAACAGAGAGAGAGGGGCGGGGAGATGGAGTCTCAGGAAATTAGGTCAGAAAAGCAGAGCCCTCCCTCACAAATGAGATTCTTGCTTGGTACCATTAGCATGAAATGTCCCCACAAGCTTGTATGTTTGAAGTGTGGTTTCTGAGCTAGTTTTGGAGGTTGTGGAACCTTAGGAAAGAGGGGCCTAGGGAAGTGGGCCACTGGGGTGTGCCTTGAGCTTTGTAACCTGCTTTGTAACCTGCCTTGTTTCTGGTCTGAGACCTGGCTACATCTGACTCCAGTCACCAAGAAGCCACCCATTGGCATGCCTTTCCTGACATGCATTCACTCAAACAGTAAGCCAAACTAACGCTTTCATTCTTCTGAGCTTGTAGGTTCTATCGAGAGATCATAGCCTATAGTATGTTCTGGACTGAAGAAGCATTCTCCTTATCAGGGAAGGCCATCCTACTCTGCTGAGCACAACACTTCAAGAGTGACACAGAGTAGTGAGGGAGGCCACATAAGCGGCTGGATCAGCTGAATTAAGTAAGCATCATGAACAACGGGATGACAGATGTCAGCTAGGTAGCCCTTATCCCTTCCTTCCTTCCTTCCTTCCTTCCTTCCTTCCTTCCTTCCTTCCTTCCTTCCTTCCTTCCTTCCTTCCTTCCTTCCAATTGCTTTAGTTGGCTATTTGGCCACAGAGATGAGACATGTAACCAATATGGTGCCCATGTGAAAAGGATCAAGGGAATACCTTCCACCATGTGAGGAAGTCTCCATGCATGAGGGTCAGGTCCTCATCTGGCACAATGACTCTTTTGGCATTCCTTTCTCAGACTTCCAGTCTCCAAAACTGAGAAGAAAAAAATGTGCTGTTTCTAAATTACCTTGCTTAAGGTATACTGTTATGGCACCCCAGACAGACCAAGACAGGAAGCCTCCACAAAAATCCCTGAGATACAGGACTGGGAAGTTCGAAAGTTGGTAAACACATCCCCGAGCCAGAAGGATGGTAGAAGCTCCTGAACCCAGGACTGTTTTAGACTCATCTGTGACCTCTTTACCCGGCTTTTTACCATGTCCTATTAACACATGGGTGAACCTCTATGTTGCTCTGAATTCTGTGAGCTGTCAGAGAAAATTACCAAAGCTCTGGAGAGGCGTCAGGAGTCCCTGGTTTACCACAGGTCAGAGTTTAGGTGACCTATAACTCACTACCTGTAGTTGGCACTGAAGCAGGACTCCATCTCAAGGAACTTAGCTCTGCCCTGTGGGGACTCACTCTGGCTTCGGTAATCCATGACAGAGTTGAGCTGTGGGACACTTGGCTGGTTTGCAGGAGAGCTAACGAACTCTGTGATGTGGGGGTGATCTCACTTCAAACTCAGTGCCAGAGATATTGACTCTGAAGAAAAACACAGGTGTGCTTTTTTCCTATTTAAACACAAGATAAAAATACCAGAAAGGAAGAAACAAAATTATTATTTTCAGATGATGTGATGATCTAGCTAGAAAACTTGAATGACAAGTGGAGAGCTTCGAGACACATAAGAGTGGTGCAGTTATTTTTAAATATAGAAAAGACTCAAAATCCACTAAAGCTTAGTGAAAAGGGAGGACTCCCCCAAGTTCAAAATCCGTGTTCAATATACAATTAAAACAGCAGCCGAAGTTTACATGGGAAAAACAATAAGGAAGTCTAGGAGGATTTGCCACTCATATATCAAATCTCAGACCAGGCGTGAGGACACGTTGTCATCCTGGCATTAGGGAAACAGGCAGGAGGATTGCTGTAAGTTCAAGTCCAGCCTGGTTTACACCACAAGCTCTAGGACAGCTAGGGCTACAAAGTGACAGACTGTCTCAAAACACCTAACTCTGGTAGTTACAAAGATGCCAGAATGAAGGGCATCAAATTCGCATGAGGAAGGCATCGTTTGGGGGAAATGGGTGGGACCTGTATGAAGCTATAAAGCTGGATTCCACCTGATACTTGACGGTGAGATCAATCTCTGATGAGAACATTTAGGGAGCTGGATAGAGTGGAGAGCGTAGGATATAGCCTGTAACCTGAACTCTCAGAAGATAGATGGGCTGAAGAAAAAAAAAAATGCCTGAACATCTATTTAACCCAGCCAAGAACAGAATCCAAAAGGCGACCCCACACCAGAAAGAGCATTTCAACACACATGAAGGTAATGAGCATTCCCTAATTGTAAGAAAAGATTGTTCAGGTCAACAGCAAGCAAAACAGAAATACATGTAATCCCCAGCCAAATGGACAAAGACTGAGATGGAGCACTTACATAAAGAAAATAGATGAATAACAAACAAACAAACCAAAAGACCATCACAGAGAAATTCAGATCAAAACAGAGATCTGTGTTGAACTATATGGCCTCTGGAGATGAGCATGTCTGGTGACATTCGGCAGAGCCAGCTGTCTGTCACTGTCACTCCAGGAAAAGTAGTGCCACTCCCCTAGAGGAAGTTTGTCCAGATACATCTGCATTTAAACTGAGCTTACACTTGATCCCTGCTCTGTGCCTCTTTTCAATGCACACAGAGATTTGCCCAAGTAGACAAGGATATAAACCAAGTAGACAGGAATATCGCTCAAGTAGACAAGAGTATAAACCAAGTAGACAGGAATATCACTCAAGTAGACAAGGATATAAACCAAGTAGACAGGAATATTGCCCAAGTAGACAAGGATATAAACCAAGTAGACAGGAATATTGCCCAAGTAGACAAGGATATAAACCAAGTAGACAGGAATATCGCTCAAGTAGACAAGGATATAAACCAAGTAGACAGGAATATTGCTCAAGTAGACAAGAATATAAACCAAGTAGACAGGAATATTGCCCAAGTAGACAAGGCTATAAACCAAGTAGACAGGAATATTGCCCAAGTAGACAAGGATATAAACCAAGTAGACAGGAATATCGCTCAAGTAGACAAGGATATAAACCAAGTAGACAGGAATATCGCTCAAGTAGACAAGAATATAAACCAAGTAGACAGGAATATCGCTCAAGTAGACAAGGATATAAACCAAGTAGACAGGAATATCGCTCAAGTAGACAAGGATATAAACCAAGTAGACAAGGATATAAACCAAGTAGACAGGAATATTGCCCAAATAGACAAGGATATAAACCAAGTAGACAGGAATATTGCTCAAGTAGACAAGAATATTAACCACAATGGAAGCAAAAACTGAAGCTGATAGAGTGTTCATTTTTTGGGAACTGGCTTGATGAATTGGGGTGATACTCCAAAGCTGCTAGAGAGATAGATAGATAGATAGATAGATAGATAGATAGATAGATAGATAGATAGATAGATAGATAGAACAGTGTATGATGAGGGAGGAAGATGGCCAGATGTTCTAGTTTTCTCTCTATCACCGCGACAAACACCATGACCAAAAGTAATAAGGAGAGAAAAGGGGTTTACAGATGTAGTCCATCGTGAAGGGAAGTCAGGGCAGGAATTCAGGGCAGGAGCCTGGATGTAGGAACTGAAGTAGAGGCCATGGAGGAACATTGCTTAATGGCTTGCTCCTCATGGCTTGCTCAGCTTGTTTTTTCATACAGCCTGGAACCACCTGCCCAGGGGTGGCACTGCCAACAGTGGGCTGGGCCCTCCCACATCAATCATTAATCAAGAAAATGCCTCTCAGGTGTGCCCGCCAGCCAGCCTGACATTTTCTCAATGGAAGTTCCTCTTCCCAGGTGACTGCAGTTTGTATTGCGTTGATGAATGCTGGCTAGCACACTGGGATGTTTTGATGAATTATTTAGAGACAGGTATGAATAGGTAACCCTGCTTCTGGTTTTTCAGGGTTGGCAAGACTACAGAACCTGCTGGAAGGAGGGGTGGCATTCTCTGTTTCACTTTTTAAATAAATACTCTCCCTCTGTCTGTAGTTTGAATTTTTAGGTTTTGCTCAGATATAACGCTTTCTCACCAGTAGACTTGAGTACTGATGAGGGCAAATTTTCACTCTATTTAATTTTTTAATAATGTTCTGCGTTTAAACTGCTAAAAAAAATCTTCCAATAAAACAAGAAAAAGTTTTTTTGTTGTTGTTGTTTTTTTTTTTTTTTTTTTGGTTTTTCGAGACAGGGTTTCTCTGTGTAACTTTGCGCCTTTCCTGGAACTCACTTGGTAGTCCAGGCTGGCCTCGAACTCACAGAGATCTGCCTGGCTCTGCCTCCCGAGTGCTGGGATTAAAGGCGTGCGCCACCACCGCCCGGCAAAACAAGAAAAAGTTTTAAACATCTTACTAGATTCAGACATCTAGATAAAATCAAACCATGATGAACAATCAGTCGGTTGAATCCTATGAAATTCTTTGGGTCTGGGGCTGTGACCATATCCGAAAAGGGCCAGCCACTGTCAGCATTCCTTAGTCACCTGTAGTTCTTTGTGTAGGTTGAGGCACGAGGGCTCTCCTCCTTCCACTTAATATCTCTGTTGTTATCCTTGCTTAGCGCACGCGTGGGCAGTCATGGTGGTGAGGCTGTGGCCACAGCATCTGATATCCATAGGAGACTCAATGTCAGAGCACACTCCCAGGCCTCTGGCTCGTAGGATCTTTCTGACCCCTCTTCCGAAATCATCCCTGAGCCTTGGTGTTGTAGATGTGTCCACTGGGACTGAACTCCACAACTCTGCATTTTGATTGGTTGTGGGTTTCTGGGATGCTCTCCACGTGTTGCAAAGAGAAGTTTCCTTAATGAGAGGTGGGTATAATATTTAGATAAATATTTAGATTGTCGTTAGGGATTATGCTTTTTAAGTAAAGTGGTGGTTGTGTCTTCTCTTCCAGGATCCATGACTTCACTAGCCCAGGCTAGTTGGCTAGGTGTTCTGGTACCAGGCATTATTTCCCTTGCATTGAGCTGGTCTTATGACTTCTAAACATGAGCAAAACAAGGATGACACAGTGGACATGCTAACATGGATGGGGCGGGGTGTATCCTGGAGGTCGCTACCCTACACAAAGAGCGACAGACAACTAAGAATGCAAGGAGAGGGAGAAATAACCTTCCCCAGGAAAGAATACAGCAATTGTTTATCCAACGATCATATCTGTAAACATACACACAGACTAAACAGGCTGTAATTATGTGTTTAGGAATTTATGTGTATATATACACGTATACATGTAACAACAGTTAATGAAAAAAAGAGGCCATAAATTTGAAAGCGAGTGAGGTAGGGTATATGGAGGGTTTGGAGGGAAGAAAGGGAAATAATGTAATTGTATTATAATATCAAAAAATAAAAGAAAGAAATAAAAATTTAAAGGTTCAACCACATAAATGTCGGAATAACAAGTCATCAGAGGAGCCTAAGTTCACCATCTGAAAGGAACAACCCTCCAGAGGCTGCTGACCCAGGGATGGGGAGAACTGAGGCATTCAGACAGCTATTGTGCAGATTTGCAGATCCGGGGGATAAGGGGAAGCATTCAGGGATTAGGTGGACATGGGAATGGGAGGTCTTACCCAGGTTAGCCTTAGGGGAACAAGGCGGGTCAGGAGGCAGGCCTGCGCCCTGCAGAGAAGGGAAGGGCTAAGAAAGATCCCTGGAGCTTAAGAGTATAGGCACTGAAGCAGTATTTGAAGTTGTCTTGGCTTAGAAAAAACAAAAACAAACAAACAAACAAACCTAGAGATCAAGGAGTAAACAAGAAGAGTGAAGACAGGTCATCTGGACAGAAGCCGATTGTGAGCCCCAAGTCCATCTGAGCTTCTGAGGATGCTGGCGACTCCAGCAGATACCACCGCCCGGCTCCGCTTCCAGCCACGCCCTCAAGTCACTCCCACAGGAGGCCCGGTTGCCGTGGTAATCTCTTTGGTAGTTGTTAGACTCCCTGCCCCGCCCTTCACTAGAGCAGTGTGGCTCTTAGCGACTGTGAGGCAGGCGGGCTTGAGATCCCCAGGGCTCTCTCTGTAAACTGCAGCCAGTGCCTGGTCCTGCCTGCGCTGGGCTCCTGGCTGCTGGAGGGCTTACTGCTGTGTTCAGCAGGTTTCTGCAGTGCCAGTGAGCCTGTGGAGCTCTGGGGATTCGCATTTGCTCACGATGGGGTTGGGGTGCAGCCTCGCAGACTGAACAATGGAAGCCTGTAGGGATTCAAAGGCATGGTACAGATAGGAAAACGGAGACCTCCTGGTCTCAGCTTGCTTGCTCTGCTCCAGGCGGCTGCCCCATAGCCGGGCCATTATGGCAGGCCAGCCCTGCGACTGACCATACTTTGTCTTCAGCTTTTTTCCTAAGCAGCATTCCCTGTGTTTTTACAGGTTTTTGTTCGTTTTTGTTTTGTGCTCTTTGAGCTATTTTGTATTTGGCATATTTAAACTAATCTTTTTTGGGCGGGTGTTTGTTTTTTGTTTGTTTGACCAGTTTGACCATATAGCTATAACCTCATAAAAAAGTGGCTATCCCTAGCTGGGCAGGGATAGCACACGCCTTTAATTCGGGGGTGGGGCGGAGCGACAGAGGCAGGCAGATCTCTGTGAGTTTGAGGCCAGCCTGGGCTACAGAGTGAGTTCTAGGACAGCCAGGGCTACACAGAGAAACCCTGTCTCGAAAAACTAAAAATTAAAAAGAAAGGAAGAGTCCAGGTATAGCTTTCCCTTTTGGAAAAAGTTTGTCTAAGAGTTTGGATTTAAAGTATAAGCAACCCCCAAATAGAGTTTCCTTTGGAAATTTTAAAGTAAGTTTTGGTTATTTTAAAGAGTAGATCTCTTTTGTCCAAATTATACTGAATAATAAGGAAATTCTCTTGTAAGACAGTGGGGGAAAAAAACTGGACTCTTTTTAAACTTGAAAACTGCACTCAAGTCTAGTTTTCCTGTTCCAGGTGAACAACTACTCCTAACAAAACCTTGATTAATGAAAGGACTTAGTATCTGTCTTAGTTAGGGTTTCTATTGCTGCAACAAAACACCATGACCAAGAAGCAAGTTGAGGAGGAAAGGGTTTATTTGGCTTACACTTCCAGATCATAGTCTATCATTGGGGAAGTCAGGACAGGAACTCAAGCAGGGCTGGAACCTGGAGGCAGGAGCTGATGCAGAGGTGTAGTGGGTAGCTATTCCAGCTTTGATCGGGAAGTTCCAACCCGCATTGAGGTTTCGGGAACTGTCACGCCTACAAGGCGGGGCCAAGGGAGGACCCTAAAGACCCGAGATCCAGATGGGCCTGCTCTCTTGGTTCCTGGACTCTGGACACTGGAGGTAGACTGAGCAGAGTTCTCCAGAGAACACCGCCGGACTGGGCCACCCCTTTCCCAGACTCTGTAAACTATTCCTTCATTTGTAAGTTACCCCACAAAATAAACCTCCCTTTTAACTACGTGGAATGGCCTTAATAATTTCACCAATACAGAGGCCATGGAGAGGAGCTGCTTACTGGCTTGCTTCCCCTGGCTTGCTCAGCCTGCCTTCTTATAGAACCCAGGACCACCAGCCCAGGGATGACACCACCCACCATGGGCTAAACCTTCCCCCATCAATCACTAATTGAGAAAATGCCTTACAGCCAGATCTCATGGCGGCATTTCCTCAGCTGAGGCTCCTTCCTCTCTGATGACTCCAGTTTGTGTCAAGTTGACACACAAAACCAGCCAGTACAAAATCTTCATCTATGACTTTATCAAAATCAAGATTAGCATTGTTTTATCATTTAGGAACACACCCAGTGAAAGAACTCGGTCATTGTCCCTCTTGTTCAGGATTGCTTTAGCTCTTGGGGTCTCCTGGGCTTCCTTGTGGACTTGAGGATTGTTTACTTTTGTGAAGAATGTTGTGAGGATTTTGGTGAGGTCACACTGAGTCTATAAATTGCTTTCGGTAGGATGCTCATTTTCTCAATGTTGAGTTCAACAATCCACGAGCACTGGGAAGTCTTCTCATCTTCCAGTGTCTGCCTCGATTCCTTTCTTCGGAGGTTTAAAGTTTTCGTTTTGGAAGTCTCTCACCTCCTTGCTTAGATTTATCTCTAGGTAATTTTCTGGGGCAACTGAATTCTCATTCATGTTTCCACGGCCTGTTTCTCACAGTGGTTGTTATTGGTGTATAAAAAGAGGCTTTTGTGAGTTGACTTTGTATCCGGTCACTTTACTGAAAATATTGATGATCTCTAGAAGCTTCCTGGCAGAACTTTTGGGCTCTCTCACGTATAATACAATATCATCTGCAGATTGGGATGGTCTCACTTCTTGTTTTCCTATTGTATCTCATCATTTACTTTCTCATCTCTGATTGTTCTGCCCGTGGCTGGTGAGGTCATGGACTCTACAGGAGAACACTTCCTACTGTCACGTTCCGGAATTAATACAGTCCCCACTGTATTCTAAACACCTATCACTATATCCACACGTGAGTGCGGCTCTCACACCACATCCAAGAAGCTTGTTGTTGCAGCAGACTGAGACCATCACAGAAACCCATAACCAGTCAAAATATAGAGAACTAATCCTGGGGTTTCCAGCCCCAGGTGATATATCCACACACAACTCCTGCACCTAAGGTTCAGGGAACACCACAGGAGATGAAGCAGAAAGATTGAAAGAGCAGAGGAAACTGAAGTCTGCTGTGAGATTGTGTCTCCTAGAAATGACATGGAAGCTACACCTGTATTTCAACAAAACGACTAAACAAGACTCAAACAATGCCACCCCCCCCCCAGACATGCTAATGTGGAAGGGGAAAATCCCACAGGGCCCCACCTCCAGACAAAGAACTATATGTAACTAAGAACTTTATAAAGAGGGAGGATTAGTTTCCCCAGGGATGAGCCCCCTAATTGGTCACCCAATACCAAATGGTCAGCCCTGACATCATGTACATACAAGCAGCACTAAACAGTCTCATCGGGTGGTGTTTACATAGTTATGCATATATGTAACAACAATAATCATAGAGAAGAGGCAGTGAGTTTGAGATTAAAGGGGGAGCCACAGGAAGAGTTGGAGGAAGGAAAGGGGGTAAATGATGGTGTCTTAGTTAGAGTTAGTTACTATTGCTGTGATGAAACACCATGACCAAAAAAGCAAGCTGGGGAGGAAAGGGTTTATTTGGCTTATATTTCCAGGTCATAGTCCATCACTGGAGGAAGTCAGGACAGGAACTCAAGCAGGGCTGGAACCTGGAGGCAGGAGCTGATGCAGAGGACACAGAGGGATACTGCTTACTGGCTTACTCCTCATGGCTTGCTCAGCCTGCTTTCTTATAGAACCCAGGACCACCAGCCCAGGGATGACACCATCTACAATGGGCTGGGCCCTCCCCATCAATCACTAATTAAGAAAATGCCCCTAGGCTTGTTAACAGCCCTAGCTGATGGAGGCCATTTTCTCAATGGAGGTTCCCTCCTCCCTGATGACTCTAGCTTGTGTCAAGTTGACACAAAACTAGCCAGTACCGATGGAATTACGATTTAACTAAAAAAAAAAAATTTAATGTTACTTACTGAGGACCTTTTGAAAAAATAAAAGCAAAGAAGCAGATGAAGAGAGAAGAAAAAAGAGTGTAGATTCCTGTATTGGGCATCATCTTCTGCCCAAGGGCAAATCTGTGATACGATTCCCTTCCCATATCCCAGCCCCATCACTGGCCTGTCTTATCTCGAGTCAAACATCACTGATGTGACACCATTACACCATCCACCCGGCATTTGGTCACCACTAACACTGGGGTGCCTTTTCTTCTTGGAGGCAGCTCCGGGGGTTCCCTCTTCCCAAATGACTCTAGATTGTTTCCAGGTGACATAGAACTAGCCAGCACAGGTGGGTAATGTATGGCTGATGAGGGGCTGAAGATAGCCTAACATAATCTGCCTCTGGACTTGCAATATCTCAGCCTCTCCAGATCACTGCCATGCTAATCCATCATCAGCCTGTATGGTCACAGCCTCTTGCCATGAAGGCTGACCCACAGTTAGATAGCACATGTGTGCGTACATCGATGTGTACAGGTGAAAGCTGAGTGACAGGCCTGTGAGACCCCCACCCCGGCTTCGAGTGGGTGTTGGGGGTCTGATAGTGAAAGGAAAGAGCTCGTGGGCCCCACCTTGGGGTTCCCACCTTCTCAGGAATCCTGACTCACTACTGCCCCATCCCCACCTCACTGCTCACCCAGCTCAGCCACAGGAGTCTCAGGGAAGCTGGAACTGGGGTCGGCTGATGGTGGATTGTGCAGGGTTCCAAAGAATGACCTTGCTCTAGGCTGGGGAGGCTGGAGACCTGTGCTGCACAGACAGATCTGTTGGGCTCTGCTGCTATGCACTGAATTACCCATTGTTGACTCAGTACCTGGCCAGAAGCAGCTGGTGTAGGGAACGGCGATGTGGACTGGTCCAGAACTCGTTGTGGGACACCTGGGTCTGCAAAGCAGCCACTGTCCCTTAGTGACCCAGCCTGGAGGAGTGACTGCTTACAGATCAAAGTTGCCACAACCTTCTCCTTTCATGAGCCCTGGCCCATGATGCTTCCTCCTCTATTCAGATATGCCTAAGCTTGCTCTGGGCTAAGGTTTGAGGACAGGAAGTCTGTCCCTCTGTGTACGACTTAGGTGAAGTTTGTTAGACGTGAGCCCCTCCATCTACCCTGAGCTGGCCAAGGGTGGGGGGTATGGTGGAAGCACCCAACGACACAGCACAGATTCTGTTGTTGGCCTGTAGAGAGGAGGGAATGGACACTAACAGGTGTCTGTGAGGACTGGAGTGCACTACTGGAGGTTGGCACCTGCCTCCGGAACTCTCCAGTCTTGCAGAAGACAGATAGACACAGAAACTGAAGCTAGGGAGGTGCTACTATGAGGTGTCAGGGTGTGTGATGTGTTAGGCACTCTGTGAGGGGCTGGGGTGTGCTAAGTACCCTGTGAGGGGCTGGGGTGTGCTGAGTACTCTGTGAGGGGCTGGGGTGTGCTGAGTACTCTGTGAGGGGCTGGGGTGTACAGTGTCTTAGGTACTCTGTGAGGGGCTGGGGTGTGCAGTGTCTTAGGTACTCTGTGAGGGGCTGGGGTGTGCTGAGTACTCTGTGAGGGGCTGGGGTGTGCAGTGTCTTAGGTACTCTGTGAGGGGCTGGGGTGTGCTGAGTACTCTGTGAGGGGATGGGGTGTGCTGAGTACTCTGTGGAGGGGCTGAGGTGGGCTGAGTACTCTGTGGAGGGGCTGGGGTGTGCTGAGTACTCTGTGAGGGCCTGGGGTGTGCTGAGTACTCTGTGAGGGGATAGGGTGTGCTGGGTACTCTGTGGAGGGGCTGGGATGTGCTGAGTACTCTGTGAGGGGCTGGGGTGTGCTGGGTACTCTGTGAGGGACTGGGGTGTGCTGGGTGCTCTGTGGAGGGGCCGGGCTGTGCTGGGTGCTCTGTGGAGGGGCTGGGATGTGCTGGGTACTCTGTGAGGGGCCGGGGTGTGCTGGGTACTCTGTGAGGGGCCGGGCTGTGCTGGGTGCTCTGTGGAGGGGCCGGGCTGTGCTGGGTGCTCTGTGGAGGGGCCGGGCTGTGCTGGGTGCTCTGTGGAGGGGCCGGGCTGTGCTGGGTGCTCTGTGGAGGGGCCGGGCTGTGCTGGGTGCTCTGTGGAGGGGCCGGGCTGGGCTGGGTATGCTGCAGAGGTGGTGGAGTGTGGTAGCCCAGCTCCACTAGGCCTCATAACCCACCTCTGCCTAGTCCTTCCTCTCAGGTGGCTGCAGCTCTTGCTGGGGGCCTTGGATCCTTCGTCCCTTCCTCCACTGCAGCAATGGCTCTGTCCCTCACCCTCCAGGCTGGTGCTCGTAACTGGGCTCCTTCCTCAGTGAGTCCCCGGCCCCGCTGACATCTGCAGTGTCCCCAGGGTTTTCCGCTGCAGTTCTCTGACAGGCACAGGCTGTCTCTAGAACCCAAGAGCACTGACGTCACTTAACTAGTCATGCTGCCCCCCAAAAAGTGTCAACAGAGAAACAACACAGGTCCCTGGTCTCTGCGCTCATAGTAATAAGAGAACAGCTGAGAAAAAGTCCAACATCTTAGAAGTTGAAAAACTTACTGAGTGTAAGGAACAAAGAAAAGCATTCAGAAATGAATGAAAGGGGGGTTCTCCTTCACATTCTAGAGGAACACAGCACCTACAGCAACGGGAAGGCACACCACAAGCCCTCGGACAAGTTAGGGAGGATGAGAATTGTGACTCATTTAGATCTAGAGAGTAATCACAACCAAGCTTGACACAGAGTCTAGAGAAGGAAGGAAAGAAGGTGAACTCGTGAACCTCATTGGCAGAGTGTCTGCCTGGCACACACCATGCCCTGAGCTCAAACCCCAGCACAGCATAAAGCAGACGTGGTGGGCAGGGGTTCAAGGTCACCCTTGGCTAAGTATAGTCTAAAAAAAGAGAGTGAAATGGTATTTGTTAAATGGAGCAAGTCAGACACTGAAAGGCGAGTGCCGCATGTTCACCAATGTAAGTGATGCTTAAGTTGATTTGGTGGAAATGGCAGAGCAGCGGGCGCTGGAAGCTGGGAAGACACGGAGAAGCTGGGGGGAGAGGCGGGGTGACAGTCGAAACACAGACGAGAAGGATAAGGACCACTGTTCAGCTCTACAGCACAATGTGGGACTATAGGTTACAATGATTTATTGTATAGTTTATAAAGAACTAGAAGACAAGAGTCCCAGTGTTCCCAACACAGAGGAACTATAAATGTTGGGCTGGGGATGCTGTTCAGTGGGTTTAGGACACAGCTCAATGGTAGAATGCTGACCTTTCATGCCTAAGACCCTGGGTTCAACTGCCAGCACTGTTTTATATATATATTACAATATATTTACATATATAATTACATATTGCATATATTATATATACATATGTGTATATATGTACATATATTTAATGAAAAATATTTAAGGAGAGAAAATACTAATTGCCCTGGTTTGATTGTTACACCTTGACTACATCAGATTATTATACTGTATCTCATAAATATATGCAAATACTACATGCCAATTTCTAAAAAAGAGGTACCTTCTAAGAGCATGAGGCAGTAAATACATGGCAGTGATGGGTGGATGGAACTGAAATGACTGAGGCGGATTTCCAATCAATTAAAACTAAGCTGTTGCTCTGGCCACTCTCACTATCCACACTCAGTCTTTCCACAGTGCTTGTTCTGTGTGTGCAGACAAGAAGGTGCCGGCTTTAACTGTCGAGAGGAAGGGAACTGATGACCATTTCCAAGTGAAATATTGTTGCTACTTAGAAAGTGCAAGAGAATAAACACATTCGTAAAGTGACCAGACACTAGATCAAGCAGAAAAGACACCAGCAGCTGCCTGAAAACGCAATGGCCAGGGTGAGAACGACAGGTAGGAGAGTGAACGGCCAGTCAACACAGGAAAACACACAGAAAGATGCTCAACCAAAACCAAAACTAAGGGCCGGCAGGATGGCTCAGCTGGAAAACATGCTCGTCACCAAGCCTGATGACCTGAGTTTGATGTCCAGAACTCACACAACGGAAGGAGAGAACGGACTCCTTCAAGTTGTCCTCTGACCTCCACACACTGTGTGTGGCATGTGCCATACACACACACACACACACACACACACACACACACACACACCACTTTGACACACATACAATAATAAACGTAAGAATTTTAAGCAAAATATAGCCTCATAGCCTATGTATCTGTCCAGGTGGCAAGCTGCTGGCCAAGGCTGAGTCCCACACACCTAAGGACCAAGGAGTGAGGACGTGCTTCCCACAGACCCAGTGTTCCTGCTTCAGTAGGAGAGCAGAGGTGTGCTCAAGGATGCTCATTGCTGTGTTAGTGAACATCTCCAAATAAAACAGCACTGAAGAGTCTCTTAGCAGAAGACAGGGCAAAGGAAGTGTGGATGCTCATGTACTTAGCACCAAGACGGACGCACTACACCGATAAATTCCCCACGCAAAGCTGGATGGTGAGTCAAACAGCCAGCCACTCACTTGACCTGTTTCATACAGACAGTGCAGTCTGTTGCTTATATATCTACAACAATATAAAGTCTCAAAGATTGACGCTCAGATGGTCTTCAGCATCATCCCTAGAGAAAGGTGAAGGGCTTGGTCTTTTTTTTTTTTTTTTCCTGAGATACAAGTTACATACATAGATAGCTCAGGTACGTAGAGTTTAATGCACTCTGAAATGCACAGCAGGAGGAGGATTCTTTCCTGCCCCCAGTCAATGTGCTCCCAGCTGGGAGGTAACCTCCTCTGGTTTGACTCCCACTCTGGAATCTGGCACTCCTGTACGTTCCTGGATGGATTCTCTTTACATGCATCTAAGGCTCGCCCAGGCTGCTGCTGCTCCTGAACTTTGCATCTTCCTCTTCCTGTGTATAATAACTTCTCAGTTTCCCACCATGTGTTGATCTGTTCTTCTATTGGCTTTGTAGGCTACTTCTGATCTTTTATGGCTATGAATATTGCTGGGCAGTAAATACTGGCGTAGCAGTCCAGGTTGACTTGAAGGAGCTATAGTGGGTTATCAAAGTGTTTGTAGCACTTCCACCCTTGCCCAAAGGTTCCAGTTGCTCCACATTCTCACTGGTTTTGTCTGTATGCATGACTTTTGCCATTCTAGAAGGCATGTTTCCTAATAAGGCTGAGACTTTTTTTGTGACCAACAATACTGAGAACCTTTTCATATACATCTTTTCATTTGTGCATGGATATTCTTTTTGTGAAAGGCTTGCTCAAGATTTTGCCCATTACAAGCAGAAGGAAGGTTGAACATCTGTCTTTTCTTCTTCTTTTTCTTCCTTTTTTTTTGGGGGGGGGGTCAGGGTCTCACCATGTAACCATGGTCAGCCTGGAACTCACAGAAATTAGCCAGATTCTGCCTCCTGAGTGCTAGGACTAAAGACATACGCCACCACACCTGGACATTTGTCTTTTTATGTCTGAATTGCAAGACTCAAATTTTAGATATAATGCATTCACCAGTTACTTGGGCTATCAATATTTCTACCAATTTGTGGTTTCTAGATGATTTTTTATTACATTTTTTACATTTATTTCGTATGACTCTCTGTGTGTGTGTGTGTGTGTGTGTGTGTGTGTGTGTGTGTGTGTGTGTGTAAGCACACATGTAATGGTCAGAGCTCTCTGTCCACCATGTGAGTCATGCAGGCCATCAAGCTTGGTGACAGGTGCCTTTGTCTGCCAAGCATCTTGCCAGCCCAGTGTGTGGCTTTTCTATTCTGTTGATGATGCTTTTGGTGAACAAGTTTTTAATTTACTAAAGTTCCACTTTCTCCTTTTACAGTTAGTACCAGTACTGTGTGTGTGTGTGTGTGTGTGTGTGTGTGTGTGTGTGTGTGTGTGTGTGTGTTTGTGTGTGTGTGTGTGCGTGTGTGTGTTTGTGAGTGTGTGTGTGTGTTTGTGTGTGTGTGTTTGTGTTTGTGTGTGTGTTTGTGTGTGTGTGTGTTTGTGTGTGTGTGTTTGTGAGTGTGTGTGTGTGTTTTATGTGTGTGTGTGTGTTTGTGTTTGTGTGTGTGTGTGTATAGCTGAAAAAAACTGTTGGTCTCTGAGTCTACAAAGACGTCCTTCAGTGTCATCTTCTGGCCACCCATCTGTCAGCCTCAGTGTAGGAACCACGGACGCAGCAGCATGACGAAGCTCGACCCCCTCGCTGAAGACGCCTCTCTCCCTCTCACAGCGTCACTTCTCTCTTAGGGCCTGCCCTGCCCAGTATGCTGCGTCTGTTTGTGAAACTTTGCTCCATCGATCCGTTTGTCTTTCCTCTTGCCAGTGCCACACTGGCTGGTGACTGACACCATTTCCTTAAAAAAAAGAGTAGTGAGGGGAGGTCTGATGCAAAAAGTGAGGAAATCCTTAACATTTACTAAATTGGTGATGGGTACGCGGTTTTGAAAGCTTCAAAACGTTTTGACACATGAACATGTGGAAGGCAGATTATACACCATAGCAATGGCATTCTCTAAGTCACGGGACAACAAATAAATGACACACACACACACACACACACACACACACACACACATGTTGCTTCAACTTATGGCAGGAAGAGGAAGCTGCTGTGGGGGCGGGGGGCTTGGCCTCCTCATCTGTAGGTAGGAATCAGACTCCATCAGACTTCCTCAGAGGCCCGGTTACCATGGGATTGATTCATCGTGCCTGGTCAACTTGTCAGAATGGCCTCCAGCACCTGCCCTGTGCAAGGTTGTGTTGGCAATTTGGGGTCCATGTGCACTGAGCTACCTGGCCCCACCTCCTCTAAGCTCCTTCTGTGGAACCAGGAAATGATTTTCCTCAGAGCCCACCCTGGAAAACCCCCAGGAAGGGGATACCTGAGCCCCGCCCCATTCCACGTATTTCCTGGCTTTGGGAAGAGCTCTGTCTCTCCAGCCTCGATCTCTCCATGTGTAAACCAGGAAGCCTCTGGGGCTCCATCAAAGGGACTGGACGCCACTTCCACCCCCACACAGCGCACAAGAATTCATTCCATCCAACCTCACAGGTCAGCCGATGACACTGCAGAACCAAGCCACCAGTAGAAGCCGCTGGAACCAAGTCTTTTCTTAGATCTTGGCAGAAGAGAGGCTGACCTTGGAGGAAGGAGTTTAGGGATCGATTCCTGTTTGTTTTGTTTCCCAGGAGGCTCTCTCACTGCAGATGACGCTGTGGTTCACAAAGCATTCTCCAGGTGTCACTGATCACTGCTTTCCAGGGTCAGTTCTGTCCCCCTCTTCCTTCCCAGGTACAATCAGAAGGTGTGAAGGCAAGAAAGGCAAGGGAGGCAAGAAGGGTCAGAGTCAGGGACTCCTTGGGAATATTGGAAACTAAGGCACGGCCTGGGGTAAGAATGATGGAAAAGACTCTCCGGCTGGGATCCAGTGATGACGCCATCTGAGCCCATCAAATAGGAAGGCTCCAAGTAGCCTATCCAGTGTCACACCTGGGTAAAAGAAGTGAACTCTAATATATGGAGACATGTCAGGAAAGACCCGCAGGGAATACATCCCATTGGGGTAATACCTGCCCCCAACCCACTGTCCAAATGTCCTCCTGGGAAAGGGGGTATCTCAGTGCAGTGACTGGAAACTGGCCTCCCGAGGATAGGAAGCCACAATTCATTGTCAAAGCCGTGTCAGAGCACACACAGGACCCCAAATCTCAAGTGGAGAGGCCCAGTCTGCATTCCAGCACTATTCAGGTTCCCCTATCTGGCCTCTACCCCATTCTCCGGATGCTCTTGGGAAGATCACCCCCCTGCCCTGGACCTCTTCACCTGTAGGAAGGATAGAAGGTCTTCTGGGAGCTGCGAGGTGTGGCTGAGCAGGACCTGCAGAACTTAGAGAAAGGGCACTCAGAGACTGGTCTAGAACATGCTGATACTCTGCTTCCCGTGGGAGTTTTGTGGTCATTCCTTTCTAAATGGACCAAGCCAAGGTCTCTCTCGGGGGTCCTCTGGCTGTGCTTATGCTTTGTGGCAGTCAACATGCCTTGTCTGAGGTTCCAGCAGCCGCACAGGGGACACCTTCCCAGATAGAGGTTAGCTGGGTCCTGTGACCTCAGATTGTGGTTTATAGGCTTGAGGCTCAACCTCTGGATGGCAATGAGTCTCTCTGGTCTCCTAGCTCTGAGATAGGAGGTCTAGGCTCCTGTGTGAGAGGGGTTCTGAGAGAGGAGACCAGCTCTGGAGGCCAGGGCTGAGGGCAGCAGGATGGAGGACAAGGAACATTATCCCAGCCTCACCCACACACCTGCCCCCTTCCTGGAGCTGGCTCTTGACCAGGCATTGTGGTAAATTGCTTCCTAGTGGGGCTGATTCCTCCTCTGGGCTTTATAGATCTCAGACTTTGACTCAAGTAGACACCTCGTGTCTCGATGTCTCTCCCTAGTGGGGAAACTGAAGCAGAAAGAGACGGATTATGAAACCCACGGGCTCAGGCTTGGCTCTTGCCTCCTCTTTACACTGGCATACTTGCCCCCTATCTCAGAGGGGACATCACTCTTGGGCCCATTTGCCAACTTGTTTTAGGGCTCCCCGCCCTCAGGAAATCGTATCCACCCTGCACAAAAGAGCTGGTTGTGACTGCAAAGTAGAGATGACAGGAATCCCTACCCACTTGTCTCCAATGGGGCAGATAACATATGGCAGAAAGACTCAGCCTTCCTCAGACAGGTTGTGGGGGAAATGGATAAAACCGAAACAAACAAGTATTTGAGCTAAAGGGAGCCAGTAGACATAAATCAAGTTTGGTGAGCACAGGACTATTGTGGGGAGACCACTGTGAATGCTGAGACCAAATTGTGGGCCAGTGCTAGGCCCTTGGATCCAGTTTCCTCAAGAGGTCTGTGATGTGGAGACCAGGTATCTTAGTTGCTTTCCTGTTGTTGATGAAATCCCCTGTGTCTTAGGGTTTCTATTGCTGGGAAGAGACACCATGACCACAGCAACTGTTACAAAGGAACCATATAACTGGGACTGTCTGACAGATCAGACGTTAGTCCATTAGTTCCCTCATGGTGGGAAACATGGCGGCATGCAGACAGACATGGTCCTGGAGAAGGAGCTGAGAGCTCTACATCTTGATCCTCAGCCAGCAGGAAGTGAACAGGAAACACGCATGCTTCCTGCAGCAATGCCACGCCCACTCTAACAAGGCCACACCCCCTAATAGTGCCACTCCTTATGAGCCTATGGGGGCCAGTTACATTCAAACCACCCCACCCTGACAAAAGCATTTTTAGAGAAGTTTCATTTAACTGACAGTTCTAGGGTACAGTCCATCATGGGAGGAAAGGCATGGTGTCGGGAGCTTGAGGTAGCTGGTCACATCACATTCACAGTCAAGAAGTCAAGAGAGAAGAATTCTGGAGTTCAACTCTCTCCCCTCTATATACAGTCTAGGATCCCAGCTCAGGGAATGGTGCCACCCACAGTGGGCCACAATGCAGCCGATTAACTTCCCAAGTCAACCTAATCACGATAATGCCCAACAGATATATCTTGACTACATTGGTTAGGGTAGGGATCTATAAGAATGCTCCTTGTTTTTTAACGTACTCTGAAATAGTGTCTAGGGTTTGTTATAAAACTCGCCAGCGAAGTGAAATAAAACCCAGAGAAGGTGTCAGGAGGAGAGAAACAATGGCGGGAAGAGAGCGAGGGTTTGCGGAGCTGCTGGCGGGGGTGGGGTGGGGGGTGGGGGGGGGAGTGGGGTGGGGGGGGGTGGGGGGTGGTACTCCCATTCTGTGGTATTGGCAACAGTGAATGGCTGGAGTCTCAGGTCAAAGGTTGACAAAGGTCACAGAGGCCACACTGAGGGGTGTGTGCTGCACTCAGCCAGACAGACTTGTCCAAGGAAGGTCCCCCCTAATGCCTCTCTTCTCAGACTCTGCCAAGCCAAGACCTGATACAGGGGAGAGAGCCCGCCCTTTCCCAACTAGGGAATAAGGGGACCCCCAAGCAGGGTTCACGTGGTCTATTCTTATCCTACAGAAAAATAAGCTGAGACTGTTCAAGGGACATGGATTAGCAAGGTAAAGGGTTAGCGTCCCAGTTAGGGACAGGGGATGCCAAGATGACAGACGCAGCCACACTTGTGTGGTGCTCAGCGTCTGGCTAGATTGCCAATGAAGAGCTGGGCTTCAGTGATGCTGCAGGGCCAGCCAGAAGGGTCCATCTGAAACCATCTGGGCAGCACCCATAGAATCTGTATGCTGTGTGGGCACTAGGCCACTGGCCAGGTGGATCTGGGGACGACTCCCACTTTAGAAAGTCCCTTCTAGCTTCTGTGAGGGTGACAAGTGGAGCATTGAATCAGAGGCTCTGGGAGACCTGTGGCATAGCCCTGTCAGTGAGGGCAGGAAGCATCTTAACCCACAGCTATGTCCACCAGCACCTCCCCCAGGGCTTTGAACCCACCAAAGCCACCTGGACTCTGAGTGACTCTGCCGGGGGCACAAGCCTCTGTAGGCTCTTTCCCTCCTGCCCATTACTCCTGACAGTCCTCCTCATCAAGGTGTACTCCTGGCTTAGAGCTTGGCCTGCTGCTCATGTCCCAACCATCTTGGCTCCTCTCTGGAGGCTGTTCCACCCCCCAGGACTGAAGGCCACGTGACTGCCTCTCTGTCCCACTTACGCTGCCCTGGATGTTTCTGTTTGCCAAACTCTGGTCCAGCTGGGTCAGAGTGAGGTGAGCCTCCCTGCTCTGGCCTTGCAGGAGCACGTCACCTGTCACTGCCTCACACATCTGTCTGCTCACAGACTGTGTCTGCCAGAGGCCACTGCCATTGGGCTCAGAGTTCCTTACGCAGAAGGTCGGTGTCCAGCTTCCCAGGTTGCCCTCTCACAAGTTGATTGCAGAATCTGCAACCACATGCCATGTCCAAGGCACTGTGTGCAGCGCTGGCATAGGTTCAGGTCCTCTTTGGACCTTTCTGTGTCCCTCCATGTTATGGTTTGGAAGTGCCCCTACCTCACAAGTGCCCATAGGCTGAAGGCTTGCCTTCACGAGCAGACCCAGTCATTGAGAGGGAATTTGAATCATGAGCTCTGACATAATCAATAGATTAATCCATTGATGGATGATGGAAACATGGAGGTATGATGGAGGTCAACAGGGCCATGTTCCTAGGGGACTTTATCTTTCTCTGGCTCCCTCTCTGTCATCTCTCAGCTTCTTCAGCTACCATGCAGTGTGAGCAGGTTCTTCTGTTCCATCCTGGCGATTAGGATGTTCAGCTCCACACAGGCCTAGAAATGCCCAAACAAGCTGATTGTGGGCTGAAACCAGGAGAAAAACAAACTCTTCAAACCGTTTCTTTCCCGTATTTGTCACGGTGATTTTTAAAAAGCCTGTGCAAAATACTCTACACCTCATGCCTTTGCCTGCAACTCTTCTTGCCTTTAAAAAACAAAACAAAACGAGGAAGTTGTTAGCCTGTGAGGAAGTGGGTGTGTGACACACGGTTGCTACAGTTTGGCCACTGGGTGTCGCTGTTTCCGAGGGGAGCACACGTTGTCTATCTCCTACAGTTCCTGGCTGAGAGCTCCTTAGGTAGGGTGAGTTCAAGCACAGGTTTCTGCGTCTCATGATCTCCCGAGAGTCCCTTTGAGCCCTCCTGTCTTGGGCTGATGCGTTTGGCACTCTGGCCATCCCAGGGCCCCTGCAGATGTGGGTGCCGGACCGGTGCCTGCTATGTTGAGGTCATAGTCCCCTGGCATAGAATCATTGTATTTCTCAGGGACTTACCTAGCTGTGAGGACAGGATGCACACATCTTTTAATTGGAGAGAACAGTTCACTCACAGCTGTGACCTATTACAAGGAAAGGGTCCAAAGTTCAAGCCGAAGCGGAAAGGTGGCACTAGGACCCGGGGAGCCTAGGAAGGTTAGGGGAACCCAAAGAGGGTCAGGGGATCCCAAGGGAAGCCCCAGAGAGCCTGAGGGCAGTCAGGGGATCCCAGGGAAGGTCAGAGGATCCCAGGGAGCATCAGGAAGTGTCAAGAGAATCTCAGGGAACCTAGGGAGGGTCAGGGATCCAAGGAAGGCCAGAGGGGAGCAGAAGGTAAGGAAGGATCAGAGGAACTCCAGGGAGACCAGGGGAGCCTAAAAAGGGACCAGGAGTCCAAAAGGATGCTGAAGGGACCCCCAGGAAGGCCAGGGAGAATAAGGAGAGTCTGAGAAATCCCATAGGAGACCAGAGGAACCTAGGGAGGTTTATGGGGTCCAGGGAAAGTCAGGAGAGTTCAGGGAAGGCCAGAGGACCCAAAAGAGAGTTAGGGGATCCCAGGAGAGGCTAGGGAGCTCTGATGGCAATGGGTCACCAGCATCTTCCCTCACGTTGTGTCTGTCAATCTTTCAAAATCCCTCAGATGCTGGTGGACTGAACCCAGCTCCAGAGGCACTGCTCCCCCGCTTCCCCCACCCACTCACATACACCATGTAGATCCCACGCGGTAAAGACAGTGGGTCTGATTTTCTAACTCTTGGACAGTGTCCCTCCGTGCTTCTAATGGCCAGGCACAGAAGGACTGTAGGGCCAGGATAGTAGTTCTCAGGATTAGAAACCTTCACAGCCACACAAAAAGTTTTGAGACCTTTCCACAGAAACCGGGGGAGGCAAGACTGGGCGTGGCAGGCACCTGCCTGGTTACTCAGCCTGCACTTCCCTGGCAGGCAGCCACAAGGCATTGTACATTCTTGCTGCGGTTTGATCTTGACATAGTACTCAGTAGGTTGTGAGAGTTGTGAGAGCTGGAATGAGGAGTTGCTCCCACTCTTATGTGCTCCCTGCCTCAGAATTTCACAACTCTTTGGGGGTTTATCCAGGAAAAGAACAGTAAGGGACTGAGAAAGCCACAGTGACGGCCTCAGAGGAGCAGCTAAATGTGAGCCGAGGAGTCAAAGTGAAGCAGGGAAAGCCTGGAGACAGCAGCCCTGAGGAGACAGCAGCCCCGAGGCTTGAGGACCCAGGCAGGGTGGAAGCTGGGATGGACACTTAGGAGGTGAGCAGCAGCCCTGAGCTCGGTCGGTGCCTACAAGTACTGATGACAAAACCCTAGGTAGACCAGACTTCAGCGCTGGCTAATGTCCCCCGTGGCTGTGATGACAAATGCCAAGCTGTCCAAGATCCAGGTGTCTGCAGGCCCGTCTCTGGGGCCTCCAGGCTAGTGTCCTACCTGCTTCCTCCGCTTTCTGTGACTGTAACTGTCCCAGGCTGTGGCTGCCTCGCCTGGTTCCTGAGTTGTCACTGTGTGACGCAGGGTGTGTGTCTCTCTCTCTCTGTCTCTGTCTTTGTATCTCTCTCTGTCTCTCAGTCTCTCTCTCTGTGCATCTCTCTCTCTCTCAGTCTCTCTCTCTCTCTCTCTCTCTCTCTCTCTCTCTGTCTTTGTGTGTGTGTCTTTTTCTCTCTCTCTCTCTCTCTCTCTCTCTGTGTGTGTGTGTGTGTGTGTGTGTGTGTGTGTGTGTGTGTGTGTATAAATTCCCTTTTCTTATATGGTTAGCAGTCATGAGATTAGGCCCACCCTAATGCAGAATGACCCATCTTACCACATCTGTAAAGACCTAAATACAAGGTCACCATCAGAAGCATCAGGGGTCAGGACTAGAACATATATTAGGAGGGCATAACAACCATAACCACCAGGACTGGTGTGGACTGTGCCCATTTCCTGGACAGTACTGGGATGCTCGCTACCATGCATGTGCGGGCAGACTCTAGATGTGACTGACTGAGGCAGCAAGCCCACCTGCCTGGAAGGCACCTTGGGAAATTCCACCTTCCGGTTTATGTCTATGTCACTGGCCAGAAATGAGTGATAGGCTGTCCTGTGGGGTGGGGGTGGAGACCTCCTAGACTTGTGGGGTCCAAGCCTCCGAGACCACAGCAGGAGATCCGGCAAACCCATCATCTGTAATCTCCTTGGCCACCGAAGCCTTTGGGGCTTGAGTGTCTCCTCCTGCTTTAGAGCCAAGGCCACTCTGTCCAGATCTCAGACTGGAGGGCTGAAGTGACCCTTCAAGGCCGTCCCTACACTACCATGTCCAGGAGGCCAGCCCTATGCTCCCCAAGCCCACAGTGAGCCTTTCACAGTCCCTGAGGTGGGAGATTTGGGAGGGTCTTGAAGATGGGGTTGAGGATTCCCTGTTCTAGGAAGCCCAACTCTACTCAGTTAGTGCCACACCCATGAAAACATGCCTAGACCAGTAAGACCAGGAGAGGGACGCTGGTGGCCTCCTGGGAAACCCCTAATAGCCCGGCTCCTGAGCTTTCGGGTTTAGGGGTTATACCAAATTCCTAAGCAGGACCCCTGCTCCTTGCCCAGGGAGGGATGCCCCAAAGTCTATCAAGCTGTCAAGGGTGGCATGAGGAATGAGCACTGTTTCAGGTTGATAGGGTCCAGGAGGGAGACCTGGTTCCTACTTTGAACCTGTATTTGCCTTGTGACCCAAGACATCCCTTTGAAGACAGAGCATTGGTACAGATGTTGTCTGGGACCCAGATGTGCAAGACTTGTATAAGGCAGGATAGTGGGGTAAGAGAACATGGATGGGAACAGTGCCCTGAATAAACAAACGGTCCAGCCACAGGGTCCGAAGGAAGACAGGTTACGATAGAGCACAAGTCTCTTTTAAAGGTTTAAGTTGTCTTTTAGCAATTTTTATTTTTTTTTTTAGAATTTTACATATAAATACTGTATTTACATTATCCACCTCCTCCCTCCAACTCATCCCCTTGGGCCCCTGACGTCTACCCTGGGACCCTAAGTCAGGATGTGATACTGCTGTTCAGAAAAGAAGTCCAGATTGGTGTTTCCTTTTTCTAACTGGATTTCAGGCCTTCCGCTGTCCTCTCTCCCATGCTGAGTCTGGCATGTGTGTCCACATTTCATGTCTGAGTGCCTTGTGTCCTGAGCCCAAGGACAGGTGAAGAAACTGTGTCAGATTCCACAGGTGGTCAGGACATTGGCCTATGGTACTTATCACCACCCACCAAAACAGACACCCAGGTCCGGCGGTCTGATTACAGGCTGCTTGATGGGATTGGTTCTGGAGACATACACCCGGCAAAGACCAATGTCTGCCACACAGATCCCCCTGACCTGCAGAGGGCAGCTTGAGTTTGGACCCTCCCCCTCTGCAGAGACGCTCAGCCGTGTCAGCTGGCTAATAGGCACAGTTAGTTCTGCTGGAGGGGGGATAAGGGAGAAATTGGGGGAGGAGAGAAAGGACGGGTTTGATCAAAGCACATTACATTCATGTATAAAATCCTCAAATAATAAAAGTCACTCTTTCAGATTAGAAAAATCAATAAATCTTTAAAAGATTCTAAAGACAAAATGTTGTATGTTCTTTGCTTTTTATGTGTTGATAACTAAATATTGTTGATTGCAGACGGACATTTATACTGGCTGTGAGGGAGATGCACTCTTTGCTCTCAGTGGTCACTCCAGCCTGGATGCCACAGAGCAGTGCCCCTTAGAGCTGTTGACAGGAGCAAGCAGCCTGGAAGAGAAGTAAGGGACCCCACCTCAGGAGCAGGCGACATTATAGCTTGTGTGGCACAGAGCATGCTCCTTCAGCACACAAGTTCTGGACCCGCAGGCCAGAGCAGCTGTCTTCCCTGTTTCAGACTGTGGTGTGGAGTGATGGGCCTGGACCCACCGGGGACTCTGTGGAGAGCTAGGAGCCTGCTGGGACCCCTCAGCCACCCAGGTTCCAGTGGGGATCTGACACACCCACCCTTGGACACACTTCTGGCTCCCATCTGACACACCAACTCCAGGATGCTTCTTCCAGCTTGACGTGGAGGCTGGAGCTGCCAGGCCCAGGTGGCCTTTGTCTCCAGGGAAACCGAGGTCGTTACCTGGCCTGATGTTTGTCTTGTCAGGGCCCCAGCTCCCAATCAGTGTGAGGCCTGTGACAACGCCCTCCCGGGTTGCAACAACTCCTCTGGTTCCTAGCTCTGTCGGCACAGGTGAGCCTGCTTTGGCCGGAGCAAAGTGCAGACCTTCCTGACTCAAGGTGGGCTGCACCCACACCCCTCAGAGTGGCCCTTCATGTTCTGTACCTCCCATGAGCCATACTGGGCACACAGAGCTACGGAGTGCCTCACAGGTGGTAAATGCACCGTGTCACACTTACGCACGTGGCCTGAAGGAGGTGCCCTTGGCCTGAGGAAGGTCACCCAAAAGCGTGCAGAAGTTCCAGTGAAGGACAGTTCCCAGAATTCCAAGAGGGAGCAGAGCCAAGAAGGGGGCAAACATCCCAGGCAGAAAGACCACTGTGTTAGGAGCCCAGACGTATCTGCTAGATGGGCAGACGAGAATGTGAGGAAATGAAAGAGACAAAGCCACCCAAGACCCAGAGCTAGCAAAAGACAATGGTCCAGAAAATCTCTGGGATTAGGGCCTGATGGACCGGGGAGAGGCCCTGGAGGAAAGAAGATGCTCAGAGGCAAGGAGGCGACAGCAAGGTTGAGCTGAGCGGGAGGGCTGTCCGTGAGGAAGCAGGGGCTGCTCCAAAGACAGCAGGTCCTCAGCTATATCCCCGAGTCCAGGGTGATGGTCTCGGTGATGACACCTTGAGGACACTTGGAATGAAGGAAGGGGATGACCTGGGCCTTGGAAGCTTGGTCCTCTAAGGTGTGGGCAGGCTGACCACAGAATGAACCTGATCCTGACTAGTCAGCCCTGTACCCTGTGCTCTGTCCAGCTCAGAGCAGGTCCCTGGGTCACCACTGTTTCCCAGACACTGTGCTGGCTCCTGCTGTGTTTGGATTCATGTGACCTCAACTGTCAAAGCCCAGGGTTGCCCCATTAGAGGGGCCTCAGGTCCTGTGAGGCTACAGCCTGGCCCCTGAGCACCATGAAGAAATAACCACTGCTGTCAGCAAACCTAGTCTTCAGAGGACAGCACACACCCCGCCTCCTCTCATGCTGGGTTACAGGGGCGGGGCCTTACCAAAGCAGGGAGGGGGGATTATGAAGCCTCTGTACTTCCCAGGACCCTAAGTTTAGGCTGGCTCCTCCTCTTTAGGAACCCGAGTTTTCTTTTTTCTTTTTCTTTTGTTATTGTTGTGTTTTGTTGTTATTGAGACAGGATTTCTCTGTATAGCTTTGGAGCCTCTTCTGGATCTCACTCTGTAGACCAGGCTGGCCTCGAACTCACAGAGATCCACCTGCTTCTGCTTCCAAGTGCTGGGATTAAAGGCGTGCGCCACCACCGCCCGGCCCCGAGTTTTCATTCATTCTTCCTCAATGTTGACCTGGCAAGCAGAGAGAGCTCTGTAAGAGCTGGTTGGTTATGAGTGTGAACTTGACTCGAGAGATTTCTGACAGGGCGGGGTGGGGGGGGGATGTGGGAAATCGCTATTTCCAAAAGATCAGAACTCAGCATATTCACAGCAGGTGAGCTGGCAGCTATGTGAGTGTAAGAATGAGTTTGAATTGATGTATGTGTGTGTGTGTAAGAGCTGGTGTGAATATAGAAGTTAACATGCTCGTGTGTGAGAGAGATGTGTGGTTGTGCAAGTGCCTGAGTGTGAGAATCAGTGTACGTGAGTTGGCACATATGCAAGAGTGTGAGAATTTGTATGAGTGTGTGGAACATATATGAGTCAGTGTGTCAGTGTGAGAGGTGTGTGTGTGTGTGTGTGTGTGTGTGTGTGTGTGTGTGTGTGTGAATGTGAGTTCTGTGAGTGTGACTTGTATGAGTCTGTGTGTGATCATGAGTGTGAAAGTTAATGTCTAAATATGAGTATGACCTGTGTGAGGGTATAGTCGTGTGGCTAACTGCATGAAGGGGATATTGAGGGGCGCCAGTCTCCATTCAGTGTCTCAGTGAGTGCATGAAGTGAGGTGGAGGTCTCCGTGTCTCCATGCAGGCTCTCAGTGAGGGAGGATGTGGTGAAATCTCCCCACACACACACACATATACATTTGCTGAAATGCACCTGTCCGTCTGCCAAGCCAGGGTCAGCAAGCTACAGTCTCTGGGCCCCATACCCTGCTTTGGGAATGTGAATGAAATACACACACACACACACACACACACACACACACACACACACACACACACACACACATTCTTGACAAAGATATTCCTTTACTAGAAGGCAGAATATGAACAAAGCATTGTAGTTAGGACATGGTAAGATTCTGTAAATAGTGTTTTATTTTCTCTTCCTCTTTAACCTCTGAGAGTCTATGGACAGATTTGCCCACCAATATAAATATATGTCTGCAACAAACCATTTTTAGTTATCAACATATAAAAAACAAAACCATATAGTGTTTTGTCTTTGAAATCTTTTAAAAAGATTTATTGATTGATTTTTTCTGACCTAAAGAGTGACTCTTTTTTATTACTTGAGAATTTTCTACATGTGTGTAATGTGTTTTGACCAAATCCACCCCTTAACCAACTTCACATGCTCTTTTTTTTTTTTTTCAAGCCAGCCAAATTTCCAGCGTGAATGGGGCAGGAGCTCACAAATCCCATCCCATCTGAGGAGCTACTGGTGATTGATAATGGAGGGAGAGACAGTCCGTTTTCTTCATGCCCCTGAGAGGCTAACCCATGATGCAGAGGGTAATCCTACACCATTCACACACAGGCAGCACCAATGAATGAGGCTGTATTGGAATGCAGCCACATCCATCCTGGCTGCTATGGGACCCACTGCTTAGGCAGGTGGTTGCAATATTTTGGTCTTACAGGCCTCAGGCACTTGCTCTCTGACTCTTGAAGAAACTTTCAGACCCCTGGCTGGGCTGCGTGGGGACCCAGGGAGCGGGTGGGATACTTGTCATACTGCTGTTCTTCAACAGGACACCAGAGGTTCCCCACCCCCTGCAGAAAGTCCAACATCTCCACTGTCCTGTCCATCCTGACAGAAGGACAAACATCGATCAGGGTTAAATTGACAATAAAAGGGCAGGAGCAACAGGGACTCACCAACCAGGCCTCACCTCTGAGTCCAGCGCAGAGCTAGTTGGGAAATGTTCTGGATGTTGACCAAGACCAGTGTGACGCTGGGCACCAGAGCAGCAGGTTGGGTACGGACCATGGGCTCCCACCAGCTGCTGGTGCCACCACCAGAGGCCCTGAGCAAGCCCCTGTCAGTTCCTAAGCGGCTCCTGTTGGGACCAGGGCCGTCCAACCTGACTCCAAGAGTGCTGGCGGCCGGAGGGCTGAGGATGATTGGCCACATGCAAAAAGAGATGTTTCAGGTAGGCCTTGGTGGCAACAGCCTCTATTTAGGGGTGGTGATCGCTAGGTGGCGGGCAAAGGAAAGGGTCTCACCTGTGTGCCCACTGTCTAGATCATGGATGAGATCAAGCAAGGCATCCAGTACGTGTTCCAGACCAGGAACCCCCTCACGCTGGTTGTCAGCGGCTCTGGACACTGTGCCATGGAGACTGCCCTGTTCAACCTCCTAGAGCCTGGGGACTCCTTTCTAGTTGGAGCCAATGGCATCTGGGGGATGCGGGCTGCTGAGATTGCTGAGCGCATTGGTAAGGGAGAGAGTTGCCTATGACACCGTGTTATCCCCCCTGTCCCAATGTTATCCCTCCAAAGGCCTCCTGGGGAAATCCTGAAGCTATCTCTAACAGGTCAGACCTGTACAATCCTGCTGGGCACTCCTTCCTGTGGACCTAATGCCTCCACCTCCCATCCCCCAGCTGCTGCTTCCTCCAGGCAGGCACCAGGGTCTTCTCCCTGCCCCAGCAGACGACAGCAGCCTGGCCTTCCAGAGTTAGAGCATGATTGTTTCTGGAATGCATGGAAGAAGTTCTGCAGGAACACCCCCTGTCTGAGCCCCAGCAGCTCTCTGGGGGCCTCAGGAAGACTGGAATTTCAGAGGCTTACTCCCTCCCCAAATCTCAGAGCCTTGTTCATCTGTAAAATGTGGACCTAGGAACAGTTCTCCCTCCACAGTCTGAGGATGGAAGAGGGCAGGCATGCCCCCAGACTTCCTGGTAGACCCCAGCCTCTGCAAATGGCCTGCACGGTTCACAAGTGCATAGTCGCAGTGTTGATGGACAGCCAGAGAGCCCAGGAGGGTGTGCAGCTCTCAGTCACTTCCTGTTAGGCCACCATTTTCCTTTCCTTCCTTCCTTTCTTTCTATTTCTCTCTGTTTCTTTCTTTCTTTCTTTCTTCCTTCCTTCCTTCCTTCCTTCCTTCCTTCCTTCCTTCCTTCCTTCCTTCCTTTCTTTTTAATGTGCATTGGTGTTTTGCCTGCATGTGTGTCTGTGTGAAGGTATCAGATCCCCTGGAACTGGATTTACAGACAGTGGTGGGATGCCACATGGGTGCTGAGAATTGAACCCAGGTCCTCTGAAAGAGGAGCCAGTGCTCTTAACCACTGAGCCATCTTTCCAGCCCCTAGGCCACCTTTTTCAAAAGTAGCCAAAGTAGGATAGGGCTAGGGACCCAAGGGCACATCAGTCATTCAGGCTCCTCTTTGTCCTTCACTGAGACCAGGGTGGTTCAGGTTCTTTTCCTGCTAGGACACTGGTGTGAACAGGTGCATGTGACCATCAGGACATATGCTCGGTTCCTGGAGTCACCAGACCCACAGGATCAAGGTCTGCTTCATCCTCTTACCCTTCATTCCTTCCGTCTTTCATCAAATGGTGTGGGATCTCTGTGAACTACACTTGGGTTAGGTGGGATCTCATCCCACCTGCGATGCTCAAAGTGACCTCTATAGACACTATATGATGAGGCCACCAAGAGCCTCGGGTACTGTAGCCTGAGGAGGGACTTCTCAAAGCTCTGGACTCAAAGCCCTGGAGGCCAGGACAGTGCTGCATCTAAGCGAAAATCAGCCCTCACTGAGCATGCTCCTCTCCCTCTATAGTACGGCCACCTGGAGGCCAGCATGAATGGGGTCCCCCACGCCAGTTCTTGTTTATTCCCCATTCTGCCCCTGTCCTCAGGAGCCCATGTGCACCAGATGATCAAGGACCCTGGAGAACACTACACATTGCAGGAGGTGGAGGAGGTACTGAGAACTGAGTCATCCCAGGAGGGGGTGGGCTGGGATGCTGAGGCCTGTGGCTTGCTCAACATCTGTCTTAGTGTCTATGACTAGCCATAGAAGGGGATCCAGTTCTTAGGAACAGGTGGGAAGCCTACCTCTGTCTGAAAATGAAATGGAGTCTGGGATGTAGGCCCGTGGGCAGGGCCAGTGTGGCTGCAGGCTATGTGGGGGCAGGGAGGCACAACTCGTTACTGAACTCCAGGATGACAGCCCCTCCCTGTGGGGTCAGGCCAGTCCCAACCTACACACCAGGCAGGATGCTGGCCACCTTTTCATCTTGGCAAAGCCTTCCACCCAGGTCCCCCCATCAGCACTCACTGACAGAAAGGTGAGGCACATCACGGTCTTGCTTTCTAGTCGGCCTGCTCCATTTTGGAGGGAGCTGGGTATATGTGGATGATCCCAACTCTGCCCTCACATGCCAATGTCCCTCTGTAAGGGGCTGGCTGATCCAGGCAGAGGTCCCCAGCAGTTCTGCTCACGGCTGTCACCTCTGTCCCTCAGGGCCTGGCCCGGCACAAACCAGTACTGCTGTTCCTGACCCACGGGGAGTCATCTACTGGTGTGGTGCAACCCCTAGATGGCTTTGGGGAGCTCTGCCACAGGTGAGTCTGACCTAGGGTGGCAGTATCAGGGCAGAGCAAAGCATGCAGCCTGGCTGGATGATGCCGGCAGGGAGCTGCAGGGCTGACAGTGGCGAGGTATCCCAACTGTCCCCAGTTCACCTGCCACTGTCCCACGATGACGTGGGAGGGTTTGCTCCAGGCTGAATATGTGTGGTCAGCTTTTATTGGGTGAGGATGCAGTGGCTGGAGTAGGACCGAGTACCCTTTAGCCAGACGCCACTACAGTGGTACTGGCCTTGGAGGTCCCAGGGCTAGCAAGGGCTGGTGCTGCCCACCGTGTGCATCTCAAAGCCTGCTCTCACCTCACTCAAAGAGTCTCCAGGCACCAAAGCTGCCCCTTGCCTGCACTTCTTCCCCACCCCCACCCAGGGGTTTACAGGAGAGGTGCTCCAGGACGGGGTAGCCCCTCTGGAAGCCAACCCTGCTGTCTGTAGAGTTGACCACAGGGCAGAAGAGGACCTCTCCACAGCCATAGAGGGTTACCATGGCAGAGTTACCATGGTCCTCAGGGTCATGGAGCCCATATGGGCAGGGCCCCCACCAAAAGAGTCCCACACACTGAGTCCTGCCTAGGCATGATTAGACTATGGGGCTCAAGCTTGGCCCATGGCTGTGCCTACATGGTTCTATGGGGAAACCTGGGTAGAAGAGGATGAATATCGCTGTTACTCGAGCTGGACTCTGGCCTCTAAAGGCCATGTGTTTGTGGCAGTTGGCCAAGTGTGTAGCTATTGGTAGAGGGAGACCCAGACCTTTGTGCTGCCAGGTTTCTGGGGCCCACGCTGGCTCTTGGCACCCAGAACTCTGCTTGCTTAGGCTGACCCTCATCTCTCTCTGAGAGGTCCTGCGGCACAGCCATCTGGGTCATGACCCACCCACTCAGGCCCCGGTATAGATACCTGCCCAACCCAACCCTACAGCTCTTCTGGTTTCAAGGAGCTACCTCAGGGAAGGGACCCCATGTAGGAAGTGAGAGAGACCCATCTCTGCTTCCTTGCTGCCCTTCCAAAGACTTTCAAGCCCCACCCCCACCCCTGCCAGACACCCAGTCCAGGCTGAAATCTGAACTCCCAGGATTCCCTCCTGCTTCCCTGCGTTGCCTCAATGCCCATGACTCCTCAGGTACCAGTGCCTATTCCTGGTGGACTCTGTGGCATCACTGGGCGGGGTCCCCATCTACATGGACCAGCAAGGTAAGAGCATGCCCGACACCCCTTCCCGCATATTCCGGGTCACACACACTGGCAAACCGTGAGACTACAGAATGCTCAGTATGACAGTTCCTGTAGGCCTACCACTGGACCTGGGTAACTGGGTTTACGGCCCTGTCTCCAGAGGCCCTGGCAAAAGAGGTCATGTAGCTTGACATCTGCTAGTCAGACAGCATGGCAGGGTCTCTGGCGTGGGTCCTGGCTGCATCACCTCATCGAAGACAGCAACACGGTAAACAAGGGGAAGCAATCACAGGGTGGAATGAAAAGCCAGAGACCAGGAAGGGAAAGACCTGCACTTTCCTAACAACCCTTTCCTGAGAACTAGGCAGGGCCAATTCCCGAGGACAGCCAGTGACCCAATCACTTCCCGACAGGCCTGGCCTCTTAGAGGCCCCAACCCTCCCACACCACACTGAGGACCAACTTTCCAACACGTAAGCCCTTGGGGGGCACACCACACATACACCACAGCCCGAGTTTCTGCCAGGCCATCAGATAGGGTGTGGGTGTGTGTGGGGGCTTCAGGAAGCAGATGCTACCCTGCGAGTATTTGGGAGGCTTTCCAGCTGCAATAGGAAGAGACAGGAGGAGGAAAGGCTGGGCCCTGTGTATCAGATGCAGCAACTCCAGCACTGCAGGTATCGGGGCCATCCCTCAGACACCACGTTATACTGCCCCGGCCTGGCTGTTCACAGGGTTATGAGAGGCTCCAGCCTGAGGTCATAAGTATGATGAAACAATGCTGAGATCTGAAACTCGGGCTCTCCCATATGCCTCCTGGTGTCCACATCTCGGTGAAATCTTGATCCGCCAGTCACAGAACACGGTCTGGCATGGACAAACACACCTATTTGGTAAATTCCTTTGTGGGATCTCAGCCATCCCCTTCTCCATCCCCATCCTAGGCATTGACGTCTTGTACTCGGGCTCCCAGAAGGTCCTGAACGCCCCACCAGGGATCTCCCTCATCTCCTTCAGTGACAAGGCCAAGTGAGTAGTTCACACTTCACCTTGGGGTGTGGATGCAGATTGGGGTGCTGCTTGCCCTTAGAGGGAGGGAGGGAAAGTCTCCATGTTGAAACCTCTTCCTGCTCACCCTCCTGGGATGTCCTAAAAGCCAAGATGTGCTCCAAAGCTGGCTCACAGGGTAGTGGTAGTGCTGGGGGTGGAGGTGGGGAGGCAAACACATGCCAGGGCCCGGGCTGTGGGTAGGATCAGAGGCTGGCATTCTGGAGACTCCCAGTGTCATGCTAAGAGGTGATTAATCCAATGTGTCTGGATGCTCAGAGCCCAGCCCAGCTTCCAGGACCTGCCAGAGACAGGGCACAAACGACCCCTCACTCTGCAATTCCATCATCATCTAAGGCTCCTGGTGTCTAGATCCCGAGCCAGGCTGGTGGGGGGTTGGAGGGACAGACAGGGTCATGAGAGAGAGAGAGAGAGAGAGAGAGAGAGAGAGAGAGAGAGAGAGGTCAGCAGGTAATGACCATCAGCTGCAAAGAGCCCTTGGGTGCCAACCCAAATGAGGCGATTTTGGTATGGTCAGGGATTCTTCCTGGCTGTCATATCAGACACCAGCGGTGCCTTAGGGAAAGTGGGAGCTGAGAGCTGTGTAGGAGGGGAGGAAACTCATCAGGAGCGGAGTGAAGGGTTGGGGAGCCCCGCCTTGGAAAGCATGTGCAACCCAAGCCTGAGCCTCAGTTTCCCTGAGAAATGAGGCAGGACAAGCCTGTGGGCAGAAGTTGAAGAAATGAAGAGACTAAGCGTGGTGGGGCCGTGGGCTTAGGTACCCACGTGACAGTCACATCCATTCGGATCTCAGAGGGTTGGGCAGCCTGCACATGCTCACAAGCTCCCGTGAGCACAGCTCTACAGTAAGCTTTCTGCCCCTGAACTCCCATATTGACACAGGACAGTCCCAAGGCCAGGGGCGGGTACTCAGGCCGGTTTCTCTTGCCCAGACACAAGGTCTACACTCGGCGGACAAAGCCCGTCTCCTTCTACACAGACATCACGTACTTGGCCAAGCTGTGGGGCTGTGAGGGCAAGACCAGAGTGTGAGTGTCGGGCAGGGATGAGGGTGGGAGGGTGGCTGTCCCCTGCATCCAACCTCTTATCAGCCGTGCATGCCAAGTTCTGCATCCCATGCCTCTGTGCCTTTGAGCCTCCGTGCTCTAATTGGAGACTCCTGTGCTAACCATTACATTTAGGCCTCACTTGTCACCCAGAGACTCAGGTCCAATAAACAGCCCCCACGACCATTTCCATAATCCTTGTCCTCCATCAGCTTTCTGCACCTGGCTCTGCTATAGCCTTCCATTCCAGGCCTCAGTTTACCCCTCTTGGAAGGTTAGCCAGAGATTCCGTAGTCCACCGTGGTCATAATCCTGAGTGGTCTTGTGTTAAACACAAGCCAGGGAACCAGAATGGTGCTGGAGACTAGTGGGTGCAAGGGGTCCAGGGCGGGCTTCACAGGAGGATGGAGTCTTGGTAGGAAGGCGATCAACTCTGTATTTCTTCCCTTTCCCTTCCCCTCCATGTTGCCAGGCCCTGGGGGGCTTTCCCTCCTCGGCATCCTTGACTCTGTGACTCTGAAGCAGAAAAGTGTCCCTGGGAAATGGTTGGCTCCTGCCCTAGATCCTGAGCTGCTGGGGTGGGACAATCAGCTCCTGTCCCTGTCCTTACCATGACACTGGACCAGGCTCTTCTTTTGTTCCCCAGAATTCACCATACCACGCCGGTCACCAGCTTATACTGCCTGAGGGAGAGCCTGGCGCTCATTTCAGAGCAGGTAATAGGAGGGACTTCGGCCAGGGAGATGGGGAGGAGGAGGAGGAGGAGGAGGAGGAGGAGGAGGAGGAGGAGAAAGGGAAGAGAAGGAAGCCCCTCAGACCTGAGTCACCTCAGACTGGGTACCAGTGGGATTCTTCCTTTCTCATGACTCCCTCAGATTGCTCTGGAGAAAGGGAACGAGAGGGTTCCTGAGACAGCAGTGACGCTGTTTGCCGACAGGCCCATGCTTCCGGGTAGGATCAGCTGTGGTGTAACTGGGGAGATGGAGCTCTTCCCATGGAGGACCAAGGAAGGAACGGCTTCTTTAACAAGGAGGGTGGAGCACTAACTGTGGGCAGACTCGAGGACAGAGCCCAGGACAGACAGACAGAGGCACTCTCATCTGACCCTTCAGCTACTGAGCACAGGGGAGGCTGTAAGAGGGAGGCTCCCCAACACAGAGTGGGGGCCTCTGAGAGAGGTAGGCATGGTGAGAGGGGTCTCAGGGATGGGGTTTATGCAGCCCCTGGTTGGTAAAGCAATGGCTATCTTAGTTTGTGTCATTCTAACAGAATGACACAGGCAGAGTACTTTATAGTTAAATTTATTTGGATGATAGTTTTTGGAAGCTGAAAAATCTAAGTTCAAGGCCAGGGCCTACACTTACTCCATCATAAAATATCTGAAGTATCAACATTGGCCAGAGAGCCAGATGGAACAAGAAAGGTTACTCTGACTTTATTTTTTTTTAAAGCTGAAGTCTCATGTAGCTCAGGCTAGCCTCAAATTTGCTATGTATCTGAGTTCCAGGCTAGCCTTGAATTCCCATTCTACCCCCCAAGTTCTGGGATTGCATGCATGTGCCCCCATGCCCGGCTACTTTGGGTTTCAAACTTCACCATCAGACAGAAGCCAACACCACTATGCACCACTATGGTTCCTGTACTGCTAGCCAAGATAGTTTCCGCACGAGCCTTGGGGACACACCTGGCCACTGCAGCACTTACCAGAGTCGAGAAGGGGTTGGCACTCTGCAGGCATGTGCAGGTTCCAGGCCAGCTGGGTGTGACTAGGTCAGTGCCTGTGTCTGGTGCAGAGTCCACTCTCAGGAAATGGAGGTGAAGTGTGGCTACAGGCCCAGTTGGTTGTGTAGGTCACAGGACAGAAAAAAGAACCAAAGCCTGGCCACTTTCCTCTGGGTCCTTGTAGACCACTGCCAGCCACAGAGGCCAGAAAGAGCCCCTGAGCTGTGGTTATTATGTATGTATTGTTAGGACTACTCATAAAATTGCTCCATGAGGAATGGGTTAGAAATGTGGTGACCCATGATCTAGACGGTCACCTATACCCTAACTAGGGCTCTGAACTGGGGGTACATCCCTGTGGAGCAGCGGCTAGGGCTGAGCTGGATAAGGAAAAGAAAGGAGTCATGGGGAGCCAAGTATGGCGGCACCTACCTGTGATCTCAGAACCCCAGGTGTTGATGTAGGATCAAGAGTTTGTAGCTAGAAGTAGGAAGAGTATTGGGAAAGAGATAAGCTCAGTGGACTCTGGCAGCATTTGCCTGTGGATCAGTGCGCTAAGAAGATGAACAGTTGCTGGTTGGCAAGATATGACCTGGAAGTAATTATGGGGCTAGAGTGGAGAGAACTAGTTACTAGAGGTCATGTATCACATTTCCTTGAGGTCCAGGGTCAGAATGAATAGGACCTGACTGATCATGCCACACCCGTGTGGCCAGCAACCCCAGCCTCCCGGAGTGGCAATCTACACTTTGAAATGTGTCCTGCCTGTCTCCCCAGGGCCCACTGGGTACCCATTGGAGGCTGGTACCCACCTCTCTCCCTCCCAGACCTAGAAAATACCCTCTTTCCTCAAGTTGGCTCAGCATAGACCCTCTTGTCTCCTCAGGGCCTGGGGTTCCAGTCCACCTAGGCCACAGAGCCTTGTGGGCCCTGCCATCTCAAGGAGGGGCTCCCACCCTGTCAGCTGGTCATGGTTACCTTTTCCCCCACAGGGCCTGGAGAATTCCTGGCAGCGGCACAGGGAGGCTACAGCATATCTGCACAAACGCCTGCAAGAGCTGGGCCTGCAGCTCTTTGTGAAGGACCCGGTGAGGAGCCCAAAGGAAGGGGGTGTCAGCTGACTGACCCAGGCACTAGTCCAATGGGGAGGGTGAGGCTATATTCAATTGGTGAAAACAAATGCCATGTTTCGGTGGGACTTGAGCCTCCTGAGGCTGGGGGCATCTTGGCAATCTCCAGATGGTTCCTGTTCCCTGCCAAGGGAGCCCTGTGTCAGCCACCAGTTTCTGGCCCTTTCTCTGGACTCTAAGAGCCAGCACAGGTCAAAAGACCTGAGCATCATCCTAGAGGGTACGAATGGCCCTGGAGGGTAGGAAGGGTGCCAGCTTATATGGCTGAGGCTGGCACTCCTTGCAGGCAATCCGGCTACCCACCATCACCACCGTGACTGTGCCTGCTGGTTACAACTGGAGGGACATCGTCAGCTACGTGCTGGACCACTTCCACATTGAAATCTCTGGTGGCCTTGGGCCCTCTGAGGAGAAGGTGAGGGGGCTCCTGGAGTGCCAGGGCTTTATGGTCAGAGGTACGAGACACCTGGTGCTGAGTCCTGCTGCACACACACCCCCTGTGTTGGGTCACTGCAAGGCCCAGAGCAGCACCATCACCTCAGGTAGAATGTCCTCAGCCCACTCCACCATACCAGGAAGGTCACACATCACCAGCTTTACCAGGTCCACTCTGAGTGCTGAGTGACCCTCCCTTGGTATATCCTTGGACTCTCTCTATGTTTCGGGTATAGAAGGGAAGGCTGGCTCTGGCCCCTGTGTGGCATGCATGAGGCCACCTCCCTCCTGCATACCGGATGGATGGTGATCTCATGTGGTAAATGTACCCTACCCTGACCAGCTGCTATAAGGAAGAGGGATGCAAACAGAGGCTGAGATCTACCTGTTCCGTGCCTACCAGGTGCTGCGGATTGGCCTGCTGGGCTACAATGCCACCATGGAGAACGTGGACCGCCTGGCCCAGGCCCTGAGGGAGGCCCTGCAACGTTGTCCTAAGAACAAGCTGTGAGCATCCTCTCACCAGACTATGCCCTCCTGAGGGGCTTGGGAGTGTAGCAGGAACCAAAAGAAAGCTCAAGGCCACCAGGCCTGGGGACGGCAAAGCTGCTGACACAGCCTGGTGAGGGGGGAAGGAACAGGGAAAAGCTGCCCCTCTCCCCACAGATGGGACCCTGTGGACACAGGGCGGTAATCACCTTCCGACAACACTGCAGTCTACAGGCCACTGGCCTTTGGGAATAGTCAATAAAGCGCTGGTCAATCCTCTCCTCTGGCTGTGTCCGACTGGGTGTGGAAGAGGGAATGGGACCCCTCAGCTGCCTGTTCAGCCCCAGTGTGGCCCTCTGAGGAAAGCCACTTGTTCTAGAGCCTGCTTTCCCAGGGTGAGGATACTGTCTTCAGTTTCCAGATGTCACTCACCCCCGCAAACACACTCTCCTAATGCTGTCTTCAAGTGAATCTACAAGAAACCCCTCTCATAAAGACAAGACACCCACAGACACATGACCAGAACCTGAGTTCATGGCAATGAGGGCCCACATCCTTGGCCCTCCACTCTGATATTTCACATTCACCTAAGAGGCCCCCTGAGCCCCAGTTCCTTGCTCGGCTTGTCTCCCAAACCTCACTTCTGGCCCAGTTGTCCAGCAGGCTCAGAGCTGGAGCACACTGGACAGCTATACTCAGAGCCTCCAAAAGGAAAGCTGGAGAGCCCCCCTCTTACCAAGGCTGGAGAGCAGCCCCCCTCTTACCAGGTTACCAGTAGGAATCCTGAGAGAGAATGGTTGACTTGGCTATGTCCACATCCCTGGTACAACTGGTCACAGTTGTGTTTTGGAGTAAGTTCTCCAGCCAAAAGAGGCTGCTGCCCTGTGGCTCCTAGTGACCAGAAGGGACAGTCTTAAGAGCTGTGATCAGTGCCACACAGGGACCTGGAGCAGAGCAAGGAGAGGGTCCTTGGAGAGGGTTCTGGAAGTCCAGGGCCCAGGGCCATGTGATCACCTGGAGCCTGGCCTTTGTCCAGAGAGGAACCCTATCTTGATTTGCTCTCCCAAGAGGTAGACACTGAGGTATACACGTGGTTCGGCTGAGAATGGACCCAGGAATCACCCAGTGGAAGATCTCCTGGCTCTGGTCCAGCTGTGTCACTATGGATCACACACGTTCTCTGATGAAAACCTGCCCAGCATCTTGGACCTTCCTGCACGTGTGTGCCTGACTGTCCTTCCGTGCACGACCGCACTGTAGAAATTCTGTTCCTTTACCTGCTGGTGATGGACAGACACCTGATCATTTCTAGTTTGGGGCTTTGATAAATACAGCTATAACAGCCTCCTGATTCAAGGCTTCGTGTGACTGTATGCTTTCACTTCTTTTGATTAAATGACAAGGATTTCAGTCACAGGCTGCCTTGTCGAGGAGATACTGTGCCTAGGAGCTGTGGGCATTCCACATCCTTGCCCAGGTGACTGGCGTCCTTTTGCTCTAGCAGCTGTCAAACTAACTGCGTTAGAATGTACCCTCTCCTGGTGACTGACAATGTCCGTATGTTTTCATGTGACACTGGCCGCTTGCAAACCTTTAGAGACATGTCAGTTCAAATATGGATTTTTTCCTTTGGGGTTTGTAGTTTGTAATAGTCCTTGAGTTCATGTGTGTGTGTGTGTGTGTGTGTGTGTGTGTGTGTGTGTGTGTGTGTGTGTGTGTGTGTGTGTGTGTTATATGCATGTGTGTGATGGGGTGCACTTGCCTGTGCAGGAGCATATAAAGGCCAGAGGTAAACTTGGAATGTCTCCCACCAGTGTTTTTCCACCTTAATTTTGGGGACACCTTTAATCACCCTGGACCTAGAACTCACATTTTGCCCGGGTTGGCTGTCCAGCGAACCCGTTTCTGCCCCTTTCCATCACCTAGTGTTAGGGTTACTGGTGTACACAGCTGTACCCAGCTTTTATGAGGATGCTGGGGCTCCAAACTTAGGTCCCCGTGCTTGCTTGGTGAGCACTCTACCCACTCAGCCACCTCGCCAGCACCATCATAGATTTTCTTTTTAGAAAATGAGTTCTCAACCCAACCAGATGTTTGTGTCCCAAGGGTTTCCTTGTTCTGTGGCTCACCTATTCATTTTCCTGCTGATAGCTCCAAAGAGCAGGAGTGTTTAATTTTGGCAAAGTCGTGTGGGTTTTCTCTATGTGGTCTGGGCTATTTGCACCTTGCCCCAGAAGTCTTTCCTACTTCGGGGCTGTTGTGGATATTCGTGTATTTTCTTTTGGAGTTATAATGTAGGTTTATCATTTGTTTTGTGGTGTGGACATGGGGCAAAGTGCATTCTATCCATAGCAGTACCCAGTTGTCCCAACGGTACGCTTGTTAAACAAAACTTGCTTTCTCTGTTCAGTTGACCTGCCAAGTTGGCAAGGATCACAAACTTACGTATCTGTGGCTTGGTTTCTGGCATTAATTTAGATGACTTTAAATTTCACTAAGCAATGTTTCAAATTTTCACTGCAGAGGTCTTGCATGTCTTTCATTAGATTTATCCTAAGGGGTTGCTGTTTTGCTGATATTATAAATGCTATTTGTTTTTTTTCACTTCCAATTGTTTCTTCTTAATATGGTTTTTTTTTTTTGGTTTTTTTTTTTCGGTTTTTTTTTTTTTTGGTTTTTCGAGACAGGGTTTCTCTGTGTAGCTTTGCGCCTTTCCTGGAACTCACTTGGTAGCCCAGGCTGGCCTCGAACTCACAGAGATCCGCCGGCCTCTGCCTCCCGAGTGCTGGGATTAAAGGCGTGCGCCACCACTGCCCGGCCCTTAATATGGTTTTTTAATATTAGTCTTGCATTTATGGACCTTGCTAGGCTCACACTTCTAATGACGTCTTTGTAGATTTCTTTGGGTTTTCTAAGTAGATAATCAAGTTGCCTATGAATGATGACAGTTATACATCTTTCCAAATATGTATACTTTTCATTGGCTCTCTTTCTCACCTTGCTGAGGACCATAAACCCAATGTAAAAAAAAAAATGGTTAGAACTTCAGTCTTAGAGAAAGTGTTTAATATTTGAATCTTAAAATATTTACCTGTTTGGTGTGCGTGCGCACACGGGCGCTCGTGTGTGTTCAGGTTGTGAATGGCGTCCGTGGCGGGTTTCCTGTAGTTACTGTCTACCTCCGTGTGCCAAGTGTGCTGTCAACACGGCGCTCACAGCACCTCCATCCTTTGCTGCTCTGCAGTCCTTCTTAGGCACTAAGGTTATGATTTAAACATCATTTTCTCCTCCTTTATTTTCTGATAAAGCTTTTCTGCAACTAGACATACTTTCTTTCCCTTATGTGTTTGGTAGAATTCAACAACCCAGGACTTAGGGATGGAAACTTTCTTTATGAAAAAATTAAAAAAAAAAATCTGCACGTATGAGTCCTTCTATCCGTTCGTCTGTCTGTCCATCCCTCCCTCCCTCCCTTCTTTCCTTCTTTTTCCTTCCATTTGAGACAGGGTCTCCTTATGGAGCTCAAGTTGACCTCAGATTCACAGTCTTCTTGCCTGGGCTTACTGAGAGCTGACTAGATGTGGGGCTCTTTAGAAGTTATCTTCTTCTTGCCTGGGCTTCCTGAGAGCTGACTAGATGTGGGGCTCTTTAGAAGTTATCTTCTTCTTGCACCAGTTTTGATAACTGTGCTTGCTATTCATGGCGTGCTTGCTTTTCAGCTCGGCTATTCAATGTCCTAGTTGAGGAAAGAAAACTCACAGTGTCCCTTTACAGACTCATTGTGTCTGTGGAACTTGTAGTGACTTTTCTTTCATCATCCTCTAGATTGGTGACTTATATTTTCTCCCTTTTTTCTCTTCATTAACCTTGCTAGAAAATATTGCTTTTGTCAGTCTCCTAAAACACCAGTGTTCAGCTGTGTTACTTTTCTCTGTGGTCTGTCCTCTACTAATTTCTACTCTGTTATCCTCCTCATTTGACTGCTTTCGGTTCTAGCTTACTCATTTTAATTCTTTTACATTCTCATTTGTTCTGTCTCTGTCTGTCTCTGTCTCTGTCTCTGTCTCTGTCTCTCTCTCTCTCTGTGTGTGTGTGTGTGTGTGTGTGTGTGTGTGTGTGTGTGTGTGTGTGTGTGTGTGTGTACATATGCCACAATGTGTAAAGGCCAGAAGACAACTGGCAGGAATTGGTCTTCCTCTTCTACCATGCGGATCCTGGGACTTGAACTCGGGTCATTGTGTTTGGCAGCAGACATTCTTACCTGCTGAGCCATCCCACTGGCCCTCCTTTGAAATTTTTGACAAATTCTTGATTGACAAGCAATTTTTGTCCATATCTTTGTGGGCTGCTCTTGGTTCCCTGCTTCCTACATTGGAAGCCTAAGAAGTTGATTTTGAAACCCAGCTTCTCTCTAAGCTTCTCCAGGTGTTTCAAACTGAAGTTTTCTCTCTGAGCACGGTGTCGGCTTCATCTCCAAGCTTTGATGGACCTGTTTCATTACCACCCAAGTCAAAATATTTTATGACTTTTTGACCTGGGACTTATTCTTGGAACCATAGATTATTTTTATGTGTGTTATATAATTTCCATATATTTGGAAATATCCTCTTGGTTTTTATTTTTTAATCTGTGTCTGTTGAGATCCGAAAGCATATTGCATATGGATTTTAGCTCTGTGTAAATGCACTAAAACCTGATCTTGTTGAGGGGAGTGGACTTCTCCAGACAGCATTCAGGCTGGTTGGTGACAGTAGGCACTTGTTGATTTTTTTTTTCCATCAGGTACTGAGAGTGGGGTGTTCAAATCTCCAAGTGTCCTTGTGTCCTCGTGGGTCCTCGTGGATTATGGAGACTGTTTAACCTCAGAACTTCTGGGCTCGGAACTCAATGTGTACGTCATTTGCAGCCGCCTCCACCTCTGCCTTTCCCGTCTTACATCTGTGTGTTTCCCATGGGCCTCTTGTCTCTGCAATTAAGGAATAATTCTGCTTCTTGAAGCTCTGTTTCGGGGAGGACCATTCCTCCCTGCTGCCTTCCAGGACTCTTAAGTCTCCAGAGAAGTCACCAAGGTCAGTGTGAGGTGAGGGGGAAGCCCGGTTACCAGGTGTGATAACAGGAAGGTCCAAGCCACTGTTCTTGTAACTTATCTGTCCCTCGCCCTGTTTGGCTGGCCCAGATAGACTGCATCCATTGCCCCCAGATCCATGCTGCGCTACCGTCTTCTCCCACCACTGCCAACACACACGGGGGCCTGTGGCAGTGGCAACAGAGTCACATGGTATCTTGGGGCTCCTTCTGTTGTTCATGACACTCTCTTGCTTTAGGGCCTCAGCTCCTATGGTGGGGCTTGCAGGGATCCCCATAATGTCATTGACACTATGGTCATTACAACACAGATTTGTTGTGGAAGCCGCTTGTGTGCTGATCCCACTCAGAAGTGATAATTATCCCAGTCACTTAGTTGATGGACATTCCTAGCTGAGTCATACATAGTCTTCAAGATCCAGAGAGGTCCCCAAGCACCAAGGCAGATGGGACAAAGTCCCAGCCTATGCTGAGCCTCTGAGCCCAAGGGCTTTGCCTGTGTGGTAGACCCTGAAGTGATACAAAGATTCTCCCTGTTTGAATTATGAATTGTTATTTGAATTATGGAATGAGTGCATTTTATAAACCTGCAGGCATGTCCAGTCTGGCCCGCAGACCACATGTGTCCCCGAATAGCTAGGAATGCAACCCAGTTCATTTGTAGACCTCAATGTCGTGTTGTAATGTCAAAAGTTGGACAGGACACATGTGGAAGGCACTGAAGAACTTGCCAGCGAGCCTCCCTGGCCCAGATCTGCATGACATCATCAGCACAGAACCATTTTGTAGCATGTCTCCCAAGGTCTGTCTCATGCCCAGAGCAGGAGGGTTAGCTTTGGTCAGATCTAGAACTTACACTGCCCCCTTCCAAGTAGACACACCCCTTCTAGTCCCCCCTTCTCATGGGACCAGAGAGGATGTGCCTCCTGTATTGGGGCCTACAGAGCAAGCTCCAGAAGCCCAGTCATCCCGTGCTACCATAGATCACATGTCTAACACAGCATCTTGGTGACAAATCACAATTTGGCAAAGTTTCTGAACCCCAACACTCACCACAGTCCACCTGGTTCTTACTGGGGGTGTTGTGGCACACTTTAAGGAGTGCTACATTCTGCTCCTGCACCCTCATGTGGTATGTTTGGGTAGACTATTTAAAGGGCAGTGGACTAGGGATGACTTCAATACTCCCTTGAGGATTGATGAAATGGCTGAGTGGGTAAAGGTCCTGAGTTCAATCCCTGGAGTGACCATAAGGAAAGAACCAACTCCTATAAGTTATTCTCTGCACTCCACACATGAGCAGTGGCGTGCGCGCACACACACACACACACACACACACACACACACACACACACACACACACACTGGTAGAAGCAAAATAAATATATACAATATAATTCTAAAACATTTTAGCTGGGTGTGGTGGTGCACACCTTAAATCCCTGCCCTCGGGATACAGAGACAGACCTCTCTAAGAGTCTGAGGATAGCATGGTCTATATAGAGAGTTCCAGGCAAGCCAGGACTACATAGTAAGACCCTGTCTAAAAAAACATTTTCGTGTCCTCTTGGTCTTTCCTGTGCTCACAGCTCTCATTTCTGTTAAGAGCAGCCATTGTGATTTATAGCCATCACTGAGGAGGTGGCCAGGGTGGGCCTGGGTCTAGCTCAGTCCCACTCTTGAGACAACATGGCATTTCCCTTGTGTTGATGATAACTCAGGCTCTGGTCCCACAACCTTCAGAGGCCCTGGCCACTTGCTCAGTGTGTAGTTACTCTGACACCTGCTGTCAGTCCTTGGAGGACACAGGGACACCGGATGACCTGCACACACATGGGACCCTGGGTTCCCCCCTCAGGGCCTGGAGTGCAGCCTGCAGTTCTGAAGCCAAGGAGTAAATGTCACCAAGTTCCAAAGACAATGGAGGAGAGATGTCTCTGAGCTGGGGTACTCAGAGGTCCCTGGGCTCCAGGGAAGCTGCTTCAAGCTAATGAGAAGACATGAATCACAGGATTCTGGGAACAGGGGACACGCCTCCAGTGACAGAGAAGTGGGACAGACCGGTATGGGGGAAGGGGAGCTGTGGAATTCCCTCTTCTGGTTTCAGTTTCTTCTGAACTGGAGGGTCAGGACATCTGTCCTGGGGGACATTCTCTACCTGAGAGTGGAGAAGACTAAAAAGAAATCATCCTTTGCACATACGCCTTTCATGGTCTTAGGAGTCTATACTTGCACCGAGAGACACAGAACCTGGGGGAACCCTCTCCACAGGGTACACTGGGGCATTAGTGTGCTCAACACTGCACACACAGGATTTCAACCCCCAGGAGTAGTGTGGAGCATAGGCATAGCAAACGCCCATGCTGTCTCACGCCTATACCTGTTCTGACTGTCAAATGGATGGATCAGTGGGTCTCTGGGAAGCATATAACCGTCCACCTCAATCCCAGTGTGGAACATGGCAGCTGGCTCAAGACCACAGTGCTAGGTCCTTGGATTCTCACAGGCGTCCCTTGAACAGGAGTCCTTGGGGACTAAGTCCCTCCACCAGTCACTCAAAGAGATACCCCTGATCCCCATTCCTTTCCCAGAAGTTCCCGGGAGCTCTGCAGGTTGGTCGAGACTGGGCCTTCCACCCCAGCTCAGCCGCTGTCACTTCCCATGGTCTTGGTCTTCTGGAAGATGTTCTGCATGGCTGAGATTCTGTCCTTATCTTGGATGTTAAAGACCTGGAACTGGAGTGGGCAGGGACGGAGGTCACAGGCAGCCAGGCCACACCTGTCTCACACATCCTCTCTGACCACAGACCCTGTCTGTGAGTATCCACCTGTCTGTCATCCCGGCAGGTGGTCCACCCCAGCATTCCTCCTCCAGCAGCCCTGCCTCACACAACCTATCCCTGACACAGGAATGACCCCCAAGGAGGCCCCACTAATGCTGGTTGAAGGCTCTTTCCCTACACGTTTCTAACCAAGAAATGCCAGCCATGCCTTGGAGGCAGTATTTGGGCCTTTGCAGGGGAGTAATGAGTTCTATACGCATAGAAGGAGCAGCTGGTAGGCGCCTCTAAACAGCAGGCCAGCGAACACAACAAGGTCCCACAGGGTATGACCATCAGAATGCCAAGTCCAGGAAGACACAGGAAATGGGCCCCAGGAGATTCAGGGAAGGCCAAAGCCCCAAGGCAGAGAAGGGTTCTTGGCATTCGCTCTGTGTGGTTTAGGATAATTCTGCGGGACACAGGGGCAATCTCAGGCACTGGGGCAATCTCAGGCACTCTGCCCTGGCTTCCAGAGAGCACTCTGACACTCGTGGGGCCTCTCTTGAGGTGGCATTCTGTGTCCCATCTGACCCTCAGCCATCCAGAGGTCTGGCTTTACCCCAGCCATCCTTGAGTTCCTGACCTGGGAGGGAGTGGTCAGGGTTCAGGACCAGAGCTCCAGCCACACCCCCCTGAAACAGCTGCACCCACCTTATCTAGCAGAAAATCAAAGTAGGCAGTGGTCCAGTAAGTAGGGTCACTGGCAGGTAGCTGCAGGAGTGCCTTGACTCCGTTGTCAATGCGCGGCGGACGGCTGTGGCCCAGGTGGGTGACGTGGATCCGTAGGGACTCTTCAGGCTGGCTGGCGAAGTGTTCCACACGTTGGTAGATGTCGCCGAGGTCCAGGCCACTGTCCTGCAGCAAGTTGCGCTCCGGGTACAGGAAGTGGGGCAGGTTCCTGGTAGCCAGGCAGCAGAGCAGCACTACCAGCAAGCGGTAGACCGCGCCCTGCAGGTCCTCCCAGTCCTCGGGTGCTGGGAAGAGCACCGAGGCCCATAGCAGCACCGTCTGTAGAACGCAAAGTCAGACCTGTCAGTGGGCGGCTGGACCGGTTCCCCACCACCTGCACCGGCTTACGTTCACCACCCCTCCTCAACATCTCCGGGTGCTGAGCCCCTCCTATATCTGCCACCCTAGCAGCTCCTGAGGCTCCCATCACCTTCTCTGCCCCTCCCTCTCCTCTGGGCCTCTCCTTCTACCCTCTGCTGAACCCCAGTCCAGACTTCAGAACTCCCTCAGGGTTATCTGAGGTTTCCTTCATCCCCGAGGCTTTCTTCATGCTCCTCCATTGAGCTCATTCTCTGTAGAGCAACCCAAAGGGCCCACCCCTGGGCATTAGAAATCCTCCTCTTTTCTGCTCCAAGGCCCTTACTAGATAACCAGCCCCCGTCACCCAACCACATGTCTGTGTCCTCAGAGCCTCTTCCTCCTCCACCACCTCTCAGTTCGTCTAGGATCCTCTGCGTATCAGACCCCAGTGACCACTGGAAACTGGATCCCCAACTCAAGCAGAGGTCTGAGAAAGCAGTGAATGACCGAAGTCCACACAGGGGAGTCTCCCCAGAGCCAGTGTCAATGACACATCAACTCACCTGACTCTTAACACCTGGACCAAGCAGAGGGTCCTCTCAGTCATGAACGCACACTCCAGGAGGATCCCAAGATTTCACAGCCCTACCTACTTTCTTCTCACTGTCCTGGGGGTTCGGGGTGATAAGAATCTTTCTTGTTCTTCTCTGCACTGGACTATTACAAAGCCATAGCAGGATGTAGATGTGAGGTGACTGAGCATCCTGCCCCAGGGAGCATGGGAAGGGAGCCAGTGCTCCCATGGGTACCCAGTTGACCCCAGTCTATAAGGATATCTGGCCAGGATTGTTCATAGATACAGGGAGGACTCATGTTGGGGGAGAGGTTCAGCCTTGTGTGGCCCAACCCAATCATGTTTCTGGATTGCAGGACCTCCCATGTCACCTGTCTTGAAATGGCCAAGGCCAGCCTGATGCGCTACAGCACCACTCTACAGCCTACGAGACCTCAGAGCCGTGATCTCTTCCTCCAGTGAACCTGGAATCCTTTCAATACCTGTGACTGCTAATCATGGGAGCTGGTGTGAGGGACACACGTAGGGGGTCACTGCCCTCTGTCATCTAGTCACAAATGCGAGTAACAGAGCGAGGCGCGTGGTGAGCTACCGTGCATACCTTCAGGTGGTCAAAAGTTAGGCCAGGGCTCTGGCTGCTACCTCGCCAGCTCTCTAGGTTCACCCGGTCGAGGATGGAGAGGCTGTCCAGGCGGTGGCCAGGGAAGGAGCCCAATGCACCAAGCAGGCGGCTGAGCAGGTAGCCAGTGGAGATCCTGAAAGCCAGACCCACCTGTCAGGTCTGGGGTTTGCAGAGCCCAGTACCCCGTGCACCCCCAGAGAGAAAAGGTCCAGGCTGCTGCTGCTTCCCAATACTAGAGCCTCTTGAGCCCCATGTGAGGGGCACATCCTTACTGTGGCCATTTTGTGGCTCCACGCCCTGTCTCTCAGCAGCTGATTCCATTTGCTAGCTTGAACATCTGGGGTTCAGACTCCCTATCAAAGATCGCAGGGACTAGGGGAGACCTCAGCCAGCTCACTCTTTATTTAGATTAGAGGTTGGTGGGGCCCCAGGCTGGCAGAGGGCGTGGACTCCACTCTTGGGCTTATGAGGAGAACCGAAGCCTGCCCCCCCCCCATGGGAGCCAGAGGGTGGATAATATGTGGAAGATATTATCTATGACCCTCAGCACAGGGCACGGCCTCATCTACGACCCTCAGCACAGGGCACGGCCTCATCTACGACCCTCAGCACAGGGCACGGCCTCATCTACGACCCTCAGCACAGGGCACGGCCTCATCTACGACCCTCAGCACAGGGCACGGCCTCATCTACGACCCTCAGCACAGGGCACGGCCTCATCTACGACCCTCAGCACAGGGCACGGCACTTCACAGGCTCTCACTTCTGTGCTTGCCAGACCATCAGAGGGTAGGACCTCCATGGCCTGTGAGTCTCAGTCCTAAAGGATGGGCAGAGATGGGGCAACAGAAAAGCCATCTTCTCTTCTTTGTGGAAGATGGTTCTGCTCGGCCCCACCTTTCACCTGCCTTGGTGGGCTGGTGGTGACTCAGCATGCTTGGCACGGGCCCTGTTCTGCATGAATGGGTCAGCAAGGGTGTGGGGGATGGGGCCCACAGAGCTCTGCAAAGGCTTCAGAATGCCACAGCAACTTGTAAATGTCACTTATAAGGAACAATTTGGTTCTAAACTGGCAGTACCTTGGGCATGTGTTTTGCTAAGTCCCCCAGCAGAATCACTGTGGCTTTACATGTGGATGCCAGTGTTGTCAGACTCGGATGGGCTCCAGGCCCTGAATCCGGCTGGCTCCGTTTCTGTTCCCTTCACCTTCTCACAGACACTGACTTGGTAGCAGGTGGCCCTCACTGAACTCACAGGCTTTGAGAGACTCAAAGATGCCAGTGCTGGAGATAAGGGCTGGCAGACGAGGGGAAACATCTATAACTAAACAGCTCAGGTAGAGGAACATTCTGGGAGGGGGCTCTGTAAATCTGGCGAGGCCACCCCAGGTGAAAGGTATTTGCAAGCCCCATTTACTTTCATTGGTGTGAACATCTTTGCTGTGTGGGCATTCTCGCTATGTGGGCATCCTTGCTGTGTGAGCATCCTTGCTGTGAGGGCATCCTTACTGTGTGGGCATCCTTACTGTGTGAGCATCCTCTCTATGTGGGCATCTTTGCTGTGTGGGCATCCTCACTGTGTGAAGACCTTAGACAACATCTCTGCTAGTGTTTACCTGACTGTTGGTGAAGGACCCCCTCCCACACTGGGTATCTCAACACAGCTTTATGCTACTGGTCACCTCCCATGCAGAAGATGACTATGCTCTGCCCAGAGCCCCCTGGGAGTCGTTGAACACTAGAATTCCCCCAGAGATTCTAGTAACCTTAGCATGACATGGATACCCACAGGTCAGAAGCAGGCAAGAACCCCTCAGATCCTCCTACATGGAGCTCAGGGAACATTAAGGTGTTTCCCCCTTCCCTCAGGACCCAAAGGTCCAGAGTGACATCTACCTCCAGTGCTGGGCATTAGCTGGCACCAGGTCCACCCCATGGCTGGCGATTCTTCTCAAGATGCCCTCAGGGAATCCAGGCTTCAACTGGGCCCTCTCCAAGGCGGGCACACTGTGCTTCTTCCTCACCACAGGCACAACGTTGAAGCGGATCTTCCTCCAGCCGCTGGACACCAGCAGGGACAGGTGCAGCTGCCCTTCCTTCAGGCTAGCAGCATTCAGTGAACCTGCAACAACCTGCCATCAGTCTAGCTCCCCTCTTCGGGATCTAACCCTGCTGTGGTCCGGGACTCCCTACCTGCCGTCATGACTGCCCTTCCCTGTATCTGCTGCTTCTCTACCTGCCCATCCATACTGAACTATTGCACAACCCCATTCACGGAGCACTGCCAGCTGAGCCACATCACAGCGGCCTTCATAACAACAGCTTCCCTCGGGATCCTTCCCTCTGCTGGGCTCCTCCCTCAGTCTTGTGGCCTGAGTCTGCTGCCCACACCTCCCAGACCTGTGGGATCTGCCCCCTGTCTGTTCCACCTCCACGCATGCTCAGCTCCATTCAGTGTCCAGGCTGGAGCCAGGAGAGAGACCAGGTCCCAAGGAGAAGCACTGGACATGGCTGGTGCTTCAAGCTGGAGTGTGAAGAGCTGGGCTGACCCCTGCCACCCTGGGCAGTTCAGAGCCTGCAGCTCTTTTGCTGGATGGCTGTGATAAAGACACCCCATTGGCTTCATTCTGAATCTTTTCAGTCTTTAATGAAAGTCAGTGGGGTGCTCTTGGGCACAGCACCCAATTCCAGGGACTTTGTACCCTCTGGACACTGATAATTCTAAAGGATAGCCTTTAACTACAGTGTCACCTACAGTGTCTGGAGACTCACACCCCTCCTTCAGCCAGGTATGGCCACTGAGAACAAACAGACATAGCCCAGCCCACCTGAGAAGAAAGAAAGCTGTGGGGATCAATCCCAGGCTGGACCTCTCCTGATGAGCTGGTGAGGAGCTTGTGCCCACCGCATGCATCCCCTATACTAAGAGCCTCCAAAACAGCTCAGGTCATAGTCACCCTATGCACACATGCATGCTGGTCCTCATACCATACAGGTAGGACTGGGCAACAAAGGCCAGGGAAAGCTTAGGATCCAGTTCATGGGAGACTACTGTCAGTGTTGGGAAAGGCCCTGATGTCCTAGGAGTAGGTACCGACCGGCTTTGATGACCCCATTTCCAGGCTGCCATGACCCAGAAATCCAGGCTAAGCCTGAACATTCTGTATGATGAGGTCTGTATCTACTTAACACTCCAGAAACTGGCTACCTCCATCACCTCATGAATGACACACTATGGCCAAGAGACTTCTCTCTCCCCTCCCTACTGAGACCCCAACCAGAACTCACGTCCCTAACATGAACCTCTAGGCCACCTAAGAAAGAACATTTCAGGAGAGACAGGGCTGGGTGATGGTGTGTTCGTGTGCCTTCTACCTCAGTGTTCTCTTCCTTTCAAAACAAGTCAGCACCAGAGATGGTGAGGGGGATAACTAAGACACCCACGCCATCACACAGGCTCAGGGTGTAGCCATCTTTCCTCCTATCCCAGCACTATCCTCCCATGTCCACTGAGAGGCCTGGGTCAGAGGCCAGAACAGCCAACCCTCCGGGAGCTGTGTGTGCTCAAAACAGAACCCCCAATACAAGCCTTGTAACAGGGCCCCCATTGTAAGGAACGACCCCAGCCTTCTTGCGTATCCCCTCAGCCCCCACCATCTGCAGAACAGCTCTTAGGCAACCTCTGGAATTCTCCATCCCAAATGAGCCTCAGTTTCCCCGTGAAGGGGGGAGGGGACCTCCCCAGCTCAGCGTTTAAATGTCTCCTTGTATTCCTCTAGTCACACATTTTTATTTGTGAAATGGCAGCCTGGAAGACAGCCAGCCACACCTGTTCTCACGAGGTTACCTCTAAGCCAGGCCTGGCTGGTCTCACCGGTTCCAAGGAGTGGACACCTGAACCCTGTCACCAGCAACAGCTTCCCTTTTAAGGAATGTGTTGGAAGCAATGCCTGGAACTTCCCATGGGCCCAGCTCAGCCACAACAGCAGGAATGGGCCTTGACTGTGGCGTCTCCTTTCTCAGCCAGCAGGCAACCTGGATATGCAAGGTGGGGGCCTAGAGGTCTGGATGGTCCTTAATGGCCCAGAACTTGGAAGTCTCCTAGTTACCCCCAACAGGTGGGTCCGTGCCTCAGTTAAATAGTGGGCTGCAGAAGCCAGGGCCAGCTGACAATGGCTGTGTTAGGTCAAGCAGGAAGGCAGAAATGGTCCTGCTGAATTAGAGAGTTCAAAAGATGACCAGGTAAGATGTCCAAGGAGCCGCAAAACACCAGACACTTAATGACAGTCTCTGGCCACCCGAAGGTCAGTCTTCTGCTCCAGGACACCTGGCCTAGCAGTCTGGGAGGGACTGCCCCCAGAAGCTGACCTCCTAGTGTTAGACGTCTAAGAGCCCAGGGCTTCCCGAAGTCTGCCTTCCAGACTGCAGCCTAGGTGCCCAGTCATGGATTCTGCTGGACATCCTTTCCCAGAGCCCTAGGAAGCATGAGAAGAAACAGCAGTCCACTATCCCAGGCTCCCAGGTCCCTAAACATACAGTCAGACCAGGACTCCACACACTAGGCATCCCAGGCATGTTACTACTGCCCTCTGGGAGAGACAACTACTCCACTCACTGATGACACAGTACAAACACCAGGAAGTTGACTTGGGAAGACAAACACGTGAGAAAGGAGCAACTCCCACCCTCACGTGTCCGTCTCCTCCCAAGAAAAACAGAACATTCTGTTTCGGCCTCCAGTGCCTTATCAACCTGGTGTCCTACACCTGAACCCAAGAGACCGAGCATCATCACTGAGGGTCCCCAAGGTCCTTGCTCATCACAGGCTGTACCTACCCTTCCAGCCACCTATGTGTAAAGAAACTGGCCGCTTCTGGTCATTACTGGGGGCCCCACCCACCTGGAGCTCTGACACCCCAGATTATATAAACAAGATGTCCAGCAAGAGACTGAGGCTGGGTCCCTGGCACATTTGAAAATACGCAGCCTCAGAGCCATCTGGGTCTCAACATACCAAGTTAGCGACTCAGTCATAAATTGGAACAGGCATGCACACACACATGCCTGTATATGTAGAAGCCTGCATTCACATGTATGTATTCACATGCATACTTGTGTCTGTTCACATCCCCACACATTCATATGTGTGCACACTAGCATGTGTTTGCATCCTGACTCAGACACGTTGCCGTGTTCACACACAATCTGACAGATGGTGACTGAATCTGAACTGGGAACAGACGTTAAGCATCACCACAACAGACTGTAACAGGTAACAGACTGATTTCCTAGAACCCTGCCAGAGACCCAGTGCAGCAAGCTGGCCAACGAAACAGCAGACTTGTCCTAAACTTTCAGACATGTGTAAAGTGACAGTCGTTAAAATGTCTTCCCCAAGTCACTGTGCAGAAACAGGCCACACGTGACTCACAATCTGCTTTCTCAGAGATGCTGGGGGCTCAAGGGCCAGAGTAAGTCTCCTGGCTCACAGGGAAACACCCGACACACAATGACAACTCACAGTGCATTCATATGCACAAGGAACACACACACACACACACACACACACACACACACACACACACACACACGGACCTGTATGCAGCCCCCATGGGCTAGTCCATGCCCGGAGACTCAGACACAGTGGTCACACACATGCACTCACACATTGCACATATGTGCAGAGAACCTCTGAACCCCACCCCCATGCCGTTACCTGGTGGAATGAGGCTGTGGTGTTTGCAGTGTACAATCGCAGCCACCAGAAGATCTTTAAGGACACACAGGACTTTACTGGGTACAATGTGGCCACAGCACTTGTCTCTGCCCTCTGAGACACTGAAGACGTCATCAGTCATCCATGGCTCCAGGCCAGATGCTTTCTTGAGGACACCCAGGCGACAGATCGCAGGCCCATCTCCTGGCTCAGTGGCTTCTGAATCCTCAATCAGGAGAGCCTCGGCGTCCACCCCCAGGGGCACCTCCACATCCAGAGGGTCCTCCGAGGAGCGCAGTGCAAACTGGAAGGCCTCCAGGTCTCGAGAATAGTCAACAACGAAGCGGGGGTCCAAGGCATGGACACGCTCCAGCACAGTGAGCAGGATGTTCTCTGCTCTCTGGTAGTCCTGGACACGGGGTGACTCCCGTGACTGGATGGCCAACAGGTAGTGATGCCACAGGGGCACCTGCTCAGTCATGTCTGGAGCAAAGACACAGGGGGCTGGCATCCCTGAGCAGCAGTAGGCAGCAGGGCCCTGGTGGCCCCTGGGGACTGCTCTTCAGCTGGTGTGAACCGGTTAGAAGGAAGAGGTACCTGTCCAGGTGAGGAGCAGATCTGCAGGTCGGGCTCAGCTCCCCATGAGCAGAATTCCAGAGTGACAGGCTCCGTGCAGCAGGTTAAATACCTGAACGGAGGCCAAGGCCTTTGAAGTGGGGTGAGTCAGTACCTAACAATTAAGAGTATCACAGGGGGGCTGTCCAGGGAGGTGGAGGCCCAATGGCTTACCACTCTCCCCCTCCCTTCTTCTTCCTGAATCTTAGGCCCCAAACACAGTGGCCTAACCAGGAGGAGGGCGTGTATCTAATGTTTCACACCCCACCCCAACCCCAAAGCTAGTCACAGTGCCTCTGCAAAGTGAGCCTTCCTTGCCCAGCCTCCTTTCCCATGGTTCAGATGGGAAGGCAATGGCTACCAGAACCTGTGTGACTCCCGTCCTCTCTGAGGCAGCCTGGAGAGGAACAAGCCTCAGGCCAGACCTGGGCAGTGCCTCCTAAGCATCCCCCAGTTACCAGTGTAAATCAGCTCGGCCCCTCAGGCTGCCTGTCCCATCCCTCCAGTCTCCCTCTGAGAAGAGCTAGCACGCACCTGGTCAGGAGCTGCGGCCTTCTAGGAGAAGCGGCCTCTGCTTCTGCCTCATGGCTGGAAAGTCTTACTCTACAAGCCACCTGCCAGTGCCCTGCCCACCGCCTCCTCCCTGCTCAGGGATGGGCAAGTCCAGACTGGCAGGAGGGAGCCGCCCCTAGCGACCCTTGGCCCTCAGAGATGCCCCAGTACAGAGGCGGCTTAGCTTCGAGTCTGCAAACAGTCTACAAGGCAACAGCCCCACGGGTGTCTCCGAGATGCTATCTCTGCAGCCACGCCGCGCATGGCCGCGGACCTCAGCCGCCTGCACTAAGTCAGAGCTACCTGATGATAGGGTAGGAAAACCACCCTTCTCGGACTGGCTGCTCAGAGCCTCTGAGAGGTTGCAACCTGTAAACAGGCCTCTGTCAGCCTCCATGACAATGACAGGCTTCCCAACAGCCTGGTCCAGCTCTGTCTACAGGGCTGCCCAGCATGCGGCTCATCCTCGCCAAGGCTGCTCGGGTTCCAGAGTGCTGCCTCTGGCCTTCACACTGTTCGTGCTAGGCCCCACCCAGCTCCTCCACAGCACTGTAGTCTGTGAGCAGTGGGTCCCGCATCCCTAGACAGCCCGGCTCTGACGCAGGGTCAGCAGCCAGGCCAGGTAGTTCCTTCCTTGCTCAGAACCTGGGCTTTTCTAGCTTCTGTACACAACCTCACAGAAGTCTCTTCAAGTCACCCAGGAGACCAAGCCACCCCCAAGCAAGGAGCTGCCTAAGCTTCTCCCCCTCTATGCTGCCTCTCCCCTCTGTGACCCCGAGTGCCCAGCAGGCCAGAACTCTGTCCTTCCTTCCTTGGCCCCTCTGGAGGGTGGTAAAAGCCATCATGAGCTCCCCAGGGCTGGGGCAGTATCCTCCTCCTCCTCCTCCTCCTTCTCCGTGTGCTCCTCATCTGGTCTTGATGTCAGCACACAGAATGGACAGCAAGCACTGTGAGAGGTGAATAAGGAAGAGCTTGACCTGGGCTCTGCTGGGATGTCTAAGGACCTCATAAGGGGACAGTAGAGAGAGGAAGATGGAGCTGGTGGCAGGGTTTGACTTTGAAGGGACCCACTGGAGGGACCCAAGCCTACCACCCTGCAGACCGCAGAGTGTCAATATGTACAATAGGGAAAATGGAGGGAGAGTAGAACCAGAGTGGTCAGCGTAGCTGTCAGAGCCCACGGGTTTCACAAGGCTTTGGTGACTCTGACCAACCACAAACGTATTGATTTAGCCTCTCAGTGCAGCACAGGGACAAGCATGCTGATCCTGTACCTCGGGGATTCCCAAGTGCTCTGGCAGAGGCTGGCAGGGCGGGGCATTCCAGCCTAAACGGACTGCATGAAATGGAGCTCAGGAAGTGTGAGGTGCAGGCTCCACACCGCCTCAACATTTCACACGTGGCCCGATGACTGTAGTCTCTGCAAGGATGTTGCTCAGAGCCACTGTGGGTTCCCTGGCTACCAGCTCTCCACAGCAGACCTGCCTTCCAGGACACAGAGACTGGAAGCCCTGGGTCAGGGTAAAAGTGGCTGAGCTCTCTCAGGAAGCTCCAAGAAGCATTGTGGGCTTCTTCTGGATCCAACTACCACTGCCTCAGTGGCATCACACTGCCTCTGCCCCCATCCTCTGGAGGTCCTACCCCGTGTTCCTCTGCCTTCGGTCTCTCTTGAGAGGAAAATTGAAGTGGCATCCAAGGCCACCAAATAAAGTTCCCAGTCCTCATGTTCTCCTTATGAGGACCACATACAGACTCTGGCACTCCAAGTGGCCAGTTGTCAGCCTGTCCAGTGGGCTGGCAAAGCCTGGGCTTTCTGAGTCTTGATCTCCATACAACCTCACAGAAGCCTCCTAAAGTCACTCAGGAGACCCAGCCACCCCTGAGCACGGTCTGCCTAAGCTCCTTGTCATCTGGCTGCCTCTCCCCTCCTGTGACCTGAAGTCACATACCACCACACCAGGATCTAGCTACCTGGGTCCTGCATTCACAGCCCTTTCCATCAGTCCTGCATGGCCATGTCAACTTCCCAGGCCACCATTTCAACTCTCTACCAGGCAGTTCTGTGCCAAACCCTAGGATTTGCAACAATGACCAAAAGGAAACACACAAGAAGGCAGACACCACCTGGTGCCCTAAGAAAGGTCAACTGAGGTCCACTGACATTCATGACAGACTCTGGGAGGCACCCCTCCTCTGTGTGGGTTGTGCTCTTTCTCTCTGGAACTCTGCGGTCTGACAGGGTTCCTATGCCCAGAGTGCCTGTTGCCTGTTAAAGCTCAGGTATGGACACAGAAAGTCAGGTTCCAGAGCACATGTATTCGGAGTCCCTCTCTGTGTGTGTCCACGGAGAGTCACTATGTTTTCTGGGCTCAAAGTCCTTAACCAAGAATGGAAGGTCACACAATATGTGCTCCTAGCTCCCTCCACACTCTAACAGTGTCCAGCAGATTCTTGACCACCCAGAGGCCCTTGATACAAGGCCTCTGCTGGGGAAGCAAGTGGCCCTGATGAGGTGGGTAGTTCAAGATCGCCGATGGAACAGCAGGGCTCGCCATGCTGAGCAAACCCTAGTCCCCTCCCACATTGCCTGCTACGGGGCATCGTAGTCTAAGCCCAGTGTGGATGGCTGATAATGCACACAGCACACAGCTATTTCTCTGAGAATAACACTGAACTTGCAGGGGAAGTCATAAGCATTACTTGTTATGGAACGGTGAGAGAGACCTGCATTCTACTTGCTCAGTGTGCCCCCACCCCATGAGCTACTCAGAAGTAGAGTGTGTGTGTGCCCACTGAGAAGGCTCAAAACAGGACAGACAACTGTCTACAACCTAGTGACCTAATGCTCACAGCAGCTGAGGTCATTGTTGGCTCACACACCAGCCCCACAGCCCACCTAAGGGTGCTTACGAGAACTCCAGGCTTATCATTGGTGGGATAAGCAAGCAACTGAGGCAAATGCACTTCAGGAAGTACAGACACTGGGGACAAGGAGTTGGGGATGGTCTGGAGGACGATAATAACTTGAAATAGACAACGGAGCCAACAGGATGAGCTCCAGCACGGGGACAGGCCTGGGAAACCCTAGCCACACCAGAGTATCTGTCGGGTGGCAATCCAGCCAGGAGCAGAGCTGAGCAGGATCTGCTGTGCTCATCACCAAGCTGGATCTCAAGAGAAGCCAGATGTCCACAGTCATGCTAGGACAGTGGTTCTCAGCCTTCCTCATGCCGTGGCCCTTTCATACAGTTCCTCATGCTGTGGTGACCCCCAACCATAAAAGTATGTTGTTGCTACTGCATAACTGTAATTTTGCTACTGTTATGAATCATAATGTAAGTATCTGATATGCAGGAGATCTGATATGTGACTTCTGCAAAAGGGGTCATGACTCACTCCTAGGCAGTAAGGAAGACCAGTCTCTGAGATGTCTTCAAGGCTGTGTTCGGTTAACTGACAGCCTGGAGTTGACCCCGCTGTGTGTTCGTTGGGACCGGTGCAGTGGAATCCAAGCTTAGAGCTGGCAGATGGGGACTGAGGGGCAGGCAGGAGGATAGCTCCCAGTAGCCTCAGCTCCACCAACAGACGTCAGACGGGCTCCAGGCAGGAGCTGACGCTACAGCTTCCGGTTGTCTCTTTTTCTTACACAGCGAGGACACCAGAGCACGCCCCACGAAGGGTTCAAGCCGTAGAAAAAGCCCTGCTGTCCTCACCCTTCCCGTCACGCCTCACTTGGTCTGGGAGAAGATAATGCAAGAGTGAGGTTGCATTAGGTGGGAAGGTTTTGCAAGAGAGAGCGTCTGGGCCCCGCCTACTCCTTCCAACTGCCCAGGTGGGGTCAAGGCCACCCGAGGAGACCATCTTCCCATCTGTCCTCCATCTTCCCATCTGTCCTCCACTGCGTTCTTCCTTATGCCTTCCTCCCACCCTTGCAGTTCAGGGACGGCGGGTACCGTCTCCCTCCTCAGGCTTCACCTTCTCCACCCGCCCCTTTGTTACTCAACCTCAGGCCTCAGGCCTCCATCAGAGAGATGATCTGGGCCTGAGGCACCTCTGACACCATATAGAGGAGACATATAATATGTGAAACTCCTCTGTGTCTGGTGATTTACTGGGGGGCATCTTCTACAGGGCTCTAGGGCACATGCTCTGCTGACCCAGGACTGGGATCAGCACCTATCATTCACCCTCAGAATGTCCTTACTATCACCCCACAGTCTCCCGATGGGGTTCCAAGCAGCCTCAGTGCTGAGCATGTGGGGGTATGGGGGCCGTGCCACCTGTTCAGGGGGGTATGGGACCAAGAGATAGGGGATGCCCTGGCAAAGGAGAGGGGCACCAGTGTGAAAGGGAGTGCTGGGGGAAATTCTGAGGCCGAGGAAGCACAAGCGTGGATCACCTCAACACATGGGGTACACAAGGCCATTCTGCCTGACCCAGGCCATCTAGTCAGCCCAGGACAGACTAGAAGCTGGCCAGTTCTGAGTTCAGAATCTGTGGGTGCACTCTCTGCTAGGTCTCCCTTTATCTCCATGCTCACAAGAAAGATTGTTGTTGTTGTTGGCTTTGAGTTTAGGGGTTGCATAGGAATTTTATTGAATAAATAAACAGAATTTATTATTTTAACCATATTAAAATATGCATTAAAATGACATTGAAATGTTCACACTGAGCATCCATAATTACTACCATCCACCTTCAGAATTTCATCTTTCTTTTCTTTTCTTTTTTTGAGACAGGGTCTCACTATGTATCCCTGACTGGCCTGGAATTCACTATGTAAACCAGGCTAGCTGGTTCAAGTTATCTATTATTGTTGACATCCATACTTGCCTGGCTGTATCCAGGAAGTCACAGCCAGATCCGGTGTGTTGGGCTAGAAATCCACCTGCTTCTGTCTCCTGAGTGCTAGGTGTGCACCACCATGCTGGGCTAGACTATCCTCTTCTCAAACAGAAAAATGTAGCACCATGAGACTCTATCCCCCGCCCCCCGACTCCTTTCCAGACTCAGCAGTGAATAGGGAGAACGGCTACTTCTGTCTGTAGACCTCACAGCTCCAGGAACTTCACATAGATGGAGTTGCACAGTCCTGTCTTGTTGTGACTGGCTCACTTCACTCAGCCTGGTGGTCTCCAGGTCCCTCCCTGCCACGGCATGTGTCAGGACGTCCCTCCTGCTAAGTACTGAGCAATCATCCACTGTATGGACAGCCAAATGTTGCTTATCTAGCCATCCACCCGCAGACACTCGGTTGCTATGAACATGGCAGCCAGATCTCTCCATCTCTGTTTTCTGTTCTTCTAGGTACACACCCAGATGTGCAACTGCTGGATCACGTGGCATGTGTTTGATTTTTGAGGAAGTACCATGCTGTTTTCAATCAGCTTTCACCATTTCACATTCCAGCAGCATCCAAGGCCTCCAGTTCATCTACCTGTTCATCAGCATACTTTTCTATTTTCTTAACAGTAGGCACCCTAATGGGTGTGATGTTCATCAGGACAGTTTTCCCCTACTAATTAGTAAGGTCAAACATTTTTGTAGGCTTATTGGCCCTTTATATGTGTCTAACAGAGAAATGTCTATTCCCATTCTTGACTTGTTTTTTTAATTGTGCTCTATTGCTGAGTGTTAAGAAACTTTTATATATTCTAGATTTCATTCCTCTACCAGGTGAATGATTTGCAAGCATTTTCTCACTTAATATTCTGGGTGATGTCCTCTCTCTCTCTCTCTCTCTCTCTCTCTCTCTCTCTCTCTCTCTCCCTCTCTTTGCTGTTGGTTTTCTCTCAAGACAGGGTTTCTTTGTGTAGCTTTGGTGCCTGTCCTGGAACTCCCTCTGTAGACCAGGTTGGCATCGAACTCACAGAGATCCGCCTGCCTCTGCCTCCCGAGTGCTGGGATTAAAGGCATGTGCCACCACCAACCAACTGTCTTTTCTCTTTCTTAATATTGTCCTTAGGTATGAAATGTTTTAATGTTTATTAAGTTCAAGTTATCTATTATTGTTGACATCCATGCTTGCCTGGCTGTATCCAGGAAGTCACAGCCAGATCCGGTGTGTTGGGTCTTCCTCATTTCTTTCGGCTCTTATGCTGTGGTCCTTGCCAAGCTGTGAATGACCAGCAGCTCCACACCCTCTCCTGTCACCGAAGGCAGAACTGTCCTCCCAGTTTTTTTCCTGGTTGTATCTTGGTACTCAGTGTTCTCCATTCCTTGAGACTGAGTGACAGAGGGCAGGCACCCTGAGCCATCCTGGCAGTCATTCTCCAGGACTCCACCAACCATCCTGTGAACAGGCCAGGTGAGCACCAAGCAGGTAGAGAGTGAGGTTCTCCTCTGCCCAGGGAACCCTCAGGTCCTCCTTATTTGAATCCCTCAGACATACCTGGCCTCTCAGATATCATTGACTGGTCCTAATAATTTGCCATCCCTGACCCAAACCTTCCTGGAGTAGGAAAGGGACATTAGAAGTCTTCATGAAGGGTCCTGCATGTACCTTCTGTGTGAAGGCCAGGTGCCCACAGCCTCACCCCAACCCTGCCCTGGCCTCCCTACCTCACTCAACAGTCAGGAATGAGGATGGTGCCATTCAGCCTCAGAAGTAGCTCTGGTGCCTGGCCCTGCTGGACTCTGATATCCTCGAGCACAGTTCATGTGGGGGACAACTTCTGTGCTGTGAAGAGGGTGGAGGGCACAGAGGAATGCCGTGTCCTGTCCTTGCCTCACAGCCCCAGGATAGCCCTGTCTGGCCAGAATTGCTCTGGACTCTGACTTGCTCTCTGTGGCCATCTCTGTCCCTTTGGTGACTCTGTGCCCCGGAGATAGGGTGGACTGCACGCGTGCTGAACTCACAGGTCCAGAGGCGGCAGCCATTGCTCATAGGGAGTGGCTCTCGAGGGCAACCGAGTCTGGGCTGACCTGGGTTGCAGCCCCTTTGCTGTCTGAAGTACATGCCCCGGAGGCTCTCGCAGGAAGTGGGCCCTGTGCCCTGTACTTATTTTGACTCACCACAGCCCTGCTCACTGTGCCAAGGCTCACTTCCCACTACCACCAGTGTGTCTGTGCCTATCCATGCCTGAGGCCAACCACGATGGTGCTCATGTTCAGTACCAAACAGCTGTGAACTGTCCTCTGAGGAACTGGAAATCCGGGGTTTGCTGTGTCCCGGGGCTGTTTCTGGTGAGGTGCCAGGTATGGAGGAAGGGATGGCGACAAAAGCCCCTCCGAAAAGAAATCTCCCTCTGAGGACAGGAGTATTGAACAGCCTGCCAGACAGGTGGCAACAGACCGGGGCAAAATCAGCCACATGCTGGGAGGATGGACAGTAGGGCCAGAGCATGTCCTTGACAACTATGGCGGAACTTGCTCCAAGACTTCAGGACGGGAGGCTCAGGGTCCTGGGCCCAACGGTCCAGTCTGTGAGGAGGAGGGTCAGGACTGGCCCAGGCCCTCCTGAGCCCCACTGTCCTCAGTGGCCAATCTAACAAGGCTCACTCTGGACCATGCTCCAGGCTTGCCATGAAGATTCTCCTTGTCACCAACAGCCCTGGACCAGAAGCTACGTTCATGTACCACATAGATCCCAGGCCAAACCCAGTATCCAGGGTAGATGCAAAGACAGGATCTTAGGGCCCTGTGCATGGCTGGGAGGGGAGAACTGATGAGCAGTGCCAAGGGCCTTTCAGACAAGCCAGAGGAGGGCAGACCAAGGTGGCCGTCAGATGATGGAGTGCATCCTTGGACCCAGAGACTGAATATGGGGGTCATACGGTATGCCTGAGTAGGGAACAGGGTGGCCCCACCTGAGAATCAGCCCTCTGATTCCTAGGACACTCTGAAGATGCCTCTTTGTCATGAGCATGCCATGCCAGAAAAGTAGATGAACACATTCATGCTTTCCATGTCAAATTTTGAATAACAGTAAGGACACAGGTTTAGCAGTTTCAATAGCATAAATTTTTCATATAATTCCACCTTCCTTGGTCGCCTGGCCCAAGGTGAGGGCAGATTCTTGGATTCCAATTTTAATTACTAATACTAACTTGGATACCACATAGCACGTGGTAAATATATCTCTATATCTGCATGCATATGTATAGGCTACAGAATGGATGTACAGAACGAGGTTGAGGCAGAGTTCAAAAGGTCTCAGAAGTAGGTTAAGACTCTGTACTGATAAGATTATGAACCAGACCAGTGCCAAGAGGATAACTGGGGAGAGATGCAATTCTGTGTGGCCTCGACAGAGCACACTGCAGAGTGGGTAAGCTGCCAGGCTCCAAGGGGGAAGGATGTAGAAGATGGAGCCACCTTGGCTCCTGGGAAAGGTCTGTCCCTCTCTAATCCTTAGACATCCGTGACACACATCTCACTACTGGTCGTAAAGTTCCTTGACACATTAACCAAGTCTGTTTGTGACCCTGAATGGAAAATGGGCTTGTGGTCTGCACCTCTGAGGTGTGGTCAGCAAGCAAACAGTCTCTCTAGACGGTAAATGGGGGCTCTAGGAAGAGGCTGGTCCCTCCCCTAGGTCAGCTTCACTCCAGGTCTCCAGGGAAACAGCTTCGGCCAACAGTGTTCCTTAGTCCTCACAACAAGCCCTACTCCTGTTTCCAGGGAAACCCAGCCCTCAGCGTCCTGGTTGCCTCAGCAACACTCACGGGCTTGTTTGGCATGTGGTCTCCACAATTAAGGTGGGGCAGCTGGGTGTCTAGGAGCAAGAGAATTCAACAGGGCAGAAACCAGCATAGCGGCCCCAGGTACTGCACACAGGGGCGGGGAGGCACACAGATGGAAGGTACTGGGCAGTTAAGACTCCAGGAGGAGGCATGCTGAGGAGCCCAGGCACTGCTGATCTGAGGTTCTGTGCTCTTGCCCAGGATGAGCTCCACTTCCAGCAATCCTGAAGATGGAGACACCACCGAGCAGTCACAGCTGGGGCTGGACACCGTGATCCAGGTCAGTGAAGTGGCTGCCCTCTGTGACCCCTGGAGAGCAGGTCTTGAGAGCACTTTTAGATAGGACGCAGCAGGGCGAGGTGCTGCACCGCCCAGGAGCATGCTCTTCGTGTGCACGTGCTCAGTGTGAATATGAGCAGGCAAGTGCAGACCTCTAGACTGGCAAAGCAGCTCAGAAGGCCAGCCTCTGTGGAGCCCTGGGCTTGCAGTCTGCAAGGTGTGGGGAACAGAGACTCCACTGCTCTGGTAGCCAGGTATGGGGACAGTTGGGTCTGAGCTGGAAGGAGGACCTCAATTTGGGGGTATCCCCAATGCCCACTCTGAAAGCCACAGAAGTTTCTTTTCTAGCTTCATGGCACTTGCTTGCAGAACAGTACTGATGGAATCATCCATCCCCACATCCCTGTCCTCCTCGCCACCTCCCGTTCCTCCAAGCTCACCTCCTCACCAGCCCTGATGCCCCTCATCCTCAGCCTCCACATTCTGCTTCCCCAGCACTGTGATCAGCCGGCCACCCCAGCCAGGCAGTCCCCATCCCCTGGGGGATCTCAGTGTACCCCAGATGGACCTGATGACCCGGAGTGTCCATTAACCCAGCTCTCACACCCTCGAAGCCATGCTGCAGGGGGTTGACGCGGTCCGAGGTAAACAATGCATCGAGTCCCCTGAGAGGAGTAACCGCAGAGGTTGGTGCCAAGTGTCTAAATGACACGGTAGCACCTCTGCACGCACAGGCCTACACATCTGCCCACAGAGGACGGACCGTGACACAAACAGAGTATTAAAGCCAATTGGGGTGGAGGAAATGGCTCAGTGGGTGAAGACAGTGGCCATCAAGTCTGATGACCTGAGTGTGATCTCTGGGACTCACATGGTGAAGAGATCCAAATCCCAAACTTTGTCCTCTGACCTCCACACATACACTATGGCACACACACACACACACACACACACACACACACACACACACACACACTCCAACCCCACACACAAATAACTAAATGTAACTTTAGAAAATAAGTTAGTTGATGCAACGAGACAAGGCTGTCCTGGGTAGGGACTCTCACCTGCAGAGGCCACTCTGCCAGCTCTGCCTGAGGGGGTATCAGGTTGAGTTCTGAGGGCAAGGCTGATGGTGGGTTCAGAAAGCCTGGTCCGCACAGCTCAGCTCACAAAATGCTCGCAGCCTAGCACATCCGTGCATCGCATCACCCTGCAAGGACCCGATTAGCTCCTTTGAGGCCTGAGGGAGGAAGTGAGTGGCTGTGTGTTTACCAGTGGACCTAAGGGAGAAACCCAGAACAATGCAAACCTCTCTGGATACGGGTGTTGGGGCCTTCTGCCCGAACCTAATCCCACTGTCCCTGGGAAGCTGCCACCTGAACATCATGCAGAGACTGGTGAGACTGTTCCATCGGCCCGGCCACACCTGCTATTTGCACAGCTGTGATTGAGATCTCTGTGCAATTACATCAGGTGAGCATGCAGCAGGAAGGCGCCATGGGATACCCAGATAGGCGTATCAGACTAGTGGCAGGACTCTAGGGACCTCCAGTTCCTCTGGCTACATACAGGGTACTGTGGCACCCAGAGAAGGGCAAAGCTTGAGTCGGGGACGCCTCCTACATGACCAGGAGCATAGCCTTTGACATTAACGTGCTCCCTGTGCCGGGAAGAGCACCTCGGCATCCCTCTTCCTCTGGCCAGAGTTCCCTTTCCCTTGCCTGATCTGCACACCCTCCCCCAACAGCCTCTGTACGGTGTCCCAGAGCATCCAGCCCCAAGGGCCTCTGGGGAGCTAGAACTGGAGACAAGGTCCAGGCTTGGGAGCCTTGGGCTTGGTCCCAAGTAGGGGGCGGGGACACACATTGGCTCACTGTGAGTTCAAAGACCCCTAAAGTTACATAAGAAATGAGGGGCTCACGGTGCACCAGGAGATGGAGCTTCCTGAGCCCTCTCAGACCCAGAACTGATAGTATACCTAAGACAGATGGGAAGTAGTGTGGGAAGATTTCCCACCCTCAACTTGGTGGCTTTAATAACATACAACTTTTCAAACTGTTTCTTTTGGGTTAAGTTCTAGTTTTCTGGGAACTTGTCCATTATAAAATTTCATATTTGTTGGCAAAAGCTGTTGCTATGGTTTGGGTGTGGTTTGAATGTGCCCCCAAAGGGTTCACGAGCTGGAAGTCTAGGGGGTGACGGTAATGAAGAGCGGAAAGTGTTTAGGTCATAGGGCACTGGCCCCAGAAGGGATTGGTGGCTTCTTTCTGGCCCCCACTTCCATCCAGGATGAGTTGTTATTAAAAAAAAAAAAAAGGCAGCAAATCCAGCCCCTGCGTTCTCTGGCTCCTTCCTTCCATACACCATATACTCTTTTCTTCCACACGTATATCCATCACAGTGGCATCTGCCATGTTGGGATACAGCCAGGCACCTCACCAGTGCCCAGCAGAGGCACTCCTCCAGCTCCATGAGCTAAATGACCCCCATGCCACACAAGGCCCAGCCTCACCACAGCAGCAGCACATGAACAAGGGTCTTTTGAATACCATAGGACCCCAAGCAGGGAGAGCAGCCACCGCTCCCTCCCAAAGGGTCTGAAAATAGTGTCCAGAACTTAAGACATTCTAAGTACAAGAAAGTGCTGGACTAATGGGCTCTTGTCCTAGTTAGGGTTGCTATTGCTGTGATAAAACACCCTGGTCAAAAGCAACCCAGGGAGGAAAGGGTTTATTTCTTTTTACAGCTTGCAGTCCAGCATCCAGGGAAGTCAAGGAAGGAAACTGGAGGCAGGAACTGATGCAGAGGTCATGGGAGAATGCTTCTTAATGGCTTGCTCAGCCTGCTTTCCTTTTCTTTTTCTTTTTTTTTTTTTAAGATTTATTTATTTATTATGTATACAGTGTTCTGCCTACATACGTGCTTGCAGGCCAGAAGAGGGCACCAGATCTCATTACAGATGGTTGTGAGGCACCATGTGGTTGCTGGGAATTGAACTCAGGACCTCTGGAAGAGCAGCCAGTGCTCTTAACCGCTGAGCCATCTCTCCAGCCCCAGCCTGCTTTCTTATACAATCCAGGACCACCTGTCCAGGGGTGGCACTGTCCTCTATGCATGAGCTCTCCCACATCAGTCATTAATCCACACAACACCCCCACAGGCTTACACCACAGGTCAGTCTTTTCTCACTATCCAGGCCCCAAACAGTTTCATCTTCTCAAGTGAAACCATTATACACCAACCCAGCCCATGGCAGCCACCAGCTTGCTCTCTGTCTCTGTGTATCTGACAGTTCTAGGAACCTCACAGGGATGGAAACATCTGTCAGCTTATTTCACTTAGCGCAGTGTCCTCAAGGTCCTCCCAAATCACAGCATGGACGGACTGTGCATTGCTCACCAAGTCATTCTTCCATGGACCACTGAGCCGCTTCACCGCTGTGAGCATCATCAGGATGCAGGCTCATCCACTCTGGTTTCACTTTTGTGCAGGTCTGTTCTAGAAGAACTGTGGGATCCAGGTCTAACTCTACAGGAGCCTGCCTTATTTTTCAGTGATGCCACTGTTTTACATTCCCTCTTTCTTCTGTGAATGCGTGCATTTAAAGCAAGACTGTAGCTGTAGGAACCATCTTCCCTCACTCAACTGCTGACGACAACCGCTTCTTCAACCCTCTGGTCCCCCCTGTTCTAACATCAGCTACCCAGGGGAAGTGCTGGGGCCCAGCCTCACAGGATGAAACACTTCAGACGCCATCGTAGGCTGCCCTCTGCCCTCTGCCTGGCCAGCTACATCTGAGGTTTCCTCAAGCTCAGTCATCTGCCAAAACAGCTCAACACTCCAGCACCACATCCCTGACTTAAAGGACTCAATCAGGGAAATCCACAGAGTGATGCCAGGTGGAGCTGAAGCACCCTGTTGGGGTACACGCTTGTCCCAGCCCTGCATCTACACCAAGCCCTATTGGGCTTCTCATGGGTGCTTCCTGTGTAAATACTACTGATGACAGCCCCGGTGACTGAAGTACTAGATCACTAGATGTCTTGGGGATAGGCAGAACAGTCCAGAGCTCTCATCCTGCTCTGTCATTATGGAGCTCCCCAGGGACCCAGCCACTCCCCTCACGCTCCCCTCTCAAAGGCATTCCTCACTCCAAAGATCAAGGGTGTGAGGTCTCAGGAGTGCAGGCCCACCAGGGACAGGAGCTGACAGTGGCCCAAGTGTGGCCTGGCCACAGTGCTAATCACATGCCAGGCAGGGAAGGACACACGGACTATCTCCAGGCCACATGTCCAGACACCAGTGCCACTGCACTGACCAGATGGGCCACATCCTCGACTCAGACTTTTCTTACCCATGGTCCAGAGACAGGCCCCACTCTCCTCAGCAGAACATCCCAGGCCTTGACAACGGCACTCAAGTTTCCTCCTCTGTCTAGACACCCTCCCCTCTCCTTACTCCTCACCCCTTGTTCTTTATCCTGGGCCTTTGCTTGCACTGCTTTGCAGGCCTGCTGCCTTCCCCAGGAGGCCTGTGTGGGTGTCAGGACATAGGGGCAGACAAGACAGACAGCATCCTCATCCTGCTGAGCATTCCCTGCTCTGAGTCATTTTATACTTAGTGATTCATACCTTCGGCCATTCCAACATCAATCACTTGTGTTGAGAACCTGTCTGAGCCTGTTTTATGTCAAGCATTTGTACTAGGGGTGGATGGATAAGTTGTGTCCTTCACTGTCATCCCCTGCTCCAACATCTAGTCCCCTCATGGCTTCGGAAACCTCTGCTCCAGGGGCAATGCCCATGCCCCAGCTTGGCAGGTATAGTTGCAGGGAGGGGGGGCGTGAGGGATGTCAATCAAAGCAGATATAAAGCCAGCCTGTCGTGCACAGGAGTAGACATTACCAGGTACCAAGTCCAGTGGTACCGACCAAACCCTCTGCATGAGGACAAAGTGCTCTGAGCCTCCAGTCGGGCCTGCCCTTGGCCAGGCCAGTTCACCAAGGGGATGCAGGAGTGTCCATAGTCATCCAACCAGGTGCATACAAGGCAAAGGATTGTCCAGAGACCTGGTCATCCAGAAAACTAGCCCCATAAGTGTTTGAGGACCCAGGGTTGAGTCTCAGCCCTAACACAGACCCCGTCAGCAGTCCTAAACTTGCCTAGCCCCGGCTTGCCCACACAGAGGGAGAAGGGCAGTTTCCAAGTCAAGACAACTGATTTTAGAACATCTGCTCCTGGATAGTGGATAGTGCTAAGAAACTTCAACCCACCTAATCTGCCTCAACTCACACCCTGTCACAGGTTCTCTTACTGTCCATCATGTTGGAGCCCCTGAGCCCAGCCTCGGTTCCAGACGTTGGGTAGGCCCTGCAGCCCTTCTGCATTACTGGATGGGGCCACATGGGGGCACTGTTGGAGCTCAGCATCCAGACATTAGCATCCAATCATTAGCAGCATCCAGACTGCACTGCACTGAGATATACGACAGATCTCTGCTCCACCTCTGTCACCCAGCCCTGTCCTGCCTGCTGCCTAGATGAGGGCCTGAGATACACTGGGCTTGTCTGTTGAATGTCCTCTCCCTCGGAGAGTTTAAACGGGGGCTTGGGGGTCCCGTCCGGCTTGCTGCTGAGTTCTTTATTTGGAAGACATGGTTGAGTCCTGCCTTTCTCCATACCTGAAGCAGCCAAGTTCCTTTTTAAATCCATTCTGCCCTCCCCTGGGACCAGCACCTCGACGGTCCATCTTCTGTGGCTATAGTGATGAGCAAGAGGCCGTGAATTAGCTCATGAATTTGCCATTTCTGTTACTGACCCCTCCCCTTGTCTCTGTATCACACCATCCCTGACACAGGAAGACCCTGCAGGTCTTCAGGGAATGGGCCAGTGCTTCTGGTACTGTAAGAGGACCCCAGGGAGTCCACCAAGGGGTGACTTAGCGGGTAGTGGGAGCTTCACACCTTCACCTTTGCAGCCCCTGCTTGGTGGTGGTTCAGCTGGGAAAATGGAAACCAGCCTCCATTATATCTGACAGAGTTTAAGGGATTTTGTTTGCTTGTTTTTGTTTTGCTTTGTCTTTTTGTTGGTTGGTTTCCTCCTCTACCTGCAGCCTAGAGTGCAGGAGAGTGCTGGGTTACCTGCTAGGACCACTTGGGGTACCTGTCCCAGCATGCTCTATTCGGCCACCCAACCCCTCCTCAAGAAGCCCCCTGCAGTGGACACACTTGACTCTTCCTCCTGCCCAACCTAGACAGCAGCCCAGGCAGAGTATCTGAGAGCTGAGAAAGGCCATGCCCCTCAGAGTCTGGGCTCTGGGGGCCCCCGCCCTTCCCTACCGGTGGGTTGTGCTCGGGTGTTGCCTGGACTCCCCTTCAGGGTGATTACCACCCCAAATCTGGAAGGACACACATACAAGGGTCATGCCTGTGGGGCAGGGTTGGAGGATAGGACAGGCCCCAAGCTGAAGCCCATCCTTGTGATAGCCTCTTTTCCTGGATATGGCCCCATACCAAGGGCTAGAGCCCTGCCCCTGACCTCAATCACAACATGTTTGAGTCAAGATCCAGAATGGGGGAAGATACAACCCCCCAGCCCCAGAACTCCCCATTCTAGTCTCCAGGCAAGGGCAAAGATGCAGTGTGAGGTTCCTAGGCCACAGGATAGAGAGGCCAGTTACCAAGGAAGATCTGAGCAGTTCCCATTCCCATGGGGCCAGGGGGTGGTGGGCAGTGTTCGACCTATTATCGGGGTACAGAAAACCTATTAGGCAGCTGGTGCCAGGTCTTCTTCCTGCTCACTCTCCCTCCTTTCCAGACCTGAACCCCACCCTTCACTCAACAACAGCCCCTGGGGCTCTGGAACCCAGGATGGCCTGTAATACCACCCTGCGTTTCGTACTCCATAACTTCACAGACACGGTATGATATATCCACGCGCACCTTACACTTACGGCACAGTGGGGACCCTTCCTCAGTTCTCTTAGAAGGGAGTCCTGCTCTGACCCAGAGAGTGAGGTAAAGAGGCCAGTCCCCTAGATGGGACTCCCTCCACACAACCACAGAACAATGGGAGGCAATGATGTTTGTCCCCACTGAGTCTCAAATAGACCCATCTAGGGCTAGATCTAGACGCATAGGCTACTGACAGGGGCAGTGGCCTCCCTGGGGTCTTTGGCATAGGTTGGGCTGAGGAGCACACTGAGCAATAGGAAGGAACAAACATGGCCCAGCTCATCTGAGTCTGGGGTCTTTTAGAAAAGTGACCTTGGAAGTCCCTTTTGCCAAGCCTTGGTGTCCTTCCCACAGTCCGAGGCTCCCCGCAAGAGGCTATCCAGGACCCCCACTGCCCCGCTAGAGCCTTCCCCCAGAAGAACCAGGCTGGTTAGGAAAGATTCTGGTCCTGGAGATGGTGACCCACCCAGGCTCGGGGGCCACTGGTGGCAACATGGACAGAGTCTGTGGGGCGGATCCTGGAAACTTCCCTAGCCCCACTCCTCACCACGGGCCAGAGTTGGGGATGGGGAAGGAGGCAGTCCCAGATGAGATCTCAAGGGATCCAAGCCCGGGTCAGCACAGACCTCCTTGCACGATGTAGCTGAGCCCCGCGCCCCTCCCCCGCGTTATTTGCGTGGAGGCGGGGCGGCCCTCGCTTGCAATCCTCCCGCGCGCTGGGGACTGGAGGCGGGAGGAGAGGGCGGGCTGCCAGGGACGCGCCCCTCCCGCTCCCCCTCCGCACCCCTCCTGCTCTGGCTGGGCGTCGACCCATCGCAGGCACCCGGCCACAGCTGGAACCTATTACGCCCCCAGCGCCTCTCGGGACGTCCCGGCTAATAAGTGACCCTCTGTAAACGTTAGGAATGAGTCAAGTTTGTGCTGCGCCGCTGCTTTCCCGTTAGCGGGTGGCGCCGCTGATGCTCCGGGGAGAGGAGGGAGGGGAGGCAGGGTCCTTCCGGCCTGGAGGGAACCTCTGAATGGAGCCAGCATCACGTCTTTAATCTGGGGGCCTGGGTTGCTTTTGCTACCCCGCTAGGCTTTAGGTTCCCCCTGTGCAAAACAGGGCAGCCATGGCTAGGCACTTCCAAGCGGAACTCTTAGAAAGGCAGGAGAGGCCGTGGTGGTCTTGGGAAGAAGCAGCAAACGAAGCTCTGCTCCTCACCAGGGGAGCTGCGGCACCCAAGGAAGACTTTGTTTACCACCCACTCAGAGCGAGACTGGGAGGTCCTCTGGAGGGAAGTGAAGTGAGGACACCTTCCCAGGACCACCTAGGGGAGTAAGTGCAAAGCCTTGGGAAAGTAAGTCTTTGCACAGCCTGGAGGAGCAGACTAACCAGGCCCTGAGCTCACTCATTTGCAACATCTGACCTTTGCAGGATTCTTAGGGACCAGAACAGGCCCTGTCCAGGGCTGTGCAGAATCTGGCTATTGGGGTGACTCCAAACTGGCTAGCCTAAGAGAGGAGTCAGCTGGGCAGTAGCATAGGCCTTTAATCCCAGCACTCAGGAGACAGAGGCAGGCAGATCTCTGTTTTGGAGGCCAGCTTGGCCTACAGAGCGAATTCCAGGATAGCCAGGGCTACATACACAGAAACTCTGTCTTGGAAAGGGGGCGGGGGCAGTATATTTAGGAGGACTAGGTGAAGGCTGTGGTTTTTCTCCACGGAGACATTCAGGATTCAGAGTGAAAAGAGTCCTGGCTACAGTCAAGAGGAGGAATGGGTAGGGAAGGTGGGGTGCTTGGAGAAGCAGGGACTCCCCACGAGCGCCGGCCTGAGAGTCAGAACCAGGAGGGCTCCAGACTGGAGTCATCAGTGAGAGCTGGAAGATGGAAGTCAGGAGGTTGAGGGGTCCCACTGTGGCTGCTGCCCTGGGAAGCTCTGGTGTGTGTGTGGGGGGGGGGGGGGCGACGTCAATCACCAGTCATTAGCCCACTGCCTTTAACTCAAACATCCTTCATGCACAGAGCAGGTGGGCCACTGTGGGCTGTTCTTAATCCCCGTCATATTGTCTGCCTGTCCCATATCCGGAAGTTTCCAGCTGACACAGAACAAGTCCGTCCACCGGACCTGACAAGGTCTCAGTCCCAGGTCCATTCCTTCCCCTGAAACATGTGCCTCCCCTCCCCCAACAAAATGTTGCTGAGAAATCTGGGAGCCCAAAGACCTAGGTAGGAGTCATAGGTAGACAAGAAGCTGTCCCCGTGGTGTTGATGACCTTCAGTTTTAGAGGTTTAGAGGCTCACAGCACTAAGCCTTGGGACCAGAGGTTTCTGGCTCCAAGCCTTCACAGTCAGAAGCTTATTGCCATAGGTGCTGGAGACAGAGGTCTAGATTGCTCTGGGCCCAGAGCACCTGTTCGTGTCCTCGGTTCTAGGTACCCAGACTTACCTCTAGAACCCTCAGCAGCCCTCCCAGATTCCTCTGGGGCTTGCAGTCCCCATAGTCTAGGCCCTGCCCTTGGGCTCTTCACTGAGTTTTGGCTTCCCTGTCACCTTTCTTAATTTCTCACAGTTTCTGCCCTCAGTTGCTCTCTCGAATACGTCAGCTGTCAAGATGGGTGTTATATAATAGCTCATAGCTTCAGTGTCTGGGCTCTTGGCTCTTGGCTCCTGGTACCCTTCAAAGTAGCTGCTTCTACTTTCGCTAAGACTTGGAAGCTTGGGGTCTTGCCTATAATTCATTCAACCAGTCCAGCCTATGTCGCTCATGATAAAGACCACAACATGGGCCAAGAACCCATTTGGAATGAGCTTTTTCTTGGCTCTGATCTTGTGGCACCAGAGTGCTGAACACAGGAGAGGGCTTTAACCTGAAAAGAGTGACCGGCAAGCTGCTTAGGCGCTGGACAGGGCACCCCACACTTGTGGTCAGCCAAGCACAAGCTTCACGCTTTCTGTTGAGTTCCTAGAGAAAGCGCCCACCCTTGAGTTGGAGTGATAACCCCTACAGAGTACACGGTATCCTCTGGAGTTCCCGAGGCTGTCCTGCCCCAAGTGAAGTTCCCTCGAGTTGATGCAGGTTATCTGGAGTAGTCCTCTAAAACAGGGCTTGCAGCCCCAGCATCCCAGCTTGGGATGCTCCCAGCACCTATGGGGGCGGGGTAGCCTCGTGGAGATGTTCATGGAATGTTCATAGCAGCCAGGCTACCATGATAACAGTCCAGTTGGTTGCCAAGAATGGGGTTGGTAATTTAACGGTTCTCTGCTCAAGGCAGCTAGGCACAAGGGAAGAGTGACTATTGTTGAAGTCAAAATCTCCCAGCCCCCAGCAGCCTAGCTTGTTTGAAGGAAACCATGAAAGAGTGCTTACGATAAAGACCCTATCGTCATCCTTAGCATTCGTAACGTTTGAAGGTGCTTACTCCTCATTAGATGCCCTCACAGAGGGCCAGGTCCCTCTGCTCTGTCTCACCGGGACCCCTGGACTTTATGCTTACTTTGGGCCTGTGTGGTTTCTCTCCTGAGAGCTCAGCAGCTCCAGAACCCACTAGGGAAGTAGGCCACACTAGCTACCTTCTAGGGTAGCCCGAGGGAGACATTTTAAAAACTAGCATGACCCCGCTGACCTTGCTAGTCCTTGAGTCCTCACTGATGTCACCTTGTGCCTGTCTTGCCTCACAGGGCCCCACACACCCCTTATGATGGATGGGCCTCTCAGAACAGGGGGTGGACTCTCGATCCTTTTACATGTAATCCCCAGGCCTGGGATCACTGGGTGGGGTTCGGGAGCCTCCCCATCTCTACTGTGCACCTGAGACTAACTGCTCCAGGTGGGGCAGGAGGCTGGGTGTCTTTCTGTGGCCACCTGCTCCTGACATCCCAGAGAGGCTGACATGAAGAATCGGCCTAGGACTTAGCCCAGCCTCCTTAGCGTTGGAAAAGGCTTAGAGGTGAGTTGTGCTGACCTCGGCTAGGAATCCTCTCAAATAGCCGTTTTCTTGGTTTCCTCATTTCTGCCAAAGCTCAGCCTGCAACTGGCAAAATCCCACCCCACAGGTGGGGAGACTGAGGCATGTGCCTTGAGTGACCAGCCTGGCCCCACTTTGCTATCTCTGGGACTCTTTGCTACGTTGAAGTGACCGTGTGATGGCTCCCACTGATACCAGTGAACTGGTGTGAGGTGCCTGCAAGTTGTCCAGGGCCTGCAAGAACCAGAGCTCTGGGGTGTTTTTCAGAAGTTGGAGGACACCATCCTGAGCCCCATGGCCAACAGGGAAGACCGGGCACTGACTGTGCGTGGGGAAGGTCAGCGCGCCTTACCCACCCCTGTACCAGCCCGCATCCGAGAGATTGTGTCAGGCAGCCTGGTGGAGGAACCACTCCCAGGTGAGGGTGCTAAAGCTACTCAGGTACGGGGGGGGGCAGGGGGGGTCAGAGCAGCACACTGGAGTCTGGCCTTAGGGAGCCACATCATTAGGACTATCTGTGGCCCTTACTGCCCATCCCAGACTCTCCTGGCCCCATTTTTCCCGACCACACTCTCCTCACTGGGTCCCCAGGGGTCATGCAGATAGCTACGAGGCTATTATCGATGCTGTATGGAGCTGACCTCTGTGCTGTGACAGTTAAGCCGTTGTGTCTTGATTTTATCCGTCGTCGCTTTTTTTTCCCACCAGAGTGAAAATCCTAAAGGTTGACATTTTGGGTTTAGGTTGAGCACAGACATCCTGAGCTTTGTCTTCGCCCTTCGTCCAGCCCCATGCACACAACTTTCTTATTATCACACTTCAGGAACAGGCTCCAAGGAATCCATCCCTGCATGGAGGCCAAATAGGAGTCAGGCTCTCTGACCCCAGTTGAGCTCATGCGTCCCTTCTGCAGGGGTCTTGATGACCGCTTTGTGTCATAAGGGTCTGTCTAATCTTCTAATGGCCCCGGGCTACTGCTGGGTGCATGGAAAGGACAGAGAAAAACCTCTGCATATTTGGAAGGCAACCTTACTGTGGGCAGGGTCCTGCTACCCCGAAGCAGCAGCCCACTACTGCTCAGGACCTAGACACGACGGGTTGTCCCCAGTGTCCCCCGCACACGCTTTGATTGGCAGGGGCCATTAGTCTAAGGGGGTTAAAGATGTTTGTCAAGGGTAATAAAGGTAGGTGGGTGCTCAGGAACAGGAGAGGAAGTGAGTTTTCTCATGGAAGCCCTTTCCTGTTGGTACAGATGTAGCAGTGGGATGTTTGGGTAGGGCCCTGGCCTGATTTGAATGCTATGTTCACCACAGGACTGCGGGAGCTGCCAGCTACTGCAACCCACGCACAGGAGGAGAGTGAACTCCTGCAAGAGGAGCTGGCCCGCTTGGAGGATCTGCTGGCTCAGGCAGATGCTGAGAGGGAGGAACTGGCTAGCAGGTGTCATATGGTCAGCCAGAGGGTAAGTGTGTAGCTGGTACCTGCAGGCCAGTGCTCACAGACTAGCCCCTATTAGAGATCACTCCCCAGAACCGGTGATTATAATTGCAAGGCCATTAGCCAATCTCAGGACCATGGGCAACAGATAGATGGAGGCTAGCAGGTGAAGCAAGAGACAGCCCCTTCAGATGCATGTCTCTCATCTGCTCCAGGAGCCCTGTGGAGTGGCCTGGTCAGTGATGACCCGTTGGTCTCAGGACTTTGTCAATCGTAATCACAAAGCCAGCTTCTGAACAGAGGAGAAAGCCAGGGAGGCCTGGCCCCAGACCCCAGGCAAAGCCTGTGGGCAAACAGCTCTGCTCCAGCCCATGCCTTTCTCATGTGCACCTTGTGCCTGCCAGGCAGGCCTCAGGATGGGAGACGTGAGGGGTGACTCTGAGGTATAGGCTGCAGCCAGAGGTTTTGGGGGAGGATGCCTGTGGGCTAGGGAATGTCTTTTCTATGAAGATAGAGAAACCCAGGCAGAAAAATTAAGACATTTTCCAGGCCAGGGCCCTTTTCATGCATTATTCTCTCCAAGTCATGAGAGCTTCAGAAGCATACCTGGGCAGGATAGGCACAAGATAAGGGAGAACAGTGCATGCTGTGTGGGGCTCCGAGTCCCCAGCATCAACCCCCAGGCCGTCTGTGGACCCAGCCTGAGTACAGGACAGAGGAGGAAACTCAGGCTCGGCTCTGGCTAGTGTTCTCCTAAGGCAAGGGTTCTTGTGACCCCCTTTGGGGGTCGCATATCAGATATATTGCATTTCATATATTTACATTATGATTCATAACAGCAACAAAATTACAGTTATGAAATATCAATGAAATCGTTTGTGGTTGAGGGCCACCACAACATGAGGAACTGAATCAAAGAATGGCAGCATTTGGAAAATTGAGAACCACTGTCCTAAGGCCATACAACCATGCCCAGGCCCAGTCCTGGCCTGAATCTGCTCTTTCTATGGCATGTAGAGAAACCCGTGCAAAGCCAGAGGTTTGGCCATGTTTGGCCATACCTCGGCTATGCCTCCTGGTACAACCACAGTAGCCCTAAGGTGCCCCCCTGCCAATGGTCCCAGTTCTCTGATACCCTTTTCCACCAAACTACCCTATATGGGAAATGCTGTTTCCTTTAGCCCCCCACCCCAAGAGTCCCTCTAAGAAAGACTGTGAGGACCCCCTTATCGTGGTCTGGCTCAGGAGCTCCCTGAGGCTGCTCTTCCTGTAAGCCTCTGCCGTGGTGCATTCTGGGGACAGAGATCTTCCTAGCACGGGGCGGGAGATGTTGGGAATGGACTTCAGGGAATAGACGCTGCAGAAGTCCTTCCAAAGAGGAGTAAACTAATAAGCTATGAGCCAGAACTCAGCTCGCAGCCCGCTAGCTGGGGGTGCCAGGAGACCCTGCCCCAAACTACTTCCCAGCACACAGGTGGAACCGGGTGAGGGGTGTCCAGCATGTCCTCCCCAGATGACACTACAATCCCTTATAATTGAAGTCCTCTGATCCCAACTGTCACACTGCTGGTGGCTGAGAAATAGGTCCTTGGCCACCGGCCACTCCTGTGTCCCATCTCCATTCCCCACTGCTCTTTGTACCTTCCTCCCAGAACTTCCTGACCCTGTGACTTCCTAGGCTCTGGGTTCAGATCCCCACTGTAACGGCCGAGTGGCTCTGGGCAGTAGGCCTTGGCTGTGCCTTCCTGACTCCCCCATGGTTCCCAGCCTCCGTTCCTAACCCCTTGGGATAATGCTCTGTGTTGGTAGCAAGGGGACTTGGCACCCATGTGAGTTAGTTCCCACCTGCTAAGGATGAGAGTTGAGAGGGGAGATGCAGCTTGGGAAATAGGCCAGGCCAGAAGAGTCAGATGCATGCCCCATGGAGGCATGGCAGAGCCTGCTTTTCAGCTGTCCACCCAGCCCTATGCTAAAAGCTGGACTGCCCCAGACACCAGGGCCACCAGGGCCTCAGTTTACTAACCTGGAAGTGAAGTGTCTCCAGGGACCTCCAGAGCCCTGCCTCCAACCACTCCTATAGGATTCCCAGGCCTAATAGTATCCAAGCATCTTCCGCTCAACCAGCATGCTTCCCCGCCCCCTCCTCTGTGGGCGGGACAGACAGAGAAGCAGGGTATGAACAGGCTCCTGGGAAGCCCTGTACCCTGACTCTGCCCAGAGTGGGCTTTATGTCAAAGATGCCCTACCTGGCTGACTAGAGAGGGGTGGACCAGGTGGGCTTACACTCCTTCCTAGCTGCAGGCCCGCCTGGATACCACTGAGGCCCGGCTTCGGAAGTCAGAGCTGGAGCATAGCATGGACTTGGAGGAGGCACTTAGCCGGCTGGAGGCCTCGCAGCAGAGGTGAGGTCCAATGGACAGGCTGTCAGGGTTGCAGGAGTGCGGTCATCTCCCCAAAGCGGGCAGACCCTACTGTGCCTCACAGCTATTGGTCAGCCAATCGAAGCTATTCTGAGTTAACTTTGCCTGTGGAAAATGGGCGCAGGGGAAGGACCCTGGGAAGGAAGAGCCAGTAGCAAGCAGAGCTGGGTACCATGCTGTTCTCCCTTACCTTCCATTGGAGACTACTCCCATATCCTCGCATACAATTTCTCACTCCTCGGAGCCAGGGAGTGTGAGAAGGGAGAGGGAGGGTAGTCTGAAGAGTGGGCAACAGGTTCCCTTTCCCTGCCAGGGGACTGATAGTGCAGAGCTGAAAGCTCCCTTATCACTGCTGGGTGAGTGAGACTCCTCCATAGTGATTATCTTTATTCTGAGTACAAGAAGCAAAGCCATCAGAGAGACTTGAAGCCATAATATCCCAGAGTTGGGAATCAGGTCTCTTAGGAGAGGCCACCTACAAGTGAGAGCTGGCATCAGAGATGGCCTTGTCCTCTGCCCACACTCCTCAGTATATATCCCCACACCCTGGACGTGGGAGCATCCATGTCTAGCCCGGAGCAACTGAGGGTGAATCTGCTCCCTCCCTGTGAGGATTAGGTTTGGGCCTATGGGCAGCCTCCCAAGGCACAGCTGTTGCCAAGGGCTCCCTGACCCCATCCCCTGAGTGCGATGCCAGGATGCCTGCTCAGGGTACTGCCTGGCCATCCCTGCTGGTGGGTTACCACAGTCCACCACGAGCCATGGGCACACACAATCCTGGATGCCCCTTCCCTAGCTCTCCATACCACCCCAACCACAACCCCCGAACTTTTGGCTTCAAGCCTCTCTGTTGTCAACAGGCCCTTTTGTTCGTACTTGGCAAGAATGCACCCCACCCCAGTCCCAGAAACGGCCCTAGAGCCCCACTTGAGCAGAGCTCGCCTCACTAACATCCTGTGGTTGGCTTATCCTCCAGGAATCTGGCGAACGAACGGAGAAAATGCTGAAAAGCATTTTGAAAACCCATTTTGAGGGGAAAGAAAAGCCCCTGGGGAGCCTGATGCCTGAAAAGCTGACAGGATGGCTAGCATCTCCCAGAGGTGCCCAGCTCCTGCCAGCCTGCCCCTCCCTCTAAGGCTCCCTTTGAGCCTCCTGTACCCTGCAAATTTCTTTCAGGCAGAGGAGTGGCTAGGAGTGAGGGAGAGCTTGGGAGAACAGGATTCTCAGGAAGGAAAGATGATGTGGAGCTGGTCCTGGGGGTTCCTTCTGATGCTGGCTCTGTGTGGGGCTCATTGCAGGTGGTCAGTGCTGCCTGGGAGCACAGCGGGGGAGGGGGAGGGGCTATGCACCTGAGCTGAGTTCAGGAGTCTCAGGGCACCATTTAGACCTCCTTGGTTTAGGCCCCCTGGACTCTGTGTGCTTCTTTAGGAAGTCACCGTGCATGAAGCTGTGGGTTTTGTCCATCTAGGAGCATGGGCCTCTCCCAAGTAAACAGCCTCCTGCGGGGACAGCTGGAGCACATGCAGAAGGCCAATGACACATTGGCCAGGGAGCTGGCCAGGACAACACACAGCTTGCTCCGCCTGCAGGGCAAGCTGGAGCTGCGGGAGGTATGTCACTGACCCAAGAGAGAGGTGCCCCCACACCCTGTCCCTGCTTCTGCATGTCTAACTTGGTGGCTGCAGCTAATGATGGTAGGTGGGGCAGCAAGGATCAGGAAGGCGGATGCTGGCTCCATGCAGCCCCTCCTGGTGGGAGGCCTCACCATCCATTTTGCTTGGTCACAGCAGCCTGTGTCATGGGGGAAAAGAGAATAAGACTGGATGGTTCTTGGGCCATTCTTGGCTCTGATGTGTGACACTGTTGGCCGCACAGAAAGGCTGCTCAAAGGACCTGGGTCTCATGGCTCTTCTTAAGCTCCTGGTCAGAGACCCACAGTCTGCTCACTCAAAGCATCAGGGAACAATGTTACAAGCCTTGGGAGATGTCTAGGTCTGGTCTTGGGACCTCCAGAGAAGGGTGTGGCCTATACAACTGAAGCTAAAATAGCCCCTTGACAGCCCGGCCCCAAAGGGGTCTGAATGCACCTCCAAGCGTCCTGCACACACCAGTGGCAAGATTCCCTTTCTGAAGCCACTTGAAGAATATGCTCTCTCCATATGAAAGCAGGAGCTGAGGGAGACCCCTGGGCCTGGGTCCACGTATGTCCCTTCAAACAAATCCATCTCAGAGAGGCCATCACTGCCCTCCCCTCAGAGGTCAGGACAGGCAACCACAGAGACCCCTGCCCCACACCTGTCATTCCTGGTGGCAGCTACAACAGACACACCTGTTGTCACCGCCTCTGCAGGAGACAAGAGGGTATCGGTGTCAGCTAAGGTGTGTGGGGGGGGATGCACTGTCTCATAGAGTGTCACCAGAGAGCTGGGCCTGTCATCCCAGGAGATCTGGACACAGGCTTGCTGAGGCAGATGACAGCCATTGCCCTGTCTACCATGCCACCCACCCGAGTGGCTTCCACCAAACAAAGCTATACAAACAGTGTCCACAGTCACCTTGGCTTTGCTCATCATGGTCCTTCCTCTCAGGCCTGTGCAGGGCCCTGCCTCTGGACTCTTTGCTGCAGCCCACAAGGCTATGGCCTCCCCTGACCCTAACTCGACCCAAGGCTGTTGGTCTCCTTGCTCTGGCGACTTCTCCCACCTCATTTTGGCTTTGGCAGGCTGCAGCGTTCTATGACACACCCCAGTGTGGGTTCTTCCTGTTTATCTTGCTTAAGGCTTATCTGGCATCCATCCTTCCTCATGACTGGGAAGGGCCATTAACCCTTTCAGAATTGCCTATGCCCACCTCTCCCTCTTCTCATGCCAACAAGGTGTCGGTGCCAACTTACACCATCTCCAGTGCTCAAAGTCATTCTGAGTTACTTTTCCTCTCTTACCCTGAGCCAGGCTAATTTCTTCAGTCTTGTGTTCTTTTTGGTTTTTCGAGACAGGGTTTCTCTGTGTAGCTTTGCGCCTTTCCTGGAGCTCGCTCTGTAGACCAGGCTGACCTCGAACTCACAGAGATCCGCCTGCCTCTGCCTCCTGAGTGCTGGGATTAAAGGCGTGCAATACCAATGTCCGGCCCAGTCTTGTGTTCTTGTTCATCATTATTGCTTCTGACTTCTAATCATCTCGGACTCTGCCTCCTTGACTGGAATTACAAATAGCAGGTTTTTTCATCTTCAGGAGAATAGATTGAGTCTTTTCTAAGTATTCCACTCCTTGGTTGGTGTGTATCCTAAGCAGCTAGCTTGTGCTCGGGGTCTATGTTCCACCACCTGCAGTCCTCCAAACTCTGATCCCGTGTTTCTGCTGACTCCCGATCACCATGCACTGTCTCCTTGTGCCATTGGTAATCTCTTATTCTTTATCAGGGAGCTGGTTATTTCCCTTGGAACTTTGCAAAAATTCCTTGAAAGTGGGGTGAATGCAGGAGTTTTTCAGAAAGGATTTTCAACTGCTTTTGATGGGTAGCTAGAGGCTCCCTTAGTCTTTGAACCACACTGCAGTAGGCTTTCAGCTTCTGTGTTTGTGAAAACCTAGGTGGTGTGCATTTAGGCTACATGATGTTTCATCGTGGTTCCAGGCACAGGGAAGAGCTGTTGCTTTTGTTCAGCTCTAACATTCTAGACAGGCTGTTTCTCTGCAAGACAGTGTGTGTGTGTGTGGGGGGGGGGGTGTGTGCAAGCCTATATAGATGTGAGTGGTGTGTATATGTGAAGACATAAATGTATTGTGTATGTGTGCATGTGTGGGAGTGTGGGAGTGTGGTATGTGTGCATGTGGGAGTCCATTGTGGTGAGTGACAGTCTGAGTGTATAAGGATATGTGAGTGTGTGAGAGCTGTGTGAGTATAGTGTGTTGGAGTGTGGTGTTTCTTTGGTGTTTGTGTGCGTGTGAATCTGCATGTCTGTGGCTCTAGGTGAGTGTTAGTATATGAGAGTAGGATGGAAGTGTAAGCATGTGCTTGTGGTGTGTCAGAGGTATTCTTGTTCATTCTCTAGTCCCCACCTTCAGTGTGTTGAGTGCAGCTTTGGGATCTCCTCCATGTTTGAGAAGACCCCCACTTTGGGCATTGCTCAGCTCTCCAGAGTAAAGAAACTGATGCTCAAGTTGCTCCTTTTAGAAAGAAGTTGCATGGTGCTGGGGTTCCTCACCTGCGCGAAATGTCCTGGCTGTGCGCTCTCCCTGGGCTAGTCCACTCAGCCTTGTCAAGAAGAGGAAAAGGTCTAGAATTTCATGCTCCCATGAGACAGGAGCTAAGATGTCTCACCCTTGGGATGTGACGTCAAGTGTCCCTTGCTGTGTCCCAAGGTGTACAGACACATGGTCCTGGGACCAGGGCCCACAGAGGGCTCAGACACAGGGTCTGCTTAAGAGTCAGGAATGGCCTTATACAAGAAGAAGTGTGGCTTTTTGACAGGCATAAGGAGAGTGTGTCCATTGGAAAGCCATGCTGAAGAGCCTTGGGTAGAGCTAAAATTGTGCAGGGACCAGCAAGAAGCGATAGGAAAGCAATTGGTACAGGGAACCCTGTGGGTCCCAGAGGCCAGCATACAGGACACAGTGGGGTGTGATGATAGGAAAGGTATCAAATAGACCCCAAGAGCCTTCTGGGCCCCACTGTTCCCAAAGGCTGTGGGCCCGTGTTATGATTGGCAATGTCACGTGACCGTCACCAGCCTCCTTCCTCCTGGCTCCTCTGCTGCTGCTACACTATCTGTGGGGGTCCTGCACATCTTGGAGAGCCCCCTAGCGTGAGACCTCCCATGGCACTGAGGGGACAGAGGAGCAGCCCCTCCCTCAGAGGGGCAGCACCAGCTCCTAGGAAAGCCTTTCTGTTCTGGGGAGGCCTGATTCTCGGGCGCCCTGCCCTCTGTGGGAACAACACTCCCTACTGCTATGGTAGGAGGGCATGGAAGTGTCTCTCATGTGGGGTCGGGAAGCCCGTGGGATGGATATGAGGCTTGGATACCTAATAGGTGATACAGGTTCCCCTTCCAGCCCATGGTGGGGTGGTAGGAGAGAGGAAAGGTACATGGCCCAAGTAAGCACAACCTCCTGTTACCAGACCCAAAGGTTGGGCCTGAGAGAGCCTCGGGATATCCTTCCGCTGTGGAGACAAGCCAAGGCTCTGCAGACACACCTGGCTGAGCTTCGGGCTTCCACTGAGAGGTAAGCAGAAGTGCCCACCTCGTGGCTCCTAAGTGGTAAGACTGGTTCCTCCTGGGCTGCAATTATGCTGACTCTGGCTGCCCTGTGGGAAGGTGGAGAGCTAGGGAGGAGGGAGGAAGTGGAGAAAAAGGAGGAGGAGAGCAGGGCATTGGCACTTGTATGGACGGTGAACAGTGGCCTTCAGGTTTCAGAGATCCATCTAGTCCTTTCTGGGCATCTCATGGGCATCTGTCCTGTGCATGCCCAGTGGCCCTCGATGTAATTGCACCCCCATTTACACAGGAGGAGATAAAAACCCAGAGGCCAGTGTCTTACTCAAGGTTGTCATTTCTGGTCAGGCCCATCCCTGCTCACTCTTCCTTGGCTCTTATCTTCACCATTCTACGACATATAAGCTACCGCACAGCATAGAGTAGGGCTTCTCCTGAAAATGGTCGTTGTTCATGTGACCTGCCTCTCCCTCTGAGGTCTGGCTTGCAGCATCCTGGGCCCCAAGCTCACAGCAAGGTCATGCGGCTCAGCCAAGGTACTACTCGTGTATTGCAGGGCTCTCACTGATGCTCAGGCAGACATGGCCCGGACGGCCCAACGCTTGCATGTGGCCTGCCTGAGCCTCGACTCCCACCTGCAGCTCTCAGCCAGCAGCAAGACCAGTGACCTGGAGCAGAGGCTGAGGGAGCAGGCCAGGGAAATGCTGCAGCTGCAGGGCCACTGGGCTGCTGAGAAGGTGGCGCTACAAGCCAGGTGGGCCTTGGGCTCTGGGTGGCTGGTGCAGGGATGCCCCAGAGGCACGGACTTGAGGTGAGGTGGAGAGAGCAGCGCCAGCTTCCCGGGTGATCACACCCAGCATTCCGACATGGGGCTGCAGATCTGAGTTGGAATGAGAGCATGAGCCATGACGGCTGAGCTTGGAATTGTTGTTTTACTCCCAAGATAGTGGGAGTCATCAGAGTTCTGTAGCAGAGAAGGTATGCAGTCGGGACGTGGACCGAGGTATAGCCTCAGCACTGTAGGGAGGCCGTCCCATAGGGAGGCATCCTGATGGCCCACAGCACGCACAGGGCCCCTCATCATCACCCTCATCTCTCTCCAGACTTTCAGAGCAGACACTGCTGGTAGAGAAGCTCTCTGAGCAGAAAGAAGAAGGGGAGAGAGCCATCCTGACACTCAAGGCGGACATCCAGAGACTGGTTTGTGGGGTGGGGAATGGGGTGCTTTGCCATGGGTGCATGTCTGCCTGGCTCAGGAGTCTCTGTCCACAGAAATCCCGGCGCAGTGGGGGCCAGCTGGTTGCTGACGAACTGAGGGATGAGCTGGAAGTACTGCACCATGTCCTGGCCAGCATCAAGGAGGTATGGTCCTGCCTGATGTCCTTCCTGGATGCAGAAGACCTGTGGGGACACTGGTTCTAGTTGGTCCTCATGAGAAGAAGGTCCTGTTTAATCGTGGCCCTGCACTCTTCCCTCTGCTCTCTCTCTCTCTCTCTCTCTCTCTCTCTCTCTCTCTCTCTCTGTGACTTGAAGGTGGCCCAGGCAGATGTAGTGTGTCCAGAGTTGACCAGGAGCAGCAGTGGTGAAGTCAGGGAGCTACCGGGCCAACTGAGGAGCCCCCCACGTTCTCTATCACCCCACTGGCATTTGTCCCCAACACGGACCAGCCCTCCAGCCAGCCTGGACCCTGCACTGCAGGCCGTGAAGGCAGCCATTGAGAGGCGTCAGCAGAGGGAGCAGGTGTGTGACCATGGCCCACAGGGCCACCGGGGTCACAAACCTTGCCCAGCTGGGTGTGGGAACTTTCCACAGCCTTCCCTGGGGGGTGTTGGTGGCTGGGTCTCCATGGAGCCTGTACCTGAGCTCCACAGCCTGGGAAGGAACTTCATGTGCCAGGGGCACTTCTGGAAGAACTGAGGTGCTCTGGATGGCTGCTGATGCTCACTGTGGGTTCCATGACCCCGGCAGGAGCTGCATCTCAGGCTGGAGTCCTCCCAAGAGGAAGTAGCCAGGCTCCGGGAGCAGCTGTCTGGGTATCGGCAGGAGCTGCGGGCCTCACAAAGGCTTCTGCAGGACAGGGCACGGGAGCATGAGGATCTCTTGGGCCAGCTGGAGGCCCAAAGGCAGGAGGCACAGCACAGCCAGGCATCTATCCATCTCCTGGAAAGGTGACGGAAGCAGCGGGGCAGGACGGGGCAGCACTGTGCAGCTGTCCTCTGTGAGACCTCACAGCAGGAACAGGAAAAGGCCCCATCTCCAGATAAGACCTTCTAGGGGCCAGGCTGCCCGTCACTCTGCACCCCCTTTTGCCTGGATTGAGTTGCTCCTCTCCCTTTGCTGTGCTCCTATGCTGTACCTGACCTGGGTTTCCCTTTGCTAAAAAGCAAAGGCATCATTTGCACATGCCCTAGCTCTCTGCAGGGCCAGCCCCATATCCTATCCCCAGAAGCTCTGGCCTCATCAGGCTCTGCTCTTCTACCACCCCTGCTCCCGACTCCCCTCTAGGTGACCTCCCCCTACCAGTGACCCTTCACCATGGCCAAAAGAACCCCACTTCCCACATACCCTGTGGGTTCCATGGCTCCTTTGCAGCTACCATAGAGTTCTAGATACTTTCTACACGTGACTCTTTAACCTGGGGCTGGCAAGAATCAGGGCCACCGAGTGTACAGGGAATCTCTGGGATCTACTGGATGCAGGCTGAGTAAGAGCCAGGTGTCAGCCATGGATCTGGGAATCTTCCTGAAGGAGGTGTGCAATGTCCCAGGGAGCGGAGACAGCTATGACCCCTTGTCCCCCTGACCCCATGGTTTGGGGACAGACCACACATCCTTCACAGCTCCTCCAAGCAGCCTATACATATTCTGGGTGCTTCGGCGCACAAAATGAGTATGAATCAGTCCTATCCTGGAGAGACACAGAGCAGGAGGGCACAGGGGTGGGCATGTCAGGGCAGCCTTGCACAGGAGTGGGCAGAAATCCAAAGGCAGCAGTAATAAACTCAAGGAGGGCAGGGAGGCCTTCCCAGAGGGAGGCAGTGCTGTGTGGCAGTCCATAGGGAGTCTTTGGTGAGCCTGTTGGGCAGGCAGGACCATGTCACAGAAGGACTATCCACTTCTCCAAAATTCAGAGGGCACACAAGGCCACATGGGATGGAGTGTCTGGGGGAGGCAGGAGCAGAGCAGAGGTGGCAGGGGAATGCTGGGGGGATTTCAGCAGGACACAGTGAGCCCATGCAGTGTCAGATTCAAAAGCCCTTCGGGAAATAGGATCCGCTATTCAGAGGACAGGGTGAGAGGAGAGAGGCTAACATTCAGGGACCCAGCTGAACGACGACGAGGCGTGGCTGTGCACAGGGTAGGAGGCACGGGGAGAAGCACCCAGAGCCGCAGAGCCGCTGCACAGGGGCTTCAGGACCCACAGAGTGTGTGCACCTGAGGGTTGAGGGACAGAGCAGGGAGACCGTGGCCAGGGAGGTGTCCCTCCTGTGGTGGAGGTTTGCAAGGACGTGGTGGACATTAACTGTGTGGCAGAGAGAGGTCTGTGATGACTGCCCAGGCTTGGCTTCTGTGGCAGAGAGCTGGGCCTTAAGCTCTTACAAGGGAAGGCGAAGGCTGGTCAAGCCAGGCAGTGGCCACCTCATCTCAGCCACCTTGCGAAGACCTGAGGCTTTGGGTCACAGTATTAACTCTTCTTCCTGTGCCTCCCTGGACTCCATCTGCCTTTGAGGCCCCTGAGGACCTGTACCCACACTACCCCTACTGACACATACCCCCCTGTTCCTACTGATCCATACTCACTCACCCCTGGCCACCCTTCCCAGTACAGTGAGTCTTGATGGCCTCAGGTGCTTCTCTCCTGAAGCATGGCTTGAGGCTGCCTCTGCCCTTGTTCCTGCTCCCAGGGAGAAAGTAGCCCTGGAGTCAACCATGAAGGAGCTAAGAGCAAAGGCAGACATTCGGGATGCGGAGACCCAGAAGCTGGAGGTCACAAATGCAGAGCTGCGGAGAAGCCTCCTGCTGAGGGCAGAGCAGAAAGCCGAGCTGGCCCAGAAGAGTGAGCGGAGTCTGCGTGAGCTGGAGGCCAGGTGGGTTGTGGGGGAGCTGCAGGCCAGCAGGGTCCCTTGGACTATGAGACCACGGGTGAGATACAAACAGTGCGTCAGGGGCAGGGGGTGGGCAGCTCCTCCTGAGCAGGGTACCACACAACCCATAGTCCCACACCTATATCAGCCCAATGCCTGGCCCTGTGTACACAATCCACCCATGTGTAGACCTCACCCAGGCATACAGCCAGAGGCACCATGCAGCTTTGGGGCTCCTTGGTCTTAAAGGGGTTTGTTAGAAGTTCCCTGCCTACAAGTTTTGTGGGGGCATCTCTGAAGAGACCACCCGACTTTGCCTTCTGGCCGCGGGGCCTCAGCCAGGGCCGCCTGGAACAGCTGGAGGAGAAGGTCTCTGGGTTCAGGAAGGAGCTGGCCACGGCCCGGGAGGCACTCAGCTCAATGCAGCTGCAGAGGGACATCGTGGAGGCTGAAAGGGAGAGCCTGCGTGGTGCCCTGGCCCGGGTATGTACCCCAGTACACATAGTCCTTGCCTCTGTCCTTACCCACGTGGCCTGGACCACTACCAGGGCTCCTAGTCACCGCCATTGTACACCAGCCTCACTCCTGACACCTTGCCCTCCCAACCCCGATGGCCACATCTGCTCCTAGGGAATCTCCTTGGGCCACCAGTCACTAACTCTAGTCAGAACCTTAATTCTCCTGGGAAGAATCTGAAGCCTCTCCTAGGAGCCATCTCTGGGTGACCACTACGCCTCACAGGCTGAATCTAGCAATGCTGATTTGGAATTGCTGGTGGCACGGCTGACGTCGGAGGGGACAGAGCAGCGGGACTCACTGGCCAAGATGGCTGCCCTGACGGAAGGGCTTTCCCAGGACAAAGACACCCTAAACCATCTGGTGCTTCAGGTAAGGCAAGAGCCAAGGCCTCACTTCCGCCAGGGTGCCCCTGAACTTTCTCTGTGGGCTTGTCCTGTCATCTGCATACCCCAGATCTCTTTCCTGCTTGGACTGAGGCCACCATCCCAAGAGTAGGTGCTGGAGGTGAGATGCAGGACCTGACCACTGATCCTGGTCAGGCCCGAAGCAGGGACCACAGCATCTCCATGGAAGGCCTACATGGGTGGCTGGCTTGTGGGCACTCGGGGTGTGTGGTCCAAAGGTTAAATGTCTTCCTACCTGCTCTGCAGCTGGAGCAGGAGAGGGACCAGCTTCGGGAGCAGCAGAAGATGCTGGAGCAGGAGCAAGCCGGCGTCAGGGAGCAGCTGGCGCAGGCGGAGCGGCAGCTAGGCCTCATTCGGGCTGAACGGAGAAGTCTCCAGGAGACGTGTGGGCACCTGGAGCAAAAGCAGGAACATCTAGAGGGGCAGGTGGCCCTGCTTGGCCAGGAGAGTGCCCAGCTCCGGGAGCACGTGGGCCAGGTGAGGCCAGGCTGTGGGCAGTCACACGTCTGTCCTGCTGTTGCTATTGTACCTCTGAAGAGGGTTAAAGAGGTGGGTCCATGGATAAAGTGCCTTCTGCACAAGGCTGAGGACCTGAGTTGAAGTTGTCAGGATCCACAGGACGGAGGAGCCAACAGCAGCACACGTGATCCCCTGTTGGAGCTCCAGGGGGCAGGCGTGGGGTGTGGGTAGGAGGGGGCTTTGAGTCAGGTATGCCCTCCACGTTTCGATTGGGCTTCTGCTCCTGGCCTCTGATGCCCAGTCTGCGTGTGCACAGTTGAACTCTCCTGCTACTCGTCATTCAAGCCTTTGTGTGTTTGTTTAGTTCCTGTCTTTTGGTTGTTGGGTATCTTTGGGGGTTTTTGTTTTGTTTTATGTTTATGTACAGGTGTACATGCACATGTGGGTGCATTTATATGTGCACATCCATGTGAACCTCAGATGTAACTCCTCAGGCATCACCCACTACCTTGGTTGCTTTTTTTTTTTAATTTTTTATTTTAAAGTATATAGGTGTTTTGCTGGCATGTATGTCTGTGCACCAACTGTGTATGGTGCCTGTGGAGGCCAGAAGAGGGCGTCCTAGAACTGGAGTTACAGATAATTGTCAGCCACCATGTGGGTGCTGGGAATTGAACCTGGGTCTTCTGGAAGAACAGCTAAGCTGCCTCTCCAGCCCCCATCCACCTTGTTCATGAGACAGGGTCTCTCGATGGTCTGGAGCTCACTGAGTAAGCCAGAATGGCTGATGAGTGACCAGTGCCCAAGGCTGGGACTAAAAAAGCACACTACCATGCCCAGATTTTTTTTTTAAAACATGGGTTCTGGGGTTGAACTCAGATTCTTGTGCTTCCCACTGAGCTACAAAAGAATCACTCAGTGTGGACTGAGTCTGAAGCCGTTTGGTTGGTCTTTGACAATGTGTCTTGTGTGGAAACCATGTCTCTGGTGGGTCTCAGACCTCTGGTGACATACAGGCACCCTTGTTTCATGTGGGACAGTGTGACCTCTCTCCATCCTCAGGCCCCTATTCTTGCCATCATGATCCCCATTTTTGTTAAGATACAATCAGTGTCCAGTGTTGGTGACAGGCAGGACAATGAGTTGACAGTGGTGTGCCCTTGTGGATGACCAGTCAAGACAGAGAATATGTCCAGAAGCTTCCCTCGTAGCCCACCCATTTCTTTCTCAAATGCCTAAGGCCCCAGGAGCCTCTGTTCCAACATGGAGCACCCTGCACTGGTTGGGTGGATCACTTGCACCAAGCTTCTCTCTCTCCACACACTTTTTTTTTCTCGAGACAGGCTTTCTCTGTGTAGTTTTGGTGCCTGTCCTGGATCTCATTCTATAAACTAGGCTAGACTTGAACTCACAGAGATCTACCTGGCTCTGCCTCCCAAGTGCTGGGATTAAAGGTATGCACCACCACCACCGCCCAGCTCTCCACATACTCTTTAAGACTCATCCATGTAGGTACATGTAACATAGCTCTTTGCTTTTGCACGTGACTACATGCCATGGTAGGAATAAACACAGCTACTTCCTCACTGTTTCTGAACACCTGTGCCGTTTCTGGCTTGGGCAGTAATACATAAGGCTCCTAAAAACCTTTGTATACTCACTTCTCACTGTTCTTGAGCAAATACAAAGAGTAAAATTATGGGAGTCGTTGTGAAGGAGTGTGGTGAATTCAGAAGTGGTTCTGTCATTTCAGCTGCTCCTTAGCCTTGTCAGCATTTGATATCATCTGTTTTACTTTTTAAGCTATTCTCTGTGTGATGTTCTATGTACTAGGCTTTGATTCCTGTTTCCAAGGTAACTAGTGATGATGTTGGCACATTTTCATGAGCCTGTTGAATTTGTGTCCTTTTTAGGATTTCGTGTGTTTTGTAAATGTGGATTTTGTGTTTTGGTCTATGTAGGAGTTTTTTATATGTATAGATACAAGTACTTTGTCAGCTAGATGTACTGTGAATGCTTTCCCCAAGTAGTGTCTTATCTTTCCATTTTCTTTCTTTCTTTCTTTCTTTCTTTCTTTCTTTCTTTCTTTCTTTCCTTTTTTTCTTCCTTCCTTCCTTCCTTCCTTCCTTCCTTCCTTCCTTCCTTCCTTCCTTTCTTTCTTTCTTTCTTTCTTTCTTTCATCTGTGTAGCCCTGGCTGTCCTGGAACTCTCTCTGTAGACCAGGTTGGCCTCAAACTCAGAGATCCGCCTGCCTCTGCCTCCTGAATATTGGGATTAAAAGCATGCACCACCACCACCCAGCTTGATTTTCTTAATAGTATTTTTTGCAGAACATAGAATTTTAACTTGGACAAATTTTTTTTACATTTTTAATCATTGCTTTATTTTGTTGTGGTAGACTCGTTTGGGTTTGGTTTGATTTGATTTTGAGACAGCATCCTGAAACTCTCACTATGTGGCCCACCCTGGCTTCAAATTTGTAGCAACCCTCCTGCCTTCATCTCCCCGTCTGCTGGGATTATATGCATGGACACCCAGGCCAGGCTTTCTTTTTTTTTTTTTTTTTTTTTTTATTCTTCTGATCAGTATTTCCTAGGTCCTGAAGTTTGCCCAAGAACAAAAAGTTAGCCTTCTGTGTTTTCATGTGCCTGGGTGAGGTCTTCAGTACATCTCATATCAATTTCACATGGATTTCTAAGTGTGCAACAATGCAAATTCTTGATCCACTGAGTCAGACACTCCCTCAGGAGGACTTTCAAATATGGAGTTCAGTTAGCCTCCAGCTGACTCTGATACCCGTCAGAGTGTGAGAAGCACAGGTGGGCAGGACAGCGTGGAAACTAACACTTGCTGTCCTTCATGCTAAGCTTCACTTGCCCAGGTCCTGCTTGAAAGGGACTCTCATGTTTGGGTTGCCTTGCTGGGTGAGTTACGTTCCTGTCACTGTGGCAAAACATCTGACATATTAATCATGGTGGTTTGAATGAGAATGGACTCCATAAGCTCATATATGTGAATGTTCAGTTGCCAGGGAGTGGAACTGTTTGAAAGGATTAGAAGGATTAGGAGGTGTGGCCTTGTTGGAGGAAGTGAGTCATTGGAGGTGGGCTTTGAAGTTTCAAAAGCCCACAGCACCTTCCCCCGCCCCGCCCCCCGCCTGTGGATCAGGATGTAGCCCTCAGCTACTTCAGCGCCATGAGGGTCACATGCTCCTGCCATGATGATAATAGACTAAGCCTCTGAAACTTTAAGCGAGCCCCCTGTTAAATGTTTTCTTTTATAAGAGCTGACTTGGTTATGATGTCCCTTCATAGCAATAAAAGAGTGACAAAGACATTTAAGAGGACCTTGCATTTGGGATTATGATTTCAAGGGGGTTCAGGCCATGGTCATTTGGCCCCATATTTCTGGGCCAGTTTTGAGACAAAATACCACGGTGTCTTAAAAATAGGGAAGAGGAAAAGGAGAAGGAAGCAGTGACAGTTCAGCTCATAGAGGACAGGGAGCAGGGAGATAATGACGAGAAAGGGACAGGATCCCCTAAGGGCCTGTTCCTAGTGACCTTTTCCTCTCGCTAGGTCTTGCCTCCTAAGTGTCTCTCCCAAGCTTCAGTCTGCAGGAGTGCCCGGCCCATAGTTGGCTCACAGCGATGACTCGAGTCAAGCCCTCTGTGGACAATGGAACAAAATCAGACTTACGGTGTTCCTGGTAACTGTGAATTCCTCAGGATCTTCCCAGCCCAGACTACAAAGCAGCAAATGTCTTGAGGAGAGAAGAGGCCCAAGGGGCTGTTCCTGCTCCAGGAGCTCAGCTGCTCCAGTCCTTGCTGCTTCTGCAGCCCTAGGGCTCCCAGAGGCCTTGTCCAGACCCTGTTGAGGCTACTGGTGGAAACACTAGACTGTGCCCTGTGCTGCATCTGCACCCCTGTGCCACATGTCCAGCTCCCTGGGCACTCAAAGTCTAGCAAAGGTTGCCAGGGAGATGGACAGTTGGCTCCTCCCTAGAAACACCCATTTCTATCACACGTCCTCCAAGATTTCAGAGTGGCCATCCCCTCTACTGGAAAGTCCATCCATGAGTTTATGAGTGTTGATGCCTCCTCTTATGTCAGCCTACTGTGTCTCCTGTCACCTCCATGCCATCTTCTTCCCATGCCTCCCTTACCCTCAGCAGCCTCTTCCCATTTGCTCACTCTCTTTCCGTTGTCCGATGGTCCCTCTTCCTCCCCTAGGTCACATGCAAGAAGCAGGCCCTGGAGAAGCAGCTGGCGCAGAGCCTGCAGGACCAGGAGGCCCAGATGGACATCCTTCAGGAAGCTCTCCACGAGAAGAACACTCTGTCGGAGGAGCGGACCCAACTACTGGCTAAGCAGGAAGCCCTGGAGAGACATCGTGAGCTTGTGACTAAGGAGGCAGCAGATCTGAGGTGTGCCCTGACTCATGATCCTGCCTTCAGACAGCCCGTGGGGTTATGACTGCAGGGGCGCGATATTGACACAGTGGCGTAGGGCAGGGTATGTCTGCTGTCAGCATTGGTGTTATGGGCCTGTATAGAGAGGAGACATTGTGCCTTTGAGGTGGTTCAGTATTAGATGGGGTGCCCTGGGGTCAGCTTCCTAAAGACAGGGGGGCAACCCTGTGAGACCAGAAACTCAGCTCAGCCCAGCCAAAGAAAGATATGCACTTTCTTCCTGAAGAATGAGGAGTTCAGGGTGGAGCTTCAGGTTGCCTGTGTCTGGAAGCTTCTACAACCCCAGAGATCCCCGCCCCCCCCTCCTGCTTCCTTCTGCTGAGTGGCTTTGAGATTTCATTCCCAGAGAGATACCTAGAGGTAGCAAGAGAGCCCATCTGAAACTTCTGCCCAGTGGTTGTTCCCTAGCAGTCCTAGGAGCCAGAGGCACAAAGCTGTGCAGCCTGGCGTAGGGTCTACCCAGGGAACGATGGTCTTGACAGTGGAGGTGAGGGAACCCCCACAACCAACAGGACAGCATCCAGAACTTGGAGTGGGAATGCGGAGGCGTGAACAGTGGTAGCTTAGCCTGGTCCCAAGGCCTTTGCAGAGACCCAAGGCTGGTTGGTGCTTTCTCTTCCCAGAGCCTACTCAGTCATGGAGGGCTTCCTGGAGGAGTTCCTCCCAGAACTCCAGAAACTAGGGCCATAGGGAACTAGAGGGACCCAGCTTTTCAACTTGTCAAAACTGAACTTTCTGAATAAAAGCTGGTGCAGACATCCAAATGGCATGTTTTGGGGAGGCTTCCCAGGTGGACAAGAGTCCTCATCCCTGGAAACATATGCTGCCCAGAATGTGAGCCTGGTTAATGTGAATCTGGTGAGAGCCCTCCATGGGTAGGATCCCACTCCCACACTCCCCGGCTCCAGCCTCGACCTCTGGACCCAGAGCCATTGCACCGGGCAGCCCTGAAGAACCATCAGTGTACCATGACGACCAGCTAAAGCCTTGGTGGCAGGGCTGCCGGCGGCGGCTTGCCTGAACCATACCTCTCTCCATTCATGGAGTGCTGGCCGCTCATCGGGAGGATGGGCCAGGCTCCCACCTACACCTCATGCTGCAGCTGACCCATTGTGTGATACCAGGCTTCTACCCTCGAGCTCAAACCCAGTGAGATGCCTCTGTGGAAGAAGAGATTGGACACATTCTCAGGTCCCCAGGCTGTGAGCAGACACCAGAGGGTCAGAGGCCATGTCCCCTAGACAAAACCGGTCACAGTTCTAGGAGGAAGGCTTCAAAGCAGCTAACGGAAGAATGTTCTCCGTTCACAACTGGGAAGAACACTCTGGCAGACGACATGTTCACTCTCGGAGCAGGAAATGCGTAGTTAACAAGAGGGACAGGGTGTGGTGTGGCGGGTGGTGAGGCTTCTAGAGCTTGTAGTCTGGGCCCAGAGGACCTTTCCCTCACACATCAGGAGGTCCTGGCAGGCTTCTGGCGCTCTACAGGACAACCCAGGAGCTGTGGTGAGACTGTCAGACTGAAGGGCCATGGCTTCCCTCACCCACTGAGAACAAACCTTGATGCTGCATTATGAGGACATTAAATTGGAGTGTCGTGGTGGAATCACAGCTCAGTGACAACTCATGCTGGTGGGCTGGGTTGGTAGGTCACTTATGGTCAGCAAGTCAAGCTGTTTTCAGTTACCCCCACAAGAACCCCGGAAGTTGTGGGTTGGTATACCTCGCTCCATGTATTTTCTGAATGATGACCTCTGCGTGCAAATGCGTCTGGGCTCCTTTTCCCGCAGTGGAGTCACACTGCCTGCAGCACTCCAGCTCTGGTGGTGGTTCTGTGGGTGACTCCTCCCTTGCCAAGTGCATGTTGCTGCATACATTAGATGCACCATGATGTCTGCAACATTTTCCCATTTTTTTTTTTTTTTTGGCATTCCAGCTAACACCCCGCATAAAGCCATAGTGAGCATCCTGTCCCTGGCTGTGAGGTGTCTCTAGAGTTGGCACCTGGGTGTGGTCTTGCCAGGGCAAAGTCAGCACACTTAGTCTCCCCCTCCACTCTCTCACTAACACTAGACATGATTGCTTTTAATCCTTTGCTAATCTGGTGTATGATTAATGATACAGCCTGGCTGTGGTTAGAATCTCCCTGGGCCCTGATCTCTCCAGGTAAGGTAAAGTACACTTTGTGTGCTTTTGTCTATTTGATGTTTTCTTTGTAACTGTTACTTTTCTCATTTGCTGATTTTGTTAATGATTGGCAGGAACTCTTTACATATGAGGGATGCTTACCCCTATGTTTATATACTAAACCAGATTTTCTTCCAATTCTGCGCCTTGTCATCTTATTTTTTTATAATTTTTAAAGATCAGTTTCTTAAGTTAGCAGACAAAGTGATGGGTTTCATTACCTGCCCTTTCCTTCCAACTTGATTTATGGAATCTCTTCTATGGAAAACTATCCCTCCCTCCTTTAAGTATATCCAGATCTGTTGGCCTCTTTATTTTATTTTTATTCTGACTTTCGTGTCGAGCTTAAGAAGATTAAAACACCCTCTGCATCTGTTCCATTTTACAATTCTGAGTTATTCTGCTATGGCTTGTTTGTTTTGTTTTGTTTCTGGATTTGGTTTTTCATTCGGCCTGAAACGTGTTTTTGTGTAGGGTACAACTGATTCTTACACGTTCAAACCGTGAGACGCCGCGGGACCACGTGGGTTATGATATGTCTGCTGTCCGATGCTTCTCCACAGGGCTGAGAGGGACTCTCTGGAGAACGGCCTCTTGGAGGCCCAACAGCTAACAACTCAGCTGCAGACCCAGCAGGAGCAGCTGGAAGGGGAGGCCCAGGCTGCTCAGCTCGCTCGCAGGGCTTTGCAAGGTGCTGTACTAGGTAGACTCTCCCTGTCCCTACTCACAAGTCACTGTTGGGGTGAACTCAGTCCTTATAGGTGTTGTTCTCCCTCCCTGGACCACCCTGTAGGGGAAGACCCGGGGATTTGGAGCTTGTGTGACTGTGAGTGATGTACAGGGGGATGCCTGGCCCATCCTGTTCTGTGGCCAACTCTGAGCTCAGACCTGAGGTGCAGCCACAGGGTTGGTACAGGGGCTTCCTGCCCTGTACCCATTCCCAGTATCCGTGTCCCCACTTGGCCTACCCGCCATGTGCTAGCAGAGCAGGCAACGGCCTCTTAAGTGGGCAATTTCAAAGGACAGAGGGCGCTGTGGTGACACACCTGCCCCTTCACAGTGGAAATGGAGCGGCTGAAAAGTGACTGGGAAGTCCGAGAGACGAAGCTGCGGTGGGATCTGGGACAGCTGCGGCAGCAGGCCACACAGCAGGAGCAGGAGGCACAGCTGGCCTTGGAGCGCCAGGCGCTGGCCCACAGAGAGGACCTGGCCCGGCTACAGAGGGAGAAGGTCTGTCTCCCGAGGGCCCACTTGGCCACCGGTCTGCCATGTCCTCCCAACAAGCAGAGATGGAGGGGTAGGGGGAGGGACCTGGCCGCTCTCCATAGTTTAAGAAGTCCGGGAAGGCCTGGTGCAGTATGGGGGAGGGGCAGCTGATGTGCAGGGCAGGCCCTTGCTCACAGAAGGGACCAATCCTGAAGATTCGCTACCCTTGCTGAACAAACAGAGTCTCGTGCCTGTCAGAGCTGTACCACCAGAGTCATGTGGCCCTGGAGGCCTTGTGTGTTCCATCCCATTCTTCCACTCACACATCGATCCCTCCATCCATTCATCCATCCATCTGTCCATCTATCCACACATTTACTCATCCATATAGACACACACCCATCTGTCTATCCACACATCCCTCCAAACACACATCCATCTGTCCATACCTCCATCTATATGTATATCCATTCATCCATCTAGCCATCCCTCCATCTATATGTATATCCAACCTGCCTGTTATCCATCCATCCATCCATCTACCTATCTGTATACTCATCCCTCCTTATGTCCATGCCCCTGTACCAGTGGCACTTGGTAGAGATTCAGGAACAGCTTAAGATCTGCTAGATTATTATGGGATGGTAGATGCTGACACCCAGAGAGACCCTTCCCAGCTTCTGTCTGGGGGATCTTGTAGAGAAGACAAAGGGAGAGCTGATGCTGGACCACCAGCCTAGCTCCCGAGGGCCCACTTGGCCACTGGTCTGCCATGTCCTCCCAACAAGCAGAGATGGAGGAGCAGGGGGAGGGACCTGGCCGCTCTCCACAGTTTAAGAAGTCCGGGAAGGCGCTGGCCCACAGAGAGGACCTGGCCCAGCTGCAGAGGTTTAACCCCGAGCCTCAAGTGCCTACCAGTCACCCAGCCCCGACCTCACAGCCTATCCTTCGCCTTGGCCAGGAGACCCTCAGTTTATCCCTGGCAGAGGAGAAGGAGGTGGCTGCCCAGTGGATGGAACGGCAGAAAGAGCTGGTGACAAGAGGCACAGCCGAGAGGGAGGCTCTGGAGGGGGAAATTCAGAGCCTGAAGCAGGAGCGGGACGAGAGCCTCCTCCAGCTGGAGCACGAGATGCAGCAGGTGATGATGGCATGGGAACTGGGAGCCTCGCCCACCTCACGCTTCTTGGTCCCAGCACAAGGGCTGCGCTGAAGCCTCCCCCAAGCAGGTGCATCCTTTCCAGATTGATACAGCTTTGTGCTGCCACAGGAATCCTGCCGAACAGACATCTACCCATCTACTCATCCATCCATCTACACACCCGTCTATTCATCCACATGCCCATATACCAACCATCCATCCACACATTCATACATCATCTAACCACCCCTTTACACACACACACACACACACACACACACACACACACACACACACACACACACACACATCTATACATTATATCTTTCTTTCCACCCACCTGCCCATCCATGCACTTGAATGTCTTTCCGCTCAGCCATCTTCCTTCTCCTTACTTGGCTGTACATCTTCCTTTCTACGCTCCCCGGTTTCTACTCACGTACATGGCCATCCAGAAATATGCCCAGCTATCCATCCACACAGCTGACCGTCCATCCATTAAGTTACCTGGCCATCCACTTGTCTACCCACTGAGGTGCCCTTCCAGCTAGCCATACATTCAGCTACCTACCCATGTACCCAACTATTCATCCATGTGTCTGTCAACTCACTCACCTGATCAGCCAGTCACCCTATCATCTGCAAGGTCCAGCCACATAGTGCTCATCCAACCTGGCCATTCTTCCATCCTACAGGTCTAGATACTAGGTCTGAAAGGTTACCCTTGAGCCCAGGCTTCCCCAAGGAACTGGGCCATCCTAAGGAGTCTATTGCTTAGTGAATTGAGCAGAAAAGTACACACACACAAGCATGCCACCACGTCAGCAAGGGCAATAACCTCTCTGCACCAGTCACAGATTGCAAGGAGAGGATGTGGGTGGCTGGAAGAGGCAGGGTTTGTGACCAGACTGTTTCTAATTGACTGTCAACATTCTAGGGCACAAGCCTTATAGGCCTATTTGACTGGTAGGAAATTAAGAAGTTGGTCTCCTGTCCGAAGCTGCACAGTGTACGGTCTGGGCATGGGAGCCGTGATTTTAACTGTGGCCTGTACTGGAGGAAGCTAAGGCCTTGCAAGAGGAGCAGGGTGTTGAGATGGGAGCAAGAGACTGGGAAGAGAGCATTCAGGGATATCTGGGATGCATGTGTCAGTGTGGCCACCAGAATCTGTGTGAGCTGAATGGTAAGGACCTCAGAGGAGCCTTGAAGGTCCTACACACCAGGTTCAAGTAAGGAAAACAGGGCTGTTCCAAGCAGGAGTAACACGACTGGGGTAATGAGGCTGGAGTCAGGGAGAACAGAGAGAGCTTGAAGCTGAGGGTGCAGCTGTGGGGGATCCCGAGACACTTGGAACACAGTGACATCACCCCCATGGGTGTATGAGAAGATGCTCATAGAAACAACTTACCTGGGGCATGGGCAGTGGTAAGGCCCTATGCAGTCCCTCACTGCCTGCCATCTGAGACCACCCACCAGGCCACACCCACCTATTCTCATCTGACTGCAGCTTCCTGGTTTCACAAAGAGTCCCAAGAAAGGAGAGTCAGTAAGAGCAGAACAGGCTGAGAAGATGGTTTCCCTGCCCACAACATGACCACAATAACATTGTGCTCCCGGGCTATAATACAGAAAGCCAGGCATGTGGGCAATGGTCACCGCAGCAGCCAGTGGACTTTCCCTGGCCCTCTGCCTGCACTATCTGCTGCCAATCATGTCAATGGTGCCAGATGGGGAAGATCGGGCGGCAGATCTCGCATGCCATACCTCCTGGAGGAAGCTGACAGTTTAAACCAGAAGGCAGTCTTCGGGAGGCCTCAGGCAATAAGAGAGTCTGTGTGGACTGAGTCTCAACGGAACAAGACACTGACTACTCTTGCTTTGCCCCTTAGTGAGAAATTCAAGAAGGCAGATCAAGATCCCAGGCCTCCAAGGTCTCACAGCCAGGGGTGGGCAGGTTACCAGAATGAGGCAGAAGCAAGCAAGCTTGGGTTCTGGCAGGCAGAGGCTATGTGAGGAGCACCGGGTTGTTTGGTTGGTTTTCTTTGTTTTTTAATTCTTCAAAACATGGAGAATGGGGTTCTCGCCACCTCTTCCTCGGGGACTACTGTCATTTTTAAATTCCTCAGCAATGCAACCCATCCTAGCTGCCAGGAATGAGTGCAGACCCCACAGATTAGAAGTGTAGTGGCTGGAAGCTAACCACCCATCCTGACCAGAGTGGTTACAAGTGTAGGAAGTGCTATGACCCTCAACTAGGGATTCAGCAGAAGGACTGGAATGCCAGGAAGGCGCTGTGCTTGCTGCCGTAGTTTACCTCAGACATAACCAGGACAAGTCAGAGAACCAGTTTGATTTCAGCTCCCGGTGGGACTGGCCCATCACACCCCTCGCCTGTCTGTATTCACCAGCCAGGACTCTCCCTGAGCTGGTGTCCAAGGCTCTGGGGGCTTCCCTGGCTGGCATGATCTATGGTACGACTGGGACATGATTGAAGTCTGTTTCCTGCCCCGCCACTCTGGGAGCTGGGTCTCCCCGAGTCTGGCTGCTGTGTCCCGCTCACACCCTTGGTGAGACAGACATCCTTGGGGTACAGTGCCATCAGTGGCTTCTTCCTGATCACCGTAGGAAGCAGTGCCTAGGAGGATAGGGAATCATGAAACACCAGCCTGCCCGGTGAGAACCAGGGCCAGGGAAGGATGGGAATGGCATGAAGGGTTGCTGAACACCCGAAGGGGAAGAGTAGGACGAAGGAGTATGTTACCAGGAAAGGCTTGAGCTCAGAACCACCCCCTGCCCAGTGGCTGGGTGTGCAAAGAAAAGCTGGTAAGCCTGGCAGGAAATTCAACATGGAGCATTCTGCTGTGCCTCGGAGAGGGAGCCGCACTTCCACTCAGCTCCCCAGCTCCTCAGCTGCCTCACGAGCACTCTGTCTCCTCATGTGCAGGCAATGTCTCTGAAGGAAGCAGAGAAGAACCTGCTGAGCAAGGAGCTCTCTGGGGCCAATAAGGAGCTGGAACGGACCCGTCAAGAGGCCCAGAACCAGCAAGCGCAAGCTGAGGTGAGCCCCACTGACAGTTCCCAGCCTGGTCATGTATGGCCAAGCAAGTCCCGGCAGAGCCCCCAGGATACCCCCTTTCTGTCTGGTCCTAGAAGTATATAGTACCCTCTGTGTCTTCCTGAGTCTGATGTCCCCCTGGGGCCTCCAAGCTTCCTGCTGGAAGAAGCTGCTATCTCAAAGGCAGGAATAGCCAAGTGATTGTGGCTGTCTATGCCTCGGCCCCTGCCTGGGGTGGCTACGGGCACTGGGACTCTTCCAGGCTGGTGCTCCTGGGAATCAGAGTTGATCAAGACTGACAGAAGGGCCAGGCTGGACCATATACTGAATATCAACAGCCAGGAGAGGGGTAGACCCAGGCCTGTGTCCCACGTTCTGATCCGTATAGCGCCAGCCTTGCCTGCCTGTGCTCAGGCTAGTTCTAGTAAATCCAGTTGTGAGCAGGCATACAACTGCTCCTGTCTTACTGTTGGAGACGGCCTCCAGAGGAGGAGCTGAGGCTGTCCCTGTGGCTGGTCTTTGACTCTTGGAGATCTGTTCTTGTTGCCCACCTGGGGAGTGAGAGAAGACCACCCAGCTGGAGTGAGAGGCAGGTGTGCAGAGGTGGCAGGCCCTGGGGGAGGGCGTCCTGGTGATTCAGATAGAAGTAGACAGGGGCTGGTCCCCAGTGCTGTGTCGTAGGAGGTGGTATGGCAATAAGGTATGACCCCCCCCCCCAATACATAAACTCTGACTCCACATCACAGAATAGGGAAACCTAAGTGGTACCCAGGCTCCAGAAGCTCCCCCTTGCTCCTATCCATCCTGCTCTGTCTTCTCTCACCCACAGCCGCTCACCAGGGCTGGACAGCACTTCCCTGGCACAGGCCTGGAGGGGTCTCAGTCTATGGCTATGCCCTTCTCTCCACAACGCAGCCTTACCAGTCTCATCCTGAGACCCTGGGAGCTGGCACCTCCTGCTCACAGACCAGCCTCTGCAGGAGCCAGCACTGGCTTCTGGAGCTTTCTCTCATGCTGGCCAAATCTCCCCCTGGGCTAAGGACCAGGCCTTCCAGCCAGCACGGCTCCTCGGGGAGCTCATTAAGGGTTCTTTTGCCACCTCAGCTTAGAAAATGGAAATTAAAACCCGCTGAGAGAGAGGAAGTACAGCCAAGGAACCCCAGCTGTGGGGTGACATGGGACCGAGCCACCGACGGGTGGAGGGGCCTGCTGGCCTGAGTCACCACTGCCTCCAGGAGCTGGTCCCCAAGATTCACAGAAAACTGCAGCCTCCCTGAGCAAGCAATTCTGGACCCTGTGGGCACAAAGCCATGACCTGGCCATCCTGGGTGACTCGTGCCCATTGAGAAGGAGAGCAGCGGCCAAGGGTCAGAGCAAGAGGTGGGGCTGATGGGAGCCTCGATCCAGCTGTAACCCCCGATGGAGGCCTGCAGAATGCAGGTGTGGGAGTGGGGTCTCTGCATTGCACTGGCCCCTCTGTAGCAATGCAGTCTCTAGAGGGACCCTGACACCACCCGGGGCCCAACTCTTCGCCTAGATGGTCCCCAGCCTCCCAGACACAGTAGCCTATTACGGGAGAAGAGTGTGTTCTTCCAAATGCTGAGGACCTTACAGTCGTGGGAAAGAACCACACGAGGCCTGGGCTGGGGCCCAGAGTGAGTGGGGAAGAGTCCTAACAGGAGACCGCGCTGGGCCTCATCGCGGTGCGGATAGTAACATCTTTGTCTGTGGACAAGCAAGTGCTTCAGACTGAACCCGGGAGCTGGTGCCTAGAGGACCTCCTTTGGGTGCTCAGTAGTTAACAGACCCCTGGAGAGACGGGAACAGGCTGTGGTGTAACAGGACAGCAGACCTGGGCTGCACCTAGTTCACGGCACTGTCCTACTGCCCAGCAGGGATGGCAGCATTCTGCATATGTGACTGGGGCACGTGTATTTGTAGATGGCAGGAAGGTAGGTGTCCCCTCCTGCCACCTACCCATTGGAAAGGTCAGGAAACTGGGTGCCGGGTGGACAGGACGTATGTGGTGAGCAGTGTCCGGCCCCTCACCACATCCCTCCACTGGGATTTCAGCCTCTTCACCCAACACTGACTCAACATTGACTATAGTGGATGCTGCAGGTCTCAGAGCCAAGGGCTCAGAATGCCCTAAGTCCAAGCAGACCTGGGTGACCTGAGTGACCAAAAAGTTTCACTGGGGTAGATGGTTAGCCCCAGATCCATTGCTTGGCCAGGTAGCCCACGTGCTAGTGCCATTGAGGGCCGGACCTGCTAAGCAGCTGTTCCCGTCCCCTCTCTATATAAAGTGGGCTAAACAGGAATGTAAGGCAGAAAAAGGACACCTGAAACTCCCCAACCAGGCCATGCCCACTCACTTGCCATGATCTGATGGCTCGGGAACCCCAGAAGGAAAGCGAAGAGACATGGGCATGGGACTTCAGAGCCCAAGCTCCCTTTCATGGGGAGCATTCATCCCACGATGCTTCTTTCCTCTCATGACCTGGCCGTCAGGCCTCAGACCAGCCTCCAGGGGTCTTTGTATCTCCAGGCCACCATCACCACCATGACCACAGAGCTGAGAACTCTCCAGGTCCAGTTTGAGGAGGCCATCTCCACCCACCAGAGAGAAGCTGAAACTCTGAGAGAGAAGCTCCGAGAGATAGCAGCCGAGCGGAGCCGTGTGAGGAGAGAGGTGAGGAGGTGGGCCTCTCGAGTACAGTGAAGAGGGTACTGGGAGAGTCAGGATGCCCAGAGAGGAGGGTGCCACAAGACCAGCAAGAGTCAAACGGACAGACCCATTTGGTTCGGCAACCAGTGGCATCTCTCAGAGGGGTGAAATGGTACCTGGCTCCTGGCATCAGCTGGGGAAAGCTGACCATGGCCTCGTAGAAGAAGGTTTTTTTTCTAGCCCAAAGTGATAGATTTGGCTGTGAGAGGCTTGAGAGGACAGAAGCCACTGTTGAGGGAAAGCAGAGATGCTGTGGTTTGCTACAGGTAGCTGTGAGGCCCAGTCATGGCTACCACGGGCCCTGCCTCTTCCCAGGAAGACCACAGAGCATCTGTGGTCCTGTTGGGACAGTCAGAGGCTGGCTACCCAGGGACACTAGCCCTGGACAATTGATCAAAACCATGGCACAGGCTCCAGAGGCTCCCCAGGGGCTCCCCAGGGTCACCCCAGCCTAACCTACGCTTCCACACAGTTCAGAGACTGGGACTCAGATACAGGGAGCTGTCATTGTATGGTGGCTATAGCCTCCTCCCAAAGCCGGCCTGAGAGGCCACTGTGACACAGCCGTGAGAAGAGTCTATCTAAAAATCTGTCACCTAACAAGCCACGGGGAGCCCCCAGGGAGGTAGGCTCTGCCTGCACTAGAGGCCTAGACTCTACGTTGGATGGGGTGCTGGGGTGGAGTGAAGCTGAGTTTAGGGTTCCCAAGGCAGAAAGGCAGGAGAAGTGGGATGGTGGTGGGATTTTTCAGGGACAGTCATGGGCCCTGATGCTCACACAGAGGCTCCAGGAACCACATGGCCACAACAGGGTGGGGGACAGTCTTGGGCGGGGCTAGAAGAGGCCAGGGCGAGGCCAGGCAGGGGCCCAGCAGGCAAGCAGATGGAAAGGTGTTTCTGAGGAGTTCTGACAGGACTTGGGGGAGCCTGGGAGAGGCAAGGGCAGGAGGGTATGTGGATTGAGGATGGGGGCGGGGGTCAGCCAGAACCCAGGTGGGGCCTGTGGGGACAAAGCAGCTTCACAGCTTCTGGGCTGTGTGCCAAGGCTGGCAGGCAGGGCAGCTGGCCTGGTGTGGTGAGGAGAGGGGCTCTCCCTCCCCAAGCACACCCCAAGGGGCCGGCCAAGAGCCCGGGAGAGGAAGAGAGCATGACTGAACATGACGGGCTGTTTATATTGGCCCCAAAGAGAACGGGCTCCTTCCAACAGATTTCAAAGCCGAGGCCTGGTCAGCGGCCACATGGAGAAGCAAAGTGTAATTTCAAAACTAGGGGCAGAAAGAGAAGAATCTGGGGAGGGGGCCCCTTTGTTCTGGTCAGAGGAAGGATAAGAACCTCACAGCAAGGTCAAGTTTTCAGTAAGGAAGCCCCCCAGAAAGTGATAAGGGGTGATGGGAGTCTGAAAAGGTGGGGGGATGGGGTGGAAAAAAGAAATAATTGCAGAAGAGCGTCCCAGGTGCCAGGTTGGTGCATAATGTCCCCACTTTCAACTGGAGGAACTAGCATGTTCCCACAGACCTTCTTGGGGTTCACACACATGTAAACACACACACACACACACACACACACACACACACACAGGTAAACCTACATGTTGATGCCTCCCATTTGTATGCACATTTGTGCACATCTTGTGCAACTTAAGACAACACACATCTATGAACACAGATACACACTAAGTGGTACGTGCACACTAAGTAATATGCATATGCACACCCAATGCATTTGTTCACACACGCGGGGCTCCCATATGAAAGCACATACAAACATCGAAAAACATATACATGTGCATGAAGATGAACAGCAAACACACATGTACACTTAGAAGCATACCTACCGTGTATGTGTAAGCATACATTTATATGCATGCACACCTGTCCTTTGGGTGTGCACCAAAGCACACATGAATACCCTCATTCATGCATGCATGCATGCATGCATGTATGCACACACAGGCTACCCCACTGCCACCTCTCCCCTGCTTGCCTTGCTGCCCTCCTCCCCGCAGAGCTCTGGAGTTGCCTCCCTGCAGGAAATTTCAAAAGAGACTGTTTATACAACTTCTAGTAAAGAAATAATTATTATAATCACATTAAGCGATTTGGCTGTAAAATTCCTGCAAAAGGGATGGTTGTCCTCAGGAGGCGGCGAGTGGGGGTGCTGGACAGCGAGGGAGGGGGTGGCCTGGCGGCAGGGGGGCCCTTCCCCCATTTGTTTTGCTTATTTTCATCTCCCCTACTCCGGGAAATGAGTACAGCTCCTTTTATGATGGACAGGCCCTTTCCCTGGTCCTTGACCTTCTGGGTGGATTCTGCTGAGCTCAGCGGAAAATGCTCGGCACGGTTGTGGCTCCCACATGTGGGGGGTGGGGGGTGGGGAGCAGTGGGGAGGCCCTGGCCCTTCCCAAAAACAGAACAACAATAACAGCGGGCGGACTCTGGAGCCAGGCCGGCCGGGGGCCTGGACAATGTCCCGTGAAAACAGCTAGCAGAGAGGGGTTTGCTTTTGGCAAACCAGCCACTCAACATCACTGAGTTCTTGTGGCTTCCTCTCTCAACATGTCCCTGCTGGCTTCCTCCACCTCCTCCCCAGGGACACTTGAGAGCCAGAATGGAGCCTCCTCTGATGCTTCTGGTCAGAGTTGTAGGTTGAGAGGCCTCAGAAAGTCCCTACCCCATAGCCTGGGAGTTGAGAGTGGGTTTGCCCTCCTCCAGACCCTTCCATGTAGAACCTGGATGCCCAGAGATGCTTCATGCTCCAAGGCAGGAAACCAGGACTCGGTACCCCTGCAGTGTGCAGGCACTACCCCTGCTTCCGGCATGATAGGGTCACCCTCTGGACCATGGGCCAGCCAGCAGGAGATGGGAACTTACATCCATGGCCCCTTGCCTTCCCTGGGTCAGCTCACAGAGGTACTAAGTGGTCACCCTCATGTCTGAGTGTATCCATGCTCCTATGGGTTGAGCCCTGCCTTGAAGACTCCTATGATGCTTATAGCCTCCTGCTTCATAGAGCAGCCTGGCCTGAGAAGCCCTGAGTCTACTGGAGAATTTGAAGGGCACGGGTGCCTGAACTCTCCCTCTGCACTCCATCTCCCCCACCACACACTATTAGGAGAAGGAGGCTGGAGGGGATGGTTGAGCTCAGGACTATATTGATGCTGGTGTTAGGCACCAGGCTGCTGACCCACTACCTACATAGTTATCCAAAGGGAGGCGCGGGCCCTGGGTTAGCAAGCAGGAAAGGTTATCTGTAGTCGAAGCTGATGTATGGACAAAGCCATGCCCCAGGAAAGCCCGGTGACCACCAATCCACATTTCAGAGTTCTACAGAGTGAACACAGGGCAGAGCCAGCCCCAGGAAGGGTCAGGGTGAACACTATCTGGGCCTTGTACCTGAGGGACCTGCTTTCTCTTGCAAGTGCTGGGTGACCCAGGGATGCTCAGGCAGAGTCAGAATCCTCTACTCCCTCTGGTTCCGGGAGCAGCTGCCTGTGCACCCACAGCCCCATGGTCCCCAAGCTGGTCACTGGAGCATATTTCTGCCTTAGGCTGAGGGGCTGCAGGCACAGCTGAACATGGCCCATGAAAGGCTGGCTGAACTGCGCCAAGAGCTTCAGGACAGGGAGGAGAGTCAGGAGGGGCTTCGCAGGGAGGCCTTGGAGGCCCGCCGGGCACTGGACGATGAGGCTCAAGAGAAGGATGTGCTGCAACACTCCAACACCAGGCTGCGGGCCACCATCCACAGGGCTGAGCAAGAGAAAGCCAGGTAGGACGGTAGGACAGGTACCCTAAAGAGCAGTTACGGGAGGAGCCTGCAGCCCTGCTGTTCAACCAGGCCATAGGGAGAGGGCACGGCAGGGGTAGCCAATGAGCTGGGCCAGAAAGAGAGTGAAGACAACCCAGATTAAAATGCCTACAAATGCCAGCCTATCCAAGGAGGCTAGGGACCAAGCCAACTTGTTCCCGTCCTCAAGGAGTTCCCATCCAGCAGGCCTAACAGGCTAGGGAACCTGAGTCCCTGTGAGTGGGCTAGACATGGGGTCTCTGGGGGTGTCATAGAGAGGTAAGGAAGGGTGGGCTAAAGGGGAAAGGGGACAGGGGCACGTTTCTGGCTACTAAGACTTGCATAGCCTCTGAGCCGAAGGTAATGGGAGCCCTGCGGAGGTTATGTCTTAGGGCAGTGTGGAGGGTGCACTCTGAGAGTAGCACCTCCCTGGGGAGGGTCTGTCTGCCGAGCTCTGGGCCCAGTGTCCAGCCAGCCTGTGCCCTGCCTAGTTTCAAGCGGTCCAAGGAGGAGCAGGAGCAAAAGCTGCTGGTGCTTCAGGAGGCCCACGTAGCAGCTCAGAAGGAAGCCTGTGAGCTGAGGGCCAGGCTGCAGGAGTTGGAACGGGCACAGGGGGATACCCGCCGGAAGCTCCAGGAGCGCCACAGACAGGTGAGGGGGACTCCACCCAACCAGATTGTCCCGGGTCCCCCTCCCCTGTCCCTGCCTCATAGGTACCCTGGGGGCCAGTTTCTACCCCGCTCTTTGTGTGGAGTGACACTGGCCAGAGGTCCCCCCCCCCCAGTGAGAGCCATAACTAACTCACAGAAGCCTCCCATATTCCCCAGTCAGCACATTCACCCAAAAAGGAGCCCAAGGTGTATGTCTGCAGAGTAAGAAAGGTTGGATCCCAAACCCTCTGCCCAGAACTGAGGTCCCTCGAACGTGAACAGCTCCTAAATGGAGGCAGAGGTCATTGGAGCTGCTGGGCCCCTGACCCCTCGGCACTGCCCCCCATGTTCTAGGTAAGGACATTGGAAGCTGAGAACCAGAGGAAGAGACGGGAGGTGCGTGAGCTGCAGGCCCAAGCCTCCAGGGATGCACAGCAGCGACAGAAGAACCTGCAGCAGGCACTGGAGCTGCAGAGGCAGGTAGCTGAGTCCCAGGCTGCCCACGACGGTGCCCAGAAGGAGGTAGGAAGGCTGTTTGTCCCTCTGAGGGGGAACCACTGAGCTCTGGTACAAATGGGGACCAAGACAAGGTCATTGGGAACACCTATGGGGGAGGCAGGAGGCAGTGAGTAGGGATGGTGGAAAGAGGCCAGATGCCCATTTCCTCTCTCTGTCCACTGTCCCCGTGATAGCCTGACCATGTGCAGCAAGGGGCAAGTGAAAGGGATCTGAGGGGGGCAAGGGTTTGGTTAAGCTGTAGCCTCTTAATTTACCCAGATCTGTTTTAGGAAAGAGCCAAATCTTGCCCAGGTGCTGGGCAGAATTCTGGGCAGGAGCCAGGTCGGGAGACCTCAGGACACTGAGTCAATGCCTAGACCCTTGCCTGTCCACATCACACATGCCTAACCCATGCACACATACCCCCCATGTCCCAGACTCACATAGCCCCTACGCCTGCTCCCAAGATACTGTTTAGCCACAGCCGAAATTGTAGTTCAGTGTGCTAACGGTACTGCATGCCTCCAGGGACAGAGCGGCCTTTCTGAGCCCAGCAGTCCCCAGCTTTCAGACCCAAATGGCATGCCTGGCCATCTTGAACACCAGTCATGCCTAGAATGTGGGGACTTAGCTCCCAAGCTCATATGACCCAGAATGACCTCAGCCCCACACCTCATTCCGTGAATAAGGCCATTGTTATGCTGCAGCCACCCAGAAAGGGAGATGGGGCCAGGCCCCCTTGCTCTGGCTCAGGGGAAGGGGGCAGGCTGCCTTTCCCTCTTCCCCACAGCCTGTCCATCCCCTGATCATGCATGTACGCGTATAAAGGGTACAGTATTGTCCCATGGTGAGAAACGTAACAAAGCACACTTTGGTCATGACCAGGCTCTGAAGCGGCAGATGAAGAGAAGTGGCTGAGATGGGTCCCTAGCAGGAGAGGGCAGCCGGTCTATGGCCCTAGCTAGCTGAGATTTTGCAGACAGCTGCAAAATCTTTCAGAGCTCTCTGCTGCTGAAAGATACGCCACGATGCTGAGGGGCAGATCTCACCTGACTTAGATATAGCCACCTGCTAAATACACTAGGAGACTGAGCTAGGTACCTTCCAACTATAGCCTGTCTTGGGATGATGCTGTGAGTCTTCAAAGGGTATGCAGAACAGGGTTTCCCACTGGCCTGGCTGAACCATTGGTCCAGCCAGCCTAGATGTCAGAATCCTACACTTGAGTCCCAGCGTCCTTCCTACAGGTTCTAGGGCTACAGCAGAAGTTGGCTGGAGTCGAGGCAGCCAGGGAGGCCCAGGTAAAGCAGCTGGAGGGGCAGCTCTGTGAGAGCCAGAGGGCCGAGCAGACCCTGCGGGCCGAGTTGCGCAAGCTCACCAGGAAGCTACAGCAGGCCAGCAGCCAGGCCGACAGCCTTCAGGCCAGCCTGGACCATGCCTGTAGCCGAGTGCACATCCTGGAGCAGGAGCTGGCCCAGGCTGAGGGCGCTAGGCGCAATGCGGAGGCCCAGCTGGGTCGGCTCTGCTCCACACTTCGCAGTGGCCTAGGGCTCCGGAGTCAGAGCCACTTGGCCTCTCCAGAGAGGTCCCGTTCTCCCACAACAGGTCAGTGATTTCCACTCTATTCTGTCCCCAACCTGAGTTCCCCAACCTCTCCTGAGGCCTCACAACATACATAATGAGACTGGACCAGTGCCAACAACTTCAGGAGTCTGTGTTTACTATAGCCTTGCTACCCGCTCCTACAGGGCAGGAGCTGCAGAGAGAAGAGCGCAGGACATCTATGTGTCTGTCCCTACCCACATTCCCTGGGCTTTCACCTCCTGCAGGCAGCTCCCAGACTCGCCCTGGACGGCAAAGGGCCAGCCCCACTACTCGATCCTCCTCTCCATCCCGATGGCCCTCACCTGTACCTGGAGACCCTGACTCACAGATCATAGATGTGGCCTCTGTAAGGGATGCCCTGAGGGACTTGGTGCAAAAGCTTCAGGAAGCCCAGCAGGAGCGGGTAAAGAGGGATTCAGATCTTCTACACCCACGTGGGCATATACCCCCAGAGACTCTGAGAGGCAGGGAGGAACTCAGTCACTCACTCAAGACTGCTGTCCATCTGCCTGTCCATTCCTGGGCCTGCTGAGACCCTGAGAAATACTCTGTGGTTGGTTTTTAGACTGCCCTGTGCTGATAAACAGCAGGAATGCCACCACCTCTCAAATCCAACTGCCTCACATGGCCCAGGACTACACCATCCTTCAGAGTAGGCAGCAACAAATGCCCTGGCGCTCGCCCTGCTGGGGCATTCCAGAGTCTGAGGACACTGCATTATACACCTGGCCAGGTCACCTGAGTGTTCCCCCACAGTCTCTCACAGGGGGACACCCTCCCCTCCTATTCACTGATGCCTCTGGTCCCAGGAATCCACCAGGGACACAATGGCTGTCCCCTTATGATTTCCTTGGGACAAACAGATAATCACAGAGACCACAGGGGTTGTCTCTTCTCTTTGGGCTCCCCCTTCCTGCAGTGCTAGACCTGGGAGCAGGTTTCTCAGCTTTAATCCTTAGCCTACTGCTCCAGCCTCCTATGGCCACCCCTGGGAGCTCCCCAACTCTATGTCCATGCTCCAAATCTAGGTTCTTCAGGCTCTGCCCTTTCTCCAGCCTCTATGCCCTCCCAGGCTAGTGTGTAAGCTCAGCCATCCACTATGGCTGGGCTTCCCTACAGTGTAGGGTTCCACTACCTCACCCCACTACCCTGCCCCATATGTTATGGGCTAGACCAGAAGCTGCCTGCCTGGCCTCCCAGCTCACTAGTAAATATCTTGCCCCCTCCCTCTTGCCTACCAGACCACCCTGCTGAGTTCTTTCTTCCTGCCTAGGACAACTCTAGCATCCAGGTGGCCAGTTTGAGCAGCCGGTTGAGCGAGGCAGAGAGTGAGCGCATCCACCTACAGAGCCGTGTAGAGCAGCTACAGAGGGACCTAGCCGATGCAGAGGAAGGTGAACCTCTCCTTCCCATGAGGGGGGGCCCCTTCCGTGTCCCTTCCTTGCCCACTTTTAGTGTATGGCCTCAGGGGGGCTCTGGGGTAGGCCTGGGACTATGCCCAATGCCCAGGATGGCTCTGTGCCACCTTCCTCACTGATGCCTTCCCATTAGAGGGGTGGACTCCAGAGACCTCTGAGACCTGCTGAATTTGGCCATGCCCCCACCTCCTGCAGTTCTACCTCGGGCCAGCTGCAGCTGTGCCCTCTACTTGGCACCCTCCCTTCCAGAAATCCACATGACTCTGCTTGTCACCTCCTCAGAGAGGCCCTTTGCTAATTCTCCCCACCCCCCTCTGTTTTAAACTTACTGCCCCCCATTAAAAAGGCAGTGGGAGACATGGCCCAAAGTCCAGGAAAGAAGAAGAGAAGGATTAAGGGTAGAGAAAGCAGGGCAGACACAGGGAGCAGTGACCCACGTTCAGAAGGTCAGCCCCAGGACCACTCCCCGCACCCCACCTGAGATGGGGAGCCTCTCCCAGCCCTGCACCCAGGTGACACTTGCCTCAGTTTACCCAGTCTACTTGCAGCCTGTGAACTGGGGAGGGGCACAGGCAAGTGGCAGTTACCCCATAGATCTGCCAAGCGTGGGAGCCTCAAGCCACACTGCTTCCCCCCAACCCATCCAGGCCAGCGCAGGGCAGAGGGTGCACTGCACAGTGCCCAGGCAGCTCAGGTCCTGCAGAAGGAGGCACTCCAGAGGCTGGAAGCAGAGCACCTGGCCAGCACTCGAGCTGCGAGTCAGGAGAGGCGGAGGATGCAGGTAGGACTCCTGGGAGGTGGCTACAGACAAATCAGAGACCGTCATCAGGACGTGGGTCTTGGGCCCATTCCCCAGCACAGTTATCTTGGAAGTGGTCTTCGACCTTATCTTACAAATCCATGAAACTGAGATCTTCTGGTAAGGGCAGAGCTGGCAAGGGGCAGAACTAGGGATGGATTCCTGCCTTCCAGGTCCACCCCTTTATCTGAGGTCCCATGGGCAGGCACAGGGAGGTCCTGCTTAGCTCTGAGATCCTCGCAGGGCTCTTTGCTGTTGCTCCTGGCCTGCCCTTCATTCTGTGTCCCTCCATCACAAAAGGGTTTGCGAGAGACTCAAGCATGTGTCCCCATGTCGGGTGCTGTGCCATGAGTAGCTGCTGGAGTTGCAATGAGGCCTAGAAACCCTAGAGAGGGAGCAGCCAGGCCGTAGGTCAGGACCTAGCTCTGGCCTCCCTCTGCCCTCTCAGTAAGGGGCTCTACCATGGACCACAGATGGAGTAATGCAGCAAGTGCTAAGCCTCCCCTGCCCAGGGGCAGGACTCCAGAGAACAGCTGAGACCTTCCCAGATGTTCTGGGCAGCCCCAGATGTGTAGGGAAGAGCATGCCCAGCTGGAAGGTCTCCCCCAAATATCAGGGAAACAGGATCCCCAGGTCTGTTGCCAGGGGGATAACGTTGGCAACCACGGACAGGAATGGGGTTAAAAACTACAGGTCACTTGTCCCCAAGTACCCCTCCATGGAGGGAGCTGCAGGTGAATGCTAGCTTTTAGACATCATGGGTTCCACAGGCTTCTAGCTAAGCGTCAGCTGAAGAGGCAAATACTAGGCCAAACTGGTCACCAGCCTCACCTAGGCTACACACCCTTTCCCCATGCAGGGATCATGGGGGGAGTCTAGCCACCCTCAGAGGCCTTCTGTACAGAGCAGTCGGGTGGGCAGGAGCCTCCTGCAGGGAGGTAAAAGGCAGAAGACAGAGGCTGTCCTGCCTCCAGGAGCCGCTTCCTCATCTGCCCAGGAGGTTTCAGGAAGACCCCTCTAAGCACAGCTGCTGTGAAGTGTGTGTGTGTGTGTGTGTGTGTGTGTGTGTGTGTGTGTGTGTGTGTGTGTGTGTAATGTGCTCTTCCTAATGGAGTGTTCCCACCCCAGTGTACAGGGGAGAATGGCCTTGGGTCCAGTTGAGTGCTTTGTCCTGAATCCTACCTGACCCAAGGCTGACAGTGGCCCCCGCTGCATTCATTTGCCCTTTATGTTCATTCACAGCTGTTTCTATCCAACTTTGCCTTTTCAGGCATTTACCCTATTGACAAGGGCCACGTGATGAGAAACGGTTTCTCCTCGGATTGCGTCCACACTTGCTTCTCTGAGCTTTCTTAGACTTGTGCTTTCTCATCCGTGAACAGAAAGTTCATTCTTTGTTTTCCCGTCTTCCTCCAGCCTCAGTTCTCAGGTCTTCCTCTAGGGTCATCTGAAAGGTGGTCACTGCTGGCTGTGCTCAGGGGTCCTCCCACCGCTGGGCTAGGTCCACTTCCCAAGTCCGGGGCAGGGGTCTTTGTCTCTCTTCCCTACTGCTTCTGCCTGTGTCTTGGTGCTGAGGATCTGTCTGTTCCTCAATCTCCTCTAGATGGACCTCTGGGAGGCTGCCTGCCACCACATCCCACACTTGTGCCCTGAGCCTCCATGTCCTTTTCTGCCACAGACCTGGGCTCTCTACCCGCTACAGCTTACACTTGGTCAAAAGCTTCCCGTGACTTTGCAGCTTGTGACCGACCATGAGCCAATGATCTAAATTCCCTCATGCAGGAAGCCCATTCTCAGAGACAGCACCGGCACAGAGGGCCTCTCCTGGGGAGAGCTGGCAGAATCCCTACCAAAGGCCTCGTAGAAGGCCCTCCAGGCTTGCTAGGGCAAGTCCAGCTTTTTGCCATTCTAAGGCTGAGGTTTTTGGGCCTGGGCCAAGTACCACTTAGCTTCTAGGACTCAGGCTCCCAACCATGGGCCCTCCTGGATTGACTCACAGAAGGACAATGTGAGCTAGACAACTCAAGACAGTTCCTGCTCCTCTTCTGATCCCAGCTCAAAGCTCTTGTGCGACTAGATGGAGCTGAGCAGCAGGCCTCCCGTGTGGCTAACCCATCAACAGAGTCGTAGCCTTCATACCCCCTACATCGTGCCTTGCTCTGTGACCTCACATGATCTTAGCACAGCAAGGAGATGCAAGGGTCCCTCAGAACCTGACTGGTATGGTTTCGACTGTACGGGGCATTCCAGATGACATCATAGCCCTGGTGAGGAAGCACTGTGTGGCCCTGCTCCCCTGGGAGGGACCTGATTTCTCTCAGACTTCAGGTTCTTTGTTGCCCTCTGAGCACCGTCTCAGATGCGTTACCAAGATGCGACAGTTCTGCAGATTTTCTTAGAGCTCTCTCTAAGGTGGAAGCCAGAAGGCTCGCTTGTCTTTAAAATTCAAAAAATGTTGCCAAGTCTGGGTGTGATGGTGAGTCTAGCACTCAAGAGACAGCAGCAGGAGGATTGCCACAAGTTCCAAGGCAGCCTGCTTTGTATAACAAGAGAGCTCCAAGTTAGCCAGGGCTATGTGAATTACCAAAATGTTGCCTTGCCACAGTCCCTCTTACCACCTTTTCCTGTCTGCTGTGAGCCTTCTGCACCAGCAGGGTCCAGTCACCTGCCTTCTGCTCTCAGTCCTTGCCACTTCAGAAGCATCTCAGCCAGGGCTGTAACCTCAGCCACTCCAGATGCTGCCGTGGGAAGGCTGAGGAAGTTCAAGGACTACCTAAAACATTGACGGAGTTCAAGGACAGCCTGGGTAGCCATGAAACCCCGACTCAAAAGAAACAAAATAGGAAAATGGCTGAAGATATGACTCAAGAGTAGAGCTCTCATCAACATACGCAAGGCCTTAGGCCCAATCTCCAGTGCAAAAATAGACCAAACAAACAAACAAACAACCCCCCTTTCTTCACCAGTCTCTTCTTAGCGCTTTGTCTAACTCAAGACTCTTGATACTGGGGCCTAAGCTGGACTCCTGGCCCCTGCCTCCCACTTCTTCTTCCTGTCACTGTTCCCCCAAATCCAGAAGTTGGGTCATCAGTCTTCCCTGCATCGTGGGCTGTGACTGTCCTTTTTCTGATCATTGGACCTCTGGCCCCTGCCCTAGCTCACCTTAAAAACAATACTCAGTTTGGCTAGCTAGCAGGCCGCAGACCTAACCCCTCTGAATGGCACTCTTCCATGATTTTTTTTACTTTGCCCGTCTTTGAAAAGAGGGGAACTTGGCTGTTGTTGGAAGTCAGAGTAGAAGAAGAGTCCGTGGGAACTTGGAGACTCCATCCTGACATCGTAGGCTGAGGGGAAAGGCAGAAAGGTGTGGGGAACCATGTCGGCCTGCATCAGAGCAGCGTCTCCCCCTTCCAAAGACCCTCTGCCCGGGAACAAAGAGACAAAGCCTTGCTTTCCTAGTGACGCTGCTGTTGAGGTGCCCTCTGCTCCAAGCTTGCCAGTGTGGGGTCCTGGGGGGCATGGGGGGCCACCTTATCCATATGAGTCAGTTTCCCTGGGATCTGGATATCGGCCCTTGTCTCTCTGCTCTCCTCTGTCCATAGCCACTTCTCAGTTCAATGAAGATTCACTTTTTTTTTAATAGAAGTCTCCTAAAACCTATCAACATTATGCCATCTTTTTCTCATAACCCTAGAAAAGTGCCTTTTGTTCTTGGCCAGCTGGAGGCCTGGGGACATGGCTACTCTTATGGCTTCCCAGTGCCCCCTTGCCACAGCTGGGTTGTTGCCAGCCCCCACAAGGCTGGCCTAGTGCCCTCCTGGTTCTGCCAAACCTAGGGCATATTCCAAAGCAAGCCCTGCATTTTACACCACTTCTTTCACTTTCATGGACTGATTCTTCCCACCCCTCCACCCCCCCACCCCCCCCACCCCCGTTCACATAAGCCAATGTGTTTGTCAAGAAAAAGTTAATTAAAAACATATTTTTCTAATTAAATGGTAGGCTGTGCTATGCAAACAGTACAAGTCTTGTTTGAGAGCAACTCCTTCCCGTTGCCAGGGCTACTCCTGGGCCCAGCAGAACAACAGGGCACACAGGGCTGCCCTGAGAACCTAGAAGAACAACAAGACACACATGGCTATCCTGGGACCCAACAGAAAAATGGGACACAAAGGTTATTCAGGGAGCCCAGCAGAATGATAGACACAGAGGACTGTCCTAGGGACCCAGCAGAAGGACAGGACACAGGACTACCCCGGGGACCCAGCTGCATGTACAGCCGTGTCCGCAGCATGAGGACATACACCCACCAGCACCAGGGCACATGCATCTGGATGGGCTTTCAAGCAGAGGAACCAAGAACTGCCCCCTGTGCACACATTCCTCATGCCCCAGTGGAGAGGCCACTAACATTCTCTGTGGGACTGGCACCAGGTCACAGCCCCAGAGTCCTAGCGGCGCCTGAAGAGTCCTTGGACTCCTGCCCAGGCCTCCCCTGTGGCAAGCACACCCTGAACATCTCCACTGATTTACACAGCCCACTGCTCGCTCGCTCGCTCGCTCTCCTGCTGGCATAAAGAAGCCTTAGGACCAAGCTCTGGGTTCCAAGTCTGGGCGTACCTGGCCTGCCTTGGGGGCGCACGTTTGCTGGGGCTCACATCGCGGGCATGCGGGCCCAGCTGCTGTCAATGTTTGCAGCTGTAATTCCTCAGTGATGTCACATGTGTTTGGATTTATCTGTGCTAAGAATATGTCCTGCTATAAAAAGAATTGTTGAGCTTCCTATCCTTGTCTATCACTGGAGTGATAGAAACTGCACGGGAATTAGCTTTTCAAGAAAGGTTAACTATTCCACCCTACAGCTCCTGTCATGCACGCTATCCCCTCCAGTCCTGGCCAGTCTTTGTCTCTGCCATTTCTCGGATCAGTATGTCATTTGGGAGTTAGGCATGCCAAGAACCTGTATGTACATCACCCTGGGCCTCAGTTGACTTACACATGTATGCAAATGTGGTACATGAATGTATGTGCACAATGGTTTACTGGGTGGAGGTGTGTCTGGAATCGTATACCCCACAGTCCCTGACCATTGCAGGGTTTGCTGTTGGTGTTACTCTGTTATTCCTAATCTGCCTTACCCCAAGTCCGTCTTTTCAAATAATCAACTTTTATCTCTTCTCCCGTTTCCATCTCAATTACTCATTCCAGCTCTTATCACTAATAATACTATATCTTATTGTTTTTGCTGCAGTTTCCTACTTCTTTAAAGTGATCTGTTGGTGTTTGAGCTCTCTTTCCATTTTCCCTAGCTGTGATTTGCTGTGTGTCCTTGCAGTGGTTTTCATTCGTTTGTTTGTTTGGTTTTGTTTCCTCAGAGTCGTGTAGCCCAGGCTAGCCTTGAACTCAGTACATAACTAAGGATGACTTTGAACTTCTAATTTTCCTGCCTCCACCTCCCAAGCACTTCATTTACAGGCAGACACCATCATGCCCAGTTTATGTGGTGCTAAGGGATCAGACACAGGACGTCATGTATGCTAGGCACATACTCTACACACTGAGCTACATCCCAGTCTTCCTGAAGTTTGGAGTATAAATTCTCACCCTCTCTCCCGGTGTCCCTGGCTTCTTTTGTCACTTCTTGTTGCTGTGCGTCCCTTGTGCACATGCTCCCTAGAGGGGTTGGGCTCTGGCACAGAGGATGGCTTGCTTAGATCAGTTTCATGTGGGTCTTTATTTCTGTGTGGGCTTGATGGTTACATGTTGGCTGGGCGCTTTGGGTTTGGTTTTGTCTATTTACAGGGTAGATAATATTTGAGATATGCTAACAAAATTTTGAAGGAGAATGTTAAAACTGTGGTGGCCAGCATGATCAGATAGGAGAACCAGCACAACGTAGACAGCAGTGTGCCTGTAACCTCAGCCTCGAAGAGAGGGCAAGTGGATTCCTGGAGCTCACTTACGACCAGCTTAGTGGAATAAATGAGCTCTAGGTTCAGTAAGATGCCCTGTCTCAAAAAATGTGGAGGAGCTGGGAAAATGGCTCAGGAGCTAAAAGCACTTGCTTCTTTTGCAGAGAACCCAGGAATGTACGATTCACAGTACCCACAGGGTGGTTCACAACATTCCATAACTCCAGTTCTAGGGGATCCAATCAAAGCTCTTTTCTGGCCTTTGCAGGCACCAAGCATGCATGTGGTACACTCATATGCATGCAAGCAAACACTCTTACACATAAAATAAAAATAAATTTTTAAAAACCCTAAGGTGGAGAATGATCATGGACGATATACAGCATCCTCTAGTTTCCACATGCACAGGCCTATGTACCTGCACACACATGTGCACAAGCCCATATGAACACATACACACACACCCTCAATGACCCAAAGTCATCAGTTTGGGCCCAAGGGACAGATTTAGGGTGCTTGGTAGCCTGTTCCGGCCTTTTTTTTTTTTTTTTTTTTAAGATTTGTTTATCTATAGTGTATGCAATGTTCTGCCTGCATGTATGCTTGCACACCAGAAGAGGGCACCAGATCTCATTCTAGGTGGTTGTGAGCCACTATGTGGTTGCTGGGAACCGAACTCAGAACCTCTGGAAGAGCATTCAGTGCTCTTAAGCCCTGAGCCATCTCTCTCCAGCCCCTGTTCTGTCCTTCTTAATGAAGCCAGAGGACATTGAAAGAGCCTTCCACCTCTCTGCTGTTGCACTAACCACTCACTGCCTACCGGCGCACAGCACCTTATCCTCGACCATGTTCTTGTCTATCACATCCACACACCCGCAGGCTCTCGGGCAGAGGCCGTGACTCTCATGCTTCCCCCACTCCCACCCCCACCCCACCCCTCTCTCTCTCCCTTCCTAGGAGCAAGTGGACACCCTGCGCCAGGCCCTGGAAGAGAGCAGCAAGCACAGCCAGAGCCTTACAGAGAAGGGGAGGCAGCTGGGGCCACTGCAGCAGGTGAGGGGCCCCAGGAGGACAGGGTATACCTGTCGCAGGGAGGCAGTGAACCTGCTCACCATGGCGAGGAATACCTAAAAAGTTCTTCAGCATAAAAGAAGGCCGTAGGCAGATGCCAGAGGCAGGTGTGGAGTCGACTGTGCATCCAATTCCCAGATGACAGACAGTCAAGAAAACTGAGGTTGGAGGGACAGGGAGTCCGAGGACTGACTTTCTCGCTCCACAGTAGGCACCTCCAGAAGGATGGGTTATTAGCAGATGCATAGTTTGGGGGCGGGGGGGGGGGGGGATAAGCTGAGCCCAAGACCGTCCTCAGACAGAATGCCTGACTCCGGGAGGCCAAGGATCTCCCATTCCTGGTCCATGCCCATGCAGCCTCTTCCCACCCAGGTGCTTCTGCGGAGTCACAGGGAGCAGGAAGCGGCAGCGACCCAGCGGGCCGAGAGGCGAGCCCTGCGGGAGCAAACAACTTCACTGCGCACCGAGCGGGCCCGCCTGCAGGGGGAGCTCGCGGCGCTGCGCACGCGCCTCATACAGGTATTTGTTTTTGAGGCGGGGAAGATTCCTAGAGATACAGGGGAGAGAGCGGCAAGAAGTGGGGAAGATCCACGGCTGGCCCGAGAGCGGATGCTAGGAAAAGAAAGGCTGGTCCAGCAGGCTTCAGTGTCTACATCCGGCCTAGCCATGGTGCCAAGTTCAGAGGCAGCCCCAGCGCTTCCACGCACCTTGTAGAGACCTCTGGTGGTGACAAGGCACCCTATCTTGACTGTCTTTGAGGAAGGTGAAGTACCATGGATTAGTAGCACCACCCCTGAATTTGTGGCCAGCTCTGCCCAAACTACCTCCTGGGCTCCTGGGTCCTGTTCACAGTGGAACTAGCCCCCAACTTTGAAGGATGTCATGGGCTGTCAGGGGCAGCAGGTGAGGCGGCAGATACAGTGTTCTGCAAGCCTCTCTCAATGTTCATTGCCTGTCCCCTTCTCATATTTCTCATTGAGAGCGCCCCCCTTCCCCCAGCACATGTAGAGCAGAGCAGACAGGCAGGCCAAACAATGAGACCCAGTGGTCTTGATGCTGCGTAGGGCTATGGATGGTCATTGCTCAGCACGGGTCAGGGTACAAGACAGAATTCGTGCAGCCCGGTACCCACTAGAAGAAGCAGAGAGGAGCAGGACACGGCTCATTTAAGCTAGCTTTGCAGAGTACAGGGCTAGGCTGTGGCCACAGAACTCTGATACCCTCACTGCCCTCTCCAAGATAGAAAAGGCCCAGAGGACTGGCCCCAGAGAAAGAGTCAGGAGGGAGATGAAGGATGGAGTGTGGAAGGGAGAAGGGAAGGGTAAACTCTGCCAGGCTGGCCAAGTGGCGTCAGCAACCTGATTGCTTGGGGCTTTGTGTCTGCGTTTGCAAAGCAGCGAAGCAGGAACATTTGTGTTGAGATGTTGAGGGCCTCAGGCATGGGCTCCAACGCAGGCCCCCCCTCTCAAGGCCTCTTTACTCACCCTTACACCCCAGCCTGCCCAGGGCACAGGAGCCAGCAGGCCAGGGTGGTTACAAAAGCCACCAACCAGCTTGTCCATAAAAGGCTGCCTGCCTTCCCACAAAGGGAAGGTGGTGTCAGCGGGAAAGGGTCACTAGGATCTTACTGTAGTTGCTGGAGGGAAAGATGTGCTAGTCCCAGCTGAGGAGGGGTGGGGAGCAGCATCAGTGCCTCCCTGGAGGTGGCACTGCCTAGGGGCAACAGAGCTAGCTGTGGGCACAATGCCAGCGTCGGGTCCTTGGGGCCCAAGAGGGGGAGGGCAGGAACAGCTAATTAGTTCCAGGAGGTCAGCTGTGAGGGGCCCACAAACCCATAAACCCTTTATTGGTGTCTCAGGAGGGGAAACCCGGATGTGGACATTTATTTATTTTGGATTTCACTTTTCTCTTCTCTTTATAATACGCATTTCTAGCAGTGTAACTAGATTCTTTTTTAAAGAAACAGGGTTCCCTTTCCAGTGGAGAGGACTCTTTGTTTTTCTCAATGCTAAAGAAGAAAATTTCTATTTTTATTTTTTTTTAAGGCTCAGATCCTGATCCTATAACTTTGCCCATGCAAACAACTCACTATATCCCAAGGTCCCGAGAGTTTCGCTTGGGCTCCAGGCCCCAGATGGCACAAGTAGGTCTGCCTAGTACTGAAAAGGGAGCTGCATGGCACTTGGACATGACCGCAGCAGACCAGCAGCAAGCAGGCCCAGCGTTTGAGCAAAGAGACAGTCCGGCTTAAGAACAAGGCCTGCCTCTAGTCCTGCCTTGCTGATGGCCAGCCTGGTGAGACTATGAAGCCGAGATCCCCTGCGTTTCCGAGAGCACCATGCAGATACTCTAGGCTCCCTGGGTGGGTAGGCAGGCTTCTGCCGTTCTCAAGGGAGAGGATTTCTCGTCAGTTGTGTCTTCCAGAGGTTCCATCCGCAAGAGAAAAGGATCCCTGACCTCCGCACGGGAAATGATTATGTCTCATATCTAACCTACAGGCTCCTCCTCCTGTCCTGTACCCATCCTGGTGGGAGTGGGTGACAAGGAGGACTCTGTCCCAGGACGGCAAAGACAGCTATGCCACTTTGATACACCTTTGTTGGCACTGTGACAGTGACGATGGCTTTGGGTGTGCAGAGTTAGAAGGTCCTGTGCATTGCAAAAGACCATAGGGGCATGTAGGGCTCAAGAGGCCTGAGTAAGTCTTGCAAGAGGTAGAGTTGCATGGATCTTCAAATACCCCCTCCCTTACCAAGGATCACTGCAGGAACTTCTGCTGGTCCAAAACAGGGCAGACACTTGGCCCCTTTTCCTTAGCTCCTACTCTGGCTGCAGATGCCAATAGATCCGGGCAGGGGCAGTAATCTTGCCAACTCCACTGGGAGATTTGGAGTCCATCCCAGAAGCATCCTTTACTCTCCGGAGGGCAGTCTGCCCTGATACTGCACCTCTTCCAGAAAGACCCTAAAAAGATCCCACCACAGGTCTTCCCTGTCTCCCTGCAGACAGAGCAGGAGACCCTGAGGAAGGAGGAAGACACAGCGATGTTGGGAGCCAAGAAGGAGCTGCTGCTGCAGTCTCTGAGCAGTCTACACCAGGAAGTAGACGGGGCCCTTCGTCAGAGCCAGCAGCTGCAGGTGAGCTGAGCCAGTGGAGCCCTGCGCTGTGTACGCTTGGGGATAAACCTGGGGCAGAGTCAAATGGTGCGGTCCCCAAGTGGTGGGCCCATGTGTATCCCATGCATGCGAATGCCACATGTGCATACATGCACATGTACAGAAAAGGCAGCTGGACAGGTCGCTGGCTGTGACGAGTGCCAAGCCGAGACCGAGACGACAGTGAGTCCACCAGAGATCCCCTCAGAGTTCCAAACAGAACTGGAGTCAGGACTGAGAGCAGTCTTTTAGGACTGGGGGGGGGGGGGGGGGGCTTGTGAGCCAGGCTCTGCAAAATGGCCCAAGAAACAGGAGGATCAGACAGGCCTACTCCATTATGATGGGGCCATACATATCTCCTAGGCCCAGGGCTTGATACCAGCCTGTGCTCCTTTGAGGGTTCTGTCCCCCCTTCTGCCACGGACACCCCCCATTCCAGCTGACTACCTTTAGGGAGGATGGATAATCATCAATATTCAGTAACCTCCAAGGGAACCTGGGAGGCTGTTCACACAGATTTAAGGCCCACTCCTGGGGCCTGTGGCTTGGGCTCCAGCCCAGCAAAACCCTTAGCAGGTGGCCTGGACTCAAAACCTGTGGGCTAAATATGTATGCCAGCTCCAGTCTGTTGCTGGTCCTGGGCCAGGGCCAGCACCTCAGCCGAAAGCAGTGGGGCCAAGACAGGAAGTGCAGCCCCAAAGATAGGGTGGGGCATCCCACTGGACCTGACCCCAGGATCCCAGCAGCCCTCAGTGCCTGTGTTCTCACTCCAGGCCCAGATGGCGGAGCTGGAACAGGCCCACACCCAGCGGCTCCAAGAGCTGGCTGCCCAGCACCAGCGGGACCTGGCAGCTGAGGCCAAGAGGCTCCACGAGGCCCAGCTGCAGGCCACACAGGCTCTGGAGTCCCGTGAGCAGATACACCAGCAGAGGGTGAAGGTCCTGGAAAGACAGGTAGGGCCAGGAGCCCAGGTCCTCTGAGCAGGGCTGCATAAGGGGAAAGGAAGAGCCCCTGTTCCCATAGCACCCCATGCAAGGGTAACCACGTGATGTCTATTGGGAGCCTTGGCTCTTAGCATACTCTGTGTGTCTGTCTGCCCTTTTATGAGCGACTCCACGGATCACCTGCAGCTCAATGAGTGGTAGAACATGGGTTCTGGACCTCCACTGCCCTGTCCCTGAGAGGATGATTCCTGTCAGAGGTAGCCGTAAAGCTGGCCGTCACCAGTGACATGCAGAGACTGCCTGTGGCGTACAGCTAACAGTGGTGGCCCCATACCTGTCCTTTGAGTCACAGGGAGAACATCAGCACGTGAGCAGCTAGTTTAGCGGGCTGGGAAAATGCATCTGAACACAGAGCTTGGGAGTGTGCGTACAGTGCACTCGCACAAGTACGTGTGTGTGCATTGAGCCTGCCCCAGCTGAACTGCTGAGTCAGAACCTTAGAACCCCTGGTGGTCAAAACCCTTATTTTACGGAAATGGATACAGAGAGGCAAAGTGGATGCCCAGTGTTACCTCCGACTTAGTGTCCATGACCCACTAGCAATGCTTATTCTAACCCAGTCATTCTAAGCACATTTCTGGTCATAGCAGAAAAAAAAATCCCCTTCACTACTCATAGGGTGCTTACAGATGCTCATCATTGCAGGCCTAAGCTGATGAGTCCCTCTGCCTGTCCATCTGCTGTTTCTATCCCATGCACACTCCCTTGGGAGCCATGGACTACAGCCTCCCCCCCCCCCCCCCCCGACACCAGCCCTTCCTGACACAACTCTTCATGGCTCTGTTCCTGGGGTCGTTCCCCCACCTGACTGAGGCTCTACTTTGTCCCCAGGTGGCTAGCCTGAAGAAACAGCTGGACCAGGAAGTGTGGCGGCGGCAGCGACAGGCCCACAGCGACTAGACGACATTCTGAGCTAAGCAATGACTGCAGTTCCTTCCCTGCACCCCTGTGCTGGGTGGCCTGCACCAATCAGCCAGGACAGCGGGCTCTGGGGTGGATGTTGGGGCCCTGGGCTACTGGGGAAACTGGTGCTATGCACACTATACTAGAGGGGCCAAGTTCAACAAACATTGGTGTGTTGTGAGAAGCTGCACGTATAGGCAGCCACCAACCAAAGCACACTACACTACCAGTGCCTCCCCAGACTGCAGCAACCCTGCCTATGGGGACCTCAGCCTCCCGCTGACCTGGGCCACATTGTTGGTCACTGCTCTTTAAAACTTCTCCCTGCTGCAAGGAGCAGGGGCGTTGATCACCCCTCAGCCCATACCGGGCCTGGGGCTCCATTTCCAAACTGGACCTGCTACTTGGGCCAGGCACTGGTGGCTGGGCCCTGTCAGACCAGCTCCCTTGCCATGGGCTGCATTCCATGCCCTCAGCTCTGTAAACACTGGGAAACACATGGAAAACATTTCCACCAGCAAGAGCCAAAAACACAATGTCCTGCAAGGCCGGCCACCACACCCCACATCCAGAGGCCACAGAATCTTCCACATCCAGGAACTGCAGTCCCGGCTTGGTGGCAGGTGGCTGGAAATGACTCAGATGCAAGTCCCCTTGATTCGCTGACCACAGGGGCATTGGAGATATGAAGCTCTTCCAGCATCTCCCATTTCTACACCAAAAAAAAAAAAAAAAAAAAATGCTGGAAAACACCAGTGGAGAACCCTGCTCTGGTTGCTATGGAGACCAAGGCCATCATCTTAGCAGAGCCTGCTCCTGCCTCACCTGCTGGCATCTGTATCCCTCTCTCCTATTTAGCACTAGCCAGAATGACTTGTTTTCCCCTCCGACCAGTCTCTTTGGCATTGTAAATGGCACTTTCCAGTACCTCTAGGCTACCAGCCAGCCTGGTAAATGCTTGCCTGCACCACAGGGTGCAGGTTGGCCCACAGCTTGTGCCTCCTCCAGGACCTCCCGAAGCATCTTCGAGGACCCTGGCATGGGGCAGGAAAGGCCAGAGGCTCCTGGAGCCCATCCAGTCACAGTCATGTAGCTGTGGCCAAGACATGTGACAGCCTGTCAGTTCACTTCAAGATCACCAGGGACTTAAAATCAGCCATCCTGGCATCAGACCTTCGGTTGAACCTAGTAACCAGATCCTGCACAGTCAAGGTGGGCAGATAGGCTCGATCACTGGTGACAGTGTTAAGAAGGATCCTGAAGTTCAGCCCAGGCTCTGAAAGAGCACAGAGACCCATTGGCAATGGCTTCCCTGGACAAATGATAAGTTGGCAGTGGCACAGGTACCCTGATATGTGCCCACCTACAGTTGCCAGGTACCAGCCAACACTGAGCCTAGTGGAGGAGAGTGGATGGCCTGTTCCAAGGACTGAGAAGCTGGGACTTCCTACTTGGCCTCACCTCCCTCCTTCCCTGGTCTACAGTTCTCTGGTGGTAGGAGTGAACTCCCTGCTCAAGGACCCCAGAGTGGCGCAGAAGCTGGAGATGTCCACAGGAAGCCAGGGAGTTCCTCCACTGCTCATTCCAGGAGCCCACGTGCAGTGTGGCTCTTCCTGTCCTTGCAGGACTCACTGGTGTCCCGGGGACACTGATGGGATTGAAGCTGCCAGCTGAGCGGGTATCCTGGAAATGTACCTGGAAGCGGAGGACACACTTCAGCAGGAAGAAGCCTGGATACTTCTCAGCACCAAAGTGAAAGACACTGTGATCTGGCCAAGGTGCTCCCTGGTGATCCGGGGCCTTTACACTGGCTGCTCAGGAGAGCATTCAGAGTACAGTGAGGCCTTCTGAGAGTGCCACGCTTTGAGTATTTAAATCAGTTCAGGGGATATTGTTCTTACTTATTCAACATAAAGGAATGTGTTTGGGAAAAGAGATGTTTTCTAAAGAATATATTGCATTTCTCTAAACATTTTCTAAGGTGTGTGCACATTGGTGTGTGTCAGAGTCTGTTGATTACTGCTCTGGGCAGAGTGGTGGAAATTGTGAAAGGCCTTCACATCTGTGCTATGAGACCACTGTTTGGGGGGAGGGGGGAACCTTGCAACTGGGCCAAGATCAGATAGGTAACTAACTATTGGCAGCCAGTGGGTCAAATCCAGGACCCCACAGCTCACTCCATTCGGGCCTTGCCTCAGTCCGCCTGCCCAGTGGAGCTGCAAGCACAAACTAAAGAAGGTGGAATGATATCCCTGGATAGAGGCAAGGCCAAAGAAGGAGGCAGCTGGGGTGAACAATTCAGACTAGGCAGATGGTGGGGGACCTAGCCTTCTGGCTGTTGTCCTCCCCAGAGTTTGAGAGGAAAGGACTCTGATACCTCACTGCTGGAACTGCCCAGTCTTACTTCCAAGGAAAGGCAAGCAGTTTCTTTCTTTCTTTTTTTTTTTTTAAGACTGCCCCACATTTGGTTCCTGATCTGTACGAAGTCTGATGGATCCCAACATCCATTTGAGAGGTGCTAGCCTCAGATGGGTGCCTCAGCTCTGCCGCTCACCTGAGCTATCTGAACAGGCTCTCTGGATGTCTGTGAGAATGAGAAAGTGGCTCCCAGGCATTGTCCTGCAACGATGGAGTCTCAGCTCCTTGTGGAGCCTGGAGTGGCACATACATTGTTAGGCCTGGATCTCATGTGTAACTCCTCAGCTGGCATTCCACAGATGAGCCTCGGCCTGCTCTCCATCCCCTCCAGGGGTTGGGGAGCACAAAATACAGAGATATCTCCCAGGGCTCTGAACACCAGGAGACAGACAGACAAACCGGTACACATATACACAGACGGCCCAGAATCAGGCATTGGCCCAGTTCTTAGAGACAGAACACAGAATCTGACAGACACATGCCATTGTGCAACCTCCACTGAGAGATCTGGACCATACTGAGGGTACTAACATCCCTATTCCCTCTGACCAGGGGCTCTGACCAAGCCCTTGGGTGCCTCAGTCTGGAGCTCCCAGCCTCACCAACCTCTCAGGTCACTGTAGGGAGAAGACAAATAGAACAGAAGGGCTTGGGCTCAGGGAGAGCTTGGAGAAAAGGCCAGACTGAGAGCTCGGATGTCACATCAAGAGATTGGCCAGCATCAGACCCGGAGTAGGAGCAAAGACTCCCCTTAACTACGCTGGAGCAGGATGCAATCGACATGCACTACTTATTTGAGATGTCTAAAACATTAATATTTTTTAAAAAGACATCCTGTGTCGTTGAACAATGGACATCTGAGAAATGTCATGGGGCAACTTTGTCACTACAGAGCATCATGGAATTTATTACACAAATCAAGATCACTGCAATATTCCTGGGTGATCCACTCTTTGGAGACCATCTGGAATATGTGATCTGTGCCTGACTGAAAGATTGTTATACAAGAAAATAAAACCACGCAGGAGGCATGTAAAGATCACACCACCACACATAATCTGAACCCCGCTGCTACAGAGGAGAAACTTGAGAAGTTCCTTTCTCCAGAAAACACACTTAGGATGGTTGTAATGGGCATGCTACCCTGAATGCTGTTTCCCAAATGTTTTACTTGGCATGATATCATCAGAGTTTTCCCAATGCCTTTAAAAATATCCCAGCAGAGTGACTTTATTGGCTGTGGTTTCTCCAGGTCTACATGTCCATCCTATGACAGCTGCCTCAGTTTTCAGGAAGCAGGAAATAGAGTTGTCCCTGAAGGAGATGGTCCCCAAGGTACCTATCTAGTGGAGCCCAGGTACACATATGCATATATCCCCAGCCACCCTGTACCTCAAGTGGACTCAGAGTTTCCCATAGGTCAATTCCTGCATCACCACCCCCTCAAATGGGTGGGAAAGCTCTGCCTGCGCCCCACCTGCCTTGGCCTTTTCAGTTCCTATTTGCTTGAAACAAAGCAAGTTGTAGCCATTTGGGAAGCCCATGCTGAGCTCCAGCTAATTGTCTTCCCCAGAGCAACAGCAAAGGTCATGTCGTGGGTGCTGAGGTCGGCAGGCCTCATGTGCAGATACTGTGCAGGTACAGCATCGCTCCCCTTTGTCAAGGTGGACTGTCCAGTCTCACCTATAGGTGGGCTATGTGCTTCTCCTCAGAAGCGGGGCCCACCTGCCCTGGGCCCCATCCTGGAACAACAGAGGGTGGGGGCTTCTGATTGTGCCTCATGATGGAAAGAGCTGGGGAGCATGTGTTTCTCTAGTTATATCCAAAGGGAAGGAGAAAAAGGCAGGGTGGGTGGCAGCCTCAGGCCTGCTGTGTGGGACCAGCTGACTAGCCCAATCCCCTTACCACGCAGAACAAGAATAGTGTTCTCCATCTTGACCTTCATGGATTCCTGAGGCCTGAACATCTGGTGGGTGGCTCTGGGGCTCCCCCACTAAAACAGGCACACACAGTTGGGCTCTAAATTAAAGTGTCACAGGCCTCTTGGGGAGCTCAAGTTTCCTGCTGCAGAGCATGAGCCTGCTTGATAAAACGATTTTGGTTGTGATAAATGTGGATTTTCTGTGGTAGAGACAAAGGCGCCCTTGAGTCCAGTGGGGGGGGGGGGGACCTAAAACGGCATGTTGCTGAAAAGTATTTCCTGATAATATTTTTAGCACCTGAAAAAAGCTCTTGCCTGTGGGTCTTGTGTGTGTGTGTGTGTGTGTGTGTGTGTGTGTGTGTGTGTGTAAAATGTAATGCCCAGCAACGACAGTGAAATTTGTGTTAGCCCCCCACCCCGCCCCCAAACCCTGTCTCCCAGGCCTCACTGGAAATCTGCACAGGGCACCCAGTTGGGGATAGAAGTCAGTACCACCACTCTTGATGGAGATCAGAAGACCCAGCTTACAGCTTTACCTACCCTCAAGCCCAGTTCCGAGAGAGGCCTGTGTCCTGGCACCCCATAGCTGATCAGGGGATTCTAGTGGGAAGCGGTCAGGACCCCATGTCCCACCTACTGCTTCACATACCTGGAAGAATACTCTTCAATCAATGAATCTATTGAGCACCACTGTGTACCTGACAGTGTGCTGAGTCCTGTGGCAACCCAGAAGTTCCTAAGCAGACCCAAACCCAGATCCAGATGGGGGGCTTTGCTAGGACCCTCTGAGGCATGTGCCTGGGAGAAGTGGTAGTACTGAGGTGGGAACTGGGGCCGGGCACTCAGGGTCAAGCAAGGCTGTGTGGTTGGAAAGAACAGGGCTGGGTAGTGATGGGCTCCACTTAGTGTCCCATGGGCAGAAGGGCAAATCTGTAGTCCTCTGAGCGTCCACCCTTGGAATTGGTGCTGCCACCTGCCACATTTCCATCTGAGAAAGCCAATGAGAGGAGATGGGAGCTTCCTGCAGGTGCAGAACGCAACACAAAGAAGCTAGAGGCTCCTGGGTCCCCAGTATGGTGACCAGGCATGCTGGCAGCTCCATACTAGAGGGTGCCTTGTGAGGCCTGGTCCCAACCCTGACTTGGCCTGGTCAGTGAGGTAAGGGAACGCACCATAGAGCACTCAAATTCAGGAGCCTGGATAGGGCTGATGCTTTTTTTTTTTTTTTTTTTTTTTTTTGGTTTTGAGAGACATGGTTCACTGTGTAGCCCAATTGCCCTGGAACTCACTCTGGACTCAAACTCCAAGATCCACCTGCCTCTGCCTCCTGAGTGCTGGGATTAAAGGCGTGTGCCACCATCCCTGGCACCAGGGGCTGCTCTTCTATAGCTACCTGTAGAGCGGAACCTTTCACATGTCCAGCCTTAGTTTATCCCTCTGCAAAACAGGATGAGCACACAGAGCTGGAGTGGGGGCAAGAGCAAGCCAGGCAGGCACTCGGCACAGGATGGAAGGAGGTGATCACCTTCAGGCTCTGGCCAGTGCAAACTAAGATGGCTGCGGGGGGCCACCTCCTTAAATTTGGCGCTTGTCCCTGACACCAAGGCAAGAGGGTTGGGACCATCACGAGATAAGGCTGCTGCGAACAGGCTCTGTGTGAGCTAGGAACCCTGACTGACACACAGAGAATTCTCTGCTATCCCTTAAAAATAACATGTAATGTTCCTTGTTCTAACTGAAACACAACACATGCTCGTTAGAAAGATTTCAGGAAACACAGAAAAACGCAAAGCCAGCCTAAAACCACCCAGAATCTCAGTGGCGGCGGCTGTTACTCCTGCAGCATTTTTTGCTTCTCTTTGAGAGGTGCTGTCTTGTCTTTGGGGATCCCAGATTTGGTTTATAGCTACATGTCACCCAATAGTAGGATCTGGGAGCAGAGAAGATGGTAGAGACTGAGGCCCCAGGACTCAAATCCCTGTAGTGTCTGGGGACACAGGAATGGACCAGATTGCACTCCTAAAGCTGGACAGTCACTTAGAAAGCAATTCTCAAGATGAGCAAGGAGGGTTAAGGCACCATAGCAGCTGATCCCCCTCCAGCAGCATTTATCAGCTTGCCCCCGGGACCTGAGTACTGGCCTACCCACAGGTCTCCATGATGTTTCCAGCTGTGATGGGTGTCTGATCCCTTCAGAAAAACAAACAAAAACAAACCCTTACATGGGTAGAAAGCTGTGTAAGTCTTCAAGTCTTCCAGGCCCAAGGTTCATCTTCAATGAAACCAGATAAGGAATAGACCCTGGGACAGGCTTCAGCTGGCACTGAAATTGGTGACCTAGGCTAGGACTGGGGTGTGGCCGCACGTGGTTCATCTAAGTGCTGCAGGGCCAAGTGGTCCAGACTAACATTCTGTCAGGGAAAGATGCTCTGGCCAGACAGGAACTCAGAAGACACACACAGGAAGCCTGTCCAAAATCAGGCCATAGGGCAACTAGTCAGCCTCAGAACTGCTGTTAGCCCAGACGCCCCTTGTGGGCAGGCCCTAAGCTGGTGCCTGGAGAATTCAATTCTTCACCTCACGAATGCCCAACCGTAAGGGAGCTCCAGAAAGGGGGGTGGGGGGTGGGGGGAGTTGTCTCTGGGCTGGAGGTGGAGCCAACCCAGTACTAGTTTGGCTTTAAGTGCCTAGAGACAAGGAGACCGGGATGCCTCGCTCGCGCTCCCTCCCGCCTGGAAGACCAGCAAGTTAAAAATGCCACTATTTGCATGAGCCCGCCTCTCCCCGCCCCTCCCGGGTGGCCGCCTGGGCTGACTATTTAAACCCGGGTCCCGGAGGTGGGCCGGCGGTCCGCGGTCCTGCCTCGCGCCTTCCTAAGCAGTGCTGCGTCCAGAGCGCGAGCTAGCCAGAGGCGACAGTGCGGCCACTCGGCCGTGCGGTGACTGCGGCCACCTGCCGGAGCCCCCTGGCCCGCCCTCAGATCCCGGCGATGCGCCGCGGCGCCGCATGGGCGCTGCTGCTGGCCGCAGCCCTGGGGCTCGGGGCGCGCGGGGTGCTCGCTGCGGTGGCCCTCGCCGACTTCTACCCGTTCGGCACGAAGCGCGGCGACGCCGTCACCCCAAAGCAGGACGACGGCGGCTCAGGGCTGCAGCCCCTCTCGGTGCCCTTCCCGTTCTTCGGCGCCGAGCACTCCGGACTCTACGTGAGTAACCCCGAGCTCGAGGGGGCTCCGGGGAGGGCGCCACTGCCCTCCGCCCCAACTCCCGCGGCTGCTGCGGCCAGCAACTTGGCACCGCGGCAGCCAGAGGTGGAATGAGGACAGCGCTTCCTCCCTCCCGCCGCCAGGGCCGGACAGCGGCTGGCTGGAGAGGCGTGGGCAGGGCGGGGCGAGCAGCCGCCAGGGCACCTAGGCGACAGCCAGGCCAGCGGAGCGCGGCGCGCCCCTGCGGCTCATGGCTCGACCTGTTGGGACGTTGGCAGAGTTCGTTCGCCAGGCATCCGCAGAGCTACTGACCCCCCAGTACCAAGTAGGGACCCTCGCTCCTGCTCCTTCACAGAGAGCTATGTGGCAGTGGGCACATGGCCTCTGGCCAGGTTCCCCAGTGGGGGCACCTGGCTTGTGATGGTCTCAGCCCTCTCTAGGCCACTTCAACTTCACCCAAGGCCCAGGGCCAGAAGGAATTCTGGCGTGACTTGCTCAGTTGTAGAAGACCTGCGCTGGGCAGGGCTGGCAGCTAGGGGCAGTATGGAGGAGGGGTTTATGCCTCGCTCCCATTCTTAGTCCAGAGGTTGGCCACCCAGCCTCAGACCCTCTAAACAGGACGCCCAAAGGTAATTCCTCTCCCCCACCCCTAGACACGAGTGTCAGTGGATGACAAAGCATGAGTGCCGGTCTCAATGTTCCCAGGGTCCGACCCTGAGCAGATCACTTGTGCACAGCCCTGACATCTCCAGAATCACCAGATCTGCTTAGAAATGTCTGAGCCAACTTGATCTATAGTTAAAACACCATCTTCTTAACCATAGCCTCTGCCACATCCAGTGCCAGTCACTATTAGAACTACTGTCTCCACTATTAGTACCACCATTGGCCCGCTCACCTCTGCCATAAGCACTGCCTCTTTTAGCCCAATAGCGCCATCCCTGCCATCCTGAACGCTGCCTCCATCACCAGCCACATAGTCTGCATCCTCATCCTCCTGACATGAACCACTGTCCACCGGCCTGTCCACCTCTACCACCACCATCTCCAAAACCCCGCTCCCCACAGTTACCAGCAAAATCCACACAAGTCCATCACTGTGGCACTCCACAGCCTGGTGGCTGACTTCCCGTACCCACTCAGAATGGCCTCCTCACCTTGGTGGCGGTATCTGGTGACATGACCAGGGAGGGCATGGAGAGAGAGGAGAGGCAACCATCCCTGAAAATCCCGCTGGCCTGGGACTTGGCAGAGGGAAGACTTCTGCAAGTAAGCTGTAGGCAGGAAGAGCCGTGCTCTGGGTCTGCCCAGCAGGAAGAGGCCTGTATATCTCAGGAATGTGAGGACTCATCCGAACAGTTCTGTCAATATGTTCTTTAAGCATTCTGGCCAGCCTTGAATTTTCCACTGCCAGGTCGCAGGTGAAAATATTATTGAAATGGCTGACCCTCTTAACATGAGCAACCAGCCTCTGGCTCCTAAGAAAACACACGCCCTCCCAGAGCCTCTCCCTGAAACATACTCTTTAGAAAACACTCGCTGATGTGGACATGGTGTGCACAGTGTACCTCGCCTTCCCCTTTGCTCAGTGGGAAAGAAAACGGAATTCTTCAGGAAGCCGTGCCCATATATCTACCCTGAAACAACACTTGGGGCTTGTGGGAAGGTGACTGTCACGGCTATGTGGAGAAAAGGAGTCCTTGACTCCAGAGCAGGGTGTGTGCTGTGTCCCCAGACCCCTCAGGCTGAGACGATGTCCCTGCTCTGGCTCTTATCCAACTCCACATAGTGAGGTATGGCATCAGCATCTCTCCATGCCCTCACAGCTTGGTTGAGAGAAGACTTCTTGAAGGAATAGGTGAAAGGATGCATGCCCTGTTTTTCTGTGTTCCCCACACCCCAGTGGAGGAAATCAGAAGTGCTCTGCATGAGACTGGCACTTCTTGAATCTTCCTTAGAGAAGCGCAGACATGTTCACAGCATGACAGCTCTACCTTGAGGGTGGCCCCTATCTAGAAAGGCCCTTACATCCTGCTTCCTCCTTGTGCCATAGTAGGTGGCCCTGAAATTGCTGAGCGCACACGTTGTTGCTGAGGTTTTGAACACAGGTAAGATGCTCTGGGTGGTTTGGAGTACTTCCCACCACCTGCTGGCTGGAAATTTTACTGCCAGATTCTTCATAAAGATTGAAGCCGCAGTGTGGCCTGCCTGTCAGCTTCTCTTCCTTTATTATCAGAAAAGGGGGTTCCACGTGAGCCATGTCCTTCAGGGTGCTGGGCGCCTACAAGGGCCAGGAGTCTGTTAAAGTGGTACAGTGGCTGAGGTGTAATCAGATGTCTCCTAGTTGTGTATCCAACCTGAGTTGGGTGAAGGGGCCAACAGGGTGGTGGCACTCTGGAAGGCCATCTCCACCCATCCTCCGAGTGGCTCCTCCAGACATGTTAAAGCTCATGCACCCTGATCTTCCCTGACCATTGCACCCAGGAAACTACTTACTACACTGGTCTTTGGGGCCAGTCCATGAAATGTAGAGCCTGGAGTGAGAAAACAGCGAGAATTTAAGGGTCCGAGAGCGGAGCCCGAAGGTAAGAAGGACTGTAAATAGTGAGCTTGACTTGAACTCTTGCTGACCAGAAGATCAGTGCTCACGCCCTTGAGGCAAGGCTTGCTTTCACACCATCGGATGAGCTGGCCTTCCTGCCCTTAGAGCACAGTCCAGCTCTGCCCTTCAGACCCCGGCCCCAGAGCAGCTTCGCTCTGCCCTTCAGACCCCGGCCCCAGAGCAGCTTCGCTCTGCCCTTCAGACCCCGGCCCAGAGCAGCTTTGCTCTGCCCTTCAGACCCCGGCCCCAGAGCAGCTTCGTTCATGTTTTTACTCTGCGGACCGCTTTGTCAAATTTGCCTTGTTATTCCTCTCGTGAGCCTTGGTTTAGCTCCGGCCGAGTGGACAGGGATTTCTCCTTCTGTCTGGGCTTACTTGTACTTGGGCCTGGGTCTCAGTGGGTCACTGCGTGTGTCAGAGAGGATTTTCTAGCTGGCCAGAGCTGGTAGCCCGACGTCCTATACACTGAGGGCTAGACTTGGGAAAGTAGAACCAGTCCGCAAGTGAGAAGTGCAGATGAGGACACTGAACTGAGGATTCAGACTAATAGCCCGTGGATTTGTGTGTCCAGCTGCCTTCTTATGTGCCCTCATAGTGGACCCAAACTGAAGTCCTGTTTCCTCCCTCGACCACTCCTCAGAATCTGCACTCACCACGGTCCAGGCTCTGTCCCCTGCAAGTGTGCCTGCACTGGATGCCCAGCTCCTGGCCTTCCTTGCTGTCTGCCCTCTCTACTTGTAGACACACCCAGAGCTGAGAGCATCAGTGTAACTCTGTGTCTCTTCCCCTTCCCACACTTGCCTGGTACCTCTAAGAGGCCTTTCCTGAACGGGCCCCTCACTGCCAAGCCTCTTTACTTCTCTGAATGTGGCTCTGACGCTTGTCTTGTGACTAAGATGTGAACCCCCTAAAGGCCCAGGACCGCAGGAGAAGGGGTGTAAAGATGGACAGTACACACAGCTGCAGCCCGGCTAGGGCAGGCACAACTTCTTGTTCTGGTTTCCAAAACTGTCACAGCACCGTGCTAACTGTGGCCTTGACTCTCTCTCTGGTAAGGGCAAAAGGGTGTGAGGTTGGATGTTTTCAATCCGGTCTGGCAGTCTCTCCTTTTTAATTGAAGCATTTGTACTGTTTACATTTGATATGGTTACCGGTATGGCTGACTTAACTTCCTGATTTACTATTTACATGTGAAATTAATTACTTTTCTCCTCCAGTAGCATTTAAAGTAGCTTTCCAGTACTAGTCAGTGGGGGTGAAGCTCCTAGTTGGGCACCAGCTCGATTTCTCCCATGTTCAATGATGTAAGTTTTGTGTTCAGCAATAGGACCTTACCAGCAATTATGGTCAGTAACCAATAGCTTTAGCCTGTAATGTCGGGGAAGCGTATGGGACCCCTTTGGCCACCATTCTGTCTTCAAATACCACTGCACTCCTTCCAGTTCAATGTCAGGACCTTACAGTAGTATCCATCTATTTCCCCATGCTGCTTCATGCTGTTGCCACAGCTTCACACAGGTAATTATCCCAAATAATACACTGTTAATATTTTGCTGTAAACAGCCCATTGTCATGTAAAGAGATGTAAAAATTAGATGGTCTTTTCTGTTTACCCAGGTTTGCCATTTCTGGACTTCATTCCTCATGTAGAAGTGGCTTCCCATTTCACACTATTCCAGCAAGACTTCCTGTAACATTTCTTGAAGTAGTCGCTTGATGAGCGTTCATTGTTGTGTCTGAGAAACGTATCGATTGACCTTCATTTTGAAAACTGTGTCTGCAGCGTGGATGTAGAGTTGTGGGTTGGACGCTCCAGTTTCAAAGGAAGTGTTCCACTGGCTCTGCATGTGCGCAGTTCCTAACAGGATGTCTCCTGCCATTCTCGTACGGCTAGACGGGGTCTGATGTGTCTTCTTCACTTGGACTGCAAGATTTCCCTTTTGCCCCTGCTTTCCAGAGGTTTGGTTCTCGGGTGTGTTATTGTGGCATTTTAAAGTAGTTCTTCTGCCCAAGGTTCATAAATACTTCCAGCCTGTGGTTATATAGTTTCCATGACATTTGAGAAACTTCTCGGCTATCTTCAAGTCATTCTGGTTCTTGGCTGCCCTCCTTTGAAGACTCATCGTGTGCACACCCTACTGTGTGCAGCTGACCCAGAGCTCCCGAAATGTCCCTCTGTTGTGTTGTTAGTCCCTTCCTCTAGGCCCTTTACTTTCAGTATTTCTTTTTTTATTACACTTTATTGATTTGGGGAAAGGGGTGCGTGTATGAAGGCCAAAGGACAATTTACAGGAGCTGGTTCTCTCCTTCCACTGTGTGGGTTTCAGGCATTGAATTCAGGTAGCCAGGTTTGGAGGTAAACACCTACTGAGCCATCTCATTGGCCTGATTTGGGGTGTTTCTTTTCTTTTCTTTTTTTTCATTTTTCTGTTTTATTTTTTCTTCCTTATATTGAAAATAGATTATTTCCTCATATCACAACATATTATACCCTGATTATGGCTTTTCCCTCCCCCTATTCCTCCCAATTCCTCCCCATCTCCCCTCCCAAAGGACTCACTCTCTTTCTGTATCTCATTAGGAGAAAACGGGCTTTTAAGAGATACTAATAAAATGTAACAAGATAAATTTAAAAGCCATCACATGAAGCTGGATAAGGAAGACCAACAGAAGGAAAAGGGCCCAAGAGGAAAGCACGAGAATCAGAGACCCACTCATTCTCACACTTCAGAGTCTCATAATGAGATTCTGTATTGGTGGGTCTCTGTATGTGTCCCCATCTTCTGCAGAAGGAAGCTCCTTTGTTGCTGGCTGAGAAAGGCACTGATCTATGAGTATAACAGAATATCATTAGGAGTCATTTTACCACTACAATTTTTTTAAACCAGTATTATTTTGTTTTATTCTAGGTCCCTGTATATCTAGTCTCTGGTTCTTGGTAACCCAAGCAGTGCTGGGTTTGGGCTCCATCTCACTGGGCTTTAAGTCAAATCAGATATTGGTTGGTTACTCCCACAAGGTTTGTGCCACCATTGCCCTAGCGTATCTTGAAGACAGGACACCATTGTGGATCAAAGGGTTTGTGGCTGGCTTGATGTTTATGTTTCTCCATTGGTAGCATGCACATTATCTTCCTGTAACAGACACTAGCATGTAGAGGTGAAGGCTCTATGTAGGCACCAGCTCAACCTCTCTGTGTTCAGTGAGTTGTGTAGATGTTGTCTTCAACAATGGGGCCTTGCTGTCAGCTTGAGGAGAGCATCGTATTGTCTTGGCAACAGCCTGTGTTGTTTGGGGATTCCCATGTTGGCCAAAAACTCAATTAGATGTGACCCAATCCCAGGACTGGAAGCTTCATTTGGTGATAAGAGATGGCCTCCTGTGATCCTGTCTCTCCCATTATTTGCAATTTCATTTAGATCACCTTCGTGTGTGTGTGTGTGTGTGTGTGTGTGTGTGTGTGTGTGTGTGTGTGTGTGTAGACCAGAGTGAACCCTTGGCATCTTCCTCAATCCTTCTTCACTTTGGTTTTTGAGACAAGGTCTCTCACTAGCCTGGAGCTCACGACTTCAACTAGATTGGCTGGTCAGGGAGTGCTGGCCAGGGATTCAGCCATCCCTTCTTCGCCAGCCCTGGGATTGCAGTGTGAGCCACCACACTCTGCCCTGTTACGTGTGATCTACGGCTCCCACTCAAGTCTTTATGATTGTGCAGCAAGCACTTTACCAAGTGAGCCATCTCCTAGGCCTCCGCTGTTTTCTTTTTTTACTAATAGAAGTTTTATTTGGATTGTTTCTGCATCTTTTATTTCTCTTTTTCTTCCATTGATGTGTTATATTTACAGTGGCTGCTTCGGTACTGATTTTAGAAAGTAGTTTTAATGAAGGACTTTGACTCTCTCTATATATATATGCCTGCAAAACAAACTAAAAAGAATGGTAAACAAACACTGAATTCCGAATGTAGTTTTGTTTTTCACAGTGGTATGTGTTTGTAACTCTGAAACTAATGAATGAAAGAGTAATTATATTACAGAGAATAATGTCAGTGTCCTGCTTTCTTTCTGTTACTGTGATGAAACACTAACAACAACAACAACAAAAAAAAAACAACTTAGAAGAAGAAGGAAGGATTTATTTAGCTTGTGTTTCCAAGTCACAATCCATCATTAAGGGCCATCTGGGCAAGAGCGATGGAGAAATGCCATTTGCTGGCTCACCCTCCAGCTTACTTGCTTGCAAACTCACGCCTAGCTAGCTTTATTACACAGGCAGGACCACCTGCCTTGGTGTGGTTCCGCCCACGTGAGGCTGCGCCTTCCTGCATCAATTAGTAATCAAGATGATCATCTACACCTGTGGCCACAGGCCTGCGGAGTCTAGGTAATTCCTCAATCAGGGCTTTCCTCTCAGATGACTCTGGGCTGTGTCAAGTTGACAAAGCTAAGCAGGACAGTGAGCATCGCTGTTAGAGGTGACAACTGCAGATTCAGGGAGGAGGAAGCACAAAACGAGGTGTGGCTTTGTGTTGGGTTTGAATTGGGCGGATCGTTTTAAACTTACAGTACCTACATCTCTGTGTATACTGTGAGAATGGATTCAGACGTGGTTATATGTGCACGACATGTGTACATATGCATTTACAGTCGTGTCAGAAATAGTCCCCTGGGGTGATAATAGAAAATTCCCATCACCCAGGCGCATCACGATGACTTAGTGCAACACATTACTGGTGTGCTTGTGGTGATGAAACGTGTCTACACGGCTGGTCATGAAGTCAGGCTGCCTGGCCAGCAAGCCCTGGAAATCTGGTCTCTACGTCCCCATTGCTGGGATGACAAGCTATTGGTGGAAGTATTAAGGCCACTCCACGCAGTTAAAAGGGAGGTTTATTTTGTTCGGTAACTCACAAGCGAAGGGATGGATTACAGGGTCCGGGAAAGATGTAGCGCAGTCCAGCGGTGTTCTCTGGAGAACTCTGCTCTCTGCTCGGTCTGCCTCCAGCGTCCAGGATCCAGGTCTCAGGTCTTAGGCCCTCCTGTCTCGCCCCTCCTCCCTTCGTAGGCGTGACAGTTACTGGAAGCCTCAATGGGGGTAGTACTTCCAGGACAAAACTGGAACAGCTACCCGCTACAACAAGCTTACCATCATACCTGGGTTTTTAATGTGAGTTCTGAGGACCAAACTCATGTCCTTGTGCTTTTGAAGCAGGACTGAGCAAGCCATCTTCCCAGCCTGACGTGTGTGTGTGTGTGTGTGTGTGTGTGTGTGTGTGTGTGTGTGTGTGTGTATGTGTGTGTGTGTGTGTGTGTGTATACATGCTTCTTTACAAAATCAGGGCAAACTATTTGCTCAACCAGCCTCCCATTATTAAGCACCCACTGTATACAACCACTGCCCTGCCCCCTTGCACTTGGGACCCAGCACATGCTCATGTCTCGTAAAGGCTCTGCTGACCTGTTTGGGAGTACAGAGAGAGAATGGGGCAGCTTCTAGGTAGATCCCTGACCCTAAACTTCCACACCAAGGTCAGCCCAGGCCACATGTCCTCTGAGCTTGCACAGAGCTTGTCAAGGGTCAGACATAGCCCCTCAGGTCCCTGAGACTGGGCAAACATCTGCCACCTGTACTTGAGGAGCAGGCACAGGAGCTGTAGAGGCCCACTGGGGATGAGATCCCAGAGGAAGGACCACTGCATCCAGACATCCAGCTGGTGGGATGAGGGTCCCAGCTCTGTGAGGGAAGGAGGAGGCCACAGGCTTGGCCTGGAAATTCTACCTTTGACATGGACGCCGCAGCACTGCTGGAAAGCCATAAAGGCCCAAGGTCTCAAGAGAGCCCAGGAGACAGTGGCCTAGTCGGGGATGGACTCAAAAGATGGTTTGGACACCAGGTGAGATACAGTCATTACTCTAACCGTGGACAGACTGCAAGAGGAAGGATGCACCCCTCCCAACCTGAGCACAGGCGGCCGCTCAAGTGACCCCTCCTCCTGGACATTATCCTAACTGTCCCTAGTGATCCTCCTGCCCCTCTCACAACCTCCTGTAGAGCTCCGTGATGCCTAACCCTGTCCCAACGAGCTTTGCCAGAGCAGCCCTTCCCTCCATGGCTGAGAAGAAAGGATGCTGGCACAGCAGCCCTGCCCACCTGCTGCCCAGGACACCAGCCCCCACTGTGCCTGTAGAAGGAATCTCAACTGCCCGGAAAGCCGCCAGGAAATGAAAGACATGCCTGCAGTCATCAAAACAAGTGTTAGAAGCCTGGGGTCAGGAGAGCTTTGTTATTTGGGTTGGGAGAGAGAAGTCCAAGCTGGAGGGAACCCAGGTGATGCCCTCTCTAATCTGATGCTTGCAAAACTGGAGCCTCTCTGCTAAGTAAGCTGGAGCCCCCATCCAAAGCAGCCTCTGGTCTTGGACTCCAGGGTGTTGTCCCAGGCTCAAGCCACATTGCACTCAGTCTCTCAGGCCATTTCCACGTTCCTGACTTCAAACAAGTCGGAAATGCCAACAGCCCGGCCTCTCCGCTTCCTCCAGCCAGGGCTGCCTTCCTGCAGGAGCAGAAAGGGGGAAATGGGGGTGGGAGGGAGGCAACAGGAGAGTGTGGGCATGCAGGCATGTAGGCAGCCCCACACCATCCAGGATGCTCCGCCTCCTCCACCTCCTGCTGTGTTCATGGTTCCTCCTGCTTCCTGAGACCTCCCAGCCTCCCAAAGCAGCTGGACAGCTGGGCAGCTGACCAGGAATCGTCCCGGGAATCTCAGGCTGCCCCGCCAGAGCCTGGTCCTGGCAAGGCTAGCTACAGTTAAGGAGGAAAGAGCATCTCTGGGAAGCAGGGACCATCTTCACTCGCCTCTGTCCACTGCAGACTTTACTAGCAATCATTCTGAAAGGTCCTCCTGTGACCTCTATCACCCACCCTGGACTGTGACATCCATGTGGCGGCCTTGTTTATCTCAGCAACAGGTGCTCAGCCTGAAGGGAAGACAGTGTTCCTGAACTGGCCCAAATGCTGCAGGTCCCAGAGGAGACCTGGGAGTGGCCACAGGAAGGCCCTGCATGCCTAACTTTCGGGGAAGGGCTGGGGAAGGCCATGGTTAGGAACCAAGGCCAGGCATATAGCATCCTCAGCCTGCAGATCCCTAGAGAAAGTGTCCCCCTCCTTACCCAGGGTGGCAGCCTTCCTGAGGATCCAGCATTTCTACAAGTGTCTAGATGAGTATCAACGTGGCCCCTCTTGGGACAACATCTGGACTCATGATCAGGTTTTTGAGGAGCCAGTGAGGAGCCAGTGGCTGAGCAGCTGACTGGAAGTAATCTCTGAAGCCAGGACAGGGATTAAACACGATTATTCATGTAGAAATGCCTGGCATCCACGGTTCCCAGGGGCATCAATCAGGGACTCAAGTCTCATTCATCCTCCTTGGTTTCCACACTGCACTGTATGTTTCACAACGTGGTATTGCAAGTACAGACAAACTATAATGAACTTGACATCTGGGAAGATGCAGCATCTCTCAGGGCCTGAAGGAGAGGGCTGCCAATGACTCCCTAGACCTCTGGCCTGGGCCTTGCACACCTCCACAAGAGATTCACGGATCCCATCTAGAGAAAGGAAGCCCATGAAGCTCTGCCCAGGAAAGGGAGCTTGCCAGCCCAACATCTGGGCCCAGTACCTGCTTTGCTGTGGTCCTGGCATTGCCCTGTCCTGGCAGGGGAACAGGGCCAGCTTGTTCTGCCTCCTTCCTGGACCCCCAGCTCTGGGCCTACTCCTACCCAACCCTGAGAAGAAGAGCAGCAGCAGTCTGGGGTGGAGCAGAGGAGACCTCAAAGGCCTCTTCTCTACACATGGCACACCTCTCACTCTAAGGCAGGAAGGAAAACTAGAGCACTTAGGTAACTATTGCCTAGAGACTAAAATGCCATTTCAGCCGCCCCTTGTCATTCCCCCACTCCACTCTCCATGTCTTATAGCCGTACTTCTACTCTCTGTTCTGTGAGTTCAGTGTTTTTAGATTCCACACATGGGATCGTATAGTATTTGCCTTTCTGTATCTGGCTTATTTCACTTACCATGGTGTCATCCAGGCTCAGCCATGTTGTTGCAAATGGGAGATTTCTTTCTTCTACAGCTGAGAAGTATTCCAGCGTGTGTGTGCATATGTATGTGCTTGTGTATATGTACGTGTGGATGCACATGCATATATATTCATGGGTGTGCATTCACGGGTGTGTGTGAGCATATGTGGGGGAGTGCATACTCTGTGGACGTGTGTGGGTGTGCACGGTGGTAAAGGCACTTGCTGACGAGCCTGACGACTTCAGTTCATTCCCTGGGACCCATATTATAGAAGGAGAGAACCAACACCCACAAGTTGTCCACTGACCTCTACATAGGGAGCTGGAGAGATGGCTTAGTGCTTAAGAGCACTGGCTGCTCTTCCAGAAGACCTGGGTTCAATTCCCCAACACCCACATGGCAGCTCACAACTGTCTGTAACTCCAGTTCCAGGGGATCTGACACCCTCACACCAATGCACATGAAATAAAACATTTAAAAAATTAAAAAATAAGGTGGAGGGCAATATAGGGAGAAACTCAATGTTCTTCTCTGGCCTCTGCAGGTACATACATATGTGCACATACACGCACACACACACAAGAGAAAAACCAAGACCATTTTGAGAACACAAGTTAGAAGGACATGCTCTAACGCACATTAAAACTTACCATGATGGAGAAAGCCCAGGAGGCCTCCACACTACACAAAGAACTAAGGAAGGCTGAAAGCTGGAGAAACAGTCTTCCCTCAGGGAAGAGCACACCAGCTGATTATCCAATACCAAATAGTCAGCCCTGAAAACATACATACGAGTAACATTATAGGGGCTGAGCAGATCGTATTTGAAGTATTTAGAAATATTTTTGTGTATACATATATGTATGTAACAACAATTGATGAAAAAGAGAAGCCATTAATTTGAAAGAGAGCAAGGAAGGGTATAGAGGAGGGCTTGGAAGGAGGGAAAGGAAGGGAGAAATGATGTAATTATAATCTCAAAAAATAAAAGAAATAACTTTTAAAAAATCTTCTCATGAGACCTCCATGCCCAGAAGTACCGGTGCAGTATCAGATAAATGACATGGACCCCGAACCTGGACCTCTCCATGACAGGGGGCCCGAACCCGGATCTCTCTGTGACAGGGGGCCTGTGCCTGGAGCTCTTCATTTCTGATAGGCTGGCCGGCCAGTGAGCTTTTGAGATCTGCCCCTAGGATTGCAGATACTCATGGCCATACCCAGCTTTTTTGTGTGTACTGGGGATTTTCTCCTTCAACTGTAATTTAAATTGATGAAAATTAGTTTAATCTTAAATTAGTTCCTAATATAAGTCACACCTCATCTTCCTAACAAAACCTCACTTGATTACCATGAGTAATTTATCCCACTTACATATTTCCAGACTCAGACGATTACATGTGTGATGCTCTCAGCAACTGTCCATCCGGAACAGGTCACGTGAGCCTCATAAAGAGAGCTCTGTCTGCACTTCTTTACTGAGTGTCTGGGGACAACATGAAGGCCCAAGTAGATGCCTCACACATCGTGGGTTTGCTCTCTTAGCTTAGGAGCTTGGCTCTTACAGTGAGCCTACTCTTCATTCCCAAGAGGACAATATTTCATCTCTCAAGGCTGAGCTCGGCAAACACAATCCAAGGAAATGGCCTTGCTGATAGCCGACAGGGACTGGCATTCTTGTTTCTTGTGGTGATATATTGTGTACCCTAATAAATTTGCCTGAAGATCAGAGAACAGAAGAAGCCACTAGATTAAATATAGATGCCAAGCAGTGGTGGCACACACTTTTAATCCTAGCACTCAGGAGGCAGAAATCCATCTGGATCTCTGTAAGTTCAAAGCCACTCTGGACTACATGAGATTGACTCAGTCTAGGAGAGAAACAGAGCCAGGCAGTGGTGGCACACGCCTTTAATCTCAATACTTGGGAGTCACACACCTTTAATCCCAGCACTAGGAAAGTTGAGACAGGAAATGATATGGGTGGGCAGAGAAAGGTATATAAGGCATGAGGAGACAGGAACTAAAGTCTTTCAGCTGAGGAAAGTTTTTCAGACTGAGGAGTCCTAGAGATAAGAGGTGGCTTGTTCCTTTGTCTCTCTGATCTTTCAGCATTTACACCAATATCAGGCTCTGGGTTTTTTATTAAAAAGACCATTTAGCAATTCGTGTTACAGTTTCTGGCAAAAACAAACAAACAAACAAAAAAAACCCTAGGCTCAGGGCCATAGTGAATGCTCCCCCGTCAGGCTACCTCCTCGGCCCACATGTTCTTGGCCAAACATTTTACCAGAGAACATTCTGAAATGCCCCACCATGGTCATGAAGTGGCCTGTTTCCATTTGCCATCTCATCTCCTGATGGCCCGGTAGGAAGGTTCAGCTGTGAAGCCCTTACATCTGCCTGAGCAGTGTGAACTGACGCCTGCCTCTAGTGACCCGTTTGCCCTGTGGTCCATTTGATCTGATGATAATAGGACCATGCCAGCTTTCCCTTGGTCACGTCTGGACAGTTTATCTTCCCACCGGAAGCTTTAATTCACTTTAACCTCCTGTGTGGCTGGCACAGATGTCTTCCTCTCTGTCTCTCACGTCCTTTGTTCCATCTGGCTGACAATTGATTGCATCCCTGCCTCCTTACTTACTGTTTGTTCTATCTGTTCCATCCTTATTATTTTTTTCACCATATTTTGAGTATTTTAACTACCCCTTAACGTCTTATCTCTCCTCATCAAGGATGTGCAGTTTCTGTGCTCTCAGAGATTCTCCAGATGGTACAATGTAACACATCAGGGGTCATTAACAGGCCCCACTTAACGTTACTCCGCCTTGGAACAGCTGTGGCCTGAGGGTGCCTTTCCCAGTCCGTCTGCTTTTATTGTCTTGAGTTTTAATTTGTAGATTTTCCTCACTAGTCCTTTAACTATAGTGTTCCTTTGGGTCGTTGTCCACTTGGATTTATGCTCTAGCTTCTCCCTTCTTTCCTTCTTGAATCTCTGACCTTACATTCCCTGTCAACTTGAAGGTGACCCACATTCTTTTTTTTTTTTCAAGACAGGGTTTCTCTGTGTAGCTTTGCGCCTTTCCTGGAACTCGCTCTGTAGACCAGGCTGGCCTCGAACTCACAGAGATCCGCCTGGCTCTGCCTCCCGAGTGCTGGGATTAAAGGCGTGCGCCACCACCGCCCGGCCAAGGAGGGGTATGTGGATCCCTTGTAGAGCTCCTCCTTGGAGCAGCATGGGTACAAGTGGACATAGTGAGAAAATGTACTTCTAGGCTAGTGAGGTGGCTCTCAGGAGTAAAGGTATCTGGCACCAAGCCTCACTTGTTTGAGTTTAGTCTGCTGGGCTCATATAGTGGAAGGAGAGAACCAACTCCAGAAAGCTGTCCTCTGTTTTCTATATGTATGCTGTGGCCCGGCTGGCTCACCTTCTTTAGGTCTGGGTCTGTATTTATGTGCAGCATGTTACTGCTTGTGTGAATTGCCTTCACTTAGTGTCAGTCTGTTGGGGCTGCTGTCTTCTGGTGCACGGGAAGAGCTCCCCTTGCTCTCCGGCTTCCATGGTTTCCGTGAGGAGCCAACTGTGGCGCCTGAGCCTCTCCTGATGTACCGGCTCTTCTTTCAGAATGGCTTCCCGCAGCTAGCTGCTACTTTCGCAGCACTGGTTCAGTGTGGCTTGAGTTTTGTCTTTCCAGCTAGTTAGTCCCTGAGGTTACTGGATGTACAGCTCCATGCCCTTCAGCGGTCCTGGATGGCTCTCCCACTGCCCTCCCTTTCCTTCTCTCTGCTGCTCGTGCTGATTCTCTCGTGTCTCTCACCTTTATTCTGATCCCTCCATCTTGTTTCCCTGTTCCCCATTCCAGGCGGTTTCTCCATCCTGTCTCCCTGTTCCCCATTCCAGGCGGTTTCTCCATCTTGTCCTCCCTGTTCCCAATTCCAGGCGGTTTCTCCATCTTGTCCTCCCTGTTCCCAATTCCAGGCGGTTTCTCCATCTTGTCTCCCTGTTCCCCATCCCAGGCAGTTTCTTAACTGGCCTGCCTATGGTTTCCATCCACTGCTTTTCTGTAATTGCATCAAATCCATTCTGAAATCTTATTACTTTGTTATATGTATTTGATTCCTTGTTCTATTTTGCCTTTGGAAATACCATCAAGATTTTTTTTATCACAACCATTTTCTCCCAGTCTTTTATGGTAATAAAATATACATCTTCAATTTTAGGTATAAACAGTTCGGTGGTGTTGAAGTGCTTTTAATTGCTGTGTTGACCATTACCATCTGTCATGCTCTTCCGTGGCTTGGGTCCCATGACCCTGACTAGGGAGAAGGTACTGAAGCAAGGACAGATACACAGACGCTCGTACAGCGAGCTGGGGTCATGTGGCTTGGGTTATCTGATGGGGAAGCTCAGCATGTCTATTATATACAGTTGAAAGGGGAGCCGAGGTTAGTGTATACAGCCGAACAGGAGGCAGGCTTAGTTAATCTTAGTTAAGGAGGTAGGAGCAGTCTCCGTAGGGGAGCTGTCTTCAGGCTGTAAATATCTAGAGGGAGAAAACTATGATGGACCTTTTCTGCACACATTGTCAATACTGGTACTCAGACCCGAGGAAGGCTTTGCTACCCCCGTGGGTCCGAGGCCTCAGGGTCCTAGACATGGCTGCGCCCATGCCAGCAACACACATTCACTCAGGACACCGTTAATTCCTCCGATAGCTACCATCCATCCAAACAACCCTTTGTATCTTCCAAAACTGAGACGCTATACTGATGAAGTAACAGCTCCCCACCGCCCCTTCTTCAGCCCTGAAAACTACCAATCGTCCTTCCACCTCTGTGAGTTTAACGATCTGGAGGCTTTGTATAAATGAGTCGTGCAGTATTTGTCTTTTTATTTCACTCAGCAGGATGCCATTAAGTTTCATCTACATTATCACATGTCAAATGCTTTTCCTTTTAATAACGCCCCATTCTTTGTATGTGCTGTGTCGTCTTGTTTATACATTTGTTCATCAGGAGACACTTGGGTTGCTCCCAGTGTTTAGATATAAACGATGCCATACCATGCTAGTCCAGATCACCTCAGAATGAAGCCCGTGTATGACCGTGTACCATTGCCTAACACCCTATGAGGTCAGAGTTAAAGACAGTCCACCTGACTGCTGTGACAAAATGCCTTACACTGTGCTACTTGGAAGCAACAGGAATTAATGAACAGTCCCAGAGGCTGAGAAGTCCAAGGCACTAGAATCCGTAACTGGTGAAGCCCACCCTCTCGTTCATAGATGGGAGTCCTGCTGTTCTCACACGGCAGAAGGCACTCTGGGTTTCTTTCATAAGGGCATTGATTCCATTCATGAGATCTCTACGCTCATAACTACACCCTCAACTTAAACATTTTAACACATGGCAGGTAGTATTAGCCAAGTCTCAGAGGTGAGAAAACCAGAACGCAGAGAGGCAGGTTAAACTGTCTCAGGTTGCACAGCTAATGAGTTGCAGAGTTGGGGCCAGAGCCTCCTTGACCACCTGGAAGCCCAGACACACACACTCCAACTTGGCCATCACAGCCTTTCCAAGCCATACTGGCTCCTGGGCCCCCTGTTTACTGTCACACATTTGGGTCAATTCAAGAATGTTGACCCACCTCTCCAGAACCCTGGCTAGAGTATGCCTGGGTAGCACCCCAAGTCTGGTATATCAATAGGTCAGAGACTGGCCCCGAGTACACCACCTGCATGAGAGGATAGAACAGGACCACATGGCCCCATTTCAGGGGGCAGGGGCTGTCAGCCAACCTGGGATGCCTGCCTGAGCTGGATCGCTCTTAAAGGATGCTGGGGGTGGGGCAACGGAGATGCCACTGGGCTGACCAGCTTCTAAGGTACCCAGCCTGTACCCATCCTGGCTTTCTGCCTCACAGGTGAACAACAACGGGATCATCTCCTTCCTGAAGGAGGTCTCTCAGTTCACCCCCGTGGCCTTCCCCATCGCCAAAGACCGCTGTGTGGTGGCAGCCTTCTGGGCGGATGTGGACAACCGACGTGCAGGTGACGTCTACTACCGTGAGGCCACTGACCCAGCCATGCTGCAGAGAGCCACAGAGGACATCAGACAGTACTTCCCTGAGCTCCCGGACTTCTCTGCTACCTGGGTTTTTGTGGCCACCTGGTACCGAGTGACCTTCTTTGGAGGCAGCTCCTCTTCCCCCGTGAGTCCAGGTGGCTGTGTGGCCTGGGAGGGTGGCTGTGTGTGGCCTGGGAGGGAGGCTGTGTGGTTGGGACCCTGCCAAGGCAGGCCAGCTATAGGTGGTCTACACCCAAAAAAGAACTCTGGGCTTAAGATCATGTCACTTCTTAAATCACAGGGCCAGGGTGGAGGAGGACAGAGCCTCACCCTTCCAGGCCCAACACAGCACTTCTCATGTGGGAGCTGCACAGGATCCATGGTGCTAGGAGAAGTTCTGTTGGAACGGCTTGGTTCTCTAACAGTTCCAGGGTGGAGCAGCGTGGGGGAGGGTCTGCTCTAGGTGGGATATTTTTTTGGTTGGTTGGTTCTTGTAGGTTTGTTTTGTTAGAGACAGAGACAGAGAGGTGTACACACCCATATCTTCAAGTGTGCAAGCCTATGTATAGGCCAGAGGAAGACACTGGATGTCCTGTTCTGTGTCACTTTCTTCGTTATATCATCTACACAGGAGCAAACAGTAAACTTTGAGCTAGGCTAGCAGCCAACAAAACTCAAGCAATCCTCCTGTCTCCACCACCCCAGCACTGGAATTACAGGCTTATGTGCAGTCATGTCCCAATGTGTCCTAGGGTTGGATGTGCATCTTTACACTTGTGCAGCAAGTACTCGTACAGCTGAACCACTTGCACAACCCTTGATGGAGTAGGGTCCCATGAAACCTAGGTTGGCTTCAAACTCACGATGTAGCTGTGGATGACCCTCAATTCCCGATCCTCTCCCTCTCAGCCTCCAGAGTGCTGGGTCTACAGATACGTGCCACCATACCTGGCTGCTCTGTTTCACTCCCTGATAGTGGTAATCAACTAGATGGAGTGGCTGAGCCCTTTGTGTCTTTGGTGAGTGTGGTTGGCCGATGCTGCCCACCCAGACAGGTACTTTCCAGCACTTACTATACAAAGGCCTATTCTGGATACTAAGCCACATAGAAAGAGGCCCTGAGATGCAAGTGGCCTGTCAAAGCTGTTTATTCACACAATAAGGGCTTTTGTGAGGGCACCTTCTGGGTGGCAGGCAGTGTCCCAAGTACTGGGTGACAACCCTGGAGAGAACCAACAAGACAAGCCCACACTGTGGTGTAGCTAGAGTTTTCCTGCCTGGCCCACAGTCAGGACAAACTCTCTGACCTGCCAGTCCCACAGCTGCTCAGACCCAACCAAGTAAACACAGAGACTTATATTGCTTACAAACTGTATGGCCATACCAGGCTTCTTGCTAACTGTTCTTACAGCTTAAATTAATCCATTTCTGTAAATCTATGCCTTGCCATGTGGCTTGTGGCTTACCGGCATCTTCACATGCTGCTAGTCATGGCGGCGACTGGCAGTGTCTCCCTCCGCCTTCCTGTTATCTCAGTTCTCCTCTCTGTTAGTCCTGTCTATACTTCCTGCCTGGCCACTGGCCAATCAGTGTTTTATTTATTGAACAATCAGAGCAATTTGACATACAGACCATCCCACAGCACTGTGGGGCTTTCCCAGGCCCCTAACAAAGGCAGCAGGCATTGGGGTGTGCTCAGAAGTACAGTCTATTCAGGCAGCACCTGTTGGGGAGGTTCTTCAACACCGTGTGGATAGGGATGCTCTGTGCATCACGTCACCCCACAGCCCCACCACTTTGTGACCGTCACCCTTCCTGCCACCCACTCAAAGCATCATCATTTGTCTGTTGACTGTCTCTCCTGCCAAATTTTATATACGAATGATTCCTGTTCGGCTTTTTCATTGCTGACAATGATTGAAACAAGCTTAGACTGTGAGAGGGGCCCACGTACTACCAGCGCCATTCGAGATCCTGCTGTGACACACATCCCCAGAACAGTCTGCTGCCCTCTCAGAGTGTCCTACAGGTGTCCATTTGGAGGTGCCTGTTCCCTGCACCCCAGATAAGTGCTCTGTCCTCTTCCATCTTTGCTAACACTGCAGGCAAAACAAGGAATGCTTTTTTTTTTGGGTGGGGGGGTGAGACAGGGTTTCTCTGTGTAGTTTCGGTGCCTGTCCTAGACCTCACTCTGTAGACCAGGCTGGCCTCGAACTCACAGAGATCCTCCTGGCTCTGCCTCCCGAGTGCTGGGATTAAAGGTGTGCGCCACCACCACCTGGCCAAGGAATGCTTTTTTAAAATTTAGATATCTCTGGCTTCTACAGATGTTGAATTTTTTTCTCTAGTGTTATTGATATGGCATTATGTGATAATGTACTTATTCATACCTTCTGCCAATTTTTCTTAATACTTAGGGTCCTTTTTTTATTGTTCTAAGTTTTCCTGGATATGAAGGATATCAGCAGTCTTATCGCCATATATTATAAATGCATTTTTTGCTACTGTCTGCCAATCATTTTGATATCACAACACTTTTCCCACTCAGAGGCTTTTGTCTATAAGTATATTGATCTCTCTTTTGGTCTTTGCTATTACTAAATATCACAGAAGTCCTTCTCTGAGATGCAATGTGTACTGCCCAATGTTTTCTTCTAGGACTTCCATGATGTTTAAAACCAGACTTGATTTGGGATTTGTTCTCATGCATGGGGTGAAGCGGGGCAGGAGGCTAGCTTTGCCCTTTTTCAGTTTCCCATGTGTCCAAAGATTATTTCTTCACCCCAATCTGAAATGCTGTTTTGGGGGTTCACCGCTCGGGGATGGTCGTGGAGTTAAAGTCTATGAAAACCATAAAACCTAAGATTAGAAGCTGCTTTTCCTCTTTGTTTTTGTTCTTACCACACAGATTTTGTGGGTTTGACTAAGGGAGGGCACTCCAGCCTCTGCAGGAGCCTGAGCCCCTTGAGGCTGGGGACAGCGTCTGCTCCAGCTGTTCTGGCCTTGTCCCTTAACAGTGGGGTAGGCTGTAGGGATAGACAAAGCCACCATAGTCCTACCTTGCTTGGCTGTCCATTGGAAGGAGACAGGGCTTTTGATGTGGGACAGAGGGTGCAGCCAGCCACAGCTAACCCCCTCTCCTGGCAGGTCAACACGTTCCAAACAGTGCTCATCACCGATGGCCGGTTCTCCTTCACCATCTTCAACTATGAGTCCATCCTGTGGACCACGGGCACACACGCCAGCAGCGGGGGTGACGCTGTCGGCCTGGGAGGCATCGCAGCCCAGGTAAGCCAGAGCAGAAGGTGCCGTGGGGAGGAGGGGTAGGCCGATCTTCACTGTAGCAGATATCGGCTCCCTTCCAGGCCTATGCAGAGATCAGTCTGTGGCAGCCACAGTGACTCTGTGTCCCTCAGGCCTCTTGGTGCCCAGAACCACACAAAATTGCCTCTGGTACCTTTGTCCTTTCCTCCCTGATAAGGGTCTCTGTCCCCAATGTGTCAGGAAGGCTGTGCCCATCCCCGAACCATGCTCTTGCACTCACCTCCGGACCCCAACTTTCTCCTGGGGCGGCACTTCTCTTGGGCCTTAGGTGAGGCCTAGAGGCTGAGTGGGTGAGCGCTGGAAGCTAGGGAGCAGTCCAGCACCCTGCTTGACTGGAGGGACTGCTGAAGTCAACAGCCCCCGACATCTACAGTGTCCTCTCCTTACAAGGCCATCTCTCCACCATCCTTGACTTGGCCATCCTGAGAGAGAACTCAGTGACTGTAAGGAGACCTGCCTCCCTCTCTGCCCCCGCTCCCAGGCAGGTTTCAACGCAGGTGATGGGCACCGTTACTTCAACATCCCTGGGTCACGCACAGCAGACATGGCTGAGGTGGAGACCACCACCAACGTGGGCGTGCCCGGGCGCTGGGCGTTTAGAATCGATGATGCCCAGGTGCGCGTGGGGGGCTGCGGCCATACAAGTAAGAGGCTCAGGGAGGGGAGGGCTGAGGAACCCTGTGGCAGTAGGGGCGGGGCTCAGGGGCTAGAACCTATCCCCCACCTCCCTAAATCCCCACCCACCCTCCCTGCCCCACAGCCCATCCTGTCCCATGCCTCAGGTGACCTGGGTCTTCTGGGGAGAGGAGCAGAGCAGAGTTGCCCCTGCCTCCATCTCAGGGGTGAGGGCGGAGGGGACAGGGACCTCCATAGGCCTTATGGTAGTCACAAGCTAGAGCATAGCATGGTCCTTCTAGTCTAGCAGTATAAGCGGTCAGATGGCCCTGGTGCATACACTCGGGAACCCCAGCTCTACCACCATGTGGCCTCTAGAAGGTACCGCACCCAGAAACACCCTGTTCACCATGCGGAGGTGTCAAAGCCCTGGCTGACTGACTGACCTGCCAATCAGTAGAGACCTCCATCACAAACCCTCCTAAACCTGAGCTGAAGACAGGCCACTGCTAGGACCCACCCCACAAACTTGTTGATCATGTGGTTGAGGCCACAGGACAGGGTGCTTTTCCCTGGCACTGAGTCCCCTGAAGAGAACTCTGCTGGGTGACCACACAGAGCACCAGCAGGTCAGGGAGACCGTCCGGTGAAGGGCAGATGAGGACGAGTGTACTCAGGACATGCAAGGCTGGGGAGGGAGAAGCTGGCACACACTTGACGTGCCGGGTACATAGCAGGCCAGCCTGGGCAACCAAAGTTGAACTCCATGACATCCTGGCTCCAGAGCAGCAAGTGGAACACTTGAGAGGGCAGAACCCAGGCTGGAGAGATGGCTCAGCGGTTGAGAGCACTGGCTGCTCTTCCAGAGGACCCTGGTTCAATTCCCAGCACCCACACGGTGGCTCACAACTGTCTATAACTCCAAGATCTGACACAGACACACATGCAGGCAAAACACCAATGCACATAAAATAAAAATTAAAATTAAATTAAATTTAAAAAGCAGGCAGAACCCCAGGGCAGCCCCAGCCCTGCTCCTGGCCAGCAGTCAGCTCTGACACTAGGACTCTGGACAGTGGCATCTGAAGTGGTCCTGTGGGTGTTGCTTGCAGTGGGGGCTGGGAAGTCAGGTCCCTTGCCAAAGGCTGAGTGTTAGGTTCTGGTTGAGGAGCAAGGGGCACGTGTGGACAAACCACGCTTTTCAAGCTGCTGCAGCTCAGCTGGAGGGGGACTCTCAGAAGAGCGTCCAGCCATCAGGTGCCTTCCCATTTGTGGAGCACCACCCCCAGGTCCATGTGATAAGAAGGCACAGGAAACAGCTGCAGAGATGCCTTGGTACTGTGGTGCCTCTAGGAGCCAGGGATACAGCTATCCTGCTAGCCCAGGAGCAGTTGTGGGGTGTTATATAAACACGAGCTTGCTCAAAAGGGAGGACGGAGGGTGCCTGAGAGGCAGCACCTCACGCCTGGAAGTCTAACTCCTAAGCAAGCCCAGCTCTTCTTGCAGCCATGGCTGCAAGGGGCAGCCACATTTCAAGTAGACCAGGTGAGCACAGTGCTGCTAGATGATCCCAGTTGACAGAAAGGTAAGCTCCCTGATCAGAAGACACCCACAGTCTGAAGGGTGTGGTGATCACTGGTCCTCCCTGGAGTCCTCCTCCAAGTAACAGGCGATTGGAGTCCTTGAGACTTTCTGATCATCTGCCAATTTGTGATTAACCTCTTATTTCAGGAGCTCAGCCGGACCTTATAGAACTGGGTTTGGGGGTTGCTGAGGTCTCAGGGGAACCCCAGGAGGCCTTCCTAAGAGGCCTTTGCCATGATACACACTGGCTGTGACAACGGATGCCAGCTTCTCGCTTTACATGTGAGGAAACCAGGAGGGTGGCTGAGCAGCCCCAGAAGTGCCCGTGGCAGAGGTGGGAAGGATTAAAGAGCTAAAAGAAGGAGCTATGGCATAGGTGACTCCGGCAGGAAGCCAGAGTCAGAACCTAGGACACCAATGATCAGCAATAGACCCTGGTAAGAGAGCTGCCAGGCAAACTGGGCTCCAGCTCGAAGACCCAGAAACTGATCACAAAGATGCTCTGTCACCAATGTCATGGTCACTAAACTGACCCTTTGGTGGAGTGAAGGGAGACATTGCCATTGCAGGTGGCTCTCCTGCCCACATTCTAGATGCAGTGGCATGAGGCTTGGGCTCCTTTCTGTGTCCACAGCCTCTGTGTGCCTGGTCCTGCGTCCGTGCCTCAATGGCGGCAAGTGTATTGATGACTGCGTCACGGGCAATCCCTCCTACACCTGCTCCTGCCTCGCTGGCTTCACAGGGCGGAGATGCCACCTGGGTGAGTCACTGGCACCCGGGTGGGGACAAGGTACCCACTGATTTCCTGCACCCAGTCACTCCGCCACCCACTGGTCATATACCAGGCGAAGGGGAAATACTGCAGGGCTGACAGTGGCCGTGAGGTCCAAGGTCTCTGTCCTCGTGATACAGAAACTGATGGAGGTCAAACGCTATGGTTATGTGGCAGTGGGTGCTGCTGCTGCAGCTCCCAGCCACTCTAAGTTAAGGCCTGTCAGGGTTCGGGGCTTAGTCTGTCCTCCACCCCTACCCAAAGCCCTGGCACTTCCTTCACAGTTTCCTCTACTGAGGCCCCAGCCTGCTCCATGTTTCAGATGTGAACGAGTGTGCTTCCCACCCGTGTCAAAATGGTGGGACCTGCACCCATGGTGTCAACAGCTTCAGCTGCCAGTGCCCAGCCGGCTTCAAGGGACTCACCTGTGAGTCAGGTAGGAACTCACCAACCTCGCGAGCTGCAAAGCGCAAGACACATGGCTAGGGAACAGTGAGACTGAGGACTGCAGGAGGTCTTGGCACCAATGGAGGCAGCCTAGAGAGTTCTGTCTCAAGAGAGTGCAGGAGGAGCCCGAGGTCACAGGGGAGGCCTGTCTGATGGTGTGGGCAGGAGCAAACATGGGTGAGTGTGGCAGACACAGACTTCCTGGCCCTGGCACTAGATCACGGATGGAGCTTTGGAATAGATGAGAGCTCAGGTCCTTCATTGGGCCAGGGTCAGAGTCAGGAGTCTTCTGGGGGTGAGAAAGTGGAGGATTTCTGGAGTAAGGTGGGACAGCTTTGAGATGGGGAAGGGCAAGGCATGTGCTCACAGAGCACAGGCTTTCTACCACACAACCCCCTGGCCCCTGAACCAACTGCTCCTCCCCAGGCTCTCACCGTCTGGGAAGGTGCAGGGTGGGGTCCTGCTGCTTCTCCAGTGCGGCTTCCAGACCACTGGAGCCCTCTGTCTTCACAGTGCAGCTCAGCTAAGGCATTCCCCCATAGATTCGGCCTCCAGTTTTTTGCCGTTCCACTGGTACCTCCTCAGGGCCCTCCTCCTTACCCTGCACGGTCCCTGCAAGCAGACCCTTCCATTCCAGCCTCCAGTCTCACCATGTGGTCTAGTCCAAGGGCTAGTCCAAGGCAGCCCTTGAATGTCAAACACTGTGACCACCACACCCGACCCAGCTCAGCCAAACAGTATCCCTTCCACCCCCATAGAGTTCTGAGTAGTATAGCCATCATTATAAAAACTTACACTAGAGTTGCCATGGGGCTTCTTAAACCCTTTCTACTTGTGACCCCCTTTTGCTAAGGAAATTTTTATGCAATCCCAGAAATGATGAATCATAATGAAATTTATCTTAAAATTATCTGATATACACATAATTTTTTACCCCTTACTAAAGATGAAAGCAGCCAGGAGTGGTGACGAATGTCCTCAAATCCAGCACTTAGGAGGCAGAGGCAGGCAGAGCTTTACAAGCTTGAGGTTAGCCTGGCCTGCATAATGAGTTCCAGGAGAGCCAAGGCTACATTGTGAGACCATTTCTCAAAAAACAAATGAGAGGGGAGAAAAAATGTGAAATCTAATTTGCATGCTAACAAGGTATATGTGCTTGTTTTTACATAAAGAATTAAATTATGGCTGAGTATTTGATACTGCAGGACCCGGGGCATCTTCAATACTTCAGAATTGATGAATATTTTGATTTTATAATCATCAATGATAAGAACACTGTTTCACATAAATGTAGAGTGCAAAATGGCAGAAGCATGTTTAATGCCATCAGAAATTGCTGAAAACAATCCTGATCCCAAGCCAAAATTCATGGCATTTTGGAGATGGCTCAGCAAAGCGCTCGCCACTCAAGCATAAGAACCTGAAATCAATTCCTGGAACCCATCTACAAAATCCAGGTGTGGTAACGGGCACTCATAACCATCCAGGGACAAGTAAGAAGGTGCCTGGGGCTTACTGGCCAGCTATCCTATCTTACCCTATCCAGATCTCTGCGAGTTCAAGGCCAGCTCGCTCTACATAGTGAGTTCCAGGACACCCAGGGCTCTTTAGACAGATCCTGACTCAACAACAACAACAACAAAAAAGTTTTCTCTAATATCATACAATTCAAAGATAATACTGATTTGATACTTCCACGCCAGGGAAGGATAGGAGGGAAGCAGTGAAAGCCTTTGTTTCCATAAGACATTATATTTGCATTAAAGAAGAAAACATCCTATGTATGATAAGAAAACTGTTCTGAAGTGTTTCGGGCAGTGTGCACTGGTCTTGCCCAGCCCGCTGGCATATGCAGAGTGAAGTGTGCATGTTGTGTTCAGAACCAAGGCAGCAGTGAAGCTGTAAGTCCACACAGTGCATACCGCCAAAAACATCCCAGGTTCATTATGCATTCCATTTTGAATTTTTAGTTATGCATTCAGAAGTATTTTAATTTGCAAATTTTTCACAATATCTGATTTCAGGTATGCAACCACCTATGGGATTTGCAATTCGCAGTTTAAGAAGCTAGGATTTAGATTGACTGTGTTCAAATAGCTTCCATATCAATACCTCAGTCTAGAAAAACAATCCTATCAACATTCATGGTCACAAGAAGCTAAGTGTTTAATTTCAGTGCACACACACACACATTTTTACTTGAGAAAACTGTAGTTGAATGACCGTAAGGGGATTGTACACACACACACACACACACACACACACACACACACACACACACAAAGAAACAAGTTTGTGAAAGAAATGAAAAGGAAATTGATTTTTAAGTGCATTAGGTTAATGCATTAGGTACCCTTGATTTCCATTAGGTAAGAAGGCTTTGCAGTGAACCCTCGGCTGTCCATTGTGGACAAGGCCACAGTGCTCCAGCCCAAACCAGAGCCTGGATGGTTGGAACACATTCCAGGCTAAAGAGCTTTTCCCCAGGCAGAGGTTAGGTACTACTTGCTCTCCATATGCATCAGCAGAGCTAGATGTGGCAGACTGTGGAGACCCAGACGGCCTACTGCTCTGTCCACCTGCCAAGGCCCAGGGAGACCCTAAGGGTTGCTACCATGCTGTCCAGGGAGGACTCGGTCTATGAGGTCTGAGAGTGGCCACGGGGGACAGGGGCAGAGTTGGGCAACAGCCGCTCCTTAGCCACTGAGACAGACTGGAAGCCCCAGGTTCCAGAAGCCCTCTTTGGATGTATGGCAGAAGTTGGTCCCATTCTGCCTGACATCCTATCCAGCACACATGCCCTTCCTCCATTCCAGGTTTGCTGAACTAGAACCAATTCATACGGAGCTTTGGGTACCCTTGAAACTGCCCTAGCCAGACCTCCTCCCATTGAGCCTAGATCTGTCAAGGATAAGGCTCAGTATATGTCCTCAGGGACTTCTGCCCATCAGCCCACTACAGTCAGGACTCCAATATCCTGTCTACTCCTCCTTACTTGTAGCCCAGTCTCCATGTGACAACAAAGTGTGTCAAAATGGTGGCCAGTGCCAGGCAGAGAGCAGTTCCGCAACATGTGTGTGCCAGGCTGGGTACACTGGGGCCACCTGTGAGACAGGTGAGTAACCTACACACAGGATGGGGGGGCGCCTATGGGTGGCAGGGAGTGCTTGGGAGGGCTCCCCTCTGGCCAGGTTCAGGATGGTCCCAGTCTGGCTTAAGCTAATCCCCCATCTTTTCGGCCCCCAGATGTGGATGAATGCAGCTCTGACCCATGCCTGAATGGCGGATCCTGTGTTGACCTGGTTGGAAACTACAGCTGTATTTGTGTGGAGCCCTTCGAGGGACCTCGATGTGAGACAGGTAGCTGCCACTTGGTCCTCTACAGTGACTGTAACTTGTGCAGTGGCTCTCACTTCAGCCACGCCCCTTTCCTGCCTCACTTCCTGCCCCCCCCCCCCCCCCAGCCGCCTTCCCATTTACTTTCCAGCCCTTCCAGAGCCACCAGCTGGAGAGAACAGGGAACAGCTGGGCTGGGCGGGTCTTCTCCTTTCTAGGCATTGGTTTCCATCTGTAACATCAGGGACAGGTGACAACCTTCTCAAGTCTGGTTTGTTTGTTTTTTTTTTTCAACTCAAAGGATTCTAGGCTTTTTACTCATAAATAAAAGTAACCCATTTTTTAAAACATAAGTCAGCAGAAGAAAAGAATGTTTCACTTCTAGAGAAGAGCTACAATAGATGCTCACTAGGAGCCATGCAGGCTGGAAAGGAAAAACCATCAGTCTAGTGGTACAGACCACATAGAACTACATTCCAGAGCCAAGGGGAAATAAAGACCCTGCTCGCATAAGCATCCAGCAACACACCTTTCTCATGAAAGGTGTTAAAGGAGCCGGGTGGTGGTGGCATACACCTTTAATCCCAGCCAAATCTCTGAGTAAGAGGCTAGCCTGGTCTATAGAGCGAGTTCCAGGACAGTCAAAGCTACACAGAGAAACCCTGTCTTGAAAAACAAAACAAAAAAAAAAAAAAAAGAAAAAAAGTGTTAAAGGAAATTCTTTAGACAGAGAAAAATGGTCTAAGACAAAAATATAGAGCTATACAGAAGAACAAAATGTGAGAAATGTCCAATGTGTGGGCCAAAGTTCTGAATCTCTTTTAAAATATTTCAAACAAAATAATTTTTATTTTTAAATTGAAGCAATTTGTCATAGGGATTATAACATATGGGGGGGAAATGTATGGCACTAATGTAAACTTTTTGTCAGACAAATCTTTTTCTGAAGAGTCAAATGGTGTCTGTCACAACTACCAAGCCCCTCCCTCTATTGTGACATGAACGTAGCAACCACACAACAGTTCGGAGCTGAGTGCAAGGCAGTGAGTGTGTCCGTGTTGCTAGTTTTTCAAAGAACTGTGGCATGCATGTGCCCCTCCTTATACACACACACACACACACACACACACACACACACACACACACACACATACACATACACACACACACATTTAAAAATAAACCAAAATTAAGAAACTCCAATGAGTTATGGATGTTTGCCACCCCCCAAGTTGGGCATCTGATTCAAGCATTTTAAAACAATGCTATTTGTAACAGCTCCCCTGAATGTTGGAAGGATTGGATACAAATCTAACAAAATATGTATACAATTTTACAAAAAGTGATAAGAGAACCAAAGATCTAAGCAAATGGACAGAAATACATGTTCATAAAGGAGAAGACTCGGCATAGTAACTATGTCTCTTCCCAAACTGATTCATAGATTTAATGTAATTTCAAGCAGAATCCCAGTGGGATGTTTTTGTACATATAGACTAGCTGGTTCTATATTAATATGGGAAAGAAAAGGAACTTGAGTGTCCAAACAATTTTGAAAAAGAATAATTGTTGTGGAATCACACTACTGGATATTAAGACTTACTATAAAGTTATAGTGATGTAGAATATGTATTATTGGCAAGGAGACACCACACTCAAATCAATGGGACAGAGAGAGAATCTATAATTACATCCTGAATACCAAGTCAAGTCCTGGCACATCCAAGACAAGTACCTCACCACTAAGCTGTACCCATAGTCCTCATTTTTTTCTGAGTTGGAGTTTTGTTGTGTTACCCAGGCTAGTCTTGAACTTGCCATCCTCCTCCCTCAGATTCCCAAGTACCCAGGACTGTAGGCATACACCATCTTTTTTTTTTTTTTTTTTTTTTTTTGGTTTTTCGAGACAGAGTTTCTCTGTGTAGCTTTGCGCCTTTCCTAGAACTCACTCTCTAGACCAGGCTGGCCTCAAACTCGCAGAGATCCGCCTGGCTCTGGCTCCCCAGTGCTGGGATTAAAGGCGTGCACCACCACTGCCCGGTGGCATACACCGTCTTGCTGGACATTTCCATAAAGGCAATTCAGGAGAAAGGATACTTTGTCTACCAAATTGGGATAATTCAATATCCTCATTTAAAAAAAAAAAAAAGAAGAACCTCAAACCTTACAAAAATTAATTCAAAATGGATCTTGAATCCATATGGAAAGTGCAAAACTAATATTTTTAGGGAAAAAAAGGAACAGAAATTAAACTTTGTGATCTGGTCTTCAACAAAGTGTTCCTAGATAAGACAGCAAAAATAAAGAGAAAATTTGATTCTTTGCCCAAATTTAAAAGTTTTGCTCTGTTAAAGGCATAGTTAAAAGATGGACAAGGAGGGCTGGAGAGATGGCTCAGAGGTTAAGAGCACTGACTGCTCTTCCAGAGGTCCTGAGTTCAATTCCCAGCAACCACATGGTGGCTCACAACCATCTGTAATGAGAGCTGGTACCTTCTTCTGTATACATAATAAATAAATAAATCTTTAAAAAAAAAAAAAAAAAAAAAAAAAAAAAAAAAAAAAAAAAAAAAGATGGACAAGGTGAGTTCCAGACTGGACGATGGTGGTGAGACTCCTGTCTGGCAAAGGACTTGATATATGATGGATTCTCCAAACTCAAAGCAGGACAATCCAGTTAAGACCAACTGAAAAACAGGCGAAACACTTAGACATCTAGGCACAAAACATATGTGGAGGTACGTGAGCAGATGAATATTCCTGACATTACCTTCAGCCACTAGTGAGATATCACCACAAACTTAGTACAGTAGCACAAAAATACCAACCTGGTGTGGGCAGTTGTCTCCTGTGCCAACACGTTCGAGGCTACTTCCCACTGTCTCTTCTATCAGGTTCAGTGTAACTGGATTTATGTTGACGTCTTTGATCCACTTGGACATGAGTTTTGCAGAGCACATATTTTTTTCCGAATAGTCATGAAGTGTCATTACGACTGGCCATGTTGTGGGCCATAATATAAGGCCCAGTGACTTAAAGCCACAACAGCTAAACTAGTAATCATTGGAAAGTCTTCACTATTTACCAACAGGAATGTCTGATCAGCGATGTATGGAAGCTCTGGGTGGTCTTTCAGCGTTGATTTTTGTGTCCCAAGAAAGGAGCCTGGGCCAGGCTGGCTCCCAGAAGATAGGCATCTGACTTGAATGCCCCTTGGCACTGAGAACAGCTGTGGGAACTCACAGGGGGCCAGCTTCTCCTCCATATCCAGCAGCCATGCCTGCTCTTGCCCCGGAATTTTCATCTCTCTCAAGTGGCTGCTATTAACCACTGACTTTCTTGCAGAAAGCTACCTGGTGCCTTCCCCCTGCCTCTCCAACCCCTGCCAGAATGGGGGCACCTGTGTGGATGCGGATCCAGGATACGTGTGCGAATGCCCTGAAGGCTTTATGGGCTTGGACTGCAGAGAGAGTACGTCAGGACTACTGGGGCTGTGTCCCAGGACTGGGGCAAGAGAAGGGGGAGTGAGATGCCTATAGCAGCAGAGTTGAGGAGGGTCCTCCCTTGGGTTGTACATGCAGGAAACCCCATGAGACAAAATGTTTGAGTGTGTGTGTGCTTGGCAGTTTTGTGGGAGGGTAGCCAGGATTGACCGAGGTTAAAAGAGAGAAGTTTTCGCCCATGGAAGCTTCTCCCCTATCCCCACACAGGAATCCTCAATGACTGCGAGTGCCGGAATGGAGGCAGATGCCTGGGTGCCAACACCACCCTCTGCCAGTGTCCTCCAGGCTTCTTTGGGCTCCTTTGTGAATTTGGTAGGTTTCCTGCCTGGTCCCTGGATATCATTACCAGGGTCACTGGGTCTTAGAGGTGGGGGGCACCTTCGTCAAGAAGACAAGGTCCTCAGGAAGATGAGTGGGCACTAAAGGAGCTTCTTGCTTCACAGAAGTCACAGCCACGCCCTGCAACATGAACACACAGTGTCCAGACGGAGGCTACTGCATGGAGTATGGCGGGAGCTACCTATGCGTCTGCCACACAGACCACAACATCAGCCACTGTGAGTGGCTAGGGACAGGCCACCAGGGATCCTGGACAGTGGTCTAGCAGGAGAAGGTGCAGGTGATGCCGCAGAGCCAGGGTTAATGGAAGAACCTGCAGGTGTGGGAGGCTCTGGCAAACTTCACTTGCCATTGTTACAGGGGTCTCCTTCACTCCCTGAGGGAAAACATTTGGACAAAGATAAAGCACCATAAGCTATCTTCCCTCAGGCCTTAATGCATACACGATTTTGTGTGACTGATGCATTTACTACCTAGTGTAAAGGCACTGATCAGTTAACTGGTGTGTAATTATACAGATGATGATCTGGCAGTACCACAGGTCAAAGCTACCTTGTTGGAGAGGAAGCTTGAATGTTGCTAAAATCAAAGAGTAGGAGAAACGCCGGGGGGGGGGGGGGGGGGGGGTGAGGCCTTAGGCCAAGGTGAGCAATCCAGATGCAAGCAGAGTGTATTTTAAGTGGCCTTGGTTTCAGTCAGAAGGGATGTCAAGGTGACCCTGGCAGGCAGGTGCTCCAGGACAGCATTTCCCCTCTTCCCCCCAGCTCTACCATCACCCTGCGACTCCGACCCTTGCTTTAATGGAGGTTCCTGTGAAGCCCACGACGACTCCTACACGTGCGAGTGCCCACGGGGATTCCACGGCAGGCACTGCGAGAAAGGTGACGTGGACCAGAGAGGGAAATGGGGCGAGGGATGGGGCGGGGTGAGCTCTGGAGCGCAGCTGGGGGCGGGGCGGGGCGGGGCGGGGGCGGGGCGTGCGCCTTCCCTGTCTCCGCCGTCAGCACCACGGAGAGCTCCCAGCCGGCAAGCCCACAGCTAGCTGTCTGTGTGCCTTCTCTCTTTCATCAGATACTCTTTCTCTCCCGAGCTCTTCTTAGGCTCTTTGCGCCGCACATCTACAGCAGCAAGTACCTCGCCATTTCCGACAGTTATTTTCGTCACTTTTGTCACTGGTCTTCATGCCTCAAGAGGCTTCTTTTTTTCCTCAGTATTTTTCCAAATAGATTTTAGAATGATTATATTGAACTTAAATTTTTTCATTCCGATTTTGTTAGATTTAGTTTAACACAGAGAATGCAGACATTTTACAGCATTTAGCTACTTAGGATTTAAGTATTCTTCCATGATGCATTCCAGTCTCCACCAGTACCCCCCAGGATTATCCCTTTCATGCAATAACACACACTCTCACAAGCCAAGCATCTCAGGCATACCCTTGACTGAAGGCCTTTGTAAGCTGACTCAGGACTCTGGGCACCCCACAGCCTGGCTATTCAGGATAGCCAAGACCACAGTGGATTTATGAGGAGCCCCCACACACACATCGCTTCTCCGGCTGTGTATCACATGCCCCAGAGCAGGTTTCTGACATGCTGTGAGGATACTCACAGCATTCTCTGTCCCTGAAGCAGCATAGAGAGCTGCTAAAGAGAAGGTCTTCTGCATGGTTATCCCTGAAATCCCATACAGGGCCCTTCCAGAACCTGCTCCAAGAGGGCCTTAAGGGAGACCCGTGCATTTGCTAAGATGGCATAGGAATGATAGGGCAGGGACACCGGGCCCTGTAAGCCTGGCTTGGAGAGGGTATGGTCTCTGGGAAGGATATCCTGTAGAGCTATGAAGCTATCTGTAGCTGGGAGGTCTAGAGCAGATTCTGGAAGGGCACTGTGTGTATGTGTGTTGTGACTTGGGGCTCAATTCTCCATCAAGGAGATAACTGGCAGGTTCAGGGCCTATAGCCTGTGAGCCCCACTCACCCTTTGCTTGTGCCTGGCTGATCTAGCTCCTGCTATGTTGGGCCTTGTGGAACAGCTGAGAAGCAGGTTTGACTTCAGGCCCATCCAGTACCAAAGGACTGAAAAGGCAGAGCATGGTAACAAGGATTCTGCAGCACTAGGAAGGTGGCCCATGTTCACCGTATCTCTCTGTCTTTGCACACAGCCCGGCCGCACCTCTGCAGCTCCGGGCCCTGCCGGAATGGGGGCACGTGCAAAGAGACAGGCAATGAGTACCACTGCACCTGCCCTTATCGCTTCACTGGGAGACACTGTGAGATTGGTGCGGCCCCAGGGCAGGGGTGGGTGGTGAGGGACATGCTCTGAGCTAGGGCTGAGCCAGCCAGAATCTAGCTGCCCAAGCCCTGACCACCATGCACTTGCCTCTCAGGAACACCTTCATGAAGGTCTTGTTTCTGGGATGGTGGGCACATGGAGAGGTTGATGTCTATGATACGTGACTCTGATGGTGTCTTCTGCTTTCAGGAAAGCCAGACTCCTGTGCCTCTGGCCCCTGTCACAATGGTGGCACTTGCTTTCACTACATTGGCAAATACAAGTGTGACTGTCCTCCAGGCTTCTCTGGGCGACACTGCGAGATAGGTATGGTGGGAGCAGCCAGGGATACTCTCCTGAGCACATGTGAAAACTGGATCAAGAGGCAGAGCTGGGCTGGCAGGGGTGAGAGGTGGTCTAAGTACAACACAGAGGACCTCAAGAGAAACACGGCGAAAGGGGTCTTCTGTGTTCTTGCAGCCCCCTCGCCCTGCTTCCGGAGCCCATGTCTGAATGGGGGTACCTGTGAGGATCTAGGAGCAGATTTCTTCTGCCACTGCCAGCCAGGGTATACAGGACACCGGTGTCAGGCAGGTGAGAGCCAGGTGGGTGGGCTGGCAGCATGGCATCTTTTCTGGATCCCCTAGGAGCTGGGCAGGGAAGGGATAGGGTCCTAGTTATTTTTCTGCTGCTGTAACAAAGCACCAAGACCAAGGCAACTTATAGAAGAGTTTTTTGGGAGCTTACAGTTCCCAGGGTGCCATGACCATGACCATCATGGTAGTGAGCAGGGCAGCAGGCAGACATGGTGCTGGAGCAGTAGCTAAGAGCTCACATCCTGATATACAAGCATGAGGCAGAAAGAGAAAGCCAACTGGGAATGGCATTGGCTTTTGAAACCTCAAAGCCTGCCTCCAGTGATACAAACTCCATAATCCTAATCCTACCCAAAACAGTTCCACCAACTGGGGACCAAGTATTCAAATATATGGGTTTATGGGGGACATTCTCTTTCAAACCACTGTGGGAAAGGGAAAATCAGTGTTTGAGGTGCCACCCCCAGAAGCCATTGTAAATGGAGTTTTCCCGTCCTGATCCTGTCCCCTCGAGCAGGTGGTGTAGAAGCCAGGCCTCTCTGGTCACGTGGAAGAATATATTAGACTAAGTGGGTGCCCTGACACTCAGGAACTGCTGATGTTCTCTTGCAGAGGTGGACTGTGGTCGCCCTGAGGAGGTGAAACATGCTACCCTGCACTTCAATGGCACTCACATGGGCTCAGTGGCCCTGTACACATGTGACCGTGGCTTCAGTCTGAGCGCCCTCAGCCATATTCGTATCTGCCAGCCACAAGGTGTCTGGAGCCAGCCTCCCCAGTGCATTGGTGATTCTGTGGGCCCTCAGGGATGGGTGGGCAGGGCCAACATCTTTTTCTCACAGCCATAGGAAGTTGGGACAGAGCCTGCACACAAGCCCCTCCCCCATCTCCTCTCTGTAAATGGAGGCTATGCATCCTGTGGTGACAAGGGGGATTGCTATCAGCTTTGTTCTGGGCTATTCCTATTTAGAGCGTCCTTGTCCTCAGAGCAACCAAGAACAGATCAGGCAGCTGCAGACCCACACTGCAGATAAAACAGCTGAGGCCAAGACTTAATCAAAGTGCAGGGTCCTAAAGAAGCAGATCTCAGTTCAGGTCTCCACCCAGACCTGTGGAATCAAGCTGCATTTAAACAAAACCCTAGCCCCCACATAAGCATTGGAGGAGTGCTGTTCCAGATAGCATCCTCTCCAGGGTCCCAGTCATTGCTCTGTCCTGGAGACAGGGTCCTTCTGACCAAAACCCTAGATCTGGGAAGCTCTTACCAAGGCTGCAAGTGCATAGAATGGAGCCTGTATATGCAGCTCTGCCATCAGGAACTGTGTTATCGTAACACAGTTCTCACGAAACATACACAGGGACAGCACCTACAAGAATTGCCATTTCCCAAATGCCTGGAGAAGCCCATCCCACTGTGTGGGCCCACCAGAATAAAGAGTTCTGAAGAGGAACACCTGGCCTCGGTGAGGCATCTATCCTCTACTCCTGCCCTCCCAAGCCCAAGTTCCTGCATGGTGCTCAGGAGAATGCCTCTCTCAGTTCCTCTTCTCCTCAACATGTTGCCAGGCACAGAGGAGGAGGCTCCAGCAAGGAAGAAAGCTCCTGGAAGCACAGCCCCCAAAAGCAGTGATGGGTGTCCATATAGCAGCTACCATTGGAGACAGAAATAGAGAAGATGGCCAATCAGCACAAAAGGATATTTGTCTACTATACACATTTTATGTTGCACCATTTATCGTGACAGTATGCAAAAGTTAATATGGCATTGGCCGTGTACAAGGGGATCAGTAAACCATGCTTTAAAGCAAGTAGAAAGAGGAGACTTTAAACCACAATAGTTGAAATAATCGGCATAATTTATAAGTGGATATTGATGAAGAATAATTCGGTGAGTTGGAAGACAGTTGGGAGAGCCTCCCCAGAAAGAAGAGGAACAGGCTGTGCACAAAAGAAAGTATAGAGCCTGGAGGGGAGCAGCAGCACCAAGCCTGAGACATAAGAATATCATGGGATAACAGCAAATCCTTGACTAGCCAGGGGGACAGCACGGTGAAGGACTCAGAGGCATCACACTTCCCAACAACAAACGTCAGAGGGGAGAGAGCAAGTTCTTTCCAGATGCACTTGGGTGAAGGTCAGACAGTGTCCCTGGCTGAACTGTAATGGTAAATACCATGAGACCCATAGGATCACACCTGTTAACCTGTCAGAGCTGAGGATCCAGAATTTCATGCATCCTTTCCTGTGTGAGAAAGGCTGCTAGCACTTTTATCTCAGGGCAGAGACCCACCATGAGCAGGGGGTGGTAGGGCAGGGGAAATAGGCCACAAAGCAGAGGAAATCCTGTAGGTCATGCACAGCGGAGTGATGGCAGAGACACTGAAATCACAGCGCAGAGGAAATCCTGTAGGTCATGCACAGCGGAGCGATGGCAGAGACGCCGAAGTCACATCGCAAGTCCTCACACAGCCACCATTTCCCACCCACAGGACCTGCCACATGCCTGTGAAACCAGGGGCAGGTCTGAAGGTTAGACATCCCACTCTCCCACAAGGCTAAGATCTGAAATCCAGCAGGAGAGGCCTGCTCCAGCCCTCAAGAATTTAAAACTAGCCCCCAGTCAGCCCCCAGCAACAGTACTGACCCAGTAACATCAGAGGCCAGCAGGTCAGTCAGGCTTCAGGGCAGAGAACAGAGCTTTTCAGCTCAGGGAAGCAATGTCCCCCTTTGGTCTGTACTGTATTTGTTTACACTGTGCCTGAGGACCAAGAAATTACAACAGGAAAGGCACAAAGCTACACAGAGAAACCCTGTCTCGAAAAACCAAAAAAAAAAAAAAAGATGGTATTTTTCCTCAGTCGGATTAAGGGCATGCATGAAAACTCTACAGCTAACAAAGGTTAATGGTAGAAGACTGCCTGGCACTGGGAAAGGCCACTCCACTCCACCACTGCTTTCCCACGTTGCCCCGGAGGTCCTGGACGCTGCTAAGGTGAGACCCTGCAGCAGAAGGCACAGCCGTCATAAAGGGAGGGAGTTGTGGAGATGTCAGCTGTGTGCACAGAAAACCCTAAGCGGATTCTACAAAAGAAGCTGCTGACGTGACCCATTGTAGCTTGAGTTTTCCTGACTGGCCCACAGTCAGGACAAATCTCTGACATCCGCCAGTCCCACAGCCACTCAAACCCGACCAAGTAAACACAGAGACTTATATTGGTTTTAAACTGTATGGCCATGACAGGCTTTTTGTTAACTGTTCTTACAGTTTAAATTAATCCATTTCCATTAATCTATACCTTGTCACATGGCTCGTGGCTTACCGGCATCTTCACATGCTGTTTCTCATCATGGCGGCTGGCAGTGTCTCTCTCACCCAGCTTTTTGTTTTCTTAATTTTTTTTTTGTTAGTCTTGCCTATACTTCCTGCCTGGCCACTGACCAATCAGTGCTTTATTCATTGACCAATCAACAACACATTTAACATACAGACCATCCCACAGCAACCCATGGGTGAAAGAGATCACAGGAGATGAGGCAAAGGGCAGGACAACTGAGCTCCCACAGTCCCGCCGGGAACACTTGGGAAGTGCGGTAGAATGGTACTGTGCACCACAGCGCCAGAGCCATAACTTCTGTGTGGGTGAGAAGAACTATGTAAAAGCTAAAACTAAAAACTGCCAAGAAAGCATATGGGAAAATATCCCTGACAGCTGGGAAAACATGAAAAGTATGATATTTGTTTCCAGTCACTACAAACAGTGATGGATTCCAGGTGGACCAGAGACTTAAAGGGTAATTTTTGTATGGGAAATATAGGTACACATCTTTTTTTCTTGAGTGCAGAAAGATTCCTTAGGCCACAAAAATACTATGAAAGAAATAAATAGACAAATTTGGGTGTATAAAAATTAGGAACTTAAAACTTTAAAGTAGTGAAATCAAAGCTAGAAATTGAGAAGGTGTGTATGTGTGAATATACATAGATCAGTAAGTGTCCAGAGAGCAAGAGGGTGTGTGTGTGACTATACATAGATCAGTAAGTGTCCAGAGAGAGAGAGAGAGAGAACACTGATTCAAGACTACTTGGAGAAGACCAAGGAACCAATATGGAAAGAATAAGCCTAAGAGGAAAATAGACAAAACACACTTCACGGAAGAAGAACTGTATGAGGCCAACAAACATGAAAATGAGCATTTTACTTCACAGTAATCAGGGAAATGCAAATGTACGAATCAATCAGCTCGATGCATTTAGCTGGCCACATTTCAGAAGTTTGGAATCCTATTGGTGAGAACACGGACAACAGACTTTCTTATCACTCGGTAGAAGGACTATAAGTTGCCAAAAGGGCTTGGAAACGATTTGGCAATTTGCTTGTTGACTTAACTACCACTGCAGGCTATGTCTTAACAATCCCATTTCCCAGTAAACCTAAGAAACTCACCTATCTACTCCAGGATATCCGGAGAACCTCTACAGCAGCAGTTTTTGTAGTTACCAAAAGAAAAAAGAAAAAATCTAGAATCAACACAAGTGCTCACCACATAAGAAAGGATGAAACATGATGTAAGCAACTACGGAGTATTAAACAGCTGTGAATGTGGTGAACCACAGGGACCCACAACAGTATGGCAGTCTCCTACTGATGAAATGTCAAGTGAGGAAGAACACCCATCGTGGCACCCTGTCAATAAAGTTCAGAAGCAACGAAAACAAAGCCATGTCTTCTTTAGGCAATTCAAAACATTTCAAGAATGAATTTTAGGGCTGGGAATGGTGGCACATGTCTTTAGTCTCAATACTCCAGAGATAGGAGCAGAAGGATCTCTATGAGTTCAAGGTCAGCCTAGTTTACAAAAAGAGTTACAGGCTAGCCATGGCTACATAGTGAAATCCTGTCTCCCAAAAGTAATTTAAAAAATAAGTTTCAAGAGACAGAGAAATGATAGACACAGGTGTTGGGTGTCATACAGAGGGGAGGGACCTGTAAGCCAGTGGGTAGATACACCACTCTGGCTTCTGGTTCCAGCACTGTCAGCCAATGCCATTTATTTAGTCCTTTTTTAAAATAACTTTTAGATTCCTATATTTTATGTATATGAGTGTTTTGCCTGCATTTACGTATGTACACCATGTGTTTAACTGAGGAGGCAAAAAGGGCATTGGATCCTCTGGAACTGGAGTTACAGAGCCACCATATGGGTGCTGGGAATCAGACCTGGGTCCTCTGCTAGAGCAATAAATGTCCTTAAGCACTGAGGCATCTCTCCAGCCCCCACATTTATTTACTTCTTAAGTGTGAAATTAGACTTTTCTCAAACTGAACATTCAAATTCAGGAGCACAACTTCCCGTTTAAAAGAAGCATATGGTGAACATTTTAAAGCTGCAGATTGCCTCCCACAAACATACTAGTTTTATATGTGTGTGCTAGATACAGAACTAGCAAGGTCAGACATCAGGCGTTTCCTGCCACACCTTGGTGGCTGTGGGTCCAGAGGAGTCTTCAGAGAGACTCTTCAGTGGTTCAGAAGCAACTGCAGCCACTTTGTAGATAGGAGCCAGGCATGAGACCTCCATGAATAACCCTGATTTGGCCTCTGAGTATCGAGGAGTATTGTAAACTTGCTCAGAACCTCAGAGATACTTGACATCCATTTGCATATAGGTTAATACGGCCACCTTGCTTTGTTCTTGGGAATCTCTCCTTAGAGGTAGATGAGTGCCAGTCTCAGCCATGCCTGCATGGCGGCTCATGCCAGGACCTCAATGCCGGTTACCAGTGCCTCTGCAGCCCAGGGTACGAAGGAGTCCATTGTGAGCTAGGTAAGAGGTCTGCTTAAAGCAACGGGGCTCCCCGGGGCCACCTTGTTCTATCACTTCTTCCCTGGGACAGAGCTCTATCTAAATAACCATCCCGTTCCCTGCTTGTTGTCTTAGGGCCATTCTGATGGCCAGGATAGATTTTAAAAGCTCTCTGTCCCCGCCTGCCCTGGGAACTGAGAGCTCATCTGAAAACTACTGGCCTAGCAATCAGACTCGGGCCTGGGGATGGGGCAGAGAAGATGGGCAGGTCACAATCCTTGATACCTGCGGAGAGCAGAGGCCTGACCAATACCTGACAGGGTGAGACCTGCATCCCTTGTGGCTGTGTGAAGCTCTGAGCCCCAAAACAGAGACTGGCTTCTGGAAGGGAAAAGCCCAGGAGCGGTTTCCAGCTGTAATGCTAGAGAGCATTCAAGCCTGGAGTACAGAAGCAGTGACAGGGATGGCAGGGTGCTTTGCTGGAAATGGGCAGGATACCAGCCAAGGAGGAACCAGTGTAGGCAACAGAAGGAAGACTGTAGTCCAGGGTCCAGACCCCAGGGATGGAGGCCTCGGGGTCATCAGGGAGCAATTGGAATCCTGGGGACATGCAGGGAGCTCCAGTATGAGCCAGTCCTGTCCCCTGTCTCTGCAGAGACAGACGAGTGCCAAGCGCAGCCCTGCAGAAATGGAGGCTCCTGTAGGGACCTGCCCAGGGCTTTCATCTGCCAGTGCCCTGAAGGTTTCAGTGGAGTCCACTGTGAAACAGGTAGGGCTCTTTCAGGTGGGTCCCACAGAACCAGGGCTGCTGGGAGATCAGAGGGAAGCCAGGAGCCATCCTCTTGCTGGACAAGCCACCCAGGGAAAGAAAACCCCCAAGGCTGTGGTGACCTGGAGGGAGGAAGGAAACTGGGCGGGGGGGTCCCTGAGAGCCCCTCCTACCCACAGGTGCGCCATACCCCTCTCCTGGCCATTGCTCCTTGCCTCCCCCTATCCCTTCTTCCCGCTGTCCTCTCCTCCCTCCCCCAGAGTCCCTCCCTGCAGCTCGGGCCAACCCTTTGGGTGTTCTCCAGAGGTGGACGCCTGTGCCTCCAGCCCCTGCCAGCACGGAGGCCGGTGTGAGGACGGTGGTGGGGCCTACCTGTGCGTGTGTCCAGAGGGCTTCTTTGGCTACCACTGCGAGACAGGTAGGATCTCAGGCCTACCTGCTCACCGAGGGCCCTTCCCTGGCCCTCTCATCTCCTTGGTAGCCAGCCCTATTTGCCACCTCCACCTTCCTCCACTCCCAGGAACACATGCTCAGTCCATAGCTCCACATCTACCTTGACTGGCTCTGCTGTCCCTAGGCAGGCTGAGCCTGCAGCCCCAGAGCCCTGTGCTCAGCGTCCTCTCTGTGGAGAACCCTTTCAGCTATTAGCATATGGTAGGTCCCTCCACCAGGCCTTTCCTGGCGCTGGTAGTGGTGGCAGTTTATCCCTGCTCATCATTGCTCCCGGCGCTGGAGTGCTCCTGGACAGCACTCTACTCATTCTACTCACTCTCTAGAATAGTCTCTGTCTCAGCCTGAGACCAAGCCCCTCCTAAATGGGAGCACCAACCTAGAGCCAAGCTTGTTTTTGGCCATGCGGCGCCTGGCAGGTAGCACTTAGCTATGCAAGGCAGAGAGAGACAGCAGATGTCATGACGCCACCCCACCCCTCCCTGACCCATGCCACCCATGCGACAAGAGGCCCGGGTACGAGAAAAGGACAAACCCCAGTTCCCCTCCTCACTGCCGTTTCCCCCCTCAGTGAGTGACCCCTGCTTCTCGAGCCCCTGTGGGGGCCGCGGCTACTGCTTGGCCAGCAACGGGTCCCACAGCTGTACCTGCAAAGTGGGCTACACAGGCAAGGACTGCACCAAAGGTGAGGGCCAGGAGCTCCGGGCAGGAGGATGGAGGAGCAAGGGGGCCAGAAGGTAGGCCGGGGGCCCGGCGGGAGAGATGGGCAGACAGCTGCTGACCTAGGGCCCCTTCTTGAGAGCGGGCAGGAGGTCCCAGCAGCCACTCATGCGGAAATACAGACCTCCAAGGGCCATAGCAGCCCAAATGAGAAGACTCCCCGCCAGCAAGGCCTTGGGTGACCAGGCCCCAGAACCAATCTAGGTGACATGACTGGGAGCTACTCTTTCGCGCTCAAAGTCTAACCCTCCACCTCCCTTGTGTTTGGTGACAACCCTGAAGAGCTCCTCCCGCCAACAGCTCTCAGGGTGGAGAGGGTGGAGGAGAGCGGGGTCTCCATCTCCTGGAGCCCCCCTGAGGGCACCACAGCCAGACAGGTGCTGGACGGCTATGCGGTCACCTACGCCTCCTCGGACGGATCCTTCCGGCGCACAGACTTCGTGGACCGGAGTCGCTCCTCTCACCAGCTGCGGGCCCTGGCAGCCGGCCGTGCCTACAACATCTCAGTCTTCTCAGTCAAGCGAAACACCAACAACAAAAACGACATCAGCAGGCCTACAGCACTGCTCACCCGCACCCGTGAGTTCCTGAAGGTGGCCTGGCCACGGCTGCCCAGGAGAGGAGCTTGTGCCCGCTCACAGTTCAGCAGACATCTCTGTGTGGGGGCTGCCCTTCCTGTAGGGAAGGGCACGGTAACCAGAAGGGTAGATCAGAGAAGGGACTGGGAAGAAAGGAGCAGGCACTGGGCTGGGCAGTGAGGGGCAGGAGGTGTGGCATCCACTGAGCCTCCTGTTGCCCTGCAGGACCCCGCCCTGTTGAAGACTTTGAGGTCACCAACGTTTCAGCCAATGCCATCGCAGTGCAGTGGACTCTTCACAGGATCCAGCACGCTACTGTCAGCAGGGTTCGAGTGTCCGTCCTCAACCCTGAGGCCACGGTGGCCCAGTCCACTGAAGTGGACAGGAGTGTGGACCGACTCACATTTGGGTAAGAGACGATGCCGCAGGAACACAGAGGCCCAGAGTGTTCCTTGTGTATCGGCACACTTGCCGTCCTTCACCTGAGTGGGGCCGGGGCCTGGGCGAGCCAGCCTCACTGGGGACATGTGCCTGCGGGCGTGTGTGTGTGTGTGTGTGTGTGTGTGTGTGTGTGTGTGTGCTGTCCTGCCTTGCCTAGCCTCAAGCCACTACAAAGAGCAGTACCCTGACAGTATTGCAAGGACCCCATAAAGTGTAAGAAAGCTCTAAAATCCAGGTCTGTAGGCATGTCCTTCCCAGAATTGCCAAAACCATTTTTTTCTTTATTTTTCAGATTGACTTATTTAATTTTATGAGTGGTTTGCTCTCATGGGTGTCTGTGAACCTTCCATGTCTAGTGCCACAGAGGTCAGAATGTGTCAGGTCTCCTGGAACTGGAGTTATGGACGGTTGTGAGTCACCATGTGGGTGCTGGGATTGAACCCGGGCCTTCTGCAAAAACAGCAATGTTCTTAACTGCCCCGGCCAGCAGGGTCTCAACGGGGGGCGACCCACCTGCGGGAGAGAATGAAAGGGACGGGGAGACACGAAAGGAAGACAGAAAGACAGTGTTCTGATCAAGCTGCAAATGTTATTCTCCTCAGCAAGGCTTATATAGCATGGGAGGGGGAGAGGAGGAGGGAAGGGGTGCAGTTGAGGGGAGACGTGCAGGTGAAGGGAGACTTGCAAGTCATGAGGTTGCAGGATGTTGTACTAGGTGGTAAGGTCACTGGTCAGGGCCCATTGTTCTGTTGCTATGCTACCTGACCTACCTGACCTGTTCTTTATCTTTGGGGGCATCTGGTTTAGGGCAGGGGCTTGTTCTCTGGCCTAGCTAGTACTTTTCCATGGTCCATGTTTGGTCCCTGACACTTAACGACTGAGCCACCTCTCCAGCCCCCCAAGACCACTTTCCAAAGCTTCTTGTTCCTTCTTGCAAACTAGTCAGCCCGCTGTGCTGAGGACAGACTGCCTTTGTATTCGGCCTCCCCGGTTCTTTTCCGTTTCTGGCAGACCTCCTGTCTCTTCAGTCCATTTGTTTAAACACCGCTCTCTCATTTTGCTGCACATCTCTCTTTCAATCTTGGCCTGAGCACCAAGGTTGCCGCTTCGGTCTCTGTCTGGTAGATCTGTAACACGTCTTCTTGGGCAGCTCCTGACTGCTTCTCTTCCCCTTTGAATGTGCCATACTTCCATTGCCTCTTTGTGATTTTGTGTTTTATTAAAATCGGCTGTTGGAACCAGAGGATGCAGAACTCTGGGACTGATTCTCCTCTTGCATTTTGTTTTGGTTTTAATTTTTTTGTCTTGTCATACGTTATCTCTGATAAGGTCAGCCCAGGTCACTGGACCCTCGGCTGCATAGTCACTGTCCCATTTTCTCTGGATATGTAGCTGGGGTTGGAATGCCCTCTTCTTTAATGCCTGGCTCCCCAAATAGGAAGCAAAGAAAACTGAAGTTGGCAGAGGGGCACTGGCTTTGGGATTCTCTGGATGTTGCATCATCACTGGGTGGGACAGGACTAGCAACAGTGGAGGGGGAACAACTGGCCTCCATTCCTCTGTGGTCAGAAGCAGCGAGTGGGGACCCCCTAACACTCAGGGTAAGGCTTCTTTTTACCATTCCTGCATCCTGGCAGGTTGCTCTAAAACCCAGACCATGGCATGGACATTACATGGGCCTACACAGAGACTTTTTCAAATTGTCCCATTTCTGGACTTCACATCTGAACATGTGTCCTCTGACCACACTGTGGCTATTTTCACACCCTTCTCTCTTCTCACTAGCTAGTGGAGAAACTTCCCAATCCTGGAGCACTACAGTCCAAGGGCTGACCACTGGTCTGCCCCTCATGGAGGTGGCCTGAACCACTAGCAGCAAAATAACCCTACTCCTGGTCATACAGTGCTAGCCACAGACCTCTAGATGGTCCTCTCCTCCTTGCCCCCTCTGGCAGGGACCTGCTGCCAGGAAGAAGATACATTGTGCGGCTAACCACCCTCAGTGGGCCTGGAGGAGCTGAACACCCTACTGAGAGCCTGGCCTCAGCACCACTGAACGTGTGGACCCGTAAGTAGACAGGCAGTTTCCGCCTCCAGTCCTCTCTCATGCGTGGCACCCTCTAGACCTAGGGCCTCCCTCCTGGCAGCCTATCCTTTCCAAAGTGTCCTTATACAATAAACCCAGCCCTGACCTCCCTGAGATCTCTTCACTGAGGGAGAAGTCCTCTGCCAGAGACATTGTCCAAGACTGCTTCCAGCACCTGAGTACACAGAGACATTCCTCAGTATGCCCGCCATGGAATACATCGGAGTCCAAAGAGCAGGCTGGGATGAGGACACGCAGGGCTTTGGGGCCACGTGATCAGCCTACTCTAGCTACACTTCTTGACATTACACATGCTCTTTCCATGGTATGGATTGTAAGAAGGGAGTCTGTGAGCGGTGGAAGTTTGTGAAGCCAGGATGATGGGTGGGGACAACTCCCTACGCCTCCCAGACTCAGGACTTCCCATCTGTGGCCCTTCGACACTTGAGGAAGCATGTTGGAGGTGTGATCTAACCTCTGCATACAAGTTTCCCACACTCCCCTGGGATGGCAGTGTCAACAGTAACCCAGGCTGGTTTCAGATGCTCCTGATCCCTCTCAGATCTTAGGTGATGTTTCACCAGATGCCCTTTGACCTGATTTTCACTTCCTCCTTCTGTCCCTTCCTCATTCAGGGCCTTTACCTCCAGCAAACCTGACTGCCTCTCGAGTCACAGCCACCTCTGCCCACGTGGTCTGGGACACCCCCAGTCCTGGTATCTCACTGGAGGCTTATGTCATCAATGTGACCACCAGTCAGAGCACCAAGAGCCGCTACATCCCCAACGGGAAGCTGGTGTCCTACACAGTGCGTGACCTGCTGCCAGGTCGGCGGTACCAGCTCTCGGTTACAGCTGTGCAGAGCACAGAGCAGGGCCAGCTGCATAGTGAGCCTGCCCACCTCTACATCATCACCTGTGAGTTCCATGAGAGGTTGGGGCTGGTAGTTGTTCACATCCACAGCTGCTGCTGCTTGTTCTTGGGGTGTGGTATCCTTGCCCAGAAGAGGTATTGAAATTTCCTCGGGGGCCTGCCCTGAGGAGATTTCTCCCAGAGTCCTAGCGAAGACACTACTAACGGCGGGGTAATCTGAAGGAATTAATCTAAATACACTGAGCTCTACAATCCACTTACTTTATTCCTCTGAGACAAGATTCTATCCACACAGCTTCAATTCTTTCCTTTTTCTCCTGTCCTTTCATAACTCTAAGTTCTTTTCCATCTCTGTCCTCATCTTCATCTTCTTTCTTCTTCATCCTCATTCCTTCTCATTCCTCTTCCCATGACCTGGTCTCAATACCCCTACAATCTGCAAACTCTGCCCTGCTGCCTTCTGGTCCGGCAGGGTAACTCTGCTCAGAGATAGGAAACCTGCCTCATAGCTACATTGCACCTGGTATATGAAAAAAGACGTTTTGTTCTGAGTCAATTGCTCTGGAATGCCATTTGGGCTGTGAGAGAAAGGAGGGTCGAGCTTCATTTGCACAAGAAACGAAGCTATGCACCTAGGAGACAGGCTGTGTCTCCACAAGGGTGTTTACCTTAACTCAGGGACCTCAGGTACCTAGTGGATGGCCTGACCAGCTATTCTATTTGTCCCTTGTCCTTGGATGCTTGCTAAAGGGGCTATTTCAGAAGGCAGATATCCAATTCAAATGCTAAAAAGGGAGCAGGAAACCTGGAGGCAGAAGACCTTGTCTTTGTGACTTTATCCAAGTACTTTAAATGTCTATGCCCAAGAAATGATCCATCCACACTGTTATAAGTTATTGGAGAAATTATGAGAGCACACATGAGGTTCATAGCAGGAAACAGCTGATATATTGAAAGCCGAATAACATCAAATACTCCTTGAGATTTGGCTTTTCCTCTGGAAGGATTCCTTGATTCTCCCAGGTAAAGCTTTACCATGTTCAGCTGAATTCTTACTACATTCCTGCAGCCTGCAGCAAAGAGGTAGCATAGACAACTGGCATGGGCCGTCCCTGGGAAGAGAGACACGGGCATAGGAAAGGAGGCTTTCACCCATGGGTAAGGAAGGACAACTGACAGCAATCTGGAAATACATATTTGTCAAGCCTCATCCTACACCGTTTCACCAATTTAATCCCAGGCAGGCTTAGCAGCAATGCAGGACCTCATTCCGAAAGAGCTACCAAGCAGGCAGCAAGGAAGAGGCCCAGGCCTGACCCAAAAGGAGCCACTGAACGTGGGATATGGCCAGAGACTACAAGTGACTTGGGAGGACAGGAAGGAACACCTGGACAGAGAGGGGCACAAGAAAAAGCTGGGGTGTGGAAGTTCAGGTGGCCATATTAAGGACCTTAGTCTGTTCTCAAGGGTGGCAGGGCACCCTCCTGGAACCCACAAGTGTCCCATGTGCCCTTTATTACATTCTCAAACCTCACACGAGGTGTGTGAAAAGTCTCAGCATCCTGAACACAGTGAGAAGACAAGCAGAGGGTACACAGGGACAGATGGCGGGTCTAAGAGCAGGGCCAGTGGCTCCTCGAGAGAGTGGGCCTCCAACGCCAGCCTTCCTAGGTCCCTCCTCCTTCCTCTTCCCAGCCCATGAGGCTGCTTTGTGAACACAACAGTGAATATGGTGCTTCTATACTATGCTAACTCTCAGTTTCAGCCCCACTGGTCTACCAGCTGGGCTCTAGGCATACCTGCCATGTAGAAAAACAGGTGGGGTCTCCCCGTGAGCCTGTCGTTGCAACCAAATCAGAGTCAGGAAGAGCCAGATAGAGAAGGAAGTCACCTAGCTTGAAGGACACTCTATGGTAACAAGGCCTGGTTGTAGGTCTGGCTGAAGCTGCCCATCAGGAAAACTGCTGACCCACAAGGCTATGATCCACAGCCTGGCATCTGCTTAGCAAATGAGAACTCTGCCAGGGAGTGTGACGGAGTGCTGGCCTTCCAGGCCAGTGTGTCTGTTGCAACATAAATGCATGGCCTCTGCTTAGGAAGAATATAACAGGTGACACAGGTTTCTCGGGCAACGTGTACCCCTCCCTCCCCTTGCCCAAGCAGGGCTGGATGTGAGCCGCCACTTCCCTGCAGTAGAGGCAGAGACAGGAACACCAGGCAACCTAGTTGGTGGTTACTTCCCCTTCCTTTTTTGCAGCCTCCAGGGATGGCACTGACAGACGTTGGCACCAGGGAGGACACCACCTCCGGATGCTCAGGAATAGACCGGCCCCTGTGCGCCTGCCAGAGCTGCGCCTGCTCAATGACCACAGTGCCCCTGAAACACCAACTCAGCCCCCCAGGTACACACGCTAGCCCCTGCCCTGGGTTCCGAGGCTGTGCTCAACCCTTGACCCTCCTACCCTGTCTGCAGGTTCTCAGAGCTTGTAGATGGAAGAGGAAGAGTGAGTGCCAGGTTTGGTGGCTTGCCCAGCAAATCAGTCACTGTGAGATCACGTGAGTGTTGAAGACTTCCTGGCACTGACATGGAAGTCAACCCTAGTGGTCTCACTGCCCTTGCCCCTGGCATAAAAACTGTTGAGGCCTTTAAAAGTTGGGTTTAAAAGATCGCACTAGCTGATGAGTCCACCAGCAACCTCAATCCTGACCGTGTGTGAGGCTTTAGACTTCCAGGGTGGCAGGAAGGGTGCCTGCCATCCACAATGGGAGGGCTCAGCAGGTAAGGGGCACTCCAGGAGGCTGCCTGTGAGAGGCCAGGCACCTAACCTCACTCTGTGGAGACTGAAAATGTTCGAGGGTAGAGCGCAGAGGGCATGAGTAGGAAGCGGAGGGACGGTGGGAAGCAGAGGGACGGTGACAAAAGGGTGACCCCAAGCCTCCTGTGAGAGAGGGAACACCTGTGGGCGGGTGGGCGGCCTGAGATGGGGAGGCGGGAACATCAGCCTTGCAGCTGGGGCCAAGAGCCCAGACTGCTGCAAATGCCGAAAAGGAAGAAAAGAGGCCACACACACACACACACACACACACACACACACACACACACACACACACGCCCAGGGAGCAGGGCTTAGGGAATGGACAGGAGAACCTGACCCTAGGAGGCAGAGAGTGCCCACACCTCAGCTGTACAATGAGGCCCCTTAGGAAGCAGCTCCAGGACAGTAGAACACATGTCTTTCAGAGGGGCGGTGGGAGTGAGGCCCAGCCTCCACGGGGGAACAGTGCTGGGGCCAGGGTGCTCCTTGCCAGTGTGTGGGATCCATGGGTGGGCCGGCAGGGGTAGGCCGAGGCATGAAGCAAGGGCCATGTGGTTACCCTCAGCTTCTCCTAGAACCCACCACTCTGGTGCCGCTCAAGAACACAGAGGAGGCCCCTGAGCAGGTCAACCTGGCCCTGCAGCTACCCAAGAACAGCAGCAAGGACACAGAAAGTAAGTCGTTGTGTGGCGGGGTGGGAGCAGGCTATCCGTCCTAGCTGCCGTAGTGAGAACGCCACAGTAGGAAGTTAGGAAGGAGGTACAGGCTCTGCCCAAGGGGCAGCTGGGCACCCCATCTAGGACACAGTCCTCTGCTTCATGATTGAGAGGAGCCAGAGAACAAGGCCAACCCAGGATCTGTCTTGGAAAGACTAGCCCGTTCTGCCTCTTTCAGTAATCGCTTACACTTTGCTCCTCACCCTCCCTGGGGATCCACTTCAGGCCCCCTAGCCTCACTTCATAGAAGAGGTACTAAGTCGGCCAGGTGAATAGTGAAGAGTGCCCGCTGAGCAAGCCCTGCCTCGAGGATGCCCCCCCAAGTTTGGCAACCTGTCGGGCTACTCAGCCTGGACCGTTCTGGTCAGCTGGTTGTCCCCACATAGATAGCATCGGGTCTATTTCCAGCACCTCTGGGCAAGTATCGGGCAGCACAAACTGATACCTGCTCCTTCAGCTGTCAGACCCTTGCTCTGTTCTCCCTCTAATCCCTCTAGAGATTGTGGATTAGAGGTTTTTAGGGCCCAGCGCTCCTTTCTCCTTCTGAGTCACATCAGGGACTTAGATTGTGTTCACCTAGCCCCAGAGAAGACCCAAGTACTTATGGGAGTGTATCTCAAGGTAATATCACCTGAAAACTCTGCCCTCCAAGGACACCTGTCCACGGTAAGTAAGGGCACTTACAGTATCAGAGGGTACATTTGCAAACAGAGGGCCCACTGATCCCTGAATTCGATATTCTCCCCAACCTGGGGGTACCTGTACCCGCTCTTGACCCCGTGCACACTGGGAGGGTGGTTGTGCACGCTGCAGCATTGAGGCACTCCTTATCCTAGTTTGCTCCGAGTGCAGACACACTGCTGCTGTGTGAGTGGACAAAAGAGACTCACTGGGTAATGTGTTACATCAGCTCCTTCAAGCCCTAGGTGTCCCTTCATAAAGCCCAAAACAGGGAAGGTGTGGGTTCAGTCTCCTGGGTTCCATCACAAGAGAAATCCAAAGAGGCTGCAGAACTGGCCCCAAGGACACTGTCACCCTACGGTGGGGTAAATTTCAGTGATAGCACAAGAAAAAGAATCCTTAATGGCCTCAGGTACAAAATTAATCATGATCTTTTGTTCATGCCATACTCATGCTATCTGTCTCTGTCAGTTTGGTTGCCTTTGATAATTCTGGAGCCCAGCTCATGCTAGAATCTGGCAGGAAGTTTTGTCTTGCGGGTTCCCCCCTCCCCATCCCCACCCCCGGACTCTCCTTGCAGCCCACCTCCACTCTGCACTCTGTGTCTGTGAGTCCTTAGTCTTGGAGTGGATGGCAGGAGGGGTAATTTTATTACACATTACAACAGAGATAGCTCACATCCGCAAGACATACACTTATCCCAGCTCTCAGTCACCTGAACTGCCAATCAAGTGTCCACATGAATGAGTCAATTCTGGGCTGTGTCTTTTGTTCCAACATTTTCCCTTCTGTGAGCCTATTCATTCAGTTTAATGTCAGTGACCTTAGTGTGAATTACACACTGCAGGACCAGTCCTCCCCTTTGACCTCTAAGGAGTCTCAATTGTTCTTCCAATTGTCCTTAGTTCTCTGCATGTTGGCTTTGTCTAGTCCCACAAGGTACTTGCTCAAACCAAGCTTCAAAGGCCATGCGTGCCTCTAAAAATCTTAGTAGCCCTCACATGTAAAGGAAACTGTAGCTGGGTATAATATGCCAGGTTTGAGGATCCTTTCTCCAGTGTCATCTGGTGTCCAGTCTTGTTCTTGTTTCCTTGAAGGTCACCTGATCCTTTTCTCTGGAGGAGCTGGAATTTTATTTCTCACATAAAAGAGTACCCCCAAAAGGCCCCCAGGAATCCCTAAAGCAGAGTTAATGCTTACAAAGGGTGTTTCCTCACTAAACAACTTTCCAGGTCAGGGGAGAACCTTCAGATCCACACAGAGGAGGCAGGTTCCCACACCAGCATGGGGTGGATGGACTTCAAGGGCAGGAGTGGAAGGGCAGGTGCTAACCCTCGGCATTATCCGTTTTCCCAAACTCCTCACCCCAGCAGGGTTTCTAGACTATTCTGGTTTATCCCCTATACCAGTAGTCTGGCTTCCACCAGAAGGACAGGCAGGTACCGTCCCCAAACAACAGCAGACAAGGACAAGACTTGAATGATCTGCTGTATAATTCACCCATGGGGAACAAAAGCACAATGCCCGCCACAGGGCGCAACCACACCCATTCACCACCTGATTCAAAAAAGGTGTGCTTACCTGCGTGCATGCATGCGTGTGTGCATGCGTGCGTGCGTGCATGTGTGTGTGTGTGTGTGTGTGTGTGTTTATGTGTATGTATGTGGTTTGTGTGTATTTTGTGTGTATGTATGTATGTGTTTATGTGTGTGCATGTGGTTTGTGTGTGTATGTGTATGTATTGTGTGTTTGTGCGTGCATGTGTGTGTTTATGTGTGTTTGTGGTTTGTATGTGTGTATGTGGTTGTGGTTTATGTGTGTGTATGTGTGTTTGTGTGGTGTGTATGTGTGTGTGTTTGTGGTTTGTGTGTGTGTGTGTGTGTGTGTGTGTGTGTGTGTGTGTGTGTGTGTGTGTTTAGTGGTGTTGGCTATACAGTATCAGGCTATAGTGGGTAGCTCCTATTAATCTTCCTAAGTCTCTATCAACTGCAGATTCAGCCCACAAATGACATGTGTCAGCCATGGTCTCCACAGTCCTGGCTGACCCATGCATGGAGGGTGGGGTTGAGGTGTCAAAACATGCTGTAAGTCAAGTGTGACACTGCTTAAGGACAGACATGTAACTGTATGGGCCAGAATGAAGAGTCTAGAAATAAACCCACATGTCTATCATAAACGGATTCTGACAAGGGGAGCAAGCTACCACATGAGCAAAAGACAGTCTTCTCAACAAGCAGTGACGGGACGCAGGATGTCCACACACAAAGGATAAAGCTGACTGCTACCTCACACATAAACCTCACACCCACATTAACACAGGACAGCCCCAAGTGTTCAGAGCTAAAAACCTCTGAAGGAAACATAAGACCTTAGGTTTAGAAGAGGGTTTTTAGATACGGCACCAAAAGTATGAGCAACAAAAGAAGAAGAAAAAAAAATGGGGTTTCATCAAAATTCAGAACTTCTGAATTCAAAGGACACATTAAGAAACTCAAGGAAGCTGGGCAGCAGTGGCGCACACCTTTAATCCCAGCACTCAGGAGGCAAATCGAAAAACCAAAAAAGAAACCCAAGGAATGGGAATAAATATTTCAAACCATATAACTTGTATCTAAATTTGCAAAGAATTCTTTTAAATGAAGAAATAAATCAAACAAGATGGCTTGGGATAATAATAAGCCATGCTGAGATGTGGAGAAATCAGCCCTGAGGCCACTGCTGGGAATATAAAGCTGCTTGGGGTGGGGACAGACCAGTAGTTCCTCAAAGTAAAACAAGAGTTACCATGTGACCCGGAAATTCTACTATTAGGGGCATAGCCAAGAAAAATTCAAGCATGTGTCAATGCAAATCTTATATATGATTATTCATGGAATCTTCATTAGTTGTTGGTTGTTTGTTTGGTTGGTTTTTTCAAGACAGAATTTCTCTGTGTAGCTTTGGAGCCTATCCTGGATCTCACTCTGTAGCCCAGGCTGGCCTCGAACTCACAGAGATCTGCCTGGCTCTGCCTCCCGAGTACTGGGATTAAAGGTATACACCACCACCGCCCATTAGTAATCACCAAAAGAAAAATAGCCAAGCCTGCCAACTGATAATAGACTGTGACATGTCTACCCAATAATGTCATTCAATCCTAAACAAGAATAAAACTCTGTTACATGGAGGAACTTGAAATGGTATACTACATGAAAGAATTCAGGCACAACAGGCCATGTGTAAGAAGATTCCTTTTCATGAAGGTCTAGAATACGGCTATCTATGGTGATGGGAAGTACTTGGTAGCTCCTCAGGACAGAGATGGAGATATAGGGAAGCCAGCTAAAGAGTATGAGGTTTCTTTTAGAAGTGATTAAAGTAGGGCTGGAGAGATGGCTCAGCGGTTAAGAGCACCTGATGCTCTTCCAGAGGTCCTGAGTTCAATTCCCAGCAACCACATGGTGGCTCACAACCATCTAAAGTGGGATCTGATTTCTCTTCTGGCATAAAGTTGTACATGCAGACAGAGCACTCACATACATAAATAAATAAATCTTAGAGAAAAAAAACCTCAGTAAGAGAAAAAACAAAAAACAAAAACAACAAAAAAGAAGTTATTAAAGTATTCAAAAATTGACTCTGGGGGGCTGCTGGGATAATCTCAGTGACTAAAGTCACTTGCTGCCCAGCTTAAGTTCTGTCTCCAGAACACACGTGGTGGGGAGAGCTGACTTACACAAGTCCACTGACCTCCACATATGTGTCACAGCATAGGTGTTCACACACATAGACGCATAAAATAAGCAAGAAGTAGATGTGACTTTTTAAAAATTGACTCTGGGAGCTGAAGAGATGGCTCAGTGGTTGAGAGCACTTGCTGCTCTTACAAAGGACCCAGGTTAGGTTCCCAGCACCCACCCAGCAGTTAACAACCATCTCATCTGTCCCAGGATATCCAGTGACCTCTTCTGATCTCTGCAGGCACTGCATGAATGTAGTACATACACTTACATGCAGGCAAAACACTGATACACGCAAGATAAAATCTTTTAAAATTTTAAGAATAAATAAAAATTGACAGTAGTAATGGATGCGTATCAGTGAATATGCTAGAAACCAATGAATGTTTTATGATCTATAAAACCTCAAAATAAAGGCTTCTTTTAAGAAGTGGAAAAATGGGAAGGGAAATGAGAATATATGTTTCTTATGTTTAAAAATAAATCAAACTAATAAAGATGGTGAGTTATCTGAGGAAGGGAAGAGCAGGCATGGGGAATGGGAAATGGATGGTTTCTGTCTATCTTGTTTGATAATTTTGACTTTAGAAAAAATATTTATAAACAAGCAAACACACAAGTCAGCGGCAGAGTCTGGAAATGGGAGCTCATGGGGCTGTTTGCTGTGGCGTCTGCTTCGTCCTGTGTCAGCAGTGGCACTGGTGCTGTCTGAAATCACGCCACGTGTGCTGTAGGAGAATGGTCACACTCGTGTCGTGCGGTTTCAAGTGTGGAGACATAAAAACACGAGGCTAAGAAGTTAACACCTTCCTTTGTTTTTATCTTTGAACCGAAAATATTGGTATAAACTCCAAAACTTCACACAGGATTTCGCTATACATCCCAGGCTGGCCTCTAACTTTTGATCCTCCTGCCTCAGTTTCCCAAGTGGGATTATAAGTATTTAGTTTTTTAAAGCCTAATATCCTGTTTTTGTTCCCTAGAAAGGCCTTAGGCAGGACAGCTCAGGCAGACTGTCGGCTCCAGACATGTTTCCATGAACGTGGGGAAATGGCAATTCAAAGACCAAGGCAGGATATAGAGTGAGCCCTGCATACATTGTATAAAACGGAAGAGTCGGCAGGACTGTGTTCACTAACCTGAAAGGGTTCTCATTAGACAAAGATGGGACAGCGTGAAACCAAGAACGCTAATGACAGTTGTCCTTGTAGTGGGCCAGATCATCAGGAGACAGTCTGCAGAGCTGGCAGGCCTCCCTGGGCCCTGAAGCTAATAACATCGCCTTCCTGTTCCCAGGCGCCCCTGGTAGCTGTTCAGAAGATGCCTGTCAGAATGGAGGCACCTGTGTGCCAGGTGCCAGTACCCACAGCTGTGACTGCAAGCCTGGGTTCAAAGGCAGACACTGTGAGCTCGGTAAGTCAGAGCTGGTTACTGGCCTCAGGGCAACTGTCACAATGACCTGGGACTTGGCCCTGGGGCTTTCCCTAAGGGCTTCCAGTCTGTAGGATAACAAAGAGCCCAGGTAGGAAGGATGGTGTATGTGGGGCCTCAGAGATGGACCATGAACTACAAGGGACAGAGGGCTGCTCAAAGCACGGGATGGAAGGAACTGCCCAGAGCAGAGACTAGGAAGTCAGGGACAAGGGCGGCGATTGCAGGGCAGCATTTCAGGAGCCAGACTGATGATGAGAGGGAACACATGTGGACTGAGTACATTTGGAAGCTCCCACAAAGACACAAAATAATCCTGAGGCCACAGGAGCCTTAAGGAAAACCAGGCTGCAGATACTGAGCACCCTGAAGCAAAGCCCCAAGCCAGAAAGTAGCTGGCACAGATCCCCAGGCTGACGCAGGCTGCAGGGATCTTCCTTGGGCAAAGGTCTCTCTTGGGAGGCAGAAACAGCCTCCTCCTAAGAGCTGGCCTTTCTTTCTCCTTTGTGCCATAGCCTGTGAAAAGGTGCCTCGTCCCTGCACACGGCTGTTCTCTGAGACGAAGTCGTTTCCTGTCTGGGAAGGAGATGTCTGCCACCATGTGTAAGTCAGCTCTGCCTCTGCCTTTGTGCGCTGGTGTGTTGTGTCCTTATTACCCGAGTAGGGATGGAGACTGCAGATACTGGCTTCGACCACTTCAGCCCATGAAGCTCAAGAACTGATTGAAGAGGACACAGGTTGACTCCTATGCATGGAAGCCTTCACACAGTTCCAGGACCTGACTCTCCTCCTTCCCTTAAAGCCCAGAAATCAAAGAGCACATGAGAACCCCAGTCCCAGCTCTACTATTAACCCAGCATGATGCGGCGGTGGGCAAATCCCCATTGCCTCAGATTCTCCGTCTGGACTAGGAGGAAAGACTGCTTGTCTCATCTCTTGATACCCTCCTTGCTATAGCATGCGATGGCTCTGGGTCACTGTGTCTGAGTGCCTGGTAGTTCCAGGCACTCAGGGACCAGACGCTTGTGCTCTAGATAAGGACAGCCATAGCAAAAGCACATTTGCTACACTGTACAAGAAATCAGGGAGTTCCCAGGAAACAAAGGAGAGATGAAAGCCTAAGGTGAGGAGAGCCAGGAATGGAGGGGACAGGAGTAGGCTTCATGGGAGAGGGACACTGAACAGAAATGGAGGAGCTGGGGATATCAGAGAATGTGCCACACATTGTTACAGTGTTACAAAGTCCTGCATCGGGTTGTGTCCAATATGTCTGAGGAACAGCAGAGGCCAACAGAGCAGAGTGTGAGTGAGAGAAGAAAGGAGAGTTTCTGGGATCTTGGAGAACCTCAGATGGACTGTGGTGTTATTCTCCATGAATCATGGAGATCCTGAAGGGCTCTGCGCAGAAGGTGATGTGTGACCACGGTGTTCAAGCCACTCTGGATGCTCCTCGAAGGAAGAGGAAGCAGATGGAAGAATGGAGGGGAAATGGTAGAAAGCTTGTCCAAGCTTGATGCAAAGGCAGGCTTAATCAGAAGGGAAGAGGTAAAAGGTCCTGATCTGTATGGGTTTGGGGAAGCAGCTATGACCACCATTCACCCTGGGCCCACGATGGCAATCTAATGGACCAACATCATCCTCTGGCTTCCAGCTATTCTGGTTATACCAGAGCCTGCCTCTGTGTTAGATGCCACTGCCATGTGAGGAGAGTCCTTCACTCACCAAATTTTCTATCCCGTTCCTATCTGCATCTTTGAAGAGACTCCCCTGTAGCTAACACATAGGAGGGTCTTGGTTATATTCAGTCTGAACTGTCTTATTACAGTTTTTACATTGCAATGAACATAATGGGCTGTGTGGCTGGATTTAAATCTACATATTTATTTCTATTTATTCCATCCAATCCTTACTGCTTTTTCCTCTTTTCTGGCTCATTTTGGATTACTGGCGCATAGATTATACTTGTTTTGTTTTGTCCAGTAGTCACACTGGGATTTACAATACACATCTCCAGTTTGTCTCCGTTTATCTTGAGTTACTTGGATACAGTTATAGGAGGCTTCTACTGCCTCACCTCTGAGTCACCATCAGACCTCCTTCCATTTCCAGTGGTAAATGTCACAGCGCTGCCAGCCGCTTGTCGTTATCCAATGCTGAAGGTCTTGCTTTTCCAACCCGCATCATTCCTTTGTATGATCTAAGAGTCCACGGTTCTCTGCTCTCAATTGTCTGGAAAGGGTTTTGTGTAAGCTTCACTTTGGGCATAGCTATTTGTAAAGGATGACTGGTTGACAGTTACAATTCTCGTTTCAGCACTTCAGGTTAGAATTCTCTCTGTGACAACATACTTGGCATAAACAAGGTAAAGGAAGGGTCTGTTTGCCTCATGGTTAGAGGTTTCAGTCCATGATGGTGGAGGTCAAGGTGAAGTCATGGCATGGCAGAGCATACTTGGGCAGGCCCCCAGTCTGGGGGATGGTGCCATCCACATCATGGCAGCCTTCTCGTAGTGCTGTCGGCAAACACCCTCAGACACAACCAAGGATGTGCTTTACTACCCTGTGTGCGTCTCGGTGACATCCAGTTGGCAAGATTGGCCCTGTCACCGCCCCTTTGTCCTCTCCACCCCTGTGGCTACTTTTTTTATTTCCTCTTTGTTGCTGTTTCTGGCCAACTCAATCGTGTGTTTTGGTTTGGATACTGTTTTTTATTCCCTGAAATATTTATTACTTATTTATTTTGAGGTAGAGTCTCTCTTTGTAGTCCTGCCTGTCCTGGAACTCCATAATGTAGACCAGGCTGACCTCAAACTCAGAGATCTGCCTGCCTCTGCCTCCTGAGTGCAGGGATTAAAGGTGTGCACCTCCAGCACTGGCCTTCTTTGGAATTTGTTAATCTTGCATTTCTGGGGTTTTAGCTTTTGTCAAATCTGGGCCATTGTTCATATCTTCTTTGTTCCTCCATTTCTCTTCTCTCCTGCTAGAGCTCAATTATGAATATATTTGACTAATATTGTCCCCCAGGTCACTAAAGGTCTTTTTGTTGTTTTAAAGCACTGTAAATGGTGTATATGCAAATGTATCTATACTTCCTGTTGGGGAGTTTGTATTGCTGTGTGTTCAATGCCACATATCTTTTCTTTTGCATCATCTAGTTTATTATTAATACAGTTCAACAGATTCAATTTCAGGTATTTGTTGATGGTTGTTTGGTTAGCTTTTGGGGTTTTGTCATCATTTTTTCAGTCTTAAAAGGCTGCTCAGCAAGTCTGTGCCTCTGAGCAACAGCCCCAGAACAGATACTGGGTTGTATCATTGCTGCAGTTCTGTTTAATTCTTTCTTTGATCAGCCATTCCTCCCTTCATTTTGCTGATATTCCCCTTTACTTGCTGAACATGTGGGACAAACAGATGGTTGTGAGCCACCATGTGGTTGCTGGGAATTGAACTCAGGACCTCTGGAAGAGCAACCAGTGCTCTTAACTGCTGAGCCATCTCTCCAATATGAGACAAACAGATAGCAGATACTTTAAAGGTTTTCCTCTCATTTCTGAATTGTTTTCTAGTCAATTATTTTTCTACAGGTTGTATATCATATGCAGCTTTTGTATTTGTTTGGGGGCATTTTTGATTTTTGGTTCTTATGGCTCTTTGAATGTCATAATTTATCAGATGCTAAACAATATAAATTTCATATTACTGGATGGTGGATTTATTTGAATTCAAGAAAGGTATTTTTGTTGTTTTGTTTTCTGCAAGGCAGGCTTTGATTACAGTTTGTTCCCTTTGAGGATTTAGGATGGATTTAGAGAAGACTTCATCTAGGGCTAATTTCACCCCCTTCTGTGGCACTGCCTTCCTGGAGTCAAATGAGATCTTACCAGTCTTGGTTCAGGTCTAGCCTAGCTGCTCAGGACTCTAGCCCTGTGTGTGCACAGCTCGACTCTCATCACAGATTTGCAGACTGCTCCCCATGGAGCCCTCTCCACTCCAGAACACTCCTCCACAAGCTCCAGCTGCCTCTGCCTCTCCAACCCAGCCCGCATCCTCAACACTGTGACCACTGCCTACTCTCAACAAGTGCTCCGAAATGAATGGCAGTATTCTCTCAGGTTGATCTCTTCTCAGGGCATCCAGTTTTTCTTTGGGCTATTTTCTAGCTTCTAGAAGTAGTTACTCCCTCTATCTCCTCCAGTTCTCTGGTAGTTGAAGCTGAAAGTTAATCCCAGATCCTCTATTCCCTCAAAGTCCTCCAAAATGTCCTCCCAAACTAACATAAGCAAAAGCTTTTGTACCAGATCCCTGGTTTCTTTTCAATGGGTCAGACACGGAAATTCTAACAGGCCCAAACACATAGATCCCATTCCTACTGAATGGTATGAGATCTATAAGTATATCCCACTATACATGAAACTTGGAAGCTAAAGAGGCTTGCTAGCATAGTCTGATTAAAAAATGGGATGGGCAGGCTTCGATTCATCAGGCCTCCTGGTCCATGCTGCCTGCCTCTGAGGCTTACAGTGCCAGACTTCATGATCATGTTCTTGAAACATTCATAAAACAGAGGATCTGGGTGTCCTAATTTGCTTTCTGCTGCTGTGACAAAGAACACAACCTAAAGCAACTTGGGGAGGAAAGTGCTGACCTTATACTTTACAGTGTACTAACAGGGAAAGTCAAGGCAGGGACACAAGCAGGACAGAAACATGGAGGCAGGAACTAAAGCAGAGACCAGGAGGAACGCTGCTTATTGACTCGCTCCCTGTGGCTCATTCAACATGCTTTCCTATACCACCAGGACCGCCTGTCCAAGGGTTATACTATCCACATTGTCTGGACCCTTTCACATCAATCATTGATCAAGAAAAGGGTCCCACATATTGTCAGACTATAGACCAGTCTGATAGAGGCGTTTCCTCCGTTAAAGTCCCCTCTTCCCAGACGACCTTACCTTGTGTCAAGCTGACCAACAAACAAAACAAACGACAACAAAAAACACTAGCATATGGAGTCAGACCTTCCGAGGCCTCAGGACAAGTGGCCTGCCCCCAGCAATGTCCTGCCATTGAAATTTCAGTGATGCCTTTCAACACCATGATTCTGTCAGCATTCATGAAAAGGGACCCTGAAATGAATACTTTTTTATGTATGCTGTACTCAGTAAAATTAATTTTTAAGTCACTGGACCTTGATGTTAGACTTCACACACCCCCAGTAACATGTCTTAAGAAAATAGTGGTCTCTCCCTCTGTCCATACACAGCTAGATGAAACACTTAGACACCTCTCTGCCCAGGGCCTAGCGTCACAGAGTTTTCTTTTGACAACAGGTATAAGAAAGTCTACAAAGTTCACCAGGACATCTGCTTTAAAGAGCGCTGTGAGAGCACCAGCCTCAGGAAAACCCAAACAGGTATATCCTGGGGCTTTGCTGTCTTGCCTGCAGCTCTGTGGGTGGATGGGTCAGGAAGTGACAGGGTTGGATCAAGCGAGGCTGCTTGCCCGAAACTGCAGCTCGTGTGTGGCTGTACTCTGCTCAGAAACTAATGCCCACATACGCACATGTGGGTACACAGACAGGCCCAGCTGTGCTTGGAGGTGGTCACTCCGGTCCTGCACTGAGAATCGGGGATGTGATGGGAAAGGGCAGGCTATTACTGATAGGCCCAAGTGTGTAACTGTAAGTTTAGAACATCTTTTTACATTTCATCTCCTCACATCTGGGCTTTCCCCCAGTTCAAGGTAGTCACAGGAATCATTGCTGTTTAGGATCTTACTGAAAGTTATACTTAGGACATTATGTTCTGACGATGAGAATCCACCTTCAGGTATGTTCTCCATGGACCAATCAAAGCCACATATCCTTGCTTTGCGTGACTACATTTTAGGAAAGGCTGCGGTGTGCAGTCGTCAAGAGTGCTGCTTGACCTAAGTATGTCACGATCTCCCAGGGCAGCTCTTGCTCGCTTCCTTCCACATTCTTCCCACAATGCCAGGTTACTGTCTGCTCAGTCCACAACTACCACCTTCAGCTGGTTATGTACACCCGCCGGACTGAAAGTCCAGACTCCCTGTCAGTCTGTGTGGGCTTGGCTGGGTTATATGTGAGGAACAGATAAGGTTGACAGAGGTAGGGTTCTTTCTCACTAAACTGGTTTTCTTAATTATTTCAGGAAACAAAGTAACAGTCAAACACTGAAGAAATCTTAAACACACACTCCTTCAAACCAAGATCTGTTGAGAACTGGAGACACCAACATACCCAGCACCTTGAGCACTGAGGTTCTTCATCAGACACTGATGGCAGACTAGCACTGTGCTATTACAGACCCAACCAGGAAGGTTCCAGAATTCCCTGACTATAGCCTCCCTATAGATATAACCTGGTCTGGCCTTGCATATGAATCTGCTTACAGGTGGAAATGAGACTTTATGGGGAAGGACCTCTCTCTCTCTCTCTCTCTCTCTCTCTCTCTCTCTCTCTCTCGGCAGACCAGTTACAGTGAGGCAAGGCACAAGAACCACTGGCCCCTTCAGGGCAGTGGACTTGGGTGGTAGAAGGATCAAGGATGCCACACAACCCTGGGATGCTGGGAAGGACCTAAGGAAGTACCCCCACGACCTGTGAATGGCATTCTAGTGGTAGCACAGGGTGGGAGCCTTGCCATGTAACATCCAGGTGACCCTAAATACAGCCTCTCCTTGGGAGAGTTGCAGTGGATCCTGGAATTCTAAACACTAATAACCCTGAAATCAAAGAAACTTTGCCTGTTTGATCCGGCATGCTCCACCCACCTCCCCATGTATAAACTGTGAGAGGTTAAAGGGCATTGGATTTTTTTCACAACAGTCTGGAAAATAAGGGGTTACTTTGCAGAAACCCCTGTACAGCCTGAACTCAGCCCACAGTGACTTCTTATTGGCCTGACATCAATTGGGAATGACAGACTGGCTGGCCCAAGACAGTTTACTCCTCTTCCTTGGGAAAGCCAGAACAGTTCATCTTTCCAGTGGTGGGAGAGAGGCACATCTGGAAACCAGCCACTTCAGGAGTCACTTTTTCTTCTACAGTAGAGGACATGAAGGAGAAATATCCCCAAAGGCCTAAGAACAACCCAAAGCAAAGGAACTCCAGGCAAAGCTCATCCTAAGAAAAAGTGCTCACAGATATGACATCAGCATGGCTAGATCAGGGCATCAGAGCAGCAGGCTCTCAGACAGGCCCAAGCAGCAGGGCCTTTGCAGCTTCACCATTTCACATGGGAAAACCCTGCCTGAAGAGCAGCTGACCACACTCAAATCCTGTCCACTCAACAGCATCGCCTTCTCACCTCAGCCTCCAAGAATGCACACACAAAACACCCCCCAACACTTGTGAGCAACTTAACCCCACAAAGATCAAGAGTCCACCAATTATTTGGTTTTAAAATATTTGTATGGCAATAAGTCACATGAGATATTGATGCATCTCTTTTAAGAACTCACCCAGAAAATCCATGTTTATAAAAATGAATAATCCTCAGCTACTTACCACATACTGGCTTATAGAACACTTATTTTCAGAGCAACAGGGAAAACACACAAACATACACACACACACACACACACACACACACACACACACACACACACACACACACTCAAGATAAACATTCAAGGCTGCCCTGGGAAAAAGACCCAGTGCCATCACCAAAAGGCAGGCAGCAGAGGACCAGCAGCCTGTTGATTCAAATTTAAATCACAGGCTGAGCCCAGGTGTCCCCATAGAGGTGCGTATGTTCTCACTTCCATCCCTCTGCATCACGGCCAGCTGGAATTCTGGCGATGCAAGTTTGAATACAGGTCCCCTGGGGGACAGTGCCTGCTGCCTCCAGAGAAAGACAGTGGGTATAAAGAGGAATGTGTCTCAGTTTGCTGCTCTTCCTTCAAAGGGGTCGGCATGTCCTAGTAATACTGCCCGCCTCAAGAATTTCCAAAACCCAGGAAGATGAGGTCCAAAACTTAAAAATGAGACAAGTTCCTGACTGTAGCTGGTCTTCTCTAAGATCTCTGTGCTCAGATTTCTAGAAGAGAGACAGCCAGACCCGCACACCCAAGGACTCCTGCAGGGGGAGCACTGGAGCACCTATACTCTTAACCCAGCTGCTGGTTTCTGCCAGGACCTCTGTGAGCAGTGAGTGTGCAGTTACCTGGGTTAGCAGGCTCTCAGTTAGTGATGCTTCTCTGTGCTCAGAAACCCACCCCCAGATTCCAGGGTCAGAGAAGTGTCCCCTGAACCCTCAAAACATGGAGAAGAAAGGGCTCGGCTTTCACAAGAGATGAAAGAAGGGCCATGTGGAGACAGATGAGCTTTACCCTGCTCCCCTCATGTATACTGACCTAAAGAAGAAATGCTGATTACTACTACAACAGGGTTTGGACACTTGGTCTACAACTCAGGGGTTGGCAGGGCAGACAAATGCTCAGGCAGTATTTTGGGCTTTCAGATGAAATGACCTCTCTGGCACCCACCCAGTTCTGCTACTGTACTGCCAACATGGTCACAGATGTAGACAGCATGGCTGTGTTCCAATAAATCTTCATTCACAAAAACGGGCAGTAGGCCATAGTTGGCAGGCACCTGGTTTGTGAGATGATCCAAACCTCAGTCTTCTGTAGAGAAAGACATCTCCTGAATGACAAATCGCCATCAAGGCATGAAGACCCCTGAACCTTCATAGAAGAAAAGCAATCAGGATCCTTGTTCAGAAACCTAAGATATGCATACAGCACAGGAGAGCAGCAGGAGCTGCTATGTTCAAATCCGAAGGGAACACTTAGAGGCACAGGGCAGGCAGGCTCCAGGAGACAGTGTCCAAGGCTTCCTGTGATCTGTACCTCAAGCAGACGGTGTGGCCTACCAAGACGAACACACTTCACACAGCCTCCTCCTTCCACTCCACTCTCAACAAGGCTCCAAGCAGCTGTCTTCTCCTGCAGTGAGGTCAGAACCAGAAAAGCCAACCACAGCTTGATCCCTCAAGAGCAGAGCTGACCTGACTGGAGATCCGGCACCAAGAACTACATCCCGACCAGAGGCCTCCTGCCCTCCAGTTCACAAAAACGTGCTTTGAAGAATAACATTTATTTTTCACTAAAAATTTCTGAGCCTGTTTTTCTCTCTCAGGAAGGTGGAGCAGTCATGTCAAAAACTCACTACTATATCTTAGATACACACTGACTTATCTCCAGGGGCCTGGAGGGCCAAAGACAGGGCTCAGAAACCAGGTCCACAAACATATATGTCAAATTCCATGCGACACTGAGACCTGCCACCATCCCTCCGCATAAGCTACAGCATTAGCAGTGAATAGCAAGATCAAATGACATCATTGGAAACATAGATGAAACCTTTATACTATACGAATGACCTCAGGAGCCTCACCCACCAGGCAGATGTTCCTGTTTCCTGTTGGAGCCTATGTTTCAAACAAGACCCAGCCTACTGAATGCTGACTGTGGATCTTCAGAGTGGAGAAAGACTTGCTGGTGCTGAGGAAGAAGTGTGTATCATTCCAAACACGCTGCTTCTGCTTTCTCACACACCTTTCTTAAGCAGATTTATGCCCTTCAAAACAATTACTGTCCACTTGGGAAATGGCACAATGGAATCAGAAAACTTACAAGGTGTAAAGGTTTATTTTTTGTGTCCAAATGAAGGAGCAACCATGAGTTGTTGGGCTCACCATTTGCTAGTCAAAAATACGGGATGAGCAGACACCTAATTAAGCTCAGGGTTGGGGTTCTATTCGGCTCTGATGGAGCCCAAGACCAAACATCCTACATTCAGGGAAAGTGAAGGTCATTTCGATGCCACAGAGTGGAAGAGTAGGCAGCCAAGAATGAGCATCACTGTTCTCAAATAGTTTTGTCCATGGCCAAGAACAGCTAGAAGGCATTCACCTTCTCCACTGCCCATGGGCTGTTAGTGGTAGACATGATGGCTTGCTGTCTTGCTTTGTGTGGAGAGTCCAACAGGCAAAGACACACCCTTGCCAGGCAGGAGTTAACCTGCCTCACATACCTGCCATAGTGGGAGCTCTGATTATATGGGAATCTTGGAGTAACTGCTTTTCTTTGTGAATACCCTCTTCCTTTGCAGTCAGGCTCCAGGGGAGTCCAAAGCCTCTGCACCTTGGTGCGGATTCCTCACAAAATACACCTCAGATCCAGCAAGATCTCTACTTTAGACAGAAATAAATCGTTGAGTCCATTTACAATCCCAATTTGTTATGGTCACATTACTGGGCCAGGTCTTGGAGCAATTTCTCAGCTTTGATACTGCTTTGTGGACCTGATCATTCATATGCAGTGCAATGGAGGGAATTTTACAGTATCCCTGGCTTCTACCCACAAGATCCCAGGGCCATGACACACAAAAAAAAATCTCCAAAGATTGTCAGATGTCTTGAGGATCAGGGTCATCCCCATCTATGCGTTGGATTCTGTCTATATAGGAAACATATAGGGGTTTCACATGACTATTAAATGTCACCAAGTAGGAAAAAAATACTATCAAGCATATCTGATTTTGGCTGTCCCATCAAAAAGCTTTCTGCATCACCAACCCTGTGCAGTTTCCTGAGGAAGGACCACAGACAACTTTCTAGGAGGCCTCATAGTTCCATCAAACCAGGCCTCTCCTCAGAGCTCACCTCATCCCAGTCCCCGTACTTTACATCACTCCAAGACACTCACTACCATCCCCCCCCCATGATATCCATGCCAGGGTATCTGAAAGCTTCCTAGAACAAACCAAAATCAGACCTGGGGCTTGTGCTCTGCTCCATCTATCATACAGAAGGCAGAAGGGATGTCACCTAAGACCACCTACCGCCCCTGAAGTGCTGGTTCTGAGCCAGCTCACTCCGCAGCCCAGGCTAAAGAGCCAAAGATACTACTAGCCAGGAACCCACATGAAGGCCAACTTGCCCAAGCAGGAAGGGTCAGCAGCTCACAGATGAGAAGACTGCGAAACTAAGGAACATATTACTAACCAACGCCTTTCACTCGCTGTACACTGAACACATTAGAGGGCCGTGAAATGATGTCGGATTAAAAACATGACTATTTTGTGGAAAACCTGCTACTTGTTTTCATAAAATAAAGTGCTATGACATAATACCCTCATGTTACATTCTCATGATTTTATTTTTACTACTACAAGGAAATACAAAGTGGCCGTTGAGCTGGAAAGCTTTCTTTACATTATTTTGGAATTAACACCAACATATTTCAACAGAGAAAAAGACACCAAAGTTGGATGAGTTGCATCCCCTGGGTTTTTTGTTTGTTTGTTTGTTTTTCGAGACAGGGTTTCTCGGTGTAGCTTTGCGCCGTTCCTGGAACTCCCTCTGTAGCCCAGGCTAGCCTCGAACTCACAAAGATCCGCCTGCCTCTGCCTCCCAGAGTGCTGGGATTAAAGGCGTGTGCCACCACCGCCCAGCACGCATCCCCTGGATTTTAACAGCTGAGTCCTTTATTTAGGATGCAGTAGGCCTCCCACAGAACCCAACAGATCACAACAAAATATCTCCTATCTGGTTTGATGTGATCCAGTGGATCATAACAGTTTTTTTTCATCAAATGACCAGTGTTAGTATGAAAAATGCTTGAGAAGATCCAGGTAATCGCACCCAAAGCTTTGAGAATAATAGGAATGATCTCTGGCATCCCTGGACCCTTTTTGTCCCAGTCCTCATCACAGCTGCTCTTCGTCCTCTTCCTCCTCCTCTTCCTCTTCCTCCTCTTCCTCCTCAGATGCATGGCTCTCAGATTCCTCTTCTTCTCGATCCAAGAGCTTTTTAAAAACCTCAAACTCCTCAGCAGAGGAACACGCTGTCCTGACTAAAAACTCAGCTTCTGAAACTCTGAGAATGTCCATTAGTAAAGGATTAGGGATCTGCGTCTGCCCCTTCTTATCAGGGGTTTGATACCGTCCAAGGCGTTCCAGGTACATGTGTCTCTGTTTGATCTTGGTTAATGAATACTGTAAGAAATCAGTCCTGACTATGTCCAGATGCTTAAGTCCCATCCTAAAATATGCATACTGGAAGATACAAACATGTTTAGGAATCTATGTAGAGAACCCTAAAGTTTATCATTCCAACTCAAAACAAACTTTAGTCTAAAACATTAGAAAAGAATTGCCCAATTAGTAATGGTAGAATAGCCCTCTCTAATACCAACACTTGTGAGAAGTCTGACAGTTTTCAAAGCATTTCCAAATTCATGTTGAGAAAAATGCAGCAGAAAACAAAGCGGTGTAAAGGGATATGTTTTTCTTTAAACAGGGGAACAAAAATCATGTGTAGAAAAACCCAACCTAAAGAAATCGTAAGATACCTAGGAATTTAAAAATGTGTAAATACACAGTTTGTGTGCACAGTTATTTGAGTATGTCACAGAATGCTTGTGAAGGTCACAGAATGCTTGTGAAGGTCAAAGACCAGCCTAACTGGTTCACAAGCCTCTAGGAATCCTCCTGTCTCTACCTCCCAACTCCCCATAGGGGTGCTAAGGCATACATCCAGTTCTTACATGGGTTCCAGGGATCTGAACTCAGGTCCTCATGCTGGCACAAGTTTTTTGTTTGCTTGCTTGTTCTGTTTTTTGAGACAGGGTCTCTACATTGCCCTGGTCGTCTTGGAACTCACTATGTAGACCAGCTGGCCTCAAGCTCAGAGATCCACCTGCTTCTGCCTCCTGAGCTAAGATTAAAGGAGTGTGCCACCCTGCCCAGTTGCACAAGTGCTTTTGACCCCTCTGGCACATCTGTTACTAAACTATTAGGACAACTGTCACATCTTCCAAATCCCCACACAAAGACATGCTAAAGGTCAAGTTTTAGCTTTCTCAAAATGAGTTATTTCAGAGTACCTCCCTGGACCTGGAATGGGGTCAGGTCACTCACTGTCAAGGCAGTAAAGCAGAAGACAAGTTTGCTTTGGAGGGGAGAAAAGAACTGAGCTGTGTTATTCTAGAATAGCAGCTTTTAGCCCTACTCAGAGGCTTCTTGTCCACACAGCTGACCTTACTCAACTTAAAACCTGAAAAATCTGCCATCTCCAGCCTAATCACTTAATTCTCACCTGGAATTTGTATTCTAGTTCACTGGGGTCTGCCTGAAAAACACGTGGGCATCTGTTCAAAAGCTCCGTGATTTGCTGTACTGTGAACAAGCACTTCTCCTTGAGGACCTTCACAACATTGTCAATGTCCCGCTGACGCATGGTGAAAACCTCAGGGCAACCGTGAAGCACTCTCTGTAGTTTCCCTGCAGAGTATTAGAAAAGGAAAGCATGTAACTTCAGGATATTCTGGAAAGCCAAGGGCTAAACAACATTTAGGGACTGGTAGATGCATCGGTGGATAAAGGCACCTGCCACCAAGCCTGATAACTTGAGTTCAATCTCCAGGACCCACATGGTGGAAGCAGACAACTGACTCTAAAAGTTGTCTTATGACATCCAGATGTGCCCCAGAACATGTACACCCACCAAACACACAGATACAGATACACACACACACACACTTCGAGGGAGGAAGGGAGGGAGGGAGAGAAGGTGTGTGTGTGTGTGTGTGTGTGTGTGTGTGTGTGTGTGTGTAGGGAGGGAGGGAGGGAGGGGGAGGGGGGAGGGAGAGAACAAGAATCCCCTCGCTAATTTCAGACATCTACACTCTATGAAGCACCATGGAAATGATTCTTCTAAGATCCAACAACCCACCCTACATCCCTAATGTGCCTCCGAGTGGTCTACTGTGAGCTACATTAGTAACCGTATTCAGACAATTAGTATAAATGGGGCTGTCCCAGACAAAGTGGAGTAAATGGTCTTATAATAGTTGAGCCAATTTTCTTACGAATATTGGCAAATTTAATAGCTGGAAACTTAAAAACCACTTAGGCTGTTAACTAATTTTCCCATCAGGCTAGTTGGTCACTGTCTCTGTCTCACTCCCATGTGAAGATGAATTTCCAAAGTACAAGCTTTTTTGTTGTTGCTGTTTTTGGTTTTTCGAGACAGGGTTTCTCTGTGTAGCTGAAGCTATCCTGGAACTCACAGAGATCCTCCTACCTCTGGTTCCCAAGTGCTGGGATTAAAAGCCTGTGCTACCATGCCCAGCCAAAGTGTGTGCTTTATTTTCATCTCTCAAGCTGTGCTTCAATACTGACTGAGCTTAGACTTAGATGACACTGAAAGCAAATCTGTCAAGAGGAATACAGTTATCTTTTTGCTTATCTTCTAGAAGGAGGCCTCTAGAGACACCAAACATAGTGGGCGCTAACCCCCCCGACTTACCAGGAACAGTCAATAATAAGAAATAAGAGAGGTCAAACGGGTAGAGATCACTGGAGATCCCCATCTCCCTTCTCCAGAATGACAACAATTGGAAGAAGGAGGCCACTTTACCAGCTTTCCAGGAACCTGGCACGACCAGTCTAAAGTTTTGTATGGTATGTTTTTGCAGAGGTCACACATAGGCAAACACATATACCACTACCACATAGTAACACTAACCCACCAAATAGACTTCATGTCCCCACTGTTCTGGAGCTAGAGAACTCAATGAACAGAACACATGGGACTTGTTTTGGCCTTTGTTCTCTCCTCCTTGTTAATCTCTCATCCCTCTTACAACGCCTTCTGCAGAAGACTCATCACACATCTCCTCAGAGACACTGACCTCTCCTTGGAAAAGCCTCCTACCCCACTTCACCTTACTAAGGTGTGTTTAGCCCACAGCCCACATGCATCCCAGGATAGCTATGAACGCAGCCTAACACATTTGTAGATGATGTCATGTCACACTATCAAAGGCAAGACACTCTGCTAAGGCAGGCTATTTTTCACTAACTCTGACTCCCCTCACACTACAAAGTCTGCGGCTTCGTCTACCTCCCCCAAGGCCAAGCTTCCGCAGGTAGCTGCAACGCTTCTTCATTTGCGTTGGAGATAGTTTCAGTAAGTGTGGACTTTTCTTCAAGGCCATAAATACAGGTTCTGGGTGCAACCCCAAGAGCAGAAATTCTGAAATTATGTCCAGCAACTGTTGAGGATGGACACTTGGCTGCATACTGAGCAAGTTGTTAATATGGGCTTCATCAAAACCCATGTCCTGCAGGGAAGTGATAGCTTTCTCAAGCTCCAAGGACTTAGGATCCACACAAGTCCTCTGTTCCTCATGAAGACACTGAACAAGACGCGTCCTGTACTCTGGCTCCTGCACATACTTTTTGGATTTAACACAGGACAACTCTTGAAGGCTCTCTCCATTGGGTGCTGTAGTCAGTTTGCAAAACAAAGAAGGACTTATCCTTTTCTGTTCTCTGAGATGAGGGGTCTGCCTAGCCAAACAGGTCCAGGAGAGGGCCCTTAGACGGTGCCAGTCAAGAACCTGTAAGACAGAGCCAAAACAGAATCAGTTCCACCTCAGGAGAATGACTATCACAAGATTACTGAGCCAGAGTATTTTGGACCTTGGCCCACAAAAGCTAACAGTTTTTGTAAACAATCTGTAAAACCTCTGGGCCCAAAGTCTCCAGAGAAGGAAATTAGCATATAGACAACAGCACTTACTGAAGAGATAGGTGTCGGGCACAACCAATACTTTTTAGCTTTAGAGAGGACTGCTAGTCATTAACATGTGGCTGAAAATTGTGAGCCGCAGACTAGCCACCAGATAGATGCACTACCTGAATTCATTCCAACAAAGGATAGTATTTTCAAGGCTCCCTTCCATTAAAGGAAGAATATTCTTGGACAGGAGCCTGACAATTCTCAGTGTATGGGACTAGCGCATAACAAATAAAGCACCCGGTGCCCGCCAGACTGGTCTCCAAACCCTCTCTAGCATGGCCAGCCTCCCCGTCCCTCTGTCTTAGCGGTCTAGGTCTCCTCAGCCCATGGCCGCCACATTAGCCGAAACTCCGTGGAAGCCAGTGGCTTATCTCAGGACCAGGCTGTCTGTGCACCCGCCCCCCGGGATCGCTACCGCCACAAAGTGCCAGGATGTAGCCGCAAAGAACCAGCGGCAGGGCCGCCTGCATGTCCCGCCCACGGCTGCTGTGGCACCCTCCCTACGGCAACCTCACCTGCCGACCCAGAGAAGCCATGGAGCCCAGGCGGCGAACGTAACTGGGACGCCGGAAGGGGCGGGCCTTCCTGGCCCACAATGTCCGGCCCCGGTCCGGGTCCGCGGCACTCCCGGATGACAGAGTTCCTCCGTTCCGCCGCCAAGCCTTGAATCCCACAGGCTCATGCCCCGCGCCCGCCCATGCACAAGCAGCTCTCTTCGCTAAGCAAGCAGGTCTCTGCCAGGAACAAGCAAGACTACCGGGGTTTCTTAACTGCCCTTTAGAGTACAGGTGAAGCTAAGCTCACAGCACCATTTCCTGTTGTAAACTCCACTTACGGGAGGGCGGGGACGGACGGGACACAAAGCCGCACGCGTTAAAGATTCTATAAGGCCAAATAACCTAATTGTGGAGCTAAGATGTCGCAAACCAGAACCAAATTATCATGGATCATTTTTAGCCTTTTTGAAATTCATTCACTGTCCACCCTGTCTAACCGAACAGCTTTTTGACTATGAAGGCCTTTAAAATATATTCTAAGACCACCACTGGTTTTCACCAATCCAAAAGCTAATAGTATTATTAGTTAACACCTAAAATGCTATAGTAACTGTTTTCCCAGTTTTGCTTTAGCCTTCCTATCTGTGGTCCCCACTGATGTCTGGTAAATGCCTTGATCTATGACTTTGTTCTGTAACTAGTAATAACTCACTTAACTACATCCAGGGTGGAATCTCTTATGAACAACCAAAATTTGTGTTCCTGGGCTCACCTTTGAAAGTGAGTACTGTTTTTGGTGGACACTGTAATACAGCAATAACTTCCCAGGACAGCCCAAAATTCTTCCTGAAATGGTAAGATGGATCCAGACCCAGATAAAGGTATTTAGTAAGTTGTATTGTTTAAAAATATGTGTCTAGGGTCAGCAAGATGGCTCAGCAGTTAAGACATTTGCCACACCAGCTTGATGACCTGAGTTTGACCCTAGGAACTCATGTAAAAGTAGAAAACTCACTCCACAAAGTTGTCCACTGACTTTCACATATACACAATGGCACACATGCCCATATAATAGTTTTTTTTTTTCTTTAATTCTGTGTTAAACATGAATACCCGGTCACACACACTAAAAGTCAGTCAGTCATTTTAGAGGCTGAAGAGATGGCTTAGCAATTAACAGCACAAGCATAAGGATTGCAGTTCAGATCCCATACCCACATAAAAATCCAGGTGTGGTCCCAAGCATGCCTATAATCCCAGCACCAAGAGGGAAGGAGTCAGGACCAATGGGCCTTAACTGAGTGCCAACCTAGCCAAAAAGGAATGTGGGTCCAGTTATAGGGAAAAGACCCTGCCTCGAAGTTACAGAGGACACCCAACTGTAACTGCAACAAGTATGCAATATACATACACCACACATATACACACACACACACACACACACACACACAAAGACGTCTGCCATTAAAAAAAGATACGCCGGGCGGTGGTGGCGCACGCCTTTAATCCCAGCACTCGGGAGGCAGAGCCAGGCGGATCTCTGTGAGTTCGAGGCCAGCCTGGACTACCAAGTGAGTTCCAGGAAAGGCGCAAAGCTACACAGAGAAACCCTGTCTCGAAAAACCAAAAAAAAAAAAAAAAAAAAAAAAGATACATGGCCCAAGTAATGAAATGACTTGAAATGACAGGAACAATGACATATTTCCACTGATAAACAACAGAGCCCTCTTAGCCCACAGGTCTGATTTCCCATAAGGATGAAACACCAGAATTTTCCAGAGCAATCTATTTCTTCCTGGTTTATTGGCTTATCTGAGAAAAAGGACCTGGCTGCTGCATCACTAAACATGTTCCTGCTCTGTGCTAGCACTGATCTAGTGCTGGAGTGTTTCAACTTACCTTTTGACAGAAGCGTTGTGTAAAAGGACAGGAAAGTTGCAATCTGTGTAAAGCCAAAGAACTGGTTTCTTTTGTCTTAATTTTCTTTCTAAATAAGTATCATTTAGGCCTTTACACCTAAAGCCTAAGAAAACCCTATGCCACCCCTAACTATATGAAAATAATCTAGGAACCTGAACCAATAGCCAGCTCTGGAACAAAGTGATGGCTAGAACACAAGGTTACTATGAAAGTCTGGCAGGGTCTTTAGTCTTCACCAAACTGCATTCTCGAATCAGACTTGAAATTCCAAGAGGAAAAATTATCAGCTGCCAACTCAGAACTTTAGTCTCCAATGTTTTCAGGGGTTTTGTTTGGTTTGGTTTGGTTTTCCTGCAAAGAACACCCATAAGACATCAGACTATTTACCAAAAGCTTTAATTATTTTTTTTTAAATATAGAAATGGTTCTTGGAAGGCTGGATTTTGCATCCTCAGCCAGCTACACTACTGTCTGAAAAAAAAAAAAAACCCTGCAATATCTTGTGCTATATGTACATACAATAAAGACTACAAGAAAAATGTCTCATTCTCAGAAACAGCTCATCTGAAATCAAAAGCTAAAATGTCACTAACTTCTGGGGATTGGACCTGGAAACCCTCACACAGTCACAGTAGGGTTGAGACCCTTCACCTAAACACAGAGGTACGGTTAGAGCCTTTCACACAGACGAAGTAGAGCTGGGCCAGTCCCGGGATGTCTGAAAGTGCTGCCAAGGCATTACGGGTTGAGAGATGGCTGATCGGCCTGAAGCCCCAGACGAAACTAGATAGATTTCTTTTTAGCTGCGGTAAGTGGGGTACAGAAATGGAAAAACAAAACCAAGTATTTCCCATGTCCCATAGAGTCCTAGCCAGGGTAACTGTTAATTAATTAAGGAGCTTTAATTTGGAAAAAGTTCAAGAAAAGAAACAGTCTGGTCATTTTTGTCTAGTCAGCTTTTTTTGTTTTGTTTTGTTTTGTTTTTTGAGACAGGGTTTCTCTGTGTAGCTTTGGCACCTTTCCTGGAACTCACTCTGTAGCCCAGGCTGGCCTCAAACTCACAGAGATCCACTGTGAGTGCTGGGATTAAAGGCGTGAGCCACCACCGCCCCGCACTGTCTAGCCAGCTTTATGGACTCCACACATCTATCACACATACCAAATCAGTGGGAAAGAAACCTACCTACCTACACACACACACACACACACACACACACACACACACACACACACACACACACACACACACACACACACATCGAAAGAGCTGGGCATGGTGCCACACATCTTTAATCCTACCACTCAGGAGACAGGCAGATCTCTACAACTTCAAGGCCAGCCACAGTTACATGGTGAAATCCTGTCTCAAAAACTTAAAAGCAAAGAACAAAAGAACAAAAATAGAGAATTAAAATACTCCTTTTGTCTTTCTGAGGCTCACAACTTAAAGCCCTTTAATTGTACAAAGTAATTGAACACTAGAATGCTTTTTCAAGGTTATAAAAAAGAAAACAAAAAACAAAAAAACGTGAATTACAAGTCTTTCATAAACTGAAAACCAATATATATAGTATTGCAGACTTTTGTTTGCACTTGCACAAGAATTTGTAGAAGAGGAATTCATCCCAATTCTTCAGAATTTCCTTTCTCCATGTAGGAAGCCCTGAATCCGTATAATTTCCCAAACCAAGTGGAGAGAGCTTTCATTCAGCTGACTGGCAGAGAGGGGTCCTCGAGATGCAGGCAGTGCTGGTCACCAGGAGCCTCCCTGGGAGCAGGAGGCCGACCGAAATCCTTCGTGTGAGCCACTTCACTTGGATTCCTGCTCCCAAGCTCCAAACTTGCAGCTGACAACAGGCCACTTCCTGAAGGATGAAGAAAAGACACTGCATGCTAGCTATAAGATTCTAAAATACTTTGTTTAGGAACAACAGAAATGGGGGACAGTAGGCAGTGACTTCTGAAACCCCAGTAGAGATATTCTGAAAGTACAGATCCTGCTAAGATGCCAGGAGTGATCCTAGTCTCCAGCCTGGTTCCCAGGAGCTCTGACTTGGGGCTAGGGAGTCTTTTCTGAAGAGACAATACCCCCATCTAGCCCCACAGCATCATGGCCAGCATTTGTATCTTACCCCTCTTTGGACTAGTCAGACAACCAGCTGACTCTTCCACTCTTGCCTTCCCACCCCTCCTGGCCAAGGCTAATAACAGCGCTTGTCCTCCCTCTAAGGTCCCAAGTGGCATCTAAGGGTCTCTGCACAGTCAAGCCCCATCTTTCAGGCCAGCCACAGACTCTGGCATTTGTATCTAGAACAGTGTGGTGGAAGGGCCTCATCCAGGAAGGAGGCCGGGTCACCTTCCTATCCCAAACCAAGACGCAGAGGAAAGGGAGGGAGGAGAAGGGGAGGCTGAGACTTCTCACCTGGGTGGTTGGTCCGACACACCTCTTCCCAGGTGTAGTTAGCAAGGTTCACAGGCTGTGTCACCCAGGGGTCTATGATCAGCTTCTCTAAAGTGGTCCGCTGCTCAGGGGAAGGATGCAGCAGCCCAGACAGAAGATTCCTAAGTTCTAGGGACATAAAGAACACAGGTGGAACCAGGCCAAGTCAAATGGAACATATCTCAGACCTATAGATTTCAGGGTATCCTGCTTCACAGAACCTCTCACAAAGCAAGGAAGCAGCCAGGAGTCCTAGGGCTTCAAGGCCTGGCCTGGTTTTCTCAGAAAATACCTTTATGAATCTATCACCTCTAAAATGGAAGCATGGAAGCTAAGATCCAGCTCAATCAAACCTGCTGTGGAACAATCCTTCTGTACACTGTGAATATGTATTACTCTCGTTGATTAATCAAGAAGCTGATTGGCCTATAACAAGGCAAGATAAAGTTAGGCAAGGCAATCACACTGAGGATGCTGAGATGAAGGACAGAGTCAAGAGGAATGCCAGCCAGCCACCAAGAAACTGGGACATATAGAAAATGAGGTAACAAGCCATGAGCCACATAGCAAAGCACAGGTAAGAAATATGGGTTAGTTTAAGTGTAAGAGTTAGCTAGTAACAAGCCTGAGCAATGGCTGAACATTTTTAAGTAATATTAAGCCTCTGTGTAATTATTTGGGAACTGGTGGGCAGGACAGGAAAACTCCGCCTACACAAACCTCAGATGACTGCTTACAAGGTGTGTTGACTAGTTTTATGTCAACCTGACACAAACTTAAGAGTTATTTAGGAAGGAACAACTTCAACTGAGAAAGTACCACCACCAGATTGGCCTGTGGGGCATTTTCTTGATGGAAGTGGGAGGGCCCAGATCAGTGTGGGTGGTGCCACCCATGGGATAGTGGTGATGGGTACTATAAAAAAAGTAGGATGAAGCTGGGCAGTGGTGGCACAAGCCTTTAATCCTAGCACTCTGGAGGCAGAGGCAGGTGGATCTCTGTGAGTTCGAGGCCAGCCTATAGGGACAGCCAGGGATATACAGAGAAACTCTGCATCAAAAACACACACACACACAAAAGAAAGAAAAAAAAAAGAAAGCAGCCTGAACAGGCCATGAGGAACAAGCCAGGAGGCAGCACTCCTCCATGGCCTCTACATCAGCTCCAGCCTCTACATCAACTCCTGCCTCCAGGTTCCAGCCCTGTTTTAGTTCCTGCCTCAACTTCCCTCAGTGATGGACTATGGTGTGTAACTGTAAGCTCCCAAGTTGCTTTTGGTCATAGTGTTTTATCTCAACAATGGAAACCTTAATTATGACACTGGCTCTGGCCATGAGGACTGAGGATGATCATGACATGCAAGGGAAGGCAGTAGCCAACTCAAGTACCCCAGATCATTCTGTGGGGAGGCAGCTTAAGCTCTAGCAGGAGCCCAACCTTAATCTGCACTTGGGTCCTGTTTCCTCTAAGTATGTGTACGTATTGGCCAGGACCTCTATGAGTCTCATCATCAGGAACCCAACCTGTGTAATCAGAACCCATGGAGCAGCCTTGGAGCAGAGCAGTACACCACATAAACTGCAGCATCTTAGGGAGTCACAACTAGTAAAGCTCTAAAGTCCTCTTCCAGGCTGTTGTAGCTAAGTATGCCCCTCCAAAGTGTGTGTTAGTGAGCTCACCCCTAATGTGACGACGGTGCAGCGACGGCGCAGGGCAGTGGGCTGCTGGGAGGTGTTAAGAGTTAGAGGAAGCCGTGAGTGAAGAGGAAGACTGGAGGTGGTGTACTAAGATAGAAAAGACTGTTCTCTGTCTTCACCATGAGGACACATCAAGGAAGGTGCCATCCACAGTCGGAAGGTGGCCTCACTGAGCACTGAACCTGCCACCACCTTTACTCAGACTTTCAGTTCCTGCAACTTTGAATGGGCATCTGTTGTGTAAGGCCCTATCTGGAATTCTTAGAAGAGACAGAGGCTTCTAACCTAAGCAGAGGCTACGGCACAGACTGAAGATCTTATTACCACATGGGTCCTCCCAGTAAGTGACTGCTGTGGGACCACAGGATGATACCTGACCACATCTGCCAGCTCCATGAGCTCCTCTAGGCTTCAGGCTCCTGGGGTATCGGCTCTAAGCTTAAGAACCCAAAGTCTGAACCCTGGCCTTCACTACAGACCTGAGGTCCCACTTGGTCTCAACTTGCTGTTGTCACATTTGCTCACAGGGCTCAGGGTATGACTGACTTTTTCCACGTGAGCTGCTGAGGGTCAAGTCTCTCCATGCACTGACACCACCCTCCTCCACAAATGGGGCTCCCGACATAAGTTAAGCATCTGACCACAGAGATGCTGCCACAGACAAGGTTACTGACTGTGGAGTGTCACTTCCAAGAGGGCCTTGAAGATCCAAGGGACACTACTAAAATTAGAAAAATGTTTTGAGTCATATTAAAATTATCGTGCTCAGATCAAAATGTTAGAATGAAAAAGAAAGGTAAAAGCTAATCGGCATAGACAGAGAGGAGACAGAAACAAAGTGTTGGGTTCTCAGGCAGTGGCGTCACTCACCATCTGGAGCTCATGCTCACCTTGGGAAACCAGGCACGGGGGATGAATGACTGCCTCCATGGTCTCTTCCACCTCACAGAAGGGATTCTCCTCGAAGATAAGCGTGTAGAGAGTGACCCCCAGAGACCACATCTCCAGCTCTGGCCCTCTGTAGCTGCAAGGAGGAACAGAGAGCATTTCAGGCCTCCCTGCACTCAGTACAAAGCTCACTGAGGCAGCCTCCACTGAGTGCCAGAGCCTTCCAACCCCAGTCAGAACTGCATTCTCACAGTCCATGCAGGGCTGCCCCAGAAAAGGAGAGATTCCCAGGGTTGGGAGAGCAAAAGTGTGGGCAGCAAGTCACAATGTGGCCTCACTAAGGGCCACCAGAGCCACAGGCAGCATCAGAACAAGGTGATGGAATACCCTACACAAAGATCATGAGGTGAGAGAAAAGGGTGCTCAAAGGCAAGACAAACGGGGAGAAACACAGAAGGACAAAGTGTAGTGACAGCTGAGGGGTCAGAGAAACGAAAGGCAGGATGGAGGGGTTTATCAGGACCGGGGGTCCCCTGGAAGAGCAAGCCTGAGGGAAGAGGGGGAGTGTTCTTCTAACTTCACTCATGCTACCAGCCACCAGGGAGGTTGCCTTTTAGCCAACCGAGAGTTTGCTGACCCCTGAGGAATAAGGGTATAAAAACGAGGAGGAAGAATGTTCTTAAAGAGCCTTTGCCTGATGAGATGGAGGTGTGTGTGTGCAACATGGAAGGAAGGATGTAGACTGAGACAAGGTCCTGACCAAGAGGCCCACAGCATGAGCGGCACATATACAATTGAAAAGGATGGGCAGGGAGCAGAAAGCAGTGTAGACAGAAGACAGGAGGAAGGCACTTGCCGCAGATGGCTAAGTACAGAGACGGAAGCATCGGAGCCTGGGTGTGGAACAGCAGACCAGCCACACACAGCATGTACAGTGAACCAGTTGACATGCAGGTCCTCGTCAATACTGACTACATTTCAACCATGGTACCAGAGCAGGACACTCACTGACAACAGGGACAACCAAACCAGATATGAAGAGAAACTATATCCCCTTTCACAGCTTGCTATGGTGGCTCTGAACATACACAGCGACTCCAAAGGGCAAGTTTCCCTGCCCCTGGCACTCTCTGCTGGTAGCACAAAGCCTCTCTGCTGCACACAAGGGCCAGTCCAGCAGCAGGTCAGGGAGACCAAATTTCAGGAGTCAGTGAGAGCTACCAAGATCGTTCACTTTCTGACTGTGACTTGAAAAGTGCCCTGAGAAGACATAGGCCTGGGCTCTGGTCGCTTCCCAGCCCCCATTGCTGAAGGTTTCTCACACAAGGTAGGGTTGAGCAGACAATCTGGACCTGATCAGGCCCAGTGTGAAATCCAGCTTTGAGCACGCCTACCTGCTGACCCTACACACTATTCTATAAGCCCACACAGAGCTAGCTCAACATTCTGCGCCTCTAACCACCCACTCTCTCCCTGAGACACGAAATATACTTCACCAAAATTTATGCAGGCCGAGGAGGAAGAAACCATTGTATAAATAAGACTGAGGAAGGTCATTTTATATAGACACACCTATTTGTATGTGGCGAAGACCACAATCCCTGTGTGTACAGTACAAACCATTATCAGCAATTTCTATATAGTCCCTACACACGTGGGCAATGAGCTCCATTTCAATTCTTTGTCTCAAGTCCCAAGAAAAGAGGTCTTTTCAGGTCAGGTTCTTGCTGCCCACAGGCTCCCCAACTACAGAGCAACAAACCCAGGTTTGACCCCTGAGCTCAAAGCCCAGAATCTGAGCCCCACAGTTCCTTCCCATCATTCCTCACGCTCTCACTCTTGCTATTGGCCTGCTGTATGGTCAGCCCAACACGGTTATTGAAATTTTGATTGCTGGAACTAGAGAAATACCTCCACAGTTAGGAGCACTGGTTGCTCTTTCGGGGGACTTGGGTTCTGTTTCTAGCATCCACATGGCAGCTCCCAACTCTCTGAAATTCCAGTCCAAGAGGATCTGTCTTAAGTAGGTTTCTATTGCCCTGATAAAACCCTATGACCAAAAGCAACTTGGGGAGGAAAGAGTTTGTCTTACGGGTCACAGTCCATCATCAGGAGAGCTAAGTTCCTGCCCCATAACCATCTCAGCAGGGGCAGGAACTGAAGAACCGAAGAAGAGACCACTGAAGAATGCTGCTTACTGACCTGTTCCTCATGGCTTGCTCAGACTGCTTTTCTTTTTTTTTAAGATTTATTTATTTATTATGTATACAGTGTTCTGTCTGCACGTATCCCTGCAGGCCAGAAGAGGGCACCAGATTTCATTACAGATGGTTGTGAGCTACCATGTGGTTCCTGGGAACTGAACTCAGGACCTTCGGAAGAGCAAGCAGTGCTATTAACCGCTGAGTCATCTCTCCAGCCCCTCAGACTGCTTTCTTATAACACCCAAGATCCACTGCTCATGAGTAGCATCACTTAGCCCAACCAATCATTGATCAAGAAAGTGGCCCACATGCTTGCTGGACCACAGGCCAATCTGGTGGGAGCATTTCTCAATCAAGGTTCCCTCTTCCCATTGACTCTAACTTGGGTCAGGCTGACAAAATACTAACCAGAACAGGATCCAACACCCTCTTCTGGTCTCTGCAGGCACTGAGCATGCTATACAGACATACCTGCAGGCAAAATACCCATACACATCAACTAAAAATAACTAAGCCAAACAGTGGTGCTGCACGCCTTTAACCCCAGCACTCAGGAGGCAGTGGCAGTGAACTCTTGAGCTCGAGGCCAGCCTGGTCTACAGAGTGAGTTCAGGACAGCAGGGCTGTCTCAAGAAACAAAAAAATAAAAAAAATAGTTAAATATATAAATAAAAACTTGAAATAATGATTATTCCTGATATTCAGTAAGTACAGCAAGTTACAGGAATCACTCAGAGAATTCTGCTTTTGAGACTTTCCTCTTTAGCTTCTAATTTTCTAACTTTCTGCAACATCAAACTCCAAACAATCAAAAGGTAAAATGGTAGAATGAACCCCTATGTCCATTGTCCAGCTTCCTACCTACTGCACATTTATTTTCCAGAACATTATCCTCATTATTCAATAAAAAAGGAACACACTGAAGCCACTTCTTCCTAAAACCACAACAGTCATGGGCACAATGCAAGAGGCAAGAGGAAAGTAAACTACGGAGCGTGTGATACGTACGGATTTCCCATGAGAACTTCGGGTGCACAGTACTCGATTGTTCCACAAAAAGTATAAAATAGTTTGCCTCTCTCTAAGTAGGCAGCTGAGCCAAAATCTATCAGCTTAATTGTGAAGTCCTCGGCAATCACAATGTTCTCATCCTTGATGTCTCTGTGGATGATGCCTTGGGAGCGCAGGTATCCAACAGCAGACACCAGCTGGAATCAGAGGCAGGAGAACACTTCAAAGAGCAATTCAAGTAAATATTAGGAAGAAGAAAGGAAAATAAACATTTTCCAGAGCATAGTTCTGGGTACTGGAGATATGGTTCTGCACAGACAGGAGGCACAGTCGTTCTGGGAGTGTATCACCGTGCCTGGGACAGGCCAGCAAGCAACCCAAACTCAATGGCTCACGGTGTCTGTTTTCACTCACCAAAAAAAGCCTCCCAGCAGACACTTGCCCCATAACCATCTCAGCAGGAAAGACAGGTCACCGAGTAGATATTTAGAAACATGTGGGCCATTGAGGGATACTGTTGGTTGGTATCACATGCAAAGTACCCATGCACAGGCACTGTGTGGGCACCACAGCTCACAGGGAAGGAAAGTGTCTTTCACAGAGTGTGCTCAGCAGTTTGAGGTCAAAGCATGAGCAGATAATCCTGATGCAGCTCCAGCAGCTCCTCTGTGTGGTGTGTTCCCTGCCGCTCCCCAGGCAGCACATCCACCACTATGTGGAGTAAGTGGCTCCACAGGAAGCAGACTGTATATAGCACTCTGCCTCTGGAAGGCAAGCATCCTAACACCCATGCCCAGGCATGCTGTATCTCTAAGGTGCAGGTCTACTAAGCCAGTCTCCTGCGGTCTTCAGGAAGACTATCTGCACCACAATTTGGATACCAACTAGAGCAATCAACTTGGTGATTTCTTGAACATCAATCATTTTGATCTTTGGAGACAATTTTATACATCCAAATGAAAAATGTTTGAATCAGAAAGATAGTTAATGGCATGTCAACTAAGCCCAATCAATTAAAAAATAAAGTATACGGGCTGGAGAGAGGGCTCAGAGGTTAAGAACACTGACTGCTCTTCCAGAGGTCCTGAGTTCAATTCCCAGCAACCACATGGTGGCTCACAACCATCTGTAATGAGATCTGGCACCCTCTTCTGGCCTGCAGACATACATGCAGGCAGATCATTGTATGTATAATAAATAAATAAATCTTTAAATAAATAAATAAATAAAGTATACATTATAATCACTTGCCTGTATATTTATATATATATAGATTTATGAGTACACACATACATGCACATATATGCATATATTTGAACATTCATGAACATATGAACATACATACATGCATACATACAGACACATATATGTTAGAACAAATCAGGAAACTTGGGTCAGGGGAGAATCTTGCTCTGTAGCCCAGCCTTGAACTCTCCGTCCTCCTGCTTCACTGTCAGGAGTACTGAAATTGTAGGTGTGTACTGTACATTTAGTCAGAAACCATATTTTTATTTAACAAGACTATAAAATCTCACTACAGCTAAATCGTACTGAGCTCATCCTTTCCTTTACAAGCCCCAGCTCTGCCCTGTGTCCATATAGCTGCCCATGGTCCTGATCCCTGGGTAGCACTGCTAATGGATGGATGGATGGATGGATGGATGGATGGACAGATGGATGATAAACAGATAATAGAAACAAATAAAACAAACGTATAATCTTCCAACAGGAAGTGTAAGTGTGGCGATAGGCATTCTTTTGGCATATCACAATGGCTGAAACACACATGTAGAAGCCTGAGCAACTTTCAGGAATCCAAATAACTTTCAGGAGTTTACAGCTTTGAAGAACTGTAAACGAAAGAAGCTTTCACTAGGAATCGCGTCACTTTCAGAAGCAATTACAGGACAAGTATAAATGATCCACACACTTGTGGGAGCACCGAGGGAGCAGCCACTGCCTTCTCGGTACTCAGACGAGTCACTGTCTTTGCCCTCCTTTCCCTCCTGCTTCCCAGGCGCCTTCCAGATTTGCTGATAGCTTTCCCGTGTCTATAAAACAGCAGGTGAGCAAAGATCCACATACATTCAAATAGAAAACAGCCGGGCGGTGATGGCACACACCTTTAATTCCAGCACTCGGGAGGCAGAGGCAGGCAGATCTCTGTGAGTTCCAGGCCAGCCTGGTCTACAGAGCGAGATCCAGGAAAGGCGCAAAGCTACACAGAGAAACCCTGTCTCGAAAAACCAAAAAAAAAAAAAAAAAAAAAAAAGAAAAGAAAAGAAAAGAAAACAGATCAAGACAAAAGGCAACATTAGGTTACTCGTGAGGACACAGATTCAGATCACACACACACACACACACACACACATACACGCACGCGCGCGCGCACAGGACTCACAACCAGCACGATGGCTTTGTTATTTAATGTTTATGACTGGTATGAAAACACTATACAGATATGAATAAATTTTAATTGCTAAAGTACACTTCCCTGGCAGTTCCTTCCAGCCTCACTTTCTCTACTTCACACAACTCTCTCTTCAAAATATGTCTCTTACCTCATAAACCCCAGGCTGAAAGCGAACACTGGCTCACTGAGGAAACTGACTACATGCCACTGACCCTTGCAGACATGACATTCAATTACCCACATCCTCCCCACGCAGCCCTGGCCCACACTCACTTGTCGGAAGATGTAACTCGCCAGAGGCTCATCTAAGCAGGGATGGCGGTCAATGAAAGCAAAGAGGTCCAGGCCGGAGCCATGCTTCTCCATCACTAGCTGGAAGAACCCTTGGTTTTCAAATATATCCAGAACCTGAAAGAGACAAGGCCAGGTCTAGCTTTGTCTGAAAACACCTCCAATCAATAAATTAATGTTGGAGAAGCAACATGAGGGAGGGTGAGAGCACACAGAAAACCACCACCCACCTTGATTATGTTGGCATGCTCCACCTTGGACAGAATTGCTATCTCCAAAGTCACTTTTCCAAGTTTGGGATCCTCAACCCAACAATCCTCCAAAACCTTCTCCTTCTTAATAAACTTCACCACCACCTGTATGGGAGAAGGAGAGCAGACCTCTACCATATGTTAAACCTGGTGCCCACTACCAGCTTACACTTATCCCCCAGAAGACCATGGCCATGGAAGAAGAAACTTAGCAAGTCCCTGCAACAGGAAAAGGATGAGGCAGCAGCCAAACAGAAATGCTGGTGATTTCTACCTGTCTATTACGGGTAAGATGGGATAGACGGGGATCCCTGGAGGTGCTGAGGAGCCGTGGCCACTGCTGGAGAAAAGAAGTCTCAGAAACCTTATGGTAAGTGTTCCCACAACACTCTCTATCACCCTCAAGAGAATGAAATAAGCCTAAAAGTAGAGAAAATAAAGGAAACTCTCATTGGTAGACAAGTGTCAGTCCTGATGTTGAGATTAACCAGGGAGTCCCTCAAGCCTGGTGGGTGTAGTAAACATGAGAAACACCACCCAGCAACAGCAAGGGGCTTCAGTTACCAGGTGCAATGGGACCAAGTTCCACCAAAAAGAAAGAAAGGCTGCATGTCATTCACTACAAGACAGGCTTGCCACCCACCAGGTTGGCTATTACACGGAATGCTAGGCACACAGGTAAAGCAGCCCTGGGTAAAAATTCCAGCAGAGTCTGTCTGTGTATCAGTGAGAGACACTGTCAGGCTCCAAGGAGCTGGTCCTTCACGGAGAAGCAGACAGTAATTGCATCACGTCCTAGGGAAGGCTGAGTGCCCAGGAAAAAGAAATGATGAGACACTAAGCAGGCCGGCACAAGGGAGGAAAGCGAGAACAAAAGCCAGCAAGTGCCCGGACCTGAAGGAAGCCAAGCCAGTGGCCAGTGTTGGGGTGGGGGCAGAAGCAGGAGTAGCAGTTGGAAGCGTCTGCACTATACAACTACCTTTCACACTGGTCAGGAGAAGAAGAGGTATAGTTTGGGAGAAGCAGACACTCTGCAGATGATATGGAGGGAGAGAGATGTGAAAGAACTCAGAAAGATGAGGCAGAACCAAGCCGCTGGGGTCTTGAGAAACTGAGGAAGGGCTCAGTGCCCAGGAAGGGAGGCCAACAGCCAGCAGGTGGTCTGCTTCAGACATCGTAAGTGGAGATGCCTGCCGCCCCTCCACCTGCACAGAGCAAGAAGACAAAAAAGACAGGCAATCTCCAGGAGCTACCACACATGCCTGAAGTGAGTTTCACAGAAAGAAGGGAGAGGATTAATACAAACAAAAAATAAAGTCTTTTAAAATAAACCTTGAGGCATCTAGATCAAAGTCTTACCAAGCATCAGGCAAGAATAAATACACACAAACTCCTAAATACATCCTGATAATTTTTAAAATTCAATTTTAATAATTACAGGAAGAAAAAAGAAGTTAGGTTGCTAGAAGCAAAATTTACTTCCAAATAATGATTGAAGACATCAGAAACAGGTCTAAAAAGGTGTGAGAAAAGCAAGGTGGTGGTGGCGCACGCCTTTAATCCCAGCACTTGGGAAGCAGAGGCAGGCAGATCTCTGTAAGTTTGAGGCCAGTCTGGCCTACAAAGCAAGTTCCAGGACAGTCAGGGTTACACAGAAAAACCCTGTCTCAAAAAAAAAAAAAAAAAAAGTTCTGAGAAAATCCATCTCAGTACATTTAAGTACAATACTCAAGTATATACTCTTTGGGGAAAATTACTTCATATAATTAATATATACAAATACAATTAATTCAGTTATTAATACAGTAAGAAATGTATTCCAACAAGTAAAATGTAAACATAAGAAACACAAGAAACTGGATATAAGAATAATGTAGATTTACCAGGTATAATAGCTCACACCTGTCAATCTAGCATATGGGAAGTAGAGGCAGGAGGGTCAGGAGTCTAAGGTTATCTTCAGCTACATATTAAGTTTAAGGCCCAGTCTATGTAAGACCTTGTCTCAAAAAGAAAAAAAACACAAATTTAACCACAGAACAAGCTTATACACTGAAATTACAAAACACTGTTGAAAGAAATTAAAGATGCATGTAAATGAGAAGACATCCCTGTTAATGGAGCAGAAAAGAGATTACTAATATGGCAAGAATCTCCAAGTTAAATTACACACTGCTAGGACAACCCAGCTAGTTTTCTTGTAGAAACGGACAAGGGGATCCAAACCTCTTATGAAACTGCAAGACAGTCAAGACAGTCTTGAAAAAGAACAACAAAGTTGGATCAACATTTCCAATTTTATAACTTACTATAAGCTGTAATCATCAAAACAGTATGGCTTAGGGAAACAAACCCACACCACAGCCAGTTTTGACATGGGTACCAAAGAATAGTCTTAATAATGCTGGTATTCACATCCAACAGAGAAACTGAGGCTGGGGAGATGACTCAGTGTTTAAGTGCCTGACACGCAAGTATGAGGACCACAATTCAGAACCTCATAACCCATGTCCATGGCAGGTGGACACGGTGGCCTGCCCAGCTCTCATTAGATGAAGACAAGGGATCCCAGGGTAAGCTGACTACCTAGACTAGCTATACGGGCAAACACTGGATTCTACTGAAAGGCCCTGCCTCAGTAAGGTGGAGAGTGACTCAGAGTCACAACATCAAACCTGGACCTCCATACTGTACGCACACACAAGAGCATGCATAAAATATACAGGCATGTATACCACATATACATGTGCAAAAATAAAATAAAATGAATCCATCCCTCAAAAAAATCTACAAAATGAGTGCAGCAAATCCAAAATCAGGACACCAAGTGAACAGGGAATCATCAATTTTAGGGCTGGCAAGATGGCTCAGCAGGTAAAGGTGCTTGCTGCCAAGCCAGGTAACCTGAGTTCAAGCCCTGGAACCCAGATAGCAGAAGTAGAAAACCAACTCATCCAAGTTGTCGTCTGGCCTCTACATTCACTGTGCAGCATGCACTTATACATATACATACACCATGCATGTACATACATACAATAATAATTTTAAAATTTTTTGAGACATGTCTCTCTATGTAGACCAGACTAGCCACAAACTCATAGAAATCCACCTGCCTCTGTCTCCTGAGTGCTGGGATTAAAAGCATGTGACACCATGCCTGGCCTATAATCAATAATTTTTTTATTCTTTTTTTTAAGATTTATTTATTTATTATGTACACAGAAGAGGGTGCCAGATCTCATTACAGGTGGTTGTAAGCCACCATGTGGGTGCTGGGAATTGAACTCAGGACCTCTGGGAGAACAGTCGGGGCTCTTAACCTCTGAGCCATCTCTCCAGCCCTATAATCAAGAATTTCTAAATAAAAATAAATACAACAGCTAATCAAAGCCGGCAATGCATTCAAAGATATTATACATAACTAAGGATGGAATCCAGGAGCATAAGAAAATTCATTAGTAGGCCAGGCGGTGGCGGCGCACGCCTTTAATCCCAGCACTCAGGAGGCAGAGGCAGAGACAGGTGGATCTCTAAGAGTTCAAAACCAGCCTGGGCTACAAAGTGAGTTCCAGGACAGGCACCAAAAATACAAAACAAAACAAAACAAAAAAGAAAATCCACTAGTGTTATCATTATATTAATAAAGGAAACAGTACAATCATGTCAATAAGTGCTGGAAAGACATCATTCAATAGCTGACCACCCAAACTCAATTTTTTTAATGATTGTTTTCCGGTTGTTTGTTGTTCTGCCTGCGTGTATGTCTGTGTCTGGAACTGGAGTTACAGACAGTTGTGAGCCGCCATATGGGTGCTGGGAATTAAACTTTGGTCCCCTGGAAGAGTGGCCAGTGCTCCTAACCACTGAGCCGTGTCTCCAGACCCTCAAACTCATTCTTAAAAAGAGAAAAATTCAGGGACCAGTGAGATGATTCAGTGGGTAAAGGTGCTTGCCAATAAGCCTGACCACCTGAATTTGATTCCCAGAACCCATATGGTAGAAGAAGAGAACCAACTCCTGTAAGTGTTCACTGACCTTGTGCATGTACACACACACACACACACACACACACACACACACACACACACACACACACACACACACAAACACACTCAAATAAATGTTTAAAAAAAATTTACCCAGCCGGATGGGCTAATAATAAAATACGATGTCTTCAAATGAAATGTGCTCACTGGGAAGTGAAAGGTACCATAAGGACAAACTGAAAGGAAGCCAAGGGACCCAGTGGCACAACTGTCAAGTAACACTGTTCTGGGAACCTAGTCAATGACAGGAAGGAAGAAGGATGAAAAGTGAACCAAAGAAGGACAAGACAAAACTGCCATGCTATGGAGGGGAAAATCCTAAAACATCCTCTGAAAAATTCCTAGAACCAGAAAGAATATCAAACAGCCACCTCAGACACAGATCTTTGGTGCATTCCAGCAACAAGTGATAATAAAGGACTCTGTGGCAATACTCCAGGGCCGTCCAGGATCTGGCTAGTGGTATGTGCCTGGGGAGCCTGACAGTGTTCATAGCAACAAGTGGGTGCTGCTTCTGAGTGGGATGGTTGGTACTAAAATCAAAAAATGCCAGTGGGATTTGGGATCAAAGGACGGTGAGTTAGTTCTAAGGCTCGGATAGAAGAGGAACGCATAGGAATGGCCCTAATGACTGGGCGGGAGGCCAGCTGGATGAATCAGTGTACTAAAAACTGCCCGGCACCCAAGAGGTATGAAGTACAAACCCAGCTGAGAGCTACCGTAAGAAACCTTAGGTAGACCCTGAGTGTGCTTGTTAGCTATCTTGCTTCTTTGTTTGGTGGAGATCTATTTTTCCACTTGAGCAGAGGAAGTCTTAAGTTTAGTTTTAAAAGCAATTCTTCTACTGTCCACATGTCCATGAGTCATCAGCCATGTGGACAGTAGAAGAATAGTCTAAGCCCCATGTTCACAAGAGGGGAGGTGTAAACACAAAACAAGACTGGCCAGGGCCCAAGAGCCTGCAAGAAAGCAAGATCTGAATGTGAAACTCAACAGGGCTATTTCTGGAGTTAAGAGAGTGTACTGCCGAAGCTTCCCCTAGATCTGGAAAGCACCCGGATCCTGGTCCCTCTTCCTCCATTACAAGTCTCAGCGTTACAGATGGGGACCTCCAGGAGGGCCATCCCCACATGAACCCAGGCACCTCTTTATTGTGCTCCTTCTCCACTGCAGTCCACACAAAGCCAAAGGCCCCACTTCCAAGTGGGCTGATGGTGCTATACTTATGGGAGTACTCGCCCTCACAGGCCGCCAGCCCCTCCAGCTCTGCGGGTATTGGGGATTCCTCAAACCAAGGTTTGGCTCTAAGCACCTGTGGAGACAAAGAAAGGTCTGGGAGATCACAAGCACCTCATCTCCATCAGCACAGCACCTGCATTCATCATGCTATTATCTCCTGTGCTCCCAGGGGCCTGGTCTGAAAATCTCCCATGGAGCCCTCTGGCAGTGTCCACCCACCAACCCAAACTGGTTTATGTCTAAATGCATCTCCACCCCACTGCACAAGGTATATATTCATTTAAAGTCCTGCATTTGCTTTATACTTACACAGGTACTAGAAGACAATGTTAAAAAGCAACAGACCCTCTACCCATTCCAGCCAAAAGGGCATCGATGCCACCTGGAGAACCTGCAGCAGCACAGTAGGAAGTGAACAGAGAGTGAGCTGACCAGATACCAACCTCTCCAAAGCTGGATCCAGAGAGGTCAGGCATGGAGTGGGTAGAGCTAGGCAGGCTGGCAAGGAGCAGGCGGGTTCGGGTGGCTGAGGCCCGGTGGCTATGTAGGAGGTCCTTCACCAGCCAGCAGCAGAACAGGGTTGCAGAGCCCTGGAGCTCCACGCGCTTCACTTCAAACTGTATACCTGAAGGGCAGAGAGGTGAGGAAGTATAGAATCCCTCCAATGACCTCATTTAACATTGCTATGATTTAAAAAGCCTCTTCCCCAGAACATACTCAGTCGTAAGCCATCGCGGTGGTAGCAGCTTCCAGAGTAGATGCCCTCCTGGATCTCCGGCTGCAGGCTGGAGACCCCAGGTGCCATAGGAGTGGAAGTGACCTGGGCACTCAGCCTGGGCTTCTCTGTGAATAGGCACATACCATCAGAACCAGGATCTGGTATGGGAGGGCCACAGCCTGGGCTTTCTATGTCACTAGTTTCACAGTGTTCAGAGGATACCAAAGAAACATCATACAGTTCTGCTCGATCATGTTCTGCGCCCATCTCCTGTAACTGTCTGCCTTCGCCAAGGTCAAAATAGGTGCCAGTCAGGAGCAACATCTCTCGGTCACCTAGAATATCTGAACTCTGCCTGTGCACAACACCCACATCTAAATCTGAGCCCACCACTGAAGGAGAAGGTGTCTCGCTGAGTTCAGATGTGGTACAGGAACAATGTGATGGAGTTCTGTCTGTCTGGTCATTGAGAAAGAGCTCCCTGAGGTTCCAGGAGTAAGAATTCACATCAGTCTCCTGGGTTTCTACTGCCTCCAGGACACCAGGGAGGTCGGTGGCTAAAGCATAGCAGGCGGAGGAGCTGCCTAAGTGGCTAGCATGTAGGTCTCGGCCTCCCAGATCGCAGAAGGACACAGGGCCAGTGAAAGGAGGATGTTCTGCTGGAACAAGCTCCACACAGGAGATGCCCAGAGTTCCCCCAAAGCTCGACTTGGACAACTGCTCCTTGATCAAGCAAGTCTGCAGCTCTTCTCGGTCATTTCTCACTCCTGACCATGGTTCATCCAGAGTGGGTGTCCCAAGCAAGACACATGCCATTCCAGAGGGGCTGGGAGCCAAGTCCTGGCCTCGCTGCTGTAAGAGCCACTCGCTCTTATACTGTGGGCAGTGTGTCAGGAAGCCCCCTCCTGCCAGCTGCCCTGTGGTGTGGGGCTCAGGCATGGTGGCATCGGCCCAGGGCTTAGGACTGCTGGGGCTGCTGACGCCCATCAGTTCCAGCTGAGCTTCCTGATGCAGACTACACACGTCCATGCTGCTGCTCCTGTCCTTAGCTGGGACCAGAGGCTCAGAATCTTCCTGTGGAGCAAACAGTTTGGCCTCCTTTGGTTTGGACCTGCTTTCTTCTAACAGACCCTTCCTGTAGCTCTCTGCTGCTGAAGGGTTCTCCTTCCCCAAGACATTGACATGCTGGCCTGCAGGTAGTAACTGCTCGTCGTGGATCGGCAGGCTTCCTTTCGCGGCGTCTTGCTGGGCCTTGGGCAATAACCATTTCCTATGGGTTAGTGGGCTTTCTTCTGAGGTATTTTTCTGAATCTCAGACAATAAATGTTCATTAAGGACTGGAGGGGATACTTCTGGAGTGTCTGGCTGGTTCTGAGACAGTAACTGTCCACCATGAGCTAGCAGGTTTCTCTTTGGAATGCTTTGATGGTCTGTGGGCAATGAATGCTCACCATAAACTGGGTTGCTGTCCACCCTGGAGACAGGAATTTGGATGATAGTCACTACTGGCAATGAGAGATCACACTGACTCTCCCTCTATGAGAGACAAGTGCAATGCATTCAGCATGATAAAGTTATAACAGAAAGTCTCTCAATTTTGTAACTAAGCTAAAAAATAAAATATCTACTCTTAAACATTCTTCATATAAATCTACATTTACCAAGGATGAATCAAAGAAACTACTGAAATGGATTTCAGAGTGTTTAATAAACTCCATGACAGCCGGCTATGGCTGATTCTCAACACCATCCAACACCTAGGTGCACAGAGACTGGGGAGGTAGATCAGAAAAGGCTGGCAAAGTAATGCATACAAGGAGCTGAGGTGAGGAGCAAGGAGACCAGGGGGAGGAGCAGGAAGGATGGGAGGAGGAGGATGGGAGGAGAAGGTGAAGGCCCTCTGACACAGCAGAGCAAGGACAAGCACATTCAGTGTGAAGAAGCTGCACACGTAGCGAGGAGGCTCTATGCAGTCCAGGCAGGATGACTGACCATCACCAGCCCATCCTTTATCCACAGCTTACTATACTAGTGTCTGCTCACACCAGCCAGGACTAAGGTCAAACACCTGGTCATCAGGGTATATATACTATGTGGTCTTCGAATGGGGGTCCCTACAAATTGTATGGCAGAAGTCCATAAAGATGGGGGGGAGTCCCTTAGAGGATAGTTCCACAGTGGAAGTTGTGGGTTGAGTTCTAAAAGCAAAGTCTTCCTGGAGAAGCAGGAATGAGATGAAGGTCTGCAAAGAGACCAAGCAAGAAAGCATTCCATCTACCTAACACTCCCCTCCCTCTCTGTCCATTTCTCCCAAGTCACAGGGTACATCTAGCACTCTCCAGGAACAGATTACAGGGTCATTCTGAGGATGAAGGCATGGGAATGCACACCAGAAGTGCCTCAGTAAGACCTTGCCAAGAGGCCTGGACATGGTATTCACCCTCTTAGAATCTCCAAATGCTGGTGGTTCCCAGGATTTGTTTTCCTGTCTACTGTCACACCTGTTCCCCTTTCCACCCCAAACCCTGACAGACAGGCTCTGAGATTTTAGAAAGGTCACGGGTGATACTTGCTAAGACAACTAGTAGACTGGGGACATGATCTTGTCCCTACAGTATGGCCAGTAAGCCTCTGCACTGCAGGGGCCAAGGGAAGGCCACCAATGGCTTCTCACTAGCTCAGCAACGGTTTGACCATTAACACTGTGCTAGCATCAAGTTTGGGGGTGGGGGGTTCTGTGTTGGAGACTTAGAATCCCTGATTTTTAGCATGAGAGCAACCTGCCAGCTGCCCTGGCAGCCAAGTATCACCTGTCACTAAATTCCGGCCACTATGGAGAGGTGCACAGAAAGGTTTTCAAGTGACCCTTCGGAGCTAGGAAGCCCCTCCTCTAGTCCCAGCAGGAGAAGTTCACATAAGGCAACTGGGACTTGCATCCAGGCTGCCCCAGGAACCTCAGGTCCCCTGCCAAGGAGCAGGGCTGGCTTCTGGTGAGCCAAGAACCCACTTACTGACCAAGTACTTCACCTGGAGTCTTTGGTGGTTTGTTTTGTTTTGTTTGAGCCCCTGGCTTACCATGAACAACTGACTCAAGCTTCCGCATTTTTTCCTCAGAACACACTTCACTCACTCCCTTCCTAACAAGTCCTGACTTTTCATTCTTCTTACCATGTAAGCTCACCTTCCTGAGTACATTGTAACTTTGGGGAATGAAACCTTAAGTCTTCTACAAGTTTGTGGAGTAAGGAAATGAGTAAACAAATAGATGAATGAATGAATTTCTGTAGAAACTAACTACACTTTACATGTGATGGATGCTACTCAAGCTCTTAGAATATCAGTATCTAACGAAGTCCATGAATGAGTCTCTGATTCTACCCAGAGTAATTCCATCTTGCAACCAAGTACCATGATGTGTTCTGTGTCAGATTGCAGCAAAACAAATTCATCATTAGACACATTAAAATGCTATGGTGACAGACAAATGAATTTTTATTCCTACCTTTCAAAGTTTTCCAATATAAACTCCCTTTACTCAAAATAAATAACTGTTTCAAAATATATAAAAAGAATGGTTTCAAATGATTTTCAAAATTCTAAAGTTGTATCTTTTATCATTTTCTTGACCTCTCAACAGCCTACTTCCTTGTCCATAAGATGAGAATAACATCATGGGTGCTCTCTCACAGGGGTTGTAAGGACTCAGTCCTTTTTCCTAAAAGCACCAGTGTGTATAGACAGAGCAGGTGACCAGTACACATCAGTCATCACTGTCATTATTACCCATGAGCTGGATATTACCTAACCTGGTGTTTAGTAACCCTGCCACCTCCCACCAAAGCACTTACCCCAGGGAAGACTGAGACGAGTAAGAAGGAAGTATCTGGCATCCAGTTTCCAACGGTGTCTGAGTCCTAAGGGAGACTTGTCCTCCTACCAGCTTCAAGGTCTCCTCTTGTGACAGCATGGGGTCACGGGCCAACACCACATCTACCCTTGGATCTAACAGCAAAATCAAGAGTGTTTTCTATTCCCAGGCACTCCGTGTTAAAGTACACCTGTACCTGTATCAAAACCTCAACTACTCAGACAGCCTACACTAAGTATGTACGTCAGAAGCACACCAAGAGCTTCAAGTTCTGTTAGCACTGATCCCTCATGTTTGTTCCTGTTCCATCACTTCTCTCCTCCCTACAAGATCAGAAGTCTTCCCACTCCACATCACCTGGATTCACAGGCCTCAGCACTGTCACAAACTCCCAAGTGACCAGACACTGGCTTTGCAGGCTATCGGCAAGTCCCACACCCTCCCAGCATCCTGAGACAAAGAGATCTTTTGGGACAGCAAGCTGACTGCTTACACTGTCTCTACGAACCAGTCACTGAAGACCTTAAGCTACTGGGATAAACATATTGAGGTCAACGGGTATGTAACATAATTCATAAATAAATGATACGCTATAACAACTCAACCTTATACTACATGAAACTACATAAACGTATAATTGTTATTATTTGGCGGGCAGGGGTTCCTGGGAGGCAGCTTTTTGTTCCCAGATAGGGTCTTTCTATGTATTCCAGGCTGGCCTCAAATAACTGCAACCCTACAACTTAGGATTACAAGTATGGCCACGACACCTGGCTTGGTTATAAATTCTCTTTAAATGGACAAGACTTGGGCCAGCTATTTCTGTCTCAGACACAGGCACAAACGGTTCAGTCTTGGAGGACTTCCTAATTGCCTTCTAGATGCTAACACAGTTGTCCCGTCCATCTCCAGGGAAAGAGGAACAGGAGGCCTGCACAAGACAGAGTCTCAAACTAGGACAAGCCTCCCACTACTCTGCCCACCTTTGAGCTTCTGGAGAGCTCACCAATGGCTTCTGCTCTGTTCATCTCTGTCACAGAAGCCACAGCCCATAAGGGGCCAGGCAGCCACAGAAGCACTGCGGTGGAGGAAGCTGTGCCTTACCCTGGGCCCCACTGGCCAGGTCCCAGTCCTGCTGGGCATCGGAGCTCATCTCCCCAGGCCCACTCTTACTGCCAAGGTCCAGGCAGTCGACAAGATCTGGCAGCTGTACAGAACTGTCATATGCAGGGTCCATGTAGTGGTAGAAACCAGGAATCAGGAAAGTGATGTTCTAGGGAGCAAAGCAGGGACATTTCAGAATCTAGGAGGATTCATTCTGACCCACTGAACTCATCCTCCTGGAAAAAATGAAAATATCGACAATATGAACAGTTCAGCCCTCAGAGTGGGAAAGATCTTGAGTCACATGCGTTTGGCTAATCTACAGACCCTCTGACATTTGACACATAATGCACAATTTTTTTTCATTTTTTTTTTTTTAATAAAAAAGGCAAACAACACAGAAAGGCAAGTTATACCAATACCTACATGTCCTCCAAGCAGACATCTGGCCTGTGGCTTCACATTCTCTGCTCTAGGTAGAGCAGAGACCCTGTATTTGCCAAGCTAATATCTTAGAGCTCTTGGTCCAAGAACACTGATGTGCACTCATCAGGGGCCAAATTATCACAGTAAGATCTGCTCACTCAGATGCTGCTTTTGAACTGTATGCAGCCTCCATCCTGGACAGCTGCCTGTGAGGGCCAGGTATCTATACCTACAAGCCTCTAAGAGTCCCCATGCCTGTAATACTCATCCAGAAAGCCGTCATCCAGGGAGCATGCTAACTGCTTTTTAATCAAGAAAACTCAACTAAACTTTAGCTTAGTTACTCCTTAAGGTTTTATTGAACAGCAGAATAACCTCTTTTTAGAGCCTCATAGGAGAATACTCTAACCACCTGTCACACATATTCTAGTATATCACCCAGAAGAAATGACAAAAAGAGACAGAAGCCCCCAGGTGATCAAGGTGCTGAGTAAAGGCCATAAGCACCTGCACTCAGGAACCAGGTGAGCCTGGTGGGCATTCAACAGGTGTCCACAGCAGGGGAGGGACAGGCAGATGCCAAAAGCGGCAGGAGTGGGTGGCTTCCCAAGGCTGCTCCATGATCCCCTCTAGCATATGGGAGGCATGTGCCCTCCCAATGGGCTCAGAACACCGCAGAATCCATCTCCTAACTAAGAAGAAGTTGTGGGAGCTGTGAGGCCTGGCTTCTGGGGCTGAGATGAGACTTAAGAGGCAGGATGCTCCCATGAATGTTCCAAACAACATCCAAGCCAAGAATCTGAGCTCTCAGGGCCTCAGGACTCCACACTCAGCTAGTGGGTTGTCCCAACTGGAACAAAATGGACTTTCCCTACTAAGCCTGGCCTAACAGGCTGATTCATGACTCAGAGTGTTACACTGTCTATGGAGGCTTGTACAGAGCCATGATGAGACTGCACCCTACAGGTCTGGGTAAAAATAAAAGGGAAGTTAAGGCGAATGGCCTGTCTCCTGGTGAGTAAGACATCTACCCAAGCACAAGCCCAACCTCAGGAAAGGAGGTTACAGAACCCTTTCTCCACCATTGCCCACCACCAACTATGCTCACTCAGAATGTGTGAACTAGTAGTATCCACAGTGTGATCAAAACCTGGTTCAAAAGGGCCAGACCAGAGCCAGCTGGGTGGGAACAGAGATCCCAAGCAGAGGACCCACATCCTTCTCTGGAATGATCCAGGACACAATTCAAGAGTGGCCACTGATGTGGGACCCAGGAATATGAGCTGGTTGGTTGTAAACAGGATGAGTATAGACTGTAAGCTCTACAGCCCATCAGGTACAGATCCCATGAACATGTAGAACAGTTTCCTCAGAGTACTGTGGATCTGGGAAACTAGGCAAGCCTACCTTACCCAGGAGCTCAGTCTTCCCATAACCAAACAACCTTAGTGCAAAGCTGTGGTTGACACCATAAATTGTGCCATCAGGCAGGAGGGTGATGAGGCCACTGATGGTGCAGAACACCCACACAGATGCCTGGTAACCTGGTTCAGAAGCAGCCTCACTGTCAGCTACAGCCTTTCCACTGGGCTTGGATTTGAGCTTCAGACTCAGAGGGAAGGTGGTACCATCTCTGGCTCTCCCAACGGACCTTTGAATCTTGAGACTCTGAAAGACAGGGCAGCTGCATTTCAGTACTACAGAAGTACTGTGTAAACAGAATCCTGAGCTGTCATGTTTCAGATCCAAACTCCACTCACGTATTGGTGCTAGGAACATCCCTCACCCATGCTGCTCCCCTTGACTATTCCCTAGTCCCACCCTGTCCAAAGAAATCAAAACCTTGGGAACAGCAGCAGCAGGATTGGAGGACTCAGGGTCCAGAACAAATGCATAATGAGAGGACCAAGGTGCAAGACAATGAGGAAACTGGACTTTCCGAGCAGGCATTCGTGCCAAACTACAGCCTGCTGGTATAGAGAGGCTGCATCCTTCTCCTCAGCTCCAAGTCTGGAAGGGAAAGAGCTGTCACGTCTCTCCAGCACCTCTTAGTCTCATCTATGAGAGTAGCTGTGATGATGAGGGTCACCATGACAGAATCTTCATGAACCACCTTCAAGACAGGCCTCTGGGTGTGTGTAGGGGAGTTATCTTGATTGCATTGATTAAGGTGTGAAGACCTGCCCACTGTGGGCGGCACCATTCCCTTGGCTGGGATCCTGGACTGTGCAAGTGGAGAAAGGGGGCTGAGCAGCAGCACAGAGTCATTACTCTCTGCTTCCTGACTGTGGAAGCAATGTGACCGGCCGCCTCATACTCCTGCTGCCTTAGACGGTACCCTTCAACTGTTAGCTAAAATAAAACCTCTTTCTCAAGTTGCTTTTGTCAGAGTATTCCTTTTTTTTTTATAATAACATTTTATTATTTATTTTATTTTATTTAAGTATTCCTTTTTCATAGTAACAAGAGAAGCAACTAAGACAGCAGTCACGGTTGCATACCCAAGTCCTCTGTCCCTCCATCCTAGAGGCATTGCTTTCCTGCTGTAACTGTCCACTGAGGGAACCATTTACCTTCTCAGCTCCTCCCCCAACACACAACCAAATCCTTACGTTATGTACTATCTACTTCAATTATGTGGAAGGCATGTGATTTTCCAATGAAGATTTTGAATATAGCCAGGCATGGTGATGTACACTGTAATCCTAACACTTGGATGGCAGACAGATGGATCCCTGTGAGTTTGAGACCAGTCTGGTCTACATAGAGAGTTCCAGGACAGTGAGGACTACACAAAGAAACCTTGTCTCAAATAAACTAAACTAAAAAACAGACTTGACTAGTGCAGTGTTCCTAACCAGGATGAATCAGGTTTCAGGTAAGAACCTAGACCTTGGCTTTCTTTCCAGTTTCAGGGCCTACCCTGGAAGACATGAAAAGTTAGGGACTATGTTGGAGGTCTGGTGGCTCATCTTCCCTGTCTGAGCATAGTGAGCACCCAGTCTATGAGTCCTGAACAATGGTCTAAATGAGAATTCAAAACCCATCTACCTCAGAGGGAGGAGCTGACCAGGACCCACCTCTGCCAATCTCACTTGACCCCAAGACTCATGAACCCAACAATGCGAAGGGACATAGACTTCCCCTTGTATAGATTCCATCTGCTACGGGAGGAAATGGTGACTGGTTTGGGGCTGAGAAAATTCTTACATGTGTCTTCTCCTGCCATCTCCAGGACACCTGCCTCAGGAAGTTAGAAGACTGCCTGTGAGCTGGTCAGGAGCAGTTTTGTTATACAGGACTCTACATACAGTGCTGCCACCAGCCAATGCCCTGCTAATCTGTTGGCTACTTCTTCAGAGTAGAACAGAAAATGCAGAGGACAAGACAACTCTATGAGTTCAAGGCCAACCTGGTCTACAGATTGAGTTCTAGGACAGCCAAGGCTACACAGAGAAACCTAGTCTCAAAAAAACAAAACAAAACAAAAAGCAAAAAGCCCTGGCCCATACCAGACTCTTCAGTAACAACATCCCATGCAAACCTGCATCTCATGAACTAGAAAAGTTCATACATAAAAGTCAGCATAGGGGACTAAGTTTAGAAAATCATACCTGGGGAATATTCTGAATGGTCTTTCCTTTGAAATAAAAAAGAAGAGGAGAAGAGAGGGAGGGAGGAAGGGAGGGAGGGAGGGAAGGAGGGAAGGAAGGAAGGAAGGAAGGAAGGAAGGAAGGAAGGAAGGAAGGAAGGAAGGGGAAAAAACCTTTTCTTACAAAGTTAGCAAAACTGCCGAGCGGTGGTGGTGCATGCCTTTAATCCCAGCACTCAGGAGGCAGAGGCAGGTGGATCTCTGTGAGTTCGAGGCCAGCCTGGTCTACAGGGTAAGTTCCAGGACAGCCAAGGCTACACAGGTCTGAAGAGAAAAATGAGGGAAGGACCAATCGGAATCTCTCTTCTGCAGCTGGGATGCCCCATGTCAAACTCCAGGCTCTCTGCTTTTGAGCTCTGGCCCTTCCTCCATAGGCCCTCAGGGTTCTCAGACCTTCAGTCTTAGATGAGCCACACCCAGGGCACACCCTAGGGTCTCCAGCTTGCAGGGGGCCTCATAATCACAGCATCAACTCCCCGAAATACTCATGAGTCTCTATATAAAATCCTATCTGTTCTGTTTGAAGACTCTAACCAGGGTAACAAGGTTACCCAATAGATCAGCCCATTCTCCTGGACCCTCAGGAAGGCGAGGGCTTGGGGGACAAGGCTGGTCTGCCAGGAGACCACATGACTCTAGGCTTTGGTGGAGCCTCAAAGAGCTGGAGCTTTGCCCCAGCCAAGAATGATCCTGCAGTCAAGTTATAGGGTCTAGTCTAAGAACTCAAGACCCAGCAGCACGCAGCGCAGATGGTTCAGGCACCTACCTTTGGGATGTGTTGGCCAGGAGGAGGGAGCTGCATAGATGGAATCAAGTCTGTGACACACTGCCCAACTACATCCTTTGCAGATGTGAACCCATGGAGATGAGCAAAGAGACTGTCACATGATGTGATAGTTCCCTGGGGGGACAAAAAAGCAATGCTCCTGACAGAAGCTTCTCACACTTGTCTTTAAATGTCACTGAAGTTTATGCTCTAGTGTTTATAAACCAAATGCAAGAACAATGTCACAACTTCTGTATCCAAAGCACAAGAGGCATGCCATGGGCTTTCATAAGAACAATACCATTTCCTCATTGTCCCCAAATGACTTTCTTGAATATTCTCCAAAAGCCCTGGTCCAGCTGGGTGGTGGTGGCACATAACCTTTAATCTAGCACTCAGGAGGCAGAGGCAGGTGGATCTCTGTGAGTTCGAGGCCAGCCTAATCTACAGAGTGAGTTCCAGGACAGCCAAGGCTACACAGAGAAAACCTGTCTCAAAACTACCCCCTCCTCCCTCAAAAAAAGGCAAAAAGCCCTGGTCCACACCAGACTCTTCAGGAACTACATCTCAGTTCATGTTTAAGTACTATTCTGAAAGAGTGACATCTTTAGCACAAGAACGATCTTGAGTAGTTATGATTCTACTATTCCCATTTTATGGATGAGAAAACCTCAGGCACCAATGACTGAACTTCTTGCCTGAGCATGCAGTCAGTAAGAGCCATAACTAAGGCAAACCCAGTTAGGCCTGGCACTTCCTTCCTTAAGTTATGAAAGGGAAGAGAGCATTCTGTCAGCAGGAGATAGCTGAGATTTGGAAGTACACTTACATCACTCTGGAAGGCAACCCAGGCTGAGACCCTCTCCACAGGCTCCAGAACCACTACACAGCACAAGCCCCGTTCCTGCTGTAACCTCTTTATCCACACAGAGACTGGAATCTTCTCCCCACTCCGGCTGATGACGTCCACCTGTGGACACACATTTCCTGTACCAGGGTGCACAACAACTGCAGTGTGCATTCCGCAACCAGCAGGGCAAAGTGCTTCTCGTCAGGAGAGACCTTCCCCGGTGCATCAAGGCTTCAGTGCAACCAAGCTCTGCCCACCTTTCAGAAACCTATACACGAGGCTTCTAGTCTGCAGTGCTACAGTCTGAGTGCATTTTTATCAAGAGGGTTTTCATACTCAGTGTGATGGCTAATTTTTGGTTGCCACCCTTGATTGAGAAACACCTAGAAAACTCCTGAAGCACACACCACAAGGTGTACCTATGACAGTACTTGCAGAGAGTACTGGTATGTGTCAGTGGACCAAGGAAGGCAAGACCATTCTTGAATGGGAGGCAGGGGCCTATAAGGAAAAGAAAAGCAGCAGGTAAGGAGAGCTCACGTGTGCACTCAACTAGCTTTCTGCTGCTGGTGTTAGTGGGTTTTGTTGTTACTTGTTTTAAGACAGGATCTCATGTGGGCCAGCCTGATCTCAAGCCCCCCATGTTGCCCAAGCTGCCCTTCAACTCTTGAGCTTCTATGTAGTGGGATTACAGGTATAAATTATCACCCCAGCTTTTCTGACGTGTGTGGGTGCTTTTTGCTATGGTTATCACCCACGGACACTGAACTCCAGTCTTCAGCCTTGAACTCACACTTGCATCAGCAACTTTTCACGGGGCTTCACCCTCCAGACTGAGGCTGCATCATCAGTCCCTGTGGCTCTGAGGCTTTTAGATTCCTAGACTGAGTGGTTACTGGTTCCACTGGGTCTTCAGCCTGCACACAGTTATTGTAGAACTACCCAGCTTCCAACCACGCAAACCAATCTAATAAATCCCTTCAGCCAGATACATAGTTGGTCCTGTGCTTCTGAAAAACTGACCAATATACTCAGCTTCATGGTAAGGTAGCAGGAGAAAAAGAAGTAGTATCTGTAATTTCTCAATGAAATGAGCACTAAGGGCTGGGGAGATGGCTCAGTGGTTAAGAGTACTTGCTGCTCTTCCAGAGCATAACTACTCAGTGCTACACTGGGCAACTCACAATTGCCTATAACTCCAGCCCCTGTAGCTATTACAAAGCCTTCCTCTGGCCTCCTTGAGTTCCCAAACACATGTGTACATACACATAAACATGCACATAAATAACAAGAAAATCAGTATTTTTAAAAAGAAAAAAAAATAAAGAGGCATTAATATGTACTAAAGGCTATAATTTTATTTTCTTGGTAGGAATCAGCGTCTTGACCCACTAATTTGTTGATGCAACTGACCCTGTCCAAGTTCTCATGCCTAGAGCTTAGCCCTCAGCATCCTATAATTCACCTCACCTGTCAATGTCCTAGATATACCCAGAAGCCTAGGAGAGGACCAAAACTCTCCAGGAAAATGCTCCCATCCCACCATCACATGGCAAATAAATGGAATGTGTGGTTTTAAAGGCAAGAATCAGGTGTAGTGATACAACTGTATCATTTCAGAGGCCTTAGGAGATGGCTCAGCAGTTAATTTGCCACACAAACATGAGAACCTGAGTTAGGATCCCCAGAAACCCACTTACATGTTAGGTAGGAGTGGAGGCCTACCTGTTAGTCCAGTCTCAGAAGACAGAGACTAGATCCCCAGAGCAAGCCAGCTAACAAGACTAGCCATACTGGAGAGTTCTGGGTTTGATTGAGAGTCACTGCCTCAATGAATAAGGTGGAAGACTGATAGAGGATGATTTCTGATGTCAACCTTGGGTAGTCACATGCATGCACACACACACACACACACACATACACACAATACATGTGCACATGCACACATACATGAAAAAGGGGGAGGGGAATTATATCACTTTTCTGAAACTCTCACGCAGTACCTGCAGTTTTTTAAAATGTAGTCCAAGCCTCAACCCTCACCATAACATGACAACAAAGCACCACAGCCACTACATCCATCTTAGGAGTACTCTGGTTTTAAAGGGCCCACCCTTCCTCACATCTGAAGTAGGGAAACAGCACCAGGACCATGTTTCAATGAAGATGCTAAAGTTGCAGGTGCTGCCAGCCACACAGCAGAACAGAGCTCAAAGTCAGAAGTGAGGCCGGGATGGAGCCCTCCCCTTTACATGCTACTCTTACCTTAAAGAGAGGCAAAGCATCCTCCCACCCCAACCCCATCCCTACCCCACATACTCACTCACCACTGTGCCAAACACCACTGCAGCATGGCCATCAGCCTCCACATGCTCCTCGCTGAGGGCTTCCACCACCTCAGAATCGGACTTGAGAAAGAACTGTGCAAGCTTCTGGCCAATCAGGTCATGGCTGCTATACCCGAGGAGGCTGCAGGCTTTGTCATTGGCAACCAGAATCTGCAGAGGACACACAGATAGCCATCAGTTCCTGGGGCCCCAGAAACAACAAAGGAACAAACAACACAGGAGGCAACAAGGAGGCCCAAGGCCTGCCCTTTCCCAGCACTGCCTTCCCATCAGGGGCTCAGACAATGATGTTCGTACTCTGCACCTCAGGTAGCTTTACCTCAGATACATCCAATCAGGGCCAACTATACCCAGGACCCCCCACCAGCCAAAACAAGCACATGCCAATCAAGACTAGGGAGCTAGGAAGAGGGCTGGAGAGGTGGCTCAGAAGATAAAGGTGCTTACAGCCAAGCCTAACAACTTGAGTTCAATCCCTGGGACCCACAAGGTAGGAAAAAACCGACTCCCACAGGTTGTCCTCTGTCCTCCACACTCACACTGTGGCACACATGCGTCAACACACACACACACACACACACACACACACACACACACACACACACACACTTGCATACAACATTATATGATCAATTAACTTAAAAGATATTATAAAAATGTGGAAACTTGCATCACACTCCACTCCTGTCTAACAGTCTCAGCTCCTGTAGAGATGAATGTACATGGTACAAACACATTTCACTCAGGCACTAAATTCATTAACATAACTAAGTCAACGTGCTTAGTATAACAAAGAATACACCTCATCCTTTCTCTAGAGCCTCTGTCCAAAAAGGAAAAATTCTTTTGCATCCTATAGGTACAATCAACTATTTTTCTAACTACATTTAAAACACAAATTTCTCAGTTGAAGGGACCAAGTTTGACAACTCCAAATCCACATCTACACTGAACTTCAAGCTGCAGCAAATACCTCTGTGGTCTTGGCATCCACGGTGAAGACAGCCTTGTTGGGGTTGCACACAGGAGTGGAGAGCAGGGGTGCAGAGCACCCTGAAGCCAGGCCACGTAGCAAGGAGCAGCAAGAAGTGCTGCCCAGTGGCCCGGCGGCGGCGGCAGGGTCGGCATGCTCAGCCGCAGCAGAGCAGTGCAGTTTGCTTGTGCAAATGTTTTGGGCAGCCAGTGATGAGAGACAGTAAGAGCTCCACCTGTCCTCTGTGAGGAGAGGAAGGACAGAAGGAAGTATTAGATCTCAAATAGCTACCGAAACAGGCCAAGTATGTGACCTGCACAGGACTCAAGCTCTCGTCTAACCCACAGTGCCAAGGAGTGACTGAATGAGTCTCTCCAAAACGGCCCTCCGGGGCTCAGGGACATGCGTCAATGTTCTCTGAGATGTACAGACAACACAAGAGCCTTTCTGTCTAGGTCACACTCTAAGGCCTTGCCCTTCACACCTACAAAGCTCTTGCTTACAATGACTCCTCTCAAACACCAGTCATCTCTAGCCACTGCCTGGTCACTTGTTCCTGGGACCCGTCAGACAATTCAAAGGCTACCTGTTGCCCACCCTTCTACCTGCTCCCTCCCATGGGCTCTGTCCCCACCACTCTATAAAGGAGCTGCTCTTAGGTTAGCCACCTCTCCAGTGGTTCCAAAATGCTCAGCCCATCAGTGAATCCTCAGTCCTCACTGCACTCCGCACTCCGCCTACCGGAAGCACCGAGCTCTTCAGTCAGACCCCCTGTGTAAGCATCTGGGTGCCTTCCTCTCCCCTCCTCTCACCAACAGATCCATCCACCTCTCCCATTTCCCAGTGCCTTTACCGTGCTGGAAAGAGCAGTGTAGTTTTGGCTCCCATACCTGCCTGTAACTCCAATCATCACCAAGACCCAACTCCATGCCTCCCGCACTGGCCTCTGGTCTTCCCAAGTTGAAAACCAGCACATATAACCTGAGTCTTTACCACTCCCCACCCTGTCCTTTCTCCTTTCCTTTGCAGCCTTCATCTAGAATCCAGACTTGCTCAGTACATGGCCTCAGCCAACTTTCCCGGAGGCCACCCACTTGCCCCAGTAGTGACCAAGCCAGTGCCCTACTCACACCTCTACCTTTTGCTCCTGTTCCCTGAGCAGCTCCTGAAACCAACCTACCATGTCAACACTTCAGAAAGAACCCGGCCAGTGCCAGGCAAAGCAGCCTCCTGGTAAGCTGTGGCCTCTGCCTTGCTTCAGCAGCACCACTGCCCTCTCCCAGGACCAAACATATCTGATGCCCCAGCAAAATGCTCTGTGACCTCAAGACAGGATCCTAACCCTTACTGTGCTCTGTCCTGGCTCCTGGACATCTGTCATCCTAAAGGACTCCCCCTCAGTTTCAAGTACACACCTTACTGTCCTTCAATCCTCCCCCAACCCAACCCCACCAGTCACATAACACTAGAAAGGTTAGCTCTTTCCTCCTGGCTATGGCCCAGGGATAGCCCAGGACCTGGGAAGACACCTCTCCCTGGCAAGAAAACATAAACCATCTTTTGGTCTCTGACAAAAGAGCTCCACATTTTCAGTTTATAAGGCTGATGCTCATAGCATCACAAGGTGATTACCAGAAAGTGCCATCCGGCTCTGGCAAAGTCTAGAAAGCCCATTCTTCCTGCTCAGGTGTCTATGGGCTATGGAGAGTGACTTGCTGAGCTCAGAGGAGGCCTGGGTAGCTGGACCTTCCTGGGCAGGAGGACTCCCAGACAAGTATCTCCAGTCCTCAGCAAAAACAGGTGGACCTCCGTCCTCCATGGAGAGCAGGCCAACTGGTCACCAAGCTCCCGCCTCCAACAGCTGTCACCTAGAAAACAAAGGATGTATGATGAAGGTCTGCAGTACAGAAGACAGAACAGTCAAGCCAGCCGAAGTACTGGCATCCCAGGTCAGGACCTGTAGAGTGAGGATCGTCAGCCCAATCCTATGAACAAGAAGTTTTTTCAGAGAAATACACAGAGAGGCATGGGAAAACAAAAAGGGAAGTATAAAGGGTACAAGGAATGCAGTGGGAGGGGTCACAAGAGAAAGCGGGAAATGCAGGTCCACATGTGAGGAGATGTTCCCAGACCAAGGTCTTTCTGGATGCCATAAGAACCAGTCACACACAGAGCACCTTGAAGCATACACCAAAAGTAAGACCACATCACAACTAAGACAGGAGATGTGTTGTTTTCAACTCCTTATTCTGACATAAAGGTAGACTCAAATACAGAAAAATCCCCTTGCCGTCACTGAGTTTAAGAGTGGCAACACATTCCAGAGCTACAACATGGTGTCACACTAGGAAACTAACCTTACTCTCACAAGTTAATCCACCCTCCAGTGTGTAGGCTGAGTTCCGGTAGTCTTGTCCCATGTGCTCACTCTCAGAACTTCCCACAGTGGACACACTGAGTGTCCCCATTCATCTTACTGTTAAGAATGTCAATCATAACTGTATATTTAACAGTTCCCCATGCTTAAGGCCACTCCACAGTCAGCCACTAAGAAGAAAGTACTCTGCCAGGAGTGAGCAAGGCCCACCTAGTGACTGATGGAGACAAGAACACACTGTGCGGCCAGCATCAGGACAACTCCCATGACAAGGAGACCACAGGGCCAAGATATGCCCACCTTAAGCATGAGCCCTTTCTTCTAGGTTACATTCCAAAAACCTCATAGTTCATGAACAAACAGCCTGGCACACACTTCTGAGGTCCATGTCAGCCTTTTCCTATACAGGATTCTCACACTAGCTCACTTAGACCTGAGAATCAGCTGAGAAACTGCCTTACAAGGAAGATCAAGCTGGGACAAGCAGGAGGTCATGCCCTGTGACATCTAGGAAGGGACAGGCACCTACTCTTACAAACCACCCATCTAGTAAGGAGCTCCTAGGAGCCGAGCCCTCAAATTGTATACTGGCTTTTAAGGTGATCACACAGTCTTTTTAAGCTTAAGTAAGGTGTTGTGATACACCTCTGTAATCCCAGCTATTGAGAGGTGGAGGCAAGAGTACAAGGACATCCTCAGTTACATAGTAAGTTCAAGGCCAGCCAAGAAAAAAGACACTTCTTTAACAACATAGGAGGGGTGAAGAGCACCTGCTGGAATGAACAGGTTGTGAGCTTCATTATAACTTGGTCACAAGTCGATCACAGTGGAGTGTCGGATATATTCATGAGTCTATGGACCTTAGTTAGCCAACAGATCCTGAGCACAGCAGAGCGGGCCCCTTACACAGAAAGAACAAAACGCTGACATTACTACATTCCACGAAGCTACACAAAGTAAATAAATGGACAACAGGACATGGTAAATTTCAGAAGCAGACCGAGAAATATAAGCCTCATATACATGGAAAATCCATGAGGTCTCCCCCAGCACAATTGCACTGAACAGATAACGTGGCCTTCAAGTATTAGTTGCCACATAAAATGAGGATAACAGTAACTCACACCCCATAGCACTCCTGCAGGATTTCAACAGCCAAATTAGAACTGAGACCAAATGCTTACTAACTGGGATTTGCTAGTTTTAAATAGTTACATAATTTGGAGAGAAATTGCATCCTATGTCTTCCTCTATAGAAAAATTAGTTCTGGGTGAATTTAAGAACAGGAAATAAAAATTCAAGAAAATGCAGAGCCAGCAAGATGGCTTAGCAGGTAAACATGCTTGCCCTGGGAAGCCTGATAACCTGAGCTTAATCCCTGGAATGTATGGAAGGAGAAAGCCACCTCCACAAAGTTGTCCTCTGACCTCCCCTGCACCTATGTACATACATGCACATGCACACGCGCACGCACGCACACGCACACACACACACACACACACACACACACACCATATACACATACAATAATAACAAAATTAAAATATAACATGAACTTTGATCTTCTAAAAAGAAGAAAGAAAAAGTCAAGGCTAGAATATGATCTGAGCAAACCATGTATTTTGTAACAACCAGCATTCCCCAAGAATACCATCCCGTACATTCTGAGACACACACAGGGAGAACTTCCAAAAGGTAACAATGACAAGAACTGAAATCAGAGGAGAGCTATCTTACAACCTCTAAAGCAGGTCAGTGTGGTGGTATTGTGTTCCCCAAAATATTGTGCACCTGCTGTGGATATCGCTCTATATAAATAAAGCACTGATTGGCCAGTGACCAGGCAGGAAGTATAGGCGGGACAAGGAGAGAAGAGAATTGAGGAAGGAGGAAGAAAAGGGAGACCGGCTGGAGCCACCGCCAAGACAAGGAAGATGTAAAGTAAGCCACGAGCCACGTGGCAAAGTAAAGATTAATAGAAATGGGCTGAATATAAGAGTGAGAGCTAGACAATGATAGGCCTGAGCTAATGGCCAAGCAGTTTAAATAATGTAAGATTCTGTGTGTTTATTTTGTAAGTGGGCCCCGGGACTGGTGGGACTTGGCAGTGGGAGCTGGAGAAAAATTCTCCAGCTACATGCACCCTAATAAACTTATCTGGGGTCAGAGACAGAACAGCCACTAGATACAAAGGCTAGAAAATGGTGGCACTCACACCTTTAATCTTAGCATTCCAGAGGCAGAAATCCCTTTGGATCTCTGTGAGTTCAAGGCCACACTGGAAACAGCCATGGTGGTGACTCACGTCTTTAATCCCAGGGAGTGACAGCAAAAACAGAAAGATACATAAGGCGTGAAGATCAGAAACCAGAAGCATTTGGCTGGTTAAGCTTCAGGCTTTCAAGCAGCAGTTCAGCTGAGAGCCATTTGGATAAGGACATAGAAGCTTCCAGTCTGAGGAAACAGGATCAGCTGAGGAACTGTCGAGGTGAGGAAGCTGTGGCGTGTTCTGCTTCTCTGATCTTCCAGCATTCACCCCAATAACTGGCCTCAGGTTTGATTTTATTAATAAGTACCTTTAAGATTCATACTACAGGTCAGAGACTCCAGTAGCGAGCCAATGTGACCCCAACTCCATAAAACATTATGTCCTAGTAACCTTCTGAGAAGCAAAGAATGCTAAATGCAGGCCCAAAGTTATTCAAAATTACATCTATCAAATATGCTATCTTCAAACCAACTGAGAAAGAAAACTTCCTGAGAGGCTACACTGCAGAGACCCAGCTAGAGAAATCCATGCACATAACAGCAAGATAGACAATGACAATTCAGGCCAGCATGGTTTGACAAAGGTGAAGGCTGGTAAACCAGTCAGGAAGAAAGGCAGGGAGGCAAGGAGAGAGAAGGGAAGGAGGGAGCCAGAGAGAACAGGCAAAAAGAAAATAAAACAACTTAAATACTCTGAAGAAGAGCCGGGCGGTGGTAGCGCACGCCTTTAATCCCAGCACTCGGGAGGCAGAGCCAGGAGGATCTCTGTGAGTTCGAGGCCAGCCTGGACTACCAAGTGAGTTCCAGGAAAGGCTCAAAGCTACACAGAGAAACCCTGTCTCGAAAAACCAAAAAAAAAAAAAAAAAACTCTGAAGAAGAAAGCTCTGGTATAATCAGCAGCGGAAACAAAAGAACTGTGTACAAGAACCAATCTTAAACTGGCACATGCCTGCCTTTAATCCCAGCACTCGAGAGGCAGAGGCAGGTGGATCTCTGTGAGTTCGAGGCCAGCTTGGGCTACAGAGTGAGTTCTAGGACAGCCAGGGCTGTGACAAAGAGAAACCCTGTCTTGAAAAACTAAATAAGAACAAAAAAAGAATGAATCTTACCAGTATAAGAAGTGAAAAACTTCCAATTACAAAAGGCTATGTGCAAGAAGATTCCTTTCTTTTAATATAAAAAAAAATCTAAATACACTGCTTAAAAATATACACACACAGGATAACACTTCACCAAGACTGAAAGAAAACCCGTGCTTCAGGCAGATGGTTCCCTTGAATCTGACAGAGCACTAAAATTAGGAGGCAAAATGGGACAGTCTCCTACTTTCTAAGTTGAGTGGTGGGTTTAAATGTATTTGTTTTACTTTTTTTAATACTTCTGTGTGTGTGTGTGTGTGTGTGTGCGCGCGCGCGCGCGTGTGTGCGTGTACATGTGTGAGTGTGTGTGAGTGTGTGTGTGTGTGTGTCTGTCTGTCTCTGTATGTATATGCACCATATATGTCTGTCTGTCTGTCTCTGTATGTATATGCACCATATACATGTAGCAGCCTGAAGAACTCAGAAGAGGCATCAGATTCTGTCTGTCTGTCTCTGTATGTATATGCACCATATACATGTAGCAGCCTGAAGAACTCAGAAGAGGCATCAGATTCTGTCTGTCTGTCTCTGTATATATATGCACCATATACATGTAGCAGCCTGAAGAACTCAGAAGAGGCATCAGATTCTGTCTGTCTGTCTCTGTATGTATATGCACCATATACATGTAGCAGCCTGAAGAACTCAGAAGAGGCATCAGATTCTGTCTGTCTGTCTCTGTATATATATGCACCATATACATGTAGCAGCCTGAAGAACTCAGAAGAGGCATCAGATTCTGTCTGTCTGTCTCTGTATGTATATGCACCATATACATGTAGCAGCCTGAAGAACTCAGAAGAGGCATCAGATTCCAGGAACTAGGTTCAGACAGTTGAGTCACCATGTAGGCGCTGGGAACTGAGCCTAAGTCTTAACTGCTGAGCCATCTCTCCAGTGCTCATTTTATTCTCATTACGATGCATGACTTGTTAATGCATTTTCATCGTGTGTGTGTGTGTGTGTGTGTGTGTGTGTGTGTGTGACAGAGTGACAGAGAAAGAGAGCGACAGCCCATGAGAGAGCGGGCACGAGAGAGCGCCCATGTGTGGAGGTCAGCAAACAACTTTCTACTAAGTGGGTCCCAGGTAGGAAACCCAAATGTCAGACTTCAGCAGCAAGTGTCTTTACCTCCGCCGCCGCCCCCCCTCTCCCCCGCAGCCATATTGCTGAGCCCAAACTGCAGGGCTTTGTTTCCTTTTTTTTGAGGTCTCCAGGGGCACTAGAAGTGCTGGGAAGGCAGGAAGGTACCATCAGCCTGACAACTGTTATTTTTGTGTGGAGGTGAGTATTAAACCCAGAGCTATCCACATGTTAGGTAAACCCTCTACTGATAATGTATAATGACTATCTGCCTTATTTTGAGTGTTACATACAAAGGCACATACACTCAGTTATGTGATCCTAGAGAGCAACAGCTCAAAATGAAATAAAAGTAGCTATATAGAGTGTTCAAGCCTATATGACACACCACCTTGTCTCAAACAAAATATAGATATGTAGGAGACAGAAATTTTTAGAACGTAGGACTTTCCTTCAAGTAGCAGCGTTTTAATGTCAAAGGTGTACATCTTCTCTAGGTATCTAAAGGCACTAATTATTGCTACAGCAAACAATGATATGATCACACTGTGGTTTTCTGCTTTTAGAACCAACCTATAAACAAAGCTCAGGACATTTAATTATGGCTCACTGCCAATGTCAACAAACCTGGCTTTGTTTTTTAGAAGTTGTGTAACTTCAGAATACATTGCTATGAAACCTTAATTTATTTAAAAAAAAAAAAAAGGTACCATTCTTCAAAATAAATGGTGAACGCTACAAATTTTTATTTTAAAAGTAATACAGGAACTAGGGAGATAGTTCCTTGTGTTAAAAGCCCTTGCTATGCAAACGTGAGGACCTGAGTTTAAATCTTTAATCACTTAAAAAGCCGGGCAAGGATGCACGTACCTGCAATCCAGCATTAGGGGGTGAAGATAAGTGAATCCCCAGAGCTCACTGGCCCGCTAGCCTGACCTAAAAAAAAAAGCTTGCAGTTCAGCAGGGGACATTCCGGTGCTGGCGGCTCCTGTGCGCGGGTCAAACGGCCGGAACCCGCCACCACCCCGGACCGGGGCCGGAAGGAAGGAGTGTGGCGCGCGAGCTAAGAGCCAGAGCCGCTCCACAACTGCGTGAGACCGCGCCTCGCCGCCACCCACAAGAGCTCTTTCGAACACTAGAGTCTCACCTGAGGCCGGCGAAAGTCCTAGACAGATTCACAACGCGAAGATCCCGCGCGCTTCTAGCCCACCGACCAATCGCAGAACGAAGTGCGCAGAGTGACAGGCGACAAGAACCAACCAGACACCCCTATGGGCGGGCCTCAGTGAATGCGAGCGGCAGAGCGCGCGCAACGGTTGCTAGGGACTCACCGGACGCCCCCCTACCGAGCCTCCAAGGAGCCAAAAGAGACCGACTTCTCTGCCACCCACCACCCACGCCAAGGGACTGCCGTTTACTCCCACAGCGGAACCGAGGAAGGTGAGCGACGCCCAGCCCACCTTTCGACGACCACGTTATTGGAGGGTGGGGCAGGAGCGGACGATGCGGTGGTTCTCCGTGAGCTGGAGGAGGCGAACGTGCGCCCCCGAGCCGGACCGCGGCCCCTCCCTCCTGCTCCGAGCATCCGCGAAAAGCGGCCCGTGGCACCAGTAAATCAACGCGCAGGCGCGGAGCAAAGCGGTCTCCCTAGCCTACCGGCCCGTCGTGCAGACACACATCAGCGAGGCTCCCGAGGTCGGGGATGCAAGTCTAACCTGCCTCACCTGTAGCCTGTAGAGCTCTCCTGGCCGCAGTAGCTCCTCGCCTCCGAAGTCGGCACGATGACTTGGGCGAACTCGCAAGCCTGAAGTGTCTCCCATGCTGCCTGTTGCCTTGCCGGGAAGTCAGTTATCGCCCTGCTCTCCTAGACTCCACTCACTCCTCAAACACCTAGCTCAGGTGGAGCCGGCGGGCCTGCGGGAAACTACAACTCCCATGAAGCACTGCGTCCACGCAAGCGTGTCGGCTCGCGCTTCTATGCTCGGTCCCATTGGCTGGCTGGCAGAGCCGGGAGTCCTGATTGGCCCATGGCCTGAGGCGACAGATTCCGGAAAGGGGAAGAGCAGCCAATATGGCGGCGGAGCGCAGCGCGGGGCAGCAACAGTCGCAGGAGATGATGGAGGGTGAGCGGCCCCTGCGGGCGACCGGGGAGCGGAGAGCTGGGGGCTGGGCGGGCACGGCCTCTTGCCGGATCAGAGCTCGGACTCCAGCCTCTGGCCACAGCCACGGATCTCTGACAGCTGCCAACCGGGCTGGACGGGGCGGGGGAGGCTCGGAGCCCGGGAGCCCCGGCCCGAGGGCGGCAGCGGCCAGGAAGGACCAGAGCCCCGGGAACAACGTGGCGCGAGGCGGCCCAGGGAAGGGGGACGGACGTGGAAGCCGCGACTGTGGGAACCTAGTCTTTAAGCTCCGACATTGAGAGGCGAGGGGGCGGGGGACTGTCAGCTCATTGGGAAACTGAGGTTTCAGGCGTGGGGACCTGCAAAGTCCACAGTTTATTCACGCGGCATGGATGGAAAAGCGTCTGCTCTGGAAGCGAATGGGTTGTGGCAGAGCGATGGGTAACAAGGAGGTTCGGAGATTGAGTTTAGGAGGCGGTGTCTTGTTTTCTAGACGTTCAGAGTCTTGAAAGAACTAATTTCAGCTTTCTTCCTTTTTTAAGACACTGTTGGATTGTGTCATCATATACATATATAAATATATACATTACATATGTGCATGTTTTTGTACACAGTTGTGTAGATACACAGTCGTTACATGTGTGCACATGTGTGTTATAGGTATATACATAGGTGTATGCATATATATGTATGCATACACACACACTCGTATACCCATTGTAGCATCAGGCGAATCTGAACCCTTAAATGCCTTTTAAAGACTCCTCTATTTTGGTGAGTGTTACTTCTGGAAAAGCAGTCACGCAGTCACTTTTCTGAGAAGAGTGCTAGGGAAGAGGGCTGCAGAGCAAGGAACGGGTGTGGAAGAAAAGTCCAGTGTGTTTGAGAATGGTGATGCTGCCCTGAGTTGGGCCTTGAAGGATCACTAGATGTCATCCAGACTGGGGACAGATGGAGAGGACCAATACCATTCCGGAGAAAGGCAACCCAGTCGAAAGCAAAGGAGTATGGAAAAAGAGTTTGACCTAAATTAAGTCATATGAGATGGGGGTTGGGACAGCCAGCAAGGCTTCCCAGAAAAGGTCTTGGAGAGCCTTTAAGGGAGTCATGCTGGGCTTTTGTTTTGTTTTATTTTACCTTTGAATCTTTTCTAAGCAAGGAAATGCTTCTTCCTATCCCCTCCCTCCCTCCTGCAGTACCTTCCTCCCCCTTCTTCCTCCGTTTCTCAGTAAAGGGCAAATACAAAAACCAGGCTTTTCTCTCCTCTACTCCCACACATGTCATTACCAGCTGACACTTAGATTTCTAGAGCCCCGTGTCTTCCCCCCGCCTCCCCCCCAGCAGGAAGGGGGGTTGTGGCTTTGGTTTGTTTTTAAGATAGGGTCTCACTGTGTAGCTTTGGCTGGCCTGGAGCTTGCTGTGTAGACCAGGCTGACCTAGAACTCATAGAGCTCCACCCAGGTCAGTCTGCCAAAGTGCTGGAATTTAAGTAATGGGCCACCATGCTCATTGAGCTCCATGATTTGTCCCCTTGTCTATCACAGCCAGTACCTCAACTCAAACCCTCCTCCTTTGGATAGATTTTATTGCCTTTTGTTAGCCTGTCACTGTCCAGGCTCCAGAACCTCTGGTGCCCTGAGGATGGAGGCACAGGTTGCACTGACTGTCCCTTCTGTCCTCTGGCTCCTCCTGGGGGGGGGTGCAGAGACTATAACACAGCACCCAGTTTCCCTAATCCTGGATCACAGACTGTCCTGTGCCTCTTGGTAACTCATACATTCCCCATGTCATACACATGAGCCACTCATGTGCCCTTTCTCATTTGATCCTGACCAGGGTGGGGTGGGGGGCTTGTTACTAACTCTCCTACAGATGTGAATGTTACGGTTAAGAAAGGAAGATCATTTGCCAAAGCCACATTTCATTGTTGCTTTCTTCATAACTCAAAACCTGTTTATTTACTCCAAAAAGCTTTGCATTGATAACACTCTGTCCTGTGATCTTTTAACATCAGCAGTTTACCTGGGGCGTTTGGCACTTCGGACACATTCTCATTTTCATCGGCTGTCCTCCCTGCCCACAGTCTGATTTTAGCTAGTCTTGCTTTCTTTCAGAATGGGGGCCTGTAAATTGAATCGGTTTTTCTTGGCCACATGGCTAGTGGGACATCAATGAAGGTGTGTGGCAGAAGGTTCACTGTGGTCCCCTCTTGTGGTAGACATCAGGTGGACAATGTGAGGGCCACCTGGAAGGTACCTCACTGTGTGGTGCCATTAGTGTTCCTGATTGCAGATGGTCCAGAGGCTTTTGGAACACTTGGCAGTTCCTTACAAGTTCTTAGAGGGGAAGGACAGCATGTTAATTGTGCCCATGTGGCCTCCTGGTTCTTGTCTCTATATCTTAAATAGTGCTGGGGCATAGAAGACATTCAAGTGTTCATATAAACTGAATTCAGCTATTTCAGAAAGAAGTCTTGCTGACTTAAAACTTGTGCTAATCTGTTCTGTGTTCCTCACATTGTCACATGAAGTGGATGTGAATTCTCACTGATATGTATGGGTTCAGTTGACAGGCGGGTTGAATCTGAAGAATCCGGCGATGAGGAAGGGAAGAAGCATGTCGGTGGCATCGTGACAGACCTCAGCGAGCAGAGCCTGAAGGACGGAGTAGAACGGGGGGCGGAGGACCCAGAAGGTACCGGGCATAGTTCACCATGAACTCAACATAGGGGGAGTGTGCTGTTGAAGATTGCTGCTTCTTTGCACATGGTGTCTCCTCGTGGGAGGAGGTGTGTTCTTCAGAGGTCCTCAGTAGAGTGGGCAGCTGGGCAGGCTGGCAGAGGGCAGCCTGCTCCCTGGGGTGCTGCCTCAGCAACTACCTATAATGATTTACATTTATGGGTACAGTAGATCCATTTCTGCTGAAGGGACAGAACTACTACTGGTGATATTGGCACTAATGTGTTACCTAGAGCAGAGTCAGAAAATGATTTTTAATACTTTACTCAGAAAACAAAATTAGAAAAGAGCATGGTGGTTTACTGCTATGCTTCTGTATCCTGCCACAGTGATGAAAAAATCATTTCTGATCCAACCTCAACATTTCTTTTTTGAGACAGGCTCTTCTCACTCTGTAGCCCTGGTTGGTCTTGAAACTACTATGTAGACCAGGCTGGCCTCAAACTCAGAGATCTGCCTGCCTCTGCCTCCGCCTCCCGAATGCTGGGATTAAGAGTGTGTGATACTATGCCCACATCCACCTCGACATTTATATAGGCCTGAGAATCATCTGTCACAAGCACAGATGTTAGGACAATCACTCCATTTGGAACTGAACAGCTTCCTATGGTGGTTTTATACCCTCCTTGGTAATGGCCTATGCTTCTGTGTTTGCTCTGAAAATCAGTTTACGTGGAAAAGAATGACAGAAAACATAACCACACGAAAATGTCCCAGCTGAATTGTTGGGCAGGGAAGGCAAATTTCAAGTAGTATGTATCTTAAAATACAATTTTTAGTTAAAAAGCATGAGAATTTAGTTTTACTTGTTTAAAAAGAAAACACATTAGCATTGCTGAGGATCTCTTTTAGCAGCAGGCTTGAGAGGAAACTGCCTCTTACGTTTTCCAGATTTGTGTGGATTTTTCAGGTATTCATAATTATGCATTACCTTTATAAAAATAAATTTGTAAAAACATAGCTACTTTTAAAAATAGCATTGTGCACTGTGTGCCAGCAAAGATGATTCGTAGCTATGGTAACCAAATTTTAAGGCAAAAGGAGATTACCACAGAAGTACCCACCACAGTTAGTTTGGAACTTCAGAGCTGATATTCTGGAGGTGATGTGGGTGGATAGAGCAAATAGGCGCTGTTATCATCATTCGATTTGATCATGGGAGGACTGAGATCTGTGCCACTGAAACATTAGGCTACCTGGAAGACTTGGAACTTAGAGCAGCATGGTCCTGGGCTTCGTTTCCTGGCTAGCTGTGTTACTTGGATGGGTCACTCACTGTAAGAGAACTCTAATGTGTGATAGGTGAGGAAAATAAAAAAGTCTCATGCCAGCCAGAGATCTCTACTGCAAGGCAGGCCAGTTGGGCTGAAGCCCAGCCTACTGAAGTCCATGCTCTTACCTCCAGATGACTAGAAAGAACATATAGTAATTCTCTGGGAGCATGTATTTCTACTCCTTAAAAAAACTGAAACTGCTCATAGTTATCTAAATTTCAGCAAAACACATTCAAACATGACAGTTATTACCTTTCTATTTTTCCTAACTTGTATATGTATATATATGTACATGTTCATGTTTGTGAAGTGTATATGTGTTCAGGTATGTATGTATGCATGTAGATGCCAGAAGACAGACTCAGGTGTTGCTCCTCAGTTTACTGTTTCTGAGGCAGGTCTCTTACTGGCCTGGAAATTCCACTTAGGCTCAGCTTCTCAGGTGATGGGATTACAAGTACACCACCATGCTCAGCGTTTTTATGTGGGTTCCGGAGATCTAACTCGGTCCTGTGCTTGCACAGACACTTCACTAACTAAGCCGTCTCCCAAACCACCTCTCCTTTTTGTCTTCAGTACTAGGGATTGAGCCCAGGGCTTCCTCACACTTGCTGTGCAAGACTCTGCAGCTGAGCTATGTCCCTAGACCCCTAAGCCATGCTGGATGCTGTGGTAGACAGGAAACTGGCTGTGCAGCACATATCCTGAGAAGCCTAGGATAGCCCCAGTTCCACCTTCTGGCCCAGTGCTGCGGCCAGTCATGCCTGCTTTCAGTCGCACAGTGTCTGGCTTGGACACCAGTGGCCTGGCTATTTGCCTTAGTTCTAGTGCCTTCCTGTCACAACTTCCTGAGCTTATAGACAGTGAATTACTGCTGTCTTTTGAGGAGAAGGGGACTCGTACTGTTTTCTTGTTTGTCTGGTTCCATTTATTTAATACAGATTGGTTCGTATACTATAAATTCTAGGTAAACACCAGAAAACAACATATTTTAGTTGGGTACTGTTGATTGCTGTAGAAAAGCATCATGGAAAGTCAGTGAAGTGAATTCAGCCATGTAGGGCCAGTTCTTCTTTGTTAAGCTGGCCCCCTGCCACACGCTTCTCTAAGGCCTCCAGTGAGGAAATGGGCTGACCAGCACAGAGTCTGCTAATGTTTGGAGGAGCCAGACGTGGGCTGAGGTCAAGAGTGTGTAAGCTGGCTCCACTGTAAGGTGCAAGTACATGTGTGTCCGAAGGAAAAGAAAAGGAAAAGGGGCCTAGGCAAAAAACAATAGTAAGTGATAAGAAGTCAAAGGAAATAGAGGGGAGAAAGAGAGTATTCTGGGACAGAAGAGTTTAGACTCAAAGAGGCACTAAAAAAAAGCAGTCTTTCCTACAGAAACTTTCCTACAGAAAGTTTCAAAATAAAAAGTATCTTAAGAACTGGGCAGTGGTGGCACACCCTTTTAATCCCAGCACTCGGGAGGCAGAGGCAGGCGGATCTCTGTGAGTTCGAGGCCATCCTGGGCTACAGAGTGAGTCCCAGGAAGGGTGCAAAGCTGCACAGAGAAACCCTGTCTCAAAAAACCAAAAAAAAAAAAAATTCAAGGCTAAGGGCTGGAGCTTAGTTGTTAAGAACACTGGCTATTCTTCCAGAGGACGTGAATTCAGTTCCCAGCACCCACATGTCAGCTCACAACCTCCTTGTAACTCTAGTTCCAGGAGACCTTCTACTGGCCTTTCAAGTGGGGGACAGGCATACAATGTAGACAAAACACCCATGCACATAAAATAAACATTTAAGAAAGTTCAAGGCCAGCTTGAGCTACAGAGTGAAACCCTGTCTAAAAGAAAATGGGTGGGGTGGGGATCCAGTCAAAATAGGTAGCTTTATTTGGATGCCAATTAGTACAAACTAAGGGAAAAATTATAAGACTGCTGGGAAAAGTGGGTGACACTTTGGTGGTGGGGGAAATGCTATTAATCTCAAGGGTTTGGGGATGTGTGTACATGTATTTGCATTTCTGTGTGTCTTAGTTCTTTCAATATCATACTTAATCAGGTTCTGATGAAGGCTCTCCACTGCAGCAGGAAGCAGTTTATATCTGGCTCTCTAGGGTGGATAGTCTCATGACATCCAAATGGGCTTCTCTGCTGGAATTAGTTCACCAGGCTTCCAATTGAGAAGTATGCTTAAATTATTCACTGAAGCTCTTTGATCCTGTCTGTTGAGCTCTGCTTCATTTTGTTTCCCTCTCTGTCAGGGAAGCATCTGTAGATGCTGGGCTACTTTCCAAAGCAGTAAAAGGCACATCCCAGAACATGTACTAGGCCCAGCATGAGCTGTATTCAAGTGGCCCAATTTATTGCCACAAATAGAGGGGGAAGAATACATGGGTGGATAGGCTTCTGGCAACACAAACTCCAGGGATTCCAAGGGGACAGCCATGGTGGGGACATGCTTCCCAGCAATGACTAGGCTTCACTGAGTTCACCAAGACGCAGGCAGCTGTTTTCCTCCTTCCCACCAAGAGCTTCAAGCCGCCTTTGGCTTCTTGGGAAGTTGGAGGCACAGATAGACTTTTGGAGGCCTTGCTATCACCTTCTCATTTTTAGTGTCCCCCGGAAAAAAACTTCTACAACCCTAGGGCAGAGTAGCAGCTCTTTACTAAAACCTGTGGCCACTGATTCTTATTAACAGAATTGTTCCTTTTTGTTTGTTTGTTTTTAGAGGAACATGAGCTGGCAGTGGATATGGAAACCATCAGCCTGGACCGAGATGCAGAGGTAATGCTGCCTGCCTGACTCAGCCTCAGGGGGCCTGGTTACAGATGACCCTAACCATCAGCTTATCTTTTATAAGGGTGACAGATCAGTGACTAGAAAGATCACCCAAGCCTCTTTTGATTGGTTTGGTGGTCTGTATTTTTACTATTTTTAATACCAGCAGTTGAAATCTATTTCTCTTTAGGCAGTAAGAACTGTGTGACAAATGAAATGCTTTTGATTCGAGTTAGACAAGTCCAGTAGTCATGCTGTTGATGGTAGGGTCCTCCCAACTCCCAATTTTGGAAAAATTGTGTGTGTGTGTGTGTGTGTGTGTGTGTGTGTGTGTGTGTGTGTATGTGTATGTGTCTATGTCCATCCATGTCCATGTGTGTGTTCAGCCAGTCGCTAGGGAATTGAATTCAGACAACCACTACTGGGTCAGTTATACATAAAACTAACATAAATCACAACTAAACTGAAGACTATCGACCTGCCAATCACAAGTGGATCTGCTTAGCACCACAGCCTCTCCCTTACCTCCCCATCTGGCATTCTCCTAAGCAGCTTCTGGCCAGGTCTCCAGTAACTCCGATGGATCTGAGCAAGATTCCTCTATATTTCAGGATGTTGATCTGAATCACTATCGCATTGGAAAGATTGAAGGCTTTGAGGTGCTGAAGAAAGTGAAGGTGAGAGGGATCTGTCCTTGCACACAAGGTGACTTGGTAACATTTACCTGGAGAATATACATAATCCTTATTCTTTTCCTGTGGGTGGCACTGGCCTATATTCTGTCTCTATTCTGATGGGATAGGTGTTTTCCTGTAGCTGAGGAGCTCCAGGCTGTCTGGGTTCTGATGGTACCTTGGTGAGCACTTGCAGTCTCCTGTCCTAGCTCACTGCAGTGAAGTTTACTTCTGAAAATGGAGCCCAGTAAAGGTCCCTCCAACTGTGAGAACTTGACTTACACTCCAACCCTAGTGAGTGCCTCCCTCCCCAAAAAGGTGTACTCAGTATGGCTTCCCTTTGGGGCTACACTTGTCCTCAAGTAAAGGAGGCTAACTCCAGCTTCCTACTCTCACTCACCTGCCCCTTGATGATCAGCATAAAACAGCCCCTGGAGGGTAGCCCTATGTTCTCCTTTGCTGATGCTGATCCTCTTCCTACCCTCCAGTCACTGTGCCTCCGTCAAAACTTAATTAAATGCATTGAGAACCTGGAGGAACTGCAGAGTCTTCGAGAACTGGATCTCTATGATAATCAGATCAAGAAGATTGAGAATCTGGAGGCGCTGACAGAATTGGAGTGAGTAGAGAGACCAGAGGAGATGGGATGGGTTGGGTGTCCAGGTTCCCTAGAACCTACCCACTGCCTGGCTGTAGTCCTGGAGGGCTGCCCTGTGCTAGAGCTCTAAGAGGAGGCAACAGCCTCATATGTGCCATTAGCGTTGAAGGCTGGAACTAGGCTTCTGGCTGGGTTCCATTCAATAATGATGTCAGAATTGGGAAGATAGGAGCTTTAATCCATAATCGCCTCTTTTAAAAACAAAAGTGTCAGCCACATTTTGGACTAAAGGGATCAGCCTTACTTGGCTGTAGCCTTATCTGGACTTCATTCCTTTGTTGGTGCTGGCCTTTTTTTTTTTTTGAGAAAGAGAGTATGTGTCAGATGTAGCCCAGGCTAAGCTGAATTCTCTGTAACTGAGGATGATCTTGAATCTTGAGCCTCATGCCTTCACCCCTCCAGTACTGGCCTTACAGACATGTGCCACCATGCCCATCTGTTTTGATTTTTATTTGCTTCAGTTTTAATCCAACACCGCCCAGGTTGAACATGGTATTAGGGTCTGCCATGGACATGGGCATAAATGAAACCTGGTTTCTACTGTAAGAGTAGAACCCTTAGGAGACAGTGTTGGTAGCCTACAGGTTGCCTTTACTGCCCTCCAGGTACCAGACAACTTCATGGTCCCATAGGTCAGCTCCAGTGTGAGCCAGTCGGTGAGCGGTGGGGCCGTGGTCAGATCCCACCTCCTAGTGACTGCAGATCCTGGAGGCAGATATCCTTCCAAGTGGAATTCTGATTCTATACAGTCTGTGATCTTTCAAGAAATATTTTGCTTCTTTCCAGGATTCTGGATATTTCTTTTAATCTGCTGAGGAACATTGAAGGGATTGACAAACTGACGCAGCTGAAAAAACTCTTCTTGGTCAACAATAAGATCAATAAAATTGAGAACATAAGTACCTTACATCAACTGCAGATGCTGGAGCTGGGCTCGAACCGCATCCGGGTAAGTATAGGTGGATCTGCAGTGGTATGCATAGGGTATGTGCTCGGCTGAGGCTTTCTTATGTTCTTATTGTTTGGAGGACACAGGGAAATAGTTCAGGAAAACTGCTACCTGGAAGCCAGTATTTTTTTTTATTCATCTATTTATTTTACATCCCAGCCACGGTCTCCCCACATCTTCCCCTCCCAGTCCCTTTTTCCCATTCCCCAACCCTGCCCCCCCATCCCCTCCTCTTCCAACCCATCCAGGAAAGGGCAGGTCTCCTATGAGTGTCAATAAAACATGGTGTATCAAGCTGCAGTAAGACTAAGCACCTCCCCATGTGTTAAGGCTGGGCAAGGTGACCCAGTATGAGGAGTAGGTCCAAAAAACCAGTAAAAGAGTAGGAGACAGCCCCTGTTCCTGCTGTTAGGAGTCCCATAAGAGAACCAAGCTACACAACTGTAACATATATGCAGAGTGCCTAGGTCAGTCTCATACAGGCTCCCTGGTTGTCAGTTCAGTCTAGTCTCTGTGAGCCGCTATAAGCTCAGGTTAGTTGATTATGTGAGCCTTGGAAGCCAGTATTAATTAATAAGAACTGTGCTCACACCAACTGGTCTAGTCTGGTATCTGTATCATGGTCCTGTGCCAAGCTAGTTCCAGCTGTGCATCATAAGATAAGCCAACTTAAGCTTTCCTTTAAACCTGTTCATAGTGGTTTTCTTCCCAAGCCTAGGAGGGTGGTTACTTGCAGTGATCTGTCATGTGATAAGCAAGTATCTTGCTGCTAAAATGCCCCAAAACGTTGGGCTGGCCCTTCATCTCCTAAATATGTCCGTTGGCAGGATTTGGTTTGCTGTTCAAGATCCATTTGACCTTGAAAACATGGGTCAGAATGAAAATGAGATGCCTTTAAAAAAAAAAAGATACAGTGTTCCACAGAAACTAAACTAAGTAGTCTTTTATTTTTTTATTATTTATTTATGTTTGTTTGTTTATTTTGGTTTTTTGAGACAGGGTTTCTCTGTGTAGCTTTGGGCCTGTCCTGGATCTCGCTCTGTAGACCAGGCTGGCCTTGAACTCTCAGAGAACCGCCTGGCTCTGCCTCCTGAGTACTGGGATTAAAGGTGTGCACCACCACCACCTGGCTTCTAAACTAAGTCTTTTGAGATAGGGTCTTATAGCCCAGACTGGCCTGGAACTCACAGAGATCTCTCAGTACTGGGATTAAAGGCATATACTACCATACCCAGCAATATCAAGTTTTTACCAGTTGACTCATAACTACTGGGAAAAGTGCCTTATGTCTGACAGACGGGAACCTCAGAGGGTCATGTAGGTTCTGAGATTGGAAGAGGGTCTGCCAGACAGAGGAGGGTGGCTTCCCCATGGGCACACATGAGGACTTTGTCAGTCATAAGATTATATGAGCCTTATTTTGACATCCTGTGTCATTGTGCTGCGCATGTCCTCACTCTTCTTCCTTAGTGGCTGAGGCAGGTATTAACATGCCTGTGTCTGCCACCCCATGTTTGAAGCACCCCCCATTTGGTGTTAGGAAGTACTGTACCACGCTTTGTGGCCTGCGCTTACGGGTTCTTCAAGAGCCATAGGGTACAAAGCTAGGGCTAAGTAGATGTGACTGCAGCAAGAAAAAGCAAAGGAAGAGGAATGGGATGCCATGGGGCATCCCTCGTGGGCTTCTGAGAGCAAGTTCCCAGCATCCTCATTTATGTAGAGGCCGAGGCTCGTGGGGATGCATAATCTCAAAAGCTGTGTACAATGAAGTGCCACATTGGGCCAGAGAAATCAGCTAGCGTATGAGTTTTCAAATATTCCCAGAGCTCTGAAACTATGAGAGTTGGCTGGGTGGTGGTGGTGGTGGTGGTATACGCCTTGGGAGACAGAGGCAGGCAAATCTGAACTGGAGGCCAGCCTGGTCTACAGAGTGAATTCCAGGACAGCCAGGGCTTTGCAAAGAAACTCTTGTCTCAAGAAACCAGAGAGTTGGGGGCGGGGCGGGGGGGGGGGGGGGGGGGGGTATGAGGATTGGGAGTGAGCCCAGGAATCAGAGTCTTTAACCCCCATAGTTTTCCTCCTTTTCTACAATGTGTATTCAAAGCATAGTTTGTTGGAAATTTCCTAGAGTCCCAACATCACAGAGCTGAAGTCTTAGATTGCTTTGTCTTATGGTCTAGATTCTTTACTTGATGTTTCATCTGTTTGACAGGCAATTGAAAATATCGACACATTAACCAACCTGGAGAGTTTGTTTCTGGGGAAAAACAAAATTACAAAACTTCAAAACCTGGATGCACTTACGAACCTAACAGTCCTCAGTATGCAGGTACTGGACCTCTCCAGCTCCCAGCTTCTCATTCCCACAGGGCCAGACCCAGCAGCACACCCAACCTGTTTTATTCCCATAGTATGTCCTTGATCAGCACTGTTTCACAATCAGTAGATGATGAAAACATTAGAACCCACAGATTATACATGTGCATATATTCTAAACAAAAATTCCATTCTTTTTATATAATTTATTTTTACTTTTAAGGATTTCAGTTTGGGGAGCTGGAAAGATGGTTAAGAGCACCAGTTACTCCTCCAGAGGATCCAGGTTTGATTCCCAGCACCGACATGACATGGCAGCTCACAGCTGTCTGCAACTCTTCCCGCAAAACCTGACACATTTCTTCTGGCCTCCTCGGGCACCAGTCACATACGTGATAGTGCACAGACAGACATACATTCAAGCAAAACACCCACACATATAAATTTATTTTCATTTTTAAAAGATAGAATTGCATTCCTTGGACTGGAGAGATGGTTCAGAAGTTAAGAGCACTGGCTGCTCTTCCAGATAATCCAGGTTCACTTCCTAGCACTCACATGGCAGCTCACAGATATCCATAACTCTAGTCCCAGGGAATCCAACACCCTCTTGTGGCCTCTGAGGGCACCAGGCAAGCATGTGATGTGCAGACATACAAGCAGGCGAACATTTATACACATAAAATAATAATGAAAGAATTTCATTTCCTTTCCTTGTTGGCAGTTGAACAATAGGTGGGTGGACTCTACGCCATCTTCAGAAGGGAGAGTTCACTCCAGTCCTTTCGAGTGTCTGTTCAGTGGTACAGAGAAGGCAGACCCTGTGGGACCATGGGGTTGGGGGCATTTCTGTTCAGCACTAGTGTATGCAGAGACTCATGTTTTTTGTTTTTTGTTTTTCAATTAAGACAGTCTCACTATTAGCTCTTGCTAGCCTGGAACTCACTGTAAACCAGGCTGATCTCAAACTCACAGGAGATCCAACTGTCTCTGCCTCCTGCGTACTGGGATTAAAGGTGTGCACCACTATGCCTGACTCATGTGGACATTTTTGTTGTTGTTTTTTGAGGTTTTGTGTTTGCTTGGGGGTGGGGTGGTTGGCAGCAAATTAGTAGATTCAGACCTTGAAGAGTTAAAGGGTGTGCCTGGGGTGCCTGGTTTGGCAGGTCTGACCTGACAGCCAGTCATGGCACAGGAACCTCTTAGACTACGTAAAACAAGTGCCTTGCAGACTGCTTCGAAGAGAAGTTTTTGAACTGTAATTGAGTTGCAAGATACTCTAAAAGAAGTGCAAGTCGATTTGTTGTAAAACAAAAATGTTAGGATAGGAGAAATGGCTCAGTGAGTAAAGGAGCTTGTTGCCAAGCCTGAAGACCTGAGTTCAATTCCCCAGGTCCCATATAATGGAGAGAACGGACTTCCTGCAAGTTGTCTGATGTCCGCAGGTATACCCACATATACATACTAAATAATTCTTTTTTTTTTAAACATGATACCTTGAGGGCTGGAGAGATCAATGCCCACATGGCAGCTCCAACACCCTCTTCTGTCCTCAGCACCAGGCATGCACATGGTACATACACAGACATACATGCAGATAGAACACCCATACACAAAAAATAAAAAACGTTTTCATTGATACTTTTGACATTTTTAAATTGTTAAATTAATTCAGTGGTTCAGCAAGATGGCAGAGCAGATAGAAGCTCCTGCCACCCAAACTGACCACCGGAGTTCAACCCCTAGTACCCACATGATGGAAGGAGCAATCTGACTCCTACAAGTTGGCCCCTAACCTCCAAGTACCCTTCATTCCATGGGCATGTGCACATACACACTCAGGACAAATCTATTTTTTAATTACTTCAAGTAAACCTTCAGATACATCTAAAAAAAAAGTGAGATTTTCATATAAAAACCCCAAACTCCCATGCGTGATATTCAACCTAGTACAACAGACCCAAAACGTTACCTGCCTTCTCTCAAGTCCCATTTAAGAACATTTTTTAAATGTTTTGTTTTATTGTTTGTTTGTTTTGGTTTTTCCAGACAGGGTTTCTCTGTGTAGCCCTGGCTGTCCTGGAGCTCACTCTGTAGACCAGGCTGGCCTTGAACTCACAGAGATCAGCCTGCCTCTGCCTCGGAAGTGCTGGAATTAAAAGCGTGCACCACCACCCATCGACTATATTGTTTTTTATTTTGTGTGAGTGGATGTTTTGCCTGCATGTATCTCAGTGTACCACATGTATTCCTGCTGCTCTTGGAAGAAAAAAGCATCAGATACCCCAGAACTGGAGGTACAGATGATTGTGAGCAGCCATGTGGGTTCTGGGAATGGAACCTAGGTCTTCTGGAAGACTAGCCAATGCTCTTAACCACCGAACCATTTCTCTACACACCCAACCCCCATTTCTAAAGCCACTGTATTTCTCACCTTCTGTGTAGCTGACAGCTCTTTTTCTTATCTTTTAATATTTTCCCGTGTGTGGTATGAATATGTGTGTATTCATGCACCTTTATGTGTATGCTTGTGGAGACCCCAGATTAAAGTTGAGAATCACCCTTGATCACTCTTCACCTTATTCATAGAGTGAGTCTCTTAGTCAAACCCAGAGCTTATTGATATAGTTAGTTTTGCTGGCCAGCTTGCTCTAGGGATCCCCTGTCTCTGGGCTTCCAAGGCTGGAATCGCAGGCAAGCCACCACACTCACCTGGCATTTATGTGGGTTCTAGAAGTCCAAACTCAGGTCCTCAAGCTTGAATGGAAGATGTTTTAACCACTGAACCATCTCCTCAGCCCCAAGACTGATACTTTTTAATTCTCTTCTGCAGAGCAACCGGCTAACAAAGATTGAGGGTCTGCAGAGCTTGGTGAACCTGCGTGAACTATACCTCAGCCATAATGGTATCGAGGTTATCGAGGGCCTGGAGAACAACGTAAGAGCCCATTGGTCTGTCTGAGGGAGATAAAGGGAGGTGGAGAGGGAGGGGCGGGTGCTAGTACCCACTGCCCTCCAGGCCTGACCTCGGGTGGACATGCTACCTACAGGATGTGAGCTAAGGACCCTCTACCCCAGTGAACCAAAGGGCCAGCATGTCACATGACTGCCTGTGAGTTTTCAACACAGGTATCACAGACAGACACCCTCCTAGGGTAGCTCACTGCACATCTGCCATGTCCTGTAGGCCTTTGAGTGATTTGAAAACTCCTTACCTGTCTCTCCCCCCCACCCTCATTACACAGATAACTAACACAAGTATCAGCTCTATCCTTCCCAGTTCTCCCTCTGACCACTGAACTTCCTGCCCTGCCTCAGCCTGTAAAGGCTACAGGGTAAGCCCAGCTCACCTGCTTAGAAGGAAGAGTGTGGCTCTTGCTCCCCTGGCCCCTCTCCTGGAGTCCAGAGTGCTGAAGGTCTCCTCCCCACTGCCTTTCACCAGCCTGTCCACTCCTCCCATACTTACAAGTTGCCTTTGGCCCCACCTGTTTTTCTCCAAGCATGATTCAAGACAAATAAAATATTTTTTCTTGTTCAATTTTACTGGGGTTGTTTTGTTTTGTTTTGGGGGGAATGTTTTTGTTTATTTGGTTGGTTGGTTTTGTTAAATTGCCACCAAATGTAGCAAGATTAGGTCAGGTTTTTTGTTCTTGGAAACATCACTCTTCAAATCTCATCACAGGTTCCTTTGCCCTTTTGTGCCCCAGCCCAGGACCTGGTTACCATCAGTGAATTTCTGGAGGAAAACCAGTGTTTTAGTTCTGAGTTTTAGTTCATCACTTGTATAAGAATTTTCAGGAAAGCTAAAATTTGCCTATTCGAAGTTTAGTAGCCTTCCTCTAACTTTGCAATCAAATTAAGGATTTAGCTAGCATATGAAGCCAGGTGTGGTAGTACACACCTATAATCACAGCACTTGAATGGTGAAAGCAGGAGAATCAGAAGTTCAAGGCCAACCTTGACTACATCGTGAGTCTAGCCTAGGCAGCATGAGACCATCTCAAACACGCATATACGATGAAAACCAGCACGTGACCTTCTGTAGTATGGAATGGTAGTTCAAAGGGGAGATGGAGGCAGTAGCTGGACCGGGGGGACTTCAGAAAGCCTTGGGACTGGTGCACACACTGACAGAGTACCAGTACCCCTGCTCCTCACGGGTACCAGTCCTCATGGGAGACCAGCCCATATCTGCTTTGTAGTTCTCTTGTGGTGCAGGTCTGTCCTCAAACAGGAAAGAGGTATGAGTGTAGAGTCCTACCTAAGACATGTTGTACCTAAGTCTTGGTTAAATATCATATCATTCCTGGGCCTAAAACAAAACAGAAAAATACAGTCTTAACAGTAACCGTGTCATCGTAATGTTTACCATAGTCAAATATGACAGTCTTTCAGATTTTATTTCAACTCATGATAAAATATTTACCTAATGTTCTCCCAAGTTGTTTTATCTCTTGATCTGGAATTTCTTTTCTTTTTTTTTTTTTTTTTTTGTTTTTTTGTTTTTTTGTTTTTTCGAGACAGGGTTTCTCTGTGTAGCTTTGGTGCCTTTCCTGGAACTCACTTAGTAGACCAGGCTGGCCTCGAACTCACAGAGATCCGCCTGCCTCTGCCTCCTGAGTGCTGGGATTAAAGGCGTCAGCCACCAATGCCCGGCCAGGAATTATTTTCATGGTGGGACATGCATTGTCATTGCCCCACTTACCAGATGCTCTTTCTTCAATGTCCCAAGGCACCTGTCTGATGGATTTGGCTCTTCTGTGCCCTGAGCTTTTCCCTTCGTTAACCTAAAATGTTTGTTCTGGCCCTTGAACTGGGTGTTACTTTATCATGGGAAGCTATGGCCTGTGATGTGTATAAGCTGCCCACCCCACCCTGTTGTTTTTTTCTGTTTTCAGTTTAAAAATTCTTGCTTGCTTTTGAATGAGCGCTCAGATCCTCCTCACATACAAAGGGGCTTGAGTGTATAGCTGGATCTCAGGTCAGAAAGGTTCGGGAGGGTCCTGGTGGCCAGTGTCCACCACCAGCACTCTTCCCGCTGAGTCTTGGTACCTGGACTTGACAAGACCCAGATCTATAGTGGCTTTCAGACTACAACTGTTTTGCTAGTTTACAGTCTTGCACACAGTGTGAACACCACAGGGCCATGACAGAGTGCTGGGGAAGGTTTCCATTGGTGGCCTTGTCCTGTCCCAGCCTGCTGTGTCCTCAGCGTGGCACTATAGTCCCTTCCTGTGTACAGTTGTTCTATGGCTCTGTTGACTCTGAAGCCCCATGAATTGTTACTCAGTACTCTCATAGCTATGCACTTCTGGACTCGGTGCTTCTAGCATGTGTGCTGATGCTTGTACGATGCCTGCATGGGGTGTGGAGGAAGGTAGGGTGGTACTGTGGAACCTCCAAGGGACTGGGAAGCTACAGCTGTGACATTTTAAAATCAATAGCTACTGACTATGAAGGTTTTTTCCTTTTTAATTTCCATTAAAACTTAGAAAGATTTGGAATCGAGACACCAGGAATGCAGTAGAAAACAGAGACCATGAGTCTAAAATGCTAAGAGGTCTTTAGGGCAGAGGAGGGAAGGACTGTTACCAGATTTCCATCCAGCTGCAAGATTCACATGGAGTCTAGGAGAATGTCACAATGATTTGTTAAAACATACTGGCAAGCACTATAAGCTACAGTAGACTTAATTTTCACCATGAAATTGTTCTTCTCTTGAATCTTGAAGCTGTAAACTTGAAAATAATTACCCAAGTCAGGAAGCATCTGACATGCACTTATAGGGCACATCATAAAACACAATGCTGTGAGCCAAGTGGTGGTAGTGCATGCCTTTAATCCCAGCACTCGGGAGGCAAAGACAGGCAGGCAGATCTCTGTGAGTTCGAGGCCAGCCTGGTCTACAGAGCTAGCTGTTAAGACATCCAGGGCTACACAAAGAAAAAACCACAGTGCTGTATCCTGCAGATACTTGGTACCCACAGACACCATCCTCAGATGAAGTCCTAGCAGGCCCCAACATTAGCCCTTCAGAACCTAGGCCTTCCTGGCATTGCCCTAGGTAGCTTTGTCCAAGACAGGAAGGCATCTCTGTTACTCCTCCCACCTCCACTGTGTGTCTTATCCTCACCCAAACCTCAAGCTCCTCGGCCTCACTGAAGAGAGGTATTCCACTGTAGAGAAATTTGGCACTGTTGCCTCACGGTAAGCACTAAAGACATGCTGCAGTGATTGGCATTACTTCTTCAAAGCTCAGGGTCACTGCTCTTCCCAGACCACAAGAACAGGAGCAAGGGTCTCACTGGGGTCCTCTGTAGTTATGGGGCCTTCAGACTGATAAAGTTCAGGAACAGTGAGAGCTTCATGAGGGTTTGAGCAAAAACACTGACTCAGGTCCAGCTGGGGAAGCCATGGGAAGTGAGTAGGTGGTATCAGCCTCCGCTCTATCAAAGCTGACCCAAGGCAGGGAGGGTGGCTCACCTGAGCCTTCAGCTCAGTGCCACACTGTTGTACATGGTCGCATGCTGCTTTTGAACTTCAGTAATCCAGAAAAAAATATTTTCTTATTCTAGAACAAACTCACCATGTTGGACATTGCATCAAATAGGATAAAAAAGATTGAAAATATCAGCCATCTAACAGAACTGCAAGAATTCTGGGTAAGTTTTAAACTTAGTGGAATTGGTATCTGTCTCTTTGGCTCAATGGGTCCTGTTAAGTAAACATGTGAATGAATGCAAGTCCGCTAATCCTGGATGCCTTGATGTTCATTGTGCCGTGCATGTGTTCTGGGGATCGTGTTCAAGTTGTCAGCATGTGTTTATACCCACTGAGCCATCTCGCCACCCTACCTTCATTTTTTTAGTACACTATTATAGATACACAATTTTATTTATTTATTTATTTTGAGACAAGGTCTCTATGTAGCCCTGACTGTTCTTGGAACTCTGTGTGTAGACCAGGCTGACATCACAGAGATCCACCTGCCTATACCTCCCAAGTGCATGAGCCACTGTGCCCAGCTGAGCTTTTTTTTTGTTTTGTTTTTGTTTGTTTGTTGGTTTGTTTTTGTTTTTCCGGAGCTGAGGACCGAACCCAGGGCCTTGCGCTTGCTAGGCAAGCGCTCTACCACTGAGCTAAATCCCCAACCCTTTTTGTTTTGTTTTGGTTTTTTTGGTTTTTTGTTTTTTTGAGACAGGGTTTCTCTGTGTAGCTTTGCGCCTTTCTTGGATCTCGCTCTGTAGACCAGGCTGGCCTCGTACTCACAAAGATCCGCCTGCCTCTGCCTCCCGAGTGCTGGGATTAAAGGCATGCGCCACCACCGCCTGGCCCAGCTGAACTTTTTAAATATGTAAATTTATAGTTTTGTGAAATACAGAAAACAAAATTTTTTTCCCTCTAAAGTTTTTCCAGTCCCTCCCCATCCTTAGTTTCTTCTGAAACTGTAAGGATATGTGTGTTAGTCTTTGGTAATTAGATCATAGCACATCTGCTGCTCATCTACCCCGCCTGTCCTCAGGCTTTGCTCTGGCTGAGCCTCAGTTTCTGTGATTTCTGTTGCTGTCTTCCCTTCTGCAATACCTAGTCTGCTGTTAAGCTCATTAATTAGCTACTTCCATTTTTAGAGATTTGTGAATTTATTGGTGTTTATGCATCTTTATAGAACATGTGTATGTATGGATGCCTGTGCCTGTGTGTGGCAGGCACAGAAGGCATGTGTGTCTTCCTCTGTCATCCTCTGCCTGTTTGTTTGAAGCAGAGTTTCTCCCCGAACCTGGGTCTGGCATTCTCTCACTCAGCTAAGCAGGAAGCTAGAAAGCCCCAGTGATCCTGTCTTCACCTCCTTTGGAGCTGGGGTTACACACACATGCAGGGTGCCTGGCTTGTTACACAGAATCCAAACTGTGGTCTTCATTATGCAGCAAGCACTCCTAACTGCTGAGCCACCTCTCCAGCCCTAGGTATTTCTCTTGACGAGATAACTGACAAAGGCAACGTAAAAGAAAAAAGGATTTGGGCTGGAGAAATGGCTCAGAGGTTAAGAAAACCTTTTTTTTTTTTTTTTTAATGTATTTATTTATTTATTTTTGTCTCACAGTTTAAAAGGGCACAGTCTGTCATGGCAGAGTTCATGGTAGCAGGAGCATGCAGCTAGATTCTGGACCCTTCACATCAGGGAAGGCTGGGAAACATAGAGCAGGGGCTGATGATACTGCTTTTCACCTTTTTATTCAGTCCAGGATCCCAGCCCAAGGGATGATGCCACCCACATTCAGGGTATGGCTTCCCTCCTTGGTTAAACTTCTTTGGAAGTTCCCTCAGACATACTCAGACATCTCCTAGGTGAGTCTAAACCCAGTCATGCTGACAGTGAAGTTGATCACACCTATTCAGTGGATTTTTGTTCTGATTATATTTTCAGCTCTTTGAGAACGTGTTGCTACAGTTGTTTTTTTTTTAAGTTATGTATATCTATGTGTGTCTGAGTATGAATTGTGCACACATGAGGACCTGTGCCCATGGAGGCCATAAGATGGTATGGGATCCCTGGAGCTGGAGTTACAGGGGACTGTGAGCCACCTGATATGCTGCTGGGACCCAAGCTCAGACCCTCTACAAGAACAGCCTTGCTCTTAACCTCTGAGCTGCCTCTGCAGCCTGCACTGTTCTTTTTGGTTTCTCGTTAGATTCTTAGGTTTCTTTGTCATTTCTTCTTTGCATGGCTAGTAACTTCTTGTATGTTAGGTATTGTGAAACTAAAAGTTATAAACCTGGATTTGTGTTGTGTTTCTTCAAAATATATTGGGCTTTGTATCTAGCAAGAAGTGAAGTCCCTGCTGACCTTCAAGGCTTATTGCTAGCATGAACCTGCATGTTCTGTCCTCTTAGGCTAACCAGCTCTGTCCCTGCGTATGGCCTACCCCTCTATGGTCTCTATTGAGTGTCACAGAAGCCACAGACATGTCCTTGTTCCATGTGGGCCCTGGTAAATTCAGCCCATTCTCCCACTCTGTTTGTATCTGCCTTAGTTTTAGTCCAAGATACAAGGAGGGAGACACCACGGGATTTCTGGATTTTCTTTTTCTATGTAGCTCACTCTTACCTAGAAATTCTGACTGACATCATCTCTCCCCACCTACACATAATTCCACTTCACTTCAGTGCGGCTGCTGGTTTGTTTGGCTCCCTTCCTCACCTAATGGAAGGCGCCTCCTAACAGGCCAGCCAGGGTGACTGAGGCACTCGCCCGTTTGCCTCCCCTCTCGGGAATCCCTGTTCTGCACCGCCTGTTGTCCAGCCTGTGAAAGCAGCTATCCCCACCATGTCCTGCTCTCTTCGTTTATAACAAAAGCAAGTCTAGCAGCAGTTGCTCCAGGGTTGATTGGAGCTAAAGCTCATCTTATCTGTATGTCTCCCCACTAGTAAATGTAAAGGTCAGGAAGACCGAAGAACAAAGGTTTGTTTAGGACTTTTTAAATCTTCTTTTTAAAAACAAAACCTAAAAGTTACTATCTAAACCTTCTTAGTGTGGAATGGAATGGTGTTAAGCACATTCCTGGTTGTGTGGCCGTCACCACCACCCCTGTCTGACAAACCAGAACTGTCCTCTCCCTCTCCTCCCTGCTGGCTCCCACCGTTCTCTCTTCTGACTCTCACACAGTTTGTGACCTTTCGTCACTGCTGCTTCAACAGTGTGGTGTCGTCCAGGCTCTTCCTTGTCATAGCACAGTGAGACTGTCCCTGCTTTGAAGGCCGAGTGCTGTTCTGCTGTGTACATGTCGTTTCTTTTGTCTCACCAGCACTTAGAACAGTGCTTGATACAGACTCGGTGAATCCAGAAGAGGGAGTTAGGAAAGGAAGGGTTGTCATTTCAGTGAGGCTGACCGTGTTAATGTTCAAACTGTGAGAGGTAGCACTCTGCTGACAGAAACAGGAGAGGTGCTTATTGCTGGCAAATGCCCACACGATTCCTAACTTAATCCATCTTTTAAAAAACAATGAGAGAGGGGCTGGAGAGATGGCTCAGAGGTTGAGAGCACTGGCTGCTCTTCCAGAGGTCCTGAGTTCAATTCCCAGCACCCCCATGGTGGCTCACAGCCATCTACAGTGAGATCTGGTGCCCTCTTCTGGCCTGCAGGCATACATGCAGGCAGAACACTGTATACATAATAAATAAATAAATCTTTAAAAAAAAAATGAGAGAAAGCATTTTGTCTGTGAAGTCGGCAGATTTGTGCAATGTGATTACAGCCAGTAGTACAGCAACCCTTGTGCTTAGCACAAGTATTTGGAAGCATTCAGAACCTTAAACATACCCACACACTGAAGCATGGTAGTATCACATGCAGGATCCTAAGAAAATGATGAGACATACACATGAAGAAATAGTCATGTGTATTGTACAATTGAGACACCTCTGAGAAATACATCATTGGACACCTCGGTTATCTGAGCATCATAGAGTGTACATAGACAAAGACAGCTATGATGTCACTAAATAACACCTTGTGGGACCTTGACTAGATTGGACCCCGGGGACCAACACTGAGATACAGTCTTTTGTTGACCAAAATGTCATCAGGTGGCACATGATTTGTTTCCCATAGTAGTAAAAGCTTTGTTTCATTTCTTCATAATAAAAATATATGCTTATTATATTTATAAAAAGGTCGGGTTTAAAGAGGAAAAGAAAGCCCTTCTAGCATATATCCTTTCCATCTTATAGATACACTTTTTAGATATATTATTATATATGAAACCTAGGAACATTTCACATGATGCATGAGTATGATGGTCACCTGAAAGGCCAAGATTATTTTCTATAATTTATAAAACCTAAAAGTGACAAGAAAGCTACCCAGTAGAAAAATAGCAGGCAGATAAGCATGGGCAATGTACAGAACAGTTTGCCTCACTCCTGCTACTTGAAACGTTCCACGGTTACAGTCTGGATCTAGGAGGGATGGCACAGGTCCCTGGAGGGTCCAGTCCTGCCCCTTCCCCTTACCAGACTGGCAAGGCAGGCATCATGCTGACCAAAATCTAGAGCAGGAAGGAGAACCTGGTGCAGCAGACTGCTTGCTGCTGATACCTACTCTGACGACAGACATTGCCTACATGTCACCAGCAAATGAATGGATCAGTTGCTTCTCTTCTCTCAATGTGCCTGTGCTGGCCTCACCCCACTGGGCCTCTCAGGAGTGCTGTCCTATGTTTCCAGTCAGTGGTAAACAGCCTGATGGCACACTTGGCCAGTGACTTAGTGGTTGCTGACATAGGCTATGTAACCCACCCAGCACCCTGCACACTACCAGCTCCCAGACACCCCCCCTACACACACACACACACACACACACACACACACACACACGCACGCACGCACACAGCTACTCTCTTCTCTGCAGACATTCGTACTTAGTTCATGCTCTCCAACAACACTTCTGTCTGTCTACACCATTGGTGATACCAGTGTCCCTGTAGATGATCTCTCTAATGACCTAACATCTCAGTTTCTCCACCTCTTCCTCTTCATACCCTTTTCCATGAACTTCAGACACATTGGCCAGATGACATCCTGAGTCCCATCTTGGCCTCACTCCTTCCCCTGCTCACCCATTGTCCCCTCTCAGTTCTCCTTCACAGCCAGCCCTTGTCTAGCCTGGCAGCAGGGGTGGACCCTTACCCACTGAAGTTGAGCCAGACGGGGCAGCAGAGGGGGCTCATGATGGCAGGCTTGGACTTGCCCTATGAGTTGATGGCTTGTGGTGAGCAGACATCCATCTTCATGAGCCTGCTGAAATTAAGTACGCAGCCACCAGCATGGCCTGGCAGCCAACATCCAGGTATCCCTGTGGGCACTCTGCCCTTTATACACTGCTTTGAATTCCACTCTGCCAGTGGACACATTCCAGATTCAGCAACTTTCCATTCCAATCCTTTCCATTCCTCATCTTTCTCCCACCTCTCAGCAGCTATATTTGATTTCTGAGCGTTTCTGAAAATAGACAGCCAGCCACAGGCCTCCGTTCTCCTGTGTCCCTGAGTCTGTCTTGGTTGTCTGCTTCTTCCTCTTCTGTTCTGCACCCACAGGAGTGCCGCAGCGTTCAGTCTTCATTTTCCTCTCCTTGACAGCCCTGTCCAGTCTCACAGATTTAAATGTCACCACTCTGCTCAGGTTTCTCTTCCTAGCTCCAGTGTCTTCCCTGGATCTAGATGTCTACTCTTGTGTTGAGCCGTCACCCAAGTAAGACAAGTCCAAGCCTGAGCTCATGCCTTGTCCCTACAGTCCCTCTGTTTGACTCAGCCTCAGTGGACAGTGACTCTATCCTTCCAGATTCTCAGGCCAGAAGTCTTGGCATCCTCCTAAACCTCCTTTTTCCTGTGTACCAGATCCAGTCCAACATCTAAATACTTGCCCCTGCCTTCAAAATGCATCCAGAACCCCCATCTCTTCCCACCTCTGCTGCTGCCGCCTGGCCCAAACCACCAGCATCCTTTCCCTGTACTGTTCGATGGCCTTCTGCCCTGGAGCCCTGTGTCTACCCTCCAAATAAGATCCTTGTGTTTGCACTGGCTCCACACATACTAAATTTTGAACAATACAGAGATTGGCGTAGCTCTTGTGCAAGGATGACACAGAAGTTTATGAAGCATTCCATATTTTTATTGTGTATGAGCTAATAAAAAGACAGGACCTAGGAAAAAAGCATAAAGACCCTTCTAGAACAAATCCTGTATGGACTCCCAACCCATTTAGGAATCAAAGCATAATTTTTTTTTTTTTTTTTTTTTTTTTTTGGTTTTTCGAGACAGGGTTTCTCTGTGTAGCTTTGCGCCTTTCCTGGAACTCGCTTTGTAGACCAGGCTGGCCTCGAACTCACAGAGATCCGCCTGGCTCTGCCTCCCGAGTGCAAAGCATAATTCTTAAAAAGCTCCATGATCCTTTTAAGGGCTCTCACTGTTGTATTGCCCATCCCTTCCTTACCTTTCCCCACAAACATCATCACTCTGTCAAATCCCAGCATTCTTCAGGGCTTCACACAGGATAGAGCCTCATGAATCGTCAGTGCAAGAGAAGCAACACTCCCAGGACCTATGCGACCAGGTGCTTCAAACCCAAAGGAATGGTACCAGGCCAAGTCCTGTGGACAGTGGGGTCTTAGGACAAGTGCCTGAGAAGCTCTTACATGGAAATTAATCTGGTTCTTTTTTTTTTTTTTCCAAGACAGGCTTTCTCTGTGTAGCTTTGCACCTTTCCTGGAACTCACTCTGTAGCCCAGACTGGCTTCGAACTCACAGAGTTCCGCCTGGCTCTGGGATTAAAGGCATGTACCACTGCCCGGCTAATCTAGTTCTTGAAATGCCTCCCTCCACTGCATTCTCATGCAGTGGCCCTTCATCCAGGCTACAGGTTTCTACTTCCCTTCACATGTAGCCTGTCTCCCATGGTAGGCTCTCAGACTACAGAGGTCACTTCTTTAGGAGTGATGGCCTGGTTCTTTCTGCAGCTGCTTGCTGCAGACCATGCAACCTTGAGTATCTACAGACATGACTTCTGACATGGGCAGAGCAGGAGCTGCAGTCGGAGTCCTAAAGTTTGTTGCTAGACTTGGCTCCTCTGTTCAGGCTGTTGACATAGCAGCTTGCCCTGCCATTTAGTTTCTGTCTTCAAACCCATAAGTGCAGTAGACCACATCTAGCCTAGGTGACATGAGTAGCCAATTGTGCACACTTGTGAACAGCTATAGTTAGTGGTGGCATGTTGGTGCTAAGTCAGCCATGGTACTTACACCACAGAAGTAGCACACTCAACTAATTAATCATGGTTTTCCTCTGTCCTGTAGAACAAGCTATTTATTGGTTAAACTAGCATGCCATGGCCCACATCTAGGTGGCTACTTTGCTAAAGGTGTCCTTCCCAAGCTTCTGCCTCAGCACTTAGACTGGAAAATGGGTTTGGACAGTTTAACCTGATACTGTAGGTTCTTACACAAGGTAGCTCTGTTTCAAAAATTGATCCCACTATGAAGCCGCATGCATCTGTTGGACAATGTAGAAGTCAACCAGTTCAGTCTCATCTTGATGGCACATTTGAGAAGGGAGAGCACTCTCCTGCCAGGCTCAGCCCCCAGTCCACTGCAAGGTTCTGTGTTTGTCATCTGGTGCTGGCAGTGTTGGTCGGTCAGCCTCTGGTGGCCTTTGCATACAGGAGCAAGCAATGGAGACATCCTCAGAAATGTACCACAAAGGTGATCTAAGAGTCATGCTTGGAGTAGAGCAGCCCCTGGCCAGCTGCAATACAGTCAGCACAGCCTCAGCCTTGGCAGCAGTTGGGGAGAGCAAGTGTGTAGGAAGAGTAGCCAGCTTCAGACCTGCGTGAGGGCCAGGAGGTGTGCAGCCAGCGCTGCCTCAGCTCTTCTTAACAGACTTCGCTCATGTGTGAGCAGTACAGCTTTTCACAGTGCTGCTCAAGGCAGCCAGGAAGTACCAAGTGGTGATGGAAGGATCTGTGAGGGTTGGGATAAGGAGGACTATAGAGCAGTGGTTCTAACCTGTGGGTCACGACCCCTTTGGCAAACCTATGTCTCCAAAAATATTTACATTACAATTCATAACAGCAAAATTACAGTTATGGAGTAGCAATAAAAATAATTTAATGGCTGGGGGGTCACCACAACATGAACTGTATTAAAGGGTCGCAGCATTAGGAAGGTTGAGAGCCAGTGCTGTAGGGTGTTTTAATAACCCCTGTCTCATATTTGGAGGATCCCGGCACATAGAGGCCAGAGCTGATCTCTAAAGGCTTTTTTCTCATGTGTTCCTTCAGATGAATGACAATCTCCTGGAGAGCTGGAGTGACCTTGATGAGCTGAAGGGTGCCAGGAACCTGGAGACCGTGTACCTGGAACGCAACCCCCTGCAGAAGGACCCACAGTACCGGCGGAAGGTCATGCTGGCCCTACCCTCCGTACGGCAGATCGATGCCACGTTCGTCAGGTTCTGAGTCCTCTTGCTCCTCACCTGGTCCCTCTCCTCGAAAGAACTTCCCAGCCACGGTTTTTTAATCTACCTATTGCTCCTGAAGTCGTCACTATACCAACAGTCACAACCCAATGGCAATAATGAGGCACTGGTGGTAGCTGGCCTGTGATGCCACACACCATTTGGAGATGCCAACACTATTAAATCTTGCCACGCGGTCTTCCTGGTGAATTGGTGACGGTTATTGTAGCCATGGAGAGAATGCAGGACATGTTACAGCCATTTGTTCTTCCTGTCTGTCTATGCCCTTAGCCTGGCGGGCATTCTGGGCTTCCCCAGCAAGCCCTCAAATCAGTTTGCAAGGTTTAAGCAGTCATGACCCACAACAGCACATTTGATAGTCTTTCAGACCAATTTTGGAAAGAAAAAATTATATTTAAAAAAAAAAAATGAGTAAAAGGTGGTCCGATCTCAGATGCTGTAATCCTCAGAGCCTTGCCATCATGAGTGATGGCTGAGCACACTGGGCACTGTGTGACCTTGTTCCCAGCCTTCCCATCATGAGTGATGGCTGAGCACACTGGGCACTGTATGACCTTGTTCCCACTGGTAAAAGTTGAGATATGGAGAGCTTCACTCCATACCCCCAGCTCTGCTGAACCTAAGTGATTCTCAAAAACATATGAAACTAAGCTCTTGGCCACTAGTTACTAGTCAGGTGGCCTCCTATTCTCATCCATGATCCTCTGGCCTTATTTATATGAAATTTCTCTGAGCAAACCGCTAGGGCATGAATCTAATGCTGCAAGGGCATTGTCATCCCTTGGCACCTCAGATCTCCTCTTTCTCACAGTAAGGACTGAATATGGTCACCAAAGGCCCCTCAGCTTCCAGGATTCTCATTCTGCACTGTCAAAGATGGGGCCCCTAACTACCACATGCAGCAGTTAACTGTTCATAGCTAAGTCCGTTGACTCTATTTTATCTCTTCTTTTGTGCTCACACTTCATCTATTCAGAGGCCACATCTAATGGGAGGCGTCCCATTCCCATCATCACAGAAGGTTCTAGAGACAGCACTGATCTAGACTATGTTCAGTATCAGGGGACAGTGTGCCTTGAGCTGTTAAGCATGTGCTCAGGTGGCCAAGCTAACTGGTTGGCCAACTGCCTAGGAGTTTCCAATGTCAGAATGCTTACATGGGGTTTAACATCCATTTCCTGATTCTAATTCTCACCGAAATAAACTGTATGATCTGAATCTGTGCGGCATCTCCCTGTCATGAAGCAAGCTCTTAGCAAGAAAAGGTGGGTGGAGCAGCATGCAGCCCAGAGAAGGTTGTGCCATGGCCCTGGGATTGTGCCAAAACCTTCTGGACACAGAAGGACTGAAATGTAGGTGTCCTTGCCACAGCTCACAGGAACCCCACACATGCACATGATTCCATAGAGTGTGTAGAGAAAGTAGTCGAGAGGGAGCAGCAGGCACCAAAGCGGCACAGCCGTCTCAAGGATGCACCTGCGGCATTCGGGTGGAGGAGAACCTTAGTGGTTAAATGTCTCCAAATGAACTGAAACTCTAGAAGGAAGAAGAAATGTCAAAAAGTTATCCCTTAGGCCAGGTGGTGATACACACCTTTAATCCCGCACTCCAGAGGCAAGGCAAGTGGATCTCTGTGAGTTCAAGGCCTGCCTAGTCTACAGAGCGAGTTTCAGGACAGCCAGGGCTACATAGAGAAACCCTGTCTCAAAACAACAAAACAAAAGAAGTTATTCCTTAAAACAGTTCCAAGTCCCAGAAAGAATCTCCAGAGTGGAACAGGCTGGAAGTTCAGTTTATGTTGAGAATGCCCCTGCTGAAAATATGGGCAAATGTAATGTGAAAAAAACAAAACAAGCAAACAAAAACACTGCTTCTTCACAGGAATAGAAATGCAGAAGTCTTAAATAGAAGATCAGCAAATGAAAAAATATTGCTTCTTGACCAAGGTTTTATCTCAGGAATGCAAGGATGGTTTAAGAGTAAGCAGGACTGGGCCGGGGTACAGACCTGTAATCCCAGCTACTTCCTCGGGAGCCTGAGGGAGGAGGATTAGAAGTTTAAGGCATGCCTTGGCTACAGAATGAAATCAAGGCCAGCCTAGGCAACCTAATGAAACCCTAACCCAGAATAAAAATAACAAGGGCTCAAGAATAGAATACTTGCCTAGCATATAGGAGACTCTGTTCAATCCCTACTGTTAGGGGGAGGGAAAGGAAACAGTTTATATAAATCACCATTTAGTGCAGTTAAAACAAACCACCAATTATCTTAATGTTATAAAGACTCAGCTGTCTATAGTCCTGGATTCTTTTTCAAGGAAAACTAATTGTTATTGTTGTTATTAGTATTGTATGCATGATGTCAGTGTGTGGCTGTGGGCACACATGTGCTATGGTGCACCATATGAACCTCAAAGGACAGATTTGTAGAGCTGGTTCTCTCCTGCCTCCTTTGTGTGAGTCTGGGAATTGAACTCGGGTTGTCAAGCTTACACAGTAGGCATTTACATGTTGAACCATCTCACTGGCTCTGTAGTCCTGAATCTTATATATCTTAACATTTTTATTCCTTTATAAACAAAAAGATGTCTTAAAGATTGTAGAATCTTGCCGGGCGGTGGTAGCACACACCTTTAATCCCAGCGCTCGAGAGGCAGAGCCAGTCGGGTCTCTGTGAGTTCGAGACCAGCCTGGTCTATAGAGCGAGTTCCAGGACAGGCTCCAACGCTACACAGAGAAACCCTGTCTCGGAAAAAAAAAAAAGGTTGTAGAATCTAATAGATGAACTTGAGGTGTTGAGAAAGTCCAATGGGTAAGAAAGCTTGCTCTGGCCGGGCGGTGGTGGCGCACGCCTTTAATCCCAGCACTCAGGAGGCAGAGCCAGGCGGATCTCTGTGAGTTCGAGGCCAGCCTGGTCTACAAAGTGAGTTCCAGGAAAGGCGCAAAACTACAGAGAAACCTTGTCTCGAAAAACCAAAAAAAAAGAAAAAAAAAAAGAAAGCTTGCTCTGCAAACCTGAGAACCTGTGTTCAAATCCCCATCCCCACATAAAAAAAAAAAACTGAGCGTGGCTTTCGACCATACTATAACCTTAATAGTTAGCTCTATGGTAGAGTGTGTGCTTAGAATATGCAAGGCCCTGATTCCATTGCCGGGGGTTGGAGAATGACTGAGCGGGGAGCACTTTCCCCATTGGGTGATACACTTATTTTTTTATTGTCACTGTGATAGGATGTCTTGAAGAAACAGCAGAAGGAAGAAAGGGTTTAGTCTGGCTCATGGCTCTGTGGACATAGTGGATTTCCAACCATGGGAATTGACATCTACAATCAGGAGGCAAAGACCCATCCAACCAGGGGCCACCACTCAGTGACCCATTGCAGCTGGGTTCTGTGTCCAAAGGTTCTACAAACCTTCCCCAATAGAGCACCAACTGGGGACCAAATGTTCAAATGTATAAGTCTCTGGGGATATTTCACCTTCCACCGGTAGCTCACACACACTCGATAAAGCTACCATGCTGTCTTTCATCAAACTCACATACCATGAATTGTAAGATACTGGCACTTCATGAACCATTAGGAAACCCTGCCAATGAGTTGTACTGCTAGCTCTACCATTAGTTGTTCACCGTATACTCAGACCAGAGATGTTGAAATGTGAAAAATAAGGCAGACTGCATAAATACCAGTGCAAGAAACTACAGACAGTCACTGAAATGGAAATGTTTTGTTCAGAAATGAAGCAAGTAGATACTGATACAAGATATGTTTCCAGCAGGCCGGGACAGATTTGTTATATGGATGAAGTAAGTGGTGAAGCATGGGAGCATTTACATAGAAATTGACTTTAGAAAGTCATTGACTTTCTCCCTAAGGAGGGTTTCTAGTCATGAGACTAGAACCCAAACTTAGGAAGGAAAAGAAGTGAGAGGTATTAGCTACCTGATTAAAGAGCCACCATTAAGAAAAAGGGCCCTTCTTACCAAAAGCCAAATTCAGAACAGTAAAGTAGAAAGTCTGTGTGTGAGACATTGTGATTTAGTAGAGAGTCTACGGGACAATACAAAGTCAGTGTGTGAGACATTGTGATTTAGTAGAGAATGCCTACAGGACAATACAAAGTCAGCGTGTGACATTGTGATTTAGTAGAGAGAGTGCCTACAGGACAATACAAAGTCAGCGTGTGACATTGTGATTTAGTAGAGAGTGCCTACAGGACAATACAAAGTCAGCGTGTGACATTGTGATTTAGTAGAGAGTGCCTACAGGACAATACAAAGTCAGCGTGTGACATTGTGATTTAGTAGAGAGTGCCTACAGGACAATACAAAGGCAGGCCTTCCAGATGGCCCAACAGGGAAAGGCACCAATTCTGATGACTTGAGTTCTGTCTTTGAAACCCACATGATAGGAAGAGAGAACCAACTCCTGTGAGTTGTCCTCTGACCACCACATGTCCATAGAGGTCTGCCTGCCTCTGCCTCCTGAGTGCTGCACACATACACAAGAGTGTAATTTTTTTAATAAAAAGAAAATAGTCAGAAAACTGGGAATTTCCATCAGAAGAGACAGATGCATAACAAACATAAGGCTCTTAATAATCAGTGAAGGGCAGTGTGGGAATTTCCATCAGAAGAGACAGACGCATAACAAACATGGAGCTCTTAATAATCAGTGAAGGGCAGTTAAAGCCGTTCATTAGCTGGGGCTGAAGCTCAGTGGTAGAGTGTTTGCCTAGCATGTGGCAAGCCTTGGGTTTTATCACCAGCACCACGAAACAATACAACAAACCAGAACGAAGCTGTTCTTGGAATGCTTCAGTGGGAACTAAGTAACTCAAGTTGTGGAGGTTGAGGGAATAAGCACTCTGTTCTCTTGATGAGATCTAGGGAGCTCAGCATCCTAGGGCTGCAGCAATCCTATACCATCTAAGCTCTTCACTCAGCTCCACTCTTCAGAACCCTTGCCGAAATAACTAGATGTGTATACAAAGACTTAAACCCTGTCCAGTGGTGCCCACAGAAGTGAGGCCAACTTGAACCCTCAAACATCCGGATCCTAATCCGAGACCTGATACAGCAGGAGAGGGGGTTGCAGTTTGGATTAAGTTTATAAAACTTTGAGACATGGTGGAGAAATGTGACTGGAAGACAGATTGTTAGATGTAAGGACTGCTGTGAAGATAAAGGAGAATCCATAAATCAGCCTTTCCCTTGAAACTGGATAGAATGAGGCCTGGTCATACCTTGACCTTAGTCTAGTAACACTTAGACCTGATATCTCCAGAACTGGGGTATGTGATGTGTCCTTTATGGGGGGGTTGGTTTTTCAAGACAGGGTCTCAGGCTGGAGAGATGGCTCAGCTGTTAAGAGCACTGGCTGCTCTTCCAGAGGTCCTGAGTTCAATAATTTCCAGCAACCATATGGTGGCTCACAACCATCCCTAATGAGATCTGTTGCCCCCTTCTGGCCTGCAGGCATACATTCGGACAGAACACTGCATACATAATAAATAAATCTTAAAAAAAAAAAAAAACAAGACAAGGTTTCTCTGTGTAGACCAGGCTGGCCTCGAACTCACAGAGGTCTGCTTGCCTCTGCCTCCTGAGTGCTGGGTTAAAGGCGTGCACCACCATCACCTGGCCCTTTGTGTGTTTTAAGATGGCAGCTAGGTAGTAGCAGTAGGAAACACACTGTATGAAAGTGAGCCCTTTTATTTCCCTGCATCTGCCTCTGGCTCCGTTGATGTCTAATCAAAGATTGACTGGTTATTAAACAAGGTTTACTTCTGTCTGTTGCTAGACTGAGTACTATATCCCTTCAAGGTTGTCCCCCCCCCACCCCCACCCCCGTAAGAACCCAGCACACTAGGAGGCCTGTGCTGGGAGGGCTGGGCCCACGGGGAAGTTCTCCCCTCAGTGGACCCTCCAGAAATGACCTCTCCCAGCCCCTCTTCTGCATCACTCCCCAACCGGAAGGTGGAAGGTCTTAGCCCCTGTTCCTGTGAGAGTCCATGTTCACCCCTGTCTGCACCCTCCTGTTGGGGGCCTGCAGGATCTGCTCCCCTCTGTTTTTCTGTCCTGGTCATCCCAGACCCACCTGCCAGCTATCCTGCTGCGGGCCGCAGGAATATATTGTAAGAACTCAGCTGGTTATGGCAAAGTCACTACCTGGAGGGATCAGGGAATTCCTCCAGAGGAAGCCAAATCCCAAGGAGTTTGTGGTGTTACTTGGCTTGTTATATATCAGCTGTATTCTGTTATGAAAATCATGTGTGCCTTCATAGTTTTTCCAATTGACTTTCCCCTAAGAAGGGCTAACAGTGTGGACTGATCACTCTCTGGACATATACATTCCAGGTATTTGGAGAGCAGCCTCAGGAAAGGCTTTCTCTGGAATCAGATATCTCCCTTAGCCACTTTCAAGGACTACAGGAAACACCACCCAGGTGGGCGCCCAACTTCCGAGGACTAACAATGATAACAGCCCACCTGCAAGTCTCCTGACTTAAATTCCACAAGGAGACACTGCCCAGGAGGGCGCCCAACTTCCGAGGACTAACAATGATAACAGCCCACCTGCAAGTCTCCTGACTTAAATTCCACAAGGAGACACTGCCCAGGAGGGCGCCCAACTTCCGAGGACTAACAATGATAGCAGCCCACAGGCAAGTCTCCTGATTTAAGGTAAATTCCCCAAAGAGACACCGCCTAGGTGAGGTGGACATTAAGGAAATAGCTTCACACAATTTAGCTAAGAACTTGCAAGGAACAAACTGAGAAGGGAAAGAACTAGATTGAAGGGCTAGAGGAACGAGATGGAAGATGAGGAAGAGTCAGATGGGGAAGTACTAGCTGGGTAAGAACAAGGTGAAAAGGACCTAGATGAGGCAGAGTTAAGATAGAACTTAAGAGGGAACAGTAAATAAACAGAGAGAAATCAGGCAAGAAAGGAGCTAGGTACGAGAACAGAACTGAAGCTGTGTATATGTGGATGTTATGCCAGAGGAATTAAAGCAAGTGGACTATAGACGTTGGTGTGCTGAGATTCTATTTCCTGAAAATAGTCCTCGCCGTTAGTAGTTCTCTCTCCTGAGCCCCTGGGATGTATAATATTAAGGCTGGTTCCTCTCATATTATACAAGACTATCCCTCTGTCCCTGTCCAGGTCAGCTCTGCCAGCTGGGATCAGGAACGTGGGATTGGATATGGTAGGGTCTCATAACACTGCCAACCTTGCTGCAGATTCACCATTTCTGCCACCATGGGGCATGGGACTGCGGAGGGGCAACCGGGGACCTATCTGCCTTCTGCCAGGTGGGGACCACATGCCCACTTGTGTGGGCATTCAGAGTACAGAAGAGCTGGACAGAGTTAAGGTTGATCTGTGGCCCCTATCCTGCTTCCCTCTCCCTGCCCCTGGGCACCAAGCCTGGAAAGGGTGTATTAGTAAGGGAAGGGGTTGGGGCACCCTAGGCAGGTGCCAGACCAAATGTGGTAGGTATAACAGAGGCGAAGAAAGCACTGGGCCTCTGGCCTGTGTGGGATATGGCCTGAGAGATCTCAAAGCAGTCTGAGGACAGCAGGCTGGAGAGGTAGAGGGAACTGTCCTTAGGCAAGCCCTCCAGGGTTAGGTGTGGGAGCCTGTGACCCAATTTGCTAGGGCCCCATCCCCAGCTGGAAAAGAAACATACCAGGGCCCTGTGGCCAACCTACCTAGACATCACAATCGCCTCTCCCTGCATGGATACCTAGCCTTTGGGGCAGGGTTGAGTAGGGGCTCGTTCTCTTGCTGTGGAGTGGATTTTTTTTTCTTTTTATGTGTATGAGTGTTTTTCCTCCATCTAAGTGTGCTGCATTGCCCTTGGAGGCCAGAAGAGGGCATCGATCCTCTAGAACTGAGTGATAGATGGTTGTGAGCTGTCCTGTGCGTGCTAGGGATTGAACCCTGGCCCTCTGCAAGAGCAGCAAGTGCTTCTAACCACCAGGCCATTTTTCCAGCCTCTGTGATGGACTTAGAAATGGCACATAAGCCAATAGAAAAAGAGCCAAATACAGCCGGTGTCAAAGATGAGGGGCTTAGCTCTCCCTAGCACCTGGGATCTAAGGAGACAGCTGCACTGACTAGTTCCTTCCCGTCCTCCTGCAAAAAGTAATAGAGTTTGAAAAAAAAAAACACCAACTCATGTAGGATTGTGTAGCATACACATGGGAAATCAGCCCATGGGAGCTGGTGAGATGACTTACTGGGTTAAGACACTCGCCACCAACCAAGCCTGGTGACCCGAGTCCAATCCCTGGAAACCCACGTGGGGGCAGGAGAAAAGTGACCCTTACAAGTTGCCCTTCACATATATGTGATGGTATGCGTGCATGGGTGTGCACGCACACATACATTCCTATGTGAATAAGTATAATTTTTAAATTAAAAATCTTAGCGCAGGGATGAGAATCCTGCCTCTGCCTCCCGAGTGCGCCACCACCGCCCTGCCAAGATCCTGTCTCAAAAGCAAAACAAACAAACAAAAAACCATAGCTGGGCATAGTGGTGAATATTCTTCATGGGACGGAGGCAGGTGCATCTCTGAATTTGAAGCTAACCTGGGTTACAGAGTGAGTTCTAGGACACCTAGGGCTACATAGAGGAGCCCTGTCTCAAAGAGAAAAAGAGAAGAAACAATACAAGAGCAGAGATTTGGAGTTGGAGAGTCCTTGGAGATTTTTTTTCCTGTGATGGTCCTCTGCGATTGACCAACCAGAGACGAGGAGATGCAGCAGGCTGGGGGAGGTGGTATATCATGTCGTACTTTCCAGCTTACCCTAGTAGATCAGCTGCAGGTGTCTTCTGGGACTGCTGAGAGCCACATGTATCTGCACCCCCACCTTTCTGCCCCCCCCCCCCCTTTGTCCTGCCATGTGCTCTCCTCCTGTTTTCTGTGAGGCTTGATTGTAGAATCCATCTCTGGGCCTGGGCAGTCTGGTCTTCCAGGGCCTGCTGCCCACCAGGATCTGCTGCCCACCTGTGCTTTCCGTGTTGTTCAAGGGCACATCACAGGACCCAGAATGGAGGCTTCCCGGAAGGTGCCAAGCTGAGAGGGTTTGGAGACATGAGTCTGAGGTCCATGGAGGGATCTCAGAAGGGAGCAGAGGGTTCTCTCTGCTTGCACAGGGAACCAAGGAGATGGGAGCGGCTCATAGATAGGCCGAAACCACAGAGGAGAAAAGCTGGGGCAACTCTCCATTCAGCAAGCCCTTTCACAGGAAGCCCTGAGAAGGTGTATGTGCCTGTTGAGGTCAGGCCTTACCTTGCCCTAAGTTATTCCACATTGTGTAAAACAGTGGCTTTTCACCTCAAGAGACTCTGTTTGCAAGCATCTTTGTACTCTAGATGGAGAATGGAAGTTGACTGTACACCATCTGTCCGACACCAACCACGTGGCACAGGGTAATGATTATTTCTGGGAGTAGAAAGGGTACTGCTCTAGAGTTTATCATGGTGGATTGGAACTCTAGGGGCATGTGGGCATATTAAAATCATATCAGGAAAATCAGGTTCCAGAACTTACTGGGGCCGGGCAGTGGTGGCGTACGCCTTTAATCCCAGCACTTGGGATCTCATGTCTCTGATCCCAATACTTGGGAGGCACATGCCTTTAATCCCAGCACATGGGAGGCAGAGCCAGGTGGATCTCTATGAGTTCGAGGCCAGCCTGGTCTACAGAGTGAGTTCCAGGACAGGCTCCAAAGCTACACAGAGAAACCCTGTCTCAAAAAAAAAAAAAAAAAAAAAAAAAATCCCAGCACTAGAGAAGTGGAAATAGGAAGTGATATGGCCAGGTGGAGAAAGGAATATAAGACAGGCAGAGACAGGAGCTCTGCCCCTTCTCAGCTGAGGAATTGTCGGGGTGAGAGATGGCTGTGGCTTGCTCCTTTGTCTCTCTGATCTTTCAGCATTTACCACATATCTGGCTCTGGGTTTTTATTATTAAGACCAATTAGAATTTGCACTACGGGCTGGAGAGATGGCTCAGCCATTAAAGGCTAGGCTCACAACCAAAACTATAAGAGTTCGGTTCCCAGCACCCATGGCTGTCTCTCCAGCCATTAAATAAAAAAAAAAAATAAAAATTTAAAAAAAAAAAAGAATTTACACTACACCAGGCCAAGGAAAGTATGTAAGTCCTTCATCTGAGCCCCATAAAGAAGTAAACATCTAGCAATTGGATGGTGACAGTCCCCATGGACCTACCTTCTGACTACCCAGCATGTATCAAGGACTGACTAATGGCAGAGAACTCCTGCCTGCCCCAGAGGCTTCAGGCTGTCAACACTGCTGACACAGCCTTCTCAGATTCAATCTGCCCATCCTCCTGTTCTCCCATCTGGTACTGCCTCCATCCTTCAGCCCGGCCCGGTCTGGACCGGTCTTGTCCTTTTGCCTCTGCAGCTGGACTCAGCTCTCCCACTTCACTCTCTAACCTATGACCCACAGTGTCCTGACTCACAGCCACTGCTTCTCCAGCTTCTCCAGCTTCTCCAGCTTCTCCAGTTCCCTTTAGTTCATTATCAGAGGCTCCTGTCCCTGACAGTTTCCCAGCTTTGGCTTCTCAGACCTGCTGGAAACGCAGAAACTCCTTGCACCTCTTAACCCTTTGCAGCCATTCCATAATCTGCACACACACACACACACACACACACACACACACACACACACTTACTGTGTGAGATGTGTATCATTTGAGAGTAATTAAGATTGAAATAGAAGAACCTGTGTGGCCTCAGCCAGGACTGTCAAAGAACGCAGGAGTATCTGCCAGATTGCTGCCCTTGAAGATGCTGTACCTTGTGAATTTGTTGTCAATAAAATGTGATGTGGACAAACACAAACTATTTCTCTGTGTTCCTAACGGCATGCTCACGACAGTGCCTAAGCTCACACTCCAAGACGTAGTAAAGCCCTTCCCCTTCCTCAGTGCTATTGACTGACCCCTGTGAAGCCTCACTTTACCCCACATACACGAGGCTCCCTGACTGGTGACACCTGTGGCTGGCCCTGTAACTAGCATCTCCCTGCCACTGGAATCTCTAAGCAAATAAGGTGCCAGAGGCACATCGAATTTGCATGTAGGGTGTGTGAAGGCTCTTAGGGAAAATGAGTTGACTGTGTTTGCAGGCTCAGAGCCCCACACCCTCTTTTTAAACAAAGGTAGATCCTGCCCAGAGAGAGACCTCCCGGTGGCCAGCTGCACTGAGAACCTCTCTTCCAGCCCTTTTACCCTGTGAGGCAAGGGCAGGTGAGTGGTTGCCGCAGCTCAGGCAGGGCCCTAGGAACACAGCTGGCCCCAATTTTGCTCCTGCTGAGACCAGGCTTGTGCGGATGGGCAGGCTGTGACTTCTGAGGTCTCCTCTGGAAGCCACTGTGCCAGGTAGGCTGGGTGACCTCCTCCTAGATGCGTGGGCCACAGGGACGGCAGAAAGGAGTTGGACTTCAGAAAACTGAGCCAGCCCCTGCAGCTCACTGGGGTTCCCCACTCTGAACTGTGAGAGGCCGTGTGGGGGCTTACTCTTGGGCCCCAGAGGCCCGGCACAGTGTCTGCTCCAAGCCCTAGAGACGAGCAGGGACAAGTGTCGAATGTGACTTTGAACAGGGCACCCTGCCCTAAGGTCAGCATTCTACCTACTCATAACAGGTCGTGTCTGGGGTCTGGTTGGGACTCCTTTGTCCTCATTCCCTGTCCCACTCATCAGGTGACAAAACTCCAGGGCCCTTGTTCCACCCTGTGGTTCTCACTCACTCGCTCCTGGGCTCCCCACATCATAATGCTGAGTCCTGGCAGGAGCGGGAGGTTTGGGCTTATGTCTGCCATTCCAGGCCTCCGTTTATCTGAAATAAGGAATTGGAATGAGAGCATTGCCTTCTCCTTCCTGAAGTCCCTGGGCTCCGTGCACCTGAACAACAGCCCTGCTTCCACCTACCTCCTCCCTGGGCCACAGGTCACAGTCTGGCATGGAGACCCCATAGGACTCCCTGAGGGATTGTGCTCTGTCTTGCTGGGGAGCCTGGGGACCTGGCAGCAAGTTCTCCAGAATTACTGCGAAGGCTGAGACCAGGCTTGTGCTGATGGGCAGGCTGTGACCTCTGAGGTCTCCTCTAGAAACCAGGTAGGCTGGGTGACCTTAAAAGGCATTGTCTGTTTTTCATGGCCCAGACAGCCCTCCTCTATAGGTGAAGGAAGGAAGCTGGCGGGGAGGTGGGGCGGGGGTCTGTGTGGCAACCTCATGCTGTGACGTTGCTTACACAGACTGGAAGCACTCAGGGGGCAGGAGGACTCAGCACTTACTGGATGAACGAATGGGTGGGTGGGTGTGTGGGTGAATGCTACACTAGACTCCCAGAGACTCCTCTCAGTGGCTGGCTCTTTCCTGCAGCTAGCATCCCAGGATGTGGGAACCCTCACATGTCCACATTAGGACAATGCTGTCTGGCCCTGGCAGAGCCCTTCCCCATGTCTGTGAGTCCGTCTCCTCACCTGTAAAATAGGCTGCTGCATGCTCTGCCACAGTGTCAGGGCTGGCTCTCACTGGAGTCTACTAATCACTCCATCCTCTGTGGCTACCCTGGCCTTGATGTGGTGCAGGTGTGAGATGCTGCGGAGGCGAGCCCGGGAAGAAGACAGTGCGGTGCTGATCGACATGGCCTCCCTCGAATCAGAGAATGGGTCCTCTTATGGAAGCACAGCCCATGCCTCAGAGGTACCTTCAACCCTAGGGGTACTGGTGGGCACGGTGAAAGTTCCTTCTTCCCCCTCCCTAGACTCTGGGCCATGAGGCTCCTGTGTACTATGTGATTTGGGAGGTTTCCCATCCCAGTCAGGACCTGTACTCTCGCCCCTGTACTAGAGCCCTTGAAAAGTGGGTACAGCGTCCATGACCCCTCAACCTTGAATGACAAGGAGACAGATGCCTCCTTGCCAAACAATCAGGTCACCACTCACCTCTCTCAAACTTGGAGGGACAGCAGAGGTCCTGTTAGGTGGGAAACTCTGGGGAAAGAGAGAAAGCAGATAGGACCAGGGTCCGGGGTCTGGTCCTTCTCTGCCAGAGCTCCTGCGCAAGGGAGGGAGTCGGGGCTATACGTCATGGTTTTTTATGGATGTGAGGGATGGGGAGTATGGTGAGTCACCCATGAATTCTGATGCACGCAAAGGCCTGCAAATACCAGAAGACAGACAGTGACCACACCCTGGATGTTCCACTGCTCCCGTACTTTCTCTTCTGGAAATGAAAAGGTGCTTGTGACCTAGTCTCTTGTTGTCAAAAAAGCAAGTTGTGAAGGGAGTCCACTCCTGCCAGGAGGAAAAGCTTTGTAGTTAGGGTCATGTCCTGGCTGGATGGGCAGTGGGGTTAGTGGAAGGGGGAGGGGGAGGTGGTTAAGGTTCAGAGTGTGCTACCCGAAGGCTAGAGTGGGAACAAGAGAAGTTAGGCTTGGGGTAAGGGTTAGTCCCCGAAGACAGGTAGACCTTCTGCAAAGGTGAGTAGCCCTAGAGGGAGAGCCTCTTGGTCTACACAGCTTCCTTGGCCTCAGCTGAGCTTCTTTGCAACTAAGGCATAGACATTGGTCTCCTGAACAAAACCAAGAAGGCGGCCCTGAGCGCCCATGGAAGGACAGAGTCCCTCTAGGTGCCGTTTTCTGGCTTTAGGATTCTCTCTGTTGGAAAGACCACTCGCATCCCAAGTAGGCTGGGAGCACTGTGGGTCCCAGTCTTGGATGCCGCACAGGAGGCCCTGGTCCTTCCCTGGGGCTGCCCCAGTAATCTGGGGGTAAATGTAAGTTCCCCTTTCTGTTATCCCTCTGTACCACAAAATGAGGCCCCCAGAGAGGAGAACACAGAGCCTTGCTCTCCAGAGGGAAAAAGAACGTACGGAAAACGAGAAGGAGTCTACCTTCTGGTTGCTCTGACTTGTCCTCAAGGCCACATTGGGGGCAGTGTGGCTTCCCTTCCAGCTGTGGAGACCGGGAAGGGCATTCAGCACAGGCCTGACCAGGGTTTTTGCCGCCTTGCTCCTTGCCACAGGCCTGGTGGAGGCTGGTGGGGAAGGTGAGGACAGTGAAGGCTGGACTAGCCTACTCTTCCAGTCCTGCCTCTCAGCAGCCCTTCGCCCTGGGGCTCCCTCCCAGCTTTTCTTTGTGAGCAGGGTGGTCTCGGGCAGGGCCAGAGCAGGGTCCGTCAGGAGACTGGGGGGAGGGGGGAGGCTGAGGAGGAAATGAGAAGAGGTAGGAAGGATCAGGGGAGGATGAAGAGGGTGCAGGGTGGAGACAGGAGGGACAGAGGAACATAGGAGGAGGTAGACCCGTGGTTCTCAGCCTATGGGTCTCTACCCCTTTGGCTCTCTCATCACAGCGGCTGCATATCGGAATCCTGCATATCAGATGTTTACATTACAATTCCTAACAGTAGCATAATTACAGATATGAAGTAGCAATGAAATAATTCTATGGTTGGGGGTCACCACAACCTGAGGAACTGTATTAAAGGGTCACAGCATGAGGAAGGTTGAGAACCACTGAGGTAAAGGGGACAAGGAGCAGCCAGGGAGGGGGCAGGGTGGGAATGAGTCATCCTGATGGTTGGGTGCTGAAGGTGTTCTTCCTTCCTTCAGGCAGGTAAACAGCAGGTGGCCCCCAGCAGAGTTGGGAGCCCTGCCAAACCCCCGATTGGTAAGCCATCTGTACTTGGTCCTGGGGTGGGGTCACAAACGGGGTGCCTCGGGGGACAACAGGAAGCCAGCAGCTTGGGTCACTCAATAACCAGGCCTCCCATGATGTCCCCTGTATCAACAGGGGACAACTGTAGTGCTGAGGGTGAGGTGAGAGCTATCTGCTGAGTGAGCAGTAGCTAGGGCAATAACAGGAAAGGAAGGTCCCCCTGACAGGAGGGCTCAGAGAGGAAAACCCTTTCCACCTGTTCCAGCCTTAGGACAGACTGTCCCCTCCTCCTCCTAGTTGTCAGCCACAAATTCTGGTCATCTCAGCCTCTTCTCTTGCACCCACATCTTCCTACCTTTAAAGTTTCTCAGGTCCACTTCTCCTACCATCCCCTAGCCCATGGCTCCCATCTGCCCAGAGTCACCTTCAGTTTTGTGGTGGGACTTGCAGGGGTTCTATCTGGGGTCAAGGGCCCACACTCCCCATCAGCTCTGAAGGGACAGTAGACAGCTCTCACGCTCCTAAGCATGACTCTTAGAGAAAAGCAAAGCGGAAAGTAGCATGTTCAGGCAAAGGCCTATGGGAATGCAAACGCACACCGCCGGAGGGGGTGTAACATGGACTCCACGGAAGATGAGCACACAATCACGTGGGACCCAGCGATTCTCAATGCACGTGGTCAAGGGAGGTAAATGTTGATATTGCTGGGTTGTTTTTTTTTAAAGCAGTTGTTGATAAATAATTTACACACCACAAAGTTCACCCATTCTTTCCTTTTTCTGTTGTGAATGGGGAATAAGATGAACGTTTACATGCAAGCTTTTGTGTGGACATATTTTTAATTTTTCGTGAGTTGATGGTGTTGGGTGACATTGCCAGGTTATAGGGTAACTCAGTGTTTAACCTTCTGGGTAAATGTGTAAATGCCACACTCTCAGGACACCACAGCCCCTGCTGTTGCCTCTATTTAGCACAGCGGGTGTGAAATGTTATTGATGTAGAAGAAACTCACTCGGAGGGATAGATTTTGCTTAGGAGACTTTAAAGCCATGCAAGTGGAATTTAGCTAGAATGCTGCCTCCAAACTACCCCAAAAGATAGTAGTCTGCAAACCAGGACTATTAGAGATAAGCAAAATTTAGTATGTAAATGTTTACTCACTAGGATTGAGCAGCCATTAAGCCCCGATTCCCATACCAAAGACATACCTCTCCAGGGCAGCTCTGGGGAGGCAGTGCAAGGTCACAACTATGACTAAGTTCTGGTCTGCCATTAAGTCCCCTGTGTTCTTATTAGGAAAAGCAGAATTCTGTCAGGTGAACAAGATGACCATGGGTAACAATTATTAACTGTGGCAATATCTTTGCAATGTAAATCTCCCCTCTGCCTAAGCGGCAGCACTTGCAGTCCCCTGTCTCAATGTTTAAATTGTCTGAAGTGTAACCTGGGGCCAGGACCCGGAAGAGATTTAAGGATGACAGTGTATGTAAAATGCATAAGCCTGAGGTGGTGTATGCAAGCTAATGAAACCTCCTGTTGGGGGTCGACAACTCTTAATTTGGTGTCAGCCCCAGTCAGCCAGGGGATTCAGTAAAGGGCTATCCTTTATCTCTAAGTGTGCTGATGGTTGCTCACTGAGAAGGCGAACTATTTCTATAACATTATCTCACTATTGGATTGGGTGTGTATGTTCTTAATGACTAATGATATGGATTGTCTGTTCTTGTACCAACTGGATATTTCATATCTTCTTTTTTTTTTTAATTCGGAGTTGAGGACTGAACCCAGGGCCTTGCGCTTGCTAGGCAAGCACTCTACCACCGAGCTAAATCCCCAACCCCTTCATATCTTCTTTAAACAATGTCTCTTCAAAATCTTTGCCCATTTTTAAGTTGGTTTTGTGTGTGTGTGTGTGTGTGTGTGTGTGTGTGTGTGTGTGTGTGTGTGTATCTGTCTGTCTGTCTGTGTGTGTCTGCGTGGCTGTTAGATTGTAAAAGTCCTCTAAATTCTGGATACAAGTCCCTTATCAGAAACACGTTTTGCAGACATTTTTTCCTGTTCTCTGTGTTGTCTTAACCTTTTCCATGGTGTCCTCTGATGAAATGTGTCTTATCATTTGGTCCAAGAAATCACACCTGACAGGTTCTTTTAGGAGTTTGGGACCTAGACTGTGGGAACCAAGCTAAGGAAGGGATCCCAGGAGGACACGCCCAGCCTCTGTTCCTGATCTGCATGGCACACTCGCCTGCCCTCCAGCCTGAACTACAATTAAGGATAGGGTTGGGCAAGAGCCACAGAGAAGCCCATCACAGCCCCTGTGCCCTAGCTGAGACCCCAGCAACCCTGACCTGGGCCTGCACTCCATTAGCCCACACACTGCTTTTGTCCCCATTGACCCCTGTAGATTTTGTTCTTGTTTGGGAAGAAGACCTGAGGAACCAAGAGAACCCTACCCAGGACAAGACAGGCACACATGAGTTCTGGAGGGAGACCTTCCTGGAAAACCTTCGTCTGGCTGGCCTGCATGTAGATCAGGTACATGGTGGTAGGAGGGGGCTCTATAAATTCTGCATGACTTTGCACGCCCGAGGGCTTACTATCAACAGACATAAAGCAAACAAGGCCGCAGGGTCCTGCTGGATACCCACCCTTCCTGTGGCTCGGAGCCACAGACCCCAGGCCAACAAGAACATGGAGCCATCCTAACGCACTAGGCTCGCTCACAGAGGCTGAAGCCTTCAGGGCGATCGATGAAACTGCCTCCATCTTCTCCACCCACTGCCTACCAGCTTGTGTCATTTGTCAGCATGTGTCATTTGCAATTACTGTTGGTGTTTATAGGATTAGCAGATTCGAAGGTCCCTTTGCATGTTTTGGTTTTGTTTTTTTGTTTTGTTTTGTTTTTTGTTTGTTTGTTTTGTTTTGTTTTTCTTGGTTTTTCGAGACAGGGTTTCTCTGTGTAGTTTTGGTGCCTGTCCTGGAACTCGCTCTGTAGACCAGGCTGGCCTCAAACTCACAGAGATCCACCTGCCTCTGCCTCCCAAGTGCTGGGATTAAAGGCGTGCGCCACCACTGCCCAGCCCCCTTTGCATGTTTTATGTGATGGTACAACTTACACAATGATTCCAGGGAGCAAGAGAAAATCATGTAAGCCCTGGGCAGGCAGGCAATGTGGGATCTCAGGGTGGGGGTGTGCAGAGCCCTGTCTATCCCCATGCCTTTCACTGGCATGTCTTTATATACATATTCTTCATCCTCTGCCATCCCAGCCACCTTCCTCTGTCCCCAGAAGAGGACATCATAGTCCTATGTTGTCATCACAGTCCCCGCCCTAAGAATCAGTTGTGGACATTCTGTTAATCGTGTCATAACTCAGCACTGCAGCTTGGCTTTGTCTGTTTGGCTTCCATCAATAGAGTCTGCTCCTTCCATTTTATGTGGCCTGTGAGGCTCTCCTAAGTGCAGGTGCTGGCCAGCCTTGCTGTGGGCTGGTGGGTGTTTGAGTTCTTCCCCCTTGAGGACCCTAGTGACAGCTACCTGTTGTCAGTCATCTTAGGGTGCCTGTGGATTGCATTTCTCCTAGGAGCAGAGTTGATGACCCCCTAAGGCCTATGATTGTGACCACACCCTTCTCTCTATTGGTGGCCCAATTTACATTGCCATCTGGGGGTGAGCCAGCACCCCCTTGCTCTGAATATTCGCAACGCGTGGCAATGTCAGACTTTTCCATCTTTACAAGTCAGCTGATACACAGCTATACCTTCCCCTAGTTTTCCTTCTCCTTTTCTCTCATTTCTAAAGAGGTTGTGCCTTTTTACACATTTATGAGCCATTTGTGTTTCCATGAAGCTTCCCTTTGACTTATGATGGGGGCACCTTCTCCCAACCATAACCCAGTTGAACCCAGTACCTAGACCTGGGTAGAATTAAAAATACATTAAATGCACCTATCGTACCAAACACCCCAGCTTGGCCATGCAGTACACTGTACAGGGCAGATGTTCTGCTGGGGAGCACAGGGTAGACCAGGAGCTGAGCTCACAGCAGCTTCCCAGCATCATCAGAGAAGATGAGACCATATACTTCTAGCCAGGAAAAGACCAACATTCAAAGTCTGGTGTGCACATATGCATATTATTGCTAGCAACCCATCCTAAAATAAGAAGAAATCCAGAGTAGGACCATCTAAGTCCGGGAACAACTGTGAGGCCAACTTCCTTTGTGTGTCATTTTTTTCTTTTCTGTTGGGTCATTTGCCTATTTCCACTCAGCCGTGTAGGAACTCATTTGCTCTAGACATGTAGATTGCCGGTCACATGTGTCACTATTGACATGAGCTTTGTTTGTTTTTACTGACGGAAAGAGCTACTTTTGCCTTTGTCTTAGTCACTGTTGCTGTGAAAAGACTCTATGACCAAGGCAACTCCAAAAGAAAGCATTTAATTGGGGGCTTGCTTCCAGTTTCAGAGAGTTAGTTCATTATCGTCATGCCAGGAAGCATGGTGACAGCCAAGTGTGGTGCTGGAGAAGTAGCTAAGAGCTAGATCCTGATGTAATCGGAGAGAGAGGCAGACAGAGACAGATCAGGCCTGGCATGGGCTTTTGACACCTCAAATCCACCCCCTTCCCCATCCCCATGACACACTTCCTCCAACAAGGCCACACCTCCTAATCCTTCTAATCCTTTCAAAAAGTCCCTGGTGACTGAGTATTCAAGTGTGTGAGCCATTCTTTTTTTTTTGTTTTTTTTTTTTGTTTTTCGAGACAGGGTTTCTCTGTGTAGCTTTGCGCCTTTCCTGGAACTCACTTGGTAGTCCAGGCTGGCCTCGAACTCACAGAGATCCGCCTGGCTCTGCCTCCCGAGTGCTGGGATTAAAGGCGTGCGCCACCACCGCCCGGCGTGTGAGCCATTCTTATTCAAACCACCACAGCCTCTGACCCTGTGGGTTCATAAATTACACACACACACACACACACACACACACACACACACACACACACACACACCATCCATTCATCACCCATTATCCATCTACCCAACCACAACCTCCCCCAATACATTATCCAAAGTCCCCTCAGGCTTGAGATTACAATGCAGTTCTCAGCTCTCAGCATGTCACAACCATCCACGGGTGCCCCAAATGACCAGGTCCACGTCTGCTCCTGTGGGCAAGGTGTAGTTTTTATGTGGACATTGGGGGAATCCCAGATGGTTGTGATGTACAGAGGTTGAGAACCTCTGGGAAGGTCTTCGAAATATGTCTGTACTCCACAGAGGCTCTTGTTCGTGGGACCCAAAGCCTCACCCGTCCCAGGGCTCTGAGGGTGTCTTGTCATCATGTCAGTCAGTGTTACAGGATCTGAGGGAAGATGGAAAACTAACATGTGTCTCTAAACTAGCAGAGCAATGACAGCCCAGAGAGCGGCTCAGACTAGCTCATCCTGATGAGTAAAGGAGTTTACTGGGAGTTTCTAGGCCGCGGTGATAGACTACAGACATCCCCACATCCCCACCCACCTATCAAGCTCCTACTCCGTGCGGCTCTAAGTCTGTAGCGGAACTGGTATAAACCTGGACTGACAGTGCTACTTAGACCTAAATCAGCGGGGACTACAAAGCTTGCACAGCATAAGACACAGAGGAAACCCGACTTGGAAACGCTTTATTCTTTTCCTTTTTTTAATTTTCATTTTATGTGCATTGTGGTTTTGCCTTCATGCATGTGAGGATGTAGGATTCCCCTGGAACTGGAGTCACAGACAGTTGTGAGCTGCCATGTTGGTGCTGGGAATCGAACCTGGGTCCTCTGGAAGAGCAGTCAGTGCTCTTAATTGCTGAGCCATCGCTCCAGCCCCAAAGCTTTATCCTTATGTGCACTTTGTCCTTGTCTCTGTCAGGGGTTCTGCTGGTCTCAGTGAATAGTGTCTGACCACGAGGAAGGCTTGCTTTTGCTATAGCCTGACACATAGCTGAGTGGAGGCTCGCTGTGCAGTAGAGTTACTCTCTCTAGATGTGGAGATCTAGTTTCATTACACTTTTAAACAGACAGTAGTGTCCCCCATCTGTGCGCACAGGGGTGTACATATTTACTTAGGTATGTGGAGAACAGTGTGACTTTCCAGCGATTTGTCAACGGGTGAAGCAGCCGCTGAGCATCACCAAGCAAAGCTGCATTTGCTGCCTCTTTAACCAGAAGATGGCCTAGGTCAGTACAGCCTCGGAGAAGCCCTGCATGGCTTCCCAGACTTGGAGGAAGGGTCATTTTGGCTGTCATAGCCACAGCAGCAGAGAGTGCAGGTGGCATGGGCCCCAGAGGAGGCGCTGTCACCACAAGCTTTCTGAGACAGGCCTTGGAAGTGAGCATCCCCACTGAGAAAGTGCCGGGCCACTGGCTGTCCATCAGCACCAGGGCTGTGCCAGGGTTAGCCCTCTCCTCAATATGAATAGACACAGAGCACACAGCAACACCCTCAGGTCTTCACAGAAGCCTCTGGTACCTGCAGCATGACGTCCAGGACAAGGCCACTGCAGTTCACTACGTCCTCCTCAGAGCGCCCTGGGCTGTACTCTGCTACTATGCAGAAGATCTGCGCCTGAAGCTACCTCTGCAGGTATGGGGGACGTAAGGGGAGAAGGAGAGGGTGGGGGCCCCACCCAGGTCTACGTTTGCTTGATCAGCTCAGCTGCCAAAACCATCACTCCTTGGAGGTGCTTCCACTTGGGGACCTCTAGTTTCCTGTCCACTGTCACATGGAGCCTCAAAACACCCACTGGGTGAATGGGGGAGAATATCCTGCCTGGCAGGCTCAGGAATACAAAAGTCTGGCAGTATGGAGGGTAGCCGAGGCTGTGGGATGGCTGAGTTCCCTGCAGGCCCATCTGCTGAGGCAGCTGGAACCTCCCTCGTGTGCTCAGGGTGAAGGACGGCAGCCTCCCTGTGCCCCCAGGATGGTGTGCCTGGATTGCTCACAGAGGGTTTCACTAGCATGTCTGGAGAGAGACATACTGTTGACTCTCTTTGTTCCCTAGAGACAGGAGCAGCTCTGGTCCTCCATTTAACAAGCCAAGCAACTCTCAGAGCCCGAGGCCCCGAGAGGGGAAGGGTCCGTGGCAGGGCCAAGAATAAGAGATGCTATTTCTCGATGCTGAGGTCTTTTGACTGGAGTCCCATTTTCAGATTTGGCCAGTCTCCTCCCCAGCTGCGAAGATTTCCCTCTGAACCATTTTGTTTCTAGGAATTACCAAACCAGGCTTCCAACTGGTCGGCCACCCTTCTGGAGTGGCTGGGCATCCCCAATATCCTGCTGGAGCACGTGCCAGACACGCCTCCCGAGTACTACTCCTGCCAGTTCAAAGCAAGCAAGCTGCAATGGTATGGCGTTGTCGCAGCCCCGTTGAGCCCGGCAGGACAGCCTCCTGGGGGACCAGCCCCCATAAGAACTAGGATGGATGTATGAATGGATAGGATGGATGTGTGAATGGATAGGATGGATGTGTGAATGAACAGGATGGATGTGTGAATGAACAGGATGGATGTGTGAATGAGACTGTGAATGAATCAACTAAACATCATGCTTTTTCTCAAATGCTCTCCTCACCTGGGATTTTCAGAGAACACCATCTGAATCCCAGGTGAACAAGCCTACTGAACAGCTGTGTCTTGGTAAGTCACCTGCATTAGTCAGGATAGGGTGGCCGTGCTGTGGGACAAACATGCCCCGAATCCTAGGAATGGATCCACAAGGCCCAAGTCACAATCCATTTCTGTTGCTATAACAAAATACCCAAAGATGGGTACTCTGTCGGAGAAAAGTTGAGGGCAGGGGAAATGGCTTAACAAGTCAAAATGCTTGTCATGCAAGCCTGACAATGTGAGTTCAATCCCTGGAACCCACCCAAAGAGCCAGACGTGATGGTGCACAGCTGTAATCCCAGAACTCCTATTCTGAGGTGGAGGCTAAGACAGAATTGCTCTGAAGCTCACAGGCCAGCTAGCCTGGAGTACACAGAGCAGCAGAAACTAGGGACACCCTGCCTCAACAAGGTCACTTGGTACTGGGACCGCTACACATACACTGTGGGATGTGCACACATGTCTCTCTCTCTCTCTCTCTCTCTCTCTCACACACACACACACACACACACACACACACACACACACACACACACACACACAGAAGAAACAGGAAACGAGGGTTGATATGCAGTGATTATAGCTGGCCCATTCTTCCCTCTCACTCACTGTACAAACTGCTCTTTAAAAGAGGAGGTTTATTCAGCTTGTGTGTTGGGCAGCTAAAAAAGTTCAGTCTTGCTGGGCAGCCTCTGGCTAGACATAGCAGCTACAACACAGGACAGCAGAGACAGAAAGGGAGCTAGCTATGCCCAGAAAGGCTTCCTTCAGTAACTGGATCTCTCCTGAGACCAGAATTAGTCCCTTCTGAGACAGTGGAATCCATGTGACCTCATGCCTTTGCACTGGCCCCCACTTTTTATTTTTATTTTTTTAAGTCAGAGTCTCACTATGTAACCCTGGCTGTCCTGGAACTGGTTATATAGACCAGGTTGGCCTCGAACTCAGAGATCCACCTGCTTCTGACTCCCAAGTGCTGGGATTAAACGCGTGTGCCATCACCATGCCTGGCTTGGCCCCACTCTTATTTTTTTTTTTTTTATTTTTTTGGTTTTTCGAGACAGGGCTTCTCTGTGTAGCTTTGCGCCTTTCCTGGAACTCACTTGGTAGCCCAGGCTGGCCTCGAACTCACAGAGATCCGCCTGGCTCTGCCTCCCGAGTGCTGGGATTAAAGGCGTGTGCCACCACCGCCCGGCTTTGGTCCCACCACCTTGACACATCACAGCACATGAACTTTAATGAGACACATTCAGACCACAGCGGTCCATTCTTTGCGCTGTTCCAGGGTCCTGGGTCAGTGGACTCCCTCCTTACACCTTCTCTGACCAGTGAGGGAGACAACACGTGTGTGGACAGCCCTCCCTCACGAACTCAGGAGCCTCCTCACGTTTGTTTCTGGACAGAGCTATTGTGTGACCACACGAAGCCTGCAGACCTAACCTCAGTCATTGTTCCCTCCACCAGTGAAGCAGCCAGGACTTTTGTGACCCCCGACTCCCTCCTCCTGTGCCTTTAGTCCTTGTTTACAAGCTTCAGGGCAGACATGCTGAGGGTTTCTTAGTGGGCCTTGTCCTCTGTATCAACTGTCTGCTTTCCCTGGCTTTCTGTGTGTGGTGTGTAGCATCTGTTGTGGCCTCCTGTCTGAGGGAAAGAAAAGGCAAAAATGAGAACTAGTTTTATCTGGCAGAGTGGCCGCCTCCTCGGCCTCTGGGTTGTGAGCCTCTGTGCAGGCTCTGTGTGCACATACTCTTCTCCGCCATGTCTGTTTCTGTGTCTTTACTTCTGTATTGTGGCAAAAATTCCCATATTCTCAAAGCTCTAAACTTCTCACCTCTGCAGGTTCCTTGGAAGTGACAACCAGGACACCTTTTTCACCAGTACCAAGAGGCACCAGATTGTGAGTGGAGTGTGTCTGCTACAGACCCTCATCTGACTAGGCTCAGAAAGGCCTGACAGGGGTTGGGGATTTAGCTCAGTGGTAGAGCGCTTGCCTAGCAAGCGCAAGGCCCTGGGTTCGATCCTCAGCTCCAAAAAAAAAAAAAAAAAAAAAAAAAGAAAGGCCTGACAGAGCCCAACTACCAACCCTGAGGTCTTCCTGGCCACCATAAAGCTCCCCATAGCCAGAGGGCGGAAGCCTTATAGACTGTCTTTGATCTTGCCGCTTGGGGGGGGGTGTGTGTGGCATGGATGCAGGACAGTGGGGGTGGGGCACATCCAGATGGCAGGGAGTCAAGTGAAAGCCAGCTCTCTATCCAGTACCCCTCCACAATCTGAGGCCCAGAACAATACATGGTATGGACCTCTGGGACAGACAGCCAAGGCACCAGGCCCAGGTGAGGTGATCCTCTTGGCTGGCCAGAACAGACAAGGAATAGGTCTCGGTATACCCTAAGCTAATCTGTCAAAACCAGGCTACAGGGGCAGATCTGAGGTACTGGGACAATGTTTCTCAACCTCTGGGTCTCAACCCCTTTGGGGATCAAATGACCCTTTCACAGGGGTTGCCTAAGACCTTCAGAAAACACAGCTGTTTACATTACAATTCATAACAGTAATGCAATTACAGTTATGAAGAAGCAATGTAAATAATTTTATGGTTGGGGGTCACCACAACATGAGGAACTGTATTAAAAGGTTGCAGAATTAGGAAGGTTGAGAACCACTACACGAGGAGGTATGCTCCAACAGCATGTGGCCAGGAGCATCTAGACAGGCCTGAACCACACACTTATAATCACCAAAGGCCACTGCGACAGTGGCCACCAAGGCAGAGGTTTCCCACCCCAGACAGGTATCCTAACAGAGCTGATCCTACTGGAACAGGGGTCCATGCATGACTAGGTCCAGGTTCCAGCCCAGGCTGGACTCTAAAGAGCTATGTGACTAAAGATGGGAGAATGATTATTATCCCTACCAGTGCAGTCATGAATGTGTGGTTATGACACAGGATCTGGGTTTCACGGCCTTGGGGACACTCCACCAATATCATTATCTATCACTGGGGGCCGTAAGAGGTCATCCAAGGTTTCAGCACCAAGATGGGTCTCCCTACTGTGCCCTCACATGACCAGTGATAGGTGCTATCCTCCACCCATCCCACAGCTGTTTGAGATTCTGGCCAAGACTCAATATGGCCACGAGAAGAAAGGCTTCTTTGGGATCGATCAGCTGTTGTCAGAGGGTGTCTTCAGTGCGGCCTTCCCTCTGCATGACGTGAGTCTCAGGGCTTGGGGTTGAGCTAGGGTGGACGGTGAATTCCCCCAGTGCTATTGCCTGCCTTGTCCACAGGAAGCAGAGGAGTCTTGCCCTCTGTGACAGCCACCCTGGGGTTAGGAATACCAAATGCATAGCCTTGTAATGTGAAGTAGTCCATGTTGGAGGCTGAAGGTTCAGCTTGGTCTCTTGCCCTTGCTGGGGGTCCCTGGCAATATACCAGACCCCCACTCCAGATACCAAGACTGGGTTTCTCAGGCAGTATCTCTCACTAGAAAAGATAGGAAGGTCTCCAGCACCCTTTTCCCTACCTAGAAGCTGGGCAGTCTAGGGCAGAGGCAGAGAGACATTCACTATAATAGCTGCCTGGTGCTTCCCTGACACGCTTTCTATCATCCATGTGTAGGTAAGGGTGTTGTTCTTGCCCCAGTTTTTCCGCAGCCTTCTACCATACAGGGGACCCCTGAAGAGCAATTCCAAAAGGTCTTGAGTCATGCATGCTCATGAAGCCATGGGAACAGTCCTGCTTGATATCACAAAGTTAAATGAAGTGGACATAGAAATGTCAGGCGCACCCCCCACCCCCAGTCTGTCTGTCTGTCTGTCTGTCTCTCTTTCTCTCTCTCTCTCTTACACACACACACACACACACACACACACACACACACGAGTCTCACAGTGGCATTACTCTTCATGTCAACTCAGCTGGGGTCCACGAGGAGTGACTCATGAACGGCTTGGGTACCACACAGCATATGCGCCAGGCCTGGACAACCCCACAGTGCTGTTGGTCAGCCTGCACCCCAGTTACTGTCCTGGCCAGGTCTTTCAGATTCATCCCCTGCCCTGGACACTCAGCAGTCCCAGGAGTCACGGGAATTCAAACTACATTTCCCTTCAGACACTTCTTGGCCCATCCCCCAATGTGTTTTTTCCTTACAACATTGTCCCTTGGGATCTGTGCCATTTGCCTGCCCTGGAGGGTGGAATTGTGGGTCCGGGTCAGCACTGAAGTTCCCATTGCTAGATGTGTCCTGTGGGAGGACTAGCAGGCAGAGCTAAAACATTGTGGGGAAGCCCAGCGCAATGGCCTCTTATTCCCAGGGCCCACTCTCTGCAGTCCCAGAGGACTCACAGGTCCTGGGGCTCACCCAGCGCCAAGTCTTACTCCAGCACTGGGCTCGCTGGGGCAAGTGGAACAAGTACCAGCCACTGGACCACGTGCGTCGGTACTTCGGGGAGAAGGTGGCTCTCTACTTCGCCTGGCTTGGTGAGTCCTGCCTTGCTGCAGGGTCTTTGTGTTGTGACAATCTGCCCTCTGGGATAATTCTACTGCCAGACCTTATTCCCCTGATAATAAAACAGACACTGTGTAGATGATTTTTCTTTGGGTCGCCAGCTTACAAATAACAACACAAGGCTTATTAATTATGAAAGCTCGGCCTTAGCTTGGGCTTGTCCCACTACCTCTTCTAACATAATTAATCCATTTATTTTCATCTACATTCTGTTGTGTGGCTTGTTACCTCATCTCTCTGTACTGCCCATGCTGCTTCCTCCGCATCTGGCTGGTGTCTCCACTTTCTTCTTCCCAGAGTTCACTCTCTACCTGGAAGTCCTGCCTGTACCTCCTGCCTAGCTATTGGCTGTTCAGCTTTTTATTACACCAATCACAGCAAATACATCTTCACACAGTGTACAAGTATCCCACAACAACACTAGGCACAGCACTGGGAGCCCCTTAGTTTGTGGGGTCCTTTTGACCACAACTAGCACCCATTCCCTTTTGGGAGGCTCCCTCAGGAATGTCTACTCTGAGGGAAAAGATATCCCCATGGGGAAGTCTACTCCAAGTCAGGCTGGCATCTCAGAGACTGGTCACCCTCTCGGGGATCTGCCTTCTGACTCTCCTTCCCCATCCTGGGAATTACCTTTCCTGCTGTCCAGCATGGCTATGCTGGAAAACTCTTCGTCTGGACTCCAGACAGAGGACACTTTATAGGTGTCTTCTTGGCCTCACAGGGTCAGTAGGGACCAGGCTGACCCCACAGGAAGCAGGCAGGTGCACATTTGATGGATGTGGGATACCTCAGGGGGCCAGGGTGTGGTCCATTGAGATAGTGCCCTGGTGGTGTGTGGGAATAAGGGTGGGCCCAGAAGGACCCACACCTCCACTGGTCAAACTACAAAGCATCCTGTGCCTCTCAGAAAGACACTAGTGAGCAGTTGTTTGGAGGTGGGCATGTGCTAGGGGACACTGTCAGGAGATAAAGCACCCAGTGGGACAGAGTCAAGGGGACACTGTTACTAAGCCCACATGGTGACAGAGTCCAGAGTTGAGGGCAGATGCTCAGAGACTCCCATTCCTTCCAGGTTCTAGTTCCCACTGAGCTTAGCTTGGGTCCCATAAAGCAAATACATCCCTAGGGCACACCCAATTTCTAACTGCTGGACTGTTGGCATCCCTTCTGCAGGGTTTTACACAGGCTGGCTCCTGCCTGCAGCAGTGGTGGGCACCGTGGTGTTCCTGGTGGGATGTTTCCTGGTCTTCTCAGACATACCAACGTAAGTGGCCTCTTACCTTAGCTCCCAAGGCCTCCTGTGCCTCATGACACAAGATGAAAGGTGGTCAGGGGTGTCCCCAGGCTGGTACTGATGCTCAACCTTTTGTCCTTAGAATAGTATAGGCTTTTCCTATAATAAAGGACTGGCTTTGTGTTTTACTTCCTTGTGTAGCTCGAAGTCCAGAAATTTATCTTTCACTATTATTGTTGCATATTTTCAAAAATGCTTTATCTTTCACTATTATTGTTGCATATTTTCAAAAACTGCCTTCTAAAGAAATGCTGGTGGGGTTGGAGATGCATCTCAACTGACAGTACCCGCCCAGCACGCACGAGGCCTTGGCTTAGGTCCCCAGCACGTCGTAAGCCTGTGGTGGTGCACACCTGCAATCCCTCAGGTGACAGAGATAGGAGCATCAGAAATTCAAGGAATCCTCAGCTACGGAGCAAGGTCAAGACCAGCCTGGGATACGCGAGACCCTGTCTCAAAAAACAAAACGATGACTGAACGTTCTAGGACTGCAGAGCAGTGATGTAGGGGGGCGAGGAGAGGGGCTGATTTGGAAGAGGGTGCAGTCCTTCAGTTCCTGGAACCATATCTATACCCCACAGGCAGGAGCTGTGCCACAGTTCCGATGGCTTTGACATGTGCCCACTCTGCGCTGACTGTTCTTTTTGGCTGCTCTCCAGTGCCTGCACCCTGGCCCAGGTATGGAAGGAGAGCTGGGGTCAGGGTGTTGAAGGTGGGCAGCTCCTAAAGGTCCTGGTTCTATCTGTGAAGTCACAACCCTCGGCGAGCTGTCGACTCTGGTGCCCCTAACCTGGCATTCAGGTTAGGTCTGGTATGTCGTACAAATGACTCAAGAATGTCACAAAGTAGCTTTGACTGATATGTGTGTTAGATATCCATGTCTTAGTTTGCTTTCTATTGCTGTCAGAAGTCACCACGACCAAAAGCAGCTTGGGGAGGAAAGGATTTATTTGGATGACATGCTCTGATCATAGCCCATCATGAAGGGAAGTCAGGGCAGGAACTCAAGGCAGGAACCTGGAGGCAGGAACTGAAGCAGAGGCCATGGAGGAGTGCAGCTTACTGGCTTGCTCACCAGACTCACGCTTAGCCTGCCTTCTTATACCTCCCAGGACCACCTGCCCAGGGCAGCACTGCCCACTGAGCCTTCTCTACAGGCCAATCTGATGGAGGTATTTTCTTATTTGAAATTCTCTCTTCCCAGATAACTCTAGTTTGTGTCAAGTTGACAAAAACAAGCAAACAAACAAGCAAACACTAATCAGCACAAAAGATTAACCAAGTGATCACCTGGAAACCTGCCCCAGGACTTTTAGCTATGGCATCTCCAGAAGCTCTTAGGCACCAGCAGAACCAAGAGTGTGGACTTCAAGGTGGGCGGTGGTGGTGCACGCCTTCAATCCCAGCACTTGGGAGGCAGAGGCAGGCAGATCTCTGTGAGTTTGAGGCCAGTCTGGTCTATGGAGTGAGTTCCAGGACAGCCAGGGCTACACAGAGAAACCCTGTCTCTAACAAGCAAGCAAGCAAGCAAACAAACAAACAAACAGAGTCTGGACTCTGAGCAGGATTCCCAGCCTAGGAGACCTGGCCACAGGCTCTGTGCAGCTGGCTAGAGGCTCGGCCAGCATGGACCTGGGTATGCTTCCTTTCCATGCATTCCTGACATCCTTGGTGCCCGGGATGAACCCACACTCCCTTTGCTTCTATCCCAGAAATCCTCCTGGGTGTGTCTTAGATGATCCCTTAAGAGGTAGAGAATCAAGGCTGGAGAGATGGCTCAGTGGTTAAGAGCACTGGCTGTTCTTCCAGAGGAGCTGGGTTCAATACCCAACACCCCACATGGCAGCTCACAACTGTCTGTAATTCCAGTTCCAGGGGCTCTGACACCTTCACACAGACAAATGTACAGGTAAAGCAACAACACACATAAAATAAAAATAAACTGTATTTAAAAAGGATAGAGAATCAGAAATTCAAGGTCATTCTCAATGCATAGCAAGTTCGAGACCAGCCAGACATACATAAGACCCTTTCTCTCTCAAAATACAAACAAAAAACCCAGAATAACAACAACAGCAACAACAAGTGTGCTGGGTCTGGCAGAGCAGTGATGGGATGAAGGATGCTGTGCTGCCTGGCAGGTGAAGGCTAGATGCTGAGCTCTCTGGCTCCTTGGTATCTAGTCTGTGGCTGCCTCTCTGTTCCTACTTCCTGTTTCTGTCTCCATGGCCTTTCTTTCCCTAATGTGTTCCATCAGGCATTCTTATGAGAGCTGACATTGGGGTTATGATCCCATGGAAGGCACTTTTCTCTGGAAATCCATACCTTAATTACATCTATAACCAAAGCGTCCTACTCCAAATAAAATTACATCAAGGGACATATCCTCTTTGAGAGTCACAATCCAACCCACTACAACTCCCCCTAAGCCTCCCAACTTCTGACTACCTTGTGTGTGAAACACATTCATCTGTCCCAGTATCCTCCAGTTTTTCTAAAACACAAAACTCTCCTCTCTATGTGCTCGGCTCAGATGAATCCAAGTCAGGCATGAGTGAGCTGGGCCAGACTGAGCAATGGGCTGGTTGCGTGCCAATTGCTAAGAGTTCTTGCTTAGCATTCATGAGACCCTGGGTTTGGCCCCTCCCTCCACGTAAACAAGGGTGGTAGCATGCCTGAGACAGAGGCAGGAGGATCAGGAATTTGAGATCATCCTCAGTGGCAGGGTGAGTTTGAAGGTACTCTTTAAAAAGAGATTCCCTGGACTGGGTGAAACTAGGCATTTGCAGCTCCTGAGAGGCCTTCTCCCTGTGGGTCTTGGGCATCGTGGTGTGCCTGTGTGGGAAGACACTCCAGCTCCAGAAGAAGGGCCTGTGAAAGGACCTCCCGTCCTTGGGAAGACTTGGAGTCCCCTCTCCCCTGCAGGCTGGGCGGCTCTTTGACCATGGCGGTACTGTCTTCTTCAGTTTGTTCATGGCGCTGTGGGCGGTGCTGCTTCTGGAGTACTGGAAGCGGAAAAATGCCACATTGGCCTACCGCTGGGACTGCTCTGACTATGAGGACATTGAGGTAAGTGGGCTGGGCTGGGTGGCTTCTGGCAAGGGTCACACCCTCCTGAGCATGGTTCCCTTTCAGGAGAGGCCTCGGCCCCAGTTCGCTGCGAAGGCTCCTCTGACAGCCCTGAACCCCATCACTGGGGAAGACGAACCCTACTTCCCTGAGAAGAGCCGTGTACACCGCATGCTGGCTGGCTCTGTGGTTCTCCTGATGATGGTGCGGGGCTCCTGCCACCCTGTCTCCTCTGCCTCTGTCTTCCTGAGCCTCAGGGGTTCTTTCCTCCAGAAAGGCTCCTGTGCTCTGTGCCTCAGGGAAGGGCCTGAGCCCAGGGCCAAACTGGGCTTTCATAAGGGGTGTGTATGTGCATATACCATGAGGGGTTCTGGAAGAGCTTCACCATGTGTGGCCCAGGGCACCCACTAAACAAGAGAACGGATTCCAAAAATGAGCATGGGGCACACTAATTCCTTTGGTACCTTCTTTTTTTTTTTTTTTTTTTTGGTTTTTCGAGACAGGGTTTCTCTGTGTAGCTTTGCACCTTTCCTGGAACTCACTTGGTAGCCCAGGCTGGCCTCGAACTCACAGCGATCCGCCTGGCTCTGCCTCCCGAGTGTTGGGATTAAAGGCGTGCGCCACCACCGCCCGGCCCTTTGGTACCTTCTAGTCAAAGACTGCTTAAAAGGATCCCAGCCCTCTCCAGGATCCAAATTTAGGGCTGTAAAGAAGTGGCTGAATGGGGCACAGTTCTCCAACACTGGGTAGAAGGTCAACATACAGTAACTACCTGGCATCCTGACCTCCCAGTCCTAACCTGCCCCACCTCTGGAGAACCCATGGGGCATAGGCAGCCTGCAGATGAGAGCCCTGGGAAAAGGAACCTGTGGAGCTGCTGTGGACCCAGAGGCCTGTGTAGGCCTATGGCCTGAGGGTGTGGGTGCTGGGTCCACAGCAGGGGCTCAGGACTCTCCTGGTCCTGCAGGTGGCCGTGGTGATTATGTGCCTTGTGTCTATCATTCTGTACCGGGCCATCATGGCTGTGCTTGTGTCCAAGTCAGACAATGCCTTCCTTTCGGCCTGGGTGAGTCTCCGCTGCCTGTTCTTCTGGGGGCTTCCAACCCCCCTCTTGTGCCTGCTCTTATCATCTGTTCCCCATCAGGCTCCACGCATTGCCAGCCTCACAGGGTCAGTGGTGAACCTTGTCTTCATCGTCATCCTTTCCAAGGTCTACGTGGTCCTGGCCCAGGTCCTAACAAGATGGGGTAAGTGCTGGCCAAACCAATACAAACATGGACTGATTGCCGTGGACCCATGTTCCCAAAGAGGCATCTGCACTGTCTCCCAGAGACCTCCTTAAAATGGCGGCGGGGGGGGGGGGTTGTTAAGGGAAAGGGTCAAGAGCACTCAGCCAAGGGCTCTACTTCTACCTTCCTCACAAGATCCTTCAAGCTTGTAGAGTTCTCAGCGTGATACTAGAGCCTCCAGAAGAAGGACTAGGACCTCCACCAGGTGGACTAGGGATGGGGGCTTAGCTGTGACCAGCTCAGACCACTCCAAATGGTTACCAAGTGTCTGCACATCCTCTGTATCTGTCCCCAGGTCAAGCTGCCTCTCCCTCTGCCACTGTCTCTCCACTTCTCTGTCTGTCTTCAACTTTCCCTAAGAGCAGACGCTAAGAGGCCCAATCACTTGTCCCACAAGGCCTTGCCTATACCAGCCCCGACCAAGCAAGGTCCTGGGAAGGGGCAGAGCGCCCTTGGGGCACATGGACGGAAAGGGAATACAGTACTAAGGGAGGTCTCCAGGTAGGTGCCAGGGGAGTTCTTACCTGGAAGAGCCACAGGTAGATGTTCCCAGGAGAATGAGCAGTGGAGCTGGAGCTGGTGTAGGTTCCCACAGTTGTGGGACTTTTGGTCCCTTTTCCTCCAACTGACCTTTTACGTGCCCACATTGGTCTTGGCAATTTTTTTGCAATATAGCTCAGCTCTCACTCAGCTTTGACCAGAAACTATTTGTCCTTGGACATATCCCACCCCCAACCTTATCTACACACACTTTTAAAAATTATTACATGTATTTAATGTGCGTGTGTGCTCATGTGCTACGGCTTGTGTGTGCTATGGTACAATTGTGAGGGTTAGTTCTCTCCTTCCAGGTGAGTTCTGGGGATGGAACTCCGGTAATCAGGCCTGGCAGCAAGCACCTTTATTCACTGAACCATCTCACTGGTCCTGTATTTTAACGAGGGTGCAAATGTTAGATTTTAGTGTTTTGTTTTTTTTTTTTTTTCGGTCACTATTCCAGGCATTCCTAATTGTATTAGTTACCTTTTTTGCTAAATTACCAGACAGAGTGACTTAAGGGAGGAATTATGTATCCCTGATCACAGTTTCAGAGGTGACAGTCCATCACAGCAGGGAGGGTGTGGTGTCCAGAAAGCAAGGAGGGGAATACAGGACAGGATCAGGTAGAATACAGACCCTAGGACACCTGCTTTTTCCATGCAGGCCCCAACTTCCACCAAATTCCAATAGTATTATCAGCGTATTATTAATCCGTCTGATTAGCAATATTGATCCACTGATAAGGTCAGAGTCCTCATGAGCTAATACTCTTTGGAAACAACCCTGGACAGACCAATAGGTGTGTTTTCATAATCCAATTTAACCCAATCACATACACAATCAAGATTTACCACCGCTTTAATCACGTTTTAGGAAAATTTAGAAATTAGAACTTTAGGATTGCTCTATGTTGACCCCCCTCCTTTGATGAACTTTAAACTCTCTGGACAACATGGCTTCTTCCTCACCCTGGATGGTGGTGTGGTCTCCTGGGAAGGGGCAGTGCACTGGAACTGGTCAGCATACCCGGGGAACTGAGAGAGAGCCCCATCTGCACAGAGATGCACCGGACACAGACCTCATTCGAGGATGCCTTCACCCTCAAGGTGTTCGTCTTTCAGTTTGTCAACTTCTACGCCTCGCCTGTGTACATTGCTTTCTTCAAGGGCAGGTAGGTGTCACCTCAACTTGTCACCTCTCCTCTGTGGCTCAGCTTTGCCCCACTCTGCTCAGCAGCGGATGGAGATAGGTAGCCAGGGCAAAGGACTGAGCAAGAATGACTTCATGGGCTGGGAGGGGGCAAGGGGTCAAGTCTGTGCTTCTCCCAGCCAGGCCTCAGGGGTGGGAAAGAGAGGAGACACTCAGAATCTAGTCTCTCACAGCCTCACAATTTGAATCCTGCTAGGTTTGTGGGATACCCAGGCAACTACCACACCTTGTTTGGAGTCCGAAATGAAGAGGTGAGTGTGGTGAGGACACACCCAGCCAGGGAATGGAGGCTAGGCTCCCTCTGTACCCACTGAGGCCTTAATTTCTGCTATTCTTTGTGCCCACCTTCCACCACTGTCCAAGCCAGAGGCCAGGCTTACAGCTGCTTCCTAAGACTCCAGGACTCTACCACATCAGCCCCTGATTCACAACCACTGTCTAGAGAATACACACATCATGGGTCTTTGCCCTACTCTGATTTAACCCAATACACACCCTGGAGGCATCTGAGCCCTTAGGATGCCCTCCATGAGGGGGGCACTGGTCAGTGCCCCCCAGCCTCACTGTCTGGGTTCTCCATGGCCATCCTCTCCCACGGATACTAGTGTGCTCTACTTCTCTTTGGGAATCAGGAGAGTCTGGCTTCTCAGATGTGCAGTGGCCTTGGCAGAGGATGGCATGTGGGTTCCTCTGGAGGGGACAGGGCTTCAAGACACCAAAGTAGAAATACCAAGAAGGAGTAAGGAATGGACTCTATGTTGCCCAGACACCCAAAGAACTGTCTTTACACTTCCGGCCTTGTTAGCTGAGGGCCATTCGGGATTGATCAGAGGTACAGGTAGTGTGGTGGGTACATCTGGAGCTGTCCAGTGGTGGCTGTAGAGCTGGACTTGGGAGACATGGGGTTCCACAGCCCTTACTGGCCACCAGATCTGAAAGACCCTTCTCTTTTTAGAACTCTTCCCAGGGCCTGGGCCATTATCTCATCTTACTGCAAGCTGGCTCACCTCCCTGAGGGAAGCTGTCCACCTTTACATTAAGGGGAAGGAACTATGTAGGGAGAGGCAGAGCAACCGGGCCCCTACCTCAGGGCCACACTGCGGCTGCTGTGCCATATGAGGTAGCTTTCACCTCTTAGTGAGATGCCCAGCTCAGACTGCCTTAGGTGAGAAAAGGGCTACCACATGCTCTTGCATTGAAATTATTGGAGACCCTGGTTCAAGAATGGCTGGATCCAGGTGCTGCCCTCAGCACTGACTGAGTTCTCATTGTTTCCCACCCTGGGAGGGATGACATCCCATGGTGTGGCTGAGTCTCCCAGGCATGGCTTGCACTCCTAGAAACTCCTTGGGTCTGACTCTTGAGTGACTACATCTTGGGTCTTCCCTGGAGCCTGTGGCGACAGTTGGCTGAGGAGCTACAGGGCACAAAGTACAGCTGCCCAGTGGCTGTTCCCACACATAACTGAAGTGAGGTGGAAAGGGCCGATCTCTGCAATTCTCAAGGTACTCCAGGCATGTCCTGTGGGAGGTGGAGGTAGAGAAGCCGCCTTTGAGACAAAAAGCTAGGTGAGCGTGTGCCTGGTCCCTCCCCACAGCTAACCTGAAGTTGTCCTGCAGTGTACGGCTGGAGGCTGCCTCATTGAGCTGGCACAGGAGCTCCTGGTCATCATGGTGGGCAAGCAGATCATCAACAATGTGCAGGAGGTCCTTGTCCCGTAAGTCACCTCCACCCTGCCCTGGCAGCTTCGAGGGAACAGGGTTTCCTCAGAGTGCTAGGAGAATGAAAGGGGAGGCAGGACTTGCCGTACCCTAGGCTGCCATGTCACACTGTGGGCTTCACAACAGCCTCTCCCGTCTGTTGTTATGGCTGTGGTGTTGGGGGGGCTTGTCACCAGCACAGCCTCTGGACAGCTCTGTCAGGGGAGGCCTGGGTTCCTCAGTAGGAGACCACAGAGGCCAGCATGTATTTCCTACCACCACCCACCAGCCTGGGAGGGATACGCAAGAGGAGGCCCCGGGCCTCAGGTTCGACTCCTAGACTCATGCCTGTTTCAGGTTCCCTTGTTAGGCACCAGCTCCTCATCCTTGTCCCACTAGCTGGAACTATGGCCTCCCTCATAGGCTGGAGTCCTCCAAAGAGTCTGCCCAGGAATAGTCTCCTACCTGAGGCCACACCAACCCAGATGCCCATTACCACCTCCAAAAGGCAGTGTTCGCTACACTACAACCATAGCAGTCTCTCTCTGGAAGCATCTTGGCTTCTCTGGCATTCAGGGGGACCAGGAAGTGCAGGGTAAAGCTCAGTGTCTAGCAGGTGCAGGTCGTGTGAGGAAGCCAATACAATCTGATAAGCAACACATGTGTTCGATGCACGACACCTCACAACCTCTGACAAAGCCTCATACACACAGGACTGATACCTGCCTCCCGGGTGTGATGCAGCCACATCTATGTGGCCCCAGTATGATGAAGCCCACATACCTGGCCCCATGGCCCCTCTGCTTTCCTGGGACTCAGCTGTTAGCCTCACTAGCTCCTTCCTAGCCTTGCTATGGTTCCACCCTCCAAAGGCTCCAGGGAGCCGGGTTGACCTTCTGGAGGACACAGCAGGAAACCAGAAAGGCAAACTGCATCATGTCCCATAGAAGGGTCCAGGGCCTTGGATGAGTCTGACCTGCAAGAACTACAAGTCCCTTGCCCTGCCCAACCTCGCCTGAGGGCAACAGCCCGTCCAGGGTGCGTGTCCTCTCAGACGAGCTCATCATCACTGGACGTTGGAGCAGCCCTGGCATCTTCCACTTTCTACCTGCAGAAAGCTGAAGGGCTGCTGGCAGAAGCTGTACTCCAGGAGAGGGAAGGCTGCCATGGGGGTCCACCCAGCACCTTGGGAGGCTGACTATGAGTTGCTGCCTTGTGAGGGGCTGTTCCACGAGTACCTTGAAATGGGTAAGATCCACAATACAGCGACACTGGCCCTGGCCTACCCTGACATGCAATGTGTCATTGAGAGGTGGGGGGACACAGGGGCCCTGGGAGTCAGCCTACAGATATCTGGAGGAGAGATGGGGTGGCAGCAGAGCCAGGGTGGTGGTGGTGAGAGGTGGGGAGGTGGGGGGTGGGGCTGGGGCTGGGGATGCCTGGGAGCTGAGGCTGTGTATTAGGGGAAGCAGGTCCTGGGGCAGAGCCAAGATTCTCCAGCATGTGAAGGTAGGTACACCTGGGCCATGCCAGTCTAGAGGGCTGATTTCCTCTAACGGGTTTCCTTAGTTGTGAAACTGCCAAGTGGTGGCCCATACCCATAGCTTGAGGGGTGTGATGGTTTTGAGGGCGGGGTTTGTGCCTGACTAACACAAGGGACATCTGGCACAGTCATAACTTTGTCAGCAGAGCCTGGCAACCAAAGCATAACCAGTAACAGTTGCAGGATCACTCTGTGGATAAGAAACCGGGTGGGTTACAGGGAGCAGGTTGATATTATGTATCCTGCACAATGGCATCTGAAGACCTCGCTAAGCAGTTTTACAGAAGACCCAGGCTACCCCTGGAGCTAAATGGGAAGGATAGTTGTAAAGCCAGAGGCAGGTTTTCCCCGACTTCAGATGTATTGGGTGGCCAGGGCCATCCAGGAGCACCATGATCAGAGTAGTGCAGATCAGGGCTCCCAAGCCTAGGGGCCAGTCAGGAAGGTGGGCAGTGGCCCTGGCCCTGAATATAACCGGCGGGGAGGAAAAAGGGCGAAATCAACTGCTTGGTGCTTTGGTGGGTAAGCTGGGCGTCCCTACCCCATCCCCGCCACGGGTGATCTGAGAGGCTGACCAGCTCCAGCCAGCGGCTACTCCTGCCCCGCAGTGCTGCAGTTCGGATTCGTCACCATCTTCGTGGCCGCCTGCCCGCTGGCGCCGCTTTTTGCCTTGCTCAACAACTGGGTGGAGATCCGCCTGGACGCGCGCAAGTTCGTGTGCGAGTACCGGCGCCCGGTGGCCGAGCGCGCCCAGGACATCGGCATCTGGTTCCACATCCTAGCGGGCCTCACACACCTCGCCGTCATCAGCAACGTGAGCGCCCGGCTCGCCGGCTGGGTGGGGCGGCGGCGGCGGCGGCCGGGGGTGGGGTGGGAGCCGGGGCCCGCTGACGTCACCCGCGCTGACCCCGCGCCCGCAGGCCTTCCTGCTGGCCTTTTCCTCCGACTTCCTGCCGCGTGCCTACTACCGCTGGACGCGCGCCCCCGACCTGCGCGGCTTCCTCAACTTCACGCTGGCGCGCGCGCCGCCAGCCTTTGCGGCTGCGCACAACCGCACTTGCAGGTGAGTGCGTGATTCTCTTTCGGGGTTACTCATCCATTCCTCCTCCGATGCCCCTACTCACCCCCCCCCCGAGATGTAGGTTTTTGGTTTTTGGTTTTTGTGTTTGTTTTTTTCGAGACAGGGTTTCTCTGTGTAGCTTTGGTGCCTGTCCTGGAACTCACTCTGTAGCCCAGGCTGGCCTCGAACTCACAGAGATCCGCCTGGCTCTGCCTCCTGAGTGCTGGGATTAAAGGCGTGCGCCACCACCGCCAGGTTTTTGTTTTTGGTTTTTTGAGACAAGGTTTCTCTCTGTAACAGCCCTGGATGTCCTGGACCTCCTGCTGTAGATCAGGCTGGTCTCGAACTCAGGGAACCTGCTGGGATTAAAGGCGTGAGCCACCACGGCTCGGCCGACATGTAGGTTTTTGTTGTTTGGTCTTCGAAGCTGTCTCTCATGTATCTAAGGATGACCTCGAACTAAAAAAAAAAAATTTTTTTTTAAATTTTATGTATACGAGTTTTGGCTGCATGTATGTACATGCCCAGAAAAGCCATAACAGGGCATCGGATCCCCTGCAGCTGGAATTACAGATGATTGTGAGCAACCATGTGGGTGCTGGGAATCGAACCCTCTTCAAGAACAAGTGCTCTAAAACTACGGAGTCATCTCTCCAGCCCCTGGCCTTGAATCCTAATGTAGGCTGACCTTGAACTTCTGCAGCCTGACTTCCGGGTGTAGTCTGTGTGTTTCTTACCCGTCTAGAGTTGAAAATGTACACTCCTTTCTTTCTGAAGTATCAGTAAACAAAACTTTTTTTTTTTCCGGAGCTGAGGACCGAACCCAGGGCCTTGCGCTTGCTAGGCAAGTGCTCTACCACTGAGCTAAATCCCCAACCCTAGTAAACAAATTTTTGTCAACATTTACTTCAACACATTTGGTAATAGCCTTAACTCTTTTAAGTTCAACTGATCACCAGGAGTTACTTAGAAGGTCCCCATAAGGAGTTCTCTCTCAGATCTCGGAGTTACAGACAGTTGTGAACTGCTATGTGGATGCTGAGAATTGAACCGGGTCCTCTGGAAAACCAGAAACCAAACAAACCCAACCATCCCCAACATTGATTCTAGCTTGTAGCTTGTAGAACTTGAGTTGGTGTGTGTATTTCATTGGTTGAGTCTTCTTTCAGTGATCTGGTTACAGTGGAGTTTGGCACGTTTCACATGAGCTTGAAAAAGTTTTCTTAACTTTGGAGCATGTTTACAGATAGACCCATTAGGCCAGGGTTCCTACTTTTTGATTTTCCTTTCTTCTCATTCTCACCTCACTTAACCCATTAGATTCTAATAGATGTGATTCAAAATCTTGTAAAGAATGTAACGTCAGTTTCTCCAGATAGGACTTTTTATGTATTTTGAAGTTCTTAATTGCAATGAGTTCATCTTTGTGATTTTTTTCAAAGAGACTGCTTTTTCCTTTTATTCTTATTTTTCCCTTATGTCCTTTTTGTTTGTTTTGGTTTTCAGGACAGGGTTTCTCTCTGTAGCCCTCACCATCCTGGAACTAGCTGTGTAGACCAGGCTAGCCTTGAACTCACAGAGATCCTCCTGTCTCTGCCTCCCGAGTGCTGGGATTAAGGGCGTGCGCCACCACTGCCCGGCTCGAAAAGCTATTTTTATATGTGTGTTTTGCCTGTGTGTATGTTTATGTACAACATGTGTACATTGCCCCACAGAGAAAGATCAGAACAGGGCATCTGGCTCAGTATAGTAGCAAATGCCTTAATCCCAGCACTCAGGAGGTTGAGGATGGTGGATCTCTCATTAGTTTGAGAACAGCCTGGTCTACATAGCTAGTTCTAGGACAGCCAGAGCTAGATAGTGAGACCCTAATTGCAAAAAACCACATGTACACACGCACACAAGCATGTGCACACACACACACACACACACACAAACAGAGAGAGAGAGAGAGAGAGAGAGAGAGAGAGAGAGAGAGAGAGAGAGAGAGAGAGAATCAAGTCCCCTAGAACTGGAGTTATAGTCAGTTGTGAGCTACCATGTGGATGCTGGGAACCAAACCAAGAGCTCTTAAATGCTAAGCCATTCCAGCCCCTCAGTCCTTACATGTATGGAAATACTTCTCTGCATCCTTCTCTTTCAAATACCAGGTATAAATTACAGGTGAAGTTGTTTTGCTTGTATCTCAGGAAATAGTATTCTTTTGTGACTTGCTATGCCATCCCTGTTTAAAAACCGACACAAACGATGAGAAAGGATGGTATCTTAGCTTATGGTTTCTGCGGCTTCAGCCCATGCTGGGTGCCCCACACCAGTCCCTTCTCCTTCCCTCCATCTCATTCTTTTTTTAATTTTAAGACGAAGTTGTTACTGCTTTACTCTTTCAGCAACGGTCTTCTCCCTGAACACGGGATTGCAGGCCTGCCACACCTCACTTGTAACTCTTAACATTTTCATTAGCAGCGTTCATAGGTAGAGTTTACGGTTTCTCCCTCTTAACGTTTTCATTAGCAGCGTTCACAGGTAGCGCTTACGGTTTCTCCCTCATTTCCTATGTTCCACTAACACATATCTGTTGGGGTAGGGTTGGTTTTAAAGTTTCTCATTTAGTTTCACAGTGTGCTGTTGACCTAGAGTGATGTCTTTGTTCCAGAAATATGTTTAATTAATAAAAATAATTTATAGACAGTCTTACTGACCAGGCTGGCCTTGAACTCACAGAGGTCCACCTATTTCTGCTTCTGAGTGAGTACAGGGAAAAGTGTGTGCCACTCTGCGCAGTCACTTTCTTCCTTTAAACAGTCTGTGTCTATGAGCCAGCTGGAGAGTCTCTCCATCTCTCCTCTCATCTTGAATACTCTTGAGTCCTTTGCTCTCGGCACTACCTTCAGAGGGGATTTCATCACTGCTGCCTTACATACTCTGTCTTTTTTCTGTTGCACTGAGTTTAGCCATGTCAAGCTTATCCCATCCATCGAGGACTTGTTAGACTCCCACTGCTGGGACAGAACACCTGCCATAAACAACTCAGGAGGTTTCTGAGGCTTCAGTCCATGGTTGCTGGCTTCTGTGTTTTGGGGACATGGGTAAGGCAGAAAAGGTGTGCAGAACAGAAATGCTTATCTGATGGCAGCCAGGAAGCAGGAGAAAGGTAACGGGGCTGGAGTCTAAGCACACCCTTCACAGGCCTGGCCCCAGTCAGCTGCTTCCCCCAGCTAGGCTCTACCTCCTAAGTTTCTGCCACCTCCCAGGAGTGCTACCAGATGGGGAAGAAATTTTCAGTACACGAACCTTCAGGGCTGTTCCAGATCCAAACTGTAACAGGGATTTTGCTTTCAATGATAAAGGTTTTTTTATTTATTCTTTCCCCTGAGACCCTGAGACAGGGTTTCTCTGTGTAGTTTTGGTGCCTTTCCTGGAACTCACTTTGTAGACCAGGCTGGCCTCAAACTCACAGAGATACACTTGCCTCTGCCTCCTGAGTGCTGGGATGAAAAGCGTGTGTCACCACCACCCAGCCCCAGTGATGACGTTTTTAATGTTCAAGATTTCACCCCATGGGTTGGGGATTTAGCTCAGTGGTACAGCGCTTGCCTAGCAAGGCCCTGGGTTCAGTCCTCAGCTCCAGAAAAAAAAAAAAAAGAAAAAAAGAAAAAAAAAGGATTTCACCCTTGCCCCACCCCACACAGTTCCCTGGTGATGCTTTTCCTGGAGTGGAACTTATGAGTATGTACCAGAGTGGAACATCCATCTTTACCATGTGACAAACACAGGAAGATGTCAAAAGACAGGATGGTCTGAGATAGTGCAGGAGCTGAAGGCTGCATGTTCTGGCAAAGCAGTGGTCCTCAACCTTCCTAATGCTGCAACCTTTTAATATAGTTCCTCATGTTGTGGTGACCCCCAAACCATAGAATTATTTTCATTGCTACTTCGTAATTGTAATTTTGCTGTTATGAATTGCAAATATCTGTGTTTTCTGATGGTCTTAGGCAACCCCTGTGAAAGGGTCATTTGACCCCAAAAGAGGTCATGACTCACAAGTTAAGAACCACTGTGGTGCCAGGCCGTGGTGGTTGCACGCCTTTAATCCCAGCACTCCGGAGGCACAGGCAGGTGAATCTCTGTGAGTTAGAGGCCAGCCTGGTCTACAGAGTGAATTCCAGGACAGGACAGCCAGGGATACACAATGAAACACTGCCTTGGGGGGGGGGGGGAGAACTGCTTTGGTAAGGGAGTAAAGCAGCTGCTGGCTTGTAGAGATTAATTACATCTTCTGGTGTAAGTAGATGGACAGCATTTGTAGAAGTCTCTTTGGGCTGTTACATCTATTAAAGACATTTGCAGCTTAGCCCCGTGGGGTGAAAGGACAACCTTTCCCACCCACTCATTTAGAACTTCACCAGTTAAAGATACTGAGTCCCTGTTTGGGGGTAATTCCTGTTTCAGAGAGCATTGCCAGAAAGCTGGTCTGTGGACAGCACCAAAGAGTCAGAGAAGGAAAATGGAAAGGCTGATTCTAGATGGACCACTTGCCAGCTAGAGCTCAACCCAAGAGCAGTACCCCGAGTCTTGTGTCTCCTGCAGGTACCGGGCGTTCAGGGATGATGATGGACACTATTCCCAGACTTACTGGACTCTCCTGGCCATCCGCCTGGCCTTTGTCATCGTGTTTGAGGTATCTAAGACCTCTGAAAGCTCTTCCAATGACTCCCATCCCCTTGCTGGCCCCTGTACTTAACATGATGCCCCTGACTTGCTTTGCCTAACCTAAGCCTGTGGGTCAGTAAGACCAAAGAACTCCCACTCTGTCTTCTCCGCTCATCGAAATTCTCTGCACCTTACTTGCCGGCCTCTGCCCCTGGCTCATGGGCTAGCTAGCCATTGAGTGCTCTGAGGATTGCAAGGTGCTATGGGGACCTCTGAAGGGCCGTACACCCTGGTCTCTGTGGTCTAGGCCTCTGCTCCTCCAGCAGTTCCACTCACCTGGGAGCCTGGCTGCCTAAAGGCTAGTCTGGGCTTTTGTTTTACCAAGGGCTGGGGGGCGGGGTGGGGCTTCTACCGCCAGCACGTGGTGTTCTCCATTGGCCGTCTTCTGGATCTCCTGGTTCCTGACATCCCAGAGTCTGTGGAGATCAAGGTGAAGCGGGAATACTACTTAGCTAAGCAGGCCCTGGCTGAGAACGAGGTGAGCATCCAAGCCCTGACCCTCACGCTCTCAGGCCCCATGACTAACCATGGACCTTAGTTCCCACCTAGTCAGTCCTTACAGCACATCCACAAAGTGGGCAAAGGACTGGGGGGTTTTTATAGTCACATCTATTCTGTAGTCACCCTGACAACTCACTTTCTTCAAGACAGGCTCTCCTTGGAGCAACAGGAGCGAAGGATGACCAGCTTCCAAGCTCAGAGTCTGGGCCTTCCAGCCTAGGGTCTTAGAACTAGTAACCTCCTCTCTGAGGGTTACTGGAGGCTGACACACTTGCTTGGAAGACTGCTGAAGATGTCGTAGGGGACAGTTCACTGTGCATGTCCTTGGAGGCCATGGCCATGCTCGTGGCCCCAGCTCAACTTACCCCCTATGCTTGGTTTAGAAATAACCAGGCCCCTGGCTGCCAGTCTTCAGCTCATACATACTGCTTGGCCACCACCCCTACTAGGTATTCCTTAAGGCCACCCAAATGGAGCAGCAGTGCTTAGAGACATCTGTTGGCCTTCAGGGGGCTATCCCCTACTGCCACTCCTAAGTCCCTCAGCCAATGGCTTGTCTCCCTTTATCTCAGGTCAAAAGGGCTATCTGGGGCTGGAGAGATGGCTCAGAGGTTAAGAACACTGACTGCTCTTCTACAGGTCCTGAGTTCAATTCCCAGCAACCACATGGTGGCTCACAACCATCTGTAATGAGATCTGGTGCCCTCTTCTGGCCTGCAGGTGTACATGCAGGCAGAACGTTGTATGCATAATAAATAAATCTTTAACCAAAAAAAAAAAAAAAAAAAAAAAAAAAAGAAAAAAAAAGGGCTATCTGAAACGCTGGCTTCTGTGGCTCTCATTTTTACAATGCTGGCCATTGTACTCAGAGAATCCGTGCTTCCCTTGCCTCAGCCAGGACTTTCTCTTATCTCGAGTAGGGAGGATCCCTGTTTCCTATCCCTAAACCAAAGGCTAAGGGGCCTCTGCATGCATTCCTGAATCCTAGTGACCAGGAGGTGGCTTTACTGTTGACACATCCTCCCACCCCTCTGTCCTCATCCTTGGGCATAAGTCCTCTGTCAACTGAGGTCAGACTCTGGAGTCCCTGCCTCCTCAGGGATTTACTCAGTTATTTGCAGCATTCCTTGTGATAGTGTAGGGTCCGACCACCCCTCCAGACCCACCCTCTGCCTCTCCTCACATGGTCATTGCACATCTGCCTCTCAGACCTGATACCACATCCCAGGCCACAGTAGGAAGCCTGTGCCTGCTCTTTCTTGCATACCTGATTACCCAAGGCCTCTGCAATATCTATCCCCTTTGTCTCCTGTGTGCCTTCCAGTGCTGGGCCAGGGACTCACTCAGCACATAGCAAGCACAGACCAGAGAAGGCTGTGGAATGAAGCCTTACCCCTTACAGTAGAAGCTGAAAAACAAAACAAAAACAAACAAACCAACCAACCAGATTTCTGTGACACCTAGTGGACCTTTTCCATTTTCCCTTTCTTTGTGTTTACATACAACTACTTTTCAAATTGGGTACAATTTGGGCCTTTTCCCGTTGCTTGCCTTCTGTTAGCTGGGTTAACTGATGGCTAATTGCCAGTTATTTCCTACCCACTCATGATGGGATATGGGTCTTTCCTCTTCTGCCACCCAACCACACTGGAATAAAGGTCTAAAAGTCAGTACTTATCTGTGCTTATTTCTGTAGGGTTATTAGGACTCACCAAGAGGTTGTCAGCACAACCAAGAGAAATATGCAGTTTTGGAAGGCCGTGAAACACACACATTTCCTTTGAAAACCTTTTTCCAAACCATGGTCTCATCCACATACCCATTGCTTCACTTTGGCAACTCCTGGCCTCAGATGTGGCTCTGTGCTTACTCTGGCATTTGACATGGGACAAGGCTGCCCACTGAAGCTTGCGTGGCTGCTGGACAACCTAGCCAGTTCAATGAGTGCATTTGCTGGGGAAAGCCTTACTACACAAGCCACATGTACTTTCTTCAAGCTGTTTTGTTGTCATAGTCTTTAAAACCTATTGTGTGTATTTAAGACCTGTGGGTAAGTGTGGGGATGTGTGCCACAGCTCATATACAGAACTCAGGAAACAACTCTGTGGGGCCAGTTCTTCCCCTGGGCTCCAGGGATTACACCGAGGTCAGGCTTGTACAGTGTAGTGTTGGACTGAGCAATGGCCCTCACAGGCTTTGGCAGTTGAATACTCCATCCCCGTTTGCGGATGCTTAGGTGGTACAGCCTTGCTGGAGGAAATTTTGAGAAAGTGTACCATTCCAGTTGGTGCTCTCTGCTTTGTATCTACGGGTCAAGATGCAACTTCCATCCTCCTGCTCTTCCGCTGCGTCCGCTACAGCCTTAACCCCCTTCTCAAAGTTGACTTGTTTTTATCAGTGACAGAAAAGTAACTACTGCATGCAGGAAGCACGTTTACCTAAGCCACTCCACTGGCTCTATCTTTAAAATATTAAAACAAACTTGCCCAAACAGAAGAAAATACCTGCCTTTACCTGAAGGAGTGTCATGTAAACACACTGCTGAAACCAATCCAGGGCGGCCCATGCCTTACCCATCCGGGACAACTAAGCCAGGAGTCAGCCATGAACTCCCAGTGACTTCCACTGGACACCAGGGTCGTATCCACAACACTACAGGAGGCGCTTATTGGTGCTGGGACCTGAAAGTAGACCCACTGTGGGGTCCTGTTTTCATCTGGAACCATCTTGCAGGTGTGCTTCCTCAGGATGCATCCCCTGGGCTGGAGATGCTGGGTTACCGGCCTTCTCAGCGAGAGGTGCTATGCTGGGCCCTTGCTCCCTTAGCCCCTTTGATGGATCTTCTATGGCATGGGGACTGGAGTAGTTGGTCCTTAATTAACCTTGCTCTGCCCTCCACCCCTTTCCTTCTCAGTTCCCACAGGCAGGGACCTGCCCACAGGCCCAACCTCAGCCTGGGTGTTGGGAGCCTGTCAGGAATGTCAACAGAAAACTCACAAAGCTGGGGAGGTTGCTGGTTTCGTAAAGACCATGCTGCTCCCCCAGCAGAGCTGTCTCATTTAATAGTTCTGGGGCAGGCACTGACTGGGCTGGGAGGTTGGGTCAAGGTACAGGAGCAGGCAAGACTTCCTCATGCAGACAGCACTGAACAGTCCACTGGAAAGGACAGAACAGTGCTAAGAATTGCTGGAGAATCACAACATGAATTAGGGAATTACCCAGGGCTACTGTGACCACTCAGTCACAAGGAGAGAATATATACAGACTTGATAAAATGAGTCTCATCACACTGCCTCTGGTTTCGGGTTTTATTTTAGAATTTATAAAATTCCAGTGTCATCCATATTCATGAGCCTTTACACATGTTTGCATATAATCTCCAAATTCCAAAGTTAAGGCCAAGGGATGGATGTAGCTATGGAAACATAGGACATGGAAGACATTCAACAAGGAGGAAAGGACACTCCCCACCCCTGCCTAGGCCCCTCAACAGCTTGGAGGCTGCAGGGAGGTGACCTGGGCACAGTCAATTTCATAGTCCTCATTAACAATCAGAGAAAAGGAGCGAGACCCTGAACAGTGTAGGGTAGGGCTTACATCTACAGCACTTAGCAATAAATGGAGAAGTGCAAAATCCCGGTGATCATTTCCACTTTACCTTCTGGGGAAGGAAGAGACTGGGTGTTGTAGGATGACAATGAAGATGACGAGGGGCTGGAAGGGCAGGAGGGAAGCAAGGTGTCCCCAGTGTCATGCAGATGGGAGAAAAGACAGCTCCAGGGAAAGGCAGGGAAGCCCCCCTCCCTGCCTCACCCACCTGGCTCAAGCGGCCAGCCTACTGTGCAAAGGAGATGTTCTTCCCAGCTCAGCATCATTCCTATAATGGGTGCATGGGGCTGCTTCGTCTACAGGGAACCGAAGTTAGACTTGGAAAAGCAACTCTGGATCCACTTAGGAGTTAGTCTACAGGTAGCCAAGCCTGAGTTACTAAATAGAGAGTGACAGACTTGGGGAAGGTGTCACACAGTAGAAGTGACAGTTCCCAGGGAAGGCCATGAGATGGGCACAGGTTGGCTTTTCTAGGAACCCAAGTATCTGGGACAGGACATGTTGCTAGTTGATCAGATGACCTGGAAATAAAAGACCTGTCCTCAGTCTCCACAACACAAGAGGGACACTTCTGCTGGGGACCACTTTTCCTGGTGAGGGCTGGCCTGAAGCCGTGCTAGCTGGGGCCAGTGGTCCAAGCTACCTCTTGCACCTGAGAAAAGGCCTCCCCAGCTAGCAGTGCTCCCTGCGCTGGGTCCTTTGTTTTCATTCTGCCTTTCCTTTTAATCCATGGTGAATGACAACCTCTATCGATGATACCTGCCCTTAAGCCTGTCCCTCAGGACTGCAGAAAGCATCCAGGCATGCCTGCCAGAGCCTACATGGTCAGGCTGGCTGGGAATGAGCACCTGCTCTGGACCAGCCCCTGAATCACGTGGGCTGAGGGAAAGCACAAGCTGTCACCCTCCTCAACTCAATGGCAAGCCCAGAACCACCAGAAATGTCTAAATCAAGAGGAGCCTCGGGGGCGGCACTAACCACATGAGAGTACTACCACACTGGCTGAGGTAGAAAGAAGGCAGCTGAACACGAGGTGTCTGGCCAGGCAGAGGCTAAGGGTTGTACGAAAGCTGAGCTATCAGTTAGGGTCAAGCCCTCTCCCACCACCAAAGAGAAGCCAGTCTCTACCTCCCCTCCCCGCAAAGTCTCAAGCCACCCCAGTCTGCTGTGACAGCCACAGGGAGCCCAGATGGCACACACAGCTGGGCCTCTAGGCTGCAGACACCAGCTCGTGAGGCTGAAGCTGCAGGACAAGCCCCGATGCTTTCAGAACCCTAGTGGGTGCCATCTGAGGACCCAGGTCACCATCTACCTCTCGGCCCACTCTATCACCAGGACATCTGACCTCTTGCTGTCCAAAACCATGCCTTCCTCCTATCCTGTAGCCCGTGCTAAGCAGATTTTGACAGCAAATGGAAGCTGACTGCTTTCCACAAAGAGGAAGGTCTGGGTGACAGGTGGCGGGTAGGAGGGAGGTGGGAAAGGAAGAGGGCAAACGTTTTGGCTTTTATAAAGTCAAGGAAATTTATTTCCTGAGGTCATGACACAGGAAGTCAGCTCCTAGCCGCTGTGGAGCTCTGGTGTGAAGGTCAGAGTGCTGACTACATGCTGGGTGGACCAGGAAGCTGGAGTCTGTGATCACGAAATGCTCGATTACCTTGCTTAGTGTTTCACACAGTGGCGTGCCTGTCCCAGAGCACAGCATCAGGAGCAGACCCTGAGCCTGCTGGGTGCTGACCAGGCCTGGAGAAGCAGCCACACAAGGCCAGCCCACCAGGCTTTGCTGCGAGACCTCGGGGAGGGGGAAGAGCATCAACAATTTACGAGGGTCCAGCTGCTGGGTCAGATTGAGACAAACCATTGTGTGGTTGGGTTTGGGCAGCAGGCTGGAAAGGTTTCTTTTTGATCATTATCGTTTGGGGCCCCAAGGGAGGGTCTTGGGAGCCACTTGAGCCCCAAAACTGGGAAATTCTTCAGAGCTGCTCATATCAGGAGCCTGTGGGGAGGGAGGACACAACTTAAGTACTGGGTGGCTCTCACTGACTTACCGAGTTTCCAAAGTATCTCTGCCCACACCCCACTGTCCCACCAGCTTGGCCCATGGGGAACAGGCAGTACAGAAGTGCCATCTGACCTTCTCACTGCTGTTGGAGGTCCAGGGAGCATCTCGCACCACGAAGCCTTTGGATGGTGCCTTGGACTCTTCATGTGCTGGGGGCTTCATGTAAACTTGCAGCGCCTCGCTGTCCACCACATCAGCCAGCTGCACGGCACAGGGGAGGTGGTGCTGCTCAGCCGACAGCCAGCCGAACCTGCTGATGGCCATCCCGGGGCCACCCTCCCGCCCCCTTGCCCCTCCCTGCCTGTGGAACCATCTGAGTTACTTGGTTGTCACCTCGGGATTACAGTCAAGCCTCCAGCTAGTCAAGGGACAGGCTGCTTCAGAGCTCAGCCTGGGCTGGCTTGAGGGCCCCTAAAGACTCTGCTCAGGACTCACATATTCCTCCTCTAGGTTGAGGATGTGGTCGATAGCTTCCTCCACATTCTCCGGGAGTCCTGTCACAGTGACACAATTGGGGTCTGGAGCTCCACTCTGTGGGAAGCGTATGTCCACCTGGAAGAAGCAGGGTCAAAGGGCATTAAAGGAAGGACTCTGGACCAAAGTACCACATCACACTTTTTTTAGTTAGTGAAATATTTCTCTCTGAATTCAGGAAAATCTTAAAGTTTGGTTTTAGGGCTCTTCACTTGAGGAAGTCATCTGCATCATCCTGCCAGGACTACCTGTTTCCTGAAGACAAAGGGTGCTGAGTGTGTGTGTGCATGACAGTCCCATCTTGCAGAAGAAAGGCATGGCCGATAGCCTAATGGCTCTGCTCTTCTAGTGGCCCTTTCTGTGAGCCCTCATTGTCTGTGCTTACCAGTGATGTCAGAGGGCAGCCCCGTGCTACAGCTTGCAGGGAAGGGTTGGTCCTAATACCCCAGAACCAAACACTTCCCCCTGCCAGCTCTATGTGGTCAGTAGCATAGGCAGGCGTCTGCAAGTTTCCAGTGCCCTGGAAGGATGGAGTTCTCATTCTTGTGCTTCATTTGGCTCTGGACTCACCTTGAACTCATCCATGATTTTCCGGATGGCTTTGCCTCGGGCACCAATGATGCGGGCATGCACACGGTGGTCCAGTGGGACATCCTCAGAAACCATCTGCTCTAGCTCACCCACAATTTTCAAGATAGCATCACGGGCAGCTTCAGTGTTCTTCTCATACCCTGTGATGGTGATTTGGTCCTGAGGCTTAAAAAGGAGAATTCAGTCAAGAGAAGAGTGTGACTTCTCTGGGATGCCCCAGAATGAGCAGTGTGCCGACCTAGCAAGCTGGTCACAGTGCAGGTGTGTGGATGGTGGCTAGATGGATGACTACATCAGACGTCACCTTAGGGGAGACATTCATCCTCTCAGAAGAACAGGGCAGAAAACACATCAGGTTAGAGGGGGAGAACGGTGGCCCTGCAGGTAAGAGTGCTTGCTGCACTGCAGGGGACCAGAGGTCTCATCGGATTCCTAGCACCCATGTCAGGCAGCTCATAACTGCCTGTGACTGAGCTCCAGGAGGTCTGATGTCCTCTTCCGGCTTCTGTGGATACCTACACTCATGAGCTCACACACAAATACACATAATCAAAGTTAAAAATTAGGGCTGGAGAGATGGCTCAGTGGTTAAGAGCACTGACTGCTTCTTCCAGAGGACCTGGGTTCAATTCCCAGCACCCACATGGCAGCTCACAACTGTCTGTAACTCCAGTACCAGGGGATTAGACACCTTCACACAGACACACATGCAGGCAAAACACTAATGCACATAAAGTAAAAGAAAAAAAATGAAGTTAAAAATTAAATATTGGGGCTGGGCGGCAGTGGCACACGCCTTTAATCTCAGCACTCGGGAGGCAGAGCCAGGCAGATCTCTGTGAATTCAAGGCCAGCCTGGTCTACAAAGTGAGATCCAGGAAAGGCACCAAAGCTACATGGAGAAACCCTGTCTCGAAAAACAAAACAAAAAACCAAAATAAATAAATAAAAATAAAATAAAATAAAATCTTGGAGAGATGGCTCACTAGTTAAGAGTGTGCACTACTTTCATAAATGACCTGGGTTTGGTTCCCAGCCCCGACAAAGCTACCATCCATAACTCCAGATCTAATGACCTCTTCTGGCCTCCTTGGACAGTATATACACAGGGTGCACATACATACACATAGGCAAAACATTCCTACACTCAAAATAATTGTTTTAAAAATAAAGTTGTAAACAAAACCACACACACAGTTAACATCCACTCAGCACTCACTCCTTCCCAAACCCAGGAAGGATAGGAAGGAGGGCAGGTGGTGTGGTTCAGTGGGTAACAGCACTGGAGTTTGACCCCTGGAGCTGAGGTGGTGGAAGGAGAGAAATCACTCCCTCAAGTTGTTCTCTTACCGCCACGTGTGTGCTGTGGTGGGTGTGCGCGCGCACACACACGCGCACACACACACACACAGCGCGCGCACACACGCGCACACACGCACGCACGCACACGCACACACGCGCACGCACACACGCGCACGCGCACACACACGCGCACGCACACGCGCACACACGCGCGCGCACACGCGCACGCACACACGCGCACGCACACGCGCACGCACACACACACACACGCGCGCACGCACACGCGCGCACACACACACGCGCGCGCGCACACACACGCACACACACGCGCGCGCGCGCGCACACACATACACGCGCACGCACACGCACACACACGCGCGCGCACACACACACACACACACACATATAAACCTTAGGAAACAAAAAGGCTAGGAAGGAAACCTGATCATAAAGATGGAGGAAGTACCAGTAGGTGCGTTTAAGGAAAGCAGGCACGAGGTTGGGGACTACTATAAGGCAAAGTTCTCAGCCCATCAGCCTTCTGCTTCTTTGGAAGTGTCCAGGACCCTTAGAGTACTCTCTGCTCACTCAGACCCATCAGCGCAGGCCTCCAAACAGATGTGAGCAATAGACAATTCAGGGACTATGGAGGGACACATGGGGACAAAACAGCAGCAGTGTTTTCATCTCCAGGACAACAGGTTCAAAATAAAAGGAAGAACACAGAGACTACAAAGAAACCACTACTGGAGTTAACATTAGGAGGCAGGAAGATCCAGCCTGGGAGGGGAGCAAGAGATCTAGGAACAAGGAGAGAGAGGCAGCCAACTAAGAACTTCCTGTCCACACTAAGGGGAAGGCCAGGCAGCGGATCCAAATAAGGGTCACCAAAACCAGGCATGCCATGGCCATGTCAGTCAGCACACTCCACAGAATCAGCTCTGCAAAGTGCAAGTGGAACTCTCACAGGAAAAAGCTGTGGATTTAAAGAGATTGGGGCTGGCAAGACGGCTCAGTAGGTAAAGGCACTCGTTGCCAAACCTGATGAGTTCAATCTTTGGGACCTACATGGCTGGAGGAAACAAACTGACTCCTACAAGTTGTCCTCTGACCTCTACACACATGCTGTGGCATATATGTGCCCCTATACATACACAGATTATTTAAGTAGTCAAAATGGTGGAACAACTAAAAAAATTAGTAATTACAGGAAACTGGAAGAAGCTAAGGCATGGTGAGAACAAACTATATATCTATATCTATATATATGTGTGTATGTGTGTGTATACACATACACACATATATATATTTTGATATAATTTATACATATATATAAAATCGATTGTCCTCACTATGCCTCCCCATATCTGGTGTGTGTGTGTGTGTGTGTGTGTGTGTGTAAATTGAGGGCTGGAAAGATAACTCAGCTGTTAAGAACACTGGCTGCTCTTCCAGAGGACCCAGGTTCAATTCCCAGCCCTGACACTGTAGCTAATAATGATCTGTACTCCAGGTTCCAGGGGATCTGATGTCCTCTTCTGACCTCTGCCAGCACCAGGCACATATCTGGTGCATAGACATATATGCAGGCAAAACATCCATACATATTCAAACAAACAAACAAACAAACAAACAAACAAACAAACAAAAACCAGCCAACTGAATTTGTGTAGCTGAAAGATTCAGAAACAAACAGGCTAAGAGATGTGGAAGTAAAGATGGGAAGGAGGGGCTAGAGAGATGATTCATTGGTTAAGAGCACTGGCTGCTTTTTCAAAGGACCTGGGTTAAATTCCCAGTACCAACATGACAGTTCATACTATCTGTAGCTCCAGTTCCAGGGGATCTGACACCCTGACACACGGGCAGGCAAAACACCAATGTACATTTAAAAAAAAAAATACACACACACACACACACACACACACACACATTCATATACTGAATAAATATATGAATGAGAAAGACACCTAAGTTGATGGGTGCTCACCCTCATGCTACTACTGGTACACTTCTGGGCACAGTGATCATGGCCACAGGGCTTGAAAGATGTTCAAGCAGAGATGGCCCATGCCTAGAGGGCCATTCATGGAGGGCATTTGAGAGGTAAGGTCTAAGGAAGGACGGACTGAACACACAGGTGAAGACAAGCCATAAGCAGACTTAGAGGTGAGGTGGAATGGGACTGTCTGCCCACCAGGGTGGAACCGAGCGAGGAGCCGAGTTACCCTTCACATTGTTTTATGTATAGTAGGAGGCTGTGCAGAGCTCATCAGGGACCATGGCAAGTGGGATAGGGGATGCAGAGAATCCAGAACTGGCTGGCTTTTGTCCACCTGCTTCCATAGCTCAATGTAGCCTGGCCACAAAGTCTTGGGCACTGGTGGACATAGTGTGCGCATACGTAGGCATGAAGTTACACTGCCCTGTGCCCCAGGTAACAATCTGAGGAAGCACACACAGCTGGCAAGCACCACGCCCTGGTCCAAAACTGGAGCTGAAGTCGGATTCTGAGACACTTGTCCCTCTGACTTAGGCACTTGTTTCCTGCTGGACAAATCACAGAAGTTGCCTAAGTATACTCCCAAGTCAAGCAGGGCACAGTAGTGCAGGCCTTTAATCCCAGTACTCAGGAGGCAGAGGTAGGTAGATCTCTGTGAGTTCAAGGCCAGCCTGTTGTTTTTATCTAAGTTGTTCTATTTACCAGTAAAGATTTGGGAGTCAGATGTTGGGGTGAAAACCTGCCAGATCAGAGAAGCTGAAAAGCACCAGCTGAATTTCCTTTCCGGCTGGAGAACCAGCAAGAGTGTCTCTCATCTCTCCACTTGTCCCAAACCAAAAAGGCCCACCAGCCTATAAGTTCCTCCCTACTCCTTCCTGTCTGTGCCTCTCTCTATCCATCTTCCTGGGTCCTCCATACTCTCTATGGCTAATTCTTATCAACTAGTCACTGGCTCCACTCCCTGATCCAAAGGTTAATTTTACTAACAGTCTTGGACTTTTCACAGCGCTATCTAATATCCCGCAACACTAGCCTATTCTACATATTGAGTTTCAGGACAGCCAAGGCTACATAGAGACCTTGTCTCAACAACAACAACAACAATAAAACCCAGGTCAAGGCAAGAAGGTCCAACAAGATTCCACCTGCCCAATTGTTCTAACCACATCATCTGAGGTGCTCATCTTACCTGGTTCCCATCATCTTTATCAGGAAACTGGATGTTCACGTCATGCTCCAAGCGGATCTGGGTGATCACTGCCCCCTTTCTCCCAATAATTTTGGGATGGTATTTGGGGTCTACAGTGACGCTCAGCTTAAAACTCCTTAAAGCCTACAATGAAGTGAGAATGAGGTAGAGAAAAAGGGGGGGGGGGGGAGGAGAGGGAGAGAGACAGGGAGAGAGAGCCCATGAGTACGAGCAATTGTATTTAAAGCTAAGTCACTTCTACCTAGGTCCCATTTCCAGCCCCCCCCCTCTTATGAAGGGTCAGTTCCCAGAGTGACATTCCAGTTCCCAGACCTCCCCTAACTCCTGAGCAGCATGTCTCTCAGAATTTTTCATGGAGTACTCTGCCAGAAGCACAGGAGCAAGCTACTTGTCCCTGTGAGGAGGTGCTATGTTCCTCCCTTTTTGTAGGAGCTGATATATCAAATATTTCTTGATTGGGGAGTAAGAGAAACTCTAAGTTTGGCCTTTAGTGCTCCACAGCAGGACCACCAGACTCCAACAACACAGCACTGACACCTGGCTGTCGGAAACAGGCTCTGAACCACGCTGTTGCCAAGCCCAGCCCAGGCAGGCAGCCTTGTGCATGCTCACCCGATCTTCCTGCTCAGCCTGTAGCTCCTTTACTCGATCCAGTAGCCCCGTCTTAGCCCTGTCCAAATTTGCTGCGAGGCCAGTGATGGCGATGATGTCTGACTGCAGTTCGGGAGCTGGTACATGTATATTCACCTGTCACAACAGAGTCAACTTGATGTCTAGAGGACCAAGATGGAAAGGGAGTAATGCTCACCTGCTTTGGGGAATTTGAGGGAGACTGGGAGGAAGGCTAGTGGTTGACTGGACAAAACAAAGGAGGCAGAGACAATATACATTGATGAAGAACATTAGCATCAGAGAGCCATGGGCTTCTCTCCAGATTAACAGTCCCCACCACATAGTACAGCACCCAGTGAACACTGCCTACCTCAAACTCATCCATCATCTTGCGGATCCCACTTCCTTTCTGCCCAATAATATAGCGGTGAAGGTCAAAGGGCACCTCTACCTCGATGGTGACGGGAACCAGGGCCTGGAAGGACAACGGTAGAGATTAGGCTAATAGGTGAAGGTGGACAGCCCTGAAGACAACAGTGCACCCTTTAGAACCTGCTGTCATGTGACCGGCTGACAGACATGACACAAATCTCCATGCACAATGAACAAGACAGGACGGGCAGCCCAGTCTAAGGTAGTGCTGGCAGAGGTGACAGTAACCCCTCTGCCAGCACTACCTTAGTGCACGTCACTTTCCTCTTGCACTGCAGCAGGCCAAGGTCCACCGGGAGGAAGACACAGCACAGAAGCCCAACTCTTGGCATGCCTCTGTGGTCGTGACAACTTGGCCAAAGCCTGTGTGGGTTGCAATGGAGTCTCCTGGACAGGTGGATCAGTTATCTGCATTCAAGTCCTAACATGTATTGTCTATCACCCATTCTCCCCAGTCTTTGCTCCTGCACAGCACCTATTTCTATCAGTCAACAGATAGTGCCATGCAGGCACTGTCTGTAAACTGTGGTGTCATGCTGCTCACCAGAGGACTCGACACATTAACTCATGGTTATGGAAAACTTGAGGTAGACTATCCCTACTTCAGTTGGGAAGGGAATGGATAGACAGTAGATAGACAAGAGGGAATTGAGGCTGGAGTTCGCATTCACCCACCTCTAACAAGATCCTTTTACAAATTCCATGACTATGGCCCAAGAGGCTAGGCCCTAACACTGCTGTCAGGGAATAAACTGTAGAATCCTGAGTCCTGGTGAAAAGAAATGGCCTCCCTGGGCTGTGTGACCAGCCCAGAAAGGCATAGAGCAAATGCTTGCACTTTTAGGACTGACATAATAGGATCTATTGTCTGCTGCCACCCGGGCAGAGTGTGAACCATCAGGAAGAGAAAGAATGAGGCAAACGCACCTCCAGAGCTTCCTTGGCAGCCTCGCATTTCTCTTTCCGGCCAGAGATGATTATGATGTCACACCTCCTGGGAGAGCCAGGGTCAGTCTCTTTGGCCTCTCTGCCCTCTCCAGCCTCATCTCCATTCTCCTGGATGGAAGGCTCTACACTGTGAACTAGGAATAAAGGGGAAAGTCTAGTTGACAACTGCAGAGGTATAAATCACATACACTAGCGAGTCCCAGCTGTGCAGAGAAGGCCTACTGCTTGGGGAGGCTGTGATGTAGGAGACTGGTACGTAGGAGCTCAGTCCCAGTGACCTTGCTCTGGACAGGTAACGGCAGAGTTTCAGAGATTTGGGAAAGATAACGAGAGGACAAGACAGGCCCATGAAAATTCTTCATGCCAGAAAAGAAAAGCCCCAAACAAAGGGGCATGCCACTAGGATACAGGCAAGGTAGAAAGGGGGCCTAGCTTGTAAACGCCCAGATAATATTAACCCACACACATCCAAGTGAGCTAACTGGAGAGTCAACAAACAATGGGAGAACCATCAACTGGAATTAAACTAGGCAAGAGTAGCTCTGAAGATATCATTAACTCTAGCAATTTAGAATACTACGAATAATGTACTAAAGCTATGTGATACTAGGTATGATCTTGATGAATATGCCAAGGTTAAGTCCAAGGTTCTTAGGAATCGCCCACTGATAAAAGTAAACATATAAATGCATACTCAAAGTCAGAAAATGTATCTATACTTGGGGGGCAAGGGCGGCTAAGAAAACACACTACAACTCTTTATGCTATTCTATGTTGAGAACAGATCACTCAGGTGTGAAATCCATAGAGCAATATGTCTAAGATTCCTAATAAATGGCCTGTATCCTCAGGAAAATGGACTGGAGTAATTGTGTGACAAGCACCATGGACACCAAGCCAGTGACAGTAGAGTACACATCAGTAGGAAAGCCCACACCCTGTGTTTCACACATGCAAAGCAGGCAGAGGAAGGTTCATACATGACCATTCCTTGGCAACTGACCACATTAATTCTTCTTGTCTTCAACCAAAGTCTCCTGTTACCAACTACCCAAGTAGAACAAGGTAACAAAGCATGGTTAGGCTGAAGGCCTTTCTGGAACAGATATGAGGTACCTCAAAGAGGCTTGGAAAGGACCTATCTGTACTGGAGAGAGCGAGAGAGCAAGAGAGCGAGAGAGCGCGAGAGAGCGCGAGAGCGAGAGAGAGAGAGAGAGAGAGAGAGAGAGAGAGAGAGAGAGAGAGAGAGAGAGAGAGAGAGAGCGCGAGAGCATGTGCGTGTGCAGGGTTCTTTGGGGCTGAGCAGACACCCCACTATTACGCAAATAGTGTCCTAGAAAAGAGTGGAATTAGACTCTCAGCAATTTCCTAGGTAAGACAAAGGAAGCTCCTGGCCCCTTTATGGGGCCTTGTCCTGTCCTTTACAGACCAGGATGATAGGCCTGAAATCCATGCTAGCATCCATCCAAGCACCATTCCAGTGCCAAAACCAGAGTCCAGAATCACCAGGATGGACTCATTTGACAGCAGTAAGGGCAGTGATGGTTACCACCGATGTGACACCACAACTTAAGCTTAAGTAGACCCACCTGGGTTCTCCTCTCTGTCTGGGAACTTAATTTGAACATTGTAGTCCCTAGTGATCTGCTGGATTCTTGAACCTTTGGGGCCCATGACAGATCGATGGAACTTCTGGGGGATAGCACATTCCACCGTCACTTGGGCTTCCTGAAGGTGGATACAAGAAAGAGCAAAGGTCAACTTCTACAAGTCAATGTATAGCAGCATTCTCCCTACCATTTTCCCCACTAGTCCCATACCACCTTTTACGAAGTGAACCTAGAGATCCCAACATGACTGGGTCGGGGGACACAGGGCAGGCCTCCTGCAGTGGGTTCGAGTGGAACAGATACCCACAACCTACAGCACAATTTTTTTTTTTTTTTTTGGGTTTTTCGAGACAGGGTTTCTCTGTGTAGCTTTGCGCCTTTCCTGGGACTCACTTGGTAGCCCAGGCTGGCCTCGAACTCACAAGAGATCCGCCTGCCTCTGCCTCCCGAGTGCTGGGATTAAAGGCGTGCGCCACCACCGCTGGCCCACAATTTTTATTACAGTCTGAACATATAACGCCTGCTTTACATACGAGAAGTGCTGCCTCACTGCAGCACGCTGCCCACGAGACACTGCCTACTGGTGGGCAGTCACTTTAGAAACAGAGGGGGCATAAGGCCTTGCAAGGAAGACCATGAGGGATATGGAGAAGCAACACTCAAGGCTGTCTTGGTGACTTCATGCGAGGTGCTTTAATGTGACTGCTCTATGGATTCCCTGACACACAATGGTGATCAGAGTCCAATCAAGAGCCCCTTGGGCACTCACCAGATCCTCAATGATTTCCTGAATGCGCTTTTTGGCTGCCTCCACACAGTCCTTGGCACCCTTGAGGGTGACTTTGTCACTCTGTGTGCCTGAGCGTGGGAAGCTGACCATCACCCCACCATATTCTTCAGCAATCTCTCGCAACACCTGCCCTCTTCGGATAACGAAATGGCGGTGGTGCTTGGGATCCACCAGCATGTAGTCTTCAACCACGTTATCCTGCGGTAAGAAGGAAGGAATTGCAGAAGACCTACTCTACCATGGCATGATCAGCACGGACTGCTAAGGCCTGTGACCTACCAGGTTCTGGATCAGTGCTTCCAGCTCCTTCTGGGCCTCACGGACAGCATCCTCCTTTCCTATGATTGTGATCAGGTCCTGGTCCTTATCCTCAGCAGCTGGGAATATGATTCGGGCTCCAGTACTGTCACGCACCTTTCGGATTTTACCTCCTCCTTTGCCAATGAGGAATTTGTGGTATTCTGGCTTGGCTCGGATGTCCACGGTAAAACTCTTGGTTTGCTGCAGAAACAAACTTCATGTATGTTTGCCCCTCACAGCCTGCCTGGACCACAGTGTGTGAATAAAGAGTTCTGAGAAGAAGGATGGGCTTTCCTTATGCATTTGCAATGTCCTATGTCTTATCAATGCCTCACATCCAGTGGAATTATGACACTTTATACCTAGTAAACAGGAACACCGAGACAGTCATTTTTCTCCACAGCCATCAGAAAGATGCACTAATAACTCTGGTCCTGTTATCAGCAATGACTAAACTTCTCTAAGCCATCTGTTACCCACTAGAGGCTTGCTATGTGTGGTGGCAGACTAGCCGAGTACAGGCCCTGAGGACAGCAGGGTTTCCTGGGCCGTGGCTCTCCCACTCTTTCATATACTTCCAGACCAAACACACATCAAGTATTCCAAAGGCCAGCCCTGTTCCTTCCCAGCCTACAGACTAGCCAGTACACAACAACTTACCAGCTCAAGCTTGGAGAACCACCAGCTATAAAGGCCACAGTTGAGACAGGGCCCTCACTCATGGTAGCCCAAAGCCCTTGTTTTGCACCAAGAAAGCAGGGCATGACAAAAGCTGGACACAGGTGTATGTCTGGCAGACTCATGAATTAGAGAAAAAAGGATCCACAGAGCCAGGCTGACTGTCTTTGGATGTGTCACCCAGTCCACAGCATGAAGAAGATGAGGAAGAAAGGACCGAGTGGACCTCACCAAATACTACCATCCAGATCTATGACTCCTCGGATAAAGATGTTCATAAACAACACTGTTTAAAAACTAATGTGGTGGCAAACACTTGCAACTGCAGCCTAAGAGGCTAAGGCAGAAGGATCTTAAATTTGACACTGGATCTGCTGCATATACACAAAGGTAAATCAACTAGGCAAATCCAGTTCAACATTATGTAAAACCAAGAGGTTGGCTAATCGTCACAAACAAAATAAAAGCAAATAGGATACCAAGGATGGCTATGTCAGTATGTATAGACCAAGAGTCTGCTAAAGTCTAATATTCACTTCCCTCACACTACATCTGAGGGTCAGCTAGGCAAGGCTGCCTGTTACCTCTTCCACCAGAGGTTAGGGGAACACACGAGCCTACTCAAAGACATGTGAGTTTTACATACAAGACAAAAATGTACAAAGATGTCCTAAGAATTAGTAAGTATTTAGTATGTATAGATAATAAATGTATTTCCACATGCCAAAACAGAGATAATAACAGTTGAGTCCATGTAGAAAAACAAAGGATCAGAACAGCCCAAGCAATTTGTAACAAAAATTTTTTGGAGTGTGCATGTTTGTAGGTTCAACATTAACACTGGATGTTGTTCCTCATATCCTTCACTTTATATTAAGATAGGCTCTCTAGTAGAACTTGGAGCTTGCTATTTTTGCTAGTGTGACGACTAGCCATCTAGCTCTGGAGATTTTCTGACTCTGCTGCCCAAAAATTAAGATTATAGATGGGTTGCCACACTCACCTGGCTTTTATATGGGTTCTGAGGATCCAAACTCTGGTCCTCAGAGTTTTATGGTAAGCCTTTTATCTCCCTAGCCCATGAAAAATTTCCTTTTAGATTAAAAAAAAAAAAAAGTATCTCTGCACACATGTGCAGTTGCCCAGAGGCTAGAAGATGGTGTTGAATCTCCTGGAGTCAGAGTTACAGGAGATTGTCAGCCATACAGTGGCATGGATGCTGGGAACTGAACTCTAGTTCAGAGAGTAAGAGCAGTAAGTACTTAACCACTAAACTATCCCTATTTGGCCCCTTAGCCCAATAATTAAGAGAGACCACACTTGAAGGAAGGAAGGAGTCCCCATCAGCTGACATGCTGGCTTGTAAGACTGGTCATCCCAAACCTGTGGTGTTATCCAAGTAGAAAGGTCTAGATTGTGTTTGGTTGGTTTTTTTGAGACAGGTCTCACTATGTACCCCTTACTGGCCTGGAACTCAAGAGATGTGCCTCCCTCTGCCTCCAGACTGCTGGGATGTGTACCACCATGCCAGCCCATGGGTGGTTGACAGAAGGACCCAAGGAGAGCCTTTGGGAAAAGGTGGTAGCTAGTAAATTTTTCATGGCAGCAGAGGTCAGAGGACTGACTGTCTTGGTCAAAGCCCAGAACTACACATAAAGAATTTTGAGTTTTCAAGCCCATGGGAGGACCCCCCCCCCCCACTTTCTGAACAGGGAGACAGAGGAGGGAGGGGAAACTGCAGTCAGTATATGAAAGAAATGAAAAAAAAAAAATTGGAATTAGTGTTATAGAAAAAATGTTTGTTTTTTTTTTTGAGTTTTATGGTAAGTCATATTTTAATTCCTCCTGAAATCTTAACTGCTCCCTCCAAATCCTCACCTTAGTGATTCAAAGGCCCCACCTTCTAATCCCCTATGTACGGGCATTTGTACACATCCGTGCCTACTATAAAGTTGTTTTCTGACCTGTCACAAAGAAGGAACACTCAAGGTTTTCCATACCGAGAAAGGGAGCGTCAGCAGTGACTCACCTTCTCCTCAGCCAGGTGCAGGAGCTGCTTCTTGGCCTTCTCTACATCTGAGGAAGGACCCCTGATGACAACTGTGTCACTTCCAGAACCCTCCACAGGAAAGTGAATGTGGACTCCACCACATTCCTCCATGATGGAGCGGATCAGACGGCCCTTTGTGCCAATGAGAGAGTTGTGAAGTTTGGCAGGGATTGAGACCTCCACCTCAGCTATGTTGGCCTGGAATCAAATAGAACATTAAGAGGAAGTTACAATGTTATGTGGTAAGAAAAGGCCAGAAGAAAAGAACGCAGCTAAAACCTGAAAGTGTTTGAAGAAACAGGATAGGGGGAGACTTTCTAAGGCAGCTTGGTGTAGGCCAGCAGGAAGACATAAACAGTGTTAATAGGAAAGCCATGACTCTAGACTATGTAATGTTGGATCTGCTGCCTTAAGTCAATTCTGCAGGTGGCTGGCAGGTGAATTAATATGTGTGTTGTAGAATATTTTAAGGTGTGTTACTTTTGTTTATGTTGCATTTGTTTATCTCTGTGAAGCTGTGTTATTTTGCCTGTCTAAAACACTTGATGGTCTAATAAAGAGCTGAATGGAAAATAGCGAGGCAGGAGAAAGGATAGGTGGGGCTGGCAGCCAGAGAGAATAAACAGAAGGAGAACTCTGGGAGGAGAAAAGGAAGTAGTAGTAAGAGAAGCAGGAGGACTCCAGGGGCCAGCCACCCAGCTACACAGTCAACCATGGCGTAAGAGTAAGATTTACAGAAGAGAACGGGAAAAGCCCAGAGGCAAAAGGTAGATGGGATAAGTTAAGGAAAGCTGGCAAGAAACAAGCCAAGCTAAGGCCGGATATTTACAATTAAGAATAAGCCTCTGTGTGATTTATTTGGGAGCTGGTTGGTGGGCCCTCCAAAAGAGCAAAAACAAACAACATATGTCTACAAACAAATTTTCTTATTAAAACAACTCTGATTTTAGTCAAGATGAAATAAAGACTGAATTTACCCGTTACCTAAAAAAGTGGTTTTAAAGACACTGGTGATGAGAAACAGGCAAGGGGAACCACAAGAGGCGAGGAAACAGGTATCAGTCAGGGATGAAGCAGTGTGAATACACAGACCAGAGTCTAACGAGGGCAGCATGAATAAAAAACCTGAGAAATAGAGGCCACTTATCTACAGATTTACACAGACATTACCCTGGGCGCAGGAGGAGCCTAGGACTAAAAAGGATGGTGCCTGCATCCCACCTTCAGTAGATGACATGGTGCTGAGTCTTGAGTCTAAGCTTAGCAGAAGGTACTTGGACCCAAACTAGACACAATCAGGTGTGATCCTGTCTAACAACACTAAAGGAACAAATGGTTTCTCAGTAACTTAAAGTTCAAAAGCATATGAATGTATGCAACAATAATATCAGGCACTAATTTGACATATGGGGATGTGCTGTATAATGACTTCTCAATTAAAATCTTTCTCTCTAGGCTGGGTGTAGTGGCATACAACTTTAATTCCAGGTAGAGGCAGGTGGATTTCTGTTGAGTTTCAAGCCAAGCAAGGCTAAGTAGTTAGATCCAGTCTATAAACAAAAACAAGTTCTCTTTTGGAGGAGGCTCAAGTCTCAGGAAGTAAATGAAATTTATAAAGCTCAGGAATTAAAAAAACAAACAAACCCTCTAGAGTCTCAGGAAGGTCTTGAAACTTCCAAGATTCACAAGGACCCTCTCTAAAGTTAGATATGCAGTAATAATTGTGGGGAGAGGAAGTTTTCTAACTGTCCAAGTGATGCAGTGAGGTCCAGGGATGCCACTATCACAAGACGTCACCCATGTACCTGTAAGTAAGCTCTCATCCATGGTCTGTAAAATAAGCAATAAACTCACGGGTTTACCAAATTGGACTTTGGTGTACTGGTTACATCAGTGTGTTGTTGATGCCATATCTAGTGTGAAAAGATACTCGTTTATTTCTTCCCAGGAAAGTCACACAACAGGACGATTCCAGGGGTGTACAATTATCATCAAACTGCACAATGAAAACATTTCTAGCTTACTTCATGTTAATTTTTTATATTTTTGGTTGTGAGCCTAGCCTTTAACGGCTAAGCCATCTCTCCAGCACCATGTTAATTTTTTAAAAGCTAAACAAAATTCAGTGGGCACATTGAGATACAGTTTGCTTTCTGTTTTACAATCCTTCTGTGTATGATGTGTGTGAGTGTAGACACACACATGGAGGTCAGAGACAATCCTGGGCCACAGGGTTTCTTTTTACCCATTACATATGCTAGGCTGGCTGGTCTACGAAATTCTGGGGATTCTCTTGTCTCCAGCTCCCATCTCAATGTATGTACACACACTGCAATTACAGACGTGTACTACCACACCTGGCTTCAACATGATTTCTGAGGCTCTGAAACCATGTACTTAAGTAAGTACTTTATCCACTGAGCCATCTCTCCAACCCCAGAAATGATTTTCTGGTATAAAAATTAACAAAAGAAAAATGTCTAAGCAGGGTGTGGACTGGTGCATGCCTTTAATTCTAGCACTGGGGAGGCGGAGGCAGAGGCAGGTGGATCTTTGAGTTCAAGGCCAGCCTGGTCTACAAAATGAGTTCCAGGACAGCCAGAGGTACACGGAGAAACCCTGTCTTGAAAAACCAAACCAAACCAAACCAACTCCCCCCCAAAAAAGAACGAAAGAAAGTCTAATAAAGTCACACTGGGTCAGACCCAAGGACAAGTGGCATCCTTGCTGTAGTATCAAGTGAATAAATAAGAACCGAGAAACGGAGGTAGAGAGCTGCTGACCACTTGATTAACACTCCCCAGGTGGATAGCGGAGCCCCATACAGGCTGACGAGTTGGCTAGGGATTTGAAGGAGTTCCACCAAGAAGCAGCTCCCATTACCAGGTCTTTCTGGATAGACAGAATCCGGCTCCGGGCAGCTTCACAGTTGGCTCTCTTGCCAGTGATGACAATGGTCTCAGAGTTGCTGTTCTCTGCAGGAAGGTCAATCTTGGTGTTGCTTTCTTCACGAATCTAAAGGAGAGGTACATAAGAGAAATAGTTTTCCTACAGTAGACACACCTGAGCACAGGGCTGGGAAGGAAGGTCTGTCCCTCCTTTTAATCCACAAAGGCTTTAGGGCTGGCCAAAATGAGTTGATCACCTTTTTAATGTTTGCGCCTCCTTTCCCAATGATATTCTTGTGAAACTGTTTGAAGATCGGTACAGAAATTGAATAGCTATTTTCCACCTTAAAGACAAGAGAATGGTACAATAACTATTCATGCCAGAGGGTGAAGTCTCCTTTTTATCCTCCAAAGCTACATGAACTCAAGTACATACCACTGGCAAACACAGACCCAGCCTACTTTTCTCCCCATCTACTTGATTATTGTAAGGAAAAATTAGATAAATTGTCCACCATCTAATTAACTTGGCATATCAATTTATGGAAACCCCTTTATAAGAGGTGGTCATCCATTGATATCCTCCCTATGCTAATTCCCTGCCGGGTTCCACCCTCCTGAATGCTTAAGGGAAGTTCCTTGTCTATGTATCCTATATATTGGGCATTAACAGCTTAGATGCAAGATTGTAAAACATCGGTAGCAAACCTGCCCTCTGGGGTTCTCCCATTGTGCTGTAAGCCTGTATTTAAGACCTCCTCCCTCCTTCAATAAACGAGATTCGACATTAAAAAAAAAAAACTGGTAAAGAGATAGCAACTTGAAATTTTCTAATGTGCTGGAAGTCCAGATATAATTTTAAGAGCAATGTGATGTCATATTAATAAAGTTTATACTACTTTTTTGCTAAAAAAAAAAAAAAAAAAAAAAAAAAAAAGTGGTCATCCAAAGATTCTGTAGCTCTTCAGTTTACACAGAGAAAAGTTTGGCCACACAGCTTCAACACATTCTGGCTGGGGGAGGGACTTAAAATTGATGTCAAGGCTTGTAGGCCCTGGTACCCTAAAAAGCCCAGCACCTGGTAGCTTCATGGTTCAGTGATACCAGTCAGGGGAGACAGGAACTAGAATGGACCCCTCATGTGACCATGGTGATCTGCGCTTTTCCTACCAATTCCCTTTCCACATTTTTCTAAACCTTTCAACTTGTTTCTTTTTACAATTATCTTTTCTTCCTCTTTTTGGAGTCAGGTTCTTACTATGTAGCCAGGACAGCATTGAATTTACATCTCTGCCTCTGAGTGCTAGAATTACTGGTATATGCAATTATGCCTCCGTTCCCAGTTCAATTTTTGAGGAAACAGTTAATTCAGTAAATTACTCTCTCTTTACCTGTGTTATCTCTTTCCTTACAAAATGGGGCAGGTTCTCTACCTGGGTATTTGAAGATTCCCTCAAGAAAAATGAGGGGGATATGGAAAACGGCATCTTCACTTGACTTCCACCACAGACATTTGATAATTACTGACTGTATACCAAGCACCAAGGTACTGAGACAGGTGTTACCATCACTTTGTTCCAAGCACCCGAAACAGCAGACCACCCTTAAGGCCGAGCTCCTGCAGGTACTCAAACGGTCTGTGGGAGCCCTGCTCCACAACCCCAGAGGGTACATGAAGTTGCCTACCAGGTCTGCAACCATCTTCTGCATGTACTTAGTGCATTTTTCCACCTCATTCTTGGGGCCTCTGAGTTGCACAATATCACTTTTTTGTGCTGGGTCTGGAAAGTTGATGATAACCTACAACAAATCACCAGGAGACAGTGTATAATTATTCTAAGACTAAACTTGGGGGCAGCAAGATGGATCAGTGGGTAAGGGTGCTTTGCCACCAAGCCTGATGACCTGAGTTCAGAACTCACACAGTAAAGAGAACTAACTCCTGAAAGTTGTCCCAACCTCAATCCATATCATCTACTGTGTATGTATGCCTATGAGCATGTATATTTTTAAAGTGAAATACTGACAATCCCTTAAGTGGAAATCACCACTCCTAGAGGTGAGCGAATGCTATTGGGGTTAGCAGTGTAGTTCAGGGCAGAGCACTTACTGGCATGCACAAGGCCTTGTGGGTTAGACCCCCAATAACAAGGAAAAACAAGTATCAAGGAAAAACAAAAACCAAGGAAGGAAGGAAGGGAGAGAGGGAGGGAGAGAGGGAGGGAGGAAGGAAAGAAGGAAGGAAGGAAGAGGGAGTGCTTTGGAGAAAGCTTTACCTCTGGGAATTTGTCACGAATTTCACGAATCCGTTCACCTTTCTGCCCAATGATTGTGCGATGAAATCTTTGCTCAATGATTAGATCCTTGGTACGCTCATTTTCCTAAAATATAATCAAGTAGATGATGCCATTTATCACAAGAAAGGCTACTAACGTCCCACCACCAGGCACCATGTGAGGTGGTGTCCAGGTAGCTGTCTGCAGCAGCCTCTAGAAACAACACACCACTACGAGTGCCTATTCCAGGACTCCTGTCTGACATCCTGGTAGTGAGCTATCTCCCTGAACAGTACAGTTAAAGAATGGACTGCAGGGCCCTTCAGCCCTGAGTGCAGTCACAGTAGCACTGACCACTAAACTGGGCCAGAAGCACTTGTTTCCACCAGAACTACAACATCCTACACAGCAGGGAAACGCTCCTTGAGCACAATCGGGCTTGGACCACATTCCCTACGTGGAGAATCAGGATGGCTCATCACAGGTCATTGAACCCACACCAGTCTCAATGTCCTCCATTGTTCCCACTGAAATGTCAGAAGGAAAGAATAGCAGGCACAGACAGAATCCAGGAAGAACACCATCAGTCTATAAAACACTGTCAAGAATTATGGTGGATCAGATTGTTATCTGATGACAGTGATTCAGTACGGGCAGAACACACTCCAGGGCAAGGTACACAAGGCAGGAGGCAATGATGTCAACAGCAGACTTTGGCTTAGATACCAAGCTCAAGGACAGTCAGAGGACAGCCAAAGGATTACAGGAAAGAAAGAACCACTCCCCATAAAACATTTCTTCCAATTTGAGGTTCCTAGCATGGGAACTAGGGTAAGAACATGAACTGGGACCAACACATAGTCAGGTCTTAAATCAACCTTTTTGGACTTTTAAAGGCTGTCAGCGACTTTCATGGGAAGCTAGTCAGGAATCATTGCAGCATGATTCTCATCATTGGGTGTCTCAGGCCCACAGTGAGACTGCATTGTCTTTCAAGCTTAGAAATAATAGCCCATCTGTGAAGCTGCAGCAGGCACATGGGACCTCTGTTCTCGAGCATTCAGGGGTGAAGAGAGACAAGATTCACTGGTGATCTGGGGAGGACAGCAGAAGAAACATGGCTCCAAGACCACATATTCCAACAATGCTTTTCCTTAGAGGCAGCCAACAGGCACAAGCCAGCACCTCTCAGGAAAGGTCTGGTTGCTTGGCTTACCATTCGAGAGGCGAGCTCCAGCAGCTCCCGCTTGGCCTGTTGCACGCCCTGTGGGTCTCCCTCAATCCGGATCAGGTTACTCTTCTCACTGTCGGGGGGGATGCGCACAGACACCTTGTACTGGTCTTTGATTCTGTTGACTTAGGACAAAAGGAAATACAAATACATCTTCAACACAAAAGGTATGGTTGTCTACTAATGACTAATAGTCAAGAGAATGAGAGTCATGCTTCAATATGCTAACTAGTCATTCCTATTCATCAAAACTTTCAGTATCTAAAAAATAAAAACAAACAAAAAAACCTGGTTATGCTCTCCAGATTGCTAAGTTTCTAGGGCATTGTCTTCCAGCCTTGAATATAAGCTGCAACTGCCCTAAGAGCTTCAGATGAATGATGACCAGTGCCAATTAGTATGAAACATAGCTGGCCTTGAGTATACATATGGTCTTAGAATATCTAAAATATAACAGGCACTACTAATATGCAAGTAATTTTGGTAACTATATAATTCAGGCAGCAAGTTACGCGCATTAAATAAGGACACAGCCACCCAGGGACCTGATTCACTCTGGCAAAGTCAGGGTAGCATTAAATAGCCCTGGCTGACCTCCAGCTGTCTGTCTGCCTCTACCTCCTGAGTGTACCACCACACTAGGGCCATTTAACTTGGGGTCCCTCAAGGGATCATGGCTTTCGGGGTAGTATACTGGAGATTATGCCTTTTGTAAAACAGTTGTTTGGCAAAATTTGCAAAAATCTCTTCCTATCACTTTCTCTGGACAGAATATGGTGATCCCATTCAAGACCTGTCCATTGTACAGTCAGGAAAAGCAAAGCCCAAGATGAGCTCCACAAACAGTATATGATAGTCGTCTGGAAGGGACTGATGTGAGCAGCCGTTCCAGGGTTAAATTCAAGAGTAAGAGATAGGGGTAGGTTGGGGAAAATAGATTTTAGAATATGGAAGAAAATGAAGGTTTGTAACTGGTAGAACACAGTTCTTTGACCATGGTACAGTTCTGTAATTCCTAGTGAGCAGAAATCAATTTCATAAGTGTATGACTGTACTTTGTATCTATTAAGTAAACTCTACAGTTAACTAGAACAAAAAGCAAAACTATAAAAGCAAGTTAGTTCCTGGTGTGCACACGCAAGGTTCAAGCTGCATGTGAAGTAAGTGCCAACTGAGGTCATTCAGCTGGGATATCACCACTGTCATGAAAATGGCACAGAGTATATATTCACAAGCAACAAAAAACATAACGAATGAGTGCAAGTCAATAGGAAATGCAAACGGATCTGTTGAACCCCTATAGCATGGAGTTGTTTCAAGGATATGCAAACGTGTTATATGAGTACAGCCATACAGGAAAGGTGGATTAAAAGAAGGACTTGAGTGGTGACATACACCATAATCCCAGCTCTCAGGACCCCGAGGCAGGAAGGTCACAAATTCAATTAGGCTATACAGACACCCTATCTGGGGGTGGAGGACTCCTTGGCCTAGCACTTTCAAGGGCCTGGATTTAATTTCCAGCACTCAATCTATCAATCCTTGGGGGTGGTGGCTCACTTTAACATACTGTTAAAGTCAGTGCTCTCTTGTGCTGCTCCTGCAATCTGAACCAACAGATTAAAACCCGAGCTTGAGACAGTGTATGACTACTCACTTAACAATATTCCTCTCTGAGTGGACGACTTGGACACAAGTCTGGGAAGGTAACTATAAGAGTCCCACGAACACTGGTGGGCAAAGTGTAGCAGGCTGGATGAAGAGTAAAGACACAATTTTCAGCTAGAGAGGGCTGGTTTCTGAAAGTGACAATTAGGTCTCTTTAGGAAGGTGTAGAAGCTGCATAATCAATTTCTATTGACAGCAGCACTTTGCCTGGCGTATTTACCCAGCACTCAGGAGGCTACAGCAAGAAAATCATGAAGGTCCTCATCACTGAGGTCCTCCTTCTCAGGGCTTCAGGGCATTAGGGCCCTGCCACCACCCATCAGCCTTACTCACTGTTAGCTCCACTCTTTCCAATGAGGTGTCTGTGGAATTTATGGTCAATGTTGATCTCTACATAGTCCATCCGATTAATCTACAAGGGAAGAACAAAGTTCAAAAGATGAATGCTTCTGGTTCGAAGATATGCCTGGCCATTCAGAAATGCAGAAGACATCAGCACTTGCCCTTTCTTCTCCCCATTTCTCCATATTCTGTTTTTTTGAGACAAAGTTTCTCTATGTAGCCCTGGCTGTCCTGGAACTCCCTATGTAGATCAGGATGGCCTCCAACTCCAGAGATCCACTTGCCCCTGCCTTCTAAGTGCTGGGATTAAAAGTGTGCACCACCACACACCCAGCAGGAAATGCCCTATCTCAACCACCAAGAATTGCTGCAAGATTGTCCCTCTGTTATCCTCAAAGGTCCCAACCTCAAAATAGTTTCCCTTACCCAGAGTTCTGAGAGCCCAGTCATCTTCTGTCTCAGAACCTATTCCATACCCAACAAAGCTACTCTTCTGTCTCCATGACCACCCATATAAGACCTGAATGACAAGAATTCTACCTGTTCCCACCCTACCAGAGCCTTCCCTGTAGCTAGCAAATGTTCTACTTAGAGGGGCACTTACCAGGTCTTTGACCATTCCTTCAATCTGTTCTTGGGCTACACTCACATCCTCCGTGGGGCCCTCCAGGGTGATCTTGTCCTCACCTTCTGTGAACTCAATGTGAACCTACCAAACCAAAATGAGGGAAGGAATGGCCAAGGCCTAATAACACAAGTTGCTATGCCGTGTACAGGTAGTGAGGGTCTCATCCACCAACAACACAAAGAGCTGAAAGGAAGGGTTGAAGCACGGCATCAAATATCATGGCCCAAGGTCTGATATACCTTCTTTGCTGAGAACAGGAGCTGGGAAGCCCTTCACAGTGTGCTTGCCCTCAGTGTGTACAGACATCACCACTGTTCATGTTCTCAGGCATTGTTTTCCCTTTGGAAGGCAGACTTCACTTTGATTGTATAAAGAGAAAAGATGGCAAAGACAGTGTCTCTTTTCTTTCTTCATTTTTGTGTAAAAATCCATGTGAGTTTATGTCTGTAGAGACCTGAAGTAGATGGCAAGAATCATCCTTGGTGATTCTTCCACCTTATTAAAGAAGCAGGGTCTCTCAGTCAAAACCAGAGCTTGCTCTGGGGATCCTGTTTCTACTTTCTGAGACTAGACTTATAGGTAGGCTGCCATGCCCAGTTGTAATTTATCCAAATTCTAGTCTTCATACTTTTTCAGCATTTTAGCAGCTAAGCTATTTACTCAGTCCAATGACAAAAATTGAGAACATGATGGAGAAAAACTCACTTTTTACATGAGCAGGGAAGTATCTTGTGCAGTTTGTAACATACAAAGGGTAAGGTAGTTGGAAAGGGAGAGCAGTCTGCCTACATCTAAGTATATCACTTGTGATTCTAAGGCTAGAAACACTGAAGTGACAAGCAAGCCAGACAACACCAACGTCAACAGAACAGGAATAAAGTGACAGAGGCTCTCTGCTGTCTCCGGTAAGGACAACACAGTGTGAGAAGGCTGATGACACACTGAAGTCCCTTTCCAAACGTTGGTCTTCAAATCATTATGAAATCATTACACTGTAATTATTAAATGCACAGTTAAGACATTTATTAAACCTATTAATGAAAACTGTCTCTGGTTACAAAGACTGAAAAATGGTGCATATACCTAAAGACATTTATTATGCTCTTCCATGGTTATTAAGGGAAGCTGACTGTATCAACAGGGTAACTGAAGCTTGATATTGTTCCATAGCCTTCAAATCATCCACAGTACAAATGGTAACAACAAAACCTTATCAGGCAATTTCAAAATACCAGGTTAAAAGTGTTTCCCTACCTTTGGCATTTGCTGAGTGATTTTGGCCAGGTTCTGCCCTTTCTTACCAATGATGAAACGGTGAAGCCAGGAAGGGGCAGAGACTGAGGAAACTGTAAAACTGTTGGCCTAGGACAGAAACAGGGAAACAGTTGTGGGTCTGCAGGGCTCAAGTTCATGTTGAAACGAAGGTCACACCAGGTGCAGTGGTGCATTCCTTTAATCCCAGCACTGAAGACACTGAGGCAAGTCCAGCTTTTTTTTTTTTTTTTTTTTTTTTTTTTTTTTAAAAAGAGTTTTAGGACAGCCTGGTCTAACAGTCAGACCTTATTAAAAAAGAAAAAGTCAAACCACTCCTATAAGAGTACAGAGGTGGGGCTGGGGACACAGCTGATGGTCCCCAGAGCTGGATGGGGTAATGTATGTTTGCAATCTCACTACTTGAATTATGCTTGCCTGCCAGCCCAGCCCACTTGAGAGGTTCTATGTCAAGAGAACGTCTCACCTCCTAAGTGATGACCCACATACACGCACTAGCGCACACACGCGCGCACACACACACACACGCATGCTTGCATATGAACACACGCACTAGCACACACACACACACACACACTAGCACACACACGCATGCTTGCATATGAACACATGCACTAGCACATACACACTCATGCTTGCATATGAACACACACACACACACACACACACACACACACACACACACACACGAAGATTTCAGTGGTGAGTGGCCCCAGCCCCAAACTGGGCACATTTCACTGTTTCTGGGTCTCCAGGATACACCAACAAAGAGCCAGTCCATAATGGGCCCCCCAGAAATTATCAATGCACACTTTACTCTTAGAGGGAACTACCTTGGCATAGACTTCAGTCAACGCCTGTCCCAACTTTTCAGGCTCACCACGAAGTATCACAGTTTCAGAGATGCTGTCTGAGGGTGGAATCTCAACAGAAACTCCAGTTCTTTCCAGGATCTCTTGCAATGAATTGCCTTTTGGCCCAATGACATACTTGTGCTGAGATTTCTTCACTTCTACCGCAATGGTTGTAGTCTTCTTCTTCTAATTAAGAACACCATAAAGGTAGTCAGCAAGAAAGATAGGAGACACAGGCAGTGTGGACAGACTGTCACTACCAACCAAGTCAGAAGGGGACACAGATGTGGTTCTCAATAAGTGAAGACCATAACCAGCTTCTCCAAAATTCTACTTCTCAAGTGCCTGGCCTTCCCCCGAGTCTGGTCCCTTTCAAAGCTGTGAATGTCAATCCCGAAGACCTGAGTAAATAAATCAACTGCTCTCTCCATTCTTCGTCTTCTTTTTCTCTTCTAGACTTGGGGATTTGACTTAGGGCTTTGTGCTTGTTAGACAAGTACTCTACTACAGAGCTATACTCCCATCTTGCTTTTTCCAAATAAGGAACAGGCTTCACACTTCAAAGTCAGAATAACCTACAAATCACCTCTAAAAAGTCTGTGTCAATCTTACAGCAGCAACCTATCAGTGTGGTCAGACCCGAGAAAGGTCACACACCAGGACACCACCCTACGGCATACCTAGTAGGCCAGGAGGGAAATGTGGCCACCAAGCACTGAACACAGGTACTAAGGCTTTGTGCGCAAGGGGGAAAGGGTGTAGGGTCAACTATGGTATTAGCCAAATTCCCACACTCAAATCCCATTAACTGTTCCCGTTCCCTAGCTCTGCCACCTCCACAATGCACCTTTTCCTCATAAATCTTCTTAATACGAGCCACGGCCTGAGCAAGCTGCTCCTTCTCTCCAGTGAAGACGATTTCTGTCCGGTTAACACTGGGTGGAGGGATGTTGATGCGAGTCCCTGTCTCCTGCATGATCTCACCCACAAGTCTATTGTATGGCCCAGCGATGAAGGGGTGGAAGGCCTTCTCCACTTCTAGCCTCTCTACAGCACGCTTGTCCTGCAAAGGGCAGAATGAACTGATGAGAGCACCCTGGAAGAGCAGAGCCTGCCGAAGTCACAGTCACAGTCAAGGCTCACATATACACAGTGCCCCTAGTTCCTTTTGAAAGGAACTAGGAGCAAGGCCAGTGCTGGGCAGGTGGCAGAGTGTAGGGTGCAAGCCACTCAGAGACCTACCTGTTCAGCAGAGATGAGAAGGACCTCATGGCGAGCTTTCTCAATGCCTTCTTTGGTGCCAGTGATCTTGATCTGATTACTGGGGTCATCTGGGCGTGGGATCTGGATTTTGGTTGCAGTTTTTAGTTCTAAGTCTTGCAGTTTCTCTCCATTTTTGCCAATGACAAAGCGATGGTGCTCTTTAGGAATGGTAACAGTTGCTGAGGCCTGTAACAGGAGAGACCAACAAAAAAATAAAAACACACATAGGGTTCTGAGGAAGCACATTTGTCTAGGACATTCTCTAATGAGAATGCTCAACAAACCTCTCTCATTCATTCTATTACAATCATGAGCGCTCAAACACCACGCCACAGTCACAGGGAGCCTACCCTGGCCCCAACTAGGGCCATTTCAAGTGTATCTACACCATTGCTCAGACCTCTCTATTATAAGAGACAGAAGAAAACATGTCTGACTGCATGGAGAAATTAATATTTCATTACATTCTTCTTAACATTTATAACAAGGGGGGAAAGAAAGATGACTCTAGAAATCAGCAACTTCACTTTAACAACTGCAAGTTAGGAAATGTAACATGGGGTGTAGTCCAGTGGTCTAGGCTTGACAGGTGTCTACAAACCTTGGCTTTGATCCCCACCATGGGAAAATGGAGAAAAATGTATGCTACAAGCTAACAACATCACATACAAGCTACAAAAGGCAGCTTAAATCACAAATATATCATTTTTTTTCTAATTACAAAAAAAATTACTGGAGTTTTAAGCATAAAGTTGATTATAAAACTTTCATGGGCTCATTGCTGGAAGGTGAAGACAGGATCCTGGGGCTTGCTGGCCAATCAGTCTAGGTAACTGGTGAGCTCTAAGTATGGTGGGACACTGTCTCAGAAAAAAATGAAGAAAGACATGTGATGTCAACCTCTGGTCCCCACATGTGCACACACCTGCACATAACACACACCCTTCTCTCACACTCGTACCTGCCCTCACACCCCAAACTTGCATGGGAAAACCAGAAAACCAAGCAATAGTACAGCACTAGATAGAAGCAGGAGAGCATCAGCACAAAGGAAGACTGACTAATGGACCAGAAACAGACCTAGGCTGCTGTGGACACTTAGGACCCGCCGAGAACAGCCTTTGGTCAGAAAGGGTGCTGATGACAAAACAGCCATGTGGGAAGAGGTCAACCTGGACCAGTATTTCACAATACCGGAATACAACCAAATAATCAGAAACTGACAAAGAAGAACACCCTTAGACATGAAGGAAGAAAAAAGGGATAAACTTTTTTATGACTTGGAAGTGGAAGATGCTTTCCCAACAATGATTCAACATAATAAAAATAGTAAACGTAACTATATAAATGGACCAAAACATACAGAGATTAAAAAGGGAACAATAAACTGTAAAAAATTTTACTGTTTATGCCTGAAGAAGGGATTGGAAGTTCTTCTAGTGTGAATTCCCCAAAACTGAGCAAGCGAACCATCTGACATAAAAAATAGAAGAGACCTTTCACAAAATGCTGCTGCAAATTAAAAGACATCCCCAAAGCCGGGGAAATGGCTTGGTTGGTAAAGTGCCTGCCATCTAAGTTAAGATCTGGGTGCAGTGGCACATGTCTGTGATTCTAATAGCGGAGAGGGAGAGAAGACTAGCAGATTTTTAGAGCCCACTGACCAGCCTGCCATCCTGGAGCTCCAGGTTTAGCAACAGACCCTTTCTCCAAAAAAAAAAAAAAGAGGTGGAGCATGCTCAGGAAGACACTGGGGCATCAGTGTCCAGCTTGCACAGACACAAGCACACACTCATATATACACCTACATATTCATTTGCATACAAAAGCCAGGAAAAGTCTATTCAGCTATGCCTCTGACTGGCAAAACCCTAAATATTAGATGAACTTGGCTCTTGTTCTCTGCAGATGGGAGAGGAAGACACTAAACTTCTAAGGGAGGGAACTTACTTGTTGTTGGCCAAAGTAGATATTTAAAATCACCTTTTGACCTAGCAATATCATTTCCAGGATTATCCCAAAATACAAACCAGTAAAAAAGAAATAGCCTATGAATATGATCCCCGCCCCCACTTTTTTGGTTAGTCACATAGTAACAACAAGAGCCTACAAACCACCTAAGTGCTTAAACTACAGGATACCTACAGAGTATGTCACACAGCTGTCTATAACACTGAGGAAAATCAATATTTGTTGATACATAACACACCACAGAAACAGTATGAAAAAAAAAAGCAACGTAGAGATTAGGGCTTATGGTAAGTTGTATTATGTTTCTATTTGTAAATGTAAACAATGAATAACATGTAGTGGGTATATAGGTATAGTCACACACAAGGAAATGGAGGGGACAGGTGCATACTACATAAGCTGGGAAGGAGGGTTTCTATCCAGCTTTGACATTATAGTCATGTGACTGTCGGAATAATTTTGAAAAACTTAAACTCAAACAAATGGTAGGAAAACCCAGAAAAAAATTATTTTGATTTAAAAATACTGCCATTTTTTCATGTTAAGCAGAAATAGTTTGGATACATGATATCCCTTTCTCAAGAACTTCCCTCTGGAAGATTCAGGAGCCTAATCACTTTACAGCGACTGCACTGAGCCCAGCACTCACTTCTCCACCACATTTCCCACCCCAAAGACCCGGGGAAAACATCCTGAGATCTCTGGAAGCATACACCCAAGATTAACCTGAGATCTCTTTGTGTTAGAAATTAAGAAATCCAGATTATTGGGTGGCAACAGAAAGCTGCCTACAAGAAGAAAACCTAAGGACTCCTCTAGTCAAAGACAAGGCAGCTTATTTCTCAATGTCCCCAAGCTCACGATGACAGTATAGGAAAATTCCTTAGCATGGCACATGGCACCTGAGGTGGGTTCATGAGGTAGAGGCCAGCCTGGACTGCACTGTGAGTTCTATGACAGCCTGACTCTGAAGATGTGGTCAGAGAACCAATACCGTCTGGATCAGGAGTCACTAGTGGCCGCAACTCCTTTGTTCCTGAGAAATCCTTATACTCCAGGTATAGAAGTAAAATAGTACTGATTATGTAGTACCAAATGGCAGAAGTATGTTCATAGCCATTGCAGAAAGTGGTGGAAATTCTATTCAAAATTTATTTAACATTTCTTAAAAAATTAATCTAAACTCAGCCCCTCAAACATTCTAATACGGGCTGGAGAGATGGCTCAGAGGTTAAGAGCACTGGCTGCTCTTCCAGAGGTCCTGAGTTCAATTCCCAGCAACCACATGGTAGCTCACAACCACCTGTAATGACACCTGGTGCCCTCTTCTGGCCTGCAGGCATGCATGCAGACAGAACACTGTGTACATAATAAATAAATAAAATCTTAAAAAAAATTATATATATATAAAAACATTCTAATACAATGTAATCCAAAGATGTACTAAAATTTGACAATTACCTGCTGAAGACTGATGGTAGAAAAACAGTAAAGGAAAAATTACACTAGTTAATTATTTAATTTATTTATGCTAAGGATGAAACCTAGGGTCTTGCACACATTAAAAGCACTTTACCAGGCCGGGGGTGGTGGTTGCACACCTTTAATTCCAGTAGCTGGAAAGGCAGAGGCAGGGGATCTCTGTGAGTTCGAGGTGAGACTGGTCTACAGAGTTCCAGAACAGCCAGGGCTAGCTACATAGAGACCCTGTCACCAAAAAGAAAAGAAAACCAAACCAAACCAACCAACCAACCAACAAGACCCCAAAACAACAAAAAACCCAAACAACCACCTACCACTGACAGCATCCCCAGACCAAGTGATTTATTCTAAAAATTACATTTTTATTTACTTTATGGGCATTTATGTTTTTGGAAGACAACTGGGGGAACTGGTTCTTCCCTTCTACTGCGCATGTCTCAGGGATGAATTCAGGTTGCCAGCAGGTATCTTCCCCATGAAACCATCTCCCCAGCACCATCATACATTTTAAAATCAGCTATTGATAAAGGTAGGATGCAGAAAACCACCACTTTCAACTTCTAATGAATTTAGCCAGCTCACCAGTAAATCGTAACGTAAGACAAATGAGGCAGAAGACACCCCAGCCTCCAAACCAATCTCAGAACCAGTTCACGGGAAAATCAAACAACAGCAAAACTCATTTTGTGGTAACAAGTACCCCACCAGACAAGCTGAATATGAAAGTAATCAAGCTCAAGGCTAGGCACAGTGGCATGTGCCTTTAATCCCAGCACTTGGGAGACAGAGCAAGCTCCAAGACAGCCAGGGCTACGTAGCAAGACTTTACCTAAAAACAAAACATAACAACCCCCCAAAACAAGAAATAAATTAGCCAAGCTCTTAATACCAGCCCATAAGAAAGACACAACAAAGGAAACCAGCAATTAAATACTAACCTTTTAACAAATCAATGGCAGTGTGTGTGTGTGTGTGTGTGTGTGTGTGTGTGTGTGTGTGTGTAGGGAGATACTGTTAAGGAGACATGTGATGCCATGATCAAATGAAAATTAATTTAAACCAGCTTGAAAGACATCTGACACAAAAGTCTAAACAAAGAAAGGGTCAAATATGAACGAATACCTTACCATCTCCTTTATAAAGCAATAGACAATATACTATTTATAGGTGAAATGGTATTTTTTATTCACTTTTTAAAAATTCTCAATCACATAACAGTTATTCATCATGTAACTAGTAAACTAGTATATACAAGTTACAATGCTACACAATCACAAGCAATGCTTTCACCTTTGTGACAGTTAAGTGTATAATTCCATGAAGCTACCTGGGGCTTAGAACCACCTTAGAGACTGTGTGGCTCAGTCAGTGGCAGAGCAGGATCATTCCCCCTCTAGCTTGTCTAGAGCTCAGCAGCAAGTGGGAGTAACCCCCATCTCTGGACAAGCCCACACAGCATGGAAGTTGTCACATGGCACATCTGCCTTTTTCTTGGCCTTACGGAGAAATGCCTTGCAGATCTGCTTTTTTATTCTAATGGGTCTCAAATAAATTCCAAGTACTAGCATCAGACTGCTAGGAATAGAGGAAAAAAAAAAAATCTGATCTTTTACTTCCCAAGTTTGAGGCTTAGAAACTGATGATCACTACCTACCTACCAAGCTCACTGGATTTTAAGTGTCTCAAACTCTGGGAAAAGCCTTATTTTTCAGTACATTGAGCTCAATGCCCGATCTGAGAGGTACCCCAGTGCTATCATTAATTTAGTGGTTTTTACTAAAATCACAAAGGTTCTAAATGCTGCTGACCTCTTGCCTGCACCAGGATCAGCCAAGTAACGGTCATTTGGGACACCAGGCCTCGGAACACCCACCTGTGTTTGCAGTCTAGCAACAATGTCCTTCCGGGCTTTCATGACCGCGTCCAGCTTCCCCGAGACCATGATGGAGAGGCCTTGGTCTTTGGCCAGAGAGAGCTCCAGATGAGCACCAGTCCTCTGCATGATCTCAAGGCAGATTTTTGCTTGTTCTCCTTCTCCAAATTGGTTCATGTCCTTGTATTTTCTCTCTTCCAGGGGTACATGAAACACCTGTTCAGAAAAGATCCCCAAACACAAAGTTACACCAAAGAGGAGGAAGAATGACCATATGCAGTATGTATTTACTAATCATTCACTCACTAAGCAGTGTCCTAGGCAAGGCAGTAAGGAGAAATCACCCAAGACAGGAGACTGGCATTTGGTACAGAGAACTGGGAAGAGTATCAGAAACAAGCCTGTGAAGGATGTAAAGGGGGGGCGAGTGCCTAGGTCCAAACCACCAAGGAAACGACAGAGAACCTTCAGAGAAGGCAGCACCATGACAGGAAACAGCAGAGGCAACAGGCAGGAGAAAAGACCAGGAGGCAGGAGCATAGGCAACATCAAGAGTTTGAAGCATAAGAAATTCTGCTTAAAGAGTGAGGAGGTTTAGGGAGAGCTGAGGAGGAGCAGGGTTGGAGGCAAGAGGGATCAATCATCCCTGATAGAGGAGTGAACCTTCCAAATGATACATGTAACAAGACAAGATAGCAGCAAGGCCACAAGAAAAGATCAAGATGCAGTTGCTCACACACACAAGGACAAGGAGTTATGGTTACATGGTAACAATTTTCTATCACAACCAGGCATCAGTTCTAACACTCATTAATAGCTCAGAGAGAAGGGCTAATGAAGCCAAAAGAAACCAGGAAATAAGTTAGCTGCTTATAGACAGATATCTAGCTTGGTTTTTTGTTGTTTTTTTTTTTTTTTGAAACAGGGTCTTACTATGTAGCTCTGGCTGGCTTCTGACTCAAGAAAAGAACTGCCTGCCTCTGCTCCTGAGTGCTGGATTAAAGACAGGTGTCACCAAGCCCAGCAACAGATGACTAACTATTGACTGTCATATGGATAGGAAAGGCAGACCTGGCAACTATGGGCTACAGTGACTAGGAAAGCACATGGCCCCATGAATCTGACAAATATGGCCTATCTCAAACTGTGTGTCAGTCCAGAGTGCCAGGGAGGCTGGATGGGATGATCATGGCAAAAGGTGTGCTCCACAGAGGAGGAGGGGGGCTGTTTAATCTTTTGGACCTCCCAACCTTACATACCCAAGTGCTTTCATCACCGCAGAGTCAAAAACCTTTTATCAGATCTTACTGTTTCCTACAAGGAGCAGATAAAGCAAAAAGAAATGGTGTTGCTACCTGAGTGATGACAGAGGCCTTGATGGGCCGGATCTTGTTACTCCAGGCTCCAGCAGGTTCTTGGGCACTTTCCAAGCAAGCTGCTTTCTCAGGAAGTGGAGGGAAGGCATCCTTGTAGGTTGGCGGGTCGCTTTCCTCTTCTGAATTTAAAGTGGCAACTAGACCAGAGAATACAGATTAGGAGGAAAACACTACAATTCAACATTATGTGAAGAGAGATAGTTGAGAGGTCCCAGCAGGAGGCCCTGAGCACTAAACAACAGTGAGTGAGCAGTGCTACCATCGCACTCCCTCACTCACAGCTATGGGAAAGGATCTCAGGTAGTCATCAGGCCCAGCACCCTGAGCCTGAGAAGTGGACGGGGCTAGAGACTCCTAATTCCAGAAATGTCAACTCTTTGCCCTCTACATGGTCCCACTATGAGAGGTCAGACAGTATAAGCCCCATTTTAATACTACGATGTATAAAACCCTTGAAGGCAAGATTTTTAGGTCCTCATATTTTCTAATAGTACAAAAGCAAATCAAGACTATAAATGCTTGGCACAGAATACAAGTTTAAACATTGCTTTTAAGAACTACTTTTGAGGTAGGTTCCACATTTTTTTCTGTAATGTACAATGGTGAAATTAACTCACATGGGAACTGTCTCTGATGTCCTCTCAAGCCAAGTCAGGAACAGCGAGACTTGGGAAAATCAGAGCCTCTGATTATTAGTCATGTTCATGGTCCATGATGCTCAATTTGTGCATGCTTTTGTCCAGTTAACCATATCTCCACAAAAGCAAGTACACGACTGTTTTGGATAATCCCAAATTCCTAGGACTGAGCAGTATCTACCAGTAGCACGGTCTAATAAAAACACAATGGACAATGACTGAGGGAAGCGGATGCAAAGATCCATGGCCAGGCCCCAGGTGGAGCTCCAGGAGCCCAACTGGTGAGAAAGAGGAGGGATTGTATGAGCGAGAATTGTTGAGACCAAGATTGGAAAAAGCACAGGGACAAATAGCCAAACTAGTAGAAACACATGAACTATGAATCAATAGCTGAGGAGCCCCCAACTGGATCAGGCCCCCTGGATAAATGAGACAGTTGATTAGCTTGAACTGTTTAGGAGGCACCCAGGCAGTGGGACCAGGACCTGTCCTTAGTGCATGAGCTGGCTGTTTGGAACCTGGGGCTTATGCAGGGACACTTCCCTCAGCCTGGGAGGAGGGGACTGGACCTGCCTTGACTGAGTCTACCTGGTTGAACTGAATCTCCAGGGGAGTCTTTGCCCTAGAGGAGATGGGAATGGGGGGTGGTGGGAGGGGGGAGGACAGGGGAATCTGTGGCTGATATGTTAAATTAAACTAAATTATAAAAAAAAAAAAAAAAAAAAAACCAAAAAAATCAAAACCCACAATGGAGCATGCAGACATGGAGGAGAGAAGACGCCCTGTGGAATTAGATAGGCTTCTAGTCTAAGTCCACTGCTTTCTAGCCTGATGGTCGTAGCATGAGCAGAGGGTGAACTCTGGCAGTGCCTTTTCCCCTCTTAAAGGAGAAACTACAGATAGTTGCACTTAGGCTCCAGATACTGAGAACGAGGCAACCAGCAGTGTCTTAGGAATGACCAACACAGTGGTCACTGGGAATGGGTGGGTTAAGTGTGGCTAAGAAGTGAATTTTAAACATTTAATTCATTCTAAATTTTTGAAATGATATTCAATCCCATTACGGGAAAACTTAAACATGTTTTAACAACTTAGAACAATTTATTCTTTCATTTGAAAATTTTAGAAAATATAAATATAAATAAAAAATATTATCTATATATGTTATCTGTGTATGTGCATACGTCTGCATGCTGACGTATGGAGGTTAGAGGGCAACTTGCAGGAGTCAGTTCTTTCCTTCAACTGTGTAGGTGCTGGAACCAAATTCAGGTCATAAGGCTTGGCAAATAGGCACCATTACCTATTGAGCTGTCTTGTGAGCCCTGATGAAAGACTTTCGTAAAAAAAATTTAGCACTCCAATCAAATGCCCTATATAAACATGGATACTAAAATTTAAAGAAAAATAGCTGGTTTTAAGATTTTTTTATATTGAGATGTTGCAATGACAACATTTTACATACACTGGGTTAAATAAATATATTAAAAGCATAATGGCACATGCCTACAATACCAGAGGCACAAGGATCATGAGTTTGAGATCAGCCTGGTTTAAACAGCAAAACTTTAGTCTGAAAATATTTGGGAAAAAATTCACTTGTTCCCTTTTTTTTAACCTGGGTTTGGAAAACTTCCAAATTGCTTATGTGGCTAGCATTCTATTCCACGGGACAGTGCTAGTCTCTATCTTAGCCAGTGGCCTTCAAGAGCACAGAAGTTAGACCTCACCTTCATCCTCAGAGGCTCAACAATGTCCTGGGATGCTTCATAGCCAACATTTTAGTATCCCATAATTGGAGCAACAATTTTGTAAATGATACCATTAATTGCCAATTGTGGGATTAATTGGAGTCTAGGAAACTGCCCACATTTACAGCTCACTGTTTCTGGAGTCACTCCTCTCACCTGTCCAGTCCCACTTGCAACCAACTAATACAAATTAGCAGAAGCCCAGTCTCCGAAGGTTAACAAGGAGAACTTGTAAAGTGGTCTGTCACCTTTGATTTGTTGTGGAACCAGCCCACTTCGATGTTCAGCAAAACTCTCTTGGGTCAAAACTGCAACGGAGCTCATGGTTGATCTCACGTCCACACACAATCCTAGTAAGACACTACATCAAGAGAAAGGTAATCAAGGAGGAGAAGACCCAAGTACAGCTAACTCACAACCATCTACAGGACTGTTATTTTAAATGTTTCAGTCAAGGTTTTTATCTTCTTACTGAACACCAGAGTATTTATTTTCCTCACAAGGTTGATGTAAATTACTCTTCACGGTTTCATCTGAAGGGTGAACATGGAAAAGCCAAGTAAAGTAGGGTCCTGGCCCACTTGATTAACTGTTTTCTCAGAAACTGTCATACAGTAGACAAGACTTGGCTAAGAGACCTAGTACGAGATGCCCACGGCTTAGACTCTGTACCACCTATCCACTGTAGGAGCCACAGTGAGATGGCCCCAGTAAGAGCGTGTACCCTCCCCCCACATCATGGGTACTCTGGGACTACTGGAACCTGCCACCTGCCTGACAAAGCTAGGGTATAGGTCAATGCCAGGTTTATTCTCTTACTAGCTATCTCCATCTTACTTTGTTAACTGTTCAACATATGCCTTCTGATGTTTGTAGAAAGTATAAAAATGACAATTACTACAACTAGGATATGCAAGGTACTTATCAAGAGACCCTAAGAACCATTTCAACACTCTCAGGTTTCGGGGGGGAAAAGAAGTCTCACAGTGCTTCATGATGTCAGTAAACCAGGGCCACATAGTGTGCTAAATGCCTCAACTTGCCGACTCTCTCAGGCCCCTCCTGCCCGGTGTGGGAGGAGACTCCCTCACAAGAGGAGACCGGCTCAAGGCACAGCATTCCTTATTCCAGGACAGCCATGACAGTGGCTCGGAAGGTCCCAGCTCCCTTATGTGTAAAGTCTGGTGCAATTCAGTATTCTCAGACCTTGCCCTTCTGTAATTCTAGGCAGCTTCACAACACCAGAGGAAGAACTCTTTTCCTTTACACCATTATGCACCAGTGTCTTACTTGTATCACATCTTGGCAAAATGCAAGCACGTTAATAAATTATGCAGCTGGGTGTGGTGGCAAACACCTTTAATTCCAGCACTCGGAGGCAGAGGCAGATGGATCTCTGAGGCCAGTCTGGTCTACAGAGGGAGTTCCAGGACAGCTGGGCTACAGAGAAACCTTGTATCAAAAACAAAACAAACACCAAACAAAACAAAACAAAAAACCAAAACCTTACTTCATTACAATAAAGACCTCTTTCCAACTTTATAAACTTAAGCTCAATATTCCTAAAGCATATTAAGCCCCAAATCCTGAAAAAACCAAATTCACCTTTAAGAAGAAAAGGATTAAAACAGATGCAGGGCAGAGGACACAGCTGAAGGCACATGAAGCCATGGAGATGCCTCTTATGCACACAAGATGAAGCCTAAGAGGCGGCACAGGCCAGTCTTCAGTAAAGGCACTCGAACTTACCAGCAAAATGGTCAGTAGCCAGAAAGTCCGTCCCGAGGTTGCCTCTGTCAGCCTGCCAGCTTTTACTGGTATAGGGTAGCAAGGGAGAGAGAAAAAAAGAAAAGTTACTTTTCTATGCTTTATAACTTAGTCCCTTTCACCTCTCAAGAAAGAAAGGGCTAAATATTCTTTATATTTGGCTTCTTGTAATTTCAATAGTTAGGCAATCTCTAGGGGAAAAACACTATAAAAGTTCTTGTCTTAGACCATTAACTTTGAACAAGACACATTACAGTAAAACTTCAATCATCTAGAACTCTCAGAGGACAAGTCTTCAAGGGAATCTTAGAAGTGACCTGTACACTAGGTCCTTGTGACTTCTGCCAGGCTGAATCTGCTGTGACGCTGTGGCACATAGCAGAATTCAGATCTTGTGCTTGAGCTTTCAGAGTGCCCAAGGGCTCTGTAACAGAGCTGGAGTGGTGCACTTCTTTAATCCTGGCACTTGGGAGGCAGAGGCAGGTGGAGCTCTGTGACTTTGAGGTCAGACTGGGTTTCAAAATGAGACTTGTCCCCAAAACAAAACCAAAAAGAATCCTTGTTAACTTTGCAGTTCCTTTGTTCTTGCTATTGTCCTGTAAAAGTCCTTCAGTCCCTTCTAATCCAGACATTTAAAAATCAGGTCATAAAACCACAAGATTCAAAGGCCACCTGAGAAGGGCAAAAACTATTCTATAAACACCTTTTTCTTGTTCTTGAGACAAGATCTATGTGAACCATGTTGGCCTTAAACTCAAGAGATCCACCTGCCCATCTCCTGACTTTTTGGACTAAAGTGTGTTCTACTATCACTTTTTTTTTTTGGTTTTTCGAGACAGGGTTTCTCTGTGTAGCTTTGGTGCCTGTCCTGGTCCTTGATCTCATTCTGTAGACTAGGCTGGCCTCGAACTCACAGAGATCCACCTGGCTCTGCCTCCGGAGTGCTGGGATTAAAGGCGTGTGCCACCACCGCCTGGCCTTAAACCCAGATGCCCACTCCACTTTATCATGTTCATCCATGTTACCTCCACTATGTGTCTTGTCTCTGTGCTGCCACTGACTAGTACCTCTGCTTTCCAGGACAAGGTAAGTCTTGAGTACAGAGCAATAGCTACACAAGCCTACACCATATATTGCCTAGCACAGACTGCAACAGTCTCTACATAGACTCTTTTAAGCATGCTCCCATACCTAGGCATCCTTGTCCCAGAGTATTTACGGTGAATCAAGTGGCTACTGAAAGCACCTCCATGTCTAAGCCAGTTGTCACTACAGGGGAGATGAGGTCTATTTACAAACGGACATCGGGTATTTGTTTTAAATTAAGTCTTTAACAGGAGCAGAGCTTCCAGAGCCCCTGACAAGTACAAACACCCTCTGGCAGCCAGGGACAGCAGAGTGGATTTCTAGAAAACTCCGGACAGGTGGACAAGACTCACTGGGGCCTAGCTTTCAGATTTCAAGGTTTGTCAGAGCTTGAGGCAAAGAGATCACAGAGATATACTGAACAGACTCTGTTCAGTTATCATCTGGTAAGGCTTTTTTTTTTTTTTTTTAAATTAACGACTCAGAACCCTGTTAAAGACTTAATTTAAAACAAATACCCGATGTCCGTTTGTAAATAGACCTCATCTCCCCTGTAGACTCTGGGGTAAGTAGAGCCCACCTGCCCCTGGTTTAACGCAGAGCCTATGCGGTGCTCCCCCCACCTTTATACCCACCTGCACCTGCTGCTCCCTGCTTTACCTCCACTGACAACACTCAGAGTTCTAACCTGCTGCACCTGGATGTTCACATTGCACAGCAGCCACCGCAGCTGAACACGCGCCCTCCTCCTGCATCTCCACTGGCTAAACTTTCAGGAGATTAAGAGCCCAAGATTTGGTATCTCAGACTTTTCCTGGATTATAACATACAAGTCAGGACTGAAAGAGATTGAGTTGAAAGAGATTGAGTACTACTCTAATCTGATTTTCAAATACCATCAGAGAAAATAAAAAGAGTGCTCTTGGGATCCCAGTTCCCCTGCCTCCCTGTAAAGATTCTGTCAAGATAGGATGAAATCTACACCCTTTCTTCTTCTGGTTGCTACATGTCATGTTTCCTCCAGTGGGTGCAGACCCTTCTCTACAGTCTCCAGTCCCTCAGCACTGAGGCCATCTCAACCACCTTTGCCACTGGAAGCTGGAGTCAGCACCCAATGCAAACCTCTATCTACAACTTGGACATTACAATTTGCTTCTTAGAGCATAAATAAACATGGCAGAAAAAGTCAGTTCTCAATACACAGAACCAGAACTAAAGGAAGAGAGGTAGAGGCCAAGGGTGGCCTTTTTTACTCCTCTAAGAACTAGGGAGCAACAGGAACTTCTGCAAAAGAGAAAGGTGAATCTGTGGCAGCTTGAAACCTTGTGTTAATCCAGAAATCAGAAAAGGCTGCAAATGAATTCCACACTTTTGCTTCTGAACAAGGAAGTATTTCAATTGATTCCCCTGTGCTAAATTGTGCCAACTAATTATGTAAGGGGCAATAGTATGCGAAGATAACTCAGTCAGACTCGAGGAAGAGTATCACTATCAACCTTAGAGGGACTCAAGTTCTTTATACACTAGACCAGTCGGCATGGAGGGCACCGAAAACCTCCAGCTTGAAAACCTTCATCTGAGATTCAGGTTTCTCTTCCAAAGTTGAAACTGTTTACTTTTATGTCCTCAGAATTCTTGCGAAGGTACCCCCCACCACCTCAAAAGTAGAGTACAAACTCCAAAATTAAAAACAAAACTCAGCTCTGCTGAGATCACATACTCTAAATCTGTGACCACCAAGGCCGGCCTAGTGCTTTACCCAGCTCTGGAAGTCAGAGACCCAGCCTGGGAGGAACTTTCGCAGATGCCACCTCAGCATGGCCCTCCCACCGGCCAAGAGCGCCCGCGGGCGGGGACAGACTTAAAGGGACAGTATCCTGTTCGGCCTCCCTGCCTTTCATCCAAATTCGGTATTTTTCCGTAATGTATTTTTCACCCATGGACCCTGGGGCGCATCCAAGTACTTGGGCCGGGAGTCCTCCAGTGACCACGTAGCCGGATGCCGCAGGTGGAGGTGCAGCGAGGCACCGCGCGGGACCTAGGGGCCCCGGGTGAAGATCCCAGCTTGCAGCGCGAACTAGGGCGCCACTGACCCAGGTCCTGTCCACAGCCCGTAGGGCCCGTGCGGCCGAGCTGGGGGGAAGGGGTGCGGGGGAGGGGCCGGCTCGGTTGCCCACGTCACCAACCTGGCCAGGTCGCTCCCCTCCCCCACCGCGGCGGCCCGCCCGGTGAGCTAGTAGTCCAGGCTGCCCCGGCCCGCAAGCAGACCCGCGGCGCGTGGCGGACTTGGGAAAGTTTCTGCGCTCCAGTGCGGCCATGCGCAGAGTGACACGTAGCGGCCCCCGCCCGTCGCGGTAGCGGGAGACCAGGCGCCAGTGCGGCCGGGGAGCTGGAGAACCGACCCCGGCCGTGCCCAGCAGCGAGCCCCCCGCCGCCCCGCTCCTGGCACTCCCGCCCGCCAGCTCGCCCGATCCTCACTCGTGAGTGTGACCTCCCGAGAGTCTGTCCGTCTGTCGCTGCGCGGGAGAAGCCGGGACGCTCCGAGGCGCGGCGCCCGGGCCGCCGCTGCTATATAGGGCGGCGGCTCCAATCCCGCCGAGACACGTCAGACCGGCCGCCCGCCCCGCCCGCTGCAGGGTCCCCAGAGCGTCCGGGAGCCGACCAACTCCACAAGAGTTCTGCGGCCTGAGAGGGGGCGAGGAGTTGGGAACTTAGTTACCTACAGAGAGCAGGCAGGCCCCGAGATAAGGGTAGAGGAGTCGAGGCCACCAGCAACAGTGTCACCAAAAGAGAAAAGCTCCGAGGACCTCACACAGCAGACCGGCCGGGAAAACCATTTATTTTACCATCCCCAGAGCACTCCTTGGTGAAGCACATCTCCTTCACTAGAGGTTCTGTTCCTCCTCCCGCCTCTACTACAAACCCCTGCCGGCTTCATTCCTCAATGACCAACATAACAAACTCCAAAACTGTGAAGCCGTCTTCACCGTTTTATTCAGGGTCCTATCTGTACAGACCAGCCTGCAGTGTGTTCCTCCCTCACCCATACTGAGTTGGACAGTGCAGAACCTCTGCCTCAGAGTGCTTCCTTGGAAGCCAGTTAGTTCTGCCCTATTGTGTCTAGTGACAACTACTTGAAGAATTTGTAGACATATATCATTTTGAACCTCTCCTGAGGTGACATCAACACACTTCTGACCTACACAGAGCAGACAGGTCAGTGAGACCCATCAGTACAGGCCATGACCATGAGATGTTACCCAGAATGACTAAAGGCTAGCAACCAATCAACCGGTCCCCCCCCCCCCCCCCCCCCACACACACAAAGTTTCACTGCGTAGAACTAGAGGTTCTTTGGTCTCAGCTTCCCTCTCTGGTACTTGGATTACATACAGGCATGAGCCACCAGGTCTGGATAGTATGTGTCTCCCCAGGTGTGTTTTTAGTGTGCTATGTGGAAAGGGCAGAAGAGGCCTTCTGCAGTTTTTCAGTCTAAGGCTCACAAGGATTTGCAGCAGTGAACAAAATAAGCAGGCAGACTTGACACATACTTAAAAGGTAGCAGTACTGTGACGGGCATTACGAACAGCACAGCACAGCGGCTCCTGGCTTGAGGGACTGGGAAGAGCCGCTCTAATTGGACTGCAGACTAAGGGACAAGGAATATGATGAGTTCAGGCTGGGGACGAGGGCTGTTGAATACGAAAGGATATGCAAGCAGGGGTGTCAGAGTTCAGAAGCCGAGGAGCCGGCAATACATCTGGCGTGAACATCACAGCCCTTCATGACATAAATCACTGAAGGCAAAGGATGTGCACTGCTTGAAAGACCCAAGGGCATCTCCAAGCTGCCAGCAGTTACCGAGGGATACAGCTTCCTAAAACCTCTGTGGGCACCAACTTGTCTTCCCTTCTGTGTTACTACTGTGGTCTGCTGGGTGTCTTTCCCTGGAGATGAATCAACCATCAACTAGAACAAGTGTTTTGTTGTTGTTGTTCTTTTGTTAGTTGCTGAGGTCTCAGGGTTCTGGAGAGGGAGAGGAGGAGGAGGAGGAGGAGGAGGAGGAGGAGGAGGAGGAGGAGGAGGAGGAGGAGGAGGAGTAAGGACCCACAAGTCAGCACTTCGCTGTCAAGGGACGGACCTCCAGTGGAGCCAGGAAGTCAACACAAGTACAAGGAGACCTCAATGAGCTGGTTAAAAATGTGGCTAGCTGGGTGTGGTCATATCCTAGAATCCCAGTACTCAGGAGGCTGAGGCAGAGAGTAGTGGGAGTTTGAGGCAGTGAGCTAGAGTAAGATGATGTCTCAAAAATAAAACAAAGCATGAACTTAATGACATTATTACACCAAGGAAGGTGTGGTAACATTGGCTTGTAATCTTAGCACTTGAGAGAGAGAGAGAACCAGAGGATTAGAGTTCAAGACCAACCTGGTCTATCTATATGAGACTTTATGTCAAACAAAAAGATACAAAGTAAATGTTAAATGTGCAACAAAAAAAAAAACAAACAAACAAACAAAAAACATCCCAGATGCTCCTGGAGCGCTGAGAATTATGACTAGTTATCTTCAGTATACTGAAACATGGGGAGTGTGAACTCTAGCTGCCTCAAAAAGTGAACACTGGTCTGAGATACTTCGGTTTTCGTGCCTCAAGGAACATGAAATAAGCTTCCTGATTGATTGCTCAAGGTAAAATGCTAGAAGATAGACACACTCCAATTCGCCAAATCATGGTTCCCTAAAAGAGCTATACCCTAAACAAAAAGTGGATCTAAGGGGAAAAGTAGACCAGGAACATAGCAACAAGTAGATGCTTTCTGACTGGCTTGGGCTGGGAGATGAAAGCCTCTCTGGCCAGTGCACAGAGTGAGACTAGAACTCTCAATGGCTGGGTTTAAATCTCCATCACCCCTTCTGCCCAGGAACTCCTACCTCAAGCAAAAACAAAACAAAAACAGGAGGTAGGCATACTCAAGAAGGAATAAACTGCATAAAAGGATAAAAAAAAACCCCCATATTCACAGATCAACTACAGTATAGAAGTTAAAAGTCCAAAGAGTAAGATGCAGGGGAGTGGAAGAGATGGCTCAGCAGTTAAGAGCACTTGCTTTGCAATCATGAGGGCTGGAATTTGGATCCCAGTACCCATGTAACAAGCCTGGTATCCCCATAAACACCTATAAAACACATACACAACCCCTCCTTTAAAAAGGGGGGAAGCGGAGAGATAACTTATTGATTAAAAGTACTTACTGCTCTTGCAGAGGACCCCATTTTGATCCCTAGCACCAACATGTAAGCTCACAACTGTCTATAACTCCAGTTCTAGGGTATCTGGTGTTCTCTTCTGGTTTTCCTGCAGTACACAGGCAAACATGTAGGCAACACATGCATACACATATCCTGGCTTTGCTCCCTAATGCTATAAAAATTTGTGAAACTACAACTGAAAAAATTAAATGAAAAAAAATTAAACGATATGGGATTAGACACAAGATGATATAACTATTAAAAACATGAAGGTGGTGGCACACACCTTTAATCCCAGCACTCGGGAGGCAGAAGCAGGCGGATCTCTATGAGTTTGAGACCACCTTGGACTACAGAGTGAGTTCCAGGAAAGGCGCAAAGCTACACAGAAAAACCCTGTCTCAAAAACCCAAAAACCAAACCAAACCAAAACAAAAACCCAAAAACCAAAAAAATATGAATTAATAAAGACATCAACCACAAACATGACATTAAATAAAACAAACAGAATGAACAACAGAAGAGATAGCTAAGAATCACGGAGTGGAATCTCAGAGTTGGGGATGGTGCGCAGAGATAGATCACTTGGCTAACATGTGCAAGCTTCTAGGTTTGATTCCTAGCCCAGCAAACTAATCTAAACAACAAATCATGGAGCAGAGGATAAGACAGTCTAACATATTCTAAGAGGAGTCATAAAGCCCATGAATGGAGTTGTGTGAGAAGAATTCTGAGTGCTTGTGAGAAGGTCCAAGAAAACAAGTCTTGTGACCCTAGTTTTTTCAAAACACAAAATTGTTCTTGGAATGTGTTTTCGTGCTCCTCCCAGGTGTAGTGATTAGAAGTGAGTTTACTTCAGATTTCTCATTATTGCTTGCTGCTGTCATTCAATTAAATGCTTAAATTATCCTTTATATGCTTCTTGGAAAAACATGTTTCTGCCACGTGTTGCTTGTCCTTGTGATTGTACACTTACTCATGTGACTCTTCTTAACCCTCAGAGTATAAACGTCTGATGCTCTGAATAAAGTTGGCTATTGCAGGAGACTTTAGTTCACCTCATTTGTTGCCTGTGTTCTCCCAGGTCCCACTGCCTCGAGAGTGGTGACACTCCCCCACTTAAAAAATGTACAGAATAAGCTGGCCTACAGCAGACATGCAACACTTGTTACCGACAAGGGATAGACATGCTAGCAGTCTGATACTCATACTGAGACTGATCACCAGGTTAGGACAAAGAAATGTTTTCAGTGATCTTGACAGCTAAAAATTTGTAAATATATATGGGTCAGAGTATACTTTTATTAGTGTAAACCCCTATTATGACTACAGAGTGTGTTTCCAGGACAACCAGAGCTACATAGCAAAACCCTGTCTGGAAAACAAAACACAGCAAAAAAGCTTAACAAAAAAGCAGTATTTTAATAACAAATATATCAAAACTCACTTTTCTTTCACTGATGTTTATTACCATATAAACACACAATTCAGCAGCCTTAAATAAAACAGTACAAGTTCAAGCTGGAGAGATGGCTCAGGGGTTAAGAGCACTGGCTGTTCTTCCAGAGGACCTAGGTCCAATTCCCAGCAACCACATAGTGGCTCATGACCATCTATAATAGGATCTGATGCCCCCTTCTGGTGGGCAGGTATACATTCATAGCACTCATACATAAAATATAAATAAATAAAAAAAATTTTAAAAAATAGTACAGGTTCAGGAAGAGAAACAAATAGCTGTCTTTAGTTTCTTTCACATTGCCTTAAAAAACAAACAAACAAACAAACAAACAAACAAACAAACAAAAAACAGGGCGGTGGTGGAGCACGCCTTTCATCCCAGGACTGGGGAGGCAGAGCAGGCAGATCTCTGTGAGTTCAAGGCCAGCTGAAACTGTGTCTTGAAAAACCAAAACCAAACAAACAAAAAACAGTAAATGTTCAACATTTTTTCCTTAAAAAAAAAAAATACACTTATTTCTGAGGTATGTGGTAGGATGCAGGTGTGCTACAGACTGCACGGTGGTCAGAGGGCCACTTTTGGGAGTCAGTTCTTCCTTTCCCCCATATGGGTTCCAGAGATAGAGCTCAGACCATTAGAACTGAGCAAGGACCTTTACCCACACTCAGACATCTTGCTAGCCTTTTTTTTTTTTTTAAATAAAAAACAAATATGTCTGGTGGTAGTGGTGCGTGCCTTTCATTCCAGCATTCAGGAAGCAGAGACAGCCTGGTCTGCAGAGTGAGTTCGAGGAGAGCCTGGGTACACAGAGAAACCTTGTCTTAAAACAAAACATTTATTTTACTGAGGGTGTGTGGGGTGTGTATGTGCGTGCGTGTGTTATGCATATGCCAAATAACACATGTAGACGTCAGAGGACAACTTGAAGGATTTGGCTCTCACCTTATACCTTGTTGAGGCAGGGTCTTGTTTTGCAAAACTTGTTACCCACTCACTGAGGCATCTCACTCAGCCACAGTATCTTGTTTTTCCTCCCTAATTCTATCATTTCTCCTCAGGAAGTAACAGAAGGGTAACAATTTTTCCTTCAGTGACTGTTATTCTGGCTTATTTCTCGTAATGTGAAAATATGTATCTGTATTTTAGTTCAGCAAGTGATGAACTAAGTGGACACACTATATAAAGAACACCAAATGGGCTGCCATAATTCCTGAGTTTATGCAGGTATGACTCAGGTCACCTTGGCTAACTTTTACCTGTCACGTTTGGAGATTTGGGGGGTGGGTTTTGTCAGTTGTGGTGCCATCTAAAAGAACCTGGTGTAGAGCAGGTATCTTGCTAGCACTAAATGAGCACAATCCAATAAATGAATATACGTAGTGAAACTCAATTTGATAAATACTGAAATAATCAGCACATATGCATAAAGCTAATAAAATACATACATTTTTAAAATGCATTTAAAGTATATTTAAAAGAATGTATGTCAGGTGAATAAAACGTGGAATTCTTTTCTAAAGGGTAGACCAGATGTGAGATCCAAAACAAAGCAGTAAGTTAGTAGATTTCTACAGAAATGAAGCAGACTATTCTTCACAGCTAACAGACCAAACCTCCACCCCCGTGAAGTAAGATGATGTCAGGTCCTGCTAACAGTCTGCTTTCTGGTTGCCCTGAGTTATGGCTCCCACCAGGGATGTTGTAGTTTAGAGAGACTCCTCTGGGCTTACTCTCATACCTGGTTGTTAATGTAACCACTTGTAAAAATAGTACAAATAATGAAGCAAGAATGAATGTTTCTAAACATTAAGTTTACTATAATGAAATTCTTAGGCAAGGCAAATAGCTTTAAAAATTACGTCAATTAGAAAAAAACTATCTTTAAAATCTCAAAGAACACTATAATCTATTTGCTTTTAAGTTTCTGAAGTTTGGGATCTATTTAAAAAAAGAGAGACAGAAAATTCTAGAAGCTATGCATAAGTTTGATTTACCTAAGAAAGTAAGTGGAACCTAATCAGCAGACCTATTTCAAGTGAGAGGCCCAAGGTCTCAGGGCTCTACCCAGCACTCATTAAGTGGCAGACATCAGAGCCTTGACTACAGTCTAGTAAGGGGACTTCAATCTTACACCCAGTGCCACAGAACAGAAAAAGACAACTGGTTTTGTTTGTTTTTTTGAGGCAGCGTTTCTCTGTGTAGTTTTGGTGCCTCTCCTAGAACTCGCTCTGTAGACTAGGCTGGCCTCGAACTCAAAAGACTGGTTTGGAGAAGAAAACATGGTAGAACTGGCTACTGTGCCAACAAGTAAGTTCAATTCCCAACACCACAACAAACAAAACAAAACCCATATATAAACCTGTGGGTAACTGGGAAAACAATATAGAGCTTCTCTGAGAACCTGGAGAGCATCACAGGCTAAGTTCTGTCAAACTATAGCACCACACCCAGGAGTAACCTAGCAGGATACAGTTCACCTGTGCCACCCACACGTCACCCACTCCACAAAAACAAAAAAACAGGCCTTGAAAGTGAACATGCTTTCCTATATCTTCACCCATGAAGATCACTTGCCTTGCATGGCTCCATAGCACCCCCACTTCCCCTTCTTTATTTTTTCAAGACAGGGTCTAACTATGTAGCCCTGGCTGGCCTCAAACTCACAGAGATCTGCCTGCCCCTGCCTCCCCAGTGCTGGGATTAAAGGTGTGCTCCACCATGCCTGGGGAAGAGAGGCCTCACTCAGAGCAGTTCTGGCTCTACTACCTGGAGCTCACAGCAATCCAGCCTCAACAGCATGTAATATTTTGAGGAGGAGGACAAGACAGTTATAAAGGAGCACTTTCCTTCTCACTACTTTTAATTGTCTCACTATAAATCCCATTGGACAAGAAACAAAACACTTTGACAACTGACCAGGGGCAGCAACTTAAAACTTGAGGATTTTATTTGAATGGTTTTTAACTTTCTTCTTACAAAGTTCTACAAGCTAGATTAAGCTAAACTCATCTTTATAAAAAGCTTTGATACGGATACAAAGCTAGCTAAAGGAATGGATGAAAATACGTAAGAATTTGAAAGATAAGAGTGAGTATCTGTGGTTCAAGAACATTTCCAGCTACATAGGAAATTCTAGGCCAGCCTGGGATTTGTGAGATTGTCTCAAAAATAAAAAAAGGAAAAAAAATTGTAAGTTTAAGAGCAATTTTATCCAAATAGCAATGAACTCTCTACAAAAGAAACAAATACTAGAAAACTAAGTGGGTTCTCTACTTTTCCAAATAGAGTCAGCCCATGGCACCAGAGGGTGTCACATGTTTGGTGACACTGGACATTTCTCCCCCTTCACTTGGGCTTTTCCTCAATTGTCAAATGAGCTGGTGGGACTGCATCCTTTTTTCAGTACTATCTTTCTATGAGATCAACTCTTTTTGATTTAAAGACTTCCTGGAGCCAGGCAATGGTGATGCACACCTTTAATCCCAGCACTCGCGAGGCAGAGGTAGGAGGATCTCTGTGAGTTCAAGGCCAGCCTGGTCTACAAAGCGAGTTCCAGGACACAGGCAGGGCTGTTACACAGAGAAACCCTGCCTTGAAAAACAAACAAACAAACAAACAAACAAACAAACAAACAAACAAACAGGCTTCAGGGAAACATTTCCTGTCTGTGCAAAGAATTAATTCAACATAAACATTCATACACGTATCATGTCCATACAAGAGCAAAGTCATTTTCCTCTATCCTAAATGATTGATAGTCAAAACATCAATTTAGGATTAGGATGCCAGAATTGAAGAGAAAAACTGATTCACATCTGAGGAGCAAGAACTTGGATGTTTCATCTGTCAAGTGAGAATGCTATTTGCAAAAAACCAAAGTGTACTTTGTGTATGTGCAACATGCATGCAGGTTTGTGTACTCTTGGTATGAAGGGCAGAGGGCAACCTTTAGTTAGCTTAGCTGGCCAGTGAGCCTCAGGATCTCTGCCTGTTTCTGCCTTCCCAGTGCTCTGGGATTACAAGGGTGCAATACCGTGTTTGTTTTTTGGGGGAGGTAGAGGGTAGAGCAAGGGCTCACTTGTATTCCTGGCTGGCCTGGAACTCACTAACATCTGCCTGCCTCTGCTTCTTCTTTTTTTTTTTTTTTAAATTTATTTTTATTTTATGTGCATTGGTGTTTTGGCATGTGTGTCGGGTCCCCTGGAACTGGAGTTACACAGACAGTTATGAGCTGCCATGTGGGTGCTGAGACTTGAACCCAGGTCCTCCGGAAAAGCAGTCAATGCTCTTAACCATCTTAGTCATCTCTCTGGCCCCGGGCCTCTGCTTCTTGAGTGCTGTGATTAAATGCATGAGCTACCACGCCTGGCCAAGTCCAGTTTTTAATGTACGATCAAACTCAGATCCTCATGCTTGTGAGGCAAGTACTCTATCAACGGGGCCACCTCCTCAGTCCACAAACGATAATTTCTACTAGAAAACCAGAACCACACAGAGAGGGAAGGAAGGTAGAGACAATCCCGTGACTCCAAACCAGAGGGAGCCAAGCAGAATAGCAGACCAGCAACAAGGGCTGAGGAGAGTCCTCTACTGCAACTACAGGCAGGTCTCTGGGACCACGCAGGAAAGAGTGGCGGTGGCAACTTCAACATTTGATAAAGAGGCTGTCTAGACAGCAAGGGAATAAAGATGTACAAGGGCAAGAGCAGATAGTGACAAACAGCTTAGCAGTCGGGAAACAAACACAACCTCCAGAAGGAAGCGAGGGACTAACCCTGAGTCCACAAAGAAGCAGCACACAAGGTGGAAGGCTGTGGTACACAGCAGCATTTCCAAAACACATTCAAAGAAAAAGTGGTTTCTTGGCAGCTTCTGAATATACAATGTGTATCATAGCTTGGGACCCACAACAGTCCAGTCTCAAATGTAATGGTGCAGTTGAGACTACATCTTCCGCAAGAAAGCAAAACTGCAAAGGTCTATTATATCGTCTAATTATTATACATTTTCAAAACTAGAAGGCAAGCATGTAACATACCCAAGACCTTACAGTTCTATCTTTCCAGGCATGGGAAGGGAAGAGGGAACAAAGAACACCAGAAGTGGGTCAGGGACAGAAGCCAAGCCAAGAACATCTAAACACACCGATTCAAAACTTTTAGAACCATACAAATCAGAGAACTGTAAAATAAATTATACATAGTCCTCTGTTAAATTTACTACATTCTTATGTGTCTTGGTAATCAAGTTTACATCCCTAAGAATCAAAATTGTCAGAATAAGACATAACACTACAGTAAGAACCCTAGAAGTTATTATTTGAACTGGAAATATCTATGTCTTTTCATTTTGGCCTGGGGTACACTTCTGTGTTTGCTTGCATGGGAAACCACCTAGCGGCTTATAGCACCATTCCCACTGGACCAGGAGTCATTGCGAAATGGCTCTAGGCCTGAAACAGATTTAGATAATACTGGCCATCCTGCCATAGCAGAAAGCAAGGAGACATGGGATCTTGGAAACAGGTCAGCAAATAGAAAAGCTTTGCTTCAAAAGAGTGAGTGAGGACTTTGGATCCCTGGAACCCATGTAAAAGCCAGACAGTTGTGGCAGCCACCTGTAACCCCTGTACTGAGAAGGCAGAGATGGAATCTCTGAGGCAAGCAAGCCTCTAGGTTCAGTGAGAGACCTCACTAAAATTGGAAAGCAGTCAAGGATACATATAGGTATGTGGCGATATACTGGCTCCGGGTTTTTATTACAAGACCTTTTAAGAGTCGTGTTAAACAGGCATGCAAGCAAAACAATAAACAAGGTTGGAGAAATGGTTTAGCAGTTAGGAGCACTAGCTGCTCTTTTAGAGGGCCTGGGTTTGATTCCCAGCACCCGAATGCTGGCCTGCACCTATCTTTAATTTTAGTTCCAAGGAACCCAACACACTCTTCTGGCTTCTATAGGCACTGCATACACATGGTGTCTTTACATACATACAGGTAAAACACCTACACACAAAATTAAAAAAAAATATTTAGAAGTAGCAACAACAACCCCCAAACAAAACAAAAAAGGAAGCAGTTAAAGAACAAGGTATAGGGACGTCGACTTGGACAATACAAGTCTCATAAAATGGTTACAAGTGGACTGACATGCTACTATCTGCTTGTCAAAATTCTAGGTGAGAAGCTCCAAAAAACCCACATTTCACCTTTGCAAGTTGCTAGTTCCACTACGTTTCAATGCTGATACAGAAACCATCTATTTTCTTTACTGAAACCATATTTTAGGACAAGCAAAATTACATAGAAATCTCTATAAAAATTACAACTAATAGAGCCAGAGAGATAGTTCAGGAGATAAAGGTGCCTGCTGCCAAGGCTGAGGACCTGAGTTTGATTCCTGGGACTCACACGGTAGGAGGAGAGAACAGAATCCTGTGAGTTGTCCTCTGATCTCCACATGTGCATTATAGCACATGTATGTGTACACATGTATGTACACACACACACACACACACACACAGAAATATAAGGAAATAAACTGTGTAAATATATGTCACTGTGATTGGTTTAATTAAAAGCTAAATGGCCAATAGCTAGGCAGGATTTTCAGGGGCATAGAGAATGCTGGGAAGAAGAAAGGAGGAGACAACAGGAGTCAACAGCCGGATGTGGAAGGAGTCAGACACACAAAATGGGATATAGGTAAAAGCCACTTGGTAGAACTTAGATTAAAAGATATGGGTTAATTTAAATTATAAGAGCTAGTTAGAAACAAGCCTAAGCTATCAACTGGGCTTTCATAATTAGTAAGAAGTCTCCATGTAATTATCTAGGAGCTGGTTGGAGGGACAGAAAAATCCACCTACAAATGGTGCTCAACGTCCGGCCACATATATCCACATAAGACCTGAGAAAGCTTAAAAACAGGTTCCAAACACACAAAAATGGAGCTTCCCAGTCTTGTGTCTCTTATGCTGGCCGCAATACAGACACGTGTCTCAGCAGCTGCCTGCATGCTTGAGCCACCAGTGCTCCATGAACTAAGCCATGTGGAGGGTTTAAAGTTTTGCTCATGCAGACAGAAAAGGTTACAGATATGTAGTGCACAGGTTACAGCGTTTAACAATGTGCATAGGCTTAAGGGAAAAAAAATGGGTTTAGACAGAAAAAACTAGTTTAAAAATAATAAAGTAGAGTTTTTAAAGAGAGAGTAAAGTAACAACAACAACAACAAAGCCATAAAAGGATGGAAAATACACAGAGAGTCTGGATCCTATGTGGTGTCTTGTTAACTTTGAATTTTAAAAATGCTAATGTACAAAAAAACAATAGCTGATGAGAGACATTGGATTATGGAAACTGATAAGTTAAACTGACTTATATATTTTAAAAATGTCTTAACTTCAAAATGGAAGTTGGACAATGTATTGTGTTGGGGGAGAGGTTTTATTTGTTTCCACAGGAAATGAAAAGCTGTGAATTCCTTCCAGATCAATAGAGATCAGATTTGACCAGGAGAGACCTCCTGAGTATCTGAGACATGGGGAAGGAAGGAAGCCAAAAGACTACATAGGACAGGTGATACATAAGCTGATCCCTTACATGGGAACAGCTCTGAGATGAGATGAGATATGATAAATCTTGTTGGCTACAGAGTCCTCATGACTTATTACATGCCATCCTTTCATATGGCATGGATAAAGATTTACGTTACAGTTTGATTATACAGTTCAAACTGTATACAGGTGAATAGTCATATAACAAACTTATAGTCATATTAGGTATATTTTCAAGGTTATACAGAAGATAGATATATTTTAGACAGACAGGTGATCTTTGAACACTTCAAAGACCTATAGAATACGGCATTTAAAATATTATAATAACATAAGGCTTTTCACAACAATGAAACATATCTGCTCCCAGCAGCACCAATCTACTTCAGAGATGACGATGGACATCAAAGAACCTCCATATAGAGTTTGGTTTCAATGTGGCAAAAGTTAGTCACTGGACACAAAAGAAAGTACAAGGCAAGGCAGGACAATCCTTCAAAATTCCTGCTTCACAGAAACGTCTGTCAGATATATTAAGCCTATAAGATGAAGATGGATGCCCCAATGTTACAGAGGAACCTAGGGTAACTGTCTAGGCAGCCAGCTGTCTCTGTCATTTCAATAGTTTTAGAAGCTGTTCACTCTGCACTTCCTGTTTACTCAGGTAATATTATATCCTTCTGGGGTCTCTGATGGAGTTGAAGATGAGATAGTTAGAGTTGCAGTTTTCCTTAGTTATGATAGAAGGTAAATTAGGTACAGAGCTTTGGACTCATCAAGAGAATATAAATAATGGAGTACTTTCTACAAACATGCCAAATACAAATGAACTGGACATCGTAAATGTAATCCTTACTGGATAATTGTTCTTATTGTTTATAGCTGTATTATGTTAGAGTTAAAAGTTTCCTTATTTAGACAAAAAAAAAAAAAAAGGGAAATGTTGTGGAATATTCCTTACACTGTGTGAATATATGTCACTGTGATTAGTTTAATAAAAAGCTAAATGGCCAATATCTAGGCAGATTTTTCAGGGCAGAGAGAATGTGGGAATTTGAAGAAGAGTGGAAACATCAGGAGTCAGCAGCCAGACTCCAAAGGAGTCAGACACACAAAATGGGATAGAGCTAAAAGCCATGTGGTAGAACATAGATTAAAAGATATGGGTTAATTTATGGCAGGGTGGCAGATCTCTGTGAGCTCAAAGACAGCCTGGTCTACAGAGCTAGCTCCTGGACAGCTAGGGCTGTTACACAGAGAAACTCTGTCTCGAAAAACCAAAAAAAGATATGGGTTAATTTATGATAGTTATAAGAATTAGTTAGAAGTTATAAGAGCTAGTTAGAAACAAGCCTAAGCTATCGGCCAAGCTTTCATAATTAATAAGAAGTCTCTGTGTTGTTTCTTTGTGAGCAGGTGGCAAAAGAAGAAAAGTTCACATCCATGGAATTGTAAAAGATGAATTAAGCATACTGAGATGGGAAGAGTCTCTTAGTTCAAACATAGTAAGGTCCTATCTCAGGGCTGGATCAATGGTTCAGCAATAAAGAGTTCTTGTTTCTCTAGCAGAGGATTGAAGTTTGGTTCTTAGCACTTACATCTGGTGGCTCATAACCACCTGTAACTCCAGTTCCAGGAGACACAATGCCCTCCATTGGCACCTGCACTTCCATGCAATACTCCTCCCTATACACACACATTTAAATAATAAAAAAAGATAGCTCAAAAAAAAAAGTTGGTCTAGGTATAAGACATAACTCAGTTGGGAGGATGTTTGCCTATTAGGCACCAGGATTCTTTTCTTGTTGATATTTTTATTTTTTAGATTGTATTTATTTTATGTGTAGGAATATTATGCCTGCATGTACACATGTGCACCATGTGCATGCCTGGTGCTGAAGTAATAGTGTGTCAGATCCCCTGGAACTGGATGGTTGTGAGCCATCATATGAGTGCTGGGAATTGAACCAGCATCCCTTACAAGAGCAAGTGCTCTTAACTATCGAACATTCTCTCTAGCACAAGCTCAGGTTTAATGCCTAGCATCTGGTAAAACTAAGTGTGGTAGCAACTCCTGTAATCCCAACACTTGGACACAAAAGCAGAAAGATCAGAAATTTAAGTTCATCCTACATTCTGAAGGCCAGCCTAGGTGATATGAAACCCCATGTTTCAAAAACCAAATAAAAAACAAAAAGATCAAAGTGTTGGAGATATAGTTCAAGTGGTAGAGTGCTGGCGTAGCATGTATAAACCCCCGGGGGGCATTTTGTATCTATTTACCTATGCATTTAAAGGTATGCCTATAGGAGGAAGGGTCCACAAGCTAAATAATGACTTCTACCAAGGGAAAAGGCAAGGGAGCCCCAGGTGCTTCCAGAAGGAGCCACCCAGTGACACTCTGACTAGCTCAGCAAGACTCATTTCAAGCACAATCTGGTAATCTGAACAGCTGCAACAGGAAACCAATACTCCAGTGAAACAATGGACCCAAGCAACAAGCAAAATGACTGTTGAGCCTATTAGATAACTGGTTGACAAAGAACTTCATGACAAAGAACTTCACAAATGATCCCGATGTCACTGCACTGTATCCACTGACCTATCCTAAGTCAGGCATCACTCCTCCTGACCAATCACAACAATCATTCAGCGATGTCTATAAATATTTTTTTTAAATAAAAAAGCTTGATTCCATTTTTAATTGTGTGTACTTGTGTGTGTATGTGTATCTGTGTTTGTGTCTGTGTGTGTGCTTTCATAGAGGTCAAAGGCATCTGGTCCTCCTAGAGAAGGAATTAGAGGCAGTTGCGAGCCTCCTATGTGGGTGCAGGGAAATAAATTTGAGTCCTCTGGGATAGCAGTAACTGTTCTCAATGACTGAGTTACCTCCAGCCCCATGAAATATTCTTGATGACCTCCAAGGAGGGGAGGGGAATACCTGAAATCAAAATAATTGTTTAGACCTAGCTTCCAGCTTCCAATTTACAGGAAATGTAAGGATTGCAAAATCACATTGAAGAGCACCAAAATTCAGTAAACCAAATACAAAATGTTGGTACCCCACAGTGCAGATGCCCTATATGTTCATAAATGAACTGTATAAAGGAAAATTTTGTAAAAAGGAAATGTATTTTTCCAGATTTTCTAAGTGTTAGCTTAAGCCAAATAGGAGGAGAGAGAAGGCTTTTGGAGTTGTTTCATAAGCCAAGCATAAAAATGCTTTTTGTGATATCTGGTAAACTGAATATATGATACCATGATATTAATGAGCTGGTATGAGATGATACTAATAACTTTGACAATGGTAAGGCGGTTATGATTTAAGCCTCACATCTACTAAAGGTAATACACTAAAGTATTAAGAAATGATATGAAGTCTGAAATTGGACTGAAAACATTAAAAGCAGAAACTACTGCCCAGAGAGTGAAGAGGAGAAAGAAAACTGCAACCCGCTGACAACTGTTCAAAGGTGGGCGGCAGTATTCGAAAGACCTCTTTTTTGTGTATTTCAAGGTTTTCCTAAGAAAAGTATTTTTAAAGGAAAAGAAGCAACGAGCACTCTTTACCAAAGTCTTCAGGATGTGACTAAAACTGTACTCAATGGGTAAAACAAACCTGCATCATAAGAAAAATGAAAACAAACGAATTAAGTACTCAGGCAAGACAGAGAAAACCAATACAGTCAGAGGGATTAATAAACAAAAGAACTGGCCAAAGAGAAAATAAAAGCAACAACAAAACCCAGTTTATCCAAATCAGGCCAAGGTGGGGTCATATATGCCTAATAATTCTAGTAACTTCAGAGCCATAAGTTGTAGACCAGTCAGGAGTAAACAATGAGAACCCGTATCAAAAAGCCAAAACCAACAAACAAATCCTACCCCCAGCCACCCAAACCGAAGTGTCAGTTTCTCTTTTTTAGAGCACTAACTCTAGTTCAACAAAGTTGAGTGCGCGCGCGCGCGCACACACACACACACACACACACACACACACACACACACACACACACACTCACACTCACACGGGTGGAGGGGAGAATATGAGAATTACCTATGTCTGGTTCTGAACAAGAACAGCGTTACAAACAGCAGTAATTATATCATCTAGTATCTCCTAAGGAAATAAGAGCTTCCTTCCCTCATGGGGGCCTCACTAATTATTTTGGTATCTCACTGGCAGTAATTGGGTTCTGGGCCCATTAAGAGACCAATAACTATAGTGAAGGGCCACAGCAAACCAGCCAGCATCTATCTACACAGCTGAGCCATTCTATCCATAACACATGGTTTCTACCTGGTGGAAAGGACGGTTTCCCAGAGGAAAACAGGGCACACGTGATTCTGCCTCCCCCTATCCCCAAACAAGGAGAGGATGTTGCAAAGAGATTATCAATTCAAATCATATATAAACATATAAATTTTTAAGTACAACACTAGCCTAACAAGTCATAAAATTTAGAAAATAAAACATTATATCTCAGTAGATCTATTCTACAGATGCAGAAACGATTTAATTCAGTAACTCTGTATTTGTAGTTTAAAGGAGTGCAAACACACAGAGACTGGCAGAGGATCATTTAAAAAAAAATAGTAATAATAATAAAAAAATCCAGAGACTGAGGACATTTCACATTGATTCCTTGCTTCCTACAGTTTAATCTTAGGAAATGTCTACATGTACAATATTTCCCAAAAGTAACCTATTATATTTAGTGAAAAGTTACAACTATACTAGAATGAGCAACAAAATTATAAGATGTTATCATCAAAGACTGGCAAACATGAAATCTAAGGAGATACAACTAAGCAAGAAGACAAATCGCACTATTTGCGAATGACATGTCTAGAAAAGCCTCCTTGGTTGAATTGAAGTCCTAGTAGCACTGAAGGGCAGAGTTCAGAGTGCTGGCAAAACTGAAGTTTTATATATACTTCCTGAGTTTATGTCTATGCTGGCAGGAGAACCTGGATAAGGGAGGTGATGCTTGACATCTTGTCTTAGCCCAGGAGATTTTATCACAAAAGATGCTTGCTCTCTTCCTAGTTCATTATATGTGTCTTTGTAAGAGAGAGGCAGAACAGTAAGAGAAAGGAGCAAGCTGAACAGAAAGAGGTGGAAATGGGGTGACCTGGTACCCACTAAGAAGCTGGAAGAAGTAAAGTACAGACTTTTCTCTAAAACCCAGAGAGGGAGTGTAGTCCTACTAGATTTTATAACAGTCACACACACACTCACACACAACACTGAAGTCTTTAAAAACAAAAAAGATGTAATGATATTTAAGCCTATTACTCATTTTGTGAAAGTTCCTGAAAGCAGAGCAGTTTAAAAAAATTATTAGAAAGCATTAAGGAAGCTATTGAGCTCAGCCAGGTATGTACAAAGACACAACCAGAAAACCTCAAGGTCCATGTGGCAACCCACGCCACCCAGGAGGAGAGGAATCAGTGCTCCAGAAGCTTACCACTAGTGTTATATGGACCCAAATGCAGACTGTTCTGAGGGACAGCAAGATGAAAAACTAAAACAAAACAAAACAGAACAAAAACCCTGCTTATAGACTGGTCAGTACATGACATAAACAAGGGCCAAGGACTAAGTGAGGAGGCAACCGGCAATCAGCAATGGCTAAAAGAGAAAGATGCAGACACATGCTCCCTTGTACACACATCCCTACCAAATCAGGACGTGGGACCTAGTGAAGGAGGCCAGCACTGGACCGAAAACATTTCACAGATTTGTACACGAATGCCAAGTTAATTCTCAATATGCTAAAACAACCTTCAACAGAGTCCAGTTCAACAGCAAAATTTATGATAGTAGCTAATTAGTGAGATTTGATGGAGAAAAAAACCTATGATCACATCAGTGCTTTACAGCCATGATCTACATGAAGATCTTACTGTAAAATTAACCTCAGAGCCTGAAAAGGTCTTCAGTTGGAAGAAAACATTCTCTTCCTCCTTAATTAAGCAGATCCCAATCAGAGCTGGCCAAAGACAAGGTGAGGACAGCCACAGCAGCATCGGCACACTGAAAAACACGGCTCCAAAACACAGCATCTTGTCCCACAGGCTCAAAGGAGACTATACCAGGCTTTTGTTGATTTTCTTCAGTAACATCTTTTTTTCTCCTTGCACTTACCAATCTCAAAGGGATATGATGACAACCATTTCTGGAATCTGTGTAAATTAAGTAGGTTCTTGTCTGAGTACTCTAGCTCTTTCGACTATGTCCCCCAAACTGCCAGAGTAAGAAAGCTAAGAGTTCTGTGTGAGGCCACCCTACAATCCCACAGGGTTCACCGTGCAGGCAACAGAGGTAATAGGGAACTTTAGTCCTCTGGGGTTGGCATGTCAGCTCCCAGTAGAAGCAAATGTATCAAAATAGAAGTCTTGTTAGAGAAGAGAAGAGAAAAGAGAAGAGAGAAGTGTTCTTCAAATTGATGTCTCACATAAGATTTAAGTAAATTACATTTAATTTTTAAAAACTGAAAAGCAAACACAATCAATTCCATTTGAAATATATTTTATGTGTGTAGGTGTTTGCAAATATGTATGTGCACCACGTGCATGCTCAATGTCTACAAAGTCCAGAAAAGGGTGTTATATGCCCAAAATGGTAGTGACTTGCCATGTAGATGCTAAGAATTAAATCCAGGTCCTCTGGAAGAACAGACAGTGCTCTTAATCACTGAGCCATCTCTCCAGCCCTGAAATACTTATAAAGAGTAAAATTAACAGCTAAACATGCATTTATATAAAACAGAATACACAGGCACAATGCAGCACAATTTGACTTCATTCATAGGAGCCAGAAGAGTCCCCAAGAAACACTCAGACTTCAGTGCAAAATCTAGCAATAAGGGCACAACACAGCCAGATCTGATAAAGTACACCTGTAATCTCAGCTACTCTGGAGGCTAAGGCAAGAGGATCCTGCCTGGGCAGATGAGACCCTGTCTTTTTGAGGGTAGAGTCGGGTGTGTGCAGTTTGAGAATGGGTCTCACTATGGACCTCTGGCTCTTTCTAGACCAGACTGGCCTCAGTCTTACAGATATCAGGAGCCCTGCTTCCGTCTCAAAGAAGAATTTGGCTGAATTATGTGCACACACATAAAGACACACCAATAAAAATAAATCAAAGAAAGAAAAGTGAAAAAAGTTGATGTGATGGCTATTCTTGGTTGTCATCTTGACTACATCTGGAATTAACAAAAACCCCAAAATAGAGGGCACATCTGTGAGGGATAGTTGCTTCATTTGAAATGGGAAGATCCACTTCTAATCTGGATCTTTGAGGTAAGAAGACACACTGCTAATCCAGATCATTTGAGCTGGAAAAACCCACCTCTAATCTGGACCACACCTTCTGCTGGAAGCCTGTGTAAAGACAAGGAATAAGGAAGCTTTTCTTCTTTGCCTGCTGCTCTTGTCTCACTAGCAATTCCATTCTCTCACTGACATTAATTAGAGCCTACTTCTTCTTTGGGATTTCAGCACATACTGAAGTCCAGTTGAGATATCCAGCCTTGTGGACTGGACAACTCTAGATTCCTAGACTTTCCATATACAGTCCACTATTGTTGTATTAGCTGAACCACGGCCTTTAAGTCATTCTAATAAATCAAACACACACACACACACACACACACACACACACACACACACACACACACACACACAGAGAGAGAGAGAGAGAGAGAGAGAGAGAGAGAGAGAGAGAGAGAGAGAGAGAGAGATTCACTCTCTGAGTTCTGTTACTCTAGAGAACCCTGACTAATACAGTTGAGGATATAGTTAAAGTGCCTTGCATGTTTCAAACCTCAGGTTCAATTCCCAGTATCACAAAACAAACGAGAAAAATGATTCTAAGTTTCTACTCATACACAGTCTATCAAGTCTGAAACCTTATCAAGGAAGGCAGGGATTTAGAATCACACAGTTTATACAAGAAAGGGATCCCTGAGAGAAAACATCTGTAAGCCAGAATTTCAAAAACAGCCAAAACAACTAAACCTGTTTAAAAATCTTTCTACTAGGTCTCCACTTGTATGATTGTTTCTCTTTCTTCTACTTGTTGGTGGGTCAGAGCCCTTTCTCCAGCTACCACTTCCCCAAGGCCTTTGCATGGCAACCACTGTAGTAGCTGCCTCCCTCCAGGCTTCAAACCTCCACTGGCTGAGCTGCTCTGTAGGTGGTGATGCCAAGGAACCCACAAAGGGCCACTTTCCCTCCCCCAGGGGCCCACACATGTGTCCTTATCTGCTTGACTCCAGGTAAGAGGATCTTTGCTTACAGAACACTCCCAATCTCAACTAATTCAATCCCAGTGTGGGGATCAAGTACTGGGAAGGCTTGACACACAAGTGTTAGTGCACCCTAAAGAGTGTCCCTTTAAGGTACAGAGAGCAGCATCTGTAGTAAAGATGACAACACAAATGGATTGTACTTGGTTTAAGTTACTCTCCTCTCTCCAGAAAGAAACCAGAATTAGCGGTGGGCTGGTGGCGAATGCCTTTAATCCCAGCATTTGGGGGGCACAGGCAGGAAGATCTCTGTGAGTTTGAGGCCAGCCTGGTCTACAGAGTGAGTTCCAGGACAGCCAGGGCTGTTACACAGAGAAACTCTATCTCGAAAAACAAAAACGAAACAAAACAAACAAAAAAGCAGATTTAGCTCTGGGTCTAGTCAGTCCAATTAGCTGTGAAAAAAAAGTCTGTCTGTTCTCTCCAGGACAACTTCACAAGGTCAGGGACTCCTCCAGAAGCCCAGTACTATGTATGTCCTTTTTTATCTGGCAGATGTTGTGGGATATTTGTACACTGTGTGAAGATATATAATCCTGTGATTTGTTTAATAAAGAGCTGAATGGCCAATAACTAGGCAGGAAGGTTAGGTGGGATTTCTGGGGACAGAGAGGACTCTGGGAAGAAGAGAGGCAGAGAGACACCAGTGAGACTCTAAAGAAGTTGGACATACGGTATAGAGGTAACCAAACCACAAGGCAAAGCATAGATTAAAAAATATGGGTTAATTAAATTATAATAACTAGTTGAGACAAGCCTAAGCTAAAGGCCAAGCTTTCATAATTAATAATACGTCTCTGGGTCATTATTTGCGGGCTGGTGGTCCAAAGATAGTCTGACAAGAAAGCTTGTTATAGGCAGACCCACAAACCACTGTTCCCTGGCCCCAGACAACCCAAGCGACCCTGCCTCCTCACCCCTGCAAAAGGGTGCTAGAAGGGCAAAGAAATTAGTGCCAATACAGGTGGCTAGTACAGAAAGTAAGAAGCAAGACAAGAGGCAGCACTTGTCTTGCTGCAGAATAGAGCATCACATGCCATCAAGTAATACAGCTCCTAACAACCCAAGGTAGTGTCAAAAGGATTGCAGGCCCTCAACACTTGGGCTCAGACACAGAACACATTGACTCAAGTAAACCTGGACCTCAAGACTCTATTAATCCCAGCACATGTAAACCTCCAGAGAAAGAAAGCTGGGCACTGACATCACTTGATAGCTTTTGGACTAGATTTCTACATATAGCAAGCATTTTCTCAGAGCTTGAAACTGAGGATCTAGATCCAGGAAACCCATTATAATTCATCAAAATGTCAGTTAAAAGACAAGTGTGCCAAATACCAACCAACAATATCCTGTTCATTCCCTTAAGCATGTGCTGGCACCCTTGATAATTCCACTACCCAGCTAAGACATGGGGATCCCAAATAAGAAAATGCTCATTGATGGCTTGCCCTTAATCTAGAGTGGGGGTAGAGGCCTTCATTAGATGGCAGGATGTTGCTGGAATCACTGGAGCTAGATCACTAACCAACAGAATGACAGAAACACTGATATGGCAGGTAGTCTAGACTCTTGAAGGCAGCCACAAGTGGTCTTTGTTCTAGTGTTAATCAGCAGCAGGTTACTGTAAAGATGTGCTGAGTACATGGATGGCTTTAGGGCTGAGACTCGATTTGTTCATTCCCTACCAGAAACCTATTGAGGGAATATGCATTTGGTGAAAAATAAATTTTGCTGATTGAGGGACATAGGACAATTTCACAGTGGGTATTTTTGGATTAAAAATCTGTCTTTATGCAAAGACCTGACTGTCCTTACTCCTGGACTAGAAAGAATGGTGTGGGCCGGGCGGTGGTGGCGCACGCCTTTAATCCCAGCACTTGGGAGGCAGAGCCAGGTCGGATCTCTGTGAGTTTGAGGCCAGCCTGGTCTACAGAGAGAGATCTAGGACAGGCACCAAAACAACACAGAGAAACCCTGTCTCAGAAAAAAAAGAAAGGAAGGAAGGAAGGAAGGAAGGAAGGTAGGTGAGTATATTACCTTTGTAGCCTTGAACTTTAGAGAGGCCCTACAGACACTTACTATGTAACTGTGACTGAATATTTAAATTTGTTAACCTCTAAAATTGAGGATAAGCCAGGTGGTGGCGGTGCACACCTTTGGCCCCAGCATTCAGGAGGCAGAGGCAGGTGGATCTCTGAGTTGGACAACAGCCTGTTCTACAGATCAAGTTCCAGGACAGCCAGGGCTACGCAGAGAAACCTTGCCTCGAGGACTCCCCCCAACCCCCCACAAAGGAGGATGAAAACAAGACAAAGAAAAAAGTAATTACAAATCTTGACTCTGCAGACCTGTCTCCTCTCCTGTACCATTTGGTGTCACTGTGAGGATTAAGTGAGCTCACACATGATGCTTAACCCACACCCGACACAGGTAAGAAGTGCAGATTTTCTATTACCAATATTATCCCTGAGAACACTTATACTGCAGGCAACACAGCACTAAAATCCTATCTGCATCAGCTTTACTCCACCAGCCTCTACTCCCTGAAGCTGGAAAAGAGGGGCGGTGACTAACTGACCCTTCAAGACAGTACTTCATCACCATAGCACTACTGGTATTTGGGTCAGACAACCTTTGTGTGGCTGTCCTGTGCAGTGCAGGACAGTCTTAACCACTAGATTTGAGAAGTACCCCTAAGATGGCCACTGCAGACCACCTGTCCCAGCTGAGAACTATTACTGGGGGTAAAGAAAGTAAAGAATACAAGTCTTAGCAGGTAAGGTGTTTTTTCCTTGTCCTGTTTTTTTCTGAGACAAGATTTTGCTTTGTGGCTTAGGCTGAGTACAAACTCACAATCCTCCTGCCTCAGCCTCCCAAGTATAGGGATTACAGGTGTTCATCATTATGTCTAGCAAATGAAGCATTTTGTATCACTGATGCATTCTTTTTCTTTTTCTTTTCTTTTTTTTTTTTTTGAGACAGGGTCTCACTATGTAATCCTGGCTATCCTAGAACTTGTTATGTAGACCAAGCTGGCCTCTGCCTCACAGAGATCCTCCTGCCTCTGCCTTACAGGTGCTGGGACTAAAGGCATGTGCTGACATGCCAGGCTTCACTCTTGAAATGAACCACAATGCTGTTCAGTAACAGTTCAATGTACCACTCTTAAAATGATAAATTAAATCTTAAAAACTAAATTTCTAATGAACTGAGTCAAATGTTATGAGATTCCTGAGCTATAAAAATAAACCCTCTCAGAGACTTATTTCTCCACCTTTAAACTAGAAAGGCAAAGTCTGGGGACATAAGCCTGAGAACCTCTGTGTAGATCTCCAATACTCACATAAAAGACACAACACCCACACATACCGCACTTGGGTTTGGAATGGGCAGACAGGCAGATCCCAGGAGCTCCATGGCTAGCCAGTTTAGCAAATCTATGAGATGCAGGTAGAGAGAGAGAGAGCCTGTCTCAAAAAAAAAAAAAAAGCTGGAGGTTCTGAGTTCTTATATGAGTCTTAAAAACAAAAACAACCCCCCCCCCCCACAAACCCCAAAACCAAAACCCCACACCAAATCCAAAGGCTGAGCATTGTGGCCCTCACTTGTAATCTCAGCACTCAACAGTGTTTTGCTGAGTCAGGAGGGAATCACTGAGAGCTCAAGGCCAGTATGAGCTACATAGTGAGTTCAAGGCCAGCATGGTATATACAGTGAAACCCTTTCTCAAAACTAACAAAAAACAGGTCCAAGGCTAAAAAAGTAGGTCTCCCAGGGAAAGCACCTCACACTTCCATCCCAGTCAGGGCTAAAGAAGTAAGGCCTAGCCATCTGAACCTAAGACATCGAATACTGCAGCATGCTCTCAGTGTCCACCTTTAGGAACTCCTGAGAACACCACATGGGAAGAAAGGGCAAACCTGAGAGTATTTTCAGAAACTTACTTCCTAACGATTGTTCACAGCCACTTCTAAACATTTGGTTTCTGCCTTAGCAACTTCCTACCTTTGGCCACTCCAGGTGCAGCCTGCTGTCACAGCCAAGTCTCTCTCTGTCCTGAGTCTTCTACCCACAGCAGGGCCTCGGATGGGACAGGAGGGGCCACATTAATACTGGTTTGGTTAATATGGGTAGAATTAATTCATTGGTATTAACGTGTATCTGCTATTAGGAATAATTTAGCAAGGAAGACAATTTTATCACTAACCCAATACAATTCAACAGAACTATGTTTTTTTGTTTTGGTTTGGTTTTTGTTTTCTGAGGCAGGGTCTCACAATGAAGCTCTGGCTGTCCTAAACTAAGTATGTAGACCAGGCTGGCCTCAAACTCACAGAGATCTGTCTCTGCCTCCCTGGTTTATTCTTTAAGAAACGTCTTCAAATTCACTGTTCAGTCTTTAACAGATTTCTGTACATACATTGATACACTGCTTAAATAAAAACAAGATCTCATATAAACTTACCACTTGCCACACCTATTTCTGTATATAAATAGGTCATGGTCATCTTTCTAAGATTTATGTACAACTCTCATTTCTTAGCAACTGCATGTTAAATGGAGTAGACCTAACAATAAATCCCCCACTGATGGAATGCCTGAGTAGCTTGTAACTTTTTTTTCTGGAGACAGAGTCTCACTATGTAGCCCTGGTTGGTCTCAGAGATCCACCTGCCCCTGCCTCCCAAGTGCTAGGATTGAAGGTGTGCAACACCACACCTAGCTATCTTGTATTTTGTTTTGTTTGTTCATCTTGCTAATACCTACCAAAAAATGCTAAAAAGAAAATTCTTTGGCTGGCGGTGGTGGCTCCTATCTTTAATTTCAGCATTTGGGAGATGGAGACAGGAGGATTAAGAACTTGAGGCTGGCCTAGGCTACTCTGTGAGTTTATTCCAAGGGGAAGGAATAAAAAGGAGGAAGAGGGGAAGGAAGGTCTCTGTTCAGTTGGGCCAGAAGCTCTTTAGGTCAAATTCCTGAAAAATACATTTTTTCCCCCCCAGGCAATGCATCAATCTGTACTGCCAGAATAAAACTGCCCTTCTAGTGAGCTCAATTGTCCAGTTACAATCTGTGAACTATCCTTGTCACCCTTGATAACAACTAAGATGGTCAGGTCTTATTTTTTCCAGTCTGATGTGGGGAAAATACAATTTTAAGGCAAATCTTTTGCTGTTAGGTCGAAATCTCACTTAGCTTATCTGCCAAATGAATTTTCATTTTCATAAAAGAATTATTTTTAATTATGGGTATGTATCTGTGTAGGTATGTGCACATGAATGCAGGTGTCCATAGAGGCCAAAGGAGTTGGATCCCAGGCTGGTGGGAAAACTATCGCCACCATCAGTGGTTACTCTGCTGCAGTTACTTACTACCAAGGGCCTCCAAGTCTGCTTTCCTCTTTCCTTGATCTCCAGCCACACACCAAACAGCCTCACTCCATGCTTTTGTACTTCCTATTCATTATACTTAGAATCTTCCCAGGTGGCTATTCATAGCTTATCCACTCACTTCAGGCTTGAAAGTAACAGGTGTCGCTCCATCAGCAATGCTTCTCCAAGTAGTTTATGTTCAGTGGCCACTGTCTCCTGCTGTCTAGCCCGATGATACTATTATTTCTTCCTCTTTCTTAGCTGTAACTGATGTGCCTGTCTCCCCCACTAAGATGTGATCTCCCATGTTTTTATTCCTTATGGCACGTGGCAGGAGTACATTTTCTTGCACTCCTTTCTGAAGTACTAACTAAAATGATAAATAAGGATGTTTTTTTTAAGATGTAAAACAGAAAGCCTGAGTAGAAACAAGAACCTTAAAATACAAGGGACTAGAAATGGAAACTTGATCAGAAAGAGCTGAATCTTTCACCAGCAATGCAGAAGACAACACACCTGACTGGAAGTAGCAGAAACTTGGGTTGGAAACAGAATTAAGAACTTGAGCAGGACCTCTTGAGTCACATGGAACTTCGTAGAGCTAGACAGCTGTCTAGCTGTCTCCGCTCCCCCCCCCCCCCCCCCCAGGCTGTCACTGTTTTCTCTAGTAAGGAAGTACACTCTTTGCACTAGGGTCACCAGCTGTTAGGAGGCTCTAAGGAGACAAGCCTGACAAATGCCTCTACAATGAATGTTGCCCTAGACAAGGCAGGACCACAGGCTCAGAGGCGCCCTGACACCAATGGGCACCAAAGCAAGACTGGAAAAGGGGGAAATAAAACAACACACCCCAAAGAAACACAAAGCAGCCTGAAGCAACAGTGACTTTGGGGTAAAAAAAACCCTATATGATAGCTATACATAAAGCACCCAGGAAACATAAATAGGAAGTTCTAAAATGAAAATACAAAGAATAAAGGCTCAGCAAAAGGGCTAGGAGATAAATTTGAGAACATCTTCCAGAAAGAACATGAAGCTGAAGGTACAAAGTGTAAATAAGGATTGTATGGTGTTGGAAACTCTGTAAGTAATATATCATATATTCCAAAATTCTTGAGAGTAAATTTCAAAGACTTTTATTACAAAACAATTACTCAATGTGTAGAATGCTAATTTTTCATTACTGCACATTGTATTGGTCAACCATAACATCACTTTGTACCCCCATACATAGAATTCTGATCTGTCAATTTATAACTTTAATTAGAAGTAGTAGAAAATCTAGGGAAGTTACAACAGTAATTGGGAAGTACCAAGAGAACTCCTCAAAGAACAAGAAAGTATATGGGAAGAACTCAAAATGATAAACCAAGAAAAATGCCCAGTTGAGAAGAGCATGAATTTCAGAGTGAAGAGGCCCAATGTGCAGGCAAGACATGGGATGAAAACAGCCCCTAAAGGAGTTCTGTTCTGAATCCCAGAGGAAATTTTTTGTTTCATTTCATCAAGGAAAACATCTGAGGATGGTCCCAGACTTCGGCTGGAAATTGGAAGAAAAAGAGCTAAATGATGCCCCAAACCTCACGCAGGAAATAGGGCAGAAAAAGGACTTTCAGACGCACAAGCTCTCACAACTATTGTATGACAACTACCGGAAGATGTGCCTCACCAAATGTAAGTAAAACACAGAAGTGGACATGGGTTCCTGAAAACCAAGGTGCCATCACAGAGCTATAGGAAGATCCCAGGAACAGGTAAAGTCTCAGGCACTAGAAGAGAATGATTGAAAATGAAACAGGGTAGGGTGGGCTGAAGAGATGGCTCAGAGGTTAAGAGCACTTGATGTTCTTGCAAAGAATGTGGGTTTGGTTCCTACCATGCATCCATATGGCCACTCACAATCAACTCACAACTCAGTTTCAAGGACTCTGATGTTCTCTTCTGGTTTCCAAAGGTACCACACACACATGTGGTATACATACATACAAGCAGGCACACACTTATACACATACAGTAAACCTTAATGAAATGGGCAGAATACTGTATTTCATCAGATAACAAGGATTACATTTATTAAAATATTTCAACAATATGGGCAGAAGAAAACTAAAATATATAAAAATATAAAGAAAACTAAAATAGTTCAACAAAACAAGATATATGATAACCTCATTTTACACCATTTGGCCTAGTTGTGAATTGTACTGAGCAGTAAAATAGAAACATTACATACTGAACTAATCAAATTATGGACAGACCAGTACTCTAAGCAGCTACCAATCTGTCTACATAAAAATGATAGAATAGGCTGGGCGGTGGTGGCGCACGCCTTTAATCCCAGCACTCGGGAGGCAGAGGCAGGCGGATCTCTGTGAGTTCGAGGCCAGCCTGGACTACAGAGTGAGTTCCAGGACAGGAACCAAAACTACACAGAGAATCCCTGTCTGGGGGGGGGGGGGGGGGGAGAGATAGAATAGAGGAGGGAAAAACTAGAAACTTCTCATCTACTCTCAGTTAAGTGAAGAGACAATATATGAAACATGGGTGGAAAATAATGTCAGACAGTTCTTCCAAACTGGAAAATGAAGAAAATCTACTGAATGGGTTCTCTACAGTGGTTAGAACTGTAAATGCGGAAGAATATTGATATGTTTGGCTTTTCTAGGATTTGACTTTTAAACCATAATAAGATATAAACTTGATTTTAAATGAAATTTTAATTTTTAAACAACTTACCAGTAACCAAGGAAAAGTAATAAGGGCAACTGGGAATGGCTGTATACATCTGGAATCCCAACATCAACAGTATCACTGCACCCAACCCTGCATGCCACAGTATCAACCGCCAGGGAAGATGCACGCACTAGTGTAACAGAGGCACAAAGGTCATGGAAGCCGGGCGGCAGTTGCGCACACCTTTAATCCCAGCACTCAGGAGGCAGAGCCAGGCGGATGTCCGTGAGTTCGAAGTCAGGCTGGTCTACAGAGCGAGATCCAGGACAGGCACTAAAACTATACAGAGAAACCCTGTCTCGAAAAACCAAAACCAAAACCAAACAAAACAAAAAAACAAACAAAAAAAGGTTATGGAAGTAATCAACTGGTTTTGGATTCAATTGAGGTCTGTTCCAAAGGGGGGGAGGGGGAATCAGGCCTGATATAGTAAACCTGGTCAAAAGCTGGTAGTCACAGGCCCTAGGGAGGAACCTACTATTATTGCTTTGCTAAACCAACTACTAATCCCAGAATTTGGGAGGCAGAAGCGAGCCTGGACTATAGAATGAGTTCCAGGACAGCCAGGGCTACACATAGAAACACTGTCTCAAAAAGCCAAACAAAAACAATGTGTGGTTAAACTGTCTTTTAAATATTTATGTTTATACTCAGATTAGTGCTGCCCTCAACCTTGGCCAGAGAACCTTTCCTAGGCAGAAGTCAGCAGTTAACAAAAGGCTCATACTAGTCAAAGTTCAGAGATGAAGTATCTATTGAATGCTCAGCCCTAACCGGGACATCTACATCAGCCTTACCCCACCCACAACTGCTCACAAAAAGGGGCAGAAAGATATAAGAGCTGGAGGATGGGGAGGAGTATATGTGAATTCTGTCTTCAGGGCATGACATGGCCAATACACCCATAAACTTGCTGCAGCTACGATTACCTGCACAAGATAACTGAACATTCTAACAGGCCACACTAATTGGGCTCTGTGTGTTCTTTTTTTTTTTTTTTTTTTTTTTTGGTTTTTTGAGACAGGGTTTCTCTGTGTAGCTTTGCGCCTTTTCCTGGAACTCACTTGGTAGCCCAGGCTGGCCTTGAACTCACAGAGATCCGTGCTGGGATTAAAGGCGTGCGCCACCACCGCCCGGCGGCTCTGTGTGTTCTTAACAAACAAAACAACAAAAGGAAAGGATACAAAGTAGGGATCTGGAAAGTGTTAAGAGGGCCTGTACGGAGTAGAAGGGTGGAGATGGGTATGCATATGATCAAGATGCACTGTTTACATGAATGAAATTGTAAAAGAATAAATAAAAGGTATTTTACTTAAAACTATCAAGGGGGAGCTAGATGGCTCAGTTGTTAAGAGTGCTGACTGTTCCTGCAGAGAACCCAGGTTCTGTTCCCAGCACAAACATGCTGGCTCACAATTGTGTAAGTTCAGCAATAGGGGATCTAATGCCTTCTTCTGGCTTCTGTGGCACTGCATATGCGTGCACAGATATACATGCAGGCAAACTACCCATACATATAAACTAAAACACACACACACACACACACACACCCCAAAACAACAAGGGGCAAGAAAGATGGCTCAGCAGCTAAAAGTACATGCTGCTTTTGTACCCATATTGATTGGGTGGCTCACAACTGCCTATACAATTGGAGTTTCAGGGGAATCCAATGCTGATGGGTCATTCCACAGACACCTGCACTCACGAACACACACTCGTCTCCCCTCATAAACGTAACTAAAAATAATAACATCATGCCAGGCAGTGGTGACATAGGCCTTTAATTCCAGCACTCGGAAAGCAGACGCAGGCAAATCTCTGAGTTGGAGGCTAGCCAGGGCTATACAGAAAAATCCTGTCTCGAAAAACCAAAACCACATAACAACAACATCTTAAAAAAAAAAAAAAAAGTTACCACCTATGAAGGAATTACTATACAATCGTCTAATAAAAGCTTTTAAATAAATTTTTAGGTTTTTCATAGGTGCTATAGATTTATCATATGCCTGTACACACACACACACACACACACACACACTCACTTAACAATCCACATGCATGTAAACATATGTATTTGTGCATATGTATATATTCATACATATTTGTGGTAGGTCTAATCAGATCAGTTTTCTTGTTGGGTGTGTGTGTGTGTGTGTGTGTGTGTGTGTGTGTGTGTGTGTGTGTGTTCAAGACAGAGCCTCGAGTACTGACATTACAGGGGTGTGCCACCATGTCTTATTTCTGTTATTCTGTGCCTGATTACTTCTACATATAAGAAATCTAAAGCCTGTGTAGTGGCGTATGCCTTTAGTCCCAGAACTCAGGTGGCAGAGGCAGGCCAGCCTGATCTACATAGAGTTCCAGAACAGCCAGAGCATAGATACTGTCTCAAAAAAAAAAAAGGAAAAAAATAAATCTAGATGGATGGTGGTGGAACATGCCTTTAATCCCAACACTCAGGAGGCTGAGGCAGGTTGATCTCTGTGAGTTCAAGGTCATCTGGTCTACAAAACAGCACCGTTACACAGAGAAACCCTACCTATAAATAAATAAGTAAAACTAGATTTGCAGATATTTAGTGCCTGGTCAACCACCTTACTTAAAATATTGTTACCAATAGCTTTGACAGTTTTCCAATTAATACATAACATGTAAAGAATAACCATTTTGCCTTTTTCTATCTTGGATTAAATGAGAGATTGTTATGTTTATTGAAGCACTGTTTATAACATTTTCTGAGATTGTCTCATGTTGTCCAGGCTTCCTCAAACTCAACATGTAGCTGAGAATAACAAAGCTTGAACTCTTGATCTTCCTGCCTTTACTGCCCAAGTGCTGGGATTACAGCTTTTTATCCTGTGCTTAGACACACACGTATACAAATGCATCCTAGGTGGACTGAGTATGTGGAGATGGCCTATGTCAGCAAAAGCAGCCATGGACCAGTGATACCAAAAGACAGAAAGAACTTTGGAAGGGCAAAAATCAGTTTGCTATCCCATTTTGGATACAGAGGAGCCTCACAATCCAGCAGAAATGAATCAAAAACATTAAATTTGCCACACAAAAGCTCTCATCAGTGTGAGACACAGAAAGGACATTCAATTGCAGTATATTATGAGCCAGGCAACAGGTTATCAGTAAAAAGCACACGAGTCATCAGAAAAAAAAAAACAGAGGAAAGAAGCCATCAGATTAGACCTTGCCAATGCCAGAACACCTCCATTGTTTATAAGCACCTGGGACAAGAACTTGACCGAGTGTAGCTACAATCCATTAATAGTCTCACATCTTTTTCTATTCATCAAATAAGAGCTTCTAGAATCAAAAAAAGTAGAAGGCAGAGTCATGCTCTGTAGTCCAGAGTGGGACTTGACTCTTGAATCTCTTCTCTCATCTTGCATCAGCCTCTCAAGTGCTAGAACTTCAGATATGTACCTCCCACCATTCCTGGTTTGTAGCTATTTCTTTTCAGAGTTCTTTTTATTTTAGTGAGAGTTGCCTAAATATTACGTATTGACTCCATGTTTTTGCTGGGTACCCTAAAAGCCAGAAGAGGATGTTGGATTCCTTGAAATTGGAATTTCAGACAGATGTGAATGGCCATCTGGGTCCTGGGAACTGAACTCAGGACCTCTGCAAAAGCAGTAAGTGCTCTTAACCACTGAGCTATCTCTCCAGTCTCTGTAGCTGTTTTTTAGATCTTAAATTATAAAATATAATGTTGGGGGCAGTGAGGACAGACTTTTTCTGAGACCCTTAGCTCATTTAAACCAAATAAAGATAAATTCTCACTGTGCCTGTTTTTGTATATTTTTTTTTACATTTTCATTATTGCCCGCTTTTTAAGATATTATTCATAAAAGAATGAGCTTAAGGATTTAGTTGAATAAAAGTTTTAAAACACACCCAAAATAATATTTACCTGCACAACTAAAAATGAGAGCCCACCTCAGTCTTTGATGTCTTCATGAAGAACACTGTTTATTAAAGCATGGTCTTTAATGATGCTAAGGAACAGTCACTTCTTTGTTATTCTAAGATAATAGAATTTTTTAATCCAAAATGAGATGTTAAAAAAAAACCACCTGTGTTCTTGTTGAGTGCTCAGCCCTAAATGGGGCCTCTATATCAACACCCATTCCCAGCAAGACTTAGGGAATACTGCAGAAGAGGGGTGGGAAATGATGTAAGAGTCAGAAGATGGGGAGTGTGCTATGAAGTACTGCCTGACAGACATGACACGGCCATTACAAGCACAAACTTAGAGCAGTACAGTTACCTGCACAAAATCAAGCCAGTCAATTTCTGTATGGACAGGATAGGGGCTCATGAAACTCCACATCAGTTAAGGAGTTACAAGCAATAGATGGCTGCTGAGAGGCTGTGGTGGTATCATTTTTCTTCCTGGTTGTGGTTGCTGGTAGGTTCTCCACACTCATGTTAAAAGCACTAATTGAACTCAGTGGGTTATTTAAAAGGAGGCAGGTGTTATCCATGGAGAGTGGAAGGGGAGAGTTTTAGGTGGAGATGACCAAGATACACAATAAGGATGTGTGAAATTGTCCAAGAATCAAAAACAACAAAAAAAGCATGGTCTCTGCTCAAGACTCTACAGTAAATAATTTTCAGTTGGAAGACACTAATGAAGTGTCTCTATCTTACAAAATAGCATAGGTCATCCCAGTGGTCATAATCCTGTCCCAATCAGACTGGGATGGCCACAAAGACGTCTTCATACAGTCTCTGCTAAGTCCTCTGTCATTCAAGGAATCAGTAGTATGGTTATCAAATTCTCAGCCTCTTGCTGTATGTGTCACTGGCTACAACATTATACCTTACCTTTCCTACTCTTTCTGTTTACATTCTGTCCTGCCAACTCCACCTGGAAACTCTTTAATCATTCTTGGAACCCCAGTTCAAGGACCATAATCTTTTTTGGTGGAGAAGATTGTGAGACAGGATCTCATGTAGGCCAAGCAGACCATGAACTCGATATGTAGAAGAGGCTGACCCTGAACTCCTGATATGTCTGTCTCCACAATCCAAAGTGCTGGATTACAGGTTTAACAGAATTACATTCTTTATGAAGGCTTTCCAACAAGTAATCATAGTCTATTTCCTATCTCATTCTCATGTATTTCCATTATGGCACTCATTAGACTCTAAAATAAGCTTTCTTTTTCAAGTGAATCTTCTGCACTAAACTATAAACGGCTAGAAAAAGAAGATCTCTTTAAAAAGAAGATCTTTTCTATCTCTGCATCCCCAGAATCCCTAACAGCATGTGGCACCCCATTTTTTTAATGCTGAAGAAGTGGGGTTATTAGGTTGACATTAGAAAATTAAGACAATACTAAAAAAAAAAATGTACCTGAAAGTCTATTTGGCCACTGCGAGTGAGTCTGCCTTAAGAGAGGCAAAGATAAGGATCTGCCTGTGTGTGTCCCTGTCCATTCTGAGCTAGCTGCCTCTTCCAGGTGTTCTCAAGATGAAGCAAGTCTCTACAAAGTGCAGGACTCATAACTAATGATGCTATCAACACCGTTGGCTGCTGTTGGAAATTACTTAACTGGTTTTCAGATACTATCCCTGAGACTGGAGAAAATATGCCCCATTTTCTCTAAGTTTAAAACAGTCTTAATAGGTTAAGGGTTGTTTTGAATCCAGAAGTATTAATTCACTTTTTTAAACCAAAGACCTCTTCAGCTACTTTAAAGCACTGCTTTCAAGTATCCCAGTGTCTAACATAATTAACAAGTTTAGCCTATGGGTACTTTGTGTTCAAAACATAAGCCTAAGCAATATGTTTTGTCCAATGTTTCCATATTCACATTATGAGTCCATAATAAATATTTACTTGTGGATTGTGGCTACTACTAGCCTCAAACAAAATTCTATGACTGACTTAACTGGGTTTCTGAAAGTTATCTGCTAAGAAAGCATTTTTTTTTTTTTTGCTTTTTCAAGACAGGGGTTCTCTGTGTAGCCCTGGCTGTTCTGGAGCATCCTCTGTAGACTAGGCTAGCCTCGAAGCCTGCCTCTGCCTCCTGAGTGCTGGGAATAAAGGCGGGCACACCAACAAATATGTTAAGTCATTGCTTGAGGGCTTAAGGTGACTATGTAGCAAAACCCAAAGGTGAAGGGCAAGTCACGTTTTAAGTGAAGATTACAATCCTCCGGTTTTCCCCCATACTTTCTCGTCGCCTGTAAACACTATAATAAAACACAGGTCAGTTTCTCCTTTGGTTTACAGGTATACCATATACAAATACCATGCCTAGACTGACCCTCAGACAGGATATATACAGCAGGTAGCCTTGAGCACCCGGCTACTTTTCAAAAAGTGGATACGAACGAAACACCCCCTCCCAACAAGCATGTGTCAAAACAGCTTGGGGTACCGACACTGTGTGCATCACTCACTAGGGTCGCGCGATTACTGTTTCCTCTCAGGAGGGGTACCCTAGGGTATTTTCCTATAGAAAGGCCATGTGCAAGGCCTAGGTGGGAGTTAACGACCGCTGACCAGCCAGAGGACCTCCTGGGACAGAGGAAAGGACAACCGGACCAGGCCGCAGCCCAGTACTGCACCTTCCCAGCTTCGAGCCGGTCGCAGCGAGCGGGCTCGTGGGGCATGCCGCGGATCTCACTGCGCGCCCCTAGACCAAAAGAGGAGAGGGGCCGTGCCGGCTCCGCCCTCCCCCGCGGGGCTTGGGCTCACGACTGCACAGGAAGGCCACGTCCCCAGGGACAGGCACACCACTCTATGGTTTGGGGGGGGGGGGGCGAGCCCACGTGACTAGCGCCTAGCCAATCACGGGACGGCAGCCCGCCATCGAGACGACCGCGGAGGCGGCTAGAGATGCCCGCCGGCATGTCAAAGGCGCCTGTCCATCCCGGCTCGGAGCTCGGAGCTCGGTGCTGCCGCCATCTTCTTGGAGGAAAGGGCAGAGGCAAAGAGCCCCCTCCCCTTCACCGCTCCGCACTCACGCTGCCACCTGCCCGCCCCCGGTCGTCTCTCACTCTCAGTGGACACCTCATTCCTACCTAAGAAAGATCCTTCCCCCAACTCTAGTTTCCCACAAAGCGAAGACTCTCATTACCTGCTCCTCTCTTATTAGCGCGAGGAAACCAAGCTCATAAGGTAGGAGCTGTGGCGAAACAGGAACAAGACGCCATCTTGGTAAAGGAGAAGAGGCTACGCTTGACCTCCCCCCACCCCCAGCCTCTATATGGCCAACCGCCGTGGGAGGGGCACGGCGCCTGCGCAGAGGCGGACGCCAGCCGTGTCCTACGCTTGCGCTCTGCCGGCAACCTCGGGGGAGGGAAACTACTCGGGGCCCAGGAAGGAGTTGGCATGGGGGCGGGACGGCGCGATGACGCCATCTGTTCGCGCGCGCGCCGCGGGGCGGGGCGGAGCGGAGCGGGGCGGATCCGGGCCGTAGTCGGACGGGCGTTCTCCGGCGTGTTAGCGGGTAAGCGTGTGGCCGTGTGTGTACCCACTGTCGCGCGGGCTGGAGTCGAGCTGGCCCCGCTCGGGGGAGTGGCGGAGGTCGTCTCTCGCCCCCGGCCCACTCCGGCTGTGGTGACGGGTGCGGCAGGGGCGCGCGTGGGGGGAGGGGCGGCCGCGCCCTGCGGCCGCGGCTCCCGCGATGGACGGGCGTCCCCCCATCTGGATAATCCTCCTGGCCCGGGGTCCAGGGCGTTGGGGCGGGTGTGGCCGGTCCCGGTGAGATTACCGCGGACGTTCCAACTGCTGTGTGGTGGGGCCTCGGGCGTTTACGCTGGCGGATGGAGGAGTTGGGTGAGGTAGCTTTAGATCCCTATCGACGTAGCACTTGTGGTTGTGTGGCCATCTTCTCACTTAACGGTGCCAGTTCGTCCTGGGGGTGTGAAGCCCTATAGTCAGTCACCCCCGAGATGGTAAGGAGGTTCCCTAGTTGGAGGCAGTGGATAGCCCTTTGGAGGAGTGGTCTTGTCTGCTGTGCCCTTCCCCAGGGTTGTGCGATGCTAGACAAAGGGCTGTAACAGTGTAAGTGACAGGGAACAGGGGACCTGGAGCGGAGGCCGCTGACGGTGAGAAGCGCTGAAGTCTAACTCTGAAGCCGGTCCTAGGCCCAGACCACGCCTGCCCCCCCCCCCCCTTTTTTTAATCTTCCGGCCACATTTCTTAGTGCCTCCCGGCTCTGTCCTGCCCTACCTTACACGAATGCCAGACTCTTCCCATGGAACTTCTAGTTCAAACCACTGTGGTCTCTATCGCTGGCCTTAGCCCAATTTACGCCTCGTGTTACCTCCCACGCTCTCCGTCTTCTGCTTATCTGTTGGTTAGTTCCTGCTCGCTGCTCGTTATTCAGGACTCTGACTGGATGAGATTTCCTTCAGACGGATTCGGTGCTCCATTGGCGTTCAGTATTGGGGTACCTACTGCATAGTGAGGGATTCAGGTCTTGGGTTCTCAAGTATTTCCTTAGTAGCTAAAATTAGTTTAGTACCTCATATACATTTCTAAATTAGTCTTGCTAACATGGGAAAAGTAGGGTTTTGTAGCAGTCCTGAAAACTTTCCTCAGCATGCCTCTAATTTGATCCTTTTCAGTGGCTTTTTTTGGTAGTTGCCATTCAGGTATTCTTTGCAGCACCCAGCATTCAAACTGTCAGTGTGTGCTGCTATATCTAATTTTGGTGATGATTTTCTTAGTTGTAAAGGTTGTCCTGATCCTTTTTTTCAATTTTCCACCTTTAATTTTTTTTTTCTCTTCTCTTTACAGCTCTGTGAAGAACAAGAGCTTTTTAATGAGATCAGATTCTCTTGGTTAAGCTGGGTAGCCTAGGGAAAGGGGGTGGGGCCTCCCTCTATTATCATTCATGAGTGTAATTCAGCTCTCTTTGATTGTGGCATGCTGCCCCAAGCTCCATTAAGAGTGTTGTGTTGCATAATGTACTTGTGCAGTCCTCACATCTAAGAACTCTAAATGGCAAGACAGTCTAGGTACTTGGAATAAAAGCTATTCAGGATCCTACATTGAGAAGTCTGAATGTGTGTGTGGGCATTAGGGGCAATGCATACAAAATGTAACAGTTTATGTACATGAATGATGCTTCTGATTTATGAATATTCCATTACTATAAATGCCACTTGCAAAATAATGTCAAATGTCAAAATACAGTTTTGTTAATCTATTCATCTTTTGGATTTTATTTGGGGTGATAGTGTTAACTCTGGAATAAAGAAACTGTGGGTCAAGGATAAAGAATGTACAAATAACATGACATCTGAAATATGCACAGTGTGAAAGAAAATTTTAGTTTGACCATTTATCTTAGATGTGGAGATCTAGTTGATCTGCACTTTGTACTTAGTAGTATGTAAATGGATCAAGGTTTTCTCACTAAAAAACCAAGTGCTTCAGAAATTCAGTATTCCCCTCTCAGCTTTCATTTTGACATTACTGGGGATATATCGTTCAGTTGGTAAAGCTTGCCTGAATGCAGGAGTCCTGGGTCCCTATTGCACCCCCACACGAAACCAAAACCCTTTTTTGTTTTGGTTACTAAATTGTTAGAAAACCATTGTGGATCCAAGTTATGTTTGAACGTAGGGTAAAGAATTCATAGCCTGGCATGCTCCATATTGAAGAATCACTGTATTCTCCAGTTCTGTGCTTGTGTATTTCTTGGTTTTTTTTTTTTTTTTTTTTTTTTTTTTTTTTGGTTTTTCGAGACAGGGTTTCTCTGTGTAGCTTTGCGCCTTTCCTGGGACTCACTTGGTAGCCCAGGCTGGCCTCGAACTCACAGAGATCCGCCTGGCTCTGCCTCCCGAGTGCTGGGATTAAAGGCGTGCGCCACCACTGCCCGGCCTGCTTGTGTATTTCTTGAAAGAAAGGAAACTGATAGTGAGAATTACCCTTTTTTGGTCTGAACTGACCCATATCTTCAAAATGGCTGGGAACTTGTGTAGTTGGAAGTTTTTCTGGGTCCTTCCCTGTCCTGCAAGCGCCCAGACCCAAATAAACACACAGAGGCTTATATTAATTATGAACTGTGTGGCCATGGCCTATGGCTCAGTTTTCTTCCTAGCTAGCTCTTATAACTAAACTTATCCCATTTCTGTTAATCTAGTGTTGCCACATGTTCCGTGGCTTTACCTGTGTGCCATAACATGCTGTTCTCTGGATGACGGGATGGCGTCTCTCTGCCTCTCCTCTCTTCCTCTTATCTCTCTTGGATTTTCCCGCCTGGCTCCATCTTGTCCTGCCATAGGCCAATGCAGCTTTATTTATCAACTAAGAAGAGCAACACATATTCACAGCATACAGAAAGACATCTCACAGCAAACTTGGGTCAGTAAAGCTAAGGAGATAACAGCTGTGTAGAAAGTACTCATGATGTTGCCTGTATCTTCTTGTGGTTTGAAATAAAAATACATGTAACAGTAGTGAAGGCAAGTATCCACTCTGATACTACTCTCAGGTATTTTATCCTTCCATGTAAACAAAAGTTATTTTACCCAGTGCTTAAAGAAGTCATGCCATAGGGATTCCAGTTTAGAATTGAATTAATTATACCAGTTTGGGGAAACAAAATGATATGTTTAGGGCTTGTTTGTTTGTTTCTAAATCTGTTTGTAGCCGAGTATAGTATTGCACTCCTATAATCTTAGCGCTTGGGAGGCTGAAGCAGGATTGCCAGTTCAAAGTGAGCTTTGATTACAAAGATTGTCTCAAAAACCAAAAAAGACAAACAAGCTAAAATGTATTCCTGTGCAGTTAAGTGTTTTGTTGTGTTTTCAGACATGGTTTCTTTGTTGCCTAGACTATTTGAGAACTCACCATATAATCCAAGTTGGCCTCAAATTTGTAATGCTCCTGCCTCAGCCTCTAGTGCTATACTACCACACGTAGTTTGATTTTCATTATTTTTTTAAGTATTTTCCCCTATTTCTGTTCCTAATTTTTTTTTCCCCTTTCTTCCCATGTGGGTGCTGGGAATTGAACCCAGGTCCCCTGGAAGAGCAGCCAGTGCTCTTAACCACTGAGCCATCTCTCCAGCCCCTAAAAAGAAACTTTTGACTCATCACATACCTTTTTTTAGCACCTGACCAAATAAATTACCTTATTCTAAAGTTCTTTTTTTGTCAGGAACATTTGTGTTTGTGATCTCTGACAGTTGCTCAGATACCTGAGATTGAAGGCCTGCACCTCATAGGCTGCTTTACTATTGGGCTTTTTTTTTTTTTTTTTTTTTTTTTTTTTAGATTAGGTCTCTCTATTATGCAGTTCTGACTGTCCTGGAATTCATTGTGTAGACTAGGTTAGCCTCAAACTCAAGAGTTTCATCTGCCTCTGACTCCCAAGTGCTGGGATCAAAGGTGTGAGCTACCAAGCCAGCTACGGTTGTTTTTTGTTTGTTTTGTGTTTTTTGTGACTCAAGTATTGTGTTTTTTTGCATATTCAGCCCTGTCAACAAAGTAGTTTTGTTTCATGAATTTTTTGTTTTGTTTTGTTTTTTTCAGACAGGGTTTCTCTGTGAAACAGTCCTGGCTGTCCTGGAACTACTCACTCTGTAGACCAGGTTGGCCTCGAACTCACAGAGATCCGCCTGCTTCTGCGTCTGGAATGCTAGGATTAAAGGCATGCATCACCACTGCCCGGTGCATGATTTTTCTTAATGCAATAATCCTAATAGGGTAGTATTAAATAATCATGGTAAAATTGCAATATCTAGATCCTACTTTCATTTTGATTCTAATGAAAAAATGAGGCAGTTGGGTATTTGGTTATATTAAACAGCTATAATTAATTTTCTCTAGAAATAACAGCTTGTCATTTTTAGGAGCCCTTGTGCATACTGAACTATAAATGAAGTGTGTATCTAGGATTTGCTTCACTGTAATCCAGAGAAGTTGGAAATAAACTAATTTTGGCCTTGAGTTGCTAATTATTGAATTGAATAAAGGGTAGTACCTGAGGGTATTATTGTGATGTTTTTGTGTGTGCTTTAATTTTTTTATTTGTGTTTTAAAGAGTAATGGACATCTTTTAATCTATTTTTGGCTATGATTCAAATAGGTTTAGTATCTCTTTTTAAAAACATTGTATTTTATGTGTATGAATGTTTTGTCTGTATGTACATCTGTGTTTCACATGCTTGGTATCCCGGAAAGCTAGAAGAGGATATCGAGTCCCCTGGAACTTCAGTTACAGACAGATGTGAGCTGCTGTTTTATTGTTGGGAATCAAACCGGGGTCCTCAGATGAGTAGCAAGTGCTCTTAACCTGGGAACCATCCCTTCAGCCCATAGTTTAAGTAATCCCACTGATTAACGAATACCATTTGCTATTGTTTTTGGAAACAACCCTGAATTATATTTAATCAGTTTCCTTAGTATTTTCATGCAGATTGATTGAATTTAATTATATACCTCATCAGTATCTATATATGGTTTTCTCTTAATTTGTTATGTCTTATATTGATAACTTTGATACATTACTAGAATCTAATTGCTGGCAAATATTTAAAAATTTTATATTTATATTCATGAATGAGGTTGATTTGATGTTTGCTGGTTTCTCCTTACTGCAGGACCTTTCCTCCTTCCTTCCTTTCCCTTCTGGATTTGTTAATGAAATTATGCTGACTTCACAAATAAATTGGTTCACTTTCCTTTTTTCTGTAGTGGCTTGAAATAGTTAAATGATTTTATTATTATCTCTTCAGAGGTACATGCTATTTTGCTCTAATTCCATCTGATGTTGGCCCTTTACATTTTTAGTTTAGGGTGTGTGTGTGTGTTGCTTTCTTTAGTGTTAGATTATTTTTTTTTTTACATTTATGTATTTGGTGAGAGTGAGGGCATATGCTGCTTGTGTGTGCTGAGATTAGTGAACAACTTGCTGGAACCTATTCTCTCCCTTTTGCCATGTAGATCCCTAAGACCTAGCTGGCCCTGTTGCTGGACTTTGGTGGGCTGTTTAGTGGCTGGTTCTAGTTTTTGTTATATTTTGGTAATTTATAGTGCCAGGGATAGTATTCTTTCCTCTCATTTTAAATTTGTGGTCTTTTTAGTAGTCTGCATCTGTGATTGTACCTTCTTGCTCTCATTTCTTTAATTAAGTGTGTATGAAGAATTTGTTTCTTCCAGGCATGGTGGCACATGCGTTTAACCCCAGCACTGAGGAGGCAGAAGCTGGTGGATCTCTTTGAGTTAGAGGTCAGCCTCATTTACTTAGTGAGTTCCTGGACAGCCAGAGCTACATAGACCCTGCCTTAAAAACAAACAAGAATTAGTTTCAAAGATTCAGTTTTTGAATTTGTCTTTGTAGTTTTGGCATAATTTAATTTTTTTTCTCTGTATTTCTTTAGAGTTTTTTTTGTCATTTGTGGATATTTTTAGGGACATTTTTATTTTTTATTTTTAGTGTTACTGATAAAACTATGTAAAACTCAAGTTTGAGTTTGTCCTATAAATGTGGACATCTGAGGACACCCCCACCCTCACCCCCATTTCCTTTGGTTTCTAGAGACAATTTGTGGTTTTTGCTTTGGGGCTTTCCTTAATCCAAGAGTTGTTCAGGATTGTTCTAGCTCCTTGAGGGTTTGTTTTGTTTCTTTTTACAATTAGTTTAAACAGATCATGCACTGAAAATGTTGATTATAAAGAGCTTTGAGAATGTTGATTATAAAGAGCTTTCATACTGGGCATGGTGATACATACTTTTAATCCTATCATTCCGGAGACAGAGGCAGGCAGATATTTAATGAGTTTGAGGCTAGTTTGGCCTACCTAGCAAGTTCTAGGACAGTCAAGGCTACATAATAAGACACTGTCTCTAAAACAAAACCCTAAAAAGTAAATTAAAGCTTTCACATTTTGTTAATACCTTTGAAATGTAAGATGTAATTTTATTCATTCCCTATTCCATAAACCTTCTGTATATCAGTTAAGTAAGACTGGTTGTATTACTGCCTTTCTACCCTTGGAATACTGTTTACTTGGTCTGTACAATTCTAAGAGAAGCCTATTAATGCTTCCTCATTTGAACTGTATTTTTATTAAGTTGACTTGGTAATTTTCTTTGCCTTTGCTTTATGGTTTTGTCTGCAGTTAAGTATTTGGACAGGACCTGTTATGTCTTCCTTATAAATTTTTAAATGATTATTTAAAAATGATTAGTGCTTTTGTTGCTGTTCTCCCCATTCCCTCCTCCGACAGGGTTTCTCCATGTAGTTTTGGTGCCTGTCTTGGATCTCGCTCTGTAGACCAGGCTGGCCTCGAACTCACAGAGATCCACCGGCTCTGCCTTCAAGTGCTGGGATTAAAGGCATGTGCCACAGCCACCTGGCGCTGTTTTATTCTTTTGCCTTGAATTCCACTTGCTTGGTATTAACAGTGTCAAGGTATGTAGGGATTTGAGTTTTCAGCTGCTGCCCCAGTGCTGTGCCTGTCTACCTGTTGCCATGCTTCCCCATCATGATGGTGATGGACTCCTATTCCTCTGGAACTAATGAGGAAATTGAAGAAGTGGCAACCATTTATGGCAAGGAATGGTGTGTCATTAATGGCTGTGCCATAATATTTTGTGTTAGCATCATTGATAATGTAGATGACCCCAAATAGACACTTTGCTTGCAGGTGATGTTACCAAGTAAATATTCAGGCACAGCTACCTATTTATTGGTTGAATGCTCCTTGCTGAAAGGGCAAAATGTGCACCATTATCAAACAGCCTCGAGGAAAAGTATATGTGTCTACCCCATTTGGTACAGTTGAGAGTTTCCCTTTTATGTCCTGTGATCAAGGCCAAGTTTCTTTTCCTCCCAAAATATTTAATTAAAAGGAAATGACAGAATATTGGTGAAAGATTTCTTTACCTGTGGGTGGAGAAAAGAAAAGAAATTCTAATGCTGTAATTTCAGATAACAGAACCAGACTCAGATATAAAGGGGGAAAAAACTGAAGATGTTGACTACATAGATGATCTCATTTTAGAATATCAGCTAGAAAATCCAGGTAAAGCATTGGATTTCAATATCAGCGAAAATGAACCATAAATAGAAAAATTACTTACAGTTGATCATATTGTTCCTATTACAAAAGGAAGAAGTACTTTTACGGTATACTTGGCCACAGTACTTTGTCCTAAATGAGTAAAAATGGTTCTTGTCAATTTCTTTGAGACTAAGAAAATGGTCAGTGTTCACCTACAATATCTATGCCTAGCTATACTGTAAGAATAAACAGACCGTCCTGCAGGACCAAGAATGATGGAGATTTTGAATGGGAGGAATGCTGCAGTGGTAGTATCCCACTGTGTGGAGGGATTCTGCTAAGATCAGATCATTTCAACATCAACAACTGTTAGAAATATACTAGTGGAGAACTTCACAAGTTCACTCTAGTCATCTAGGAGTTTGGGAAAGAAGAAAGTGAAAAAAGGCTGGAGTGAACTGTATGAAAGGGCAAAGGCAGAAAATTGCCCTTTTTGAGATGGGGGTAAGTCATGCACTGTTCCCTTTCAGATATGATTTACTATACTGATGAGCTGAGCACAGACTTGTCTGGGTTTTGCTCCCATGGGAAGGAGCAGAAGTTAGGAAGGCAGTTTTGGGGAGGTACAAGAGCATGGAAAGTATCTGAAGTTGGGCAGATGTTTTTCTCATTTTTAACCTTGAAAGATCCACATCCTCGCTTAGTATTTTAAATTAGAAGCTAGTGACCTTTACTTTTTAAACCTATCTTTACAGTAGAGTGATTTCTGAGACAGAAAATCTTACTTTCAACATTATTTAATGTAAGTTATCAAGTTGTAGGATGACCTATACATCTATATTTGGAACAACTCTGTTTTCATAAAATCCTAAATATATTCTGTGTATTAACTGTTAAAGACTTTAGATGTCATTTATTAGAATCAAAATGACTCATAAACTTGACATTTCTGATCCATGGAAGTTGATAAAAAGAGCAAGAATTTGATGCTGGGGGGGTAATTTTCCTGCTACAATACATTTGAATTTCTTTTTTGATGTTTTGTCTAACATTTGTTTTGACTCTTTACAGAAGACAAAACATTTTAATATCGCTGATCTTGTTTTCCTTCACTTAAAATTGTTAATTTATTTTTATAAGATTAATAGCCATATTTTATGGAAACAATCCTTAATTTTCACTGCGGTCATTTGCTGGTAGGAGAAGAGATACCAAAATTTTCAATTCTAATTCCTGAATTACATATTTCAAACTACACCATGAATGTGAAACAGCTAATGATAACATTTTTTTTCCTCTGTTAAAAAAAGTGAAAATCATATGTAGAAAATTTCCAGTTCTCCATATAACTTTCTACTGCCAGGTGTCTGCTGTGGCATTTTTTATATTAGTTAAAAATGTTCTCCATATGCCAGTATATAAAAGCAAGTAGCATCTACTTTTTAATGGGAACAGCAGTAGCTTCATGAAGGAGATGTTTTGTGACCCATGAGGCAGGCTGTGGGAAGAAAATTATTTCAGACTAATTGCAGAAGAACAATATACTTCAGGACAGGTGAACTATATTGGTGAAATTGTAATCACATCCAATTCCACTATAAGATATAACTGGATGGTGGCAGCGGCGCATACCTTTAATCCCAGCACTCAGGAGGCAGAGGCAGGCAGATCTCTGCAAGTTCAAGGCCAGCCTGGTCTACAAAAATGAATTCCAGAACAGCTAGAGCTACACAGAGAAACTTTGTCTCGAAAAACAAAACAACAAAAAAAGAGATAACCATAAACATATGGGGTGTGTACATTTCTTATATTTTATGCATGATTTTATGCATACAACTTTTTCTTTCCATACAAATGGTATTAAACTGTATATACTGTTATGTTTCCTATAGAAGTATATTGTTAACATTTCCTCTTGTCAGATAATACTCTTCTAGGACTTAAACAACTGCCCATTTGCCTATGTTGGCACTGGCATGGTATTTCTTCACTTGACTCTTAGTTTTCAGCCTTTCTCACTCTACCAAAAATCTCCATATGCAGTATAATCAAATTATTGCAGCCTGGTCTATTTGCTTTAATTCAATCTGTCTTTTAAGGAGGATATCTGTTTTTCAATGCTTATTTTTCTAAATTTCATCTTTTCTGTCTTGATGTAAGATCGTTATTCATAGTTTCTTCTTTTTCCCTATGTTCTGTTGATTTGATTAGGTTGCTATTGGTTACTTTGATTGTTAATATTTTTTTTAAGACTTAAGACATATTGGCCGGGTGTTGTGGCTCACACTTTTAATTCCAGAACTCAGAGACAGAGGGAGTTGGATCCCTGTAAGTTTGAGGCCAGCAAAGGATTGTAGCGGGAGAGGTTCTCTCCGGTCCCACCAAGCCCCTGCGGACCCCCACAACCAGTTATAAAATAATCACTCAGAAACTTATATTAATTAAACTGCTGGGCCATTAGCTCAGGCTAACTACTGACTAGCTATTACACTTAAAATTTCTATTAATCTATTTGTCGCCACATGTTCTGTGGCTTTACCTGTTGTCTTTACATGCTGCTCCCTGGGTGGCAGGCTGGTGTCTCCTGACTCAGCCTTCCTGTTCCCAGAATTCTCTTCTCTGTTTGTCTCGCCTATACTTCCTGCCTGGCTACTGGCCAGTCAGCATTTTATTTATACAGAGAGATATACACAGCAAAGGATACATAATAGGAGGGAAAGAAGGAAAAAAAAAATAACAACCTACATACCAAGACAAATATCCAGGACTAGCCTTGAATTCACTGTTCTCTTGCCTCAGTTTTCCTCGTGTTGGAGTTACAGGGATAGACCAGCACATATAGTTTTATATTTTTCTATTGATTTGGAAATCCTCCCTTTTTTCCCATTAGTATTTATTTACTTTTCCATTTATTTCCTGGCCAGACTGTTCTTTGCAGTTAGGGCACAGCTCCTGACAAACTATATTCCCTCTGATTCATTTATGTCTCCTTTAGAAAGTTTTACTTCTCTAATTTTACTCCTGCTCCTAACTTTTCAATTTTGCTGAGATTAATATTTTTTAGTTCTATTAATAGCATTTTTCAAGGATGTCATTTCTATCCAAGGGCCATAATTTACTCTCTATTCATAGTTCCAGAGAGCTGATTAATGTACAGACATTTGTTTTTGTTTTTGACAGGAAAATTTTATTGACTGTTTTCTTTGCCTCTACGTGTTCTCCCTCACCCTGACACTTTGAAAATTCTTGTAATAACGTAGCTTTCCCGAATTTTTCAACAGTAAGGCTTATAGAAGTCACTGGAAAAGGAGAACCAAGACTATAACCTAGGTTTCCCATGAAACATAATAATACTGAATTAAAGGCCCATGAATTCTTTTGCATGCCTACCTTAATTAACCTGCCCAAATACAATGGGTGTGGGAACCTCATTTTGTCCTAGGTGCTTGGAACATTGAGAGAGAAACTTGGGGTTTGTAGTGCTCATGTATGTTAAGGTTTAAAAATATCAAAGAAGCATTGTATAGAAATTCAGCCCTCTGAGGCTAGAGAGATGGGCTTAGTGGTTTACAGCACTTACTGCTCTTTCAGAGGATCTGGGTTTAGTTCCTCGCATCTACATGGTGGCTCAAAACCATACATAATTTCAGTTCCAGGGGATTGACACTTTCTGACCTCAGAGGTCACCAGGCAGGCACATAACTATTTGATCTGTCCTCTTTACTTGTAAATGTGCTTCATATTGCACCTTGTGCCCCAGTGCTAAAATTTAGTTCCCAAGTTACTCTAGGGATCTTTCAGTAAGAGATGGCACACATTTCAGGGTACAGTACTCCAGGTACGGGGGTATCCTTTCCTCTTTGAAAGGCTTTAGTTAAATTGGAGGTGAGAAGTAGGTTGTCTTTTTCTCCCATCTCATCCCTGATGTCTAAGATGTAATCAGTACTGGGGGTGGGGAATATATATATTTGGAAATGTAGAGCCATATATACAGTTGCTTTTATTAATTTAGCTAGTTTTGTTTTTATATTGAGTAATGATTGTATCATTTCTAGGGCAATGTTTGAGGTTATTAAAAGGCTAAAGAAACAAGCTAATGTCACGTGTCTGTATCTTCATGAGTCAGTTCATGCTGTTAAATGTGTGTATACAAATTCAGACATGTCTTTTTTTTTTTTTAACAGACAGAAAAATCGAGAAAGATGTCTAAGGTAAGGTCTTATTTCATGTATCTATGGTATAAAGAGGAATTGTTTTATATTTTCAGATAGTTAAAAAGTAGGGTTTCTATAGGTAAATTTCTAATATTGGGTTATTATTCTAAAGTTTTGAGTTAACTTCTTTTCCAAATTTTTTAATTTGTTAATATAAATCCTCTTACCCATCTTAATTTTTTTCCAAAACCAATAAAACAGCAATTCAGAATTCCAATAATTCATATAATTAAGTTGATAGGGCTCTTAGACATGCTATATTGGTTTAGAGCCCTGATATAAATTAGTTCTAAAGGACATAAGCTGATAAAGTGGAATTGGAGTTAAAGCTGCAAGGATATTTTTCTTTGCCCTTTATTTTTTAGTCTATGGGTGTTTATTACTATACAGTGAAAAGCCAGGGGAATGGAAAGATGGCTCAGTGGTTAAGAGCACTGACGACTCTTCCAGAGGACCCGGGTTCAATTCCCTGCACCCACATGGCAGCTGACAACTATCTGTAACTCCAGTTCCAGGGCACCCAAAACCCATGGCAAAACGGTAATGCACATAATATTAAAAAGAAAAGAAAAGCCATAACATCAGTTTTTCCTTTTTATAAAATAATGTGGAACAGAGATAAACAAAAGAGCCATTATTCTAGCACCCAGAAGTAATCACTATGAATGTTTTAGGTTTATTTTTATCTGTGTGTATATGTGACTGGATCATTACAAAATGTAATCCTCAAAGAAAGGCTATTTTATAACTTGTCTTTTTTGTCTTGTTCAAATAATGTATTAAAATTTTTTCATTTTCAGTATGTCACTGCATAAATTGTTGGGTTTGTGTGTGTGTGTGTGTGTGTGTGTGTGTGTGTGTGTGTGTGTTGTACAAGCCTGTATATATGATGTGAGTTAGGTGTGTATAAACCTGTGTGTATGGTGTGTGGTATGTGTAAGACTTGTATATGTGAAGATACAAGTGTATTGTGTATGTGTGCATGTGTGGGAGTGTGGTATGTGTGCACGTGGGAGTCCACTGTGGTGAATGACAGTCTGAGTGTGTAAGGATATGTGAGTGTGTGAGTATAGTGTGTTGGAGTGGGGTGTTTGGGTCTGAATTTGTGTGCGTGTGAATCTGCATGTCTGTGGCTCTAGGTGAGTGTTAGTATATGAGAGTAGGATGGAAGTGTAAGCATGTGCTTGTGGTGTGTTAGAGGTATTCTTGTTCATTCTCTAGTCCTCACCTTCAGTGTGTTGAGTGCAGCTTTGGGATCTCCTCCATGTTTGAGAAGACCCCCACTTTGGGCATTGCTCAGCTCTCCAGAGTAAAGAAACTGATGCTCAAGTTGCTTGGTGCTAGGGTTCCTTGCCTGCGCCATGTCCTGGTTGCACGCTCTCCCTGTGTTAGAGCCTTTAATGTGTGTGTGTATATTAGTGTGTGTGTGTGTGTGTGTGTGTGTGTGTGTGTGTGTGTGTGTGTGTAGAAGCCAGAGTTCAACCTTGGGTATCATTCCTCATGGTTTACCAGTGTTTTGTTTGTGTGCTTGATTGTTTATCCCTCCTCCTCTTTTGTATGTATCAGGTTGAGGGAGGAGGGAGAGAGGGAGAGAGACAGACAGATCTCTTACTGGCCTGGAGCTTCAACTATTCACCTGTCTTCACTTGTCCAGGGCTGGGATCCAAAGGTTTATCACCATGTCCAGTTTTTTGTGTGGTTGTTTTTGTTTTTTTAAATTTAGGTTCTAGTGATTGAATTCAGGTTCTCAGACTTGCAAGGCAAGTACACTATCTTCTCATTTCCTAGATTGTGGTTTTACTGTTCTTGATTTATCACATCTTCAACCATCTTTAGTCTTACCAGGCATTCTTTCATCAAGAATTCTTTTAACTGTCTTTTCACCATCATGCACGGTGGCACATGCCTATAATCTCAGTACTTGGAAGGCTGAAGCAGGAAGGTTGCAAGCTCCAGACCAGCCAGGAATATATAGTGAGCCTGTCTCAAACAAATAAATAGATATTTCAGTGTAGTCAGCTGTGGGCTTAGTTTTTTGTTTCATAATTTTTGACGCTGAATTCTCAACATTCCACTCTTAGCTTCCTGCTTCCTCTAGACAAAGCTCTGTGTCATCAAAGGAAGAATAGCAAGAATGTCTTTTTTCCCCCCGATGTTTTCACAGACCCATCATGCCTGATAAGGCTGCTGTTCTTTAGCTAAATGTTGAATGAAAGGAGTCAGTTCTCTGAATTCTCTTCATCTCAAACTGTAATTTACTGCACTGGGATAAATTAATATATATTTTACATAGTTAATTGCTAAGCAGAATATTTAACAAAATAGTAATTATGAGTCAGCATATACCTATGGAATTTGATTGAATTGTGTGTGTGTTTTTTTTAATGATTTTATTTTATGTGTCTTGCCTACATATGTATATCTGTATGAGGGTGTTGAATTCTCTGGAACTGGAGTTAGAGACAGTTGTGAGCTGCCATATGGATGCTGGGAATTGACATAGTTCTTCTGGAAGAGCAGCCAGTGCCCTTAACCACTGAGCCATCCCCCGGATTGTGCTTTCTTTAATCCTCTTAAGTGAACATTGTTTTCTGATAATAGTATAAGTTTTGAAGATAATAATTTGTGGAGTTTCTTTGATGATTTTTTTTTAATTTGTGAGAATTGTTGATTACCTATGTTTATCACAGGTCTGATAATGTCATAAAAGCAACCAATAAGATGTTTATTAGCTCTTTTTTATTTATATTTATTTATAAATCTTACTTTAGCAACAACCAACTCAGTTTATAAATCCAGAAACTCCTGGCTATGTTGGATTTGCAAATCTTCCCAATCAAGTTCACCGAAAATCAGTGAAAAAGGGGTTCGAGTTCACACTGATGGTGGTTGGTAAGAAATTATCTTACTAAATATTCCCCTTTCCCAGCCTATGAAATGCACTGGCCTGACCTGTAATGTAAATGAGAAAATTTCTTTTATGTCATCTCCTTATTTGTATATAATGAAAGTTTCTTTGAGATAATTAACTTTCAAAATAGTCACCAGTGATACTTGACTCCTTGTAGTCACAACCCTTACCAGTCCTTTCCTATATTGTATAGGTCTGTTTGTTTGTTCATTTGGTTTGGTTTTCTTTGTTTTAATTTTTGTATTGTGTCTGTGCATGAGCTTAATGTGCATAGGGGCACACCTGTGTAGAGGTGGTTCTCTTTATATTTATATGGGTTCTAAGGATAGAATTCATGTCATCAGGCTTGAGCATTAAGTGCTTTTACTTTCTGAACCATCTTGCTGTGTGCCCCCCTACCCCCCCTTAAACAGGGTTAATGTAGCCAGTGGATGTTGAAGAAATGATATGACTTCTAAGACTAGGTCATAAAGGTATTATGGTTCCTGCCTTGCAATCACTTGAGCTATTCACTCTAGAGGAAGCTAGCTGTTATGACTTTATTAAAAAGGACTGTAAGGCAAGGAACTGGGGCTGCCAGTAGTCCTACAGTGACCCACTTCAGAAGCATCCTCAAGTCCCAGTTAGGCTTCCTATGCATATCTGCCATCCCTGCTGACATTGGCTACTGTTTTATGAGACACCAAACAGAAGGATCTTAAAGATACTGTCAAAGGCTAGCAAGTACCTTTAATCCCAGCAGAGGCAGAGGTAGGAGGAATTCTCCTCTCTCCTTGTCCCGCCTATACTTCCTGGCCTGGCTACTGGCCAATCAGTGTTTTATTTCTTAACCAATTAGAGCAACACATTTAACATACAGAACATCCCACAGCAATCAGCCCCTTAAATAAGCTAGCCCTTCTGCAATGGATTGTTAAGACAACTGAGTAAAACAGGTATGCTTTAGGTTTTTCTGTTGTTGTTATTGTTTGTTTTAACCCTGAACAGTAGGCAATGCAGGAATTTAATCCTTTTGAAGCAAATTATGTGGACCATTCTTTTATCAGAGAGGGGAGAATGAAATAAATCAAAAATAAAACACTGTCACAGAGCTATTACCTAAGATAGCCAGGCAGAATTTTCAAAAAGCAAAAGAATTCCAGAATTATACACTTGGAATTCCTCAGAGGTATTGGCTGAATGACACTGATCTATGTGTGTAGCATATAGATTGCTGAAGCTGGGTAAAATGTCAACACCAGAGACAGTGAACTGAACTGAAGACTACACACAGCTAGAAAGTTTGTGTATGGTTGGAAACATTTGAATTCCAGCCATTCAAAGAGAGCTCTTGTTGAACACTCAGGGCACTTAGAGTCTCTAGGGCTAAAATAGACATAGAATCTGTTGTTATCCATCCCTAAAAAGTTATAAATAAGCCTTGGAGAATCAAACTACTTAATGCTTACTAAGTTGGAAATATCATTAAACACATCAATAAATGTGGTGGTGCATGTCTTTAAATCGAGTGCTTGAGAAGCTGGTGGGAGAGGGATCCAAGTTGGATACCAGCCTAGGTTACATAATGAGACTTTGACTCTGAGAGAGAGAAAGAGAAATTAAATCTGGCCATTTATAGTGTAGTATTCATACTACACTAACAGGATATTGGGTAGTTGTTTTTTTGTTTTTTGTTTTTTGTTTTTGTTTTTGTTTTCAACTGAATAGCCAAAAAGCAAAATTAAAGAGTATTTAGCCTGGCAGTGGTGGCACATGCCTTTAATCCCAGCACTCTGGAGGCAGAGGCAGAGGCAGGCAGATAGATTTCTGTGAGTTCAAAGGCAGCCTGGTCTACAAAGTGAGTTCCAGAACAGCCAGAGCTGCTACACAGAGAAACCCTGTCTCGAAAAACAAACCAACAACATATTTGTATTTTACACAATTGGGCTGGTTTGAATGAAAACTGTCTCCCATAGGCTAATGTTTTTGAACACTTGGTTCCTGGTTGGTGGTGCTGTTAGGGAGGTTGTGGAACCTTGAAGAAAGGTGGAGCCTTGCTGGAGGAATTACATCATTGATGTAGGGCTTGAGAGTTTTTGCTTTATCCCACTTCCAGTTTGCATACATCCTTTCTCTTTCTCTCTCCTTACCCCTTCTCTCGGTAGAGGTGCTTGTGGGCAGGCCTGACAACCTGAGTTTGACCTCTGCAATCCCAGAAGGTGCCTGGAGAGAACTAAATCCCAAGAATTGTCCTTTGACCTTCACATATATATGATAGCACATATGCACAAACATACAATGAATTTTTTAAAATTCAAAGTTAAATTTGACTAAGGTACCAGGATTGTTCAGTAGCAGAACTTAATCTTTTTAAAATATTAACTGGATGTAACTGGATGATTGTATGGAAAAATTCAACTAGTACTTGCTATTATACTTGCAAATTAACTTGAAATAGATCCTACACCTAATATAAAAAAAAGTAGAAGAAAGTAGATAAACAATTTTATGACAGAGCCAAAACACATTTCATAGAACATAAAGAATAGTTACCACAAGAGGAAAAAAATGCCCCATTAAATATTACTTTGGTGGTTGGAGGGATGGCTTAGCCATTATGAGAGTTTGCTATGTTTTGCAGAGGACCTGAGTTCAGTTTCCAGCATTCTTGTTAGGTAGCTCACAACTGCCTTTAACTCCAGCTCCTGGGGGATTCAACTTCTCTGGTCTCCTCAGGCACCTTATGTACTCACTTGTACATAACTCCCACCCCCAACCACACATACACATAATTTAATATAAATCTTTATTTTATATAGAAAAATATTACCCCAAAGCTAGAGACATGGCTCAATGTAATTGTACTTTCTCATTGGGACTACCAGCCCGAAAATAATGACACAGAGACTTATGAATTGTGAATGCTTGGCCTTAGCTTAGGCTTGTTTCTAACTAGTTCTTATAACTTAAATTAACCCATTTTTTTAAATCTACATTCTTCCATGTGGCTCTTTACATCATCTCCATACTGCTCATCCTACTTCCTCCCATCTGGCTGGTGACTCCGCCTTTCTTCTTCCCAGAATTCTCTATCTGCCCAAAAGTCCCGCCTATACTCTCCTGCCTAGCTATTGGTGATAGACCCACAATACACCCCCATGGTTGTGCATGTCTGGCGGACCTAGACATTTCCGCCTAGCCAGTTCCGGGTCAAAATAGCCATTTCCGGGCCAAAGCGTCTCGCGTGACCAGGACCCCATGACTTTGCATGGTTGCGTTTGTGTAAGAGCGCACAACGCAACCATGTGATCTGCGTGTGCCACCCAGCCTTTATAAGCCGGCATATATTCCCGGCTTCCTCCTTCTTCTTCTCCACACACGTGTCTCTCCGAAGGCCTGAGCACTCGTCTGTCTCTTTTATCTTAATAAAACTCTTGTTAGTGGATTCTGTCGTTCATGACATTTCCTCGCAGGGTAAGAGCACTGCAAAATAACTAACAATTGGCCATTTAGCTTTGATTACACCAATCAAAGCAATACATCTTCACACAATGTACTATATCCCGTAACATAGCCTTGGGGGATTTTCACTATTTGTTGAAGGAGTAGGGGAAACCTAGAGATCTGCACACCAGATCTAATTATTATTATCAGTAAAAACTTGGGAGTCAGATATCAGGGTAAGAACCTGAATGATCAGAAAAGCTGCAACAAAGCAACCAGTGACTTCCTCCCTCTCCCTCACCACCTCCCTCTCCCCCTCTCTCTTATTCCAAAAAGGCCCAGACTCTCTCTAAGCCCCACCTTGCTACTATATCTGTCCTCCATCCTCCAAAATCTCAATGGCTAATTTTGTTCAGCTAGTAGCCAGCTCCACCCTCTGATTCAAAGCAGACTTTATTGGGAGTCTCAGTAGTGTCAGAATGCAATCAAAGTATCTCAGAACAGCTCAGCCATTAAGAGTGCACATTGCTCTCTCATAGAACCTGAGTTAAGTAGTAAAACCCATTTCAAAAGAACAAAATTGCTTTTCCGTAGATGGTGCTTATAGGCACTCAGCATGGCCCTGTGTTTGACATACTATTGTAGTCTTTCCTATAATGCAGTCTATAAAAATGAGGGCACCTTGAATCCCTGGTAATAAAATTGTTTACCTTTATACCAAGAAGTTTGGGAAAGTGCTGAAATTGATGGTGTGTGCTGTTAAGATCTAAAGTCTTTATGAGATTATCCAACATAAAGAAGCATGTCAGCAGGGCCTACTGAGTGGTTACATATATGCTAAGTGTGTCAGTGACAGGATCAAGTGTGCTTTCTGAGTAGCAGAAAAATCATTGTGAGAGTATTGAAGGCACAAACACAGAAGGCACCCAGAGTCAGAGAGCTAAATAAATATGGAGCTTTTTAAGTAATAGAAGTCAAGACTTATTTTAAAGAACCAACAACAACGAAATTCCAAAGTACATTCTATACTACACAGGTGTATAGACACTGCACACCTGTGACGAGAGAAAATTTGTTTGTAATCATGCCGCGAACCAATTCTACAATGCCATTGTCTTGGATTCAAATTAAGTTCCTGTTCTTTGACTTTGGGCAGGTTACTGACCTTCCTTGAGCATCCATGATGTTCCTTTTTGTGAAGCAAATGTGCTGGTAAACACTCTAGGTTTAACAATCATATGGGGAAGGTCATGACAATGTTTTCATTTTTATTTAAGGTGAATCTGGTTTAGGAAAATCAACTCTCATAAACAGCTTATTCCTGACTGATCTCTATCCAGAAAGAATTATACCTGGAGCTGCAGGTAAATATTTCTATATTACTGTTAAGTATAATTTTTACCTGAACATTGTTAAAGTATATAATTAATATCTTAAGCCTTAGATGTGTGTTTTATTTAGTCAGTTTGTGTTTTGTAAACTGTCACTTAAGTAGAGAAAGTATGCTCTATCTGAAGTCCTGGAATTTGGTTGTAGACTTTGTTCTGTATCTGTGCAGCTAACCTTTATTTCAGTTTGTTATCTATTAAATGTCCTAGTTTTCTGTTCATATTGTACACTGGATGAGAAACTCAACTGAAAGAATTTTATGTCTTTAAAAAGTTACATAAGCTGAGTGGTGGTGGCACACACCTTTAATCCTAGCACTCGGAGGCTGGATCTCTGCAAGTTTGAGGCCAGTCTGGTCTACAGGGAGAGTTCTAGGACAGCCTCGGCTACACAGAGAAACCCTGCCTCAAAAATACAAAAACAAAACAAAACAAAAAAGTTACATACAAGAGAAGATAGCTCAGTGGTAGAGCCCTTCCCAGCATACATGAAGCTGTAGGTTCAATCTTCAGTATTATCTAAAATATATAATTTAAAATGTTATGTAAACAGAAAATTACTACAGGAATATGTGTCTAATTTGGCTATTCTCTGGTTATCCCACCATAGGACACTGGCATTCTCAAATATATGCTTGTTGGCTTTATAATACTGGGAATCGAGCCTTCATGCTAGCAAATGCTCTACCACATCTCTAGACTCATAAATACTTTTGATAAGATGGATTAAGCTTATAAAGTCAACCACAATAAAAATGTACAACCTTTTCATCAATACTTTTACATTCTGTTTTTAAATGAATTCATAGATTATTTTCTTTGTCTTAGAAACCTAGGGTTTTAAAATGTTTTCTCTCTGTGTGTGTGTATGCAGTATTGCACATGCATGTGTGGGCATGTTCATATGTGCATGCATGGGTAGAAGTCAGGAGGTAACTCTATGACTTCTACCCTATGGGATCCAGGAATTGAACTCGGTCATCAGCAGGCTTGGCAGCAGGCACTTGTACTCCATGAGCCGTCTTAGCAGTTCCAATATTGGTATTTTTTTTCATTTTAAGATTTTTTTAATTTGTATGAGTGTTTTGCCTGAATGTATGTATGTGTACCACACATTTGCCTGGTTCCCTTGGAGGTTGAATCCCCTGGAACTGGAGTTCTTGGTGGTTATGAACCATCATGTGGGTGCTAGAAACTAAACCTTAGTTTTCTGCAGGAGCAACAAGTATTCTTTTTTTTTTTTTTTTTTTTTTTTTGGTTTTTCGAGGCAGGGTTTCTCTGTGTAGCTTTGCGCCTTTTCCTGGAACTCACTTGGTAGCCCAGGCTGGCCTCGAACTCACAGAGATCCGCCTGGCTCTGCCTCCCGAGTGCTGGGATTAAAGGCGTGCGCCACCACCGCCCGGCAACAAGTATTCTTAACTGTTGAATCATCTCTCTGGCCTCTCAATGTTGATATTTGTAGTGATATTGTGTTCCCTCAAATATTGTGCACCCTAATAAACTTATCTGGGGTCAGAGAACAGAACAGCCACTAGATAGAGAGGCCAGAAAATGGTGGCACACACGCTTTTAATCCTAGCATTCCAGAGGCAGAGATCCGTCTGGATCTCTGTGAGTTCAAAGCCATACTGGAAACCGCCAGGCATGGTATCAAGAGCCTTTAATCCCAGGAAGTGATGGCAGGAAGCAGAAAGGTATTTAAGGTGTGAGGACGAGGAACTAGAGCCTGGTTAAGCTTTCAGGCTTTCGAGAAGCAGTTCAGCTGAGATCCATTTGGATGAGGACTCAGGCTTCCAGTCTGAGGAAACAGGATCAGCTGAGGAATTGGCAAAGTGAGGTAACTGTGGCTGGTTCTGTCTCTCTGATCTTTCAGTGTTCACCCCAATACTTGGTTGCAGGTTTGATTTTATTAATAAGACCTTCTAACAATTCCTGCTACAGGTAGTTTTAATGATCCCAAGAAAACATTCATTTTTTAGCACCAACATTTCTCTTGCTGGCTCGGGATCATTTTAAGTAGTCATAATATTATTTTCTGAGAACTTTCCTCAAAGGCAAGTACGGACCTTCCAAGACATTTGTCATAAGAACAAGAATAATGGATAATCTCTTCTTTAGCATGCTTCATTTTAAGGTACATTTTCTATTAAATTTGTTTCTTTTCCAGAGAAAATTGAAAGAACTGTCCAAATTGAGGCTTCAACTGTTGAAATTGAAGAGCGGGGTGTCAAACTTCGGCTTACAGTAGTGGACACACCTGGCTATGGGGATGCCATCAACTGCAGGGATTGGTATGAATCCAGAGGGTACAGAGCCCCCAAAGTGCCAAGTACTATGCATTTGTTTTCATTTACTTAATTTAATGAATTTACATTTATAGACAATGTTAGTAACGAACTGCTGGACCTAATCATTTAAAGTGTTAAATATTGGCTGTTTTGAAACGGGGTCTCACTATATAATACAGGCTGGCCATGAACTCAAAATTCTCCTGCCTTATCTTCCTAAGTATTTTGATAATTGGTATGAGCCACTGTGTCCAGCTTGAGAATTAGTTGTGTTTTTTTTCTAAGAGCACTCTAATAAGACCAGAGATTGAAAAGTTAATCTTCTATAAACTGCTAACATAAACAAAGCACTGTGATTGAACTGCAACCAGTGGACAGATTGCTATTTGTGTATGTATGTCCCTTCCATATGGTAGGAGGTAAAATGTGAGTCATAGGACCTGTGAATGGCTTCTCTTTGCCATTATTTTTATAAACAAGGAAATTAAGAAGGTAGACCAACCTGTTGCTTTTATTGTGTGGAAAATCCTACTTGTGTACCTGCTTCCTCCTTCTCCTAAACCTGCCACAAGAAAGCATCAACTTAGCAGCACTAACTCAGAAGAGGAAGGAAGGGGATGGGACTCCTTTGTCCGTCTTCTGCATTAAGAATGACCCCCTTCTCACCATTTTATGAATGTGCTGTCCTGTTCAGCAGCTTACATAATCCTGCCTTGGACTGCATGCTTTCTGATAGCGCCCTGCTTCTTGGCCTCCTGGGAAGCAGTTGTATGTCTTTAAAGGGTTGACAGCCTTCCAGTTTCACAGGCTACCTGTCAGGTGCTTATAACCTGTTATACTTAGATTGTTGACTGCCATTGCTTCACCAGACCTACTTAATACTTGTCACAGTTTAAAACACACACACACACACCCCTTCATTTTCCTAAAGATTAACTGTCTTCTGTTATGGATTGTTTTACATACTATATGGGAAAGGGGAGAGAAACTTGTTTTTTCTTTGAAGTTAGGGACTGCCTGTCTCTGTACCCCATGATTACTGTTGAACTTTGTGTTTCAGTTTTAAGACAATTATCTCCTACATTGATGAGCAATTTGAACGCTACCTACATGATGAGAGTGGACTGAACAGGCGGCACATCATTGATAACAGGGTACATTGTTGCTTCTACTTCATCTCACCTTTTGGACATGGGTGAGTCAGTTGTTTACCACGGAAACCTGCCGCGTGTTATAAGCAGTGAGATGATTTTGAGAAAAAAAATTGTGCTATATTCCTATGCTTTCCCTAAATGTGTGACTTTTGAACATTGTTTTTAGATTGAAGCCTTTAGATGTTGCATTTATGAAAGCAATACACAATAAGGTGAATATTGTGCCTGTCATTGCGAAAGCTGACACACTCACTCTGAAGGAGCGTGAGCGGCTAAAGAAAAGGGTGAGTAAGAGTTGGCCACCCATGCCTCCTCTGCATAACTTTGTGCCAGCTGTCCAGGAAGCAGGAGGAAGGAAGATTTCAACTGAGTTGCCAGAGGCAGGACTACAGAATTCATACTCAGTATTTGTAGATTTTTTTGTTTGTTCTGTTTTTTACTTTTCATCCTCATAGAATCAGATTTGTGTAGTTTAAATTCTTCTTCTTAGATAAAAATAGCCTCATGGAGTAGGAAGTGGCTGAGTAAAAGGAGCTCCCACTAGCATTAAGTGGATGTCTGTCCTCTTAACCCAAATGTTTTACTGCAGTAGTCTGTCTAAGTAGAATTGTTCCCTGTATTTGGGTTTTGAAAATTCATGTGGCAGCTGTCTACCACCTGATGCATCTCAGCTAGTTTAACACTGACCCGTCTTTATGGTGTCCTGTGTGGTGGTTTGTTATTTTTATTTTGTTTTTTTGAGATAGGGACTAAAGACATGTGCCACCATGCCCAGTTGAAGATTAACTAATTAATTTTGATATTTTGAGACAGTCTCATTGTGTAGCCCTGGAAATCAGTATGTAAACCAGGGTGGCTTTGAATTCAGAGGTCCACCAGCTTTTGCTGACAAGTGCTGGGATTACTCCCCAGACTTCTTTTTGCCTGCATGATGATTATGCATGAGGCGCCTGCTCATTGCCCAGGAACTTTAGGTGCTCATAGTTTCTCTTTGTTCTTGGGCTCTTGTTTTGCTAGATGATTGTGGGAGTGTTTTTAGTTTAGTAGTTTAGCTGTTGTTCAGGGACTATCATTAGTATTCCTACTGCTTTGTATGTTGAAGGTGATGGCTTGTGATTATTACTGTTATTATTGTTATTCTTGCAGACAGAAAAGCTCCCAAAATTCAAACGTACATAACCTTTTTTTTTTTTTTTGGTTTTTCGAGACAGGGTTTCTCTGAGTAGCTTTGCGCCTTTCCTGAAACTCACTTGGTAGCCCAGGCTGGCCTCGAACTCACAGAGATCCGCCTGGCTCTGCCTCCCGAGTGCTGGGATTAAAGGCGTGCGCCACCACCGCCCGGCTCGTACATAACCTTTTTAGCAGTTCTTAAAAGTGCTTGAAAATAACTTGTCGGTTGTTTGATCATTGATATATAAATAATTCTTATGTATTTCTTGGTATTTTCTTTTTGTTGTTGTTGTTGTGTTTTGGTTTTTCGAGACAGGGTTTCTCTGTGTAGCTTTGCGCCTTTCCTGGAACTCACTTGGTAGCCCAGGCTGGCCTCGAACTCACAGAGATCCACCTGCCTCTGCCTCCCGAGTGCTGGGATTAAAGGCATGCGCTACCACCGCCCGGCTTCTTGTTGTTTTAAGGTGATACTACTTTGTAGTCCTGGCTGATCTGGAACTTGTTAAGTAGATTAAACTGGCCTTGAACTTACAGAGGTCTGCCTGCCTCTGCCTCTTGTACAGTTCTTCTGAATTTCTAATATGAGTTAGCTAATGATACACAGTTAGCTAAAATTGATTCTAGTTTTGTTATTGTTCCAGATTTTGGATGAAATCGAGGAGCATAACATCAAAATCTATCACTTACCGGATGCAGAGTCAGATGAAGATGAAGATTTTAAGGAACAGACTAGACTCCTCAAGGTAAGAATTGGCTCCAGATATATAAAGTGAACAGTTCCATTTTCCTGTTTTCTTGTGTACATATTTTAAAATGAATGACTGGGAAAGCCATATTACAGCAATATAGTTTGGATATATTTAGGAAATTTTTACTTAAGGCTTGAAAATGTCATTGCAGGCTTGATTTGTACCATTTGGAAAATAACTGACATTTCTAAGTGAAATGTGTATGTATTTAGCACTCAGTCAAACATAGTTAAAGCCAGGCATACTTGCATACCTATTTAGTATCAGCACTAGGGATGCTGGGAAATGCAGAGGCAGGATGATCACTGTGAGTTAGAGGTCAGTCGAGTCTATATAGCCAATTCCAGGCCTTCCATAGCTATGTATGTCTCAAAACAACAATAACAAAAAAGCAGCTTTGTAATATAGCAGCAGGGAGCCATTTCTGCGCCCATTGTTGGTTTACAGTGAACATTGGTATTCTACTACTGCCTTGTATTTGTTTCTAGGCCAGTATCCCATTCTCTGTGGTTGGCTCCAACCAGCTGATTGAAGCCAAAGGCAAGAAGGTCAGAGGTCGTCTCTACCCATGGGGTGTTGTGGAGGTGGAGAACCCAGAACACAATGACTTCCTGAAGCTGAGAACAATGCTCATGTAAGACATTTGGTGTATTCATTATGGCAGAGCTTAACATCAGACTAATAAGTTAGGGACTGGGGTCCTTTACTGGGGCTCTGAATCTCTGTTGAACCTCTTTCTCATAGTACTTGTTCTTCTTGCTCTCTCATCTCAAGTCATTGATGCTAAAGGAAAATTAAACCTTAACCATGGCCCAAGAGGTCCTAGCTCCTGCTAGAAGGTGAACAGCCTCTTATAGTTGCCCCAGGCCCAGCTCTGACACATGGTGCTCCTCCTTGTTAGCCTGAAGATCTCACATTAGATGGTCCCAATTAGCCTTGAGGTTTCCGTTCATTTTTTGCAACTGATAAACTTCTTTATAGTTGAGTTTCACATATAGTAATAAAGATGTTGGTTGGCTTCAGACTTGATGTATATGCAATTATGACTTTGAACTTCTGATTCTCCTTCCTCTACCTCCGAAGTGCTGGTATTCTAGGCATGTGCCACCACACCCAGTTTATATGATGCTGGGAATTGAACCTAGGACCTTGTGCATGTTACACAAGCTCTTCACTAACTGAATTGCATCTCCAACCCCAATTGCTGTCATTAAGAGAGTAAAGTATAGATGTTACTTTTCTATTGCTGTGATAAAACACCATAACAAAGGCAACATGTAAAAAGATCTATCTGAGCTTTATGTTCAGAGGGATAGAGTCTGTCCTGGCAGGGAAGCAGCAAATATGGTAGTTTGTCGAAAGCTGAGAGTTTACTTCTTTAACTGACCACAGGAAGCATCGAGAGCACACTGGAAATGACATGAAGCTTTGAAATCTCAAAGCCTACCTCAGTAACAGACTTCCTTCAGTAAGGCCACAACTCTTAAACCTACCCAAACAGCGCTACCAATTGAGGACTAAGTATTTAAACATCTGAGCCGACAGGGAACTTTTCTCATTCAAACCACCACAATAAAAGAAAGCATATTGTTCAAAAAATACACTTTGATGGGAGCTAGGGAGATGACTGAACAGTAAAATGCTTGCTACTCATGTATAAAGACCTGAGCTCGGATCCCCAGCACTCAGACAACAGTCTGGGTACAGTGGCACATTCCTGTGATCCTAGTATTGTAGAGACAGGGAGATGGCTGAGGTTCACTGGCCAGCCAGCCTAGCCAGATCAGTAATTCGAAGTTCATTGTTAGATACTCTCTCAAAAATAAGGTAGAAAGGGGAAACTGGTGGCCCACGCCTTTAATCCAGCACATGGGAGGCAGAGGCAGATGGACCTCTGTGAGTTTGAAGCCAGCCTGGTCTACAGAATGGGTTCTAGACAGCTAAGGCTACACAGAGAAACGCTGTCTTAGGGGGAAAAAAGGTAGAGAGAGTCAGTGAAATGTGTCAGTTGGTGGCATTGGGGTGCTGCAAAGCCTGTACACATGGGCTATGGTGGGAGCACACGCATATAATTTAAATGTATTTTTTTAAAAAGACAGGAGAGAGAGATAGTTCAGCAATTTAAAATTGTAGTTGGACCTTCTTTGGACTGCCAGCTCCCAAATGATGACATGGAGACTTCTTATTAGTTACTAAAGCTTGGCCTGAATTTAAGTTTGTTCCCAACTAGCTCTTAAAACTTAAATTGGCCATATGTGGCCTTTAATCCTAGCACTTGGGAGGCAGAGGCAGGTGGATCTACAGTTCCAGGACAGCCAAGGCTACACAAACAAATCCTGTCTCAAAAAAAAAACAATCCAAGCTTCTATTAACCTGTTTATATTAATCTACATTCTTCCACGTGGCTTGTTACTTCTCCTCAGTACAGTACGTTCCACTTCCTCTGTGTCTGGCTGGTGAATCCCTCCCCACTCCCCCATGCATCAGATTCTTCCCAGAGTTCCTATCTTTGCCTGGAAGTCCTGCCTATCCTCTCCTGCCTAGCTATTGGCCATTCAGCTCTTTATTAAACTACTCAGAAGGTGCCTTAGGCAGGTGAGGTAAAACAGCAGCACATCTTCACGCAGTGTGATCAAATGTCCTACAACAGAAAATACTTGCTGTCCTTGCAGGGGACCTGGGTTTGCCTGTAACTCTATCTTCAGGGAGTTCAGCTCCCTCTTCTGGCCTTTGTGGACACTTGTGTATGTGTGCACACGAACTTTTTTCTTTTTATTCTCATTCTTTCCTCTGTATTTCTCTCCCTTTTCCCTCCCTATTTTGAACCCTCCCCCATTTTCCTTTTTTTTTTTTAAACAGAAAAAAGTATGGAGATTGATTGAAGAAGACACCCAGTGTAGACGTTTGACCTTTGCCAGCACACAGACACACACACACAAACAACGATAATGAAAATAGAGATCAGTGAGTTGGCTCAGCCAATAAACATGCATACCACCACACTTGACAACTTGAATTTCATCTGTAGGACCCATATGGTAGAAGGTGATAACTGACTCCTGCAAGTTGTCACCTGACTCTCATGTAGGCCATGACACAAGTGCCTCCCCATAAACAAGTTTAAACTTAGAAGAAGGGATTAAAGACAATACACCTCTCTTCTTTTTTAAGTATGTACTCCCCTCACCGTTGATTCTGAATAGTTTTATAATTAAGGGTAATGACTTTGGACAATACTATGAAAAACAAAAGAGGATATAGTTTGTGGAACCCTAGATTTTAAGAGGGGAAAAAAAAAGCTGGGTTGGAAAGATGGCTCAGCAGTTAAAAGTGCTTGCTGCTGTTGTGCCCACATCAGGTTCTCAACAACAGCTCCAGGTGACCTCTTCAGGCCAGTGTAAGCACCTGAAGACACATGTACACACATAAATAAAAATGTTTTTTATTAAAGAGAAAAAACCAGTCTGAGCTGATAATGTCGAAGTTAGGCTAGCATATGAACACCTGCGTGTTAGCATTGTTTCACCAATAGCAGGTTTGTTACTTGTGCAAATCAGGACCTGGGGGTCATGGCTACCGCCCAGCAAGCAGAGTGGGAGCCCCCAGTGCCTCTTAATGCTACAGGCTGTAAACCAGCATCACTCTTAAACATTAGCCTAGGAAATTCTGAAAATGTTACAGGTGTCAAATTAACATAAGATGGTCTGGGCCTGTTTCCTATTGTTGTAATTTATAAATATGGAAGCTTATTTGTCTCTTTCTGGAAGCTAGAATATTGGCATCTGGTGAGGGTTTCCTTGCTATGTTCAAATGAATCAGAGGTTATCACATGGTGAGACAGAACAGATACCTGATTTTATTTTTATTAGCATACAGTTATATATATTTTGGAGTATAGTGTATTTAACACCCATATAATGTATGTACCAAACAATTTCCTTCTCTGTGACTTCTTTATAGAACCTTTAAGCTTTCCTCTTGTAGTTCTCCATAAAATATACCTCTTTAATGAAAAAAGTTCAAAGAGACATAATCTGAATAAACTAAAATTTTGATGAGTTAAAATTGCCACTTACTAACACTGCTACTGAATGAGAACCCCTAAGATGTTGCTGTCTAAGTTACTACAAATGTAGCATAATGGTTTTGAGAGTAGTTGGGACACACTTGGTCTGCAGTGCTGAGCCCGTGGCTGTCCTAGCCCCTGTCATTCAGGGAGTGTTAGTGTTGTAGAAGAGGTGTGGTTCTCTGTTACATGCCAGTTGTGTATTTCTGAGAATGAAGAAGATCCATGGGGTTGAGGGTTTTGCTCAGTGGTAGAGCACTTAGGCCCTGGGTTTGGACCTCAGCTCTGGGAAAAAATAAGAAAAAAAGAAAAAGATTCAACTACCCTTTTATCCACATTCTTATTATTTCCCTAGATTCTCAGTAAATAGGAAGGTGTTATAATGTTCTGTACATACTTTTAAATGTATAGTATTTACAAAAAGCTACACAGACACCTATTTGAATAGTTTATTTTTCATAAGATCTTTTAGAAAAATGTGTTTTATTTCAGGTATCATTTACCTAAAAGTCTCCTGAAGTCTTTTTCGTATCCACATCCCTCCAGTGGTAATGGCTTTGTACTGTGTCTAGTGGTACCTGTGGCAGTGGTCAGGAGAAAGTGTTCTACCCAAAACTTTGTTGTAGCTTGTTGTGGTTGCAAAGGAGTTTACTTCACCTAGGCATTTCCAGTTACATAGCTTGTCCTGAGATTCCAGCAACCTGTGTACAGTTTACTAAACAATTACTTGGGCTCTCAGTACTGGCAGTTTTTTCTGTGTTCTTGATAGTTGTTCCCCATGAAACTGCCATAGGCATAAATCCCTGCTGTATTCCTTCTCTTTTTCAGCACCCACATGCAGGACCTACAGGAAGTGACCCAGGACCTTCACTATGAAAACTTCCGCTCTGAGAGGCTGAAGAGAGGCGGCAGGTTGTCACAGTCTTCCCCATATCATGTTCCCTGAGTCACTTTCCCTTGTCTTTTGTGTGCCTACCTCAGACTTCTTGATTACACACAGCATATGCTTCCTATTGAAAAATTGTTAAAAGTATATTGCTAATTCGGTCAAGTGGGGGTGGGGAAGAGACATTCATAATGTGCACATCAAGAGCAGTCTTGGAGGCTGGAGAGATGGCTCAGTGCTTAAGAATACTTGCTCATCTTGCAGGGGATCTGGGTTCAATTCCCAGCACCCACATTACAGCTCACAGCTGTCTGTAACTCCAGATCCAGGGGATTCCATGCCTTCTGGCATGTTTGGGCACCAGGCATGCTTTGGTGCATAGGTATACATGGCAGGCAAAATGCAGAGATGTGGAATAATAATAATAAAACCATTTATTTAAACACCAGAAATGGAAAAGCCAGAGGCTGGTATTGGTACTTCTTTAGCATTACTGTGTCTATAAATAAGGACAGGCTTGCTTGCCATTGAAAGCTATAGAGGGTAAGCTCGCCATGGGTGTCCCTGGAGTAGCAGCTCTGTTTTCTACAGACTCCATGTGGACACATTCATTCACTTTTTCTTTTTTACCATCCTAATGTATTTCTATATAAGATGTATATTTTGTGACCCAATCTGCATCGAATTAAACCATGTCTCCACTTAAAATAGAGCTGGATGAATAAGTGATATAGTTACTCAATGTCTTTTGGCAGGGGATAGAGAGATGACTCAGCAGTTAAGAATGCACACTGGCCTTCCAAAGGACTGGAATTTAGTTCCTAGGAAGCTTACAACTGCCTATAACTTGAACTCCAACCAGCACTCATGTGCATGTATACGTATATAGACACACATACACAGAATTAAGAATAAAAAGGCTTTTTGAAGTATTATGATGTTAATTTGGAAACCACACATAAGGAAAGGTTTTAGAAGCCGGAGTACATGAATCCCTACTAGTGGACTGGAGAGATGGCTCAGAGGTTAAGAGCACCGACTGCTCTTCCAGAAGTCCTGAGTTCAATTCCCAGCACCCACATATAGCTCACAACCATCTGTAATGAGATCTGGCTCCCTCTTCTGTATACATAATAAATAAATAAATAAATCTTTAAAAAAGAAAATAAAAGTATTCCTACTAGCACACCTTGGTGGTGGTGCCAGTGTGCTTAGAGATTACTTTCCTCAGTTCTATTCTACAGGCTCTGCTCATTCAGCTCCTCTGGCTCCTTCCAGGGACTGTTTTATTCACCATATAGTCATAAAGGGGAACTTACCTAAAAACCAAGACCCTTCCCTGGGTTAGACTGACTATTTATGACTGTAGAACAAAAGTCAGGTCATCTTCTGAAGTCCCAGTTTCACGTTTTGTCATTTTTCTTCCTTGTGTTCTCTTCTGTATCATGGCTTTAATTTAAAAAGCTGTAAGCATATAATTATAAAATAGTGGTCTTCAGAATTCTAAAGTTTTGTTTCTATTCAGAAGTACATTGCAGTATTCCAATTGTAATTTTTCTGTTGTTGTTCCCTTAGGAAAGTGGAGAATGAGGACATGAATAAAGACCAGATCTTGCTTGAAAAGGAGGCTGAGGTAAGTAGAATACCCATATTCTGGTGTCAACAAAAAGAAATCACTTCTTAGCCAAATCAATTCAGTGTGGATACTTGTCATAACTACAAAGCTACCTGAAAGATTGTAAGTAAGTATTTTAGAATACTTATTTGGAGCCTTTCTGAACATCTACAAACTTCAGTGACAATAATTGGTTAGAAGTCTGGGGATGTAGCTCTGTTGGTAGAGTGCTTATCTAGTATTCAGGACCCCCTGGGTGCAGTCTCAGTGAGGCATAAACTAGGCATGATGGATCTTGCCTGTATTTGGCACTTGGGAAGTAGAAACAGGGAGATCAGGAGTTTACATAGGGAGTTTAACTATTGCTTCTGTTTATTGGTAATTTGTCTTACTTGAATTTTTGATGAATTGTTGATCTTTTAGATTTTAGGTTTGTAAGTTTTTATTTGAACATATTATTGTATTTGAGAAAAACAGTAAAAGCTAAATATGACAACACCAACACTGTATCTGCTATGTCCCATTCCTAGCTTCGCCGCATGCAGGAGATGATCGCAAGGATGCAAGCGCAGATGCAGATGCAGATGCAGGGTGGTGACAGTGACAGCGGTACACTCGGGCACCATGTGTGAAATGGTGTTTTCATATTAGTAAGTTGGGGAGGTAGGGGATCTCATTATCAGCTCAACCTTGAATATGATGGGCTCCTCGTCTTAAACTTTACCCATGCGGTGCATTTTTTGAGTTAGCTGTATAGCTAGCCTTTATTGAAAAGCAGAAACCATTCTCTGCTGCCACCTACTGTCTAATGAAAATATTCCTATCTTCTAATGTTACAAATATAATTTATGTTAAACTTTCATTAGACAGTGTTGGAAACTCATTAATATTGTAAACATCTTCAAAGAAACTTCCTTAATTTATTAAAAGCTTTTGCAGATGAAAAGTATAGGTGTTAGGAAGAAGAATCAATGCCAGTTAAATGAGGGTCGCCTAGCTGCAAACTACTGACCTCCAGGCCTTTGAGGCAACCATTATGTGACCATTGGAAATTGGCATATCACTTAGATTTGTGCTTTAGTGTAATTCTCTACACTTGAGTTTCACGGAGCCTGATGGTATAGGAGAGCTTCATAAATCTTGATTTAGTTAACTGGTCATAGATACAAAACATTTTGCTCAGTTTATTCCCTTCTATAAGCAGAGGGAGTATTGTCAATAATCAAAGCAATAAATGCATCACTTCCATTTAAATTATTTTGTTTTTACTTTACAGAAAACACTCTTCGATAAAAAGAAAAGTATTCCTGATAAGTGCTGCAGCATCAAGTTTCTTAACACCCTTGGAAGTGTGCCCATCAGAATTTAAGTTCCTGTGTCTGAGGATTTCAGTTTTTTTGTTTTAACTTTGGATGGTTTTGATATTTGGTTCTTTTCTCTTTTTTTTACCCTCTGGTATGAAGTACTTTTAACATGTATATCTCATTGCTGTTACATTTTATATTTTGTGAGGTAAACCCTGTTTTCTTCTTCCTTAACCACTAATGTTAGAATTTATTTCTAAGAATTAGTCAACACGTATACTGTTAATAATAGTGAATTTCTTTGATTTAGCTGGCCTGACTAATCACTGACAAGTACTCTTGATTTATATCGAGACATTTTTATTTGTTCAGAATGTTCCTGTGTGGTGGACATGATGTACCTGTGACAGACAGAAGTGGTTGTGCATACTTGGTGGCAGAATATTTGCTTATTAGAACGAAGTCACACTGTTAACTTTATATTTGTGCAGAACACCTAAAACCACTTTTGCTGCTGTAGTTAATACGGTTAATTCATCTGCACGTTTATCTGTTAACCAGGCAGAATAGAGGAGAGTACCTAATGAGATACATGTTTATGCTTAAATGCCTTTTAAAAAGCAGGACTTCAGGGTCAGATTTTAAGAGCTCTGGTTTCTAGTGCCAGATCCTTTCAAACCTCTGTAGAGAACTCACTACAAGGACTTTTTAGACTGTGGACACTGATTATGCTGTGCTGTGGAGAAAACCAAAGCAGCTCTGAGCTCCAGCTTCATATTGTAACAAGACTCTCTACACAGTAAGAGTCAATCAACTTTTTACTCAACTAAAAAGGCAATACTTTTTTAAAAAACCAAAATGTTTGTATTTTATACTGCACTTTAATGTACTTTGTATAACTAGGTGCAAAAGATCTACCATGGCAGTGGGAATAATAGTCCTTGGCTGGCATGCATCTGAACCCAGGCTTGTGATTGGGTGGTGCTCTTGCACAAAATGCCGCTTGAAGCCCAAATGCCTGCCAGGTTTTTCTCTAACACTTCCCTTTTTCAGTGATTTTTCTATTGAGAAGAACATAGCAGTTTTTTATGTACAGACTGTCTCATCTGTTTTCAGCCATTGCCATTTTCCTCAGTTTGTGTCGTATAAATGTCTTCATGGCATGAATGAAAGGCATTCTGTGCCGCAAGCAGGTGAGCAGAGCCGTGCCTGGTTTATCTCTGGCACTCTGGCCTGCCCTCTCTTGCCATGTCTTCTAATGTCAGGTAATGGCCACAGAAAGGGGCAAGTGAAGGAGATGGTGGTGTGGAGGGAGTGAAGCAGGTGCTAGTTCTGCGCTTTCATCTTGCTGCAGAAGAAAGTGTTTGATGATAAGGCAGGGGTTTATATTTAATTCAGGCCAAAAATAGTACTAATAAAAGGAGACTTTAAAATTGTTATTACAAATTACAGAAAATGATACGTCCGCTCGTTTTGCCCCTTCACTGTTGCCTCACTGTGAATGGTTTCGGGGTTCATTGTCTGAAGCTCCTACCAGACAAGTGTTGATGGCTTCAGAGTGCACCCATGCAATCCTTTGTTTGGGTTACTTTAACATTAATTTGATTGGAGAAAGATGGCTTTTAAATAGAAAAGCATTTCCAGGTATTCAGTGTGAGCCCTGGTGAGCTAAGGGTGCCACTTAGGGCCAGCTGACATTGAAGGATGGCAATGTGTGCTGGAAGGTCTTGCAGCCGCAATTCTAAATCCCCCTTCAGTTTTTCCACCCAAGTCTAAACATACACTTTTGCTAATAAATGCTCTCTCACAAAGAAGTAACTTGTGCCTGTAGAAATGTATTTTGAAAACACATTGTACACTTCAACTTTGTAGCCATTTAAACTAACCCTTTTTCAATAAAGCACTATTATTTAGATATTAAATAAGCAGTCCTCATTTTATTTGAGTAAGGTGTGAAGTCCACTGGGAAGATTCAGGGCCCCAATGACAACTGTGAATCAGAACAGGAAGTTACTTGTATTAATAGCATGAGTACTGCATCAGAGATAACTCAGATACTCCAGAAGAAATGGTACAGCTGGGACAGAACTATCAGGCTGTCAAATTATCTACAGATTATTTGGTTAAAATGGACACTAAAACTTCATAGGTAAATTTACTAATTAGAAAATGAAGCAACAACTGTTAAACATAGTGGGAAGTAAAAGTGATCCAAATATATTTCTAATTCTCCATATAAAGAGGTAAAACTGTATTTATTGCTTGGGAGTGATTGAGACAGTCTCCCTTTGTAGCCTGGCTAGCCTGGAACTCCCTCTGTAGAGCAGGCTGGTCTGCAACTCATAGAAATCCACCTGCCTCTACCTCCAGAGTGCTGAGATTAAAGGTGTAAGCCACCATGCTCAGATTTTTAAGTGTTTTACATTTTTGTTTTATGTGTATGAGTGTTTTGCTTGTGTGCATGTGTCTGTACAATGTGCATGCTTAGTGCCCAGGGTGGCTAGAAGAGGATGTCAGATTCCCCAGAACTGGAGTGACAGATAGTTGTGAGCAGCCATGTGGGTGCCAGAAATAGAATTTGGGTGTTTTGGAAGAACAGCCAGTGTTCTTAACTGCTAAACCATCTCTCCAGCCCAGAAAAGCAACTTTAAAAACCAGAATTTGGACTGGTGAGATGGCTCAGTGGCTGAGTACTGACCACCCAACCTGATCAAACCTGAGTTTGATCCTGAGACTCACAAGGTGGAAGGAGACACAAGGCCACACAAACCTAAACTTTATCCTAATCTGAATGAACCTCCTCGACTTGGCCTCATGCTTATTTGGGTAGCCAGACCACTGGATTGACCGCCCCAGTATCATCTGGGCCCCTCTTCCTCTTGCTTTCTGAACAGCACGCTGACCCCAGGGTAGTGAGACTCCTGCTCTCTAGGTCATTAGGTTGCTCAGGTCTAACCTCATTCCTGCCCTATCCAGCCACTTTTCTTATGATTGGTAGCACACTCAGTGGCACTGGCTGGTTAGAGGAAAAGCCTAGGGTGGTAGAGAAAGTTGGGAACCCTCTCCACATTGCTGAGCCTAGTTTGCCTTGGGGAAGCTGAGGCCCTCCCATCTTGTCTTAAGGACTTCTCTCCAAAAGCCAGTTCTTTGTATGAATCGCTTGGGGCTGTGCGCCAAATCGTTCCTGGATTTATTTAGCTTGGACGTGGTTGAGAGGGCTGGCTCTCTGCAGGGCCAGTTAACCAATGGAAGAAGGAAACGAGGATGCTGAAAATCACAGGAGTGGAGGGCCCAGAATCAGGTCTCACCATTTTGATTCCCAGAAAGAGTCTCAAAACCAGAAGGGAACAACAAAGGCTTCCAGGGGTCTTCCTTGATGTAGCCTGCCTCTGGTACAGTACTCAAAAGCGACCCTTCAGTAATACCTGGTGCCCACAGACCACAATTCCACTCTTCCCAGGTGGGGCACGATGGATGGGAGGCAAGAAGGAGGCTGGCAGTCAGGGGCATGACCAAGGCTGTGAGTGCCAGGACAGTTCCGCGAGCTGGGAGCAGGCTGTACCCAGAATCGGATCACCTTGCTTGCCAAAGCCAGGCTGTAGGCTGAGACCCGCCCATGTGCCAAAGTCCCGCCCAAGGCTTATGTAGGACCCACCAGAGTGCAATCCAGGGCTGAGTTCTCAAGTTGTTCCGAAGTCGGGTCCAAGACCGAATCTTCCCGGCATGCCAAAGCGAAGAGTAAGAATAAGAACTCCCCGCTTCCTAAGTCCCACCCAGCGCAGAGTTCTCGGGTCCTCAAACCCCTCCCAGGGCCGAAGACCGGCCCACTGTACGGAAGCATGGTTCCACCCGCGGAGGAGCTCCCCGGCTTTGCTTTTGACATTATGGTTCTCTCTCGCCCCGCCCTCCCCCGCGTGGTCACCAATCAGAACGAAGTGCTGCGCTCGCAGGCGCCGGTCCGGAGGACCCGCCCGCAGGCCAATCGGCGGTGCGTCCGCGGGGGGGCGGGGCTGCGGCGGACGCGCGGCGGGGGCGGGGAAGCAGCTAGCTGTCGGGATCGGGCGGCGCGGGCGCAGGCCGTGGAGGAGGCCTGGCTGGCGGCGGCGCGGGCCGGTGTGGCACGGTGAGGACGCGGCGGCCGTGGGCGTGGGCAGGGGGGCGAGTCGCGCAGGGGCGGTGGGGCGAGCTTGGGCTTCCTTCGCTGGCCGAACCTCAGTGGAACCTGAGCCGGCCCAGGCCTGAGGCTGGCGGTCCACCAGAGAAAGTCCACGCCCGGGCTCTGAGGCCTTCGTGAGGCGCGCCAGCTCCTCATCGAGTCCGCGTGTGACAACACACGTCTGTGAAAGGCCTCTCCGTGGAGGGCGAAGGGAGGAGAGTCTTGGGTCGAGACTGGATGTCCGCTGCGGACAGGGGTGTTGCTGGTGTCGATGGGCAGTCTGGGGCGGGCTGCTAGCTGCAGCGTTCCGAATGGAGCCTGGCTGTCAGCAGAGTACCGAGGGCAGGAACATCACACGTGGAGGCCAGCTGTCGAGAAAGGGGGATGATCGAGAGTTTGGGCGTCTCTCCTGGGCACTGGGTGTCTCCTGGGGAGTTAAGGCCCACTAGAGTGCCCTCCTGAAGACACCCCCTCCCCCAGGCCAGTGAGCAACAAAGCAGGAGCCTTGGGAAGCTGCACCAAGAGCCACAAATGAAAGCCCAGAAGGGCATCGGCCACTCCCTGGTTTTTCTTTCCAGCCTTTCCTTCAAAACTGAGAACCAGGTGTCAGTGTTCCTACTCTGCTAGGATCTAGAAATAGTACTGGCCCATTGCGTTTCACTCACTCTAGATTATAAACACCTTTGCCATTTACATGTGGCAGTGATTTCTCAGAATCTTTCATGTCCCGGGAATGGTGGTGAAAAATATAAACGAAAAAGCAAGGCATTCATGGAGGAAATAATGTCGATACATAGTGTTTAGAAAGAATGGAAAGACAGAATTCCGAGCAGAATCTTTCAAGGGTGACTTTTCTCTCTAGCTTTGTTTTGTTTCCATGAAGTGTTTTTGACTGGGCCACTGTGAAAATGTTTGGTAATTAGTGGGTAACACTGAATTTGAGTGAGTCTTATGGCGACAGTATTATAATCGGCACTACAGATTCTCTCAGTGTTAGAAAGATGAAAGAGGTCGTTTGAAATAGGAAGGTGTGAAGTAATCTTTACTTGTAGGCTAAATAAAATTTTTGTGAATTCCCGACACAAAAAGTCGTTTGTGAAGCACTTTTATGGCTGTTATTTGTCAGTTCTAAAGTCTTCAAAGGAGACATGCCCAAGCTGCACAGCCTTCCCACATTCCCACCTACATCCCCCACAGTTTTTCCATAGCCCAGGCTGGCCTCCAGCTCACCACCCTCTTACCTCAGCCTTCTGAGTGCTGATGGAACAGTTGTGCATCATGAGTGCCTTTGCACAACTCCGTTTTAAAGGACAGGAAGAAGTTAACTGGTGGGTTTAGGATGACATTCTGGCATATGTGCAAAACCAGTCATCGACCCTGCTTCTCTAATGACCTTGCTTTGCTACATTTTATGGGTGCTAATGGCGAGTTAGGTTCCTTCCTACAAATTCCTTTACCAAAGAGGAAGTCACTATGAGGTATATCCCTCATTTATCCCTGCCTTAGACTCCTTATCCGTGAAGTGGTTTAAAACGTACTTACCTCGTAGGGTTGTTGTGAGGACTAAGAATCAACTTTTGACAGCTGTTAAGATGCCTTGAATTACGTTAGTACTTTCTGAACTTCAGTAATTGTTACTATCAAGTGAAAGAGCAGCCTGAGTAAACAGTGGCACAGGCTAACCCTGGGTATTTGTCAGATGAGGTGGTAGAGCATTAGTGATGCCACAGTTACCTGCTTGGAGGGAAGGATCTGAACTGGATTGCCTAAGCAGTGATTAATCCATGAGTAATCCCCATGGGAAGTCATGTATGTCTATTTGTCAGTTTCCCCCTTTCCAGACATTCCTGCTTCTAGTCACATGAACACCTGTATTCAGACGTTAATGGATTTCTCTAAATTCTGCCTACCATTTCAGTTACAATCATATTTTCCTTTCCCCCATTTTCCTGTCTGGTTTCCGGTTTCCCTTCATGAGCTTTGCACACGCCATGCAGTGCTAAGTATGCAGCCAGAGCACATTGAAAAGCTGGATGAGTTTAGTCCACTCTCTTAGGTCACTATGTGTAGAGTCAGTTGGTTCTAATGTATCTGTTGATGTGAGGGTTTGACTTTATCGAGGAAAGCTGGAAAGTTGAGGATCTCAAAGAACTTAGTATGATAAATTCCAGTGTTACAATTTTCTTGGGAGTGTTTATGTTGGAGAGGATTGTGGTCTACTATTTTTGGAAAGCAACTACTAGTCAGTATGTGATATTTTGATTTTGGAAATCCCACTTTTAAAAAATAATCAGATCAGCAAACATTGTATCAGTCAGGTGGTTAAGTAAGTACTCTTGGCCAGTAAACATTCTTTGGCAAGCTCATTCCTGTCCCTCCTCAAAGCATAATTTGAACCATTTTGATTCCGAGAAAGATGCCTCAAATACGCCTTTAAGCTTAAAGATGAAATGGTGTATACACAAAAATTAAAGTGTAAAAAAAATTCTTGAGGACATGGACAGAATCAGGAGGGCAGAATGATTTGAGTGACTTTGTTTTAGTCCTAGAAGATTATTTCCCACTAAGCCTAAATACTAAGGTATTTTAGTTTATTACTCCTTTAAAATAAAAAACCTGAGGACGGTTAGACGGCTGAATGGGAAAAGGTGCTTGCCGCCAAGCCTGGTGACCTGCACTGGAACCGAGGACACACATGGTAGAAAGGGATAAATGGTTCCCAAAAGCTGTGCTCTGACTTCTTTATGTGAGCAATGTCAAACATGTGCACACACATACACAAGTTAATGTAATTAAAAAACAAAGGCACCGTGACAACAGGATCCCATGAGGAAGCCTGCTTTGGCTTATCTCTCCTCCCCAGCCCATCCTGATCACATCCCAAAATGAATTTAGTAATATCGCCGCACCCCACCTTCAAAACCTGCTTCAGTATGGACTTCCATCTAGTTGACCTGCTGGAGCCCTAACAGCCCAGCCTCAGGCAGCTTCTTCTGCTCTTCTCTGGTGTCTTGAACTAGCTGTACTCTGCCTTTTCCCCTAACCCTGATCACACACAGGTAATGTATCCACCCCACCTGAGTGAGACAGGGTCTGGCCATGTAGCCCTGGCTGTCCTGGAACTCGATATGTAGATCAGTCTGGCCTCGAACTCTTTCTCAGGCGTGCTGGGATTAAAGGCGAGTACCACTATGCTCCACCTGATCTCTTGCTTCCTGTGGGACCCCCAGCCCATTGAGCCTGGGCGGCCACTGCTCTAGTGATTTTCTTTTTCCTCACTGTGCCGTGGGCAAGTGGTCTTGTGTGCTCACTCGGTTGGTTCCCTTTCTTGATTCAACTCCTTTGTGTGTACACCATAGAGTCAGGGTGGAGTTGAGGCCCTCTGCAGAGGTGAGGAACTGCCAAGTCATTCTCCTCCATGAGCTGGAGTTCCTTGAGCTGTACTGCCACCATTACAGGTGGTTGTGACAGTAAATGACACAGTGTAAAGCAAAGGGCTGGATCTGGGCCTCCTGGCAGTGGTGGTCATTTGGGACATAGTAGCTACGGTCATGGGTATGAGGACTGATAAGTCTTTTTGGTTAGACTGTCCCTCCATCCCAACTGCTCCTCCACCTGCCACATTCCCCTCTGCCGTCCTCACTTTATCTAGCATACTTAACTACCATTAACTAACATACTTCATCTAACATTCCCACTGCATTGTTGGGATTTTTCCCCCTTGGAAGTTCCTATATCCTTAAACATTCAGAGTTTCTATAGTATCAGAATAAGTGATCAGTAAATGTTTGAAATACATAATAATAACAAATCAGTAATCCAATATAATAATAAAGTTTTGCGTGGGGGCAACCTCCGATGCTAAGTTTTGTGGAGCCTAAAGCATATGTGATTAGAAAAGGGTAGGCGACTCACATCAGCCTATAATTCCATCTCCAGAAGGATCAGACACTTTTGGTCTCTGTGGGTACCTGCACTCAAAATGTGTGAGTGCACGTACACACACACACACACACACACACACACACACACACACACACACACACATGCACGCACGCGCACACACATACACACACAATTTAAAATAATAAATATAAATCTCCTTTAAAGAAATAAGGTTACAGATAAAAGTTAATTCATTAAATAAACATTTGTTTAGTATGAGAAAAAGTAAGGAGCTAGAAATGTAGCTGATAACGAGTGAGCACTTTCCTAACATACACAAAACCCTGGGTTTGATCCTCAGAGCCATAGTAGTACATCCCTGTGATCTCAGCATAGGGTGGTAGAGACAGGAAAACCAGAAGTTCAGAGTCATCAAAGACAGCCTGGGCTACATGAGACCCTGTTTGGAAAGAAGGCAGGACACATTTATTACCTGACATATAATCCCTTTTTTCTTAGCTCTGTATTTTTAATTTCCTTTTCATGACAGTGGGAAAATAAAATTCATTCATCCCTCTAGAATAGCTGATACTTTTTTATTGGTAGGGCACATAATTTATGATTTTACATATAGGCATATTTTATAATAGTGCACAAACAGTTTTGTGTTTCTGGGGCCAGGGAGGGGGGGGTGGAGATCTTTATTTGCACAATTACATTTAATAAGGAAGAAAATATTCATCAAAGGCATATTTACAATTGTAGTTCTGTATTATTGACCTGTTTTTCTGATAGGTAAGGATTTGTACTTTGTCTTCTGAGAACTGAACTCTGCCTAGAGTTTAACAGATCTATTAAAAATGTCCTCACGAAGGAACTTCCGGCTCCTTGTATTTCTGTCTTCTGGTTTCTTTTCCATTGTCCATATACCTTCCAGGCTAGATACTAGTGGATCCATTTGTGCTGGTTGCCTAGGGCCACAGGGTGTGAGCAGCATTCTAGGAGCTCATTTCATTTGAATGTACGTCCACCTTAGTAGGTCCTTATCTGGCGCCCAGCAGTGCCAGCTGCTCTTCCAAGCTACCTTCTTGTGGGGGAGAACGGCACAGGCAGAGTTACACCGGACAGATCCAACAACCTTAAGTGGTTACAATCAGAATAACTTTTTAGTAAATTTTATAGAAACATATGACGATAGGAACACTTTGCTTGGGGCCTTACCAGTATCTTGGAACTGAGGCCCATGTGAGAGACCTAGAAACCCGAGCCAGACTATTTTTTTTTTATCAAGTTAACTTTGATTGGGGGCAGTTTTATACCCATGCTTGATGCCAAATAAACCAGTAGTGTGTAGAGTGAAGGTCCTAAGTGCATTTTCCTTGGCTAGTGGAAATTTGTTTGGGAAGGAGAAAGTGATGTTGGAAATTAACTTACAAGGCTTTACTAAATATTTTGTCTATTTTATTAAAGTCACAGTTTCTTCAGTAGTAGTTAATATGGAGAGCAGACCATAATATCTAAATTAGCTCCAGTGTTAAAAGTTTTGCTTGTTTTATTTACTTTTGGCTTTTTGAGACAGGGTTTCTCTATGCAGCCTTGGCTGTCCTGGAACTCATTCTGTAGCCCAGGCTGGCCTCGAACTCAAGGATCCACCTGCCTCTGCCTCCCAAGTGCTGGGATTAAATACATGCATCACCACACTCAACTAAAAGTATTTATTAATTGAACTGTTGTAGAAAAACAGAACAAGAACAACTATAACTCTTAGACAAGGGACAGTATTCTTGCCTCCTCTGGAAGGTTGGCAGCTATCAGTAAATCATGAAGCAGGCCATTACAGGTGCTGTGTGATATCAAAGGTAATATATATATCCATTACTGTAAAAAGTTGGGAAAGAATTTTACATTGGAAAGAAGAGTAAAAATCAGTCCTTTATCCTCTCCCAGTGAGAACCACCATAAACATGTGTGGGCTTGTTTTTTAGGAAGGATGGGTTTATTTTGGCTCATGGTTAAAATGTGTGATAGTGGAGCTTAGTTTCTGGGAGTGCACACTCCATTCATCCTGGCCCTCCCACTCATTAGCTAGAACATCTGGATATGTGCATGATGCAGCTGCGGAGGACTCTGGCAAGCAAAAGGTAATGGGCAGTGGAGATGAATGCCATCAACAGAGAACTTCCTGTTTGCCCCCCACTGTTCCCTGTCTTGCCATCAGAATATTCATAACCTGGAGGTGGGCTTCAGGTAGGGATAGGGAGAGCTACAGAGAAGCCCTCTAGTTTGGGCTCCAGAGGAGAGTGGGGAAAGTCCACCATTTTTCCTCTTTGCCTCTTCATTGCCGTAGCAGTTGCCTTTTTCCCCTCTACCCCCTTGGAGCTCCGTCCCAGGCAAAGTACAATTTGTAGGCCAGCAGGGCTGCTAAAGCCCCAGATTTCTGGCTAAAGGACTGAAAAGGGAGCTTTATGAACAGGAAAGTGTACCAGAGAGACCACAGAGAGAAAGTTTGAGAAAGTTGCCCCTTAAAGTTTTATGGACTTAGGGGCTCCACACTGATCATGTGTGGGTCAGAAACTGAGAACCAGGGTCTAGAGAGATGATTCATCAGATTAGAGCACTGGCTGCTTTTCCAGAGGACCTGTGTTCAATTTCCCAAACCCACATGTCAGTTCACAACCAGTTCCAAGGGATTCAATGCTTTCTTGGGGCCTCTGCACATATAGGGTTTTCCTGGGGAACATCAGGGCTCTGAAGTGGAGTTGGCACTGAGACAATATTCCATAGAAGACTGGATGGGACTGCAACCTGAATGTAGTCAGGCCAGTGTCTGCTCACCAGAAATACCAGTATGCTCCACAGGACTGAAATAAGACCTACACTCCACAGCACAGTGCTTTTAAAAGTCTAGGATATAATCCAAAGATACTCATACCTGAAAACCCAGGGAAATGCTCACAAGCAAAAGACAGACTGAAAGTGAAGTGATGTAAATATGGAACCAATCTGAGAACTTTGTGATTGTTAGTATGCTGGCTAGTCTTATGTCACCTTGTACAAAAGTACAGTTATCTGAAAGGAGGGAACCTCAACTCAGAAAATGCCCCAATAATATCTGGCCTTTCTTCTTCTGTCCCTGGAAGTCCTGCCTAACCTCTTCCAGCCCAGCTATTGGCCATTCAGTGCTTTATCACACCAGTCACAGCAACACATCTTCACACAGTGTACAAACATCCCACAGCATTCTGGGGATGCACACTCAGGTCCTCACACTTGTACAGCAAGCACTTGACCAACTGAGCCGTCTCCCCAGCTCTGCTACGGCCTTCTTAAAGTCTTGACATCACCAACACCAGAAGTTCCTGACTGATCCGGTGGAGGAGCCAGTGTTTGCCGCTGGGCTCACTTGTCCACATTGGTGCAGGCAATGACTCCAGCTCTGGTTTCTGCAGGGCCAAGGCCACGTCAGCTTCCGCCTGGCAGTGCTGCAACTGTGTCTAGAGAGGTGCTGATTGTTGAGTCAGTGAGACTCCTAGGAAGGGTGTGGATGCTCACACCTGCCCGTCTGCCTAGCTAGCTGTTTCTCATCAGTTCTTTGAACCTTGCCCTGTAATATAAAACCAGACATTGTTTTTCAGCTTCTGCATATTGATTAACTTGCTTACTTATTATTTTTTTTTTAAAAATCAGTTATGCTTGGAGAAGAAGGGGCCCATCCCTTGCTGTACTGCAGCAGTGTAGCCCAAGGTTGGGGGACTGGGTTGGAGTCCATTTATGGAAGATGACTCATGGGCCGGTGAGAAGGCTCAGCTGGTAAAGGCACTTGCTGCCAAACCTAATGACCTTAGTTCCATCCTTGGACCCACATGGAAGACCGAGAGAACCAACTCCCACAAATTGTCCTATGACCTCCACATACGTGCTGTGGCACAGATATGCCCATACACATACACACAAACGTTTTTAAAGTTCATAATATTGAGTAGATTTTAGACCTGTTAGACAAATTTCATGAAAATGCTAAATATCATACTCTGTCTCTTTGGCTAGTCAATAAAGAAGCTTGCCTCTTAATTCTCCTATTAGGACCCAGGGTTTCAAGGAAGGCAGATGTCCACTACTCAACAGCATTCTAGCTAGCTCCCTTAACTGTGGACAGTAGACTGTGCCTTTGTTCAGGGAGAGCAAGAACCTTGGTAACCAGATCGAGGCTCAAAGCTGACTCTGTCGCTTCTGGGTTAAGTGTTCCTTCTCAGGCTCTATTTATTTGTTTACTTAAGCCATTTTAATGCAGAGCTTTCCCATACACATTCTGTCCTATACATCCCCCGCCCCCACTGTCAGCAGCCCTTCCAGAGTAGATGTCTGTTACATCACCACCATCCCCAAAGCCTTTGCCAACTTTTAGGCTGAATTTTCCAACTTTAGGAAATGACATGTCACAGGGTTTTTTAAATTATTATTTTTAAATGGGAACATAACCAAAGCAGCCAAATTTGTAGTGAATGGTACAAAATGATGGAAATTGTATCCAGCTACCAGAGATATTTTTAGGGATGCAGACTACAAAGCATTCCATTCACATGGAAAAAGAGATGAGAAAATTGCTTGAGTCCCCTATATAGGTTGCTGATTCTTTGCCCGGCCTTTCTGTGGACTTCTGGGAGTGGTGTTCCAGCAGATACCAGGACAGGGCAGAAGTGGACTGTAGGCTCCCAGACCTGTGTTTCTTCTGACCTAGTCTTCTTAATATTTATTTATAAGCACACAAAACAAAATAAAGTTCATTCCTGTTAGGTCATATCTTACATAAGGCAGATTTAGAGCATACCCCCCACCAATTATTCCTCATGTCAGACTAAAGAAAATGATACTGAGTGAAGCAGCCTGTGATTCTGCAGCAAGAGCCCGGCTGTTTGCTGCTTCTGAAACAGTTGAGAGACCAGAGATGAAGATTAACCAGCATTCCTACACTGGGATTGTCTACCAGTTTTCTATCAAATTCTATTCATCTCTCCTAAACTTAGTAATGCACTGAGCTTTAAAGTCTCACCTTAAGTCCCTGATTCAGACTCCACCTTAAATCTGAGTACTTGTTAAGTGGATAGTTCACGCCACATCACTCACTGTTGCGAACAGCAAACAGATTTGTCTTTGAACTTGCAGCACAGTGCCTCCAGGGTCATTTCTTATCCAAACCAGTGTGAATAGAGTGTGTTGGACTCTGGGTCTCAGCTGCAGCTCTATGAATGCCTCTCTTTGAACCAGATGACAAGAAAGACAAAGGTCACTGCTCAGAGGTGTGTAAGCTTGCAGCGGTTTCCCTGGTGAGACTCAGGGTTCACGAGAGCTTTGATATCCCTTGAACTCTTCCGTGTCTTTTGTTCTCATGACCGATGAACTAATTAATATTAGATGAAAAGTTACAGCTAGGTTATAGTCAATCTGTTTTTAAATATATTTTTACTAAATATACATATACAATATGAATTTATGGCTTAATTGTGTAAGATTTTTTTAAAAATTGTTTTATATGTGTGTGCACATGTTCATGCAGGTGCCAAAAGAGAGTGTCAGATTCCCTGGAACTGGAGCTAAAAGTGGTTGTAAGCTTCCTGATGTGAGTGCTAGGAACTAAACCCAGCTTCTCTGCAAGAATAGCTAGTGCTCTTAACTGCTGAGTCATTCCATTTGTTTTGTTTTTGAGAGAGAATGTTTAAGAGCATTTGTTCTTGCAGAGGACCTGGGTTTGATTGCCAGCACCCACATGACAACTCACAACCGTCTATAACTCATTTCAGGGACCCAGTGCCCTCCTCTGACCTCCTCAGGCATCAGGCACAGACATACACACAAGCAAAATACTCATGTAAAAAAATAAATCTTTAAAAAGGAAAGAAGGGAAGGAGGAAGGCAGGAAGGCCTACTGCTCTTGCAAGAGGACCCAGGTTCGGTTCCCAGCACCCACATGATGGTTCACAACCATCTGTAACTTCAGTACCAGAGGATCCAATGCTTTCTTTTGATCTCTACAGGCTCCTATTGGCATGTGGCACACACATACACACCCACACAAATAAATAAGTAAATAAATAAATATTTTTTTAAAAAGGATCCCGGTTCAGTTCCCAGCATCTATATGGTGACTCACAACTGTCCATAATTCAAGTTCCAGGAGATCTGATGCTCTTTTGTGACCTCAGGCACTATATTCATGAGGTGCTCAGATATACATGCAGGCAAAACACCTATACACATGAAAAATAAAAATAAGTAAGGAGCTGGGCTAGAGAGATGGTCCAGTTAAGAGCATTTGTTAGGAGACAACGTCTTACTATGTAGCCCAGGCTGGTCTTGAACTTGTGACCACCTGCCTTAGCCTCCTAGATGCATGTGTATGCCACCACACTGTGTGGTTTAATGCTTTATAAAGTGAACTCTGTCTGCCCTAGGAGTACTTACCCTGTGCCCTGTTTAAGTAAGAGAGGGACTATTATCCTGAGTGAACTAGCAAAAACTTGCATTTTCTTTTTATATGTTTTTTTTCTTCATCTTAGTGTGTACTTCTAGGTCCTGTGGTTATCCTTATTCATTTTCTTAGAACTGCATGGTTAGATGCAACCATCTTATAACAAATACAAGCTGGGCAGCGATGGCACATACCTTTAATCCCAGCACTCAGGAGGTAGAGGCAGATGATCTCTGTGAGTTCAAGGCCAGCCTGGTCTACAGAGTGGGTTCCAGGACAGCCGAGGCTACGCAGAGAAACCCTGTCTCAAAAAACAAAAACAAATACAAAAGAAAACCTGAAGAATTTTTTCCTTTCAACATAGAAGCTGAGTCCAGTGTCATGTGTCCATTGCCCAACATGTGGGAAGCTGAGACAAGAGGGTGGATTCAGTCAGGGAAGATAACAAAATCCTATCTCTAAATTAATACATATAAAATACAAGTGAAAATTACATAGTAAGATAAATTAGATAAATAGCCTCTGAAAATAGAATTTTCAGAGTTGTAGCCTTACTTAAGGGAAGATTGGCTTTGATGAACAGAGTAAAACCCATACTTTGTTTCAGAAGAACTAAAGCAAATCAATTTTCCCATCATTATAACAAAATACCCGAGAAAACAACTCCAGGGAAGAGGGGTTATTTCTGAATCAGTCTCAGGTTTTAGTCATAGTCACTCCCCATTGCTTCTGGGTCCGTTTGTAGTGAAAGAACATCATGGCAGAGAGCATGTGGTAGAGTAAAGTGGCTGACCTCAGAGAAGCAGAGGGACACTGATCCCCACTGGCCTACTTCCTCCAAGTAGGCCCTAAGGCAGTAATGCCATCCAATTATGAACCTGACAGTGGGTTAATCCACCACAGGGTTAGAGCCCTCATAATTCAGTCATTTCTCAAAAGCCCATCAGGTGGTAGCCAGGCCTTTAACACTGAAACCTTTTGGAACAGTTCACACTCAAACTTTAGCAAGAACACTTGATGATTCAGTGTTTGAGAAACGTAAACTGATGAAGAACAAGAGGCTACTGTTTGTATTTTAATCTACTTCCACTTTGGAGGTACCCTAAAGGCAGAAGTCTCCATTTAGTCTTTTTGTATTAAAATTTTGTGAAAGTGAAGTGAAAATGTTCATAGTTGTAGTTTTCAAAGCTTCATAGAATTGTGCTAACATTGACAGTGTGGACACTCCTAAGTGCTGGTCTGCTGTGGTCCGTCTTCAGTCTTATGTACTATATACAGTATACTGCTTGATGAGACAGTGCAGTTTCTTTAATGCCATGGATACTATGTAACTACTTAGCTGCACCATGCAATTTCTTTAATGCTTCAGATACTAAGTAACTACTTAGCTGCACAATGCAATTTCTTTAATGCCATGGATACTAAGTAACTACTTAGCTGGCAGACACAGTGAGAATCTAGTCCTGCCCTCAGGAAGCATACAGACTGGAAAGCTTCCAAAGAATGGTAGGTCACAGCTACCTGAGCCTCACATGTAAGTAGTTGGCCTATTCATTGGTTTGAACTGGCTTTATACAGGAATTGAGGTGGGAAATTAACTTGGTGCAATTATGTACCACTTCATCACTTTGCTCACATTATGCTTTTTAAAAAATTCTTATTTGTGTGCATCTGTGTGGATGCACGTATGTGGCACATTTGTGGAGGTCAGAGAACAGTTTTCTGGAGTCAGTTCTGTTCTTCCACCGTGTGAGTCCTGGTGGTCCAGGCCAGGTCATCGGGCTTGGCAAAGTGCCTTTACTTGCTGAAACTTCTCGCTCGAATGTAGCTGGAGTTTTCCTGCCTGGCCCACAGTCAGGACCAATCTCTCTCACCTGCCAGTCCCACAGCCGCTCAGACCCAACCAAGTAAACACAGAGACTTATATTGCTTACAAACTGTATGGCCATGGCAGGCTTCTTGCTAACTGTTCTTATAGCTTAAATTAATCTATTTCTATAAATCTATACCTTGCCACGTGGCTCATGGCTTACCGGCATCTTCACATGCTGCTTGTCCTGATGGCGGCTGGCAGTGTCTCCCTCTGCCTTCCTGTTCTTTCTTTTCTCCTCTCTGTTAGTCCCGCCTATACTTCCTGCCTAGCCACTGGCCAATCAGTGTTTTATTTATTGACCAATCAGAGCAACACATTTGCCATACAGAACATCCCACAGCACTCAAATGTTGCACTTTGCCAAAAGATTTTAACCTCCTTTGATAAACTGGGTGCATGCAGCACTTCTGAACTAAGATCCTTGTGGAATGTGGCTTTAAGAAGGACTTGGTTGGTAGTGAGTCATGAGGAAGCTTTTCAAATGTCATTCAAAGGCTACAAGATCCTTTTGTTGGTAGGTCTTGATAAGATATTCATGAAAACGGGAAAGGACTGGCAGCTGTGGTGGCAGTGAAGAGGATGGGTGGGGTGAGTTTGATGCTTTTGTTTTCTTAGTGCTGAGGGTTTAGCTCAGACCCTTGTGCCATGCTGGGCTAGCCTTCTGCCACTGAGCCACAGGTCCCACTCGAGAGAAATAAACTCTTTAAAAGGTTACTACAGTTAGCAGAAAACATTTACAAAGTGATTTAAGAGACATAAAGTAAGTTTTGCAGACTACACTCTTCATTGGTTAAACATCTGGTGTATGTGTCTCACTTCTACCATGTTGCCTGTATCTTGTGCTATCATGGTTTTACTGTTAAACATTTTTCTTTTTTTTTCTTTGTTGTTTGTTTGTTTTAAAGGCAAGTTCTCACTCTGTACACCAGGCTAGCCTCAGACTCATAGAATGTCGTTTTCCTCTGCCTCCTGCATGCTGAAATTAAGGCATGTACATCCACATTCTGCTTGTTTAGGTTTGTTTTTTGTTTTTTAAGAGGAGGTCCTATATAGACCAAGCTGGCCTAGAACTTGCTGTGTAGCCATGGATGATCTTGAACTCAGACCCATCCTCCTGCCTCTGCTCCTGTGTGCTGGAATTAGGTATGTGCCACCACCACCTGCTTTATGTCATGCTGGGGATTGAACTCAGGACTTTGTTCATTGCCAGGCAAGTGATGTAATAACCAGGCCACATCCCTACTCCTTAATTTTTTAAAATTTGATTTTCAGACATAAATAATAGATTTAAGAAGAAAAATTTCCATAGATAATAAGTACCTTAGTACAAGGGAAAACAATATTGAGATTCTAGCAGATATTTAGCTTGCTCTTTATTAAATCACCCTATTAGACCAAACAGCTTAAAAACAGGCTTTTCCTTTCATGCAACAAGAAGGATTGAAAATGATCCTCTAGTGTCATCTTAAATGGTCTTGCATAGTGGTACCAGTGTTATGGTAGATTTAAGGTGGGGCACAACTTGAGAATAGTCTGGGGCAGGTATGTGGATTCACCAGGTCCTTGTCCAGGCTGTCATTTGGTGCCATACCTCAGATTTCCTCACAGATGACCAGTGGCAACTGCTCTACCCTAGAAAATACAAGAAGTATGAAGCTGGCAAAGACAAGTCTGGCTGTTTCCATGTCCTTTAGCTTCATCCCTGTGGCCTTCTTGGCATGCTGAGCCAATGTAAAAGACAGGTCTATGGATGCTTCAGATTACTGTGACCATGCCAGACACATGTTGATGCTCTCCTGTTACTTTTTCTAGAAAGGACACTGTCCGGCACTTGGACCAAATTGTTAGCACACATTACTGGGCTGAAGGAGGAAGGCATGCTGGGTGCTGAGCAGTTCTGGGAAGAGAGATAGTCATAGGTTTTCTCCCTGTCCCAGGTGAGTGGTAATGATGTCACTCATGAATAGCTTCTTGGATGTTCAGTGACTTAATATATGCATCTGACTCAGAGAACCGTGAAATATTACTAGAGGTTTTATTCATTTTGTGCCACAACTATATGTATAGGAGAAGAACGTTATGTTCCTAATGTTAATGTAATTTAAAACTCAAAGAAGTTAAATACACGATATTGCGGGTTCTTATGAGCTCAATTTTTTTACACTGCTTTAATACTTAAATAATGTAGTTATTTAGTGTATTTTTGTTTTAGTGTTTCCTCCACTTTCAACTAATGAAGAATGGGAGAGATAGAAGGAACATACAGAGTTTTACCGACTTCAGGGACACGCTTGGGCGGCCAGACTTCTGTTGGAGTGAGTACCCTGGAACCAGAGCAGACTCTCTCACCCAGGATGCAGGAGAAGCACCTGCGTATCAGAGTGAAACTGTTGGATAGTACTGTGGAAGTGTTTGACATTGAGGTAAGAAGCATGATTTTTTAAGGCATATTTCCTTCTATGGTCTGAAGACAAGTAATCTGTACCAGATTCCGTTTTGCTGGTAAGGGTTTGTGTTGTGTGTTTATTCAGGTAATCAAGAGTTGCTTTGCTGACTACCCAGCAGAGTCTTTGGAAATAGTAAATCTAAGTTAACTTTCAAATAAAATTCTGAAGGGTCCGCTGTTCCCATTCTTTTGTTTTAAGAGGATGGCGGAAGAATTCAAGCTGCAACCAAATGGCTTTGACTCAGACCGTCTCCGTTCCCCACCTGGGTGTCTGGGGTCCTGGCACCTCCATAATAGATGACATGTGGTCTTGAGATGTGCCAGCATTCCTGTCTGAGCACAGAATCAGTCCTTCCTGCTCAGGGCGCTGGTACAAGGGCTGGATAAGCACTAGGAGGCAAGCCTGTGGACCAGGTGTTCCACAGTGAGGGGTGACACGGTATGCACTGTACAGTGAGGCCTTACACGGACAGGCAGCACACAGTAAGCCTTACATTGTGAATTAGTGCCCAGTGAGAGGTAGTGTGGGCTTGACCTCCTGAGGCAGGGTACGGTGAACCTGGCGTCCAGGCAGTGTGCAGCGAGGGAGGCCTGCTGTTGTGAGGAGGTGCACACCAGTGCTAACGTTGGTGTGAGGAGGTGCACACCAGTGCTAACATTGGTGTGAGGAGGTGCACACCAGTGCTAACATTGGTGTGAGGGGGTGCACACCAGTGCTAACATTGGTGTGAGGGGGTGCACACCAGTGCTAACGTTGGTGTGAGGGGGTGCACACCAGTGCTAACGTTGGTGTGAGGAGGTGCACACCAGTGCAAACGTTGGTGTGAGGAGGTGCACACCAGTGCTAACATTGGTGTGAGGAGGTGCACACCAGTGCTAACAATGGGAGGCAGTTCACATTATTAGTGCAGAACTTACTTGCTCAGCGTAACAGTTATACAGTTTTTTTGGAACAGGATCTCATGTAACCAAGACTGAACTTGAACTCTGTATATAGCTAAGGATGATTTGTAGCTAAAAATACTTCATTTGTTAGTATATACCATTTGGCTATAAATAATGCTGTTCATGAGCATTTCATGTAAAAGATTCTGTGTGAACATGTTTTAATTTCTTTGGTAATGGACAAGGAAGTCAAATTGCAACATCACATGGTAACTCCAAGGTTTAGTCATTTGAGGATGCACCAATCTGTCTCCCCAAGTCGTGGTACTACTTCTTCGTTCCCATCAGCAGTGTTAAAGGGTTCTGATTTCTCCACATTCTTTTTTGAACCTTTTATTTCAGCCATCCTAGTGGGTGTGCCGTTTAGGAAACTGCTCCTGAGATAGATTGTAAGGACAAAGTGAGTCGGTCGCAGTTAGCCCTGTCTGTCTGAGTCAGCACACGCAGAGAAGCTTCTGCAGTGCGAGGGTGTGAGGAGTGGTGGGGAAGTGTGCTGCTTCTGCCTGTAAAGACCTGAAGAGGCCGCACTAGACGAGAATCAAAGCTTGTTTGTATGACTTTTGAAGCATTTTAGTTTCATCTCCGAGTGTTATGCAGGTTTATAGAAGTAAGAACGTATTGATCCCTGCAATCCCAGTCTGTCTGTACTCTGTCCATCTGTCTGGTTTGGTTTTGGTTTTGGTTTTGAGACACAGTTTTATTCTATAGCCCAGGTTGGTATAGAATTCACTGTGTGTACAGTCCAGGCTGACCTCAAACTGAGCTATAGGGTTAAATATTGATTTAAATAAAGTGGTGCACCTCTGTAATCCCAGTTCTCAGGAGGCTGAAGCAGGAGGGTTGCCACAAATTAGAGACCAGTCTGAGCTACAGAGTGAGACTCTTAAAAAAAAAAAGTTATTCTTCCATTGTAGCCACTCCCACTCTTGGGAGTTCTTTCCTTTTCTTAATAAATGGACACTTTGTGTTCTTACTTCTTGTCCAAATTTCCATGTGCTTCTTGGGCGTGAGGCAGGGAACTCAGAAGCCACTTGTTCAGGGAGGCTTAGGTGGCTGTTGATCGTCTAGAACCCCAGAATACTGAGTTCAGTTCACCAAGAACCATGAAAGCCTCTGTCATATTCAAGGCACCCGTATCATTTGAAAGTCCCCCCAAGATTAAATACAGAAAGCCAAGGTATCCAGGGGATCTATGAATATCAAAAACACTGGAAAAAGACATGACAGCAAAGTTTCCAAAGTGCCTCCATCAGGCAGAGTCGTAGAAGATGCACAATGTGGTTTCTGCCCTTCAGATAAAGGATTGTGACAGATTATATGAATCGACACAACTCGTTGAAAACACTTTTTCTTATTCCAACTGGCTTTTTGCATTTCTTAATATTTTAACAAACTTGATCAGATTATCTGTGAAAAAATAGTTTTTCTTCTTTTTAAATCTCTGCGCTTTTTATCATATTATCACATTGGTTATAGCTTCCAATGCAGTGTTAAATACACGTTAAGAGAAGATATTATTGTCTTGTTCTTAATCTTAAAACAAAACATTTACAATCTCATCCTTAAGTATACTGTTTGCTGTTGGTTTTTATAGATGCCTTTAACATGTTAAGTTGTCACCTATTCCTAGTTAAGTGAGAGTTCTCCCATTCTCTTTAAAACCATATGTTGCCAGGCTATATTGGCGCACGCCTTTAATCCCAGCACTTGAGAGGCAGAGCCAGGTGGATCTCTGTGAGTTCAAGGCCAGCCTGGTCTACAGAGTGAGATCCAGGATAGGCACCAAAACTACACAGAGAAACCCTGTCTCAAACAAACAGACAAACAAAAAGCAGATGTTAAAATTTGCCAAAATTTTGCATTAATTGAAATGATCATTTGTTTTTCTTTATTACTTTCTTTTTTGAGACAGGGTCTCGCTATATAACCCTGGCTGGTCTAGAAGTCACTATGTAGACCATACTGCCCTGGAACTTGCAGACTTGCCTGCCTTTGCCTCCTGAGTGCTGGCATTAAAGTCATGCATCACCACGCCCTGCTCATTTGCTTTTCTCTTATTCTGTTGATATTATTCATTACAGTAATTACATTGTCATAACTCTCACTTATTACCTTCTGAACACAGACACCAGCATGTCCTGGAATCCTCAGCCTCTCATGTGTCACTAGCTGGCTCATTTTTTGTCAACTTGACACAAGCTACAGAAGAGGGGACCTCAGCTGAGAGAATGCCACCAAAGTATTGGCCTGTGAGCAAGCTTGTGGTGCATTGTCTTGATTGATTGGTGGGGGTGGGCCTATGCCATTGTGATAGTGCCACCCCTGAGCAGATGGTCCTGAGTCGTTCATACCGGGTGAGCAACCATGAGAGGCAAGCCAGGAAGCAGTGCCATTTGTCTCGGTTAGGTGAATGAGTTATACGGTTGTAAACACTGAAGTCTGGCCTCTGCTCTAAAGGGTCTCAGTTTTGAGCCTTAAGTTTGTTCATTCATTCATTCATTCATTCATTTATTTTGAGACAGGGTTTCTCTGTGTATCCCTGGCTGGAATTCATTCTGTGGACCAGGCTGGCCTCAAACCTACAGAGACCTGCCTGCCTCTGCCTCTGAGTGCACCACCACACACAGTCTTAGTTTATTTTAAAACCAGGACTTATGGTACTCCCATCCATAGACGTCATTTGCAGAAACAAACTTCGTTCCAGGATTTTGTAAGACTGAAGTAAGATCACATCATGGTTCTCACATTGACTGTGACTGGATTGAGAGGCTTCTGCTTGTGTAGAAGGCACTTACTTGTAGTGATGCAGGAAAAGGAGGATGTCTCTGTGGCAGTTTCAGGGTGAGTGCCCTGTGTGGATGTAGGCTTCAGTTATTACTCTCATTTTAATGGACTTTTAGCATTTATAGATGGGATATTTGGTTATCCAAAGGTCAGTCAGTGACTGGCTTTCTGACCTTGGATAGTCTTGGTTTGTTTCGGTTCACTGAATGAGTTGTATGGTTGGTGATCAACACTGAAATCTAGCTTCATCTCTAGAGAATCTTCACTTGGAGCCATAACTTTATTTAAAAACCTTGTAGAAGAAAGTTATGTATCAGCTTGCTTTATCCCACATGCTAAGCTGTGGAGTAGAAATGCTTTCAGCTCTGACACTGACAGTGTCCAACTCTGTCACTCATACAGTGAAGGGGGTACCTGAGACCTCACCTAGAGGGTCCTCTCCAAACTACAGAGGGCAGAATGTCTAGGGCAGGTGTACTTTCATTGGCTCATAATTTGCTATTTCAAAACTCAGAAGTTAACACGAGGGGATGACTTTTCTATTACCTGAAAGTTAGTGTTGCAGCAGAAGTGGCTTCGATGATTGGAGGAGTTGTTGGTGCCGAGGCTGTGGCTCAGTAGTAGAGCACTTGCTAGCATGCACAAAGCCCCAAGTTTGACCCTCAGCACCCTGCTAGAAACCCCACAGACAGACAGACAAACAAATAAAAAAATAGATATAGTGATATATATATATATATTCCTATAATCTTAGTGCCTGGGGGGATGAGGCAGAGGGATTGCCTATACTGCATATTGAGTACCAGGTTGACCAAGGCTACAGAGTGAGATTCTGTCTCAAAAAACAAAAACTAAACAAAAAGTGGTCTTAAGCTGATCGTGGTGGCAAAAGCCTTTAATCCCAGCAATGAGAAGGCAGAAGCAAGCTAATCTGAGTTCCACATGAACCAGGGCTACATAAAAAGACCCCGTCTCTGGGAAGATGGCTCAGGGGTAGAGAGCATTCAATGGCTGCTCTTCGAAAAGATTGTAGTTTAATTTCCATCACCCACATGGTGGCTCCCAACCGTCTATAACTCCAGTTCCAGAGAATACACATGTTCTTTGGGTCTCTGCAAGCATCTCAGACATGCATGTGGTACACAAACACTCATTCACAGAAAATAAATAATAAATAATAACTAGAAAAAGCCCCTGTCTCAAAAAAAAATAAGTAAATGCAAGAAAAAGAGATCTGGATGTAGATGTAGGATGTAGATGGGAAGGATGTCCTATACCTTCACTGAGAAATGGGAACCAAGTTCTAATGAGCATGCAGGTATTTTTTGTTAGTACTACTCCATTTTCTCATATTTCGATATCCTTTAGTGTAGGCAAAAAATGATGGGCTTTCATTTTCTTCAAGAAATAAGTTGCCAGGTATGAATCCCAGCACTCAGGCAGAGGCAGGCTAGCTAAGGCCTGTCTTTAAAAAAGAAGAAAAAGAAATACAGAGGTGGGTTGGGAATGTAGCCGCATTGGAAACATGCTTGTCTGTTATGCTCAAAGCCTAGGGTTTGGTCCCCAGCACTGCATAAATAGGGTGTGATAGTATACATGCAGTCACTGCCCATCATCCTGGCATTCCAGAGGTAAATTCAAGGCCAGCATGTGCAAATGAGATGCCTATCAAAACAAAAAATGAAATGCATAAGCAATAGTTTAACTCTGTGACAAGGGCAAATTCTCAGTCATGAAGTTCCTGCTAGAATACAGATTTTGTGTTCCAGTAAAGACTTAATGCTTTCCTTCTGACCAGGAAAAAATAGTCAGAATTCCAGAAAGTATTGTAGACAGATGTTTGCCATTTCTCCCACATGAGCATCCTAAATATGGCAAATAAACGGCTTTAGAATTCATTTTGGTCTGACCTCAGAAGAAACAACTAGTAATTTAACATCTTAAGTTTGGGGATAATGTAGGTGTTTTGCTAAAGCTCTTAGGAGATTTTAGGATACATTGCTGTTATATGACTCTGCCCTAGATCTTGAAACCTGTGATTTTGTCATGGAAAATTGATCCTTTTTTTTTTTTTTTTGATCCTTATGCTAGGAATGTGGTTGGGTGGTGCGTGGCAGAGACATTGACATTCTTATTCTTAGCTATTCGGATTGTGGTATTGGAACTCTCTGTACCAGCTCCCCACACCTAACAGCAGCAAACACCCTCTGTGCTTGACTAGAAAGTAATGATGCCTGGTGAAGAAGTTAGGTTATAAAATGGAGAATAGGAAATGTTACCTTCCTTTTCCTGGTGTCCCTAAAAATCCTTTAACCACAGTTTTGTAAGGAGAATGCTACAAAGATTCAGGATCTCAGCAGAGGGTATAGAAGCGAAATTTGTTGGTTATGTCCCAGCTTCTTTAGCTGTGGGTCACAACCCCATATGGGGTCATGTAACTGAATGTGTGGATTGTGAAAAATTTGGCATCAGTAAAAGATTTCTTTTTTTTTTATTTGGTTTTTTTTCAAGACAGGGTTTCTCTGTGTATCTCTGGCTGTCCTAGAACTCACTCTGTAGACTAGGATGGCCTCGAACTCACAGAGATCCACCTGCCTCTGCCTCCCGGAGTGCTGGGATTAAAGGCGTGCACCACCACCACCTGGCTAGTAAAAGATTTCTTAATGCAGAGTGACCAAAAAGTAATTCACAACTGAATGTGCATAATGAGTGTAGTGCTCACCCATGGTATGTCGCAAGACTTCATTGCTGCTTTGGTTCTGAACACAACATGCTCCCTTCACTTCATACTGCATATAGCTCACACCGTGCAAGGCTAGTGAATCTGCCTGAAAAGCCTCCACTCAGATTCAAGGCTGCTATATGGTATAAATTGCAGTGTTTTTATTATACATGCAGAGTTTTCCGTGCCTATAGAAATATAATGGTTTAACTATAGAAACAAAAAATTTTTTAATACTTTTCTACTATCGTTTATTTTTTCAGCAGGTATCAAATTAATATGTCTTTAGATTATATTGTGTTAGAATGTTTGTGCTGATGATTTGAGTTTCATTTAAAAATATCAAATGAACTTTGCAGAATTAGGTTAGAATTTCCAATAGTTTCTGAAATGGCTGTAAACATACTTCTATTGTATATTGATGCAAAGTAGCATTCTCAGCATTGATGACTACAAAATTAAAGTATCATTTAACCTTGAAAAACATTGAAGATGCTCTGTGTCCTGTAGTATCAAATATTCAGCCAAGATTTAATTTTTAAAAGTAAATAGGCACCAGGTGGTGGTGGTGCACACCTTTAATTCCAGCGCTGGGGAGGCACAGGAGCAGGTGGATTCCTGTGAGTTTGAGGACAGCCTGCTCTATAGAGTAAGACAAACAAAACGAACAAACAAAAAATGCACATCCATCTCTTTGTATTCTAATTTGCTTTTGTTCTTAATAAATGGTGAACTTATTTGTATACCAGAGATTTTTGTCTGTTTTGCTTTTATTATTGTTGTTGTTTTGAAGACAGGGTTTCTCTGTGTTGCCCTGCCTGTCCTGGAACTTACTCTGTAGATCAGGCTGGTCTCAAACTCAGAAATCCCCCCCTGTATCTGCCTCCTGAGTGCAGGGATTAAAGGCGCGCGCCACCATGGATGGGCCAAAGAATTATTTTTAAGAGGAATTTCTTTATGACTTCCTGGTAAATACCTATTTTATATGTCTGTATAACTGGGATCATGAAAACTTGGGAAAGGGGAAGAGGTAGCTCTGAGTTAGGTTATCTTGGCTTGTAGTACTGTTCCTTGAGAACTGGGGAATTCTCACACGTGGTGTGCTTTATCTCCTCATTACCAACCCCAACAGGGGACAGGATTCCTCCCAGGTGGCACAGGGGCAGCTGATCCATGTGAGCTGTAAGCCCCAGTCAGAACCTCTGGACTTTCTTTTTACTTACATGATCAAGGAAGAAGTTAACTCATGAGAGATTCTGCTTATTTTGCCTACGTTTTTGTCTTTGAATTCTTACTACTTTTCTGGGTTTTGGGTTTTTTTTTTTTGCATCTCTTTTTGATATTCAAACACCTACATCCTTGGCCCAACTCCTCACAGACAGGTTGTTCTGGCTAGTTTTGTGCCAACTTGACACAAGCCAAAGTGTTCTGAGAGGAGGGAACCCCAATTGAGAAAAATGCCTCCATTTAATATGGCCTTAGTCAGGCAAGCCTGTTAGGCATTTTCTTATTTAGAGATTAATGGGAATAGGGAGAGCTGGGGACAGACCACTGTGGGTGTTGCCACTCCTGGGCTGGTGGTCCTTTCGATAAGAAAGCAGGCTGAGCAAGCTGTGATGACAAGCCAGTAAGCAGCTCCCCTCTGTGGCTCCTCCTCCAGCTTCCTACCCTGGCTTCCTTCCGTGGACTGTGATTCAGGATGTGTGGACCAAATAGACCCTTTCTTCCCAAGTTGCTTTTGGTCATGATGTTTCATCACAGCAATAGTAACCCAAACTAGACAGAATTAGCACCAGAGATGGAGTATTGATGTGACAGAGCTGACCATGTTGTATGGGGGAGGGACTTTGGAGCTGTGGGCTAGAAAGCCATTGAGTATTGAGAGCTCAGTGGGCTGTTGTGGAACTTGGAAGATAATACTGAGAACAGTGCAGGTGATGGTGGCCTGGCTTATAAAGTTCAGAGGGAAGTTTAAAGACTGTCGGGGTCATTTGATATTTTGAATTAATAATCTGTGCTTCTGGTCAGCTAGGGATGAAGAATCAGCCATGATTAACAAGAGCTTAGCATCACTGAAATGAAACCTTGCTTTGCTGGGCAATACTGAACTTCTGGCAGTACACTTGGTCATACTTCTTTTGGAAGGAGAAATGGCTAGATGTGTGATTGCTCACTGATTTGTGGATTGCTGGATGGTCAGGGACTTGGAAAGGACATGATTGGAAAATTGGTAAGAAAGATACCTGGGAAAGAAGTATGTGGATAGAACTCTCCAGAAGGGCAAAGGGTATAAAGATTCTCCTGTCCCATGTAAATGCTCATCAAACAGTGACTTCAACGGAGGAGTTAGTAACCTAGTAGATAGGATGGTCTAGTCTGAGGACAGTCAGCCTCTTTCCCCAGCCATTTCTGTCATTGCTCAGTAGGCCCGAGAGCAAAGTGGCCCTGTGGCAGAGATGGAGGTTATACATGGGCTCAATAACAAGAACTTCCGTTCACCAAGGCTGACCTGGCTACAGCTGCTGCTGAGTGCCAGATCTGCCAACAATAGAGACCAAAACCCAGTATGGCACCATTCCCTGGGGTGAACAGCCTGCACCTTGGTGGCTGGTGAGTTACATTGAAATACTCCCTTCATAGAAAGGACAATGCGTAGTCCTTAGTGGAGTAGATATTAATTCTGCTTATGGATTTGTTTTTCCTGCATGTAATGCTTCTGTCAAAATGACCATCCAAGGACTTAGAGAATTCCTTACCCACAGCCTTGGTATTCCACACTGTGTTTGGTATTCTAGCCAAGGAACTTACGTCACAGCCAGAGAAGTATGGCAGTGGGCCCATACTCATGGAATCCACTCATTTTATCGTGTTCCCCACCATCCTGAAGAAGCTGGGCTGATAGAACAATGGAATGGCCTCTTGAAGACACAGAGCACCAATTAGGTGTCAGCATGGTACAGTTTCTCCAATAGCTAGGATTCATAGATCCAGGAATCAAGGGGTGAAACAGGAATGGTTCCACTCACTGTCGCCCTAGTGATGCTTCCTGTTCCCACCACCTTAACTTCTGCTGGTCTAAGAAGTTCTGGTTCCAGAGGAGGGGAGCACTCCTGCCAGGACATGGATCACTCACTGGAGCAGGAGGAGGGTACGTTATGCCACCAGGCATGTATGCTATCATTTCAAGCCTGCAATGTCCATGTGCTCATTCCTCTTTGCACCACCTTTCATCTCTGAAACTGGTTAGGACCAAGGTTTATACGTCAGCCCTTAGCCACCTGATAGAGTGTGGGCATGCATCTCTGCCAGCTTGCATCCCTGGGGGAGAGATTTGGTAGGGCAGTTTGCTCAGACATCATATCTGGGCATGCAGATACAAGGATGAAGAGTCACTAGCACTGGCTTCCTGAGGCCAGGGGAGTTGTAGGCCAGGTTGTTCCCAGAAGGCTCATAGGTCACGGGAGGCCTTCCCTCAACTGCCCAGCACACACACACACACACACACACACACACACACACACACACACACACACGAGTCAGACAGTACTTTCAGAACTGCTTGGCTCCCTTAGCTGTTCTGATGGCTCAGAAAGAAATGGGGGGCTCCAGCTGTTTGCTGCCTCCTAAGAGGTGTGAGCGGTGAGATTGTTCCTGATGCTCAGCTGTATCTAGCAGACTTGCCACACACATTCTTTTGTGTCATCATGTGTACATTTGTGCTTCTGAGTTGGGGGTTACCTATCTTGAATTGCTGCCAAGGTGTTGCTGTATTACTCCGGAAAGTAAGCTGTTTTATAGTCTTGTGACCCCATAGGAGTCAACTTGTTCCCAACTTTAGTCCCTTTCCTCTCATATCCTGCTACCGTCTTCTGTTCTGTTTTGTTTTACTTGTTGTTTTGTTGTTCTTTCCCAGCTTTCCCAGAGCCTTACTATACTGATGGCTCCTACTGTCTACCCCCTGACCTGCTGTGGGGCCTGCAACAAAGTTACTTCAGGCCTGCTCTGGTCACTGCCTCAGCCGTGTGGTCCTCAAGTATTGCTTCCCCCAAGTACTCCACCTCAGTGGCCATTAGAGCCCAGTGGTAAATAGGTGGGTGCCATGTTGTTGAGAGTGCCCTAAATACTGTAGACTAGACACTAGGCTCTGGCTGTGAGAAGAATCAGTGAGCTTGGGAATGGGACCCTTCAATCACTTGTTACCATTGCCCGTCACCCAGTCCGTCAGGGACCTCCTGCTGAATCCGTGCTTTTCTAACTCATTCCCCACTCATCTGTGGGCAGAAAGTCTCTCTCTTCTCCATGCGTGCTTTTCCATCTCAGCTTCACCTCAGCTGTGGAGCCTTTCTAGGCCACGTCAGCCCTGCTTACATTTACTTCCTCTTGAATGTTTAAAAAGAAAATTCTAAGTGATGCACGATGGTGTATACCTGCAGATCTAGCAATTGGGATACTGAGGAAAGGGGATGGAGAGTTTGAGACTAGCCTGAATTACATAGTGAGATTTTTGTCTTTAACAAAATTGCTTTATTCTGTTATCTGTCACTTTAAGAAAGTAACCAAGATCTTCCCAGAAAGCTGAGGGGACAAATACAATCATCTCTGTCTTTTCAGAGACAGTGATCTACTTTTCTGCCTTACAGAATATCATATACTTTTAAATTTTATGTTATTTTACAAGCAGTGTGGCCCCATTTGGGCTATGCTTGGGCAATTCCTTGGCTTTCTGGGATGTGTGTCCCTGGAAAGTCTCAGACAGTAGCTGTATACAGCCATCACATCCATATGCTGCATGCTGCTACCATGGGGGTCTCAAGCTATTCTGCCTTAAGATTTTACAGAGGGTTCATCTAAAAAAATAATTATTTCAGCTGGGCATAGCACACATATTTAATCCCAGCACTTGGGAAGCAGAGGCAAGCATATCTCTCTGAGTTTGAAGCCAGCCTGATCTAATAGCAAGCCCCAGGACAGCTGACTTAGAGACCCTGTCTCAAAAAAGAAAAAAACCCCAAACAACAAAAACCAAAGAATTGTTTCTCTTTGCAAGTAATGTATATCAAGTATAGAAACCTAGAAGCTCTCATGGCCACACCCACAGGTGGCTGTTAAAGTGGACAGCCATCCACACTTCCGAGGAGCCTTAAAGCCCCAACCCAAAGTGAGCCTACATTAATGGACTCCATACCTGTGTATGAGGGGACATGAAAGGGCTTGCTTCCTCTTTCCTCATTGGGGCTAGAAGACTTCAGTCTTTGCACCGGGAAGGAGTTTTCATTATTCAGTATGTCTGCTGCAACCTTGGCTTTAGACTTTCAGCCTCCAGAACCAAGAGGCACATATTAGATAAGTTATACAGTCTGTGATGTATTTGTTATAACAACCTGAGCTATGCCATCTTTCAACTCAGTTTTTAAAAGACAAATAACCTAGCTTCCACTCTTATCCAAGGTTGCACAGCTAACGTGCCGAAACACAAGAATTCTCATCCAAATAACTTTCTCTTGTGACCCCTTCCCTTTCTAGATCTCTTCTGTCACACCCTGTGCTCTGATCTTACAGTGGCAGTTGCTTCAGTTATTTTTGTGTGGCTATCTGAATATCGTGTTTGTGTGTGAGTATCTGAATACTTGCCGTGTATACTTCAAAGCAGAGGGCTTCTTCAATGGTTGGCTGTTTCAAGGAGGTTCCTACGTTGGAGTAAACTGATTATACCTGGTTGAAATTTGGAACATGCCCTATGTCTGGAGGCTGGTGTGGGGGTATGTATGGCTTATATATGCTGTTTCCTGCCCTGTCCCCTCGGCATCACCAAGCCATCCTTGGCTGTGTTTAGACTTTGCTTCCATGGTCTCCTAGCCTTATCAGGTTTCAAGCCCTGGGTTTTGTTTGCACTTTGCCATCAGCATGTGTTACTCAAGGACTCTCCTGGAATTGCACCGGCTTCTGGCCTCCTGTGCTGCAGGTGTCTTTACTCCCTGGCCTTGACTGACTGCAGGCCAGTCCTTGGGTTTGGATTTAGTTTTCTTATTTTTACTGAAAGAAGCCCCCTTTTTAACATTTATTAAAATACTTACTTTATTTCACATGTGTGTTTTTGTCTCCCCACACCTACATGTCTGACCACCACTATGCCTATGTCCTTTCATAATATTCCATACATACTTAAAACCAACTGTGGAAATTTGAATGAGAATGGACCCCCATAAGCTCATACAGTTAAACACTTGGTCCCCAGTTGGTGGAACTGTTTGGGGAGGATTGTTGGAGGGCGCATCACTGAGGGCAGGTTCTGAGGGTTTAAGAGACTCTTGCTATTCCAAGTCTCCCTCTCTCTGCCTCATAGTGTGTGTGTGTGTGTGTGTGTATACACACGTGTATATGTGTGTGTGCGTGCAGGCAAATACTCATACACAAAAAATAAGTCTTAGCCGGGCGGTGGTGGCGCACGCCTTTAATCCCAGCACTCGGGAGGCAGAGCCAGGCGGATCTCTGTGAGTTCGAGGCCAGCCTGGGCTACCAAGTGAGTTCCAGGAAAAGGCGCAAAGCTACACAGAGAAACCCTGTCTCGAAAAACCAAAAAAAAAAAATAAATAAATAAATAAATAAATAAATAAATAAATAAATAAATAAATAAAAATAAGTCTTAGAATAAATTAAAAAATTATATTTTCCTCTTTGTTGTGCCATATACACTCTTTCATTGGAGCTGATTTTCTGCTTTTTAGGAAGGTACTGCTAGTTTAGGAATTTGACAGGAATATTTGGTCACTCTTACTTTGTCTGTGTGGTTTGAAGTGGGTTTCCATGCTGCAGCGAGTGGTGGACATGAGCAGGGCCCCAGCATGGTGAGGTCACAGGGTACACTGACGGGCAGGTTCTGTTTCTGTGTCCAGTTTCACATGGACTCACGAGTCAGGACCCACTTCTGTTAATAAAGAAGAAATACGGGATTTCTAATGTCAGTTTCCTTTAGAGAGTTTTCTTTGAGCCAAAGATAAGAGTAGAAAGATAAGAAATAAAAGGAAGTCCTGTGTTAATTGTCCAGATCCTACACATCAATTCATAGGTTGCTTCTCTGGTTTCCTGTGTATGACATGCTACACGCAAATCTGTTGAGAAAACGAGGTTGGTAAAACTGATGGGCACAATCCTTTGGATATGCCTTTGTTCCTGCTCAGTGGGGAGACTTAAGCAGCTTCTTTCACTAATGGAATACAAGTTCACTACTATCTGCACATCTGTTCATGCCTCAGGCTCTACAAGTCCAGTGGATTGTCTACTCGGAAGTTTGTCTCAGGGTCTGTGTCTCAGGTACATCTCTTCACTCCTGAGAGCCACTGACAGGCAAGTGTTCTTTGTACTGGTAAGCCTGGGAGCGCAGGTCGGTCCGTCGGTCCCCGGGGACCAGATACCCGATGACCCTCTGCTAGCTGCAGTCCCCTCCTGCTTTGCAGGGCCTCTGCTCCTGTCACACTGCTCTCGTTGTGCAAGCAGTCTGACTCGGAGCTTGCAGGAGTGCCACAGGGCTTTCCTTTTTCTGCCTCACACATGGGGCCCTCTTTTCAGGCTAAAAATGTTAAGGATGCCCAGTGCAAGGGCATTCTCTAGAGTCTGCCTACTTAGTTATTCATGATCTAGTCAGGAGACAGACACTACACCACACTCTAGGACCTTAACCTGGGATGTTTACCAGGAAGAGTCGTTAACTAGTTACAGCTGGGGAAGAGGAGCTGTGCAGAGTGGAGGGGAGGAGACTCAGTGGAAGACAAGCTTGCAAAGGCCTCCTTCCTCAAAGCTGAGGTTCAGACCCCTGGATGATGACATCGTTCAGTGATGCCAGTGGAACAGGTTGACTGGCATGAGCTGGAGTGCCGGTGAAGTTCCTGGGATAGTGGAGTCACTGGCCATCCTGCACACGGCTGACAAGAACTCCTGAAGTCTGAAAGAGGAGAGAAATTCTCCCTCATAGTATCCTCAGTGCCCTGCCCCAACACCACAAAGCATGGCTGAGGAACAGGGATTTGGGGTTGAGAGACAATAAAATAATTGTCTCACTGATATTAACAGGTTTCCATTAGAATCTTAGGCTGCACTGTTTCCTTGAGTAGTTTAAGGTAACTGTTGCCTAACATCAAGAATATCGGTGGGTCCGCCGACAGGTGAACTTGTGTTTCCTCATGTGCCCTGATGGAGAGAGATTTGTGTCTCTGGATCCCCTTCCACTTCGTTTGCTTGCTTGCTTGCTTGCTTGGTTTTGTCACACTGAGTCTCCCTGTTTAACCCAGGCTGCCTGGGACTTCAGAGTCCTCCTGTCCTAGTCTCCTGAGTGCTGAGATTACAGGCGTGCACCACCACCCCTGTCTTCAGCACCCCTGTCTTCAGCCGGTCTCTTGTCTTAAGGATGTAGACTGCATGGAGTCAGCATCGGTCCCTCACTGTTACACAGTCAGAAGCACCCATTAACACCATTCAGGGATATATGAGGACGCAAGGTGGACTGAAGATGACTGTTCACAATGTTGACGAGCTTTCAGTGAATCTGGAATGAATAAAGCTACAATTGCCTGTAAACTCTCGAGATTTTTTTAATTGTGCCATGTAATACATTATAAAAGGCAATCTCAAGATTGTAAAACATCGGCAGCGAACTTCTGCCCTCCAGGGTTCTCCTATTGTGCTGTAAGCCTGTATTTAAGACCTCTTCCCTCCTTCAATCAACAGCATTTGGCATTTAAAAAAAAAAAAGGCAATCTGACGCCAGGCGGTGGTGGCGCACACACCCAGCACTCGGGAGGCAGAGTCAGGAAGATCTCTCTGAGTTCGAGGCCAGACTGGTCTACAAAGTGAGTTCCAAGAAAGGCGCAAAACTACAGAGAAACCCTGTCTCGAAAAACCAAAAAAAAAAAAAAAAAAAAAAAAACCAAAAAAAGAAAGAAAAAAGAGGGGCTGGAGTGATGGCTCAGTGGTTAAGAGCACTGACTGTTCTTCCATATGACTGGGGTTCAATTCCCAGCACCCACATGGCAGCTTACACAACTGTCTGTAACTCCAGTTCCAGGGGCTCTGACACCTTCACACCAATGCACATAAAATAAATTTAAATAAATTATATATATAAAAAGGGGGAGGTTGGGGATTTAGCTCAGTGGTAGAGCACTTGCCTAGCAAGTGCAAGGCCTTGGGTTCAGTCCTCAACTCTGAAAAAAAAAAAAAAAGAAAAGAAAGAAAAAAGAAAAAAGGGGGGGGGCAATTTGAGGATGACCAAATATGAGACAAGAAACAAATATTAAGTAATGAAGCTAATAGTATAGATACAGATTTTGTCACGGCAGCTTGGCTTGAACTGTAAATGGGTGCATGAGGCAAACAGGCTAGAGGACAAAATCAAGCTGTGTGCAGAAGAATTTTCCCACAGATCTGAGACAAAGGATAAAGAAGTACTTTGTTAGCTGAGCTTTTGTGCCCATTTCTATCTAGACAGAATCTTTAATGGCACTTTTGTAGATGTAGACTTTGAACAATATACTTTATGTCTAAGCTTAGAGAAGGGACTTACTTGAATGCCATGACCAACTAAAATGATGACGCACTGAACAAAATGTTTTGCTTTTTACCCTGTAGTTCTCATGTTGTATTCTGATCTGGATGGCTGTGTTGTCAAGTGGGATGCCAGTATGACAGCAGGTTTCTCTTCAATCCGAGTGTCTATGGACGGCATCAGTGTTTCTGTCCGTAGATGAACAGCCTGTTCACTTTATGTCATGGAGCATCTTGTTTCACCTCATTACTGCTTTGAGGGTAGGCTATTACTGTCTAGCTGAACATGAATTTCTTCATGTTTAGGTACAGAAAGTAAACTTCTAATATAGAATATTTGGGATGGTAAAATATGGGGGCTGGAGAAATGGCTCTGTAGATGGAAAAGCACTTGCCCTGCAAGCAAAACAATCCAAGTTCAGGTCTCCAGAGCCCGTGTCAAAGCCCTCACAGTGGTTCTAACACTGTGTAATCCTAGGTGCAATCCTCACACTCCTACAGCAAGGTGTTAGACAGAGGCAGGAGAATCCCCTGGAAGCTCCTGAGCAACTAGCCTGACTGTGAATCACGGCAGCAGACAGCAGGAGAGGCCTGCCTCAGGCAAGGTGCGAGGCAAGGACTGACTCCCATAAAGTTTCTCTCTCACTTCTGCAGGTGCGCCATGGCATGTGTGAGCCATGGCATGCATGCACCTGCAGTCACACGTGTTGTACACACACAGAATGGACGTGACAGATGTGTATAACACTAGGAACAGAGTTTATTATGACATTTAGTAAACTATTGGTCAGGTCATGAGGAACCTGTAAAAATTAAGGGGCCTGAGCCTATAAAAACTTATTTGGAAAGTAATGTTGAAAAATATTCTCAAAGTTTTGTATCTTTAAAATATATCATGGCAGGCTAGAGAGATGGTTTGGTGGTTAAAAACACTTGGCTGCTCTTGCTGGGGACCTGAGTTTGGATCCCAGCACCCACATAGTGGATAGCAGTGATGCTGTGGTGGTTTGAAAGAAAATGGCCCCAAAGGGAGTGGCACTATTGGGAGGTGTGGCCTTGTTGGAGGAAGTGTGTCACTGTGGGGGCGGGTTTTGAGGTCTTTTTCTCAGGCTTCCCTCAGTGTGACAGTCAGTCAATTTCCTGTTGCCTGCAAGATGGAGGACTCTCAGCTTTAGCACCACATCTGCCTGCATGCCGCCATGCTCCTCATCATGATGATAATGGATTGACCCTCTGAAACTGTAAGCCGCCACCGCAATGAAATGTTTTCTTTATAAGAGTTGCCGTGGTCATGGTGTCTCTTTACAGCAATAGAAACCCTAAGAAAGACATACTCTAGTTCAAGGAATCGAAGACATTTTTCCAACTTCCATGGGTATCAGGCACACACATGTTGCATATACATGCATAAAAAAACCCCAAACACATAAAATAAAAAAATCTAAAAAATTAAAATAAAATACATTATGATAAAGATAAAAATTCTTCATGTTTTATATTTTTTTCCTAATGCTGCAGATCTAATCCAGGATCTTGCACATAGTAGGCAAGCATTCTCCCACTGAGCCACATCTCCAGCACCTATTCTGCCTACATATAGGCAGGAGGAAGAAACTATTAGATGCCATTTTGAGTAAGTTCATCCATTACATAATCAAGGGATCATCTCAATGCCATCTGTTGTCTTGTCCTCTCAGCAGACCCTCTCTGAAAAGATAGTTACAAACTTGAGGACCTTTCCTATGTGAGCATCCCAGGAAGGGTCTGCATCCTGGTGTGTGCTGGCTGATGCTCTCTGGTGGTGCCCCCGCTGTTTTCTGTGTTAAGTTGTTATGTACCGGTTTTGGCTTGGAGACCTGTCCATGCATGGTGCAGAGCCTGTTTCCTGTTATTTCATTAAATGTCCACAAAACCCTTTCAGGCCATCTTAGTTAGGCTTCTGTCCTGGAGATAAACTGCCATGACTGAAGCTAATGGGGAAGAGAGGGTTTATTTCCCTTATATGCCCATATCACAGTTCGTTATAGAAGGAAGGCAGGGCGGACCTCAAGTAGGAACCTGGTAGCAGAAATTGAAGCAAGACCATGGAGGGACACTACTTACTGGCTTGCTCCGCATGGCTTGCTCAGCCTGCTTTATTATAAAACTTGTATCACCTATCCACGGTTGGCACTGCACACACTTGGATGAGCCCTCCCACATCAGTCATTAATGATTAGTCAAGAAAATGCCCTAAGGCTTGCCCACAGACCTTCCCAAATGGCTCTAGCTTGTCACGTTGACAAAAAACTAACGAACACCAGGATGAGAATAGCATTTCATCTTCAAATGAAGAAAAACCAAGGCTTAAAATAACCACTCAATAGAAACCAGGAATCTAGCCTCAAAGCCTGTCTCATGAGTAGACAGTGAAACTTGCCCTTGCTTTTAACCACAGGGGCCAGACGATGTCTGGGGAACACCCTGTGATCAGAGCCTCTCAGGAAGGACAGCTGCTGGTACAGTTTGGAGATGCCTGGCAGCACACCCATGAATCAAGGGACTAGAGAGAGGTTCTACCTGATTGTGTTTCTCATTGACCTTACCATCTGTTTCTGTTCAGATACAGAGTCTCTCCTAAAAAAAGCTCACTTGTTGAAGGCTTGGTCCCTAGCTGATGGTAATACAGAAAGGTGATTTGGTTATGAGAGTGCCTTCCTTCTCAATGGACTAATCCATTGATTAGTTCATAACTGTTTGTATTATTTGGAAATGGAACCTAGATGTAGGAAGTTGGGCGACCAGAGGCATGTCTTTGAAGGGTATGTCTTGTTCCTTTACCTTCCTTTCTCATTTTCTCTGCCTCCTGTGAGCCACTTTGGCCCACCACATGCTCTCTGTCAGATGTCCTGCCTCGCCATGCACAGACCCAGAAACAAGAGTGCCAAGGGGCCATCTTGGAAACCTTTGAACATCTGAGTGCATAGTGAATCACGTTACCTTTTCCTCTAACATTGTATTCTGGAGAGACTTCCATTTCAGTATGCAGATGGCAGCAGCCTTACTCTTTTTTTTTTTTTTTTTTTTTAACCTTTCTCAGCATTTCCTGGTCTGAATGTTCAAATGTCAAGCAGTCCTCTAGTGTAGTCGGACTTTCCTTTGGGCAGGCAGCTCACAAATAAAGACATGGAGACTTACTATTAATCGTGAAAGCTTGGCCTTTGCTTAGGCTTTTTTCCCAACTAGCTCTGTAACTTGAATTAACCTGTTTTTATTAATCTACATTCTGCCACATGGCTCGGTTACCTCTTCTCTGTACCATATGTCTGACTTCTTCAGTGTCTCGCTGACGTCCCTCTTGTGCCTAGATTTACCCCAAATTCTCTCTCTGCCTGGAAGTCCTGCCTGTTTTCTCCTGCCTAACTGTTGGTCATTCAGCTCTTTATTAGACCAATCACAACAACACATCTTCACGCAGTGTAAACAAATATTCTGCCACACTTTACTGACCGATTGATGTTTAAAGTTAGTATTGGCAGTATTATTGTAACAAGTGCTGTTTTCATGCGTGGTTTTACACTCGTAAAGTACCTCTAAGAAGTGGGAATTTCAAGATAATGATACAGATGCTTGCGTTTGTTGGGTAGTTACCACCCTGGCCCCACTAGAGGTTGATACTTGCTCCCAGCAATGAGCATGCCTGTTCTCCACATTCTCCAACATGGTGTACTTTGAGACTCCAAGTTTTGCAGAGAGATGATAAGTGTAATTTTCATTTGTGTATCTCTAATTCTGAGCTCATTGAGCCCTCTGTCACTTCCTTCTGTCTTCTTCCTTTCCTCCTCTTCTTCCTCTCCTCCTTCATCTCCTTCCTCCTCTTCGTCTTCCTTTCCCTTTCTTTTCATGGCACAAAGGATCAAACCCAGGGACTTGTACATGCTAGAAAGTACTGTCCCCGAGTTATCCTCCAGCTGCGGTGATCATCTTGTCTTTGCCCCTCATGTGCCAGTCTTAGAAGTGTGTACTGGGCTTTGGATATACTATGCTGGGCCTTGCTTCTAGAAGTTTTATGGTTTTAAGTCAGATATGTTAAAGTCTTTATTTTGAATTGACTTCTATATATGGTATTAGGTAAGGGTCCAGTTTCTTTCTTTAGCATGTGGTTATTCAGTTTCCCCAGTCCCATTTATTAAAGAGTTTATTGTTTACTGTTCTGTCTCCTTGGGAAAAAAAAACTAGTTGACTTAATTGCTTCTGTTTATTCTGAGCTCGCTATACTTCATTGGTTTTGTGTATAGCTAATTCCAGTACCATATTGTTTTGATTGATGTGGCTTTATAATGTCATTTGAAATCAGGAAGTATGATGTGCCCAACTTCGTTTTTATTTTCAAGATTGTTTTGGGTAATATGAGACCTTTTGTGGTTAGACACAAATTTTAGACATTTTTTCTATTTATATGAAAAATGCCATTAGAATCTTTAAAGGAATTGAGTTCAATCTGTAAGTCCCACTTATATGCTGTCTACAAGCAACATGCCATTTCGATTCAGAGATGCTTATAGGCTGAAATGGTATGCCATGGAAATGTTAACTAGAAGAAAAGAGGCTGTACTTAACCAGACAAAGTAAACTGTCTGTAAAAACAAGAAAGTCACTATGTAATGATGGACGGGTCAATTCAGCCTGAAAGTGTAATGAAATATACATGTACCCAACATCAGAGCACCTACCCCTAAAGCAAAACAGTAGCATATGAAGGGAGGAAGCTGAGAGCAGGACAATTGTTGGAGACTTTGGTACCTTACTGAGATACTAGACAATCAATCAAGAAGCTGCAGACATGAACAGCATTAGAGACTAGTGAGCCTGTTCCAAGATAGCTCACTTTTTTTTTGTTGAAAATGTAATTGTTTCTTCTAATCTGTCCTCAAATTATAGTCAATTGTATAGGTAAAGGCTATTGACTTTTGTGTAATAGTCACATGATGACTATTCCCCTGGTCACATGACTGGATTTGACTTCTTTTATAATAGTTTCTAGTTGCTATCCTTGGATTTTTAAAATAATATCATTTTGCAATTTATGATAGTTTGCTTTTTTCCTTCTAGGTTTTTACCTACTCCCTACCCCCCCCCCCCCCACCCCATCTCTGGTTTGGTTTAGTTTGATTTGGTTTTTTTTCTTTTTTCTTTTTTTTTGATTTGGTTTTTTCAAGACAGGGTTTCTCTGTGAGTACAACTCACTTTGTAGACCAAGCTGGCGTCAAACTCACAGATCTGCCTACTTCTGCCTCCTGAGTACTGGGACTAAAGGCATGCACCACCACCACCACCACCACCTAACTTCTTTTTTCTCTTTTACTATAAGTGTTAAAACAACAGCATGGAATTTTGGAAGTCAATCTTAAGATGATAAAGAATAACTCCTGGAGCTGGGCAGTGGTGGCGCACGCCTTTAATCCCAGCACTTGAGAGGCTGAGGCAGGTGGATCTCTGAATTCAACGCTAGCCTGGTCTACAGAGTGAGTTCTAGGACAGCCAGGGCTACATAGAGAAACTGTCTCCTGAAAAAAAAGAATAACTTCTGATGCTGAGCATGATGGCGTATGCCCTTAATTCTAGCACTGTAGATGTAGAAACAGGAAGATCAGGATCTCAAGGCCAGCCTTGTCTACATAATGAGCATAAGGCTAGCCTGTGCTACATATGATCTTGTCTAAAAAAGAATTGGGGGCTAGACAGATGGCTCAGCAGTTAAGAACTCTTGCTGCTCTTGATGAGGATACTAGTTTGGTTTCCAATGTCACATAGTCATCTGCAACCCCAGTTACAATGGATCTGATGCCCTCTTCTGCCCTCCAAAGGCTCCAGGCACACCTGTGGTGCACATACATATGTGTAGGCCAAACACTCATGCACATTCAATGAAAACTATTCTCAAAAACAGAAAGTCACATTTGGTGGCCTGCTGTCCCACATCTGTCTTCCTAGCACTGAGTGGCAGCAGCAAAAAGTCTACTGCAAGCTCAAGGCCAACCTGGTCTACTTAATGAGATCCAGGCTAGCCATGCAAGTTACGTAGTGAGACCCCGCCCCACCCCATCCACGAAAAATCCCTACAGTTGCATCAGGCTCGGGATTTGGCTCGTGATAGAGTACCACCTGCTGTGCTCAGTGTCATTCTTTCTTACCACCTGTGCCACTGGTGGTAAGAAGGGTCTCAAGTTGGAGACTGCTCTTGCAGAGGGCCCAGGCTCAGTTCACAGCTCCCACATGGCTGCTTACAACCACCCCTAACTCCAGTTCCAGGGGATTTGGTGCCCTCCTCTGACCTCTGCAGGCACCACACACTCATGCAGCAAGCATCAAGTGTGCAGGCAGAACACTCATAAACAAAGTAAGGATAATAAATAAATATTTTAAAAATAATTATATCATCTGTGATTGGTATGTAAAATGAGTAAAAATTTCTTGAGCTGGGTGGCAGTGGCGCACGCCTTTAATTCCAGCACTCAGGAGGCAGAGGCAGGTGGGTCTCTGTGAGTTTGAGGCCAGCCTGGGCTACAGAGTGAGTTCCAGGAAAGGCGCAAAGCTACACAGAGAAACCCTGTCTCAAAAACAAAACAAAACAAAACAAAACACAAACAAAAAAGAGTTCAGTGTTCTCTTTTCATCATGGTTGTGTTATTACTTATTTGGGTTTTATGAGTTTTTTTGTTTGTTTGTTTGTATGTTTGGTTTTGAGCCAAGCTTACCTGGGAACTCATCCTGTGTGTCGGGCTAGCCTCAGACTCAACAGCAGTTCTTCTGGCTCAGCCTCCCCAGGTACTAAGATTACAGCCATGAGCTTACTACAGTTACTCATTTGGCCAATCCTCTACTGAATGTATCCTTGTGTAATTAGCTTTGTGCAGTTTATGAGACGGTCTATATGGAAAAGTTCCAGAGGTGGCCTTGTTGGGACAGATAAATACATACTAAACTTTGAAAATTATTTTCAAATTTCCTCCCCAATGGTTACACATATGAATTTATAATATTAAAGATTTTTGTTGTTGTTTTGTTGGTTTTTTATTGTTGTTTGTTTTTGAGATAACAGTCTTACTGTGTAGCCCTGGCTTGATTGGAACTCACTATGTAAGCCAGACTGGCCCTCCAACTCAGAGAAGCTAGCCTGCCACTGTCTCCCGAGTGCTGGGATCACAGGTGTGCAGCATCATGCTCCCCACACCCCCAATTTCTTAAATAGGGTCAGCAAGGTACCCTTGAGTCTGACAACCTAAGTTCAATCCCCAGGAACCACAGAAGCCATGTGAAGGTGAAAGGAGAAAGTCAGCTCCACAACGTTGTCCTCTGACATCCACGTGCAGCACCATGGAAACATCTCTTCCCCTCAAGAAGTTTCTTTATTTACAGTCTCATCACAAGGTGGAATTGCCTTCCAGACCTTTCTTCTGATCCTCTAAGATAAATGAAATGTCACTGTTTTAATTTATCCTGGGACTAATTTATTAACCACTAAGCTCTGTTTGTTTTTCTTCCTCAGCTTATGTGTGGGTAGAAGATAAATTATATTAATTCAGTATGATTCTAGATTATTTGTTCAACATCTCTATTCAAAAGTTTTTCAGCCAGGCAGTGGTGGTGTATGCCTTTAATCCCAGCACAGGGGAGGCAGAGGCAGGTGAGTCTCTGAGTTCAAGGCCAGCCTGGTCTACAAAGTGAGTTCCAACACAGGGCTACATAGCATGTGAATATTGTCAAATAGTAAATTACTCATTGGAATGCTACTTTTTATTGGTAAATTATATTGATAAATTATTTGATAAAATGTTAACTGAACCTAAATGGTTGCTGTAGTCTAGAATCAGAAAGAAGTGACTAAAACACACTAAGAATGTAAGATAGAGTTTTTGTTTGTATGTTTATTTTGCTATCAGTTTCTAAGCCCAAAATCCATTTATTTCTATGTGATAGTTTGTGAATCTTATACACACAAGGGCAAAATGAAGCAAGAAATTCAATAAAACGTTATGTGGAACATGTGACTTTCTGCCAGTTTTCAAAAACCTTTGTTGTTCTCCATGATTAGTGAGCTTTTTCTCACCTGTCTCCTTGCAGCCTAAATGTGATGGACAGGTCTTACTGACACAAGTGTGGAAGCATTTGAACCTGATTGAATGTGACTACTTTGGTCTGGAGTTTAAGAACATTCAGTCCTACTGGGTATGTGCTTTTGATTTGCTTTTGGAAACTGGGTCTGACTGTGTTGTAGAATAACCATGGTGTCCACGGTGTCCAAAAAGCCTTTTAGGTCATACTATAATGATGTAAACAAGATGTTTGATAAGTGACACATCGTTCTTAGCAAAGCTGTGATATTAAAGTACTTGATTTTCACCTGTGAGGAATATGCCTGCCTTTAAGCCTAAATGCATATCCTCCTTAAACTCATTCCACCTACTAGCACCTGTGCCAAGGAAACCTTCTGAGTTGCCATGACAACCACTGCTGCAGCCTGCTAGATATGAATTGTGTTGCAAGTTGATTTTGAGCAAAGTGACTAACTTTGCATCATTTCACTTATTAAACAAACTGTAAAAGTGTGGCATATTATTATTTATAGATGTGACTGTTTTAAAAACAAAAAACTCATCAGCCCTTTAGATCAGAAAGTGTGTCGTTGCTGTGCTCTTTCATGTCTCGGCCCTGCAGCGGGGTGGGTTTGCCTGAGTTTTCTGCTCCAGTGCACAGCAGACACCTTGCACATAGCAGCATCAGTTTGTGGCTTGCTCACAATTGGTTCTGTTTGAGAGCTGAGCATTACCCAGATTAGTGTTATAGAGTTATAGCACATTAGTGGTGCTCCAGCTCCTTGAAGCAGGCATTGCTGAGCTTCCTGTACATCTTATTAAGATGTGATTATCGTGTAAGAGAACAACATAAAATATCCTGTCATAAAATCTTCTAATTAATTGTTTGTGTTTTGTAGTATACTTACTAAATGAGGAAGTTATTGACTAGTTTCATTCTCTTCTGTTTAAACCCTGTTTAGATTTGGCTTGAACCCATGAAGCCCATCGTTAGGCAAGTACGAAGTAAGTACCTTGTTCTGGAATGGTAAATTCTCAACGTGTTCACGGTCATTGTCACGGCTCTGGATAGGTGGTAAGAGTAGTCACAGTGGATAGACTTGAAGTCACTTTGCTGGTTGGTTTTAAACTACAGTAAACAGGCATAAGGACATTAGATTTAACTCAAATCATCATAGATAACTTGCCTTAAATTTGAAAGTCACAGGATTTATTGCTTGGTATCTTAATTGTGGGTCAGTATGTTAGGGGGAGAAAAGTTTCTAAGTCATGAGAAGACATTGCAAGGCCTCTTTTTTTTTTTTTTTTTTGGTTTTTCGAGACAGGGTTTCTCTGTGTAGCTTTGCGCCTTTCCTGGTATTCGCTTTGGAGACCAGGCTGGCCTCGAACTCACAGAGATCCACCTGGCTCTGCCTCCCGAGTGCTGGGATTAAAGGCGTGCGCCACCACCGCCCGGCTGCAAGGCCTCTTTTAAGAAACTTTTGGAGGACTAGAAAAATGGTTCAGTGGTTAAGAGCACTTGCTGCCCTTGCAGGACCCACTGCCCACATGGAGACTTATAATCCCCTGCAACTCCAGTGCAGGAGACCTGACGCCATTTTCTGGCTTCCAAGGACCAGGCAGGCATGTTGGGCACATACATATATGCAAGCAAACACTTCCACACTTAACAAAACAAACTTTTTGGTTCTGGGATTTTTTTATATTTTCTTGGTTTGGGTTTTGGATGTGGGGAGGGGAGCAGGTTCTTTCCACATATTCCAGACTGCCCTTGCATGCATGATCCTGCACATTAGCCTCCCAAGTGAGGGGATTACAAGCATGTGCTGTCATGGGCAGCATTGACTACACCTTTTTAGTAACTACATTAAGGAGGAAAGGATACATAAAGTAACTTGCGCAGAGAAGAAAAGACTGTTCATGTTGCCATAGCATTTTAGCCAACTTCCTCCTCTTTCCCTAAAAACTATACAGCTCTGGTGTTAAATTTCAGTGGCACAGATATCAGATCTGCTGTGTCTGGTGCCTTTTGCAAAGTCAGATTGTTCTAGTTCAGTTAGTAAGTGCCGGTGATGTTTTTTCTCTCTAGTGTATATAAGAATTAAAAAACATGTTTTTATTACCACAGTATTAATGGTATAAGCATCTTAATGTAATTTTATCCTAAAACATAGTCAGGAATGTATTTTTGTTCTGTGTATCTTCTCATTTTCAAGACAAGGTCCCTTTGTAGCTCAGACTAGTCCTGAACCCATGACCCTCCTGCTTCAGCTTCCTAAGTGCTGGGGTGCACCACCGCTCCTGGCCCATATTTGTTGTTGTTTAAATTCATTGTTAATACTGCTTTTGTTTTTAGGGCCAGGTTCTTACTCTGGCTAACCTCAGACTTATGTGTAGCCTGGGATTGCTTCAAATGCACAGTAATCCTGTTGCCTCAGCCTCCCTGGTGCTAGGGTTACGGCCGTAAGCCACTACAGCTGGCCATAATTAAATTTTATTTTTTTTTATTTTTTTTTTTTGGTTTTTCGAGACAGGGTTTCTCTGTGTAGCTTTGCGCCTGTCCTGGAACTCACTTGGTAGACCAGGCTGGCCTCGAACTCACAGAGATCCGCCTGGCTCTGCCTCCCGAGTGCTGGGATTAAAGGCGTGCGCCACCACCGCCCAGCTAAATTTTATTTTTTGAGAAAGGATCTCATGTAGTCCAAGCTGGCCTCAAAATTGCTATGTATCCAAGGATGACCTTGAACTCCTGGTCTTTCTGCCTCTCTCCAGTGCCGGGATTATAGGATACACACACCTGGTTTTTATGTGGTCTTGTGAATAGTAGACACATACTTTCCCAACTCACCTGTATCCTCTCTAGCTTTTTTCTGTTTCTTTTTGAGGCAGGGTGTCACTGTGGAACCCCAGATGACCTACAACTCAATTTGTAGACCAGGCTTGTCTTGAACTCACAAAGATCCACATGCTTCTGCCTTCCAAATGCTGGGATTAAAGGTGTACACCACCATGCCTGGCATTAATTTTAAAGTTTTAATGTGTAATTTTCCACCTACTTTAGAATGTTCCCCAAGTAATCTCTGTTTAAAACAAAATATTAAAATTTCTCAATACATGTGATTGGTAATTAAGGACTCATTAATGAGTGCATAGGAAATGTCTTTGATATTTTATTATAGAAAGAAAATAAATATGGAGATTAACCTTATCTGTGACATTTTATTTATTTTATTTTTATAGGGCCAAAGAATGCAGTTCTTCGTCTGGCAGTAAAATTTTTCCCACCAGATCCTGGTCAGTTGCAGGAAGAGTACACAAGGTAATGAGCTCATGCTGATCAGGGACGTTTGTTATTCACCTGCCTGAGTGGTTAGGAGGGAATGAGGCTGTCTTTCTACTTAGTTGTTTCTGAGTGTAGCTGAACTGTATTTTTACTATATTTTATTTATTTATTGTGAAAAATATTATGATATGCTATTTCAGTGCTATAATTTTATGAAAATATCCCTTGCATCCAGAGAGATTGAATTTTTGCTGACCCTAACAGCCAAGTTAATGATACACCTTGAACTCACATAAGCTTTATCTTTGTTTTAGTTAGGATTTTCATTGCTGTGGAAAAATACCATGACCCAAAGCAAAACCTTTTTCTTGGGGAGGAAAAAGTTTATTTCATCTTAAAACTCTCAGGTCACACTGTATCACTGAGGAAAGTCAGGGTAGGAACTCAAGGCAGGAACTGGAGCGGAGGAATGCTGGTTACTGGCTTGCTCTCCATGGCTTGCTCAACCTGTTTTGCAGCCCCTCACCCTTTGGGATGGTCTCACCTATATTAATCATTAATCAAGAAAATGCACCGCAGACTTGCTCACAGACCATTCTGGTGGAGGCATTTTCTCAATTGAGGTTCCCTCTGCCCAGATGACTCTAGCCTGTGTGACAAAAAGCCCACTTAATATATCTTTTTCCTACTGTGTTTAACCTGCCTTTAAGAGAACATCATACCAACCAAACTTGCCTTGGATTGCCCGTTCAATCAGCTTTTACAACCTAAGCTAATTAATGGCTTCAATCTTAAGTTATGTCCTCTTCCATGCCCCTCACCCAGATTTGTGTGTGTGTGTGTGTGTGTGTGTGTGTGTGTGTGTGTGTGTGTATTGTGGTAACTATCTGCTGAGAGCAGCCAGTAGGTCAGAAACAACCTTATAAAATAAATATTCACTATAAATATTGGAAAAGCATATGGATATTGTTTGTCTGAGTGAGTTGGGGTGAGTAAAATGATTCCCCTTGTAGAACTCTTTGAAGATTTTTGTAAAGGACCCCTCGTCCCTTTGCCGTGCTGTTTATTGTGTAGTTCAATAAATTCAGAGCCAAGTTCTTTGTTAAGGGACAGACAGACATTAGACAGCATTCAGGCAGGCACAAATATATACAACACCAGACCACAGATCGACCAGTAACCACAAAGTGTGACAGATGGCGTATACAAGGAGAATAATGGAGAATTCAAATTTGGGCTTGTTCTTGGTCAAATAAATACAAAATGAAGTGTTTGTTTTCATTCCTTAATGCAACATCGACACATTTTGGTACCTCTAAAGTTATCTTTAGTGCATTAAAACACACACACAATTACAAACAAAAAGAATGAATGAGAACAGGGTGGATGTGTCACTGTGTGTAAAGGTGCTTGCTGCCAGCCTGCTGACCTGGACTCAGTCCCAGAACCCCATGGTGGACAGAGAGAAACAACATCCAAAAGTCATGCTCCCACTTCCACATGCATGTGTGTGGCACATTAGTATTCCCAAATAAATACTTTTAAGCTAAAAAATAAATGAGCTAGGAGACAAATAAATTCCAGTAAATGTAGTTAAAGAAGATCTTAGCAACTGGTTCTTACCAGACACAAATATGAAGTAGAACTTAGAAGAAGGATCTATGCTTTAAACTTGAAAATAAAACTTGAATGGAGTGCTAGAACAATTTCAAACAGTATTTTCTGTGTGGCTTAGATTTATGTTTGCAAATTAAATTAAATTTGTCAAATTAAAATTTGTCAAAATTCTGATCATATAAATATTTATCAACAAAAACCTACTTAAATGAGAGGTGTATACCATGCAATAGTCCTCATGAATAGCGGCATAGAATGAGTCAGGTAGGGGTATGAGGAAGTTTCCAATGCTTCTCTAATTATAAGTTGCTCTTTTTGCAGAAATTACTGACAGAAAATGTAACAGTTGTCCTTGAGGTGGGAAAGATTAGGAAATCTTCTCTGTGCCTTTTATGCTTATGTATATTGATTTTATCATGAAAAATAAAGCTACAACTTTAAATTAGGTTCAAGCCGGGTATGGTAACACACACTTTTTTTTTTTTTTTAAATTTTGCAATACAATTCAGTTCTACATATCAGCCACGGATTCCCTTGTTCTCCCCCCTCCCGTCCCCCTCACCTTCCCCCCAGCCCCCCCCCCCCATTCCCATCTCCTCCAGGGCAAAGCCTTCCCCACAGACTGAGATCAACCTGGTAGACTCAGTCCAGTTAGGTCCAGTCCCCTCCTCCCACGCCGAGCCAAGCAATCCTGCATAGGCCCCAGGTTTCAAACAGCCAACTCATGCAATGAGCACAGGACCCGGTCCCACTGCCTGGATGCCTCCCAAACAGATCAAGCCAATCAACTGTCTCACCCATTCAGAGGGCCTGATCCAGTGGGGACCCCTCAGCCATTGGTTCATAGTTCATGTGTTTCCATTCGTTTGGCTATTTGTCCCTGTGCTTTATCCAACCTTGGTCTCAACAATTCTCGCTCATATAAACCCTCCTCATTCTCGATAATTGGACTCCCAGAGATCCACCCAGGGCCTAGTCATGGATCTCTGCATCCAGATCCCTCAGTAGTTGGATGAGGTTTCTAGCATGACAATTAGGGTGTTTGGCCATCCTATCACCAGAGTAGGTCAGTTTGGGCTGTCTCTCAACCATTGCCAGCAGTCTGTTGTGGGGGTATCTTTGTGGATTTCTGTGGGCCTCTCTAGCACTTTGCTTCTTCCTATTCTCATGTGGTCTTCATTTACCATGGTCTCCTATTCCTTGTTCTCCCTCTCTGTTGTTGATCCAGCTGGGATCTCCTGCTCCCCTAAGCTCTCTTTCCCTCAACCCTCGCCTTTCATTACCCCCACTCACGTCCAGGCTGTTCATGTAGATCTCATTCCATTTCTCTGTCATTGGGTGATCCCCGGGTAACACACACTTTTAATTCCAGCAGAGTAAGGCAGATCCCTGAGTTTGAGGCCAGTGCCTGGTTTATAGAGCAAGTTACAGGACAGCCAGGGATACACAGAAAAACCATATCTTGAAAAGCCAAAATAAAATAAAAAATAAAATAGACTCAAAACCCTGGGTCAGATGCAGATGATAGAGAATAGGACATTATCATAGTGTCCCCAAAATGAGTAAGTCCTGACTGGGCCAGGATCGTGTGAGTTACAGTGAATCCCTCCTAAAGGCTCTGTAGATCATGGACCATGCAGGAACTCATGGAATGTCAGGTACAGAGAAAGGAGAGCAACATCTTAGGTTGATGAGGAGACTGAACTGTAGCTAGCAAAGCAGTGCTACTGTAAGTGAACATAAAACACACCTTGGTAACTTACTGAACTCTGAGAAGCACCATGCGGGACCTTTTTGAAGGGGAATCATTTCTAAATCATATTCTCCCAAATTAAACAAAATAGTCTCTAATTTAGAATCCTGTGTCTGAGTATTAGGTTCAGGTTGGTTTGGGGCAATCTGGTTTTTTGTTTGTTTTGTTGTTGTTGAAAAGGTTCTTATGACTAAGGCTGACCTTTAACTCACTGAGCAGCTGAGGGTGCCCCCTGTTTCCACTTTCTGAGTTTAAGGGCTCTAGGCGTTGGCCACCACAGCCTTTTTCAGTGTTGCTGGGGATGGAGCCGGGCCTTCGTGCACTTGGTGAGCACTCTACCAACACCCCGGCCCCGGGAAGTCAGTTATGCCCCCTTATTTTCATTCAGAAGGCCTTTTTCCTCTTTAATTTATTAAAAAGTATATCTGTGGCAAAAAAGAAAATTTCAAATAAAGTTATGTAAAATAAAAAACCAAAGTTTTGTCCTTGCTCACCCCTTACCCTCCAGGTAAGTTCTAACACTGGGCAGAGATCTTCCTAAGAGTTCTTTCAGTGAACACAGCTTAGAGCCTCAAGGAAATTATGTTACAAAGCACTATCAAATGATACATGTGAACTGTACATTGAAACTTTCCCCCATGTTTAGTAATTCATAGCCTTTCACACTGAGTGTAGACTGGCACCTAATGCAGTCATTAGCATCTAGTGCATTTGGGGCTTATTCCCAGTTTTTCTGTTAAAATATCACAAAGAAATGTCATTGTTGGCATGCCTTTGTGAACTCTGGGAATACTGCTGTGGAAAATCTGTTAGCATGGAGCTGTCTGGTTCAAGAGCACACACATTTTAAATTCTAAGTCTACAGGTGTTCCTTTCAGCTGCGTGTATACTAAAATTGAAAGGCTACAGAGATTAGCATGCCATCTACATAAGAATAATATACAGGTTCAGAAGCATTCCATTTCGTTTATCAAAAAACAGAGAATGTAGTAATTTTTTTTTTTGCATGTGTGTGCTTTGCCTGCATGAGTTTCTATGTACCACATGTGTGCCTGATGACCACCATGAAATTCTCTGGCACTGGAGTTACAGAACGATTGTGAGCCACCATGTGGATGCTGGGAATTGAATCCAGGTCTTCCAGAAGAGCAACATGTGCTCTTAATTGCTGAACCATCTCTCCATTCCCAAATCTAGTAAAATTTTAATAGTTTGTACCAAAGTGTAAATTTCTGTGAAAACAGGGAGTTTGGGTTATTCACCAAGTTTTGCAACTTCCAGAACAATACTTAGAAAGAACTACTTAGTCATACTTATTAAGGATTAAATTAAGATATAAATATTTTCTTTTCTTTTTAATCTATCTATCTACCTACCTACCTATCTACATACCTACTTACCTACTTATTTATTTTGAGACAGGGTCTGACTATTATGTAGCTCTGGCTTTCCTAGAACTTACTATGTAGACTAGGCTGACCTTGAACTCACAGAGATATACCTGTCTCTGCCTCTGGAGTGCTGGGATTAAAAGCGTGTGCCACCATGATTGGCCTCAAAAATGCTTTCCAGTTGCCTTCTCTGTTTACATTTTCACCAGTGGTGTTTTAAAGTACATGTGTCTTATATTCTCACTGAGACTGAGTATTATCAATCTGCTTCAAAGCATCACAGCACATTTGAAGCTGTCTTAACTGTGTATTTCTGTTCTTCCGTCCAAAACTGTGATTGCAGTTTTGTAATATGAATTTATGAACTTCCTTGTTGAAGGTATTCCCTCAGAGAGTGTGATTGTGTGGATTAGTAGTATGCCTGAAAAGGCGAATTTCTCTGTCTTGCTGCTGGACAGAAGTTCCTCTGTGTGCTGAGCACTTTGGGTGTGCTCTGACGTGCACGCCAGAGCCTGCTGAGCAGACTTGTCTTCTGACCTTTGGTGTCTGCTTGCTCTGTGAAAGGGCTTTTGTGACTTGTGCTTGGAGGGCACTCCATTTTGTTCAGTGTTGAGTGCTGCGCCCCAGAGCTGTGTGCTCTCTTAGAGAGGCGTGTCTGTATTATGTTCAGAGAACTTTGGAGTTGATCTTCTCTTGCTTGAACACCTGTCTAGGTACCTGTTTGCCTTGCAACTCAAGAGAGACCTCCTGGAAGAACGCTTGACGTGCGCTGCCGCCACTGCAGCCCTGCTTGTATCCCACCTCCTGCAGTGTTAGTATCTGTGCCGCCTCGAGAGGGTCCGGGACAGGCCAGCAGAGCTGCCCTTGCTTGGCTGGTGCGCGTGTGTAATTGACAAGTCAGGTTTTGGTTTGTTTTTTAAATGGGCATTTCTATTTAGATGTATTCTTGATAAGATGAAAGTTAACCGCTGTAATGTACCACTCCTTGACAAATAGCTCTGCATATAGGCCCACAGCCCAAATCTGTGGTTACATTCATTCTTCAGGGTTGTCTCCCATTTGTCTTCACCCTGTCTCTTTGTCCTTCCCGGTGCTGGAAAAGAACAGCGAGCCTCACACTTGCTAGGCAGACATTCCACCACTGAACCACAGAGCCAGCACTCGGATGTTTTGTTATTGTTGTTTATGTTTTTAAACAACTTGGGCTGGCCTTAATTTGTGTACCCCAGACTGACCTCTGTCTCCGTGCCCCATCTACCTTTATCCAATTTAACAGCAATGCATATTCAGTCCAGAGTCAGGCTGTAAATCAGATCCTCAGCACACCCAGAAGGGGCCTCCTGAGGGTGAGTTAGAGTCCCCGCTGTCTAAACATTAACACTGAAGGGAAGAGAACACATTCCTTTAGTGTCTTATGTGGAACAAAAGGTGGCGGAGAAGGGTACAAAAACTAACTTACTTCAGAAATAGACCGTGAAGAGTAGCAAGAGATTCCGAGACGCAGGCACATGTTTTACAGGACTTATGAAGACATAGGAAGGGAAGGACCCACATTGTTTCTAGACTAAGGTGAGGCTATGTTATGGTGCACTTACTATGTACAGGCAAAACACTCACATACATAAAATAAAAATAAATATATATTTTTTAAAAATTATAAATTTAGGAGATTTTTGAAAATTTGAAAAGCCCTGAAAGGAAAAAAATGATTTAGCCTGCATTTTTCTAAAGCAAAATAATTGTCGTGGTTATAGTATTCATGAGACAATATATGTATACACTGATTTTTAAAAATAGAAGCTGGGCAGTGGTGGCGCACACCTTTAATCCCAGCACTTGGGTGGCAAAGGCAGATCTCTGACTTCGAGGCCAGCCTGGTCTACAGAGTTCCAGGACAGACAGGGTTCCACAGAGAAACCCTGTCTCGGCAAACAAACAAACAAACAGTAAGCTAGGGTGAGAGAGACGACTCAAAGGTTAATTAAGACCACTTGCTGCCCCTGCAGAGGCCTCAGGTTCTGTTCTCAGCACCCACATGGTGCCTCATAACCATCAACAGCTCCCGCTCCAGGAGTCCATGCTTTCTTCTGGCTTCCTCAAGCTCTGCATGCACATGGTACATGTACATGCTACATTCCTAGGCAGGCAAAACACTCATACACACAAACTTTTTAAAATCTTTTAAAACTTAAATTAAAAATTGTCATTATATTCAGGGTTCACTATAAACTATCAGAATTTTTGGTCTTCAGGAGTTAGAGGGGAAAATCCCTATACCTTTCTGTGTTTATCTTTAAACAACATATTTGGAAATATGCTGGAAATATTTGGAAAGATAAAATAAAAAATATTTGCTTTCATTGTCTCATCTCAGCGGAAATAGGGGATTATGATGAAGCCTTGGATCGAGAACACCTCAAAGCCAATGAGTACTTGCCCAACCAGGAGCAATCCCTGGAAAAGATACTAGACTTCCATCAGAGGCACACGTAAGTTGGTCAGGAGTGGGGGTGATGCAGTTAGAGCTAAAGGATGTTTAGGGACTTTTGTTAGGCTTCTGTAGAATTTGAACTGAAGAAACATTGGTTGTTCTCTGGTCTGAGAACATGCAGCAGCCCGTGTGGGTCTAACAAAGTAAGGGGAAAGTCCCACATTCAGGCACAGAGCAGGGGAGCCTTCCTTTGCTCCAGATGTGACTTCATGTGAGCATTGATTTCCTGAGGCTGCTTAATAGGATGTTGGCCAGATTCACTTCTGTTTTTTGGTGATGTAACCTGGGCTGTGGACTGTATAGCATGTTAGGAGACCTTTATGTGGATAGATCAGTTATTTTTGTTGTTGTTGTTTTTCCCAAGGTATGGTTTCTCTGTGTAACCCTAGATGTCTTGGAGCTTGCTCTGTAGACCAGGCTGGCCTCAGACTCACAGAGATGTGCCTGCCTCTGCCTTCCAAGTGCTGCCATTAAAGGCGTGCACCCCACCACTCAGTAAATTCAGTTGTTTTTGCAATGATAAGAAAGATACCAGTATCATTTAGGACATTTCCTCCAGCTCACTGTTTAGTAGCTAGTGTTGTTGGCATATAACTTCAAGTAAATTGTAAAACTAATCATTTAGTGAGTTCAGATGAAACACTCTACCTTTTACGAGTAGATTAGAATAAGAAGATCGGAGACTAACACAGAAGGAGCCCATCTCCTCGGCCTCCACATGTGGTGTTCTCGTTTCGTAGTTGGTAAATGCAGAAGTGAACCACATGCCCCCTAACAATAAAAACTTCCACGTTGATTTGTTAGCTGACTTATCTGACTGTTTTCCTGACCTATTTTCTTATATACTTTGACTCCTTTAGAAGACAAGTGTTTGATATGTTAAAACGTCCTTCATTATAGGGGCCAGACACCTGCAGAGTCGGATTTCCAGGTGCTGGAGATTGCAAGAAAGTTGGAAATGTATGGCATCAGATTTCACATGGCTTCTGATAGAGAAGGGACCAAGATTAATCTGGCAGTTTCTCATATGGGTGTCCTCGTGTTCCAGGTAGGTGGAAGGACAGGGAGGGGCCAGAGTCCGGTGCACAGGGGCTTGCTGTGGTTTGTTGTTGCTGTATTTGTTGGTGGACTTTTGTTGTGATGAGTGAGTGCTGTGTGCAGAAGAGAAACTTAGCATATCATCTGATCTGACCCATCTCCTACAACGAAGAAACTGCTTTCTGGTCCTTCTCTTGCCCAGTACAGCTGTGCTCACTGCCCTGGAACTCACAATCCTGACTACTGCCTGGGCTGACCACTGCCCAAGGTCTCTGCTCTGTCATTCCTTCTAATGGTGAACCAGAGTCACCTTTAGGATCTGAAACTGGGGCCAGGTTCTTGTCTGGGGGTGGGACAGAGGACATTCTGGGGGTAAGAACTCTGCTGGGTCACGAGAGTTTTTGATGACAGGGAGCTCAGAGTTAGACACGCTGGGCCTGAAAGCAGAAGGCCTGGTTTGTCTGTATGAAGATCAGTCGCAGCCATGACAGACACAGTATACATTCCCTGTGCTACAGCAGTAAAGGGGCTTCCCATCCATGGTGTGTGTCAGAGGTTAGAATCAAGGCACCTCCCTGAAAATGTAGACTCACGAGAAACCTGCAGTTAGAAGGTGACACAGTCCCTCCATGTGTCAGCTCCCGGGAACGCTGGCCAGATTGACAGGCAGCTGGAGGCTTCTTTGAAAAGCCTGACTGTCTAGCACCTGTCAGTGCTGATGCCGGTACCTGCGACCACAGCACTAGTGTGGAAGCTTCTCCGGGACGCTGAGTGTCAGGACAGCACAGAGAACCCCGTCTGTCCTTAACCTGGATTCACCCTTTGGTGCACTCCGTCCCTGCTTCTACCACAGTGTCCTCTGAGACAAGTGACATACATCCTCACCCTCAGACCTATATGGCATGTCCTCTGGATAAGGTGCTCTATATATCATCACAGTGCATTTACCACTGACACCATAATACAGTAATCCCAACCGTCTTTAAGGCAGGCTGGGCAACAAAGCAAGCCTCAAAAAAAAAAAAAAAAAATTAGCCTGTGGCATAGTGGCTCATTGGGTAAGCTTGCTTGCTGGAAACCCTGGTGATGTGCGTTTAATCCTCGGAAGCCACATGGAGGAAGGAACGGACTGCCTTCTACAACCTGTCCTCTGACCTCCACACATGTCCCATGGCTTGTATGCACCCATGTGTGCACACTTGAGCACACGCATGCACGCGCGCGCGCGCGCACACACACACACACACACACACACACACACTGTTCCGTACAAATTAAACTGGTAGTTTTACTGGTCCTACAGAGGATAATTAAAATGACCGGCTTTCAGTTAAGAACGTGAGGGAGACTCTACTGTAGATTCACTGCTGCTTCAGGCTCTGAGCCTTGTCAATCTGCTGTTATTACAGAGGAAACATGAATCCCTAAAAACAAATCAGAATGCTAGAAAAACAAACGCAGAACAAGCTACACATTTAGAAATAGGATTAGGCTTGCAAAATAGTTCAGCTGATGAAGGCCCCTGCTCCCAAATCTGATGACTCTAGTTAAAAAAAAATTTTTTTTTTTTGGTTTTTCAAGACAGGGTTTCTCTGTGTTACAGCTCTGGCTGTCCTGGAACTCAGGTGATAGCCCAGTCTGGCTTCAAACTTACAGAGATCCACCTGCTTTTGCTTCCTGAGTGCTGAGATTAAAGGCATGCGCTACCACCACCCAGCTAAAAGTTTTCTTTAAAAAAGAAACCAAGATCTGGGCGCCAGGTCTGCCCATTGCTTTTTAGGGAGTCATTTCTAAGCCCTCTGAAAGCTATATACGTGTTCACTGGTCACGCACCTGTATTTGTATTTTGCGTCTGCCCATCTGCTGATGTGGAAACCAGAAGTTTTCTTTAACTACAGTGCAGTCTAGGGTGGTCTTCCTGCCTTTCCCTAGGAAGAAACCTGACACCCCTCTCTGCCAGCCTGGCCATCACCATGGCCTCTTCCAGACACTTCCCTTTGTTGGGGGAACTTCAAAATGTGTGATGCTACCATTGGTTTTTAAAATTTGCAATGAAGCTGTATCTAAGAAATTTAAATCACCAGTGCAAAATAGATAATATATGTGATGTTGGCATTTGATTCAGAGCTGTTCTAGGTGAAATGGTGATGTGCACTTGAACTGCTCTGCTGCTCATCAAGGATGTAGCTGAAGCGGATTCCGCTCTGTGAGAAAAGTCATGTGCGCTTACATTGATTACATTGTAATCAAATGTACTGTGTGTGTCTGTCTCTGATATTCCAGGGAACCACCAAAATCAACACTTTCAACTGGTCCAAGGTCCGGAAACTAAGCTTCAAGAGGAAAAGGTTTCTTATCAAACTCCACCCAGAGGTCCATGTGAGTATTATTTTAGAACTTTTAATATTGTTAGGCAGTTTAATCCTACAGAATATTAAGGGTCTTTTTAAGCATTTGATATAAAATCTCAGCACTCTGGAGGAAGAGGCAGGAAGATCAGAAGTTCAAGGTCATCCCTGGCTACCAAGGGAATTAGAGGCTAGCCTGGTCTAGAGACCCTGTCTCCAAAAACCCTACTTTATAAATCATTTCAGGATCAGGTATTTGATAATTTAAAGTTGGGACTTGGGATCAGAGTCAAGATGGGGATGAGTGCCCAGCATGCCCACATTGCCCCTCTAGGGAGCTTATCAGTTCCTACCCGAGGGTTTCCAGTTCAGCATGAACCTAGGAAGGCACATGCTGAGAGTAATCTGGACCTGTCAGCAATACACAGTGAGGACTTATGCTCAGCAGTTTGCTTGCAGAGGACCTGGCTCTGTACCCAGCACCTGCCTGGCAGCTCACTGCTGTCTGTAGCTCCAGTTTCAGGGGATCTCTTCTGACCTCCATAGGTTCCTGCACACACATGATGCATATACATACACACAGGCACACACACAGGCACATTCATTAAATAACCCCCAAAACTTGACCCCTGACTAGGTCTGATGGAAGAATCCTTGATTATCAAGAAATAATAAGAACTCCTTTTAATCCCAACACTCTGGAGGCTGGGGAGGAGAATTACAAAGTTTGAGACCAGCCTGGTTTATATAGCAAGATCCAGTCTAAACAAAAGAAAACAAAACACCCTCCCTTTTTATCAGAGATTCCAGTCAACAAGAGCTGACAAGCTAATAACCACCATTTCACCACTGAATGATTAGAAATAGAAAAAGTGTAATCTGTGCAATGTGGTCATTGGGAAAATTCAATACTTCAAGTAGTTCGTGTTTAAATTGTATCTTCTTTGTTCAAAGGAAGCTAGGAAACAGTAGATCAACTGAGCCGTGGCCTGGCTGAAGCTTGAGATGCTACCTGGGTGGGCTTCAGGGTACTTCTGGTCCCGTGGGAGCGATCAGAAGAGTGTCTCTGTCTAAGCCTCGGAGAAGCACATGGGGCTTTTGTCCATGTTCATGTGCAGTATGGGGCTGCATTGACTTCAGTAGAGACTTGGAGCATGTGTCTGTCTGTCTGTCTGCATATGTCTGTGTGTTTACTTGGCTGTTTGGTTGTTTTTTTGTTCTTATTTTGTTTGGTTTTGGGGTTTGTGAGACAGTGTTCCCCACACTGTGCTCTGACTCCTGATTCTCCTGCCTCAGACTCCTAATTGTTGTGATTATAGCTCTATGCCACAGGCCCAATCAAAAGAAAGGTGATCTGCTGTTAATTATTTAAAATAGTTCTCTACTCTCTATGGATGAAAAGAGGCAAGTCAAAGGCTTCCTTTTTCTCTGTGAGTAAAAAGTGTTTCTTAGAGTTAATCTGGAAAGGTAGAAGAGAAATACTACTCTGTTGTGGAATATCACTGTAACTGTGTAAAGGTGTGTTACATTTGTCTGTGCTGCATTTGTTTAATGATATAAAGGTGTGTTGCTGTTTCACCTTGCCTGCCAAAGGCACCTGATTGGTCTAATAAAAAGCTGATCAGCCAATAGCTACACAGAAGAGGGACAGGTGGGGCTGGTGAGCGGAGAGAATAAATGGGAGAGAGGAGAAAGAGAGAATGAAGGAGAAAGAGAAGATGCCACCCAAGACCAGCCGCCAGGCAGCTGGACGCGGAGTAGGACATACAGAATGAAAGAAAGATAAAAATCCCCGGGACAAAGCGTAGATGAGAGAAGCAGGTTAAGTTATAAGAGCTAGTGGGGCAATCGTAAGATAAGGCTGAGCATTTATAACTAATAAGTCTCTGTGTCATGATTTGGGAGCTGGTTGGTGGCTCATAAGAAAGCTTGCTACACTGTTCAGTTTACAAAAGCAACTATTAGAATGGCATGTTTTAAAGTTACATTTAAATCTCTAAACACCTAGGGTTTTTGTTTGTTTGTGACAGGATTTCTCTGTGTAAACAGTCGTGGCTGTCCTGGAACTTGCTTTGTAGACCAGGCTGGCCTCAAACTCAGTGATGTGCCTGCCTCTGCTGGGATTAAAGGTGTGTGCCCACCGCCCGGCCGGCCACCTACTTTTTAGGACTAAGTAGAAGTATTGCAGTTGTAGAAAATGATTCGGTGATATCGACCATAAGATTCAAAGTGCACGTGGTCCTAGAGCTCACAATTGCATTTCTAGGAATCTATGCCAAGAACTCAGAGAGACAGACAGCAGTGGTTTCTTCATGTTGATATACGTGAGTCTGAAAACTATAGCCTGTAGTTATCTAAGGCATGTGCTACCATGCCTGGCTCTGATTTTTAACTTTGAGACTGCCTGTGATATGATCTGCTTCCAGAGCTTGCTTTCTGTTCTCCAGTTCTTTATTGTTGTGTTTGCTTCTTGAACCTTTGTATTTTGTTTCTAGGGACCCTACCAGGACACATTAGAGTTCTTGCTGGGTAGCAGAGATGAATGTAAGAACTTCTGGAAGATATGTGTGGAATACCACACCTTTTTTAGGCTTTCTGACCAGCCTAAGCCAAAGGCAAAAGCTGTCTTCTTCAGCCGGGGCTCCTCCTTCAGATACAGGTAGGGCTAACCTCAGCTGCAGGAGCTGACTGCTGGGGTGAGGGAAGAGAGAAGGAAGTGTCATAGGCTGGGCAGATGAGTGTATTCAGGAGTAGTTTTGTGAGGGACAATACATAGAGTTATTTACACATGTTTCTGGAAGACGATGGGCAGTCTGTTCTTAACTCTGAACTGGCGATTACTGTTTTGTTGTGTTGTTAACTGAGCTTTTATTTGTAGTGGAAGAACTCAGAAACAACTAGTAGACTATGTCAAAGACGGTGGGATGAAGAGAGTTCCATATGAAAGGTAAACTCTGGCACTTATGATGTAAAGTGTTTGTCTTTCCATTTTCTGTTTTAACACTTTTGTGTGGGGGCGTTTTGCCTGCGTTCATGTCTGCGTAGAACATGCCTGCAGTACTCTCAGAGCCAAAAGAGGGCGCCAAATCCCCCCGGGTCTGCACTTAGAGATGGTGGCTAGCTGCCATATAGATGCTTAGACTTGAACCTAGGTCCTTTGGAAGAGCAGCCAGTGCTCTTAACCACTGAGCATCTCTGCAGCCCCTTCTCCCCCTTTAAAAAACAGGGTCTGACTGTGTAGCCTTGGCTGTCCTGGAACTCACAGAAATCCTACTGACTCTACTTCCTGAGTGCTAGGATTAAAGGCGTGTGCCACTATGCCCAGCTTATTTTAAATATTTACTTAGATAAATGACATTTTTAAAGGCATAAGCATGTATTTCAATGCTGAGGGGTTTTTTTGTTGTTTTTGTTTTTTGTTTTTTAAGGAAAATGGGCTTGTAATGTCTTCATGGAGATAATTGTATTCGTAGTTGGTATCAATTTATAGTCTCTAAACTACATAGCTCATTTTGTATATGATGGTTCTATGTGGTGTCTTAGTTTCTCTTCTGGCTACTCTGATAAAAAATACCAGACAAAAGCCACTTACGGGAGGAGGGGCTTGTTCTGGTCTATAGCGCCAGGTTACAGCCGCCACTGTGGGGAGAGCAGAGCAGCAGGCCCTTGGAGCGGTGGTGACAGCGCTTTCCCAGTCAGGAGGTGGAGTGCTGGTGCCTTTGCTCAGCTGCTCTCCTTCTCAAGCATAGGATCCCCTCCCAGGGAGGGATTCCGTTCACAATGGAAGTTAACGTAGTCAGCATAACTGGGCGGTGGTGGTGCACGCCTTTAATCCCAGCACTCGGGAGGCAGAGGCAGGTGGATCTCTGTGAGTTCTAGGCCAGCCTGGTCTACAGAGTGAGATCCAGGAAAGGCTCCAAAGCTACAGAGAAACCGTGTCTCAAACAAACCAACCAACAAACAAAAATCCATAATCAGCATAATTCTCAAGGCGTACCCAGAAGCTAAATGACCCTCACAGGCTTGTCCCCCTAAGTGATTCCAGATCCTGTCGTGTTGACAGTTAGTGCTAACCTTGATGGTATGGTAAGCCACCTCAAAACTTAGGTGAAATTTTCTTTAGTGTGAATATATAATTTTATCCCTTTTGAATTTCTTTTTTAATTTTAGTTACTCATTCCTTTTATGCTACCAATTTCTAGCTTGCCACTCTGTCTTGGTCATGTTCTTATGTGAGCTTTCTTTGTGGATACAGATATGGAGCTGGGGGGTGTGAGCCTCATAGCATATTCTCTGTTTTGCAGACGGCACAGTAAGACTCGGACCTCTCTTCATGCTCTCACTGTAGATCTGCCTAAACAGGTCAGTCTTTGGTTGAACCATCAGCGATATTAACTACCAGGGTGTACTCTCCTAGACAGTTATCCCCAGTGTTGTAAGAAGGCTCACATGGCTCAGTGCACGCTTCTGACGCAGAGTAAATCCCAGATGATGAGTCTTTGTGTTTGCGGTTGCTGGGAAACCGGAACAGCTGCCTGCTGTGCCAGTGACTTCCCAAGCACACTGTAGCCTCTGCGGTGGCGGGCTGACACACCGCTCTGGAAGGACTGCTGTACGAAGATGGAGCACGGAGGAAACAGCTTTGCAGCTGTGTGTGTTTGGTCTGATTACATAGATGTGCGCAGACTCCTCATGGAAGAACACTTGGCAGGGATGTCCCCAGTGAGATATCAGCTGCTCCGCACCCCTATGCTGAGCCATAAGTGACTAGTCTGTGTTCCAGGTCTGCCTCACAACACGTCTTATACCTCTTTCATATTAACTCCCACACTCAAGCATGACTATACGATCAATTCTGCTTTCGGGTACCATTATGTAATTGTTTCCTTGTGCTGCTGTGGTTTCATGCTTATAGTTCATTCTGAGCAGTGTTTGCCCTTTTTATTGATGGTCTGTCATTTATACTGAACACAGTTTCTGAGAGCTTCTTTTGAGCCTTGTATCTTAATGTTTGGTGTTCCCATCTTTTAATTGAATTTTTTACACTAAAATTACATTTACACTTTCATTATCTAATTTATTTTAAAAACCCACAGGAAAAAAAACCCACAGAAAATAAAGAAATGTGGTTGAGTGATTAAGAAAAGGCAGTATGCCAGGCATGGTGACTGACACCTATAATTTCAGCACTTGGGAGGCTGAGGCAAGAGGCTTGTGAGTTCAAAGCCAGCCTAGGCTACATAGAAAATACTGCCTCACACAAAACTAAAAAGAGGCAATATGGCAGCCATTGGAAACTAGATCACTTTTAAACTATGACCAGCTATTGCTTTCTACAAGGCTCGTTACTGGGCCTCCTGTGACAGCACCTGCTTGTTTCTCAGGCTGAGATATGTATATACCTAGGTGTACTGCTTATGGATGTACTGTCCTGGAAATACTCAGTTCTGTGGCAGGGTTTTTTTGTGTAGCCCTGGCTGTCGTGGAACTTGCTCAGTAGATCAGGCTGACCTCCAACTCACAGCCGGGCGGTGGTGGCGCACGCCTTCAATCCCAGCACTCGGGAGGCAGAGCCAGGTGGATCTCTGTGAGTTCAAGGCCAGCCTGGGCTACAGAGCGAGATCCAGGAAAGGCGCAAAGCTACACAGAGAAACCCTGTCTCGAAAAAACCAAAAAACAAAAGGTGTGCACCACCACCCCCCAGCTAAGGGTTTTTTCGAAGTGTGGCTGTGTCTTACTAATAGCACACACGAGAGTGATGCTTAGCATCCTTCCATGTGGCATCGTGAGTGAGGACATGGGTAGGGACCTGGAGTAGAGAGAACCGCAGTGTGGTTCCTTCCCTCCCCTCACCCTGCTGTCAGCCTCCTCTGACTCACACTTAGAGCCACTCTAGCACTTTAAAAATGTCCAGAGCCCTTGGGTGCTGGCACGGGACATCCTAGTCAGTGATTTTCAACCTCCCACCTCACTCTGGAGTGGACTGACGTGTATCTCTAACACTCACAAGCCCCGGGACCGTAAATGGGTCCTTGTCACCTGGTGTCAGCACCACAGTGAAGGGCACTTTTAGCTGAATAGAGATGTGAACACTCCAGCGTATCTGCTTATAGACTTAGGAGGACTAGGGCTACCCCCAGAAACCTTGTCATGTGGTTCTCTGTGATAGTTTCTTTTTCTACGATGACATTTCATGCCACAGGAGTGGGGAAGGAATTAAAGGGTGTTATAAGCCGATGGCCTTGGGTCAGGTTGCAGTACTATACATTTCTAAGCCAGGCATGGCATACATCCATAATCCCAGTACTTGGGAGGCAGATTGCCACGAATCTGAGACTAGCCAAGACTACAGTGAGACTGTCTCCAAATAAAACCCAAATCCTCACTTGGTGAAAGAGAAAAATCTGCTCAGGTTCCCTTTTCAAGAAAAGTTGTAAGGATGTATAGATGTTGGAAGTTGACCCCGTTGGCTTTACAGTTTGTAATAGTGTTTTATAATTTTATTTGTTCCCTCTTTTCTTAATTTTGATCCCCAGAGCATCTCATTCACCGATGGCTTGAGAACTTCTGCCTCCCTGTCTTCAGCAAATGCCTCCTTTTATGCACTCCCTGCTTCCTCTCTGTCCCCTCCTGGTGTACCCAGTGTGAAGGACAGCAGCAGCTCCCTTGTGGATCCCCAGGCTCCCTACGTCAAGAGCACAGCAGCAGAGAAGAGCAGCAGAGCATCTTCATCCGAAGGCCCCAGCACGCAGTCGGCCCATCTCCCTGGACCCCCTGTGCTCCAGCCTGGTCCAGGTGCCGGGATTTGTGGTGTTGTGAACAGCCATGGTTCTGCCTGTCCCAAAGGACAGAGTCTCAATGCTTTAGACCTAAACAAAGGGAGGGCCAGTAGGGGACTCAAAGCTATTTGTAGACATGACAGTTGTGAGGATGAGCTTTCTGCAAGCTCCTTCTTGCCCAGCGGGGAGTACCAGGGTGGCCGGCAGTGCCTCAGAGGGACCCCTATTTTCACATTGACAAATGTACAGCTGCAGGTGTCTGAAGAGTTCATAGACGATGACCCAGCAGACATCTCTTTCTTTGCTGGAGGCTCTGAGGCGTTTTCTTTCCCATACAGTTCTTTAGTCCTTCAGGAGTCCCTGTTACCTGTCCAATCCACCGGGTCCCCTGCCTTGTGTGGTCTGGATTCCTTCCAGCACCCAGAGTCTGCCCAGTCCAGTCCAGACAGGTACTCTACTGAGGCAGTAGACATGAGTGTAGAAGATGATTTTGAATTTGGGGAAGGAAGTGACTTCAATGGCAATGTCCATCCCTCAGACACCTCAGAGCTGTTTGAGGTGAAGGCACAGGCCAGCCTGATGCAGAGTCTGTTGAGTCCTTCTGAAACTAGCTCCCTTAGGAACAACCAGTCTGATAACAGCTCCCTCAACAACATGCCACTGCATGGTGGTCTTTCTCTGCACACATGCAGCTCAGCCAACCAGTCTGAGGCCAGCTCCATGGTCAACTTCCCTGCGTACTCAGTGCGCTCTGAGTCCAGCTCAGCCTTCCAGTTCTCCGACATTGTAGACCAGCTAGAGCAGCTCAGCTACCCGCCCACGACAGCTGAGGACTCGAGCAGCTCAGACACAGACTCGTGGGACTCGGAGGCGGAGGCACCCCTGGACACGAGCCTCTTCTTCAGTAACCCTTTTGCACAGACGGGCGGGGAGAGAGTCCCTTTCGGTTTTCAGCCCAATGTAAAGAGTTCCACTCCAGGAAAGCAGGTAGATAAAAACCCATCTTGACCCCTCTAGACTCCTTTATAAAGAGACCCTTCCCCCATTGGTGTAGTTACAGATCAGAATCCTTTGCTTCAGACATAGGAAGTGATTGAGTTCATGCTAGATAGTCAGGGCTTTTTCTAGTTACAGTTAGATGATACTGTTTTGAATGTCAAGAGTTAAAACTTTCATTTGAAGTGATGTTAAAACTTACACATCACTCTAATATGGAGCATTTCCAGCCATTCCCTGTAGTGACTGATGAATTGGCCTCTGCAGCATTGGCTTTTTTGACACCTGCTTTGAATTCAAGTAAAAACTGGTGCTATACATTTTCAATATTATGCAGTTCAGATTCCTGTTCATCTGTAATAGATTGGTATCATGCCCCTTGATGCTGCTTTTAAAATGACCCATGCTTCCCGTGACCAGTTAGCATGTAGGTTTTGTTTAGTTTGTGCAGTCAGTACAGGATATGGCATCTCTGTAGAATGCCTTGATAGCATCCTAACACAGGAAGGACAGTGGAGACGATAGCCTTCTGGATGCAGGGGTGGCCCTCCTGGGACTTCACTGGTGCCACCAGCCTCTCCTTATTACTGACTTGAGACCAAGGCCATGCTGTGTTTAGAGTGGGCTTGCAGGGGCACTGGTCTAAAAGCCGCTGTGAAAGTGTGAAATGCCTTGCTCCCTTCTGTTCATCCTAGTTACAGGTGCAATAGGTACTATGGTTGCAGTCGAGCAGAGCCAGACCCACAAGTGAGCTTTGAAGGTCCTAATATAAACTGGTGCAGGAGAGTTGTTTCTTTTACTGACGTAGCAAGCTGTTTGTTTAAAGTGGTAAGAACATAAGAAATGCCTCAGAATGTACAAGAGTTTGAATCTTCTCTCAAGGAGTGGTGTTGGGTTGCATCAGGTGGTCTATAATAGACGTTGCTGGCTGTTTCCTGTAGATACTATTGCAACCACAGCTCTGCCCCCAAGCAGCGGGAGGGACCAGTGCTCAGGTAGCCCTGATTGATGCTATGCGGAGGACCACATGTTCCAGAGCACTCTGAAGGGCAGGACTGATGTTCATGGTTCAGACAAGATAAGCCACTGACATGAGACCCAGGATCTAAGTGCTGGGCTGAAGCCAGCCCTGGCCACACTCGGTTATGCTTGTCCGGCCCACAGGCCCACAGGTGACTGGTTTATTGGTTTTGTTTGTTTGTTTGGTTTGGTGGTGGTTCTTTGTGATCTTATCTAGCAATGCAATATACACTGAAAGTTTCGTTTTCTTATCAAAATGTCTGTGGAAATCATTTTTTTCTGGTGTGAACCCAGGTTCTTGAGCATGTTAGGCCAGTGCTTTATCCCTGAGATAGTCCCCAGCCTCCTTTGTGAGACTTCTGGCTTTGTGCTGGATGGAATAACTGTGCTGGTCTTGGGGGCACCACGGGCCTCTGTCTTTTCTTGTTATATTGGACAGCTTCTAGCAAGGAGTTTGTGACTAAATGTATCCTGGTTTTTTTTCCTTTTGGTTTTTGTGACAAGGTCTTAATGTGTAGTCCACGCTGACCTAGAACTCATATAGCTAGCCTTGAACTCATGGCAGTCTACCTGTCTCAACCTCCCAAATGCTGGGAGTACAGACTACACCCAGCCATAAGTTTCATTTTTGTAACTCCCTTAGACTTGCATACTGCAGTCTCCTTCTTTACTAGCCCAGCCAATCCCAGCCAATCAGTGCTTGCTGTGTGTTTAGTACTGTTTATTCTGTCCCAGTTCTTAGAGGTGGGGTGCCGCTTTCCATGCATACAAGGACCACTGCTTAGAGCAGAACTGCCTAAGACAGTTGGTTTCTCCCAGTGTATGATTCCCAAAGGCAGCCTTGGATTTGTGTCACCTTGGTGTTCATGTGGTTGAGGAAGACTACTCTGTTCCCTCACTCTCGCTTGGCCAGTGAACTCGTTCATGCTGTGAAGCAACAAACTTGTCATCTTTGAGTTTTGGCTGGTTGGTTGGGTTTTTTTGTTTTTGTTTTTGTTTTTTTTTTGAGACCCTCGTATCCCAGGCTATCTAGCCAAAGATATCTTGACCTTCTACCTCCACGTCTAGAACGCTGGGATTAGATGTATGCTGTACCACATCCAGTTCTTGAGTGCTGAGTGTTGAACTCGGTACTCATTTGTTTTTTAAGCAAGCCCACCCTCATATCTGGGCCACAGGTCATGTGTGGAAGGGGTGGAGCCCTCTCTACTACCAGGCTGGGGTGACTATGTCATGGCAAAGCTGTGCTGAGGGAAAGGGTTGTTCCCATCAGACAGACAAGGACCTCCTCCGGGTCAGTTTGTCACACTGTTCCCTTGGAGAGTCTCAATGAATTCTGTTGTCACTGCCTGCTGTTAGGCCTCCTATAGAGTGGGGTTTGTTGTTTTTTATTTTTACTAATGGAACCTCACTTTCTGTAGATAATTCTTTCATTTGGGGAGTGGGGGTGTTTTCAGAATATACAAAAACTAGAAAAGAGGTATAATAAGCCTGTTCTGTCCCGTTCAGTCCCCGCCCACATCAGCATCGCTGGTGTTTGGCCACACCCATTCTCTCTTTCCTGCTAGTTTGTTTGCAATGCTCTTTGCTGGTCAGGCAAGCACTCTGCCTGCCCCCAGACTCTGTCCCATTCTTCTCTTTACTTCTTACTAAGCTGCCCAGGCAGGCCTTGGGCTTCTGTGATCTTGCCTTAGCCTCTAGAGTGTTGAGATTATAGGTATTTACGCTCATCCTTGCCTTTTCTGACTGGGGGATGTAGCCCTTTGAAGAAGCCCCTGGAGTGCTTATTATACCTTTCCTGAGCATTCTGAACGTGCCTGTGAAACAGAAGGTACAGTCTTACATGAGCCTACTCACTCATTATTGTATAAAATGATAGTCCCCTGGTATCACCTGAGGCGAGAACACACTTAAATTACCCAGTTATCTTCAAAGTGCTTGGGCACGGCGGCACATCTGCAATCCTAGCATTTTGGAAGTAGAAGGGAGAAGCTCTTGAGTTTAAGGGCAGCCCAGGCTACACAGTGAGATTCCTGTCTCGACAGTCATAAGCCAGTTAGTGTTTGAACTGTTCAAGTCAGGACACAGACAGGATCTGCTTTCTGTGTCTGCCTGTTACGACGTTTTAGTCAGAATATCCTACCCCTACTTTTAGCCTGTGCCTTGTAGGGAAAGCCAGCCTAGTGATGCTGCCTCAGTCCCAAAGCCTGGACGGCACCCAGGAGGCCAGCCACATACACCAGTTTCCATAGCCCCACATGACCGCCAGTGGGAAAGGGGGCAAGACAGCTTTGGTACGAGCCTGGCATCCAGGTGCTTTATGGATAACACTAGTGAAGGGCCACTTTTTGGCATAATTTGGAGAAACTTTAGAAAACTTTCTTTTAATAGAGTGTTGATAATGCATCAGCTGTGCCTTCTTCTAAGTTCCTGTTCACGCTTGTGCTGACCTTCCCCTTCCCAGTCAGTCACAGTGGGCAGCTGCTCAGACCTAGAACCAAAGGATGCCAGAGCCAGTCACAAATGACGCCTCTCCTGCTCTGGAGCTACAGTGGTACTCTCACTTTAGGAGAAGGTACAGTTTGACCTGAAGCCACTGAACCCAGAGTGAGCATTGAGCCATTCTGTGGTTTGCCTGCCTGTGCTGGCCAGTGGCTCCAGCCTGGGGATGTGGCCCATATGACCAGTAACTGTTCAGATGCAGAGACTGAGGGAGGTGAGTTCATAGCCTTGAGTAGCATGTCCTAGTCCGGAATAGCTCTTCAGAGTGAGTAGACAAAAGTTCTACAGTGCTCTCAGTCTGTTGGGTTTCCTTAGTGATGTCCATCCTGGATAGGCCCCTGTCAAGGCTGTCCTGGTGACAGTTAGGGTGGGTAGAAAGGAGACCTAGGTAGAGAGCTGTCCACGCCAGTGTGTCCATGCAGAAAGGTAACAGTGGTCAGGTCTGTCCACGCAGATAATAGGTCTGTGTGTCAGTGTTGGTAGGGGACAAGACTCCATGGCTGTCCCCTGCAGTACAAGACCACCATCAAGCAGTATCTGCTCTAACCATTAAGTCCACCACTAACAATGTACTCTGCTTTAGATACATTTTTATTAGTAATCAAGTCTATTTTTGTATTTAAGATTCCAAAGTCTCGGTCTTTTATATAAGCCACTATGAATATTTGAAGACTAACAACATGATTACATGGTAGCAAGATTGTTTATATTAGAGATGTGCAATGTTCTGCACTGCATATCCTTGATCCATTAGGTAATGTTTGTGCCTTTTCATATGGCAGAGACATTGTCTGAGTCTGGCATTAGATTAGAATGCCCTGTTTTCATTAGCACTTGTGTTTTATTTAGTACAAATGACCAAGGGATGGCCACTAGCATGTCCAGGAATGTAACATGAAAACCATTGACATGCCCAGTGAGTCCATCCTTTCTGATAGTTTTAGTACACAGGTATGTTTTCATTTTTTCATGCACTCTCCCCTGTTCTGCCTGAGTAATGATTATATTGTATCACCCACACTGTGGTTATAATAACACAGCGATGTGCACACATTCATTCTTAACTCTTACGTGTTTATGTGCCAGTTGATACTGATAGGTACTGTATATCTTCAAGGTACACTTCTTCCCTCCAGTTCATAGAACAGCAGAAAGTCCTTTACGAGAACAGTTACTTCGTAGTCAGAGTTAGTACTCAGTAGTAAATGTTTGCTCTGAAGTCCGTGGAACTGCATCTGCTGTGGCCTCACTTTGGCTCTTGTCTCGGGACTGCATAGACAAAAGACACTGTCACAGGTGGCAGCCGTTGTCACCTCCTTCCCTGCAGTGGCCCACACCACAGTGTCCACTGGTGCACAAAGCTCTGTCTTTGGATGAAAGCATTTGCATTCATTCTTCTAGGGAATGAGGAGAAGTGGAGCTGGGATTTCTCTATGCATTCGAACTTGTTGATGCTTTAAAGAGACGTTTTTGTTGTCTGTTTGTGGTACTTATAAAATTTGTTTTCCATGGAAATTTATAAATTTGCAGATATGTACTGACAACTTTTAATTGTTTATTCAATAAAATGAGGAAATATTTACTATGAATTTTTAAATGGGCTTTTTAGCTTTCTTTCCCTCTACTTAAGAGTTTTGATTTATATAGATTACAGATTATTTCACATATTAAATTAATCCTTGAAATAAGTGCATATTTATGCAACCCTTCACCAAACATAGATTACATAGATTATCTCACTATGGGTATGAGTAGTGACATCTGTGTTGAAGGCCAGCGGTTGGGGGTGCATCTTGCTTTCTCTGTCTTAGCACTCTTTCAATACCTTTCTGTGTTGTCTGCTGTGGTTAACATGGCCAGTGTGGCAGGGGAAGTAGAGGAGCCGCTGGAGTGTGCTTAGACCATGGATACCACACTTGAAGGTGCAAGCCTCACGCTGCCACCTTGAGTGTCGAGTGCACACCATAGACACGTGCTTTACTCTGCGCAGAAAGTGCTGCTGACTCTTAAAGCTGAGCACCGGGACATACTTTTCAGTTTGTTCCCATGGTCTAGAACCTCCCCGTGGTGTAGGGAGGAGGGCTGTCCTGGAGCGCAGTACTCCCCAGAGCTCAGCAATCTCATGCAGGTTTTGCTCCAGCTACAAATTTGAACTTCCTGTTCCTCCAACAGAGATTTTCTGCTGCTTGCTTAGAAGTCCATACCTCTCTGGCCTCTTGTATCCTTGGGGGGCTCGAGGACCCTGTTTCCACCTTCGGGGCAGCAATGGCCAGAAACACGCTGAGCACCTTAATTCTTTGAGGTGCTGGGGGTGCAGAGCCACAGGTCCAGGCACCAGTGATTAGCTGGCACCTGTGACTGGAGTGGGAGGCACATAGGCCCCAGAGCCCAGCATCTGTGTGTCTCCACAGAGCAGAGGCCTGGACCACAGCACTTCTAGGAGACAGCCCATGGTGCAGTCACCTCTGACACAAAAGAGGCTAGTGGCCGAAACTCAGGTCTCTTTCGCACAGGCCTGCTCCCTGCTGACACATGAACGAAGTACTGGCTCTAGTGTGGGGGTCCACAGGGAGAAAACTGGTGATAAGTGAGCTGCTGAGCTCCGGCTCGGGGCTGTGTGTGTCATCTGACCTGAGTTAACGCCGTCCAATGGAGATGGCAAAACCAGCAAGGTCCTTACATTTTTTAACTCTGCCACTTCTATCTGTCTGTCTGTGTGCTGCCTGCCTATCTATCTATCTATCTATCTATCTATCTATCTATCTATCTATCTATCTATCTATCCATTGGTGTTTTGAGACAGGGTTTCTCTGTGTAACCACCTTGGCTGTCCTGGAACTCACTCCGTAGACCAGGCTAGGCTTAAACTCACAGAGATCCGTCTGCCTCTGCCTCCCAAGTGCTTGTATTAAAGGTGTGCACCACCACCACCTGGCAAACTGCCCCTTCCAATGAGGGCCACTCTGTAGACTCACTGTATTTGACTTGTTGCAGGCTCTAAAGGTTTTAGGCAAAAGTATGTTTTGGGGGTTGGACTTCATTGTGCATGTTAGGTAAATGCTCTACCACTAAGCTATACCCCTAACCTCCAGGAAATCATTCTATTAAAACAAAACTATCAAAGTCCGTGTGCAAAGTAAACCACATAACCTGACAGTGGTGCCGTGCCTCTTCTCCCCCTCCTCCCCGTCCCTCCCCTCTATCCTTCTCCCTCCTCCCTCCCTCCCTTTTCCCTCCTCCTCTCTGAAATTAAAGAACTTGAGTTGCTGTTTTGTGCAGTGTTAAGCTACAGGAGAGTCAGCCTCAGGCTCGGCTCCCACTGCCTCCCCCTGGGTGCACTTGCCGGGGCATTCTACCGTGTCACGGTGGGAACTCTGACCTTGTACAAGTTGGCCATAGGATCATCAGTTCTTTGTTGGAATTCACTTGCTTATCCAGGTAATGATTCTCACTGAAGCCACACAAGTGGGCGTGTCTTCTGTCTGTGGCCAGTGTGTCCAGAGCTAGAAAAACACCCTTCTTCCCAAGCGGAGCACGCCTTCAGCCCGCTCTCTGTGGCTTCAGTCTGATTTCTTGACAGCTTGAGGAAGGTCTAGCTACCTCAGTGGCTTGGCAGCATTATTAGTTTCTCTCCAGGTCCCTCTTCTTGTGAGATTCTGGTGAGCAAAGTTCGGAGCCACACACTGTCCTAATGCAGAATAGGTTGACACCGGAACTGCGAAGTTCCAGGTTGATCTGGCAGTTGGTGGTGGCTCCCAAGTCCTGGTTGGGGGTCTGGCACACCTGCTCGGGGAGATTGAGCATCATGGTGTGATTCTGAGAAGGCTGCTGCAGCAGCTGGAGTCCGCCAGGGTGCCTGAGGACGCTGTGAGGAGGGGCAGAGGGCTGCCAGCTCTGAGCGGTTGGCCTGTGGAGCTGAACCACTAGTACGCTGTGAGCAACTGTTGAACCGAAAAGCCATAGTGACCATGAGGGAAGAATGTCCTTGTCTTCCTTATTTCCTTATCAAGACAGGGAGGCGCTATTAATCATTCCTCCACCTTCCACTTGTTTTTAAACCGGATTCTGTTTGTGAAGAGAATCATGACACTGGCCCGGCAGCAAAGCCGGAAACAGGGTCTTTGAACTCATCAAATGCACATTTACCTGTTTGCATTATGTAGTCAGTTCTGTGGGTTTTTTCCCCTTCGTTTTCTTTCTGAAACTGACAGTCTACTATTCAAGCCATATTTTCTCTTCCTTGTGCTTCTGACACCCAAATTAACCTTCAATTTGACCTTCAATTTTGCTGAATAGGATCTGACCCTCTGCTATGAGGCAAATGTGTTCAAGACTGTTTTTATTAAAGAATTCCTAAAAAGAGAACTTAAAGGTATGAAATAAAAGTTTATTTTCTTTTCTCTCTAAATGTGAAGTTCTTTTTCATCATCTTTCATCTCTAGTTAGATAAACAAAAACAATGGTCTTGAAGGAAAAAATGAAGGTAAGCACAAAAGAATTATACTGCCTTTTAAATAATATTACAAAAATTATCAGATGTGTTTTGAGTAGTTTTAAGAGATAAACCACCTCCCAGGAATGCTCACTGTTGACAGTTTGAAATCAGCGTTAAATACCCTGTGAAGGCAAGCGTGTAACTCGCAGCTCTGAGAATGTGTTAAATGACTCCCCCACACAGCCCGTGCAGTGGTCTCTCCCAGTGGCCAGCTGGATCTGCCCCCTCAGAAATGTAGAGTTCGTAGCTGCTCTTCCTACTTCTCAATCTCAGGGAACTCAGTTTGGGGACTGAAGAATCCCTTCCCTGCAGCTAAAAAAAGTTGATCCTTCACACTGTAGTAGGAGGGTTAAATGTTCTCTGAGTGTAGGCATATTCATCAAGGGCTGAGGATGAATGAGTTTTATAATAGGGACTCCTGTGGCTCAGAGCAATTCACTCTCTGCTTTTTATTAGAGGACCTTGGGTGTTTCTGCAAATACATAAGATTGACTCTGTAGTAGAATGTCAGTTACAGTGAAACATTCTGTAGCACCTAAAACTATTCTTAAGACAGCTTTAGCCATGCATTTAAATATGTCTTTTTACACCTGTAATTCCAGGACTCAGGAAGTGGAATCAGGAAGATCAGGGAGTTTTGAGGGTAGCCTGAGCCACGTATGGAGCCTGTCTACAAAACAAAACAAAAATATGTCTTAGTAATGTTGAGAGGATTTTTAATGGAAGAACCATCAGGCCAATTGTCTTTTATGTCAAGGAACACCGAGTCACTGAAACTGAGTGGCCCTGACTCCATTGCTGTCTTTATCAATTCTGGAAAGCACACTGGCTAGCTAATACTTCATACACACACACACACACACACACACACACACACACACACACACGCACATGCACACGCACATGCACACGCACACACACTATATATATGTATACACACTATACATATATGTGTGTATATATATATGTGTGTACACGCACACGCGCGCACACACACACACACACGTACACACAATGGTGGCTCCAGCTGAAAGTGTGTTCCAGGGACAGATGCTGCTGTGCTAATGGAGCTCAGAGGATATACCACAGTCCCACTGAGAAGAGTTACATGTTTATTGCCAGTTGACAGAATATCTCCTCGTAGTTTTTGGTAGAGTAGTGGCAGTGGTAGTAGCGGGGTGTATGTGTGTGTGTGTGTGTGTGTGTGTGTGTGTGTGTTTGCTGGGGGTCAAATTGAGGCCCCTCACATGTTTGAGAAGTACCCTTCCACTAAGTCCCAGATTATTTAACATTATCATGTGATCTTTAGCTGTATAATTTCAAGAATGATTTGCACATTTTTCTCTAACAGGTGTAACTGTAAACAAAATATTTAAGGGTACCTTGTGGTACATTTTAAGATAATTCACTAAATTTTGAGTTGATAACTTTTTTATAATATAGAAAATATATACAGTGATGATACCAAGTGATTTTTAACCTCCATAAAGCCAAAAGTTGTTTACACTAACCCTAGTCCATCCCGAAGCAGAGTCTCCCTTCTTCATATGGTTCTTACTAAAGGCTGGGTGTTGGCAGTTGTGCCTCCTGCCTTAATGGCTCTTTCCCTCACACTGGCTGTACGCTGTTTGCCAAATCTACTGGCATCCTTAGAGTGCATCGTTTGACAGTGCCTCAAGTACCCATTTCTGCATGCTCTGCCCCTCCTGCTACTAAAAATTAAAGTCCAGTTTTGTGGCAACCTAAAAAAGATTTATTTTTATTTTATGCTTATGAATATTTTGCCTGTATGTATATCTATGCACTGCATGCACACGTGATGCCCACAGAGGTCAGAATAAGGCATCAGATCCACTGGAACTGGAGTTACAGATGGGTTTTGAGCTGCCATATGGGTGCTGGGAGCCAAACCTGAGTCCCCTGGAAGAGCAGCAAATGCTCTTAACCACTTAACCAGCCAGCCAGCCTCTGTGAGAACCTTTTCTGTTTTGGGGAATGGGGAGTGTATTTTGTTTTATTTTGAGCTGGGGTTTGCTGTGTAGCCCAGCTGGCTTATAAATTGTTAGGATTACAGGCCGGCCTGTGCTCTATATTACTTTGTGTTCCAGAAACTTTTTGATAATTGCCCATTAGAACCTGCTCTAGACTTCATATCTTCAAGTGAGGAACAGTAAAGTCATAGGTAAAAGTGGTCTCTTTTTTTGTTTCATTTGGGGGGGGGTTGTTGTTTTTTTGTTTGTATTTTTTTTTTGAGATGGGGTTTCTCTATGTAGCCCTAGCTGTCCTGGAACTCACTCTGTAGACCAGGCTGGCCTTCAACTCAGAGATCTGCCTGCCTCAGCCTCCTGAGTGCTGGGATTAAAGGCGTGCGCCACCACCGCCTGGCTGTAAAGTGGTGGTCTTTGACATATTTTTTATAAATGGATGTAAAGCATCACAACTACTCTATTTTAAACAGTGTAGTTGTAAAATGTAAGTTATTTGTAGCTTCTAGATTTCCTCTGAATTTTAATTTTCTAAAAGGACTTCATGCAGTTCTGAGCTACCAGTGACAAAGATTTTGGAGCATCAACCTTAAATAGTACGTCTTTGGGATGTATTCAACATAGGGAATAACCCACAGTTCAGGGGAGCACAGAGAGTCGGCTCCACTTTGGTCCCCACAAAAGAGACAAAGATTGAAATGCAGTGGCAGCTATAATTTTTTTATCATAATGTTGTTTAGCATGTTTCAACTAAATCTGTAATAAAGCAAATTTTAATAAACTGGTTGTTAAACGTTTGTGTAGTAACATCACTTAGGTTTCTATGTCAATAAATGTTTTCCCCTGCCTTCAGATATGACTTGTGAACAGTTCCAAAGCAGAGTTCTATGGGAGTGCTGCAGAACATCCTTAACTCCCCAGCAGCAGGCGAGGGCCTTGCAGATCCCTGACTTTGTCAATGTGAAAATAAAAACCTCCTCTGCTCCAGCTTGCCACCCCCGAGGCTGCCCTGCCCGGGGGCTTGTGCCGGCCCTGTGAGTGGGGGCTCCATGCTACCTGTTCTCATTTAGGAGCTTCACGTTAAACGCCAAGGTGTAGCCTTATAAACTGGTCACTATAGAGGACTTCACTTAAGGACTCTTAGCAGCGGAGACGAGGACCTTCTTTTGAAAGCAGTCGTAGATGGAGTGAGGAAGCCAGCTGTTATAGCATCCTCACAACCAGGGCTCTCAGGCACTTCGTAACCATAGTGAGGAACAGTGACTTCAGGGTTAAAATACTTTTCACCTGGAAGTGTAAGGTAAATTTCCATTTCAGTAGTTTCTAAATTTCAGTAGTTTCTAAACAGCATTTAATTTCTCCTGTAAAATCCCATCTGGAGTATGGTACTGTCTGCCTGTAATCTGAGCGTTCAGGATGTGGGAACAGGAGGATAAGGAGTTACGTAGTGAGTTTGAGGCCTGCCAAAAAATGCTGTTTTAAATGTATCTTTAAAATTTGGCGTTTAATAATTGTTGCTTTCCCATAGAAAATTATAAGAATCCTTTGATAAGAAGTTAAGGAATTTTCTTTTTTTTTAAAGTGTGACAGGATGTTACTTTGTAGCCCAGGCTGGCCTTAAATTCATGGTGGTCCTGCTCAGCCTCCTAAGGAAATTTCAATATTATAAATTGTCAGATGCATTATGCCTCATCATTGGCCTCCTAGGAAGTTGGCTGAAAGTCTGATCTATTGAAAAGCAAATACTGTTTTAATAAGGAAAGGAGTTAGGTATTAGTCTCTTGTTTTGGTAAGAGAAACTAACAGGAAAAATACTCTCATTAGTGAAAAGCCCAGCCGCTAGACAGAATGTGAACTGAGCAACTTTATGTAACCTAGCTTTTTAATAAATCAGTAGTAACACAGGCTGAAAATTAGGTGTGCCTTCCAGGTGAGCAACGTGGTGATGTGTGTGTGTGCCATCCCTGGCCTCCATGGAGCCGTTTGCTTCAGGGTCCTGTGGTGTTTGATTTACTCAGAAAGACACCCCTAGAAACCCAACCCGGGGCCACGAGGAGTCACACCGTGTGCTGGTCTCCGGTGCTGGGCAGATTAGCCGCTGCTGTTCCCTTTGGCGCCGTGTCTAGGACCGCGCATGACGACCCACACGTTCTCCATAGAGTCTGTTTCGGCACCAGGTTTGCAGTCTAGTGCGAGGGGCCAGCCTCACAGCTCTTCTCACTTTTTGCTCCACCCTACTTCATTCATTTCTAGGCTTTTCTGTGGATAGTCCTCAGCCTTCTCCCTCCAGCCAGAAGAGCCAGCTGAGCCTGAGCCCTGAGCTTCAGGCCTCTCTGAGCACGGCTGAGCAGGGCTCATCCCCTGTTCTAAGCCCTGTCCTCAGTGGTGCTGGTACAGCCAGGATGGACAACCCAGAAGAGCAGAAACACAAGGTGGGCCACTCTTGAGACTGACGGTGCTGCCGGATGCAAACCCTAACTGGGGAGCCCCCGGGCGGGCAGGAAAAGACTGCTCACACCCCGTTGACCTGGTACAGATCATCTGAGACACTGTTACCCTTAGAACTCAAGGTTCCGTGCCCACGCATTCCCGTGTTTCTGTGCCAGGCTGTTTTGGCATCCATGGTTTCCAAGTGTTAGGCTGGATCCCGAAGATAGGTGGGAAGGGGACAGGCCATTCCCTGCAGGGGCCCACTGCCTCTCCCCTTTGGTTTAGTGCCCTACTGGTTCCTTCCTCTCTCCTTGCTTACAGCCGAGTGACTTGGAGATGCGGTTGCAAAAGGAAGGTTGGTTGGGGCTCAGGAAGATCTCATATGGGAGACTTCCTGGATGAGAAGGGGACCTGGAGTGGGAGGTCCTGGGCTTTGTGACAGGGCGTGACATGGTGTCCCTGTAGGTCTCTGTAGTGAGGGCACATTTTTAATATACAGTAGAGAATGAGCAAGCAGAAGATCCCACTTACTCATAGGTTCCAGGGACGACCAGTTCACCTTACGGTAGCCAACCTGGGGTTACATCTTGGCAGGCAATCAAACAATTATAGTCTAGGGGAGGGAATAGACCTATAACAGAAAGCCATTGTGATCTCTTAGGAGGCCACAGCAGGATGAAGTGGGGTTTTGAGCATCAGCCAGGTGGGTAATAGGGGCAGAGTAGGTGGGACCTGTCTCAGGCGCCATCACAGAAAAGTGCCTTTCTTTTCTTTTTCTTTTTTTTTTTTCTTCCCCCAAGACAGGGTTTCTCTGTGTAGCTTTGGAGCCTGTCCTGGAACTCACTCTGTAGACCAGGCTGGCCTCGAACTCACAGAGATCCACCTGCCTCTGCCTCCCGAGGGCTGGGATTAAGGCGAGCGCCACCACCGCCCGGGGAAAAGTGCCATTCTTGGCCATTCTAACAGCACCTGTGCCCCCTGTTTGTATTCGCTCTCTGTGGCTCCGGCAGAAACACCCGGGACATCGGTTTATGAAGACACAAGTTTTATTTTGTCGCACAGTGTCGGTGGGTTTAGCCCATGGAGAGGCGCTCTGCTGTTTGGGCCCTAGAGAAGCTGATTTGATGGGTGCTCCTGGTGGAACAGCCATTTAGTTCATGGCCAGGACATGAGAGAGAAGCAAGACTACAGTCCCCTGAACCCTCTGGGGACATCCCTGCCCCTAGTGGCCCAAAGAACTCCCACTGGGTCCCACCTGAAGTTCTCACGTTTCCATAGTGCTAAATTAAGAGACCAAGGCTTTCAGCATGTCGGCCTTTCAGGAACAGTCCGAATCCAAACTCTAGCAAGATTCTAGCCTAATTATCCAGAGAATGGCAGGGCCTATGGGACATTTGACACACCTTAGCAGGGAGGACAAGACCCATTTCCACATGGTGTGAGGCAGGCCACTCCTTCCTCTGTGCCCAGGTATCCGCTAGAACCCCATCTTGACTAGAAGTCCTTTGAACAGAATGAGGGAGATGGTTACAAGGTGGCTATCCTGGAGGGCTGCAGGCGAGAGGCGGCCTCCCAGGACTACAGATCAGCCTGCAGTGGGGTCACTTGTACTTCTTCGGCCACTTCATGTTTGACATGAACACAGTTGTCTTATGATCATTTTTATTTATTTTGGAAACTTAATAATCTATTTCACCATTTCCTTTTAACATTACCACATTACAAAAAGAAAAAAAGAAAAAAGAAAAAGCTAGTTGATCTCCACCTGAGATAGTTGGGCTCACAGGGCGTAGCCCTAAGAGAAGGTGTCTGGTCATCATGATACACAACCTGAGAATGAACCTGAGAACAAGAACCGTCCTAGGCCCTGGGTGGAAAGGTCACCTCTAGCCTTCACAGATGCATGCTCTCCAGGAGGTGGCAGCCTCCTCAGCAAAGAGGGACATCTACAGCAGCCCTTTGAGATTCAGCTCTGGTCTGGCAACTGTACAGTCCCGAATATCTAAGTCTACCTAATAAAGCCAGTATCAGGCATAGCTAAGCTCCTTGGGTGGCACAGACCGTCCAGGGCATCACAGGCCCCCCAGGGTCACTGAGCCAGAAGTAGCTGGGGTCTGACCTGAAGGTCGTCTTCTACCAGAGTCTCCTACTGTTCCAAGTTTGTAAACCAAAGCCACTGATGACTCTCCTGAAGTCATTTGGTTGCACATAGAGGCATGAGTTAGAGATGTACCACCCAATCCATGCCCAGGCCTGGTCAAGCCTTTATCTAGCTGCTCGGGTGTGTGGAAGAACAAGGAAAGGATGGCCCTCCAAGCCTGCTGGTGGGAGCCAGCCTGCTTTCTTTTGTTCCACTGTCTTCTAGTTGGTGCAGTTTTTTTTAAGATTGATTGATTGATTGATTGATTGATTGACTTATTTATTTATTATACAACATTCTGCCTCCATGTATGCCTGCATGCCAGAAGAGGGCGCCAGATCTCATTACAGATGGCTGTGAGCCACCATGTGGTTGCTGGGAATTGAACTCGGGACCTCTGGAAGAACAGCCAGTGCTCTTAACCCCTGAGCCATCTCTCCAGCCTTTGATGCGACGTTTTAATTATATTTTATATATATGAGTGTTTTGCTTGTGTGTGTGTGTATGTGTACCACATGCATACAGTGACCACTGAGGCAAGAAGAGAGCATCAGATCCCTTGCAAATGGAATTACAGTGGTTGTGAGCCACCATGTAGATGCTGGGAATTGAACCGGAGTCCTCTGGAAGGACAACCAGTGCTCTTAACCACTGAGCTGTTTCTCTGGCCTCACTTAGTGCTTTTCCCCCCACTTTCTTTTTTAAAAGAGGTCGCTGAAGATCGAGTATTCTGAAGTCAGGATTGCCAAAAGACAGCAGAAGCATCTTGTGTTGTGTTGTGTGGGTCTGAGAGATGGCGCTATCCTGTGGTGACAGGGGTGAAGAAGGGCAGATGGTGCTGTCCCTCTGGGCTGGCCCCATCACCATCCATCCATCTCTGGCCAGCAGGTCAGCTTGCTTGGGTTTGATTTGGTCATTCTAGAACAGGGCAGGGCAGTTGGTGCTTGCCGCCATCAGTGGCTCCTGCAGAGTCTTCAGTGATGCTCTTGGGACAGTGCTCTGGCACGTTTCCTATCACACAGTGAAGAGCTGGTCTGGGGCTCTGGATCTGGTTTCTATAGCACATGCAGAGTTAGGTTGGGCTTTTGGGTTTCAGACAAAGATAATTGCCATTAAGAGGCCGTCTTCCCTGACCTGTTTGTCCCAGGCCAAGGCCAGGAGTGTGCAAAATGAGCAACCAGAACCTCTGTCCTGTTGTGAGGAAGGCTGGAGCCGCCCAGCTCTCACTGCTGAAAGTTCATGACATACGTATGTCAAGTCGGGGAGATAAGACTTCTTTAAAAAGATGTCATTGGATTTGAATTTTTTTAAAAATGCTTTATGGCACATACAAAAAATGTGGAAGGTTGTAAAAATAAGTGAGCTGTTCTGCTGGGGAAAGGGCCACACCCTGGGAACAGCATGAAGATACCAAGGGGTGGAACCAGGGACCCAGGCTATCACAGTCGCTCCCAATCATTTGAGAAGAGCTGATGGAGAAGTTGCACATGACTTCTGGGGAGACAGTGGCAGAACTTGGCTCTGAAGGATGTCGTCAGAATGCATTACAGTGGTGTGTCTCTCTGACGGGTAGAAGGCACTACATTCCATGGGCTCCAAGACACCTAAGATGAGCACACCTCATTACTCCTTTATTCCAGGGACTGTGAGAGAACACTGCAGTCTGTCTTGAACTAAATCGGGGCACAGAAGAGATGTGGTCCCCAAACATGGGCCTCCGGTGGGGTCACCTTGGCCCCTGCTTCTCCTTACGCAGCCTGTGAAGCATGTTGCAGGCTAGCATGGTGCTTCCTCCCAGACTGCCTCAGCCTTCCCACCTCTGGTGGTGAGTGCTGATCCTTCCCTTGGCTTAGGCCAGAATCCGCTGCGGTCATTTTTGCTGCTTCTGTTGATCACCCATCACATTCACGCCCGCACCATCTCAATGGACTTGGCCAAAGGCCTCTTGAGACTCCTGCCTGCCTCTCCAGGTCTGCTTGCATCCTGCATGCATGCATGCCACAGTGCATTCACGTTGACCCCAAACAATCCAAAGCACCAGAGGCCGGATGGCTTTCTTTGGTCCCCCTTTTACTCTCCCACATCAGTTTCTGTGCTTGACATTTGTCCTGTTTGCTGGCCCACTCTACCCATTCCATGTGAGTGGCCTGGTCACAGTCTTTGCAGGCTTCAGCCCTTTCCACCTTCACGCTCCATGACAGTGCTCTGCCATGACTTGCAGCCCCTCATTGACTGGGAGTGTCGCATTGCACGTTAGACAGACACAGCCCTGACGGAGATTGCTCAGCTCCTTAGACAGGTCCTTCTCAGGTCCAGTACTAGCAAGCACAAGGGAAGCCACTGAAAGCCGAGCCTGGAGTTGGACCTGGGGTCTGCGTCCACCTTCAGGAAGTGTATCGGCCAGCTCAGCACCTTGTCATAGCACACTCAGAATACACACTTGCAGTTTTTGTTGTTGTTACTTTTATGAGGTAAGTTTAATTGTTTTAATTTAAAAAAATTTTTATGCTGAGCCATATCTCTAGCCCAAATTTAATTATTTTAATTACATACATGTGTTTTTTTTATTTATTCTTATTTTATGTTTCTGTGTATTTTGCCTGCATGTATATATGTGTACCATGCAGTGCCCACAGAGGCCATCAGCTTCTCCTGGGACTGGAGTCCTAGGTGGTTGTCTGCCACCATGTGGGTGCTGGGATTTGAACCTGGTCCTCTGGAAGAGCAGCCAGGGCTCTTAACCACTGTGCCATCTCTCCAGCCTTTAATCACATACATACCTGTTTAACATACACACGTGGTTCTGTATCTTTTAACCAGCTTTATCAATGGCAATGATAGAGGAACATAATTTCATCACAAAACTGGTAATAAACCTCAGTTCTGTTTTACATATATTAATATTTGAATAGCAATTATTTTCTCCAAAGAATAACGTATAATGAGGACAAAATGTGGAGAGAAATGTTAGCTGGGCTTAATTGGATGTGTTTACTTACAAGTAAATCTCCAGGCTAGAGAGATGGCTATGTAGTTAAGAGTCCTTGCTGGTCCTGCAGAGGACTTGGATTCAGTTTCCAGCACCTACATCAGGTGGTTCACAACCACTTGTAACTGAAATCCAGTGACCTCTTCTAGCCTCTGCAGGCACTTACATCATCAGCACACAAACATACATTGAGCCATACACATGTACAAATAAAGTCTCTGTTTTACAGTAAATCCCTTTAGGAATTATGACAGGAATTTCCAAAATGCCGTTCACTTGAGCATAGCATGTTACAAACCTCAGGCTCTCCCTAGATGTGAAAGAAGTGTCCCCCAGAAGTGTGCTCACGGTTCTCTCTGCCTCTTTCAGCACATACCAGAAGACGAGGCCTATTTCATAGCCAAGGAGATTCTCGCTACAGAACGAACATATCTGAAGGATTTAGAAGTTATTACTGTGGTATGAAACCTTAGTCCTTGATCGTTTTGATTTCCTTAATATGCTTTAGATATAAACACAGAGGCGCCATCCTGAGAAATATCTTTGGCAATCTTGAGACCTACTTATGTAAATTCTGTTGAATATATTTGCCGTCCAGCAGGATGTCTAAGTCATGTTAGATGCTGATGTCTTAAGTTTTCATGATGCTGTAAAGCTAAAAATGTATCTATTTGGAAGCTTTGACCTAGAATTGTTTTGTTTATATTTGAAAATTATACGGTCAACAAAGAGGCTATGTAAAGAATTCTGGTTTAGGCTATCCTTATAAACTGGAGGACCTTTGCTTGGTGTCATGAGGTCACAAGCCCTCAGAGGCATGGCCTTTCGGTTCCCAGCTGAGCCTCTCATCATGCCAAACTCCTCCCATAGTGGTTCCGAAGTATGGTGATCAAGGAGGATGCCATGCCTGCAGCCCTGATGACCCTGCTCTTCTCCAACATTGATCCAGTCTACGAGTTCCACAGAGGCTTCCTGCATGAGGTGGAGCAGAGGCTGGCTCTCTGGTAACGATACCGGGCACCAGATGGGACTGTTCCCTTGACGCCCTCCACCGGAGACTCCCACCTACTGGAACTTCCACGGCACACGCTGCTGGCTCCGTGGGCTGGGTGCCTGGACCAGCAGTCCCTGAGTCCTGAACTCTCCTTGGGGAGTACCCACCCTTGACACATTGACTTGTCTCCGGAAGTCCCCATCTTCAGAAACTAATTCAGAACAACCATTATTTCATTGAAGTGTATTTCAAAATCCTATTGAGTGAGACAGAATAAACTTTAATAACGATACATTTTATTTATCCTATTCCAGAAAAGAGAATAGAGAAGCAAGTCAAAAAGAAAAGTCTGTTTGCACCTGGTTACTGTCATATTTAGAGAGACGCAGTAATTGTTGCCGTCAAGTCAAATTCTTTCCACCTGCAAACACCTCAGCATGACTCTGACTGCTAGGTGTAGTGACCATGCCTACAGTCCCAGCACTAAGGAGACAGAGACAGGAGTCTCATGTGGCCCAGCTTCAGCTGTCAAACCCTGTCACAAAAAAAAGGAAAAAATGACTGTGATGACAGCAACTTGTTACCATGGAATTTTCCAGAAGCTTCCATGAAACTTACAAACCTTCTTTTCCTCTAATCCAGGGAAGGACCCTCCAGTGCCCATTTAAAAGATGATCATCAACGCATTGGGGACATTCTCCTCAGGAACATGCGTCAGCTAAAGGTAAGACAGGTCTGTGTGGTAACTCCAGGCCTAGCATAAAAGCTGTGAATGAAACGTACAATTCTTTTCGAAACTGTTCTCTGAACAGCATTCTACATTTAATAACAGTGTTGTCTTAACGGGGTTCCTCAGAGCAGTATCCCAATAAAAACACATCCATCTCAGGCGTTTCCTGGAAGGGATTTCCTTCAGAGCAGGATTCTCCTCAGAACATGGTTCCCCTAAGAGTACCAGTACTCACAAGAGAAGTCTCTTCAGCACAGACATTCTTAGAGCAAGGTTCCCACAGAGCTGCCTCTCCCTCAGAGTATAATTCCTAGCAAGGTTCCCCTCAAGACATCAGTCTCCAGAACAAGATTTCACCTAAGGAGGTGTGCTTAAAATACAGGTTTCTCAGAAAAAGGAAATGTTTTCCTCAAAAGAGTATTTCCTTTAGAGCAGCTCTTCTCAGAACATGGCATCGGGAGGGGCTTGCTCAGTACAGCTTTCCCTTCAGAACCACCTACCTCTCCTTGGGTTTCCCATCAGAATGCCTTTCCCCAAAGTAGTATTCCCAGAGCAGCCTTACCACCTCAGAACAGCTTTTTTTCTAAATAAGGTTCCCCTCAGAACTGAGTTCCATAGAACAGTGTTCTCCTAGAAGGGCAGGCCCCTGTTATATTCTCCAGAATGAAGGTTCACCCCAGTACAGCGTTCCTTTCAAAGCAGTGCTGTAAGAACAACATTCCCAGGCTACAAAGATTGCTCAGTGGTTAGAGCACTTGTAGTATCTGCAGAGGACCTGGGTTGGATTCCCAGCACCCACATTGTGTCTCATAACCGTCTGTAATTCCAGTTCCAGCGGATGTAATGCCCCCTTCTGAGAGGGCATGGTGATGAACACCCTTAATTCCAGTACTTGGGAGGTAGAGGCAGGCAAAGCCAGGGCTATGTAGAGAATCAATCTCTCTCTCTCTCTCTCTCTCTCTCTCTCTCTCTCTCTCTCTCTCTCTCTCTCTCTCTCTCACACACACACACACACACACACACACACACACACACACACACACACACACAAATACCGTGTGTGTGTGTGTGTGTAAAAGAAGGGAGAAGGAGATAAGGCTTCCACCAGGAGAGGAGTCTCCTCAGAACAGCATTCTCCTCAATATGATTATCTTTTCTCCCTCCCTCAGAACATCATGCCTCAGAAATGAGTTCCCTTCAGAATAGGATTTCCTGTTCACAGCATTCTCTCTGAATGGGGTTCCTCATAGTGGGTTCCCCTCAGAGTACTTTTCCCTAGACAGTATTTCTTACAATATAATTTCTTTCCTTTTCATTTTTGCTTTGTTTGTTTGTTTGGTTGGTTGGTTTTTGGTTTTTCGAGATAGGGTTTCTCTGTGTAGCCCTGGCTATCCTGGAACTCACTATTTAGACTAGGCTGGCCTTGAACTCAGAGATCCACCTGCCTCTGCCTCCCAAGTGCTGGAATTAGAGGCGTGCACCACCACTGCCTGGCTACTCAATATCATTTCTCAAAGCAGTGTTTCCCCAGAGCAGGTTCCTTTAGGAATATCATCCTCCCAAAACGGTTCCCTAGACAGCTTACCAACCAAACCATGCCCCTCAGAATCAGGTTTTATTTAGAATATCTTTCTCTACATACTTACCCTCGGCAGAGTCCTCTAAATAGGGCTCCCAGCAAAGCAGTCAGCCTCAGAGCAACGTTCCCTTTAGAGGAGTGATCCTCAAAACATGCATTTTCAGCATAGTGTTCCCCTCAACAGGATCCCCCTAGAACCATGCTTTTATCCAGTCCAGAATTCTCCTTAGAACACAGTGCCTAAAACAGAATTCCCCTCCGACCGTTGTTAGCTTTGCAGTAGGGTATCCCTCAACACAGGGGTCCCTTCAGAACAGTCTTCTCAGGGCAGTTCCCCAAAACATGGTTGCTCCCTCTCTCCAATAACCGAGTCGGCACTGAACCTGGGCGGAGCTCAGATGGGGTTTAGTTCTTGTCGGGTTCTCAGGGTGTCCCACGAAGTGAGCTCTAGCTCTGCCAGCCTCTGAGGTTTGTTCTTTAGCCATAAATGGAGGAAAGGCTCGTAGTCTTCCCCCACATGAGCGTGGAGGGAGGGGCCGGCCAGCAGTGGGTGTGGTGAGGCCCAGCTGTGGAGGGGCCCTGACCCTGGGAACGGACTGGGGTGCACACTTGGGGTACAGTCTAAGAGGGGGAAACATGGGCTCCGTGGAAACGGGAACTCTGGCTTGGATCTACCACACTGTGCATCCCTGTTACGCCCGGTCAGCATTCCCAGCTGCTGTGTGAAGTCCACACGGGGACTCTGCCCAGGCAGACAAGCTGCCTTCCCACTGACACGCCACCGTCCCTTGTCCTTTTGTGCCACCATAGGAGTTTACCAGCTACTTCCAAAGACACGACGAGGTCCTAACGGAACTGGAAAAGGCCACGAAACACTGTAAAAAGCTGGAGGCCGTCTACAAAGAGTTCGAGCTCCAGAAGGTCTGCTACCTGCCTCTCAACACATTCCTGCTGAAGCCTGTCCAGAGGCTCGTCCACTACCGTCTGCTGCTGAGACGCCTGTGTGCTCACTACTCCCCCGGGCACCGAGACTTTGGCGACTGCCTCGGTGAGTGAGGGCACTGTGCCTCTCCACCCTGAGGGCGGAGTTGGAAGTGTAGACGCCATGGCTCTACTTCAGAGGGGCTGACAGCCCCAGTGCTCACAACTGGCTGCCAGCCTGTCCCTCCTCTCAGCTGCTTCCGGGACCTGCCTTTCTGTTCCCAGCCCTGACTACCTTCCATGGCATGGGGTACTGTGCCCAAGGTGGTGTCCTGCTGTCAGGATCACTTACACGAGGGTACTGAGGGATGGTGCATATCCTAGAATGACCTTTCTTGTAGGTGTTTCTGCCCTGGAAGACTTGACTCTAAAACTTAGCAGGTATTTGAGCCAAGCGGCCTATTGGAAGTTTCTAACTTATGTGAATTGTCAAAGGGACAAAAGGATAAAGTCTAAATCCTGTTCACTTACAAATAGAAATTTTAGTTATAGTATATACTTAGTACAAGAAGATTCTGTCTATAAGTCATTGAAATTGTCATTAAAATACAATTAGCTGGGAGGGGTGACCCATGGATGTAATGTAATTCCAGCTACTTGGGAGGTTGAGGCAGGAGGGTCACTGGAGTCCAGGCAGGAGTGTCACTGGAGTCCAGGCAGAAGGGTTACTGGAGTCCAGACAGCAGGGTCACTGGAATCCAGGAAGGAAGGTCACTGGAGTCCAGGATGGAAGGTCACTGGAGTCCAGGAAGGAGGGTCACTGGAGTCCAGGCAGGAGGGTCACTGGAGTCCAGGAAGGAGGCTCACTGGAGTCCAGGATGGAAGGTCACTGGAGTCCAGGAAGGAAGGTCACTGGAGTCCAGACAGCAGGGTCACTGGAATCCAGGAAGGAAGGTCATTGGAGTTCAGGAAGGAAGGTCACTAGAGTCCAGGCAGGAGGGTCACTGGAGTCCAGGCAGCAGGGTCACTGGAGTCCAGGAAGGAGGCTCACTGGAGTCCAGGATGGAAGGTCACTGGAGTCCAGGAAAGAGGCTCACTGGAGTCCAAGAAGGAAGGTCACTAGAGTCCAGGAAGAAAGGTCACTGGAGTCCAGGAAGGAAGGTCACTGGAGTCCAGACAGCAGGGTCACTGGAGTCCAGGCAGCAGGGTCACTGGAGTCCAGGAAGGAGACTCACTGGAGTTTAGGCAGGCAGGTCATTGGAGTCCAGGCAGCAGGGTCACTGGAGTTCAGGAAGGAGGGTCACTGGAGTTCAGGAAGGAGGGTCACTGGAGTCCAGGCAGGAGGGTCACTGGAGTCCAGGCAGCAGGGTCACTGGAGTCCAGGAAGGAGGCTCACTGGAATTTAGGCAGCAGGGTCACTGGAGTCCAGGCAGGAGGGTCACTGGAGTCCAGGCAGCAGGGTCACTGGAGTCCAGGAAGGAGACTCACTGGAGTTTAGGCAGGCAGGTCATTGGAGTCCAGGCAGCAGGGTCACTGGAGTCCAGGCAGCAGGGTCACTGGAGTTCAGGAAGGAGGGTCACTGGAGTTCAGGAAGGAGGGTCACTGGAGTCCAGGCAGGAGGGTCACTGGAGTCCAGGCAGGAGGGTCACTGGAGTCCAGGAAGGAGGCTCACTGGAATTTAGGCAGCAGGGTCACTGGAGTCCAGGCAGGAGGCTCACTGGAGTCCAGGAAGGAGGCTCACTGGAGTCCAGGAAGGAGGGTCACTGGAGTCTAGGAAGAAGGCTCACTGGAGTCCAGGCTGGAGGGTCACTGGAGTCCAGGCAGGAGGGTCACTGGAGTCCAGGCAGAAGCGTCACTGGAGTCCTCTGGAGCTAGAGTTACAGATTGTTATGAGGTGCCATGTAGGTGCTGAAAATCGAACCTGGGTCCTCGCTATATGAGGAGTCAGTGCTCCCAACCACTGACCATCTCTCCAGGCTCACAGCGGCAGAACAAGGCGATGCAGATGCCCAGACCTGCAGGCTGCAGCTCCCGTGACTCATGTTCAGACTGCAGTAACATCGCTGGTTCCTCCTGGTGTTTTCAGTGTTGTGTACGTAGCATTTGTAGAAGAATGTGTTCATGATTTGTGAAGGATGATGATTTCTGTGTGTGCTCCTCTCTTAATTTGCTTTTGCCTCTGAAAACTACAAGCACCCTATAAGGAACACCAGATATCCTTGATTCCATGAAATCCCTGTCAGGGTGAGACTGAGAATAAGACAGTGTTAGTCGGGGCTGGAGACCTTGTCAAACTGCTTGTGGAGGGGGGACCCACAAGTGGGAGGCCCTGTGGTCAGGCAGGAAGAGGGTCCTGATAAAAGGGGGAGCAGGAAGCTGGAGAAATGACTCGGTGGTTAAGAGCACTTGCTGCTCTTGCAGAGGACCCAAGTTTGGTTCCCAGCATCCATGTCGGGTGGCTCGCAATCTCCTGTAACTCCAGCTCCAGGGCGTCCAATGCCCTTGTGAACACTCCAGTGGTGTCTGCACTCGGGTGTGTACATAATCACCCACAACCACACATATACACATATACACAATTAAAGACAAAACTTCTTTTACAAGAGATGAGAGCAGTCCCCATGAGTGGGTCCAGCAGGGAAGATGGGCCACTGCTCTGGGGACAGCAGAGGGACAGGACCAGGCAAGCAGCTGTGGAGTTTGTGTTCATCCCAGTGAGTTTCCTTCCAATTTATTGGCCTCTTACATTTGCTTCAGCTGTAAGTGGTCATCTGTCACAATAAGTAAGTTACTTCAACTATTTAAGGCATAATGACCTGATCTCCGTAAAGAACTAATAGTGCTTAGCATTGTTTACAGAAGCTGCCCTTTTCCAGCAAGCCATAGTGTTGGCTGGTGTACCCCTTGGGTTCAACAAAGCCAAAGTTTCCGGGGCATCTACAGGGACTGTCCTTGAACAGGAGCTCATGCCAGGGGGCCAGAGCCCTGCAAAGAGTCTCCAGTGTCTCAAACTAAAGCCACCCTATAAAACACTGGCTCTTTTACAAGGCAGAGAGTGGGGGTCTTGTTCAAAGGTCTGAACCGAGGGACCTCTCCACACAGAGGCACTGAAGGCCATCACAGAAGTGACCACCAGGCTCCAGCACAGCCTTACCCGGCTAGAGAACCTCCAGAAGTTGACTGAGCTACAGCGGGACCTGGTCGGCGTAGAAAACCTCATTGCTCCTGGAAGGGTAAGTGGCTATACTTGGGAAGGGTTTTATGCCTGTTGTCTTTAATTGAATTTTATTAGTGCAGCATAAAACTCACCCCTTTAAAGCATGTAATCCAGTGGCTTTCGGTGTACACACAAACTTATGTAGTCATCATCATTATTGGGAACATTTTCATTACCCCAGAAAGAAACCCCATGGGAGACCCATTAGTAGTCAGTCCCCGTTCTGGAAGAGCCAGTATGGAAGAACCGCCCCACAAGGTGCCGGGAGACTAAGAAAACACAGTAGCAGAAATGGTGGTTCACATCTACAATCCCGGCTCGTAGGGCTGAGGCTGGAGGATTTTGAGTTTGAGGCCAGTGAAGGCTGCATGGCGAGACTCCATCTCAGATTTCTGAGATGAAAAGCAGCAGAATAATCTTGTAATAGTTTCTCCCCTTCTCTGGCTTGTCTTTTTACCCTCATTGGTTACATCATTTATAATATTAAAACTTTTCATTTTGAGGACACTCAAGCTATCAAACTCTAGCTACATTTAGTTGTGCACGCCTTAGGTGTCATAGAACAGAAATTATGTCCTAACCCAAGATTAGTCACCTATTTGTTTTTCTTCCCTAGTTTTTCTTTTCTTCCTCTTTTTTTCTTTGGCGGGGTCTCATGTAACCCAGGCTGACCTCACGTTCACTATGTATTTAAGGATGACCTTGAACCTCTAGTCCTTTTGTCCTCTGCCTCCACCTCCTGGGTGATGGGATTGTGGGTGCACACCACCACACTTGGCTTATGTGACAGCAGGGACAAGCATGGGACTCTGTGCACGCCTGCCTAGCATGCACTAACTGAGCCGCGTGCCCAGTCTTCTGACCCATTAGTCCAGCTTTATTCCTTTGCACATGGATATCAGGCTATCCTGGCACATTGGTTGGATTGTCTTGTCTGTAGGTGTGTGGGCTCTTTCCGGACGTGCAGTTCTAGCCCAAGGGTCGGTGTGTCCCTTGCCTGTGTCCTGTCACCATGATCCTTTGCTCTTGACTCAGTACTGTTGACATAAAGACTGGAGTGAGCAAGCTTAGTAACTGGCCCCACTAAGGACTAACTGCTACAGAAGTTCACGTACAGGGTGGTAGACCGTCCCGTCTCCTGGGGAACTATCCTGCTAGGACTGTCTTATGTCAGCAAGCATGTAGTCTCCTGTGTGCCTTACTTGGTGTTTGGAGGGCCGCACCCACCCAGGTGTCAGTCATTCTGATTGGCCCCTTTTCTTTGACTTCTTTGTTTTGAGACAGGGTCTTACTATATAGCCTCGGTTGGCCTGGAACTGCACCATGTAGACCAGGCTGGCCACGAACTCAGAGAGAGCCTCATGCCCCTGCCTCCTGAGGACAGGGATTAAAGGTATGTGCCACCACACTTGGCTCCTTGACTTTGTAAGCCTTTGTGGCAATAGGGGTCTTGTTTTTTCAGTACCCAGTGCAGGGTAGCCAACTATAAGCACCAGTGTTGGTGGAGACTGTCCCCTTCTCAAACCTGCTTCTGCCCAGCCTTTCCCACAGCAGAACTCAGATGGACTCTTCATGAACTCCAAGTGTCTCTCCACTAGAGTGTACCTCTTGGTTCCCTCGTCTCAGGGCAGGTAGATGACTGGGGACCAAGTTGGTACCAGGATAGGACATGGGTAACTAGGGGTACTATTGAAGAGTAGGATGATTCTCCCAGACGGCTGCCACTCAGCAGGGCTTAAAGAAGCCAGAGGGGCTGGCAAGATGGCTCAGCAGGAAGATGTGTGTGTGTAGGCCTGACACCCTGGTTTGATCCTATAGCCCACAGAGTGGCAGGAGCGAAGTCCTGACAGTTGTCTTCCGACCTCTACACGTATGCTGTGGCATGTGCACACAAGCAAGCTGGAAGTTGCTGTTGGCTACCATGACCTTTGGCCCAACTAGCGCATGTCTGTTGCACTCTTGCTCACAGGAGCCTGATTGTCTTTCAGGAGTTCATCCGTGAGGGCTGCCTTCACAAGCTCACCAAGAAGGGCCTGCAGCAGAGGATGTTTTTTCTGGTAATGTTTCCCCAAACCACATTTCCACTCTGGGAGGAGTCAGCGGGCAAAATTCTGTCAAGCCCTCCCTCTGCCTGCTAGCTCAGCCCCAAGAAGCTTCATCCCAGGTGGCAGCTCAGGGTCCCATGGGAACTCAGGAGGTCTCCTGAGAGTCAGCAATAGGAAGCGCTGCTCCGCCCATTGGTTCCCATTCCACATTCTGGGAGGACAAGCAGAGCCAACATGGAGATGTCCATGTGGCTGCAGGAATGTTCTGGTGGCCCAGTGGCAGCCGAGGGTTCTCAGTGCTGGCCTAGAAACATGGCTACAGAGGACCTGACCGTGTGTGTCCTCATCTTAGTGGGTTTCTTTTCCAAGTGCCCCAGACTTGATCTGTGCAGGTGAGGGGCCAACTGACGGTGCCCGCCAGAGCTCCTGACTGCTTCTACTGGCTAGGCCAGCCCAGGGGGGACTGCTGGCTGGTCCCCAGTTTGGCTGGCTTATGTGACTACTACATATATCTGGTCAAAAAGGATCAAAGGAGTGAACTTTTCCCCCAACCACCTCCAGTCACTTTGGTAGATCTGGTAGACACATAATGACCATCTGTAGTTCATCAGAGTCTAACCAGATTTACATTGAAACTCTGTCCCTTGTTGGTACAATTCACTTGTCTAAAAGGCTTTCCACCCCTCAGTTCTCAGATATGTTGCTGTATACAAGCAAAAGTGTCACAGGGGCCAGTCATTTCCGGATTCGTGGCTTCCTTCCTCTACGGGGCATGCTGGTGAGTGGCAACATGCTTAACCGAGGTTTGGCTTTTAGGTACTGGGCTGGGCTTCTGCCCACCTCCCTCACACAACAGCAAGCCTGAGGTCTTTTTCAGTGGTGAGCAGGCCACGTGATATTAAAGGAATATGTGGGACTTTTCTTGTTTCTCCTCAAGCTCTCATGACTATTGTTCTTCCTGACTCCCAGACTGCACCATATTCAACCAATGGGCAGCTGTCTGGGTCAGTCTCCTTCAGCACTTGACAGTATTCACCCACTGTACCCACAACTCGGAGTGGGTTTGGGTAGACAGCTGTTTCCATATGCCACATACATAGTTATGATGCTCACCTGGGAACAACCATCCCTTGGACAGACACAGGCTTGTGTTCACTGTACTGTGCTTGGTACAAAGCTGCTTGGGACTTGAGTCATTGATGCTGCTGCTGTGAGCTTTCTCTACACCCTGAATATGTGTCCACGGGGGTGTCTGTACACCCTGGATATATGCCCATGGGGATGTCTGTACACCCTGGATATGTGTCCACGGGGATGTCTGTACACCCTGAATATGTGTCCACGGGGGTGTCTGTACACCCTGGATATGTGTCCACGGGGATGTCTGTACACCCTGAATATGTGCCCACGGGGGTGTCTGTACACCCTGGATATGTGCCCACGGGGATGTCTGTACACCCTGGATATGTGCCCACGGGGATGTCTGTACACCCTGGATATGTGCCCATGGGGATGTCTGTACACCCTGGATATGTGCCCATGGGGATGTCTGTACACCCTGAATATATGCCCATGGGGATGTCTGTACACCCTGAATATATGCCCATGGGGATGTCTGTACACCCTGGATATATGCCCATGGGGGTGTCTGTACACCCTGAATATATGCCCATGGGGGTGTCTGTACACCCTGCATACGTGTCCATGAGGATGTCTAACATGGGATAACAACTGGACTTTAACATAACCCAGTTTATCAACTTTGCCTATGGAGGTTAAGAAAACCCTGTTTAAGAGCTGGAGAGATGGCTGAGCAGTTAGGAGTGCTTGCTGCTCTTCCAGAGGACACAAGTTCAGTTCCCAGCACCCATGTCAGGCAGCTCACAACTGCCTGTAACTCAAGCACACGGGACTCAATGCCATCTATGAGCACCCTCACACAGACACACATACACACACACACACACACACACACACACACACACACACACACACACACACACACATATGAATAAAAATAATAAATCTTTAAAAAATAAGAGCCAGAGATGGCTCAGCTCTTAAGAGCACTGACTGCTCTTCCTAGGACCCGGGTTTGATTCCCGGCACCCACATGGCAGCTCACAGCCATCTGTCACTCCAGTTCCAGGGGACCCACACTATCTTCTTGTCTAGGTGGGCACTGCATGCACATGGTGTGCAGACATACATACAGACCCATACACACAAAATAAAAACATAAATTTCAGAACCGTTTTAGAAAAAGAAAACCCTGTTTAAAGTCACAGAGTCAGGAAAATCTAGAGCAGGGAGTGCTTCTCAACCCATGGGTCGTGACCCCCTGGGCTTGAACGACTCTTTTACAGGGATCACATAAGACCATTGGAAAACAGATATTTACACTATGATTCATAACAGCGGCAAAATGACAGTTATGAAGCAGCAATGGAAATAACTTCATGGTTGGGGTCACTACCTGAAGAACTAACTGTATTAAAGGGTCTCAGCATTCGTGGTTGAGAACCACTGATCTGGAGGCTGTCTTCCCCTCATGTAGACCCTGGAGACACTGAAGGCAAGGGCGATACAGTGTGTGTTTCCAGGACCCCTCTGTGGTGGTCATCTGCACCCCGCACACTGCTCTGGTGTATACTGCTGCAGCAGCATGCTGGGTTCCTTTCTTCCTGACTGTAGCCTCTGCTCGGCCTTGAAACAGATGTTTATAACATGTGATTCCACGTGGCTGAGTTAGCAGGGGCCACCTCTGGAAGCCAACCCCGTTGTCCAATGGCTTACTTTTAAAGTACACACCCCCCTATAGGGGGAACACTGGAAATATTAAGTAAATATCACCGTGACTATAGCACTCCAGGCTTAGCTGTGGTGACTTGTTACCAGCTACCACCTACCACTTTATGACCAGTACTGTTTTTTCTCAGTAATTCATCCTGAGCATTCTGTGACACTCTCTGACTTCTCTGATGCAGTAGAGGAATCTGGTGACAAGTGGTAAGCTCCAGTGTACCGCACCTAACATGTCATCAGGCCAGTATGGTCTTTCAGGAGCGTACACCACCTTATTGGGCTGTCTCTCAAACATCTTCAAATCCATCCTCACAGTGGTCCCATCATGCAAAGCGCGTGTTGCTCTTAGTGTCTTTGCTCATGGCTGCCCAGCAGCTGCTGACAGTGAGTTCTAAATGTGCACCTGGCCTACAGTACAGGAGGGCCATCCCTCTGCCTTCCCTACCCTGGTGAGAGGGGCATCATCATTTTACTCTTCCGGCCCTTGGACGATTGATTGGCAGGCTAACCAAGTCCCTAGCCTTGGCACTTGGTTTTTCTGCAAAATAATCACTCAGTGTGTGTGTCTGTTGCTTTGTCCCCATTTGTGCACATCAGTGAAACCTTTTAAAGTAAAGCTGGCTAGTGAACCTTTCCATGCGTGTGGTGTGTGTGCACAATCTCACGTATGTGTGTATGTGGGGGGGTGCATGAATGTGGAAGACCGGGGGTCAACATCAGGTTCTTTAGGTTTCTTTCCACCTTATTTCTTGAGACAGTCTCTTACTGAACCTAGAGCTCACCAATCAGCTAGACTGGATAGCCAGTGGGCTCTGGGGATCTGCCTGACTGTCCCTCCAGTGCTGGGATTACAGATGCTCAGTGTCATACCCAGCTTTTCACATGGATGCTGGGGATCTGAACTCATTTTACTGCACTGAGTCATCTGCTCAGCCCCGGGCCACAAATGCTTTTATCATGGAATAATAACTTTTTTTTTTTTGGTTTCTCTATAGTTTAGTGGAATTTAAAACTCCATCCTGTAGAGGTGTCTTATTTTGGAATGGCCTCTGCAATGTGGAGGGTGGCATTAACCATTTGTTGAAGGAATGCTGTAGACATAGTGCTGTGGTCAGCCCTTCCCGCCTTTTCCATGTAGGGTTTATTTAGCCCTTTAGACTAGACATGACACTGTATTGGCTTTTGTCCTTTGGTGTTTTGACAGGGTCTTTCTACGTAGGCCCAGTTGTCCTAGAACTGTGTAGAGCAGGCTGGCCTCAAACTCATGACGTCACCTGCCTCTTCCCACCTCCTGAGTGCGGGATTAAAGGTGTGTGCCTCCACAGTCCTATTGGCACTTTTTAATGCATTTAAGATGTATTTTTATGTATGTGTGGGTATGTGCATTTGTGGACTGGTGTCCTTGGATGCCAGAAGAGAGTGTTGGATACCCTGGAGCTGGAGTTACAGACAACCGTGAGGGGTCCAAGTGGGTGCTGGGACCCAAACTCTGGTCCTGTGAAGGACCAGCAAACACCCTTGACGGCTGAACCATCTCTTCAGTTCCATTTTTCAGTCTGGAGTTTTCTAGATGTGATTAGTTAGGGATGTAGTATTCTCTCCAGATAGTCACCATCATTTTTGAAGCCTCCATGCTCTCCATGGTGGAGATGGCTGTTATGTGAGGGACTGTATCCTACCCCATCCTTATCCCCACTTTTAAATTTTCTTTTGGTGTGCAAGCTTGACAACTCAGGCTGGGTCTCCTGGGACCCATGTAAAAGTGGAAATAGATAACTATGCACACATGCACACACACTCACTCACATCATACACACAATGATGACACACTTTTTAAAAATGAATTGAAGTATTCCAAGTAAACTCTGGAGCCATTTAGACAAATTACGTTCCAAAATACCATTGGCATTTCAACTGAAATCACACGAAATTTAAATATTAACTTGGGGGAAGACTAACAGACCACATTCTGTTAAATGGCTGGCAGGGTGCCAATCCAGATCTTTCCTGTCGAGAGTGAAGTTCAGGGATTTTGTCTTGTGGGCTCTGTCTGTATGGGGAACTATGCATTCTTTGGGTCATCTATAATGGGTAGTCCTAGGGCTACACAGGACTGTGTGTTTTTATCTAAACTATTCAGAGAAAGAGAGTGGTTCTTGGCTTGTGAGAGAGAAGCTTGGTCATGTTAAAACAGTTTCCTCCTATTGCAGAGGTATTTACTGTCAGAAATATTAGAATGTTGGCTTTCAGCAAAGGTATTCTCAGTATGTAAAGAGATCACTTTTTCTGCCCTCTGATAGGATGAATTCTCTTACTAAGCTTTCTAGTATCACCCCATTCTTGCATTTTTTTTTTTTCCGAGACAGGTTTCTCTGTGTAGCTTTGTGCCTTTCCTGGAACTCACTCTGTAGACCAGGCTGGCCTCGAACTCACAGAAATCCACCTGGCTCTGCCTCCCGAGTGCTGGGATTAAAGGCGTATGCCACCACTGCCCGGCCATCTTTTCATTCTTTAAGTCACCTTGCTTGGTGCTAGGACATTTCTTTTATGATTTTAGGTTTGATTTGGAAATATTTTATCTTGGAATTATTCCATCAAATAATTAGTATGCTTTGGTTGAAATCAGTATACAATGGCTTTTCTTGCCATCTGATAAAGATTTTGGTGCCAGATTGACAGATGAATTTTCTAAAATGCTCAACATCTTCTTTGCTTGATTTTCAGCTAATAGTGCTGGACCCACCAGTGAGTATTTCAGTGTATCTAGATCAGACCTCAGTCACTTGGTGGCAGCTGCCAGAATGTAGGGATCCAAGTGTGTCCCTGGACTTCCCAGTAGTCATATAGACTTAGATTGTACAGCCTTCCACGCCAGCAGCACCTAGCATTGTTGGCCGTCATTTTGTATATGCCTCAGGTTTGGGCTCAATCAGCCTTCTTCTAACCCATGGGCTGCCGCCTCTTCTCTCGCCTCCAGGTAGAAGAAAGCGAGAATGAATGGTCTGTTCCTCATTGTTTCACAATCTATGCAGCTCAGAAGACGATTGTGGTGGCAGCCAGGTAAGGCCTTCTCCACCACTCAGTTGAGAACAGAGCCTGCTGCGGGGATGAGGACCTCAGTACCAACCCCTGGGGCCTCACGGGACTCAGCTGTTCCCAGGTTACCAGGCAAGGAGTATCTTCTCCCTTGTAGGCAGGGAAGGACTGTTGACATTTGTTTCTCAAGAGACCAACCAGGGTGCTCCGGGAAGGCGCCTGTGCCCTAGGGTTCATGGCAGTTGGTCTTCCAGTGGCACCAGCACCCTAGCCCTAGAGCAAGAGGAATACTTGTCATGGTGAAAGTCAGCTTGGGGCCACAGCATGGGAGCAAACTGAGGCTTTCTCCTCTCCAGATCAGTGAGTTCTCCAGGTGTAGTTTCTGCTCAGTGAAGTCTGTCTTGGCTGCTCCTCTTTCCACCAGGAAATGCCACCTTAATCATGAACCAAATCCAGTCTTGTGTTTCAACATTGAGACTTTTGGTACTAAACTCACTAGTTCCAGCACTGAGGCCTGCCCTCCTTCTCCAGCTCCTCCTGCTCCTCCAGCTCCTCCTGCTCCTCTTGCTTCTCCAGCTCCTCCTGCTTCTCTAGCTCCTCCAACTCCTCCAGTTCCTCCAGCTCCTCCAGTTCCTCCAGCTCCTCCTGCTCCTCCAGCTCCTCCTGCTCCTCCAGCTTCTCCAGCTCACCCTAGTAACAGGCTGGAGAAGGCATGTTTCTGACAATCCTCAGGACCCAGGGGATGGAGCAGGTGCCCAAACCAGACCTGTCTCCTGAAACAAAAGGACAGGACTCCAGGCCAGGAAGAGCTGCCCTGCAGAGGCAGCTAACTTGACTTTCTGCTTTACAGCACTCGACTAGAAAAGGAAAAGTGGATGCAGGACCTGAATGCCGCGATCCAGGCAGCCAAGAGTATTGGCGACACATCCCCAGTGCTGCTGGGAGGCCCAGTGTGTTCTCGTACCCCCAGTGAGTTCTGACTCAAGACACCCTAGGAGATTCCCTCTGTAGCTCTGAAAGCTTTTCTAGAAATTGCTTTCCTGATCTTGGCCAGCATGCCAGGTCCCATGAGCTTCCCTCCCGTACACAGGAAAATAGGTGGCCATGCCCAGGTGGAAGGATTCTTGGCCTATCCTATCACCGTATGGTTTTGTCTGGCTGCTGACTTGGGTTCTGAGGGCCTATTTCCCAGGCCCTGGGGGAGCCTCACTGGTTCGTGGTGCCAGGTGCTGCTAACTCTCCCCAGGATCTTCCGATGAGGTCTCTCTGGAGGAATCAGAAGATGCCCGAGGAACCCGGGGCTCCCTGGAAGGGAACAGCCAGCACAGGGCCAACACCACAATGCATGTGTGCTGGTACCGGAACACAAGTGTGTCCAGAGCAGACCACAGCGCAGCCGTTGAGGTATGGCTGTCCTGAACGTACACGTGAGCCCTCCTGCGAGTTCCCCACTGGCGTGCTGGCTCCTAGGCAGGGGCCCAGTCAGACAGCTGCCTCCTGCCCTCCCTCACCAGCAGAAAGCAGTTTAAGTCTCACTGTCGACTCAAGCTCTCTTTGAAAAGCGACTTCACACCAAACGTCACCTGGTGTCTTGTCAAGGCGGCAGTTGTCTATGGAGGGATTTGCTGAAAGCCCCACTTGTTGCCCCAGGACAGTGCTCTCCCTAGTCTGTCCACAGCCTTTCCCCTTCCCAAGATCATGCTCACCCACTTACACATCTGACTTCACAGAACCTCAAGCTATTCAGCCTAGCACCTCAACACACCCGTTCTTGGACTTGCCCCCTCCATCCTGGCTCCAAGTTCTCCATAGTCTTGTCTTCACTCTCGGGGGCCAGGCTCAAGACTGTGTGAGAGTCAGAACACAGCAGGTCCCTAGTGAGGCCCGAGATACCTACAGATCAAAGTAGGTGGGGCACTCTTGGGAAGCTAGGTAGCACATATTAGAGACAGGCCCTGAAGACAGGAGGGGTCAGTGGGCTGGCTGGGGGTGTCTTTTCCAGTGCGGCACTTAAGTGTCTTCCCCCATAATTTCCAAGAACCTTCCAAACTTGGTTCAATGTGTCATCACCAACCTCGTCTTGTTCTCTTATACGTTTGTAAATAGTGTCCTTTGTCAGAAAACTAATTTTATTATGTATCAGGAAGAGAAGTATCCTACCTAAGTGTGTCCCAGACTAACATCCTGTTGTCAAATTTTAAGTGTGCACAAACCATGTTGATAAATGGTGAGTATCAGCCAGGTATAGTGGTGCACACCTATAATCCCAGCACTCGGGAGGCAGAGGCAGGCACAGCGCTTGAGTTTGAGGCCAGCCTGGTCTACAGAGTGAGTTCCAGGGCAGCAGGGCTACACAGAGGAACCCTGTCTTGGAGAAGAAAAAATTAGATGTTGAGCATGCAGAGACCTGTGTGTGGATATTTTGGCTAGATGTCAGGGTCATGGATCTGGTGACATCTGCTGAGCATGGATTATGGTGAAGGCAAAGTGCTTTTGCCTTTTCCACTGACAGAACCAGCTCTCAGGATATCTGCTGAGAAAGTTCAAGAACAGCAATGGCTGGCAGAAGCTCTGGGTGGTCTTTACCAACTTCTGCTTGTTCTTCTATAAAACTCATCAGGTATGTTGAGCACAATTCTATTTCCTCTTCACAGTCTGATGCCGATTCCACCATTATAGCACCTTTTCTATGAAAATGGAATTAGTCTTTCTCACCTGTGGTCCCTCTGTACAAACTACCATTTTTTGGGAGAAGCAGTGATATTAAGGGCTGGGGAGGGCCACAGAGTAACGGGCTCTCTTGGTGCAAACCTGCACCCCAGTGACCCTGCTCCTGTGCTGACTTCCAGGATGACTACCCACTGGCCAGCCTCCCACTATTGGGTTACAGTGTGAGCCTCCCCAGGGAGACTGACAGCATCCACAAGGACTACGTTTTCAAGCTGCAATTCAAATCTCACGTCTACTTCTTCCGGGCTGAGAGCAAGTACACATTTGAAAGGTGATTCTGCCATGCTGCTTCTGCTCATCGCCGTTCATAGACCCAGAGGCCAATTCCCCAGTTCCCAGAAAACAAGGGTCCAATAATGCAGGGTTTTGTTTTCAGTGTATGTCCATGTTTGTATGTGGGCACAAAGTGTACACAGACACATGTATGCATACACAGAGTGACCAAAGGACAACTTCAGCAGGCTGCCATTTTTTGTTTTCAATTTTATATACACTGGTGTTTTGCCCTCGTATATTTCTGTATGAGGGCATCGGATCCCCAGGAACTAGTTAGACAGGTGTGAGCTGCCACGTGGGTGCTGCCAAGGCTCGACTGCTGAGCCGCCTCTCCAGCTCCCCCCTTTTTATCTAAATTTTTTATTGTAGGGAGGGAACATGGGCCCATATGCCACTTGTGTGGAGGTGAGAAGACAACTTTGGAGTTGGTTCTCTCTATGTACCTTTGTGTGGGTTCTGGGGATCAAACTCAGGCTGCCAGGCTTGCATGGCAAGTGCTGTTAGCTGATAAGGCATCGCACTGGCCCAGTCCACCTGGTTAGGCTGGCTGGCCGACCAGTGAATCCATCGCCACCTCCTCAGTGATGGACTTACATGTGCACATCAGACCGGGTTTTTTACTCAGGTGCTAGGGATGAAACTCAGTTCCTCATGCTTGAACAGCAAGAACTTTACTGACTAGTTGTATTTTGTCTCATTCTTGGGAAGGTATGTGAGCATATGCCCACTGGTTTGACCCTTTCTATAGGTGGATGGAAGTCATTGAAAGGGCCAGCAGCTCACCGGAGAGACCCCCAAGTTTCACTCAGGACTGCCCACATCTCCCTCCAGGGCTGGAGGCAGAGGTCAGAGAGGAGGAATGTCCTTCAGCCTGCATGGACAAGAACCTATGACGGAGACTTGCAGAGTATAGGTATCTTCCCCAGAGCTGAGCAACTAGAGCTCATCATCTCCCCACCAGACAATGCTGGCACTGACCCTAGAATGGGCCTCCAGTGAAGGCTCAAGATGGCTGGGGCACATGTCTGAGATCCAGGATGACTACCCACTGGCCAGCCCCCACTGAAGGAAATGGGAGTCCTTAGTTTGTTCTGAGCACAGCCCCTGCAGAGGACTGGTTGCTTCCACATCTACCTGTAGCACTACTAGCCAAATTCACATTGCCTTAGACAAGCACTATACTCAGGCTTATGTGATACGCTCAGGGTTAGCCTCCAGGTCCTAACAAAACAAGTGTGGCAAAAAGCCACTCTGGTTCCTATCCCACATACCGTCTAGACAAACGGAAACCAAAGACACACTCCCTCCACCGAGGCCTGGGAGGGTGGGGCCTCTCCTTGTTAGTTCCCAGTATTTCTCATCAACTAGGACAGGCCTGTGACTCCTGTTCACTCATGTGACTTAAAATAAACAGACAAATCCCCACCCACCAGCATCCCCTCCGCCTTACTTTGTTCTCCAGCAGGCCACAAGAAACTGTGAGGTTATATGACAACATTTAGAAGGGACGCTAGCTCAGAGGCTACAGAAACCCCATCTGGCTAGGCTCCATCATCAGAATGTCTCCAATCCAGGTCTTTATTGAAATGGTAGGGCTTTCAATGCTCTATGAAAACTAACACCTACTGTCAGGATATTTAGCAAGTTCAATTTTCTTTAAAAAAAAAAAAAAAAAGGGAGGGGCAAATTCTGGATGATTCGAGTACTCATGAAAACACACAGTACCTGAACTGACACCACAAGGCAAATTATGACCATCTTGGACCCCTATGAGCCCCCGAGACAATATCCCTGGTGTAGGGTGAGAGCCAGAGCTGCCCAAAAGTTGCTTTGATCCTTAGTCTAGCAGCTGCAGGGGCCCAGGATTCTAGAAGGTCACACTAGCCTTCCAGATTGCTCCCAGTTCTTCCAGGGCTCCTGGCTGCCTACCATAGCTTCAGACAACCGAGGAGGTGAACACAGGTATCCAGTGGCTGCTGTGCGGGGCAGCACACGATGGTGGGGCACAAGGAAGGTAACCTGGCTTGTGAAGCCTACAGGCTGGCAGGTCTTTGCAGTTGCAACCCAGCACAAGAGGGCTTCCAAGTCAGTCCTTTTAGAGCTCAAAACAAAAAGCATTCTTCTCCCTCTACGAAGAGCAGTGCATTTAGTCGTTCAGCGGGTAGACGTCAGGTGGTTCCTGCTGTGTGAGAACCTGTAAGTGAAAGGTACCATTACCGTTCCTGGACATGTACTTCAGCAGCGCCTGACAATCTCTCAGATGTGTGGTTCACAGCATGGTTACCAGCAGCACCTCACAAGACATCCTCAGGGTTTCAGTCACAGGATCAGTGCTGGCTAAACCCACCCTGCTGCTCCTAAGAACCACCAGAGTGGATCTCTCTCAGTGACAAGAACAGGGTCCAGAGGATACGAGGAGGGACTGGTCATCTGCCTCTAACAGCCTGGGAACCCTGAGCCTGTGCAGCTGCCAAGGAAGGGCCAGTGTCTGCCCTGCCTGTCCCCTCACAGGTGTGAGTCAGCTGGGGGGGGGGGGGCGACGGACCCATCAACAGCAGACAAGTCCTCGGCTTACAAAGCACCCATGCTGTTCCTGGGGCACAGAACCTCTAGGAAGCCACCAAGGAGAAAGGTCGGAAGTCAGCCATACACAATGCTCTGTCACTGAGCCATTTTGTGGAACTGTCCAGACACTGCCTGAGACTGAGGTCCAACCTTAATGCGTAGCTCAAAGCCACAAGAGGCCCACTTGCTTCTCCCTCTCCAACTCCAAAGGTACAAACGAGAGAGTATGCTAACCTGAAAAAGGACCAAGCCAGCTGCTCCCAAAGAATGAGTCCCAGGCTTTGTTTTGTGCTAAGTTCCCCCATGAGGATCTCCTACCTGGTCAGGCATTGTGCTCACCTCTGTACACGCTCCACCAGGTGCACCATCAGCTTGTCTGAGATGCCAGGACAGGACTCCTCGGCCAGGCTGAAGGCGTTCTCTAGCTCCTCCAGGGCACCCACACTCCCGCCGCTCTGCTTGTGCTTCTCTTTGAGCTGCAGAGAGAACATGTACCTAACTGGCATCTTACCCGAGACCCACATTGGGAAGACCTACAGGAAGTAAGGGAGCACTCCCTGTAGATGAGGACTCTTGGGGCCCTTCTCTCCCCTGATCAGAACAAATGGCTTCTTACAGACTGAAGGTCGGGAAGTCCAATGAAGTGGATCCAGTCTGACTTGGAAATTAGTACAGTAACCCAGAGCACACTACAAGGACTTTGACAGACATCCCAGATCAGACTTCAGAGTGTCCGTAACCATTTCTGGGACCTCAGCTCCTGACAGTACTTTTACTTAGTCATTTTCTCGGCCCTGGGCAACAATGCATGCTGCCCATAACTCAGCCCTAAGTGGCTGCTTTCTCCTCTGTCTAAGGTCACTGCCAAATCTTACTCTACCTGCCCTGTTCTCAGGGAGACTATTTCCATTCCTCTACTTCCTGTACTCCCTCTCTGGGCTCTAGATGCTGTTGTCACCCATGGGGGTGGGAAGATAGGCCTACAACCTGCTGCCTGACCTTCAAATCCATATGAGCATTCATTTCTGGCCTTGAACTCACAGAGATCCACCTGCCTCTGCCTCCCAAGTGCTAGAATTAAAGGTGTGTGCCACCATACCCAGCTTACTGCACTGTATTTCTGATGATGGCTTTGACCTCCCTCAGCCGGCAACAGTGACATAAGGTCATGTGGCCACCAAGGAATCACCGCCCTTGCCTAGGACTGACCCAACATCAGCGATCCTTTGTCTTCCTCCACAGAAGAACCATGTGGTAGTTGGACATGGCAAACAGTAGTACCATAATGCCAGACAACCTTAGCAGGTCTGGAGACACAAAAGGGCGCTGGCCAGGTCAGTTCTTCCCAGTGGTTTATGGTTTGGTCCGTCTACTCAGGAAACTGGACCCACAAGCCTGCGCATCACCAATTGCAATCGACGCAGGAATCCAGTGTGTAAAGCCTGGGTGCAGGGCCCTCTAGAACACTACACCATGGCTCTGCAGGGAGCACCTCTAGAGAACAAAGCTACTGCCCTGCATGACCAACTCTCACCTCTCCAAAGACAGGCCGGACTAGCGTGGACAAGCACTGGGACCTTGGCTGTCTCTTGATGGGCTCAGCGGGCTGCAAGGGGAGAAGCAAGGCACTGGGTACATGGAGAGATTAGAGAGGCTCCCTTCCCTGTCTCCTCAATCTCTGGCTTAGGCAGGCTGACAGAGTACTAAGCAGGGGTCAACTCCCAAACTACAAGCCATCAGTTCTCATCAGGCCCACACCTAAGCACCTGCAGACCCAGGCTTCAACATGATTCCTGGCTAGATCAATGCCACTCTGAGCTTAGAAACCACCCACTCTACCCTGTCCTTCCCAAGCTCTTTGCCCAGACCCCAGATAATGTGTGTTTAAAATAGCCCTAGGTCAAGGGCACTTTGGAGCTGACCTCAAAAGCCTGGTACCCAGACTGCAGTCCACATCGGCTGCCCCAGGGGAGCTGAGGCAGGGCTGGTACATATGGGGCAGTGCTCTGGCCCAGGGCATGAACAGACCTTCTGTGAGCTGTGCAGAGCAGTCCCCTTGTGCAGCTTGCTATGTGGACTTGGCCGGATGGTTGGGGGAAACGTCCAGATGGGACCCTGCTCCCCATCCTCAGCCTCGCCATCACTAAAGAGGATAAAGAATCAGAAGAGCTGGAGACAGAGCTGGAAATAACCGTACCGAGGTGCATCTCATTTCCTTGAGACAGCCTCTTGGCCTAGGAGGCCCCAGGCTGCAGCATCTAGGTGATAGTTAAAAGGCCCCATTCTCAGCATGCAGGTTCCCTGCCCAATATCAGTCTTCATTCACCCTAGCAACTAGCTCTAAGCCTGCCTCTGGAGGAGACCCCGCTGGCATTAAAGCACCCAGGGAGCCCTTGAGGACAAACATTAACAAAAAGGCCCTACATGTCAGAATCCTCAGAACTGGACTCCTCGCCATGCCCCTCAGACTTCCAGCGCTTGTAGCGGTCAATGAGTTCAGTGAGAAAGGAGGTCTTCTTGGTGTAGCGTGTGATGAATTTGTGCTTCAGGAGCTCCTTGGCAGTGGGTCGCTGCCAGGAAGACAGTCAGAGCTGAGTTCCACCCTCACAACAGACACAAGGCAGGACAGGTAGGGATGTGAAGGCTGGGCCCTGTCTCACCCCCAGTTAATATCCTCCCTTCATAAGCCCTCCCTCAGCTGCCTGGGGTGGCCGAAGTGGGGATAGGCCTTACAAATCGTGGGTCCTTATTGAGGCAGGCCTCTACAAACTCCTTGAAGGGTTTGCTGTGGTGGCCCTCCAACGTGGGTGGATTATTCTTGGGAATCAAGAACAGGACTCGCATAGGGTGGAGGTCAGAGTTTGGTGGCTCCCCCTTGGCCAGCTCGATGGCGGTGATGCCCAGGGACCAGATGTCAGCCTAGACAGGGTATCACACAGGACAGCTGCTACATGTGACATTTTGAGCTGGTGGCAGTGTACTCCCACCTCCCATCCAGAACTCACCTTAAAGTCATAAGCAGACTGCTTGATAACCTCAGGTGCCATCCAGAAGGGAGTACCCACAAACGTGTTCCTCTTGATTTGTGTGTCTGTGAGCTGCCCAGCCACACCGAAGTCTGCCAGCTTCACGTCACCCTGCTCTGAGAGCAGCACGTTGGCAGCTGCTCAATACAGGACAGGTGGGCATCATCCTTGGCTCCACAGCCCGCCCCAAGCAGCCCTGCATGCAACTCCTTGACCAGTGATGGGATGGTATCCCTGGCCCCTGGGGACAGCAGCTGGGATGTCTTGGGACCTTGGATGGATTTTCTTGCCACTGTGGGCCAGTGGGCCACTGCTGACAGAAGCAGGCAAGCTGGGCACCTACACGAGCATTCCTACCTTTGCTCCAGGGTGACATCCACACCACACCTAGTCACAGTGACCTTAACCAAAGGGCACAGCTGACATGGGCTAGTCAGGGAGTCTATCACTCTGCCCATGGGATCCCTCACTGTAACATAAAGGCTCAGCCATCCTCACCAAGTCATTCATGGTGGGCTGGCCCAGCTTTGTGAGTCCTCATCAGGACTGGAGCACACAGGAGTGTTGCACAAATCCACACCTGATGCTGAGTCAAGGCTCTTACCGTATACTAGGTACACTACTGGTTTCCTTCACATATGTGAAGACTGAGATTAGGTGATGTGAGATTAGGAAGGTTTTCCTAGGCTTGGGAAGTAGCTCAGTAGCAGAATGCTTGCTTAGCATGCACAATCCCCTAGGTCCCATCCTCAGTGTGGCCATTAAAAAGGGGGTAAAAAGCAAGACTGACACACACACCCCAGTTTCCAGGTGGCAGAAGGGCTCCCCACATCCCATGCCCTCAGGCACCACAATCTACTGGTTCCACATGCCCATCTCTTTCTAGGTCATGGGCAGAACTGCATCCATGCCCACCCCGCAGGACCTTTGATATCTCGGTGGATCTTGCGCTCTGAGTGCAGATAATCCAGGCCCTTCAGGATCTCCCGCAAGATGGTGGCAATATAGGTCTCCTCCAGTGGACCAGGTTTTAGCTGAAGAAAGACATCAGGGAAGAACCTCAGTTGTAGCTATCACGCCCATACCACCACAGCTCCTGAGCTCCACCACCCACCAACTTCTGAGTCCTTGCAGAAGGCTGGGGCCTTTGTGTTCCTTAGTTCTGAAAGTTTCAGCTGTCAAGGATAATGGGGGAAGGAGAAATGGGGGTGAGAGGCTGTTTCCAGAAAACATAAAAGCTACTTTTAGCTGGGGTGGTGGTGGTGGTGGTGATGGCGCACTTGGTAGGCAGAGGCAGGCGGATCTTGGAGTTTGAGGTCAGCCTGGTCTATAGAGCTAGTTCCAGGACAGCCAAGGATGTTTCACCTACCTGGCTGAAACCCTGTCTTGAAAAACAAAGTAAATAAAAATAAAATAAACCTATATTTATCTTTTCTGTGACTATAAAGATAAGAATAGGGTCTTAACCATGACCCTGACCCTCTTATTTGTCTGGGGTTTCTAGCTGTGCCTCCCCCAGGCCAGTAGAAGCCCAAGACCTCTTTCACCATCAATCAGGGCAAGATAAACAGTATTTGTTTTGGGAATTGACAATTCCTGAAGAACATCTAAAGCACTAAGACAGTAAACAGGTAGCCTGAGAAAGCCCACAAGCCTAAGAAGCCTGCAGAGCAGTGGCTCCTGGAGTACAGAAAGACAACCCCACAGCAAGCTGCTCATAGCTTGAGCCTAAACTTACCAGGTCCAGTGCAGAGCCACCACCCAGGTATTCCATGATAATCCACAGCTTGGTGCTCTGGGAGCAGAGAACCATGTCAGTGTCTGGACAGCAACTGAAGGAGGCATACCAAGTGTGGAGTCCACAGGCCAACCCCTCTAATGCCACCAAAAGATGTCAGCTAGGGGCTCAGGCCATACAGCAACTATACCAGGCTAGTTCCTGCCAGGAACCCCAACAGGAAAGGGTTCTAGCCAGGCAAAGTAGCAAATGTCTATAAGCCCAGCACCTGGAGGGCTAGAAGTTCAAGGTCAGCTTGGGCTAGGAGACCTTGGGTTTTGTTGTTGTTGTTTGTTTTGTTTTGTTTTGTTTTTTTAAAGGGGGGAAGAAGGGAGAGAGAGATGTCTTGGCAGGTAAGAGCACTTGATGCTCTTTCAGAAGACCCAAGTTCAATTCCCAACACCAGCATCATGTGGCTCACAAAGGGCTTTAACTCTAGTTCCAGGGGGATCCAACACCCTCTTCTGGTCTCCTCAAACACGCATGCACATGCATGCACACACACATACACACATTCATGTGCACATACCTCCAGTTGACACATATAGGTAAAAATAATAATAAAAAAACAATATTTTTTTTTAAAGGAGGGCCAAGCCAAGCATGGTGGTGAATGCCCTTAATCCCAGCATTCGAGAGGAAGAGGCAGGTGGAGTTCTGTAAGTTCAAGGCCAGGACAAACAAAACTACAGAGAGACCCTGTCTTAAAAACAACAACAAAAACCAACATCACACATTAAACTAAAAACCAAACAAAAAAAGGAGGGCTAGATGTGGTGGCATACACCTTAATTCTGGCACTTAAGAGACATAGGCAGATCTCTTGTGAGTTCAAGGCCAGCCTTGTCTACATAGACCCTGTCAAGGGGGAGGGGCAGGAGAAAAGGTCTCAGTGACTGCCCAGCTACTATACCTCTGGTACAGGCACCAGGTGGACAGACCAAGCGCTCAGAGAAGTAGCTAAGTCTCTTCAATAGTGCCCTCCTAGCAGGCCCCTAGAGTACTGCTGGCAGGGACCCCTTAGACGGTGCCTAACAGAACCCACAGAGAAGACAGCTGGGCCATTAGGACCACCGTAGAGCCAAGTGACCCTGGTAGATTGGCACTCCACAAGAGAACAGACTTTCTTGTGAAGCTGAGCTATGGGGGAGGGGGGGACTCTCTGTCCTTCCGGAGGGACCCCACGTGCCCAGCAGTGCCTTTCTCTGCTCTCCTCTACCCGTGGGTACGTATTATTCCCTCTGGAAACAAAGGAGAAAACCTGGTCCAGAACCTTCAGGGTGCTCCACCCCAACCACTACAGAGGCCCCTCCTCCTAGCAGGTACCTTCAGGTAGGAGCCAAAGTAGCGGGTGATGTAAGGGCTGTCACACTGGCTGAGCACAGTGATCTCCTGCTGGATGTCCTCAATCTCATCCTCTGCCTCTTCCAGGTCAATGATCTTGATGGCCACCACCTCCTTGGTGTGGTTGTCGATGCCCTTGTACACCTCCCCAAACGAGCCCTTGCCAATGCGGTCAAGCTTGGTGAAGAGTTCTTCTGGGTCCACACGAGAATGCTATAGAAGCCAACAGGGACAGAATGTTGAGACAGAGAAAATATTACAAGGGGGCTCCTCTGCCGACTGAGGGCATGGTCCACTGCAAGGAGCTAAGGGGAACTCGCCTCACGTCTCTTCTGGCTGCTTTATCCCTGTTCAGAAAACCTAAACGTAACTCTCCAAATGACACTATATTCAACAGATTTGATACAGTGAACCAGAGGTTATCTATAGACTCAGATGTAGACTATAAGTTTGGGTACTATCATATCTCAAAGTGCCCTCATCAGTTGTCCAACAGTGAGCCAGGCCAAGACCTGACAGGAATGACATGCAGGAATGTGTGTGTGTGTGTGTCAGAGGGTATTGTAAAACTCCTTTTACTATAAATCTAAAACTATTCTAAGAAAACCAATCAGAAGTAATGTGAGCTGGGTGCTGGAAAGACGGCTTGGTGGTTAAGAGCACATACTGCTTTTGCAAAACTGCCTACAACTTCAGCTCCAGGGGGATCTGAGGTCTCTGGCCTTGGCGAGTACCTGCACTCACATGTACATACCACCCCCATAATTTAAAAGTAAAAATAAAATTTAGCTGGGCATGGTGGCACATGCCTTTAGTCCCAGCACTCAGGAGGCAGATGCAGGTGAGTTCCAGTATAGCCTGTTCTACAGAGCTAGTTCCAGGACAGCTAAGGCTACACAGAGAAACTCTGTCTCAAAAACAAACAAACAAGCAAACAAACAAACAAAGGGAGAGAGATTAAGATTTAACACAAGCTAACTTATGTTTTCCACACTCCTAAAAGCTACACCCACTCCCAGATCAGTCCTCTAGGACTTTTCCACTCCCAAATCAGTCCTGTAGCCAGCTACACCCTCATACCAGCACTGAGTTGAACATGTTCTCCGATGCTGGATTCTAGATACTGAACACAGAAGGCTGCCCTAGACAGCTCTTAGATTTAAACAGTAAGATCTTATCATTGCTGAACCAACCGTGTTGAAGATACCTGGTTTAAAGCCCAGTACACTACAAGTGAAGACGGCAAAGGTATGTCCTCTGTCCAAACCCGGCTGCCTCCAGGAACGGAGATATTCCTGGGCTACACAGAAAAGGGAAGATGCAGCAGAGCCTCTCCCAGGGCCACCACTGAGTGTCCCTACCCCTGCCTGTGAGATCTGGCAGACTCTGGATACCAGTGACGCTCTCCACACCACTGACCAAGCTGGAAGAGGACCTAGGAATGGGAACACCGAGTCTCATCCAGTTTATCAATCCTGCCAGGTTTTACCTCCATTAGGAAATGCTCCTCCAAAAAGGATGTCCCCCAAACAGTATTTTAGCGCCTATTAAAGGGAACCAAATAAGGATGGTAAGATGGTCCAGCTGATGAAGGCACTTGCCACCACGACTAACCACCTGAGTTTGATTCCCTAGGCCCCCATGGTGGGAGAAGAGAACTGATTCCAAAAGTTGTCTGGGGACCAACACCTACATGCCATGTTACACACATGGGGAGGACCAACACCTACATGCCGTGTTACACACATGGGGAGGACCAACACCTACATGCCGTGTTACACACATGGGGAGGACCAACACCTACATGCCGTGTTACACACATGGGGAGGACCAACACCTACATGCCGTGTTACACACATGGGGAGGACCAACACCTACATGCCGTGTTACACACATGGGGAGGACCAACACCTACATGCCGTGTTACACACATGGGGAGGTATAGTGGTTTTTAAAATAGGACTAGGAAATAACTCAGTGGCAGAGCACTTGTCTAGTATGACCAAGGTCTGGAGTTCAGCCCCGCCTCAGCATGGGGGTAGGGAGTGGGGGCAGGGAGCAAGACACGAAAAGGCAAAACCATATTTATTTACAACTGTGTAAGTACTGATGATGCTCAAATCCCTCTGTGCTTAGGAAGAGCTTGTCCGAGGTGTTTACCATGCTCCTAAGGAGCCTGTCCTCCAACAATGACCTGGCTGCCTGCTTCCCTGAGGCCTAATTGCCCCAGCCTCTTCTCTCCAAGCAAAGCAGTTGGTTTCAGAGACCTGACTAAACCCCATCTGAGACTTTCCAGACACATTTCCCTTGCCAACTAGCTACACTGCTAAGGTTTTTAACCATGAACAAAGTAGCAGGGAGACATAGAGAACTATACTCCCCATCCCCCTTAAAAGCCAAGAACTCTGCAGAACAAGAGGAGGTGGAGAAGTTTGGGGATGCGCTCCAGGAACAAGGACAGTGTCTTAACACAGAAGTCACCTAATCCCTCAAGCAAAGCTGCCTCTGAGAGGCCTGAGTATGTGCCACAGTGCCATGCAGTGCCCAGAGCAGGCACTCTGAGCAGAATAGCTGTGGTATCCATATGTACCCTACTTTGGCCTGGGAGCTAGAGAGATGGCTCAGTGGTTAAGAGCACTTGGGTTTGGTTTCCAACAACCCATATGATCTCAAGCACCGCCCACACGTGGTGCACATATATACATGCATGTACTCACACATACACATAAAAGTAAATAAACTTTAAAAAAAAAAAGGAGAAAGTAAGGAAGGGAAAGAAAAAGACCAAGACCAGAGGAGGGCTCGGGGGGGTAAAAGCACTTCTCACCAAGTCTAACAACCTGGGTTTGATCCCCTGGACCCCATGGTAGGAGAGAACCAACTCCCATAAGTGGTCTTCTAATATTTACACTGTGGTAATACACACCTACCCATCCATAAATAAATGTAATCGTTTTTTGTTTTTTTAAAGAAAATGAGAAGGGAGACCAATCCAATCCAAAGTGATCCTTCTCACAGCCCCATTAGAACTGGCAGCCAAATCCTAAGACCAGTTCTCACTGAGCAGCAGTTGATGCTTGGAGCAGATCTGCAGCCTGAAGTCCTCAAAGGTCACACTGAGAATTAGCCAGAGAAAGCTGAGGGCTGCCTGAGGTCCCTTAGGCTGCACTGGCCAGGGAGTAGTGTTTCCCCCAGGCTCTCCTGCTGAATCACGTGTTCAAGTAAATTCTCTCCAGTATGGATGGTAAGTCAGACACCTCAGCTATTTCAAGACTGGCACTGGGTCCAAGCCGGATCAGAAATAAACACTCTGGGCCATGCACTCTCACCATACCACCAGTGGACAGCCCACCAATAAAGGTATGAAATCAGTACAGACTACCTCAGTCTTCTGCCACTTCCTGTCTGGGCCCCGACCACTTGATCCCTGCTCAAAGCCAGTCCTGAAAGCCAAGTGCAGGATAAGGTCCATAGAGCAGACCCTTTGCTGCCTGTTTCTGCTCCAAGGGGCTCCCAAACTCTTCCTCAAACCCCCTCCTCCCACTTAGTCCCCACTGTGTCTCAGCTGCTACAGCTCCACCCATGTGTAGTTTTGAGACACCTTAAGAGCCATCTCAGACTCCAGGAGGTCTAGCTGTGACTTGAGGTTATAAAGTCTCATCACTGGTTCATCCAGTAGCTGCTAAAGCAGCCTAAGAAAACCTGGAAGATGTAGAACCATGACCCAGGACCACCATCCCTCCGATTCTCGGGGGCCCCTTGTCCCACAGACTCAGACCTAATGCTCAGCCATACTGAGAATCCTTAATTGCCCTCCACTTGGGAACCTAGAGTCAGAACTGGTCCGCAGAGCAGCCCAAGAAGGGTATCCTCAGGCCAGGCATTCATTCACCACTGCCTCAGAGAAGGAGAAAACAACAGACCCCAAAGCCAGAGTTCTAGGATTTTGGCAAGGAAGGGGTAAACATCATTCTTCTAAGTCCGTGCTTTTCGGATACCTACAACTGTGGACCAGCCAGCCTTAGCAGAAACAGTATGACAGGAACCCTCCTGGCATGGCCGTGCCCTAGTCTCAACCCCAGCTGGTCAAAGACAGTAAGGCAGCATCCTGATGTGGGTGGCTCAGATTCCTCTTCTGGACAGGATGTGTGTGCTCTGAGCCATCACTCAAGTCACTGAACTGGCTCTGTGCAGTTGAGACCCATACTCTCCATTCACTCCCGGGGCTGCTATACATAGAGCCTCTTGCCTGCTGTATGTCACCCCCAAAACAAACAAACCAAGAGGAGTGTCCTGGCACACATCCTCAATTACCACCACACATTGCTTGCCCATAACCATCTGGTCCTTCCAGAGATGGAACTGGCCAGGTGAAGAGCAATCTAAGACAGAAGTGCAGGCTATGGAGGAAAGTATAATCTTTACCACACAAAGGGGCAGTTTCATAGGACACCACAGCCACGCTGGGAGAAAAGAACCCTACAAGTTTTTGTGTTTCTTTCAGAAGCCAAGCATGTCTGGGTTGGACACAGGCCCCTAAAAAGACAAAAAGGTACTCTCTTTGAGAAAGGTCCCCTCACCATCAGCCCTTCACAGCTTACAGCTCCACTTTGTCATTCTGGGACCTACAGGAGCTAAGCCTAGGCCTCTTAAAAATAAACTAGAGGCACATTTTTCTCTCAGTATGTTATATAATTAGAGGCAAAATGTCAAAAAAAAAAACATATTTAAAATGTGTTAGCTTAATTCAGCATCAGTTAGCAAGCCCGGGAGCCCATCTGTTGACAGCTGGGCCCAAAGCCCTACCCAACAACAGCTGTGAGTAGTCTTCCAGGCTGGATTGGTTTCCTCCAAGGAGCCCTGCCTCCAGTTCCTGCCCACAAGCAGCGGACGGACGCGCTTCCTGTCTGCACACCCAGTTCTCAAGGATGCAGGGGAAAGGGAGGGTGGGGGGACTGCACTGTCCTCAAGCGCTGGTTCCCTCGCGGTGCCACTGTCAAGCCTATGCATAACCAAACCGAGCCCTTAAAATGCAAATCCCACAGCGAAAGCACAGAAAATCAGCCACCAAGGCAGTCGGTCGGCTCCACTTCACTGACGGCTGGCTGTCACATTTGCTTTGAAATAACCAGACAGACAGAGACAGAGACAGACAGAGACAGAGACAGACAGAGAGAGAGAGAGAGAGACAGAGAGACAGAGAGAAAGGGGTCCAGACAGCAAATCCCCCCCCACCCCACCTCCGAGTCCTTGAACCCTGAGCCTCCTCATCCTCCATGCCTATGTGGTTCCGTGTTGGGATTACACATCCCGTTAGCCAGGGAAGGAAAAGTCCATCTTCTGGAGGCGCTCCGAGCCTGGGTCCAGCAGGTCCTGCCCAGGGCCGGCTCCTGCACCTGTCCACACCAGCTCCTGAGCAGAGGTCCTTACACAGCAGAGGTTCCCCGTGGGTCCCATCTCCCGCCGGCGATGGCTCGGCCACACAGGCCACAGCGACCTGCGCCCCCATCCCCCGACAGACAGCCTCCGCCCCTCTCCCGCCTGGCGTGGAGAAACCCGCTCCCCCACGAACGGCCGACGCCCACACTCACCTGGTGCGCGAAGCCCCTAAGGTGAGCCATGTCCCCGCTGACGTGACCGGTCCGTCGTAGCCACTCCGCCCGCTCGCCTCAAGCACCTGCGAGAAACCGCAGGCCGCTCGATCAACAGCAGCTCCGTGGAGTCCCTCCACCCGCGACCTCCGATCCCCAGCCCAGGGCCCCTGACCCGCCCCTGATCAGGGCGTGCCCGGCCTCCCCAACAGCCAGGCGCGGCCCGCTGGCAGCGCCCACCTCCGGGAGGCTCCATCCCGGATTCCCGGCCCGCTTTGCAGTCCCCACGGCGGCTCACACCGCAGTTCGGGCGCCCGGAACGCCCAGGCCTCTCAGCCCGTGAGGTGGAGGCAGCGGCTACGAGCGGGGTGTCGTGGCGAGCGCGAGGCTCTGTGGGACTAGGAGTCCCGCCGCCCGCCGGGTACCCCGGACCCGCGAATTTGAGACTACAAGTCCCAGCTGGCTGCGCGGTAGGATGCGGAGTTGCGCGGGGGTGCTCTGCGGCCGCGAGGGTGTCAGACTACAAGTCCCAGCAGGCCGTGCGGTGGGGCGGGCCGTAGAGAGGTACAGGCACACCACAGATTGGATTGGAACCTTGAGTTGGGTTCCTGCGGGGGCTCTGTTAGGCCGCGCGGTGTGCCGGGTGCCGCGCGTGCGCAGTTGCCATGAAGTGTTCCAGGCCTTTCAATCCTCCTCACTTTCCTCGAAGCTGTTTACAGTGCCTGGAGTCCAACCCACATTACCCTCAGGGCCTGGTGTTCCAGCACTAACGGCAGTGTGATGGCCTTGTCTGCACTTAGAAACACACACATACGCACGCACGCACGCATGCACACTCACACACATGCCTTAGAGAAGTCGCTCCGCATGGCCCATTTCTTGGGCAAATGCTTCTCTCCTGCCTCAGTTTCCCCATCTGTAAAGATGTAATCGTCGGGCCCTAGGGACAAGACTTGGTGCAGGGAAGATGTCTGTGGTCCTAGAGGGATTTCCCAAGGCTGGAAGATGCCCTCCATCCTGTGAAATCAGGTGGATTTTGTCATGATTGACCTGATTGGTCTAATAAAGAGCTGAATGGGCAATAGCTAGGCAGGAGAGGGATAGGCGGGGCTGCCAGGCAGAGGCAGTAGATAGAGAAAAAGAGAAGAGGAGGATGCCGATGGCCAGCCACCCAGACACACAGGCAGACATGGAGTAAGAAGTAAAGATACACAGAAATAGAGAAAGGTAAAAACCCAGAGGCAAACGGTAGATGGGATAATTTAAGTCCAAAAAAAAAAAAAAAAAAAAAAGCTGTCTAGAAATAAGCCAAGCTAAGGCCAGGCATTCATAAGAAAGAATAAGTCTCTGTGTGATTATTTTGGAGCTGGGTGGTGCCCCCCCCCCAAAAAAAAAAAGCTCAGCACAAACCACACAACTTCCCCGCTCTACTGAGGAAAGCTTTTTGTTTCTGCTCCCTGGTGGCTTTCCTTCCTGTGCATCATCCTGGGGCCATCTCAAATCTTGCAAACAAGACAGCACCTTGCATCTGACTCTGTTTCATCTCCAAACTTTACTACATGCTGATTAGGTTGTTTGTCATGTTACTCCCCAGAAAAAAGTGGATTTCCAGCAAACACTGGGCCCCATAGCACCATGCCCCACCCCTAGGCATAAATAATTGGGGCAAATATTTTCATTGCCCCTGAAAAAGACCATCTGTGGTGTGGCCTTCAGTATGGGTCCCCTACCTAGCTCTCCTATAGCGAAATCTGGCATTTGGCAAATCCTACTCTATTTTTAAGACTTATTTATGTGCATCTATATGTATGTCACATGTGAACAGATACCCGCCTGTTGCAGGATAATCTTTTTATACGCTGTGAAAATGTATGAAACCCTGTCTTGAAAAAACAAACAAACAAACAAAAACAACAACAAAAGAAGCCCCATGTTGGGCATCAGATGAAGCGTAAATCTAATTAATCTTATCAATAAAAATCAGGAGTCAAATATCAGGGTAAAAACCTGAAAGATCAGAGAAGCAGGGGAGCAGCTGCCAGTTGCTTCCTACCTTTACCACTCCTCTGTCCAAAAAGAGCCTAGATCCTCTCTCTGCCCTGTCTTATCACTTCCTGTCTCCCATGTACAGACTTCCAGACCTCTATGGTTAACTAGTGGCTAGTAATGCCCTCTGACTTCACGAAAGCTTTGCTTGTCAGAACACAAACAAAATATCACACAACAGTGTCTGTTTTACCTCATTTGCCTAAGGCATCTTCTGATTGGTTTAATAATGAGCTGAATGTCCAATAGCTAGGCAGAAGACAGTAGGCAGGACTTCTGGGGAGAGAGAGGAACTCAGGGATGAATCTGAGAGGCAGGGCTTCCACCAACTAGACAAGAAGGAAGTTGAATATATGGTGCTGAGGAGAGATAACAAGCTATATAGCTGAATGTAAATTAATATAAATGGGTTAATTTAAATTTTAAGAGCTAGTTGGGAACAAGCCTAAGCTAAGGCCAAGCTTTCATAATTAATGAAAAAGAGTCTCCATGTCATTACTCTGGAGCTGGCATTCCAAAGAAAGGCCTGTGTCACCCACCAAGACCTGAAAAGGGTGTTGGATCCTTTGGAACTGGAGTTACATGAGGATTTGTGTGCTGATGGACATGGATGCTAGGACTAAATTCTGGTCCACTGAAAGAGCAACAGAAATTCTTGGTGGTTGAGCCATCTCTCTAGGCTTTTTGTTTTTTGTTTTTTAAGACAAGATCTCACTCTGTAGCCTAGGATGACCTAAAACTCACTATGTAGGCCATGCTGGCCTCAAATTCACATCAATGTGCCTCTGCCTCCCAAGTGCTGGGAGTATAAATGTGTACCTTCACACTCAATGTGAAAACCCTACTCAAGAGATCAAACTTCCTATCTGCTTATCACCTTGTTCTTGGATCAAACAGATAGCCAAGAGCTATTGGCTGTTTAGGAAGACTTCTGTTGTGATTTGGCTCAAAGCATTCCCCAAGAGCCTGGAGATATTTTTTCAACTCTTAGGAGCACTGCAGGTTCTTGCAGAAAACCCGTGTTCCATTCCCAGCATCTACCTGGTGGCTCACAACCATTTGTCACTCCAATTCCAGGAGGTCTGAGCCCTTTTCTGGCCTCTGTGGGCACCAGGTGGCACACAAGTGGTGTACAGACATACGTGGATGTGGAATGTCTGTATATATAAAACAATAAGATTGTTGTGGCTTAGTTACTGCTGTGATGAAACACCACGACCAAAGCACCTTGGGGAGGGAAGGGTTTATTTGGCTTACACTTACATATCACTGTTCATCATCAAAAGAAGTCAGGACAGGTACTCAAACAGGGCAGGAACCTGGAGGCAGGAGCTGATTGCAGAGGCCATGGAGGGGTGCTGCTTACTGGCTTGTTCTTTATTGCTTGCTCAGCCTGCTTTCTTGTAGAACCCAGGACCACCAGCCCAGGAATGGCACCACCCACAATTGCCTGGGGCCTTCCTCATCAATCACTAGTTAAGAAAATGCCCTACAGGCATGCCTACATGCCAATCTTTTTTTTTTTTTTTTTTGGTTTTTCGAGACAGGGTTTCTCTGTGTAGCTTTGCGCCTTTCCTGGGACTCACTTGGTAGCCCAGGCTGGCCTCGAACTCACAGAGATCCGCCTGGCTCTGCCTCCCGAGTGCTGGGATTAAAGGCGTGCGCCACCACCGCCCGGCCTACATGCCAATCTTATGGAAGCATTTTCTTAATTGAAGTTCTCTACTCTCAGATGACTTTATCGTGTGTTGAGTTGACATAAAGTTACCCAGCATAACTGACCCACTGTCAACATGACACACAAACATCACTGTAAAGCACAACCTTTCCCTTCTTTTTTATCCCCGGGATTACACATTAATATCAACATCACAATATAAAACATTTTACAAACTTAAAAAAGTCCCACAGTCTTACAAATTCAAACACCTAAAAAATTCCACCTCGGGGCTATAGAGTTTGCTCAGTGGTTAAGAGCACTTGTTGTAACACCCACACAACTCACTGAACATGGAGAAGTCAAGCTGGTGCCTCCATAGCGCCTTCACCCTCATGTTCTAGTGTTTTTGGTATGGGAAGGCACTCTGCAGGCTACCAAAAGAGAAAGGTAAACACCAACCCAGCCACAAAACCTTTGATCTAAAATCTGTCCGGTCTGCAAAATATACTAGTGCAATGGTAGCACAGAGCTTGTGGGAGTAACCAAGCCTTGTCTGATTTGACCTAAGGCCCACCCACTCCGTAATATGTGGCTCATACAGGACACTGCTTGGGTGACTAAGTACCAGAGACCTAGGATGAAATCAAATACTACTGGTCTAAAAAGAAAAGATGTAACAATAAAATGACTACTAATGATATCTGCTACACTCATAGATCAGTGCCTTAGTCAACCATCATAAGGGAGGCTTCATCCTGCAGCAGATGGGAACAAGTACAGAGATCCACAACCAGACATTACACAGACAGAGAGACCCCGGAACATGCAGCTCTAAATGATATGCCTTCATCAGATCCCCCCTCACAGCTCAGAGAACCCCACAGAAGAGGAGACAGAAGGAGTGTGGGAGCCAGAGGAGATGGAGGACACCAGGAGAACAAGGCCATCTAAGTCATATGAACTCACAGATACTGAAGCAGCAAGCACAGGGCCCACACAGGTCTGTACCAGGTCCTCTGCATATAGCTTTTAGTTTAGTGTTTTTGTAAGACTCCTGAGTATGTGGGTGAGTGGGGCTCTGTGCCTTCTCTTGGGCTCTTTTCCTTCTGTTGGTTTGCTTTGTCCAACTTTGATGTGATGTTTTTTGCTTTATCTTACCATATTTTGTTTAAAAAATCTATTTTTCTCAGGTGGTGGTGACGTATGACTTTAGTCCCAGCACTCAGGAGGCAGAGGCAGGCAAATCTCTGAGTTCAAGGCCAGCCTGGTCTACATTGTGGGTTCCAGGACAGCCAGGGATACACAGACAAACCCTGTTTTGAAAAACCAAAAAAAAAAAAGGGGGAATCTATTTTTAATACAAGGAAAGAAAAAAAAAAAGAGCACTTGTTGCAAAGGACCCATGTTCAATTTCCAGCACCCTCCTGGAGGCTCACACCTCCTCAGGCACAGACACACATGTGACATGTGTGGTGCACAGATGTGCATGCAGGTAAAACACTCATACACATAAAATAATAAAAATAAATCTAAATATATCTTTTTTTTTTTTTGGTTTTTCGAGACAGGGTTTCTCTGTGTAGTTTTGCACCTTTCCTGGAACTCACTTTGTAGACCAGGCTGGCCTCGAACTCACAAAGATCCACCTGCCTCTGCCTCCCAAGTGCTGGGATTAAAGGCGTGCGCCACCACCGCCCGGCTTTAATATATCTTTTAATTTAGCCTCTAGACTCTTAAAATCCAAACTCTCTTTTAAAATCAAAAGTCTCTCAACTGTGGGCTACTATAAAATAAAAAATAAGTTAAATACTTTCTTGTTTCAAAAAGGAAGAACCAGGGCACAGTCACAATCAGCTCAAACCAAACTCCAACAACATAATTCATTAAATATCCAATATCTGGGATTCAATCATGATCTTCTGGGCTCCTCCAAAGTGCCTGGGGTCACTACACTACTCTGGCCCTCTGGAGCATGCAGAGCTTGTCTCCGAGGCTCAGGTTGGTTCCATTCCACAGCTACTACTGTTCATGGTACTGGCATCTCCAAAATGCTAGAGTCTTCTACTGCAACCGGGCTGCACTTTCACCAATGGCCTCTCCTGGGCTCTCACAGTGCCAAGCTTCAGCTACTCTCCATGACCCCACTGTGCCTTCAAAAATTGTACCATCTGGGAGACTCTTACATATGACCAAGTTTGGCTGCCAGCACAAGGTACAACCTTGGCCCCTTCTGAACATAGCTTGCATGTGCTGACTCTGAGGAAACACATTTCAGAAGCTTTTGCCCCAATGATGCTAATCTCTTCTTAATTGCCACTGATCTCAGCCCCAGTTGACCAGCCTCAACTGTCCCAGAAAAGCAAAGGTTTGCATTCAGTGATTCTACCACCTTGTTAATCACAGCTGATTCTTCAATCCCAACCGATCAGAACCACAGATTCTCAACTCAAAATAGCAAATGACCCTGATAGAATCATTGAGGGACTCTCAAACTTCCCTCTGAAACTCCATAAACCAGGCCCCCATGGTAGCTCCTCCACTGCTGCTTCTTTGATCTATCAGGTTTTCACCCCAATATCCAACACCCGAGTCTTTATTGGTAATAGAACAACTTAGATAAAAACAACATTTGGCGCCCAATACATGACATGACATGACGTGGATGCTTCTGAAGCTACCTCTCTCTCTCTCTCTCTCTCTCTCTCTCTCTCTCTCTCTCTCTCTCTCTCCTCTCTCTCTCCTCTCTCTCTCTCTCTCTCTCTCTCTCTCTCTCTCTCTCTCTCTCTCTCTCTCTCACACACACACACACACACACACACACACACACACAAACACACACTGCTGCAGCCACCCCTTGGGCTCCTTGGGCAGCTTTTCCCACCACTGCCCCCAACCACACCTTCACCACGGGTCCCAGGCTTCTCAAGCTGTGGTTCCCCTGCATCCACTCCCTGGGTCAAAGCCACACCCACCCACCTGCAGAGCCTGCAGGCTTCTGCTGCTGCTAATACTTTACATGTGCCCACAGGGCACTCCGTTGCCACACGATTCTGCAGATGTTGCAGCCTTCGCTGAAGCCAACCAGCACAGGCTCTGTCAGCCAGCGGCTCTGGCACCTGCCATGCCCTCGGCTCCCACTGCGCCCTTGCCTGCTGCACCCCTGCCACCCTCAGTGCCTACCAAGCCAGTCCAGCAGCCTGGGTACCCCTCTGCAACTGTGCCCCCATGTGTCACACATAGCTGCCTTCACACTCACCATTGCTGTGGACAGACTGAAAAGTCAGCAGATTGGGTGAATCACCTGGGAAATTCTTAATGAGAGATTTAGGTAGATTATATTAAAAAAGAAAAGTCTTTCCCACATTAAAAATGGGAAATATCCCAACACAGGGAGTTAGGACTATGTGTAGTGCAACTATGGATAGTTTGAAGAGGGAAAAATAAGTGAAGGGATAACTGACTTAGCTGGGATTGACATAATGTCAATTATAACTGCTATCAGTTTGGTAATTCATAATTTATCCTTCAACAAGTGGTTTGAAGCTGGGTGTGGTGGTGCACGCCTTTAATCCCACCACTTAGGTGGCAGAGGCAGATGGATCTCTTAGTCTGAGGACAGCCTGGTCTACAAAGTGAGTTTCAGGACAGCCAAGGCTACAAAGAGAAACCTTGTCTTGATAAACCAACATCAAAACAAACAAAACAAAACAATAACAACAAAAAAGAAAACAACTACAAAAAAGTGATTTGATAACTGTACCAAATATGAAAAGTTGACTGATAAGATACAAGCCTTAGAAAGACTAACTATTGCTAAGATACAAGCTTTGAAATACATACTAATGAAAATAAGAAAGATACTCAAACACAGAGGAATTTAGACTAGAACCTAATGCACCACTGCATGATGAAACTGAGGAGGGGTGGCCCAAGGTTATTAGAAAAGCAAACTTATTTTATCCAGTTACTATACAAAAATGATCAGCAGATGATAGGTACCCCCAAGATTATATAGAAGTTAAATGGAATCCTATAGAAATATTAGATTTGAGGTGATTTAAGGAAATGGTCATTTCATATGGTATGCATTCACCCTATGTAAAGCAGATGTAAAATTCATGGGCAACTCAAAACAGAATTATCCCCCAAGACTGGAAAGATTTAGCTACAGCAATATTGGAAGCTGGTCCTTAGTTACAATGAAGAACAAGGTGGAAAGAGTAAACTAGGGCCATTGAACAATGAAATAAGACTAGAGGTATTGATATTTCCCAAGATCATTTCCTCAGTGAAGGCCAATATGCTGATTTGCAAAGACAATATGGATTTGATGATCTCACCTTGGCCCTATGGCACCTAGCAGCTTTGAATACTTGGGAAGTTTGAAAAATCAGGAAAGAGGTCTTAGTCCTTTACTAAAATTATAATGTAGTGATATGTTGTTTGTGCTCTAACAAATAAAGCTTGCCTGGAGATCAGAGTGTGGAGCTGGCCACTAGTTAAACATAGAGGCCAGGCAGTGGTGGCACATATCTTTAATCCCAGCACTTAGGAGGAAGAAGCAGGAAGATCAGGAGTTCAAGGCCACCCTGAATTACACAAGATTGATCCAGTCTAAAAGAGAAACAAAGCCAGGTAGTGGAGGTTCATGCCTTTAATCCCAGCACTAGAGAGGATCATGCCTTTGATCCCAGCACATAGGAAGCTCATGCTTTTAATCCTAGCACTAGGGAGGTGGAGACAGTAATATAAGGTGGGAAGAGACAGAAGCTCAGCCTCCTTTCCGTCTGAGAATTTGGTAGAGGTAAGAAGTCTCCTTAGTGGCTGGCTCCTTTACTTCTCTGATCTTTCAGCTTTTACCTTTGATATCTGACTCTGAGTTTTTATTGTAAAGATCAATTAGAATTCATGCTACATTATACAATGCCCAAAAGAAGCCTTCACTGATTTTTTTTTGCAAAGATTGACTTCAGTTGTAAATAGAATAGCAGCAGATCCAGAAGTCAGATGAATATTAATTGAATCTTTGACTTTTGAAATGCTAATTCTGAATGCAAAAGGGTGATTGGGCATTTAAAGGCAAGATCAGCACCAAAAGACAAATGGATTAGAAATACAGCTGATATTGGATCTTATGTTTAAGATGATACTTGGATGGGAGAAGTGATTTCCAAAACTTTTAAGAAAAATCAAACTAGCAGATGTTTTAATTGTAGTAAGCAAGGTCATCTGAAAAGGGATTGTAGGCAAGGCACTTTTAGGAACAATGTTTTTTCTAAAGATAATTCAAATAGAAGAGCATAGCCTTCTGGAGTATATAGAAGGTGTGGCAAAGGCTGGCATTGGACTAATGAATGCAGATCAACAAAAGACAAGCTAGATAACTCTTTGACATTGGGAAATGCCTTAGGGAGCCTCCTGCAGACCCCAGTATCAAATTTGGTTCAATTATTCTCTGTCAACATTGGAGAAACTCATCCACAGAGCAATTAATAAACCTAATACCTGTTGTTAAAAACCACATTGCTCTGGATGTGACTAAAGACAGAAAAACTCTATAGATACAACAAAAAAGTTCAGGAGAGATAAGAAAACAAGTATTTAGGCAAACTTCTATAAATGATCAAAGATCAAAGCTAAAAATACAAATAAATGGCATTGTAATTGAAGGTTTGATGGACACAGGAGCAGATGTAATAACAATTTCATCAAAATCTTGGCATCCAGATTGGCCTCTTCAGGAGGTAAATATTCATCTTTTAGGGATTGGAATTTTATCTCAGGTAAAACAATGTACAAGGTGGGTCCAGTGTATAGGGTCAGAAGTATAGATAGGGAAATTAAGGCAATATGTGGCTAGCATAGCAATGAATTTACGGGGATGTGATTTGTTGCAGCAATGGAAAACACAAATTAACATTCCTCCAATCTCAGACCCAAACTATAAAATAAAGAATGCTTCTGAGAGAAATACTAAAAGGTATTATCAAGAACAGACACAGACTGTTCAAGTTGTATATAAACACCTTGGTCTGTTGTTCTTTTAAAGGTACAAACAGCCTTACCTTTAAAATGGATAACTGACAAACCTGTGTGGGTGGAACAATGAGCTTTGACCTCAGAAAAATTACAGGCACTAGAACAGCTGGTACAGGAGCAGCTAAATGTTCAACATATTGAGGCATTGACCTGTCCTTGTAATACTCCTATATTTGTTATTAAAAAGAAATCTTGAAAATGGAGAATGGTAACAGATCTGAAAGCTGTAAATAAGGTGATCCAGCTAATGGACTCTTTACAGCCTGGAACTCCCTTGCCTTCTTTATTACCTAAAGAATGGTCTATTATAGTGATTTATATAAAACATTGCTTTTTTATTATACCTTTACAAGAATAGGGTGGACAAAAATTTGCCTTCACAGTGCCTACTTATAATAACTCCCAGCTTGTTAATAGGTGCCATTGGAAAATTCTCACACAAGAGATGTTAAAGAGCCTCACCTTATGTCAATATTTTGTACAACAGCCATTAGAAATAATTTGTAAACATTTTCCTCAGTATATAATTTATCATTATATGAATGACACCTTACTAGCTGATTCAGATGCAGAAACCTTAGAAAACATGTTTGATGAAGTAAAGAGAATTTTGCCTTGTTGGGGATTACAATATGCTCCTGAAAAAAAAATACAAAGGAGGTTCTTTTAATTACCTAGGATATAAGATAAGTTTATAAAATATTCAACTACAGAAAGTACAAATCAGGTGAGATCAATTATAAACCCTTAGTGATTTTCAAAAATTGGTGGGAGATATTAACTGGCTACAGCCCACAATTGGATTAATAACTCAAGAACTAAGTAATTTATTTCAAACCTTACAAGGTGATAAGGACTTAAGAAGTCCAAGAAAATTATCATCTGAGGCTGAGAAAGAATTGACTGTGGTAGAAAAAATGCACATCCAGATTGCTTGGATCCAAAGTTGATTGTATTCTGATTGTTTTGCCTTCTATTCATTCTCCCACATGGAATTCTTATGCAGAGAGAGGATAATATCTTAGAATGGACATTTTTCCCATACAAACAGAGTAAAAAATTAAAGACCTATGTAGCTGTAGAGAAGGTTTCTGAATTGATTTTGAAAAGAATATTGAGACTTCATCAATTCATAGGAGCAGACCCAGTAGAAATTGTGGTACCTTTTAGCAATGCTAAAATTGCCTCATTATGGGCAGAAAATGAATATTGGCAAAGAGCTTGCAGTAATTTTTTTATGAGAGATTAGTAACAAATATGCTTTGGAACAATCCTTTTCTATACTATAAATATGTATCACTTTCATTGGTTAATAAAAACCTGACAGGCCAGTAGCTGGGCAGAAAGTTAGGCAGGAAAGTCAAACTGAGAATGATGGGAAGAAAGAGGCGGAGTCAGGAGAGATGCTAGCCAGCTGCCAAGCAAGCAGGATGTAAAATAAATGAGGTAACAAGCCATGAGCCATATGACAATATATAGATTAATAGAAGTGGGTTACTTTAAGTTGTAAGAGCTAGTTTGTACCAAGCCTGATCTATCTGCTAAGCATTTATAATTATATAAGCCTCTATGTGGTAATTTGGGAAGTGGTTGCTGGGTATTTGGGAACAGGTAGTTGGGACAGGAAATGTCCATTTACACAAATATGCCAAAAGCAAGAGACATCAGTGTATAAAGAGAACTAATTGTATTCTCCCCCATATAATAAAGGAAACACCAATTTCTGGGGACCCTACATTCTACACTGATGCAAATAAATAAGGAAAGGCAAGTTATAAGTCAAAAAATAGCTAAAGTGGTTCAAATCCCTTATGATTCAGTTTAGAAATCATAATTATATGCTCTTCTCATGGCATTATTAGATTTTCCAGAACCTCTTAATAAATTTACTGACTCTCAATATGCAGAAAGAGTTGTTTTACATATTGAAACTGCTGAACTTATTCCAGATGATTCAGAGTTAATTTCGTTATTTATTCAACTATAACAACTAATCAAAAATAGAAATCATCCCTTGTATACAACACATACCAGATCCCGTATGGGTCTACCAGGCCCTCTAGCACAGATAATGATGAAATTGATCAGCTATTGGTAGGAAATGTTCTAGAAGCCTCAGAATTTCATAAGAAACACCATGTTAATAAGCAAAGGTTTGAAGGAAGATTTTTTTATCACTTGGCAACAAGCCAAGGAAATTATAAGGAAATGTCCTACTGTTCTCTGTATAATCAAACTCCATTACCTGCAGGAAGTAACCCAAAAGGTACTCAAAGAAGTGGAATTTGACAAAGTTTCATTTTGCAGAGTTTGGAAAATTAAAGTATGTGCACCATACCATAGATACATTTTCAGGATTTCAATGGGAAACTGCTTTGAGTTCTGAAAAGGCTGATTCTGCAATTACACATTTATTAGAAATTGTGGCCATTATAGGGATACCTGTACAAATTAAGACTGACAATGCTCCAGCATATGTCTCTAGTAAAATTAAACAGTTTTTTTGCATATTACAACACAAAGCATATTACAGGTATACCACACAATCCTGTAGGACAAGTATTTATAGAAATATCTGATTGCATTTTAAAAGAGATGTTTAATAAACAGAAAGGGATAATAAAGATCCCCAGTGATACATTACACAGTGCTTTATTAACTTTAAATCAGCCTATATATTTTAAATATGTGTTGACCTTGGAATGGAAACCAGGATATGTGTTACATTGGCGAAGAGCTTGTGCTTTTGTTTCTGTGGGATAAGAAAAGCTATGGATACCATCAAGATTGATAAAGACTAGATTTGAACAGGAAAGACCTCATGAATAGGAGAGGTGGTAGTTCATCAAACAGCTTGGTCATTCAATCTAAACTAACTTGCTGTGGAATAATCCTTTTTACACTGTGAAGGTGTTTTGCTCTTGTTGGTTTAATAAAGAGCCAACTGTCCAGTAGCTAGGCAGAAAGAGGTTAGGAGGGAGAGGCAGATGGAAAGAACACTGGGAAGAAGGAGGGTGGAGTCACCAGCCAGAAGCAAAGGAAGCAGGAGATGAACACACTGTGCTGAAAAAAGGTACGTTTAAAATGTTTACATTTTCTGCAATGAACCATGACCATTCCTGACAGTGACCTTTGAGGTATCCAAGAACATGATGGGGCCTCACAATGACAAATCCACCTGGATTGTGGTAATGCCACTAAGATGACAAACACCACCCAAGAATCAGCTTTGAACCTCAAACTTCTCAGGACAACTTCAAAGTGGTTAGCTAAGCTGGTCCAGCCTCATAGACTACTCCAGCCAGGACTTCAGACAAACCCTGCATTTTTTCCATCACCACAGAGACTGGACAACAAATGATACAGCTAGTGCTGCCAGGACTTGACTGTTATCCCAATTTTCTTAGGGTTCCCTAAAGATGCCATCACCCCCAGACAACAGGAAGTAATTTTAAGAACATGACGCCCACATTCCTGAGAGGTAGGGTGGGTGGTTTTGGGTCATTTGATAAGTTATGGATGTTTGTCATTATTTAGGGGAGTTAGTTTCAAGTTGTTATTGGTCATGGTCAGGGGGGAATCTAAGAAAAGGAGGTTAGATTCAGGGATCTCTTTCTGAAAAGAAAAAAGGGGGATATAGGAATGGATAGAATAAAAGGGTTGGTTATTGAATCTATGTTTTTTATTTTTTATTTTTTATTTTTGGTTTCTTTTGAGACAGGGTTTCTCTGTGTAGTTTTGGTGCCTGTCCTGAATCTTGCTCTGTAGACCACACTGGCTTTGAACTCATAGAGATCTGCCTGGTTCTGCATCCTGAGTTCTGGGATTAAAGGCGTGTGCCACCACCGCCTGGCCTGAATCTACTTTTTTTTTTTTTTTTCTTTTTTTGGTTTTTCGAGACAGGGTTTCTCTGTGTAGCTTTGCGCCTTTCCTGGGTCTCGCTCTGTAGACCTGGCTGACCTCGAACTCACAGAAATCCACCTGCCTCTGCCTCCCGAGTGCTGGAATTAAAGGCATGTGCCACCACCCCGCCCAGCCTGAATCTACTTTTAAACTAAAAAGCAACTCCTAGTTTCAAATATTTTACATTGGTATGGATTTTTGTATATTTTGTGCATACAAACTTATGGTTATTTTTGTTACAATATGCTGTAAGCTATTGTACCTATGCAACTCATTTAAAATTGTGTGGGGCGTTTACCCAACCACCCCCACAGTTCCCCAGAGTTTTCTTGAGTGCGAGCAGCAGGAAATACTAGATAGAAGGATTTATTGCGGAGAATATCGCAGAGATAAACAGATAGAAAACAAAGGATAGCCTCGAGAGGGCCTGGAACCTATTCCAACGGCCCGACTGTCTCTGCCCCAGGGTTTTTATAGAGACGCCAAGGGGTGGAGCAAAAGACCTCCTCCCCCAGCACAGCCAAGTGCAGACCATCCCAGACACCTGCACTCAGGCCCGTGGTCCTAATCATCCTCTATTCAGACCTGCTGGGTAAAGCCACGAGGAACCCGAGAATGGGCTCCCACAGGTCCCCCTTTCTTAATATATAAAAAAATAACTATTAATGGCTTACAGCAATCTCCATAGCTGTTACACCTCCCAGTATGGGAGTAGAGGATGATATAGATGGCATTTCTCTTTTGAATTAGGTCCAAGGTGACTACAGCAGTCTTAGCTGCCTCAAGCCCTTTCTAAACCAAAAACTCTTAAGGTGACTACAAACTTAATCCCTTAGCTTCATCATTACCTTTAACAGGTTAACATAAATATTGCTATAGTCACAATTCTCTCAATCTTACAACTCAAAGCAAACTCTTAACAGAACCATTTGAATTAGCATATATGGTGCTAAATAAGTCAACAATTTTCTCCGTCTTACAACTTTAACTCTTAATCAATTGAATTTTCTTGCTAACAGAACATAGGAAAAACTTCGATATATTCACACCAAACAATATTTCCTTAACTCCACAAAACCAGGGTGCATTAATATCAATAGGGTAAATATAATTTCTGCAAACATAATTCAACCTCATAACTCCTCCTTTTCTTTATAATTTTTTAAACAAAATCTCAAACCTAATTAGAAGAACCCAAACTCATACAATTCCTACAAACCCATATTGAAAAGCAATATTTTCAATCTAACCATGAACACTTTGAAAACTTTTAGCAAAACATCCAAATGCAGTTTCTTAATAAAACTCTTTACACTTTAAAAGTAGTCTCTTGGCCGGGCGGTGGTGGCGCACGCCTTTAATCCCAGCACTCGGGAGGCAGAGCCAGGCGGATCTCTGTGAGTTCGAGGCCAGCCTGGGCTACCAAGTGAGTTCCAGGAAAGGCGCAAAGCTACACAGAGAAACCCTGTCTCGAAAAACCAAAAAAAAAAAAAAAAAAAAAAGTAGTCTCTTAATATACCCCATTTGCATTTCTTACTAACAAAAACATGACATTAATCCACTCAAACAACTTTTGAAATTAGACTAAGGAATATTAACTCTCCCTTTTATAATTTTTTAAGCAAAATCTCAAGCCTAGTTAGAAAAACCAAACTTTTCCATTTAAACAGTTCCATTTGTAACCCAATTCCAGAAGACAGTTCCTAGGTCATTACTATAAGTAAACTCAAAATTGTCCCATTGCAATGAAATCTCTATTGTTCATTTCTTAAGTCCCAAAATTCAAATGATAAATTCTGGTATGAGCCTTCCAAATATGAAGAAATCCATAACAAAAATCTTTTTGTAATTTTATCTCATTTTAAGTTCAAAAAATTCAAGCAAGAAATAAATTCTGGTATCAGGCTTTCACTTCCAAATATGAAGAGATGTTTTTCAACCAAAACTTTTTGCTGTTAACAATTTTAGTTCAAACAAGCATCTCTGCAACTTCTGTTCTCACAGACCGACCTTTTTAGGTATAGTATTCTAAACCGCACTGTTTTTGATGTTAGCTCAGGTTTTTCTGTGTTGCGTCGATTTTCCACGGATCTCAGCTGCGGATGCCTTGTGCTGGTTCTGGCGTACGTCATTCTTAGCTTCTTAGCGGCTTCTGGAACTTTTGGAAACCGCTCAGACTGCCTGCTTTGCAGTCTGCTAGGACACTAACTTCTGTATCTCAGGTTTTTTCACCATATACATTAAGCATAGATTCACACTTAACATTTACACTTTTTTACAAACTCACATATAACATTTTTTGCCTTGCAAAGCATTTAGACTCACATTCAACATTTACACGTTTTTACAAACTCATTAACATCTACTTATTTATACTCCTTAAGGAAACTCTAGAACTACTTTAGCAAATATATTTCTTATTACTTATATACTTATATTTATTCCATCTTATTTCTTATTTAAACTTACATTTACAACTAGCATCTTTACTTCTTACAAGCTTATTACTACATGTCTTAAGACTACCTTAGATACTTCTCGCAAGCTTATATTCTTAAAGGAACTCTATAGATCTATTTTACAAACTTATATAGGGTTACCATTAGCATATATTTAACTTAGCAAACACCTAAAGATTTAACACAGATCTAACAAGATAGAATTTTTATAAACTCACATATCTTATTTTCATCTTTTTCTATTTCTTACTCTTTATTATCACTATCTCTATTAGAAAGATTCTCTTAACTAGACAGGAAGTACGTACATCATTTCTTTTTTTTTTTGTTTTTTGTTTTTTGTTTTTCGAGACAGGGTTTCTGAGTAGCTTTGCGCCTTTCCTGGAACTCACTTGGTAGCCCAGGCTGGCCTCGAACTCACAGAGATCCGCCTGGCTCTGCCTCCCGAGTGCTGGGATTAAAGGCGTGCGCCACCACCGCCCGGCACGTACATCATTTCTAAAGTTTGGAATTTATAGTCAGCTTTGTTATAAAACACTGGGATTTAGTGAGTGGTGTTGTTATAGAATTGTGATAGTTGTTGCTAGGGGACTATAACCTTCCCAGGATGAAGCCACACTCCAAAGTTGCCAGTTCTCTCTGCCATTCCGGACCGGCAGAGATGCACTGTCAGTGGTAGACAGTTTTTAACTAGAGGCTGTCCCTTCACCCAAATTCATAATAGTTCCCCTAAGTGCTTCAATTCAGACAAACGTTTCTATTACAGCAGTACTTTTGGTTTGCTCTACCGAAAAACTTCACTTCACGCTGAGGGTGAAATTACCATATTTAGCTGCTGTAAAGCTCTTCTCCAGATACTGCACAGCTATTAGGTGATATAAAGTATTTTTCTAAAGGAGCTAGTAAAGTCACAAGTGGCACAGCTCCGAACTGTATTTAGTATTTTCATTTCATTAGCTTTAACTCCTGATGTTATTAGCAGCTGTAATATTTAGCATCGATTTCTTATAAGGAACTTTCAGGTGAAGCAACTTTTGTAAGACAGCTAGATTTTCTGAAGTTTGTTTCCCATCTATAAAGCAGTCGTTTCTTTTTGAATGCCTGTTTCTTATCCCCTTAATTAGATTTGCAAAGGAATCACTCATTGCAGGCTGTTTGTTCAACAGGTAAATAATTTTTAATTTCACATAAGTTTCTTCATATCTAAGACAACGTTCAGTGTATAAACTGCACAGTGGCTTGTCTGCTCTTATAGGTAGCTTTTTGTCATCCAACTATTGTAAAAATTTGCACAACTATTAGGGCAAATAAGGCATTTTTCCAAGGGAGCCCCAAACCGCGAAGCACCTAGTTCCGTATCCTTTCAATTTTTCAGTGGAACTGACACTTACTCTTAGATGATTTTCCTCCTTATTCTTTTAAAAGCTGTATTTTAAGTTTACCATGAACGTATTTTTGAGCTGACAAGTGTTTCAGGGCAATGTCACCATCTTTAGCGGAAAAACTACCTTTCCCAGAATGCATTTCCCTTATCAGGCCATAATATCAGTCCCTTATATCATTTCCCTTATCAGTCATTTCCCATAGTTCTTTTCGGGTCTGGGAGTCAACTGGTTCTCTTTTACTAGACTTGCTTACAAATTCTTGCCCGGGAGGTTTGAACAAAGTTTTTTGCTTTTGCAACGGGAGATTTGAACAAGCATTTTACATTTTCAGCTATGGCACATTGGGAGATTTCTATTCTCTCCTCAGCTGGCTTCAACAGGTGTCTCTCCTTCATTTGACACTGGCCCCAAATCAGAACTGCACCTGCCTCGTTAGCCGGCATTGAGGCCGGCATTTCTGATAGCAACTTTCCTCGGGGCTTGTGCTTGCCTTAGCCAGTCAGTGAAAAACAAGATCATGTACGACAGCTTTTCCATAGCTCCTTCAGAAGAGATTTTCTCCCACTGATTTTATTCTCATTTTGCTTGTTCCTCCCTTCCCCAGATGCAGAGCTTCAGGTATCTGTCTGCGGATCTGTACCTCTGCTAGCTGCCTTTGGAAGTAGGGGCTTTTTTTTCTCCCCCCGAATCTGCCTCAAATTCTAGCAGCTTTTTCGGGTCACATATTTTTCTGGGGAGGAATCTGTCCCTTCTGTTTCTTCGGAGTCTTTTTCCCAGACAGTTCCCAGTTTGGTCTCAGTTTATCCCCTCTACCCCAGAAACAGTTTCTGACACTCCAGTGGTGGCTTTCCCTGCTACTGAAGGTAGGGGCTTTAGTCTGTTTCCGTTTTCGGGGTCTGTGTGGTTTGAGTACAGACTGAAAATCTAACAGGGGAGGTTTTTGCCATTTCTAAACCCCCATTAGGACAGGTGTTTTGCTTCATCAGGCCTTCACCTGGCCCAGTCCCCCAGTGGGTTGTGTTTGCTTGTCTGGGTGTTCAAGAACAGAGCTTATGGCAGAGGCAATCACCCCTCAGGGCTACACTCCCTCATCTCAGGGAGTCAGTTGAAACAAAGCTTTTCTCAAAGAGGTGCTTTCTCTGACAGAAAAGAAAGCTTTACTCCTGGATAGTTCTGTTCTGCCCTGGCTGGGCTCTTTCCCCAGACAGCGTTCTGACACAGCAGCACAATTGCTTCAGACACAGTTCAGCTTTACTGCTTTCCCAGAAAGGTCCTTTCTCTGATAGGAAAGCTTTTCTCAGATGTCTTTTTGCAGCTGTGGACCTATCAACCCGGGACTTGTAGGAAATTGGACAACTGTGCTGTTCCCACTGGCTTTAGTTTTGTTTGTTCATTGGCAATCTTCCCCTGGGTCCTGCACCTTCCTGCCTCAGCTCTGTGATCCAGGAAGTTTACAACTGCAGGAACCCTAGTATCCCCGAAATGCACCCCAACTCAGAGACGCTGGCCAGTTGCCTCTGGGTTTTTGGTCAGAAGCTAGGATACAATGCTTCAGTTTGCATCGCTTCAGGGGATCTTTGCTTAGGACGATTGGGAGCACTTTTTCATAGCTCACTCAGAAACAAAACCCTTGATGCCTCAGCTCAGCTGTAACTGAAAAGCTTGGCTTTTTTGCTTTTCTTAGGTAAAGTTTCCCGCCCTTTTGGGCTCTCTGTAGCTCTTTACCCACACTCTCCCAAGCGTTTCTTTCAGGGTACTCTGACCCACTGTCTTTTACTAGCATGAAGAGACAGAGCTTAGAAGAGGTTTTTAGGAACTTGTCCCTGCCTCCTGCATTGCAGGGAGGATTTTTAAAGCTTGAAAGAACTTGGAGAGGTTTTGCTGTCTTAAGTTTGTTGTTTTCCCTTTGAGCTAATCACAGGTGGTCCCCATACTAATATCTTCAGGTGATTCTAATTTTTGTCCTTCTGAGAGAGAAAGTTAAAGGCTTTAGTTTTTAAGTTTTTAAGAGAGCTTTTGAGAAAGATGAAGGCTTTTTAGAGAGTTTTTTTCCCCCAAATTTTCCAAGAAAAGATTTATAGTTTAAGAGAAAGATTTTTTTCCCCCCAGGAGAAAGACCAACTTTTCCCAAAACTTCCCAACTTTAAACTTTGGCTTTTTACACCCCCATTTTTGCCTCAGGGAGAAATCACTTTCTCCTGCCACTTGGACTTAGCATTTCAGTTGTCCCCAGGTCAAAAGCTTCCATAGGAAACTTTTTCTTCCCCATAAGCTCAAAGAAGAGCTTTTTTTACTACCCGTAAAACCCAAAGAAAGATTTTTTTCCCCCAGTTTGCATTCATAGCCCCCAAAGTTAGAAAATTGAAGAGTTTTTCTGTCTAGTTGCCTTATTTTTTCTACACAATCTTACACTTCTAAGTTTTTCCTACACTATTTTACTACCCTATGCCTTATACTTATTTTTCACAGATAGAAATTGAGAAAGGGATAGAAGATAGAAAATTTTGACAGAAGAGAATTTCGCTGCAGCATCGGACATCCTTCCAGTCCGCTTTCCTTTTCTCTCGAGGATAAAACCCCTGCCTCTCAATAATATATATAAAATATATATTTTCCATAACACCTGCATGCCTTATCCACTGGCAGGGCTGACTCAGCACTTTCACCAAAAACTCTGTAATAAAACTATTATTTTCCTTTATCTTTAGTCCCTATTACTTTGTCTTTAGTCCCTGTTCATTTGTTTTTAGTTCCCCCCCTTTTTTTTAGTCCCCCCTTTTTTTTAGTCCCTTTTTTTTTCTTTTTTCTTTAGTCCCTGTTCATGGCGCCATTCTGTGGGGCGTTTACCCAACCACCCCCACAGTTCCCCAGAGTTTTCTTGAGTGCGAGCAGCAGGAAATATTAGATAGAAGGATTTATTGCGGAGAATAACAGATAGAAAATAAAGGATAGCCTCGAGAGGGCCTGGAACCTATTCCAACGGGCCCCGACTGTCTCTGCCCCAGGGTTTTTATAGAGACCCAAGGGGTGGAGCAAAAGACCTCCTCCCCCAGCACAGCCAAGTGCAGACCATCCCAGACACCTGCACTCAGGCCCGTGGTCCTAATCATCCTCTATTCGGACCTGCTGGGTAAAGCCACGAGGAGCCCGAGAACGGGCTCCCACAAAATTGTAATATAAAGTTCTAGTCCTTCAAAGCTATTATTACAAACTGTTTAGGATACTTAAACACAGGTGAGTAGTTAGTCATCTATAACAATCAAACTTGTAGTCATGTTAGGTATGTTTTCAAGGTTAAACAGATATGTTTTAGATAGGTGGTCTTCAAACACTTCAGAGATCTACAGAATATGGCATTTAAGATGTATTAATAACATAAGGCTTTTAATAACAGTGAGACATATCTGCTCCTGGCAGCACCAATAAACTTCAAAAAAAGGATGATGGGCATTAAAGAACCTCCAAATGGAATTTGCTTTCATTGTGGTAAAGTTAACCACTGGACAAGAAACTGCCCTTGCCTTGATTGCTGACAGTATGCTGTCCAAATTGGACAAGCAAGACACAAAGGAAGTTGACTGCCAAACTTTACCAAGACAAAGTAGGACAGTCCTTCAAAATTCCTGCTTCACAGAAAAGTCTGGCAGATATTCTAGGCCCGTAGGCTGAGAAGATGGATGTCCCAACATTGCAGAGGAACCTTGGGTGACTGTCAAGACAGCCAGCTGTCTCTGTTATTTCTTTAGTCTTGGAATTTGTTTGCTCTATACTTCCTCTTTACTCAGGTAATATTATATCCTTCTTGGGTCTCTGATGGGGGTTGAAGACTAGATAGTTATACCATTTTCTTCATTACCAAATTCAGAAAAGAAACTTACAAAAGAGATGTAAAGTTTATAAGGTTGAGAGACCTAAGAGCTTAAGTTGTTTAAGAAAATGTTTTAAGGTCTAAAAGGGTATTTTAGGCTGGTAAAAGAAGTTACGATAGAAGGTGGTTTAGGTATAAAACTTTGGATTCATCAAGATAGGATAGGTAAAAGAGTGTTTTCTCTGAATTTGCCAAATACAAATGAAGTGAACATTGTGAATATAATTCTTACCTGATAATAATTGTATATAGTTTTACTGTGTTAGAGTTAAACCTTTCCTTTTTATTAGACAAAAAGGGGGAACTGTTGTAGGACATTTGATCACACTGTGACATCCTGAGATTGTGTTAATAAAGTTAACCTTAAATCAGAGGGCAGAACCAGCGACTAGTTGACAAAAATTAGTCATGGAGACTACAGAGGACCCAGGATACAGATAGGAAGGAATAGGAATGGAGATTCTCAGGGCTGGAGTGGGAGTTTGCCTTCTTTTGGTCTAGGAAATGTGGAGAGAAGGTCAGTTGGTCACTCCTCCACCATTTCTTTGATCTGTCAGGTTTTTACCCCAATATCTGACTCCCTAGTCTTCATTGGTAATAGAACAACTTAGATTAAAAACTACACCTCCGTTATCTTTGCTGCTCTCAACATTCTTATCCTCCAAGCCCCCACAGAAGAGCTCACCAAGGTATTCCAAAGTCCTTCCACAACTGTCCCCAAACAACATTGTCAGGTCTGTCACAGCAACACCCCACTATCTTGGTACCACTTTCTATCCCAGTTAGGGTTATTTTTGCTGTGATGACACACTATAACCAAAGCAAATTAGGGAGGAAAGGGTTTATCTCACTTACCCTTCCATATCATTGTTCATCATCAAAGAAAGTCAAGACAGGAACCCAAACAGAGCAGGAAGCTGGAGACAGTTACTGATGCAGAGGTCATGGAGGGGTGCTGTTTACTGGTTTATTCCTCATGGCTTGCTCAGCCTTCTTTCTTATCCCAGATCAGGGATGACCCCACCCACAATCATTAATTAAGAAAATTATCTACATGCTTTTCTACAGCCATATATTGTGGAGACATTTTCCTATTTTTTCCTCTCTCTCTCTCTCTCTCTCTCTCTCTCTCTATATATATATATATATATATATATATATATATATATATATATGTGTGTGTGTGTGTGTGTGTGTGTGTGTGTGTGTGTGTGTGTGTGTGTATATACATACATATGTATGTATGTATACTTTCTACTTTATCTCAGGTATTTTGTCACAGAAGTGGGAAATAACATAATTTCCCACATGAGCAAAGGAGACCAACATAAAAATGATGACCTGCCAGGTAGTGGTGATGCATGCCTTTAATTCCTGTACTCAGGAGCGAGAGGTAGACAGATCTCTGTGAGTTCGAGTCCAGTCTGGTCTACAAAGCAAGTTCCCAGACAGCCAGAACTGTTAAGACAGAAAAACTCTGTCTCGAAAAACCAAAAACCAAAACAAACAAAAACAAAAAAACAAAAAAAAACCCCACAAAAAACAATGACCTAAAACAAAATGATGCCCAAGAGGTAACAGAAAATACAGGGAAATAGTGTTTCAAAAATGTATTAGGATGTGCAAAGGGATTTGAAAGCATCCCCTACTCATAAAACAACAAAAATGCTTCACATAACTGCCCAAGAAAAAGCTCCCAAAAGATGAAAATTATACTTAATTAAAACTTAGGATGCCATGTGGTGGTGGCACACACCTTTAGTCCCAGGCAGGTGGATCTCTACAGAGTGAACTCCAGGACAGCCAGTGATACACAGAGAAACCCTGTTTCAAAACAACAACAACAACAAAACAAAACAAACAAACAAAAACAAACAACAAAACCTCTTAGCTGGCTTTTCAGAAAGCTCATGTCTGGAAAAATTAGCCTAATAAATCTATCCAGAGGTCCATGATAAGTGGGCAGGGGGCACCACAATTCTGTCCTAAAATCTCAAAGTGCACTCAAATACGCTAGACTCCATGCCCCACTTCTGCCCCAGGGATCCATTCTTTCCATTGCTTGCCTCCAATACAGAGCCTTGCCTTGGGAAACAGATTTCCACCAAGCCGCTTCTAGTTTTTGCCCTTGATACACTTTACACAGTTGTAAATATTTTTGATATTTTGTAAATAAAGACAACTAGCCTTTCCAGGTTGGAAGGTGGAGGAGAAGGGGGAAGGAATGGGACCCAGAAACCACTGTGCTAGAGAAACCCAGGCGACCTCATGAAGGGGCTGCAAGGAGGCAATACGCAGCCAACCCAAAGCCATTTAGTCACCCGGACACCTGGCAGTGAAGGCCTGCACAGACGAGGCTTTGGGGGTGATCCACAAACTGGGGAAGTGGACAGTAACCTGTTTTGTTTTGTTTGAAAGTTGGGCTGTGAATGTACTTCAGTTAATAGGCTGTTCCGCAGACAGGAGGCCCTGGGTTCAATCTCTACCACCTCATGAACCAAGCATGGGTAGCACATGCCTGTAATCCCTGCACTTGGAAAAAAAATAAGAAGGAATTCAAAGTCATCTTTGGCTTTATAGGTAGCTCAAGGTCACTCGAGACTACCCTGTTTCATAAAACAAAAAAAAAAAAACTAATAAAGAAGGAAGCCAACAGTTCCGTGTGCTCATTTGTTCTTGCAGAGGCCCTGGGTTCGGTTCCCTAAAGTCCCATGGGGCAGCTCACAGCCACCTGTAACTCCAGTCCCCTGGAACCTGATACTTTTGGCCTCCACAGGCACCTGAACACACATGCACATACCCACACACACATACCCAAAGACATACATAAATAAAAATAAGTGTTTAGGAAAAAAAAGAAAAAGAAAGCCAGGCATAGTAGCACATGCCTTTAATCCCCCCCCCCACATAGGTGGCAAAGACAGGTGGATCTGAGTTCAAGGCCAGCCAGAGTACCCAATGAGACTCTCTCTCTCAAAAATAAATAAGTAGGAAAAATAAAAATAATAAACACATAAATAAATTGATGTTTTTCTGCAGTCACAGCAGCTACACCTGAATCTACTGCTGTTTCAGTGAGTAGCTATAGCTCTGAAGTTACTGGCCCGATTCTCAGGCAGTGGCCCAGCCAGACTTTTACATCCCACCCCATCTACCTCCTGCTGCTGCCACCCAATACAGTTTTTAACTAAATCTCTATCGTTCTGTTTATCAATAAGACTCAGGAGTCAGAGGCTGGGGTGAAAACGTGCTAGCTCAGAGAGGTTGAGGAGCACCTAGCTGACCTTCCCTCCTCGCTGGTGTCTCAGAAAGAGTGTGTTCTCCCTCTCTGCCAAACCAAAAAAGATGCCACACTCAGAGTCCCTCTCTACTACCTCCTATGAGCCTGTTTGTCTTCCAGACTCCCTCTGACTCTCTATGATTACTTTCTGTCAACTAGTCGCTGGCTCTGCCTCCTGACCCAAGGTTGATTTTATTTAATTAATATAAATGCAAACTCAAGGCTCACAGTGTGATTGAATATCCTGCAGCAATTAATTAATTAACTGTGCTGGAGAAGCGGCTCAACAGTTAAAAGCACCTACTGCCCTTGCAAAGGACCTGAGCTTGATTTCTAGCACCACATTGGTTTCTAGCTGATAGTGACATGGCAGCTCGCAACGGCTTGTAACTCCAGCTCCAGGGAATCCAGTGCCCTCTTCTGGGCTCCATGTGGTGGGGCAAGAGGGATAGAAAGATGGTATGTGTCAGCTCAGACACTATAACAATATACCAAAGCCTGGTCACCTAAACAAAACAAACAAAAAACCTACGTCCCACAGTTCTGGAAGCTGGGGAGTACAAAATGAAGATGCTAGCTAGCTCAGCTCCCGGCCAGGTGGGCTGTAAACCACTGTCACTGAATCCTCACAGGACTGTAAGAGAGTGGGCTCTGGCATCTCTTCTTAAAACAGCCTACCATTGACTCCACCCTGCGACCTTATTCATTGTATTTATCCCAGGTCAGTAACAAATAATGTCTTAGCAGTAACAATGAAATACTGAATGGTGATTTCCTTCTTTCCTTCCTTCCTTCCTTCCTTCCTTCCTTCCTTCCTTCCTTCCTTCCTTCCCTTTCTTCCTTTCTTTCTTTCTTCTTTTTCATTTTGACAGTATCTCTGACTTGGAACTCACTATGTAGACCAGCCTCAAATTCACAGAGTTGCAACTGCCTCTACTTCCCAAGTGCTAGGATTAAAGGTGTATGCCAACACTGTAGCCAGTCTCTCTTTGGATGCCAGCTCCCAAATAATGCCATGGAGACTTATTAATTATGAATGCTTGGCCTTAGCTTAGGCTTATTCCCAACTAGCTCTTTTAAATTAACCCATTTATATTAATCTGTGTTCTGCCATATGGCTTGTTACCTCTCCTCCATACTGTACATCCAACTTGCTCTCTGTCTCTCTGGTGAAACCCACCTCTGTTCTTCCCAGAGTCCGTATGTCTTTCCAGAAGTCCTGCATATCCTCTCCTGCCTAGCTATTGGCCATTCAGCTCTTTAAAAACCAATCAGAAGGTGCCTTAGCAGAGACACATCTTCACAGTGTACAAAAAGATTATCCTGCAGCACATCAGTTCATATGTTGATTTTCAACATTTAGAATTATGCTATAGATAGATAGACAAGAAATATTTACATGTGGTTTCAGAACAGAGTGTGAATTTTCTAGTCTTTTTGTTTTGTTTTGTTTTTTGTTTGTTTGTTTGTTTTTCAAGACAGGGTTTCTCTGTGTAGCTTTGGAGCCTGTCCTAGAACTCACTTTGTAGACCAGGCTGGCCTCGAACTCACAGAGATCTGCCTGGCTCTGCCTCCCGAGTACTGGGATTAAAGGCATGTGCCACCACCACACAGCTTTTTTTTTTTTTTTTTTTTTTTTGTAATTTTCCAGTCTTAACTGTAAAAGTAAAGGAGAAGCCAATGGAAGCTAGCAGGAGGAGCAGAGCCAGGGAAGCCCCGCTGAGGTTTTATGGTCACCAAATGCCTAAGGACTCCTTAGTTCTGATCCACCAAGAGCAAAGACGGTACTGTGGACTGTCTCCACCACAGCTGCGGGTTTCCGGGGATGGGAGACAAGGTACTAGGATACTTGCTTGTGTGGATAAAGAATTTTAACTCAGTTGGCAAAGCGCTTGCCATGTAAGCATGGGGACCTGAGTTCACATCCCCTGAACCCACATACAAGCCAAGAAAGGTGGAATTTCTGCTGGGCAAATGAAAGCCGGTGGATCCTTGGAGCTCCTGGCCAGACAACTGACCAAATTGACAAGCTCCAGATTCAGTGAGAGAACTTGCCTCAAAAAATAAGGCGGCCGGGCGGTGGTGGCGCACGCCTTTAATCCCAGCACTCGGGAGGCAGAGCCAGGCGGATCTCTGTGAGTTCGAGGCCAGCCTGGGCTACCAAGTGAGTCCCAGGAAAGGCGCAAAGCTACACGGAGAAACCCTGTCTCGAAAAAACCAAAAAAAAAAAAAAAAAAAAAAAAAAAAAAAATAAGGCGGAGAGTGACTGAGGAAAACAGTCAGTGTCAACCTCTGCCCTCTACATGCAAGTGTGTAAGCACACACGCACACACACATGCACACACTTGCACACACATGCATACATGCGCGCGTGCGTGCAAACACACACACACCCACACACACCCTACAGATTTTTGAGACTCTAGGCATTTCTTTTCACCTAGTCTTCACAAGCTGTCACCTCTACATCAGGTGTGACCTGTAGGTTTTGATGCCGTCTGATAATATACCGGCTAAGACCTTCCAGACTTGCAGAAAGGCCCGGAGGCTCATGGAAGTGCCCTCCCTGGACCAGCAGCATAAATAAGAAGCATCTCCCTTCTGCAGCAACCCAGTGAAACTGCACATCTCCAGGGATAAAGGGATCGTATTGTGCAGTGTGACAGACAGAGAGAAACTGCGATCTCCAAGGGAACAGTGATCTCATCAGAAATAGCAAGAGCAACACAGTGGTGCTGAGATGGGACCCAGGGCGTGGGAGGGATAAGCAAGAATTCTACTAATGACCTATAACCCTAGCCATCATTGATGCCTTTTGAGTGTCTATTCAGGTCCTCTGTCTAGGTCTGTTAGGTTAGGTATGGGATTTTCCTATTGTGTGACTCTCTCTCTCTCTCTCTCTCTCTCTCTCTCTCTCTCTCTCTCTCTCTCTCTCTCTCTCTCTCTCTCTGTCCTGTATACATGGCTTGGATCTATATTTCCCACTCCACAGTCATAGACTCCCTCTTCTTTCTGATGATAATTTCCCACTATGCATAAGCTTCACACACACACACACACACACACACACACACACACACACACACACCTTGAATTTCTGAGATTCCTGCTTCTGTCTTCTGAGTGTTAGGATTATAAGACTTGCACCATCATGCCTGCTTTATGCATTGCTGGGGATCTAACCCAGGTCCCACTTGTCTGTTTTTGCTTTTAGGATGACATTTAAAAAAAGCTTTACCATGACCAATGGCAAGGAGACTTCCCTCTCTACTTCTAGAAGTCCTATGGTTTCAAGATCAGCTGTGTACATCTTTGCTCTATTTGGTGTTGGTTTCTGTGCCTTGTATTTGGCAAGGGTATAGCTTTTCCTTTTACATCCATTTTTCTCCAGCACTGCTTGTTGAAGGTAATGTCTTTCCCTCTTGTGTATTCCTGGGACCTTTGCTGAGGACTGTCTGTTGCCAGAGTCTTTCTGCAGTCAGTTCTCCTACAACCAGACATTCAGCGCTGTACAACCTGTAAGGAGGACTTTTCTTTCCCCCAGGTCTGAAGGCTGAAAAGGCCAAGATCAAGACGCTGGCATACGGCGAGGCCTTCCTCTGCATTTTCCCTCAATGGGGGACAAGGAGACATAGCAAGACAACTGAGTGCCACTCTGTTGGCATGAGTCCATCATGAGGGTGGAAACCTCAAGCCCAATTGTAGCATGAGTCTTGAAAGTTCTTATTAATAAAATCAAACCTGAGCCAGGTATTGGGTTGAACACTGGATGATCAGAGAGACAGAACAAGCCACAGCTAACCTCACCTGGCCAACTTCTCAGCTGGTCTTGTTTCCTCAGACTGGAAGCCTCTGTGTCCTCATCCCAATGGCTTTCAGCTGAATTGCTGCTCAAAGCCTGAAAGCTTAACCAGCCAAATGCTTAACCAGCCAAATGCTTCTAGTTTCTGGTCCTCACACCTTATATACCTTTCTGCTTTCTACCACCACTCCCCGGGATTAAAGGCTTGCTTTCTGGGATTAAAGGCGTGATGAGTCACCATGCCTGTCTGTATCCTTGAACTCATGGATTTCTGCCTCTGGAATGCTAGGATTAAAGGCATGCGCTATCACTGCCTAACTAGTGGCTTTTCTGTTCTCTGACCCCAGATAAGTTTATTAAGGTATACAATATTTTGGGGAACACAATACCACACCCAATTGCTGCTTGAAGACCTTATCTCTTGGTACTATTGCAATGGTAATTAAACTTCAACATGAGTTTTGAAGGGGATAAACATTCAAACCACAGAAACTATGTATTTGTAGTTTCCTCCCTCCCCCCCCCCAGCTTTATTCTGTTCCATTTGTCTATGTGTCTGTTTTCACCCCAATACCTTATTTTTTTGATTGCTACAGTTTTGAAATGTGGTTTACAATCATGAAATGTCCCCAAGATGTCTCCAGCTTCCATATTTTTATTTTCTTTTTAGATTTCTTTATTTTATGTGTATGAGTGTTTGGCTAGCATGTATGTATTTGTACCATCATGTGTGCGTCTGGTGCCCATGGAGGTCAGAAGAAGGTGTCAGATCCCTTGGAACTGGAGTTGTGGATGGTTGTAAGCTACCATGTGGGTTATGGGAATTGAACCCAGGTCATTGGAAAAACCAGTGAGTGTTCTTAAACCCTGAGCTATCTCTTCAATCTGTTTTTTTTTTTTGCTATTGTTTTCTGTTTTGTCTTTTGCCAGTGCTAGGGATAGAACTCAGGCTACCACTCACACATTTTTTGAAACAGGGTCTCCATATGTACCCCAGGCTAGCCTTGAACCCATGATTCTCTTTGCCTCCATGTCTCCTCTAGGGATTACATGTGTGTGCCACCCAGCCCTGACTCAGCTGTTTCCTTTCCCAGGTGGCCATAGCTATTTGAGATCCTCTGTGACTCTATGTGGACCTTAGGACTGTTTTTTCTATTCCTGTGAAAAATGTCCTCAGAGTGTTTGCTAGGGCATCATGGGAGATGCAGACCCCTCAGGCAGGTCAGACCACCTCATTTCTCTCTTGGTACCCTCACCTTTACAGGGGGTGATACGTGTGTCTGTTGTGAAACTCAGACTTAGGAGCACTTGCTGTGCCATGGTGGTAGTGGTGCATGCCTTTAATCCCAATACTCAGGAGGCAGAGAGAGTCAGATCTGACCAGACTAGTCTACAGAGAAACCCTGTCTCAAAAAAAATTATATATATGATATATAATATATAATATGAAATATGTTATGTCGTATATATGTGCTGTGTATTATATACAATATATGTTAGGTATTATATATATCACATATATATGAACTCCATATATATGGGATTTATTAGATTTATTAGAATGACTTACAGGCTGTGGTCCAGCTAACCCAATGTTTGTCTGTGAATGGAAAATCCAAGAACCCAATAGTTGCTCTGTCCACGAGGTGGGATGTCTCAACTGCTCTTCAGTATATGCTGGAATCCCAAAGAAGTAGGCTCTAATGACACTGAAGAAATGGACTTTCTAGGGAGGCAAGGGCAAGCAGACAAAGAGCAAAAATTTCCTTCTTCTTTGTTTTTATATAGGCTTCCAACAGAAGGTGTGGCCCAGAGTAGAGGTGGGTTTTCCCAGCTCAAATGATCTGGATTAAAGGCATGTCTTCCTACCTCAAAGATCCTGATTAGAAGTGGATCTTCCCACTTCAAATTAAGCAAGGTGTGCCCTCCATTTGGAGGTTTTAATTAATTCCAGATGCATCAAATTGACACTCAAGAATAGCCATCACACTGACTCTAGTCTTTTCTGACTGAAGTTTACCCTCTCTCCCCATCTCTGTTACGCCCTTGCAACTCCCGAGACAAGAGTATAGAGGAGAAGCCTAGGCATGAGAGTCCACCAGCTTTCCTTCCAAAAACAGGACCGGAGAAAGGCTTGGTCCTCAGGCTCCCACACACTGAAGAAACAGGACAGGAGAAAGGCATGGTCCTCAGGCTCCCACACACTGAAGAAACAGGACCGGAGAAAGGCGTGGTCCTCAGGCTCCAACACACTGAAGAAACAGGAGAGGAGAAAGGCATGGTCCTCAGGCTCCCACACACTGAAGAAACAGGACAGGAGAAAGGCGTGGTCCTCAGGCTCCCACACACTGAAGAAACAGGACCGGAGAAAGGCGTGGTCCTCAGGCTCCAACACACTGAGGAAACAGGACAGGAGAAAGGCATGGTCCTCAGGCTCCAACACATTGAGGAAACAGGAGAGGAGAAAGGCATGGTCCTCAGGCTCCAACACACTGAGGAAACAGGAGAGGAGAAAGGCATGGTCCTCAGGCTCCCACACACTGAAGAAACAGGACAGGAGAAAGGCATGGTCCTCAGGCTCCCACACACTGAGGAAACAGGACAGGAGAAAGGCATGGTCCTCAGGCTCCAACACATTGAGGAAACAGGACAGGAGAAAGGCGTGGTCCTCAGGCTCCCACACACGGAGGAAAGCTGGGCACTTTGCACCCCTCCTTTCCTCCCCAGAACTGGGTCACCCACGGGGCATAGGATTAAGATTAACTCACATGAGAAATGTAAAAACTACAAAAAAATTGTATTCAAATAAACATTGGGTCTCATAATCCCAGGAAAGGCGCAAAAAAAAAAGGAAAAACCAAAAAAAAATAAAGAAAGGAAGGAAGGAAAAGAGGGAGGGAGGGAGGGAGGGAGGGAGGACTCATTGACTCTGAAACTGAGCCGTTTTCACACCCTTCTTGTCTCATTTTTCTCTCAGAGCAGCCACAGTCACCAGTGTGACTTTGAAGAGTCCCAGTGACACATAGAAGTGAACACAAAGGCACCCTGTGCCCTTCCGTCTGTACAACATGCACAGAACATCTCACATAGGACACCTGCCTGATCTTTCTGACAACAGATAGGAGTCTAAACTAGGCCAATACCTATGGATGGAATGTATCTCTATGATGAACTCTGGGTGTGTTCTGACCTTTGCTGTACCATGACCCCTGTGATGATGTCACAGGAGAGCATAGGAACATTTCCTGGAAGGGAATCACTGAGTCAATGGCTGCAAACATCTTTAATGTTAAGAAGGACATTGCCCTCCATAGAACTCACATTCCTGTCCTCACTCACAGAAGGTGGGGTCTCTCTGCCCCTGAGAGCATTTACAGCAGTCAGGTTCTTAGTGTTTCCGCATTGCGGCTCATTTGGCTCTCTCACACTTGGGAGGAGGGTTTGTTATTATCCTGAGTGGTGGCAGACACTGCCAGCATGTTCAAGGCCTCCTTGATAGCTGGAGCTTATCTGAGTCTGGGCCAGGGAAGTCAGCAGTAATTGTCCCGTCCACCGCCTAGAGCTAGCTTTCCATTATGAAACTGTTTATGCTTTACTCGTCTAGTGTATCTTTAAAATATTCCGTGACTGAGGATTTGAAACTCATTTAGTCCATAGATCTGAGTGTATGTCTGAAAGCCAAGGACTTCTGGAAGAGAAGCACGGTGCTGAGTCTGCTATATGACAAACCAACAAGCAGCGGCCTCAAGTCTGAGGCCAGTCTGGTGTAAGAAGCAAGTTCCAGGCCAGCCAGGACTATACAGTGAGAATCTATCTAAGAACAACAATAAAAAAGTTAAAGTGAGGATTCCCACTTAGTAAGATAGAGGGGACAAGATTCAAGATGTCCCCTTTTCCTCACAGGAAAAGCCAGCTGTCGGCCCACAGAGGACACACAGGAGAGGGGCCAGCTGTAAGCTCACCATTTTGTTCTCTGGGAGCTCCAGGCAGAATAAGCTGATAAGATGCAAAGGAGTAACTTCCAAACTTATGTAAAAGAGACGAGACTGGAATGGCCTGAGCAAGAGTAGAGTTGGAAGAATCCCATGCAAGTTCAAAGTCAGCCAGGGCTACATATAGCAAGATCCACTCTCAAAACACCCAAAGAGGAGCAGTCCTTGCACTCAGGACGCAGAAGCCAGCCTGGTCTACATAGTGAATTCGAGGCCAGCCTGGTCTACACAATGAGTTCCAGGACAGCCAGGGCTACATAATGAGACCTTGTCTCGAAAAAACAAAAACAAAAAAACCAAAAAACCACAAAGGGGGCTGGAAGGATGGCTCAGAGGTTAAGAGCAAGGGCTGCTCTTGCAGAGAACCTGGGTTTGGTGCCCAGTGCCCACAAGGCGGCTCATAGTCATCTCTCCTCAGGTACCAGGCACTCACATGGTACACAGACCGTGTATGTGCAGGTAAAACACTCATACCCATAAATAAAAATAAACCTTTAAAGAACACACACACAGAGGGGGGGCTGGGTAAGGCATTTGCCATGCAAGTGTGAGCACCTGTGTTTGGAGACCCAGAACCTGTGTTGAGCTGGGTATCTGTAATTCCAGTGCTCCAACAACATGGGTTGTGGAGACAGGAAAATCCCCCAGGAGATCACAGGCCAACTAGCCTGAGATGCACAGTCAGGAACAATAAAGGAAGATGTCTCAAACAAGATGGAAGGGGAAGACCAATATTTGAGGTTGTCCTTTGACCTCCGAACATATACCATGGAACATGCATACCTGAACTCACACATGAATATGTGCAAAACACACACACACACACACACACACACACACACACACACACACACACACAGAAGGCTGGGTGGTGGCCCGCTGGGTGAAGTGCATGCTTTCCCAGCATGAGGACCTGAGTTCAGACACGCAGCCCTCACATGAAAGCCGAACATATAATTCCAGTGCTGGCTGGCAGAGACAGGTAGATCCCTGGGGCTCACTGGCTAGCCAGTCTAGCTGAAACCACAACATCCAGGGTCAGTGAGAGATCCTGTGGAGGGGCTGGAGAGATGGCTTAGCAGTTAAGAGTGCCTGCTGCCCTTCAGTTCCCAGCACCCATGTCAGGCGGCTGACAATGGCCAGGAACAGCAGCTCCAGAGGACCTAACGGGCTCTTCTGGCCTCCAGGGGCACCATCTCCCCTGAATATGACATACACCCACACACAGAGAGATACATACATATACATAAATAAGAATAAATATTCTTTAAATGAAATGGAGAAACAATTGAAGACTCTCTGGCCTCTAGACTTGCCCACCTGGGTAACTGTACTCATACATATATGCACAGATGCATCCACCCACAGCCAAGCACACAAACAAAAAAGAACAGAGAGAGACACATATATGCACAGATGTATCCACCCACAGATCAGCACACATACAAAAAAGAACAGAGAGAGACACCTACCCTCACATGCACATCCACAAAGAGAAAAGGGAACCCACAGAATGGGAGAAAATATTTGCAAATCTTATGTCTGATAAGGTTTAAGATTCCCGAATATACAAAGAACTGCCACTGAGTAATAAGATGTTAAACTAAAATTCAAAGTGGCAAAGAACTTAAGCAGATATTTCTCCAAAGAAAAGATACAGACAGCCTACTGTATTAGTCAGGGTTCTCTAGAGTAATAGAACTTATAGAATGAATCTCTCTATATAGAAAGGGATTTATTAGAATGACTTACAGGCCACAGACCAGTTAATCCAGCAATGTCCGGCTGTGAATAGAAAGTCCAAGAATCCCACAGTTGCTCAGTCCATGAGGCTGGATGTCTCAGCTGGTCTTCAGTAGATGCTGGAAGAAGTAGTATATCCCAAAGAAGTAGGCTCTAATGCCACTGAAGAAATGGACTTGCTAGTCAGGCAAGGGCAAGCAGGCAAAGAGCAAAAGCTTCCTTCTTCCTTGTCTTTATATAGGCTTCCAGCAGAAGGTGTGGCCCAGAGTAGAGGTGGATTTTCCTAGCTCAAATGATCTGGATTAAAGGCATGTCTTCCTTCCTCAAAGATCCGGATTAGAAATGGGTCTTCCTGCTTCAAATTAGGCAAAAATCCCTCACAGGTGTGCCTCAGCTTGGGTTTTAGTTAATTCCAGATGTAGTCAAGTTGACAACCAAGAACAGCCATCACATCAACTAAGTTAAGATAAAAAAGACTGGAAGCTGAATTTGGTGGCTCATCTTTATAGACTCAGTCCTCAGAAAGCTGAGGCAGGAGGATTACCTGTGGCACAGAGTGAGACCCTGTCAAGGAAAGGTGTGTTTGGGTAAGGGCCTGGAAATGTAGCTCAGTTAGAAGAATATTTTCTTAAACTAGGAAAAATCAAGAGAGGGCAGGAAAGATGGCAAAGTGGTTAGGGGTGAGCACTGCTTTCGCAGAGGACCCAAGTTCAATTCCCAGAACCCGAATCCAACAGCTCACAACTGCCTGTAACTCCAGCTCCAAGAGCTCCGCCACCTCGGGCTCCTCTGGCACCTGCACTCATGTGTGCATACCCCTACCCCATCCTCTCACACAATTTTAAAAATGAAATAAATATTTTAAAAAAACAACAAGGAACTAAAAGAAGGGGAAACCCCTGGCACCTTGGTGGCTACTTTGTGTTTCCTGTTGGCTGAGAGTCAAGAAACTTTAATGCAACTGATAAAACCCAGATTGCCTATAAAAACCATGCATTGTGCACCTGTTGTAATCTCAACTCTAGAGAGGCCGAGGTAGGAGAATCACAGCAAGTGTAAGATCAGCTTGGTCTACATTGTCTGTCTGTCTGTCTGTCTGTCTGTCTGTCTGTCTCTCTCTCTCTCTCTCTCTCTCTCTCTCTCTCAAAATCAAAACAAAATTGTCCATAAAGATAATGCTGGGCTGGTGACTGCTAAGTGGGTAGAGCACTTGGCAATCTGAGTTTAATCCCCAGGACTCACATGGCAGAAGAGAACCATATCCTGAAAGCTGTCCTCTGACCTACACACACTCACACACACACACACATGCACACACACTCATACACACACACACTCACACACATACAGACATACACACATTCACACACACTTACACCAATGTAATAAATATTTATGATAGTGTTTGTTTTCCTAAAGTTTCAAGACAGTTTACAAAAGATAAATTTGGGGATAGTGTATGTATGATAAATAAAGTTTTTTTAATACTAAAACCAAATTTTGCTCAGTGCTTATTTCATCAGTCTGTTCTGACATCAGTAGAAACCTTTACACCCTGTTACCCTCTTAGCATGGTGGGCAGGACATCAGCCTCATAAATGGACCTGCGAGTCCCTCCTAAGTCAACTTTATCTGGCCTTTCTTTCTTTCTTTCCTTTGTTTTTTGTTTTTCTCTTTTTGAGACAGGGTTTCTCTGTATATCCCTGGCTGTCCTGGAACTTACTCTGTAGATCAGGCTGGCCTCAAACTCAGGGATCCACTGCCTCTGCCTACTGAGTGCTGAAATTAAAGACATAAACCACATAACAGAGATAAAATAAAGACAGAGGCCCAGGGGAAGCAATTACAGATGTACAATCAAGTCCATTTGACGGCTTTAGTCCTGGGAAGAATACATTCCCCCAAGGCAAATAAACCTTCCTCCTCAGAGAGACCCCATATAAAAGAGTGTTGTAAAGAGACCAATTTGGGGCACAATTGTGGGAGACCTGGGCACTGAGAAAACTATCCTTAGCAGAATCCTAAGAAATCAGGCCTTTGTTCTGCAGAGGGAAACCCGTGTAGCCAGGATGCCCTGACCTCCTAAGGGAGGATGGGCCTCATTCCAGTGATATCTGCTCTTGAAGACTGAAGCTTTCCAGTTTTCCCTGATGGATCTCCCCTCAATTACTGCAGATATCAATGAGGAGCCTTGGCTAACTTCTGATGGGGTAGGTAAAAAACATTAATTTTCTTTTAGATAATAGGGCTTTGTTTTCTACCTTAATCAATCACCCAGAACTCCTTTCCTTTCTTTTTTTTTTCCTTTTCTTCTTTTTTTTTTTTTTTTTGTTGTTGAGGGGAGAAAAGGGTTATTTGGCTTATACTTCCATATGACATTTCATCATCAAAGGCAGTTACGTTAGGGCTGAACTCAAACAGGGCAGAAACCTGGAGGCAGGAGCTGATGGAGAGGCCAGAACTCCTTTCTAAATGACTTAAGGAATTAATGATGTAACCATGGGATTTTAAAAAATTGATAAACTTTATACAACAGCTTTTCAAAAGTGAAGGGAGTTTTTGTTACAGGCCGCAGCACTGGGAATTCCTGACTGAAAAAACAAACAACTTTTTGCCCTATAAGTGACAGAAAGGCAAGGTTTCACTGAGAGTCCTCGCCCTTTTGTAAGAGGACATCCGTGGGCCCATAGCCTGCTTCCCCCACAGACAGACGCTAGCGTGTGAATAGTCAGAAAACTCGGGAGCAGATACAGCGATGCTGACACTTGAGGCCACTGAGCTCAGTCCGGGACACTTGTTAGAGCAGCAGTTCTCAACCTTCCCCATGCTGCGACCCTTTAATACAGTTCCTCGTGTTGTGGTGACCCCCAACCATAAAATTATTTTCATTGCTACTGTTATAAATGGCAATGTAAATATCTGATATGCAGGATAGCTGATATGGGACCCCTGTGAAAGGGTCCTTCGACCCCCTCCCACCTGAAGGGTTGCAACCCACGGCTTGAGAACCACTGTGTTAGAGGGTTGTCCTAAATGTGCTCTGCCAGAAATATAGACGAACATGTCTGTGTCTCTCCACAATGTGAGAATTTATCGAGTAGCAATAAATTCACAAGGTTTAGTAGTTTCAATAACAATAATTTGTCATATTGCCGTCCCTCCCTCCCTTGGTAGTCTGGCCAAGGGGAATGCCGATTCCTTTATTCTAATATGTTCCCAGGAATTACTCATTTATCAGTTTATGATAGGTGGTTAATTCTTGACAGGAAGTGCACTTTCTAAGTCTATCCAGAGACTGAGTCACCCTTCTCCCTTCAACTAGAGTTTATAAGCTGCTTATAAGGTGAAGTCTTCAATGGCACAGTCTGAAAGACCATTACTTTATATAATATGAAGTAACTTAGAACGTGGGTAGCCTGATGTCAACAAGGGCCTAACTCAACACTGTGTGAAACAGGGCCTTAAAGGCTGGAGAGATGGCTTAGTGGTTAAGAACACTTTGGTGGTGCACAACTTTAATCCCAGCACTCAGGAGGCAGAGGCAGGTGGATCTCTGTGAGTTCGAGGCCATCCTGGTCTACAAAGTGAGTTTCAGGATAGCTAGGGCTGTTACAATGAGAAACCCTGTCTTGAAAAACCGAGAGAGAGAGAGAGAGAGAGAGAGAGAGAGAGAGAGAGAGAGAGAGACAGAGAGAGAGACAGAGAGACAGAGAGACAGAGAGACAGAGAGACAGAGAGAGACAGAGACAGAGAGACAGAGACAGAGAGAGAGAGAGACAGAGAGAGAGACAGAGAGAGAGAGAGAGCACTTGCTCTTCTCCTACAGCATCCGGGTTCAATTCCCAGCACCCACATGGCAGCTCACGACTGTCTGTAACTCCAGTTCCCAGGGATCTGACACCCTCATACAGACATACATCCAGGCAAAACACCAATGCACATAAAATAAAAATGAATAAATCACTAAAAAATGAATAGGGCCTTAAAGTCAAAGCACACCAGGAATTAAGTAGGAGGTAATGCCGACATATTAAACTCCTTCATCAGGCTCACTAAAAACTATCCTCAAATCTTGCCACATGCGAAACCTGACAATTTTGCTCCTTATTCCCCAAAACAAATGAAAAAAAAAAAAAAAACCAAACCAAAACCAATTCTACTCCGATGTAAAAATCTTAAAATACCTATGCTAGCAAGCCTAACCTGAGAGGCCAACTTTTAACAAATAATAAAGTAGTTTACAAATAAAGTAACTGCGTGTTCCAAGAAATAATTATAGGGGCCAGTGACGTGGTTCAGGGGGTAGAGCGGCTTATCACCAAGTCTGACAAGCTGAGCTCAAGCTCTGGGCTCCACACAAGAGAAGGAAAGAATCAGACCTTGCAAGCTGCCTTCTGACCTCCACACACGCGTCATGGTGCTCCCTACCTCCATAATCAAACAAAAAAACAATTGCACAAACAGATATAGTAGTGCATGTCTCCAATCCCAGCACTCAGAACGTAGAGTTCTGGGATCTCTAGATAGAGGATCAAGAGTTCAAGTTCATCTTCGGCTACTTAGTGAATTTGAGGTGAGCCTGTGCTACATGAGGACCCTGTCCTAAATACATACTTACATACACACATACATACATACACACACACATACACAAATACATAAATAAAGCCCCTTCCTCAAAACACCTCAGCTCAAAATGCTGAACACGTTGCTTTACAATCCGGAAAAATAAGAAAGCTGCTGTTTACACTGAATTGAAATACTCAACCCTAGCTCTTTTTGTTCATGCTGCTGTAGAGACAATGAACATTTTAAAAAAAGATATTTTTCTTATTTTTAATTTTGTATGTGTGAGTACATGTGTTGACTGAGGCCGGAAGAGGGTGTTAGATCTGCTGGGGTGGTTGTGAGCTACCTGATGTGGGTGCTGGAAACCCAACTCAGGTCCTCTCCCAGAGCAGGACACAGTCAGTTTCAAAGCTATTGCTCCAGCCCCAAAGGAGAGGACCTTTAACAGGGAAACCCATCTGGTTCAATACGGACCTAAGACGTTATCTCTTTTGGAGCTACCTGGTGACTCACACAGACAGCAGTCATGTACCCAGGGACACTGGAGGCAACTTTGACATTACCCAGGGTGACATGCTGACAGGTGTATCTGACCCCAGGGAGCAGGCACAGAGGGCTGTGATACGCCTTCCCAGGAAACACGGAAAAGAGGAGGGGCCCACAGTGAAGGTAGACCAAAAATGGCTGGTGGACTCAAGGGAACCCAGATTCTGTTGCCCAAGCAGACCAATAAAAATGTGTTCAGGGATTCATGACTCTTGTCACCTGGGAAGGGAAACATTAACTACTTTAGTCATCCATGCCCTGCGGGGAGCCGATTAAAGTCCACAGTATAAACTGAGGTAGGATTCTGCACACTCCGTCTCCAGCGTGAAGCTGCCCTGAGCCACCACCTTTACTGAAGAGTCATATTTCCAGAAAAGGGGTTGCCTATTAGACTTTACTTGGCTCTACTGTTTGCTGATGCCTCAGAGTGGAAAGAGAATAAAACCTGACCTTTCTGAGTCTCCACACCCTCTAGTCTTCTAACTTACGAACCATTAAAAGGCTTAAAAATTCTCTCCAAACAAGAAAAAAAAAACTTAACTTTTTATCATAAAATCAGTTTATTCTAATGAATTCACAACTGAAAGCGTCACAGAGCTCGATCAGGGAGCCACTCAAACCTTTGTCCAGGCCCAAACTCTATACGTCTCAGTGAAGTTCTACACGTGGCCATTCTGAAGCAGTGGCTCCTCATGCTGTGAAATATTCCTTTACACTGTGTGAATATATGTTACTATAATTGGTTTAATAAAGAAACTGGCCAGTAGCTGACCAGGATAAGGTTAAGCAGGAGAGCCATACTAGGAGAATGCTGGGAGGAAGAAGGGTGGAGTCTACAGTCACCAGCCAGACACAGAGAGAGCAGGAGAAGAATGTGCCATGTTATTAAAGGTACCACCATGTGGCAGAGTGTAAATAAGGAATATGGGTTAATTTAAGTATAAGAAGTAGTAAGTTAGTAACAAGCCTGAGCTATTGGCTGAGCATTTATAATTAATATAAGCCTTGGTGTGTTTATTTGAGAGCAGCTGCAGGACAGGAAACCTCTGCTTACAGTGTTGCCTGGGGTTTTAACATTTCACTCTCAATTGCAGTTTTGTTCATTTATCTGCTACAAAAAAGAAAATCAAAACAAAGAAAAAAACGATGATAGTTGACACTAGAAAAAAATAGCTTTATGTCTTTTTTCATGACTCATAGGTCGTCTTGCCTACACTCCATCCTTTCTCATCATATAACATTACCCTCTCTTGGTCTCTTTTCTAATTTTATTTTTACTATATCCATACCTACATCTGTTTACATATATACATTATGTATTATATGGTAGGATCTGCATATGAGGTAGGACATGTGATACTTTTCTGAGTTTGGGTCACCTAGCTTATTATACTTTCCAAGACTGTCCATTCTCTTGAAAATTTAGTGGTTTAAGTTTTCTCTATAGCTGAATAACATTCCATTTTGTCTATTACCACATTTTCATTATCCATTTATCTGTTTGTACTAAGCTTTTTCTTTTGGGCCACCAACCAGCTCCCAAAATCATGACACAGAGACTTACTAATTATAAATGCTTGGCCTAGCCTAGGCTCATTTATAGCTAGCTCTTTTAACTTAAATTAACCTGTTTCTCTTTATCTACCTTTTGCCTTGGGGGCTTTTTATCTTTTCTTACTTTCTCGCTGTCTCTATGTCTGGTTGGTGGCTGCCTGGCTTCTGGCCCTGGGGCATCTCTCTTGTTCTCTCCTCTCTTCCTCTCTTTAGCCTAGATTTCTCCTCCTACTTGTTCTCTCTGCCTGGAAGTCCCTCCTATCCCTCTACTGCCTAGCTATTGGCTATTTAGCTCTTTATTAGACCAATCAGGTGCCTTAGGCAGGCAAGGTGAAGCAGATGCAACACATCTTTACATAATTAAACAAATGCAGCATAAACAAAAGTAACACATCTTTATACAGTTATAGTAATATTCTGCAGCATAAACAAATGTAACACATCTTTGCCTAGTTAAAATAATATTATGTAACATCTGTTGATAGAAATCTAGGCTGGTTTCATTTTCTTGCTGTAGTGAATAGAGCAGCAAGCAATAAGTGTGGATGCGTACATATCTCTGTGGTAAGGTATGGAGTACTTTGGGTACATGCCTAGGAGTGGAATAGCTGGGTCATATGGTAGTTCTATTTTTTATTAATTAATTAATTAATATAATTTTTTTTTGGTTTTTCGAGACAGGGTTTCTCTGTGTAGCTTTGGAGCCTGTCCTGGAACTCACTCTGTAGCCCAGGCTGGCCTCGAACTCACAGAGATCCTCCTGCCTCTGCCTCCTGTGTGCTGGGATTAAAGGCGTGCGCCACCACCACCCAGCTTTTTTTTTTTTTTTTTTTTTTTTGAGACAGGCTTTCTCTGTGTAGCCCTGGTTGTCCTGGAACTCACTTTATAGACCAGTTTGGCTTTGAACTCAGCAGTCCACCTTACCTGCCTCTACCTCCTGAGTGCTGGGATTAAAGGCGTGTGCCACCACAGCCCAGCTCTGGTAAACTCTTTAATTTTTTGAGGAACCTCCAAACTGATCTTCTTATGGCTGTAAATTACACTTGACTAGCAGTAAATAAGGATATCTTTCTCTCCATCCATGCCAACATTTGTCAAATTTCTTCTCTTAATCAAATCTCCCTTTACTAAACACACTTAATTTTTTTATTTCTGTGTATGTGTCTGTCTGAGTGTATACCACCTGTGTGTAGCTGTCCGCAGAGGCCAGAAGAGGACACTGGACCCTGTGGTAGTATGAATGAAAATGGTCCCACATGTGGCCTTGCTGACAGAAGCATGTCACTGGGTGTAGGCTTTGAGGTTTCAAAAGCCATTTGAGTTGGCTCTCTCTACCTGCTGCTTGCAGTTCAAGGTATGAGTTCTCATCTGCTGCCCCAACACCATGGATTCCTGCCTGCTGCCCTGCCCCCTGTTGTGATGGTGATGGACTCTACTCTAACCATCTAGAACTGCCAGCTCCACATAAACCCCTCCTATTTTTTTTAAGATAGGGTTTCTCTGTGTAACAGCCCTGGCTATCCTGGAACCTGCTCTGTAGACCAGTCTGGCCTGGAACTCACAGAGCTCTGCCTGCCTCTGCCTCTCAAGTGCTGGGATTAAAGGCGTGTGCCACCGCCACCACCTGGCTAAACCCTTCCTTTTATAAGTTGCCTTGGTCATGGTGTTTTATCACAGCAATAGAGGAGTTAAGACAGATACCCTAGAGCTGAAGGTTGTGAGATATTCGCTGTGGGTGCTAGGGACTGAACTCTGCTCTAAAAGAGCATCAATACTGTCATCCGAGAAGAGTGCCTCAGAGGGAAAATGCTCCCATCAGACTGGCCTGTAGGTAAGACTGTGGGCTACTTTCTTGATTAATAACTGATGTGGAGAGGCCCATCCCATTGTGGGTGGTACCACCTCTGAGCAGGTGGTCCTGAGGTGAATAAGAAAGCAAAGTGAGCAACCTAAGCGGAGCAAGCCCATAAGCAGCACTTCTCCATGGCTCTGGCTTCAGTTCCTGCCTCCAGGTCCTTGTCTTTGATTCCTGCCCTGAGTTCCTTTGACGATAGACTGTAATGTGCAGTATAAGCCAAATAAAGACTTTCCTCACCATGTTTCTTTTGGTCATAGTCTTTGATCACAGCAACAGAAACTTAAGACGGGCCCTTAACTGCTGAGCCATCTCTCCAGCCCTGTTGCCAGATTTCTTCACAGCCATTCTGTTTGGAGGTTGTACCTCAAAGTAGTAGTAATTTGTATTTTCCTGATGACTAGCTCTGTTAAATACTTTAAAAAAAATAGTGGGGCTAAAGAGTTGGCTCAGGGGTTGAGAGGTCGAGAGCGTTTGCTGCTCTTGCAGAGGACCTGGGTTTAATTCCCAGCACTCACATGGTGGCTCATAGCCATCCCATCCAGGGAATTGGATGTCCTCTTTAGACCTCTGTAGTACCAGGCATACATATGGTACACATACATCCAAGTAGGCAAAACACTCTTACACGTAAATCTAAAAATAGTTACTGGCCATTTGTGTCTCTTCTTTTGAAGAGTGTCTGTCTCATTAACATATTTGTTGATTGGTGGTGGCTTTATTTCCTTGGTGTTTAATTCCTGTAGTTCTTTGTAAATTTTGGATATTAGTCCCCTGTTTGAAGTATAGCTGGTAAAGATTTTCTCCTATTCAGTGGGCTATCTGTTTCCTCTGCTGATATTTTCTTTGCTGTACAGAAACTTTCTATTCATCTATCTTTTCTGCTGATACTTAGAGCTGGCTCCTTTGCAATAAAGTTCTGTTTAGAAAGGTCTTGCCTATGGCCAGAGTTATAGTCAATAAGACACACTGAGAGCATTTCCTCTAAAGCCAGGAGCAAGATGAGGCCAGTGCCACTCTCCCCTCTCTTATTCAAAATAATGCTCGAAGTTTTAGCTATAGCTGTTAGTCATGAAAAAGACATAAAGGCAGCTGGGCAGCGGCAGTGGCTCATGCCTTTAATCCCAGCACTAAGGAGGCAGAGCCAGACAGATGTCTGTGAGCTTGAGGCCAGTCTGGTCTGCAGAGCAAGATCCAGGACAGGCACCAAAACTACACAGAGAAACCCTGTCTTGAAAAACAAACAAAAAACAAAACAAAACAAAAAACCAAAAAAGACATAAAGAGATCAGGGATCAGAATGAGAAAGGAAGAAGTCAAACTGTCCTTATTTTCAGGTAACAGTCTGTCTTAGGGTTTCTATTGCTGTGAAGAGACACCATGACCATGGCAACTCTTTTTTTTTTATAATTAAATATTTTTTAAAGATTTTTATTTATTTTATGTATATGATTACTCTATCTGCACATATGCCTTTACACCAGAAGAGGGCATCAGATCCCACTATAGATGGTTGTGAGCCACCATGTGATTGCTGGGAATTGAACTCAAGACCTCTGGAAGAAGCAGCCAGTGCTCTTAACCACTGAGGCATCTTTCCAGCCCCCATAGCAACTCATATAAAGGAAAAATATTTCATAGGGGTGGCTTACATTTTCAGAGGTTTAGTCCATCATCATCATAACAGGACATGGCAACATGCAGGCAGACATGGTGCTGGCTACATTTGACATGCAGGCAACAGGAAGTAGTCTGAGATACTGGGTGTGGCTTGAGCATATATGAGACCTCAAAGACCATCTCCACAGTGACTTCATCCAACAAGGTCAAATCTATTCCAACAAGACCACACCTCCTAATAATGTTATTTGCTTTGGGGGGCATTTTCTTTCAAGCCACTACATTCTACTCCTGCCCCCCAAAGGCTTGTAGCTATATCATAATGCAAAAATGCATTCAGTTCAACTGCAAAAGTCTCCATAGTCTATCACAGTCTCAACAATGTTTTATACATGTATATCTATATCTATCCTCTGTAAAGGCACCTAAGCATAACTCTTTCATCCATTCCTATGTCTTGAGTATGTATTATTTTCCTATATGTCTCTCTGTCTAAATACTTAATAAACTTACCAATTTGGCTTCACCTTAACTGGTCATGAATTTTTTTTTCTGTGGTGTAGGCAGAGTTCCAGCTTTACCTAAAGAGAAAAGGAACTTTTCAGGTGACTGGTGGCAGGCCTGGGCTGCAGCCTCTTGCCATTGACACTGCAAATGCGTGAAGAGACTCAATATTATTAAACACTGTGGAAATACAAACAAAAACCCCCAAGGCAGAGAGGTGCAGCTCAGCTGTGAGTGTGCGTTCAGCATTTGTGGGACTCTGTTCATCCCCCAGAGTGAAGACCAAAGAAGAAACGCTACTGAAATGACACCTCACACCCACTGAGATAAATACCATAAAAGGGGGGATGTGTGTGATTCAGAGGATAGCCATGCCGCTGGACACAGAGGACAGATAATGTAATTCTACCTCCACAGTAGGCAAAGCCCTAGAGGCAGAAACTGGAGTAGAAGTTCCCAGGGGCCAAGGAAGAAATTGGGAAAAATACACCTTCATGTACACACTTACCTTCTGTTTGGAATGAGGAAAGCGTTCTGAAAATAGAGGTGAAAGTTACACTGGAAATTTACTTAGGCCACTGAATTGTAGACCTAAAATGGCTAAAATGGTGTATTCCACATCATATGCCACAAAGAGGAAAAGCATGAGCCAGCCATGGTGGCACACACCTATAATCCCGGTACTCAGGCAGCAGAGGCAGGCAGATCTCTTGAGTTCAAGGACAGCTTGGTTATATAGAGTGAGTTCCAGAAAAACCAAGGCTACACAGAGAAACCCTGTCTCAAAAAACAAAACCAAAACCAAAAGGGAACGGAATGGTAAATTGAACCTAAACAGCTTTTAACTGCTGAGCCGTTTTTTCGTCTCTCCAGCCCTGTAATCGGAGGACTGGGGCTGAGAAGATGGCTGAGTTGGTACAGTGCTTGTTGTACAAGCGTAAGGTCCCCAGTTCAATCCTCAGCACCTGTGTAAAAGCCGGGAGGCTGGAGACACAACTCCACATTTAAGAGCCCTGGCTGCTCTTCCAGGGGACTCAGGTTCAATCCCCAGCACCCACACCTGTCTGTAACTCCAGTTTCAGGGACTCTGACTCCCTCTTCTGACCTCCTTGAGCACCAAGCACACACCCTGCACAGACAGGCATGCTGGCAAAACATCCATGCGCATTACAAAAAAAAAAAAAAAAAAGTTAAAAGGCCAGGTATGGAGGTGCACACATGTGTTCCATTATAAGTTACATAGAGACAGATAGGAGATCTCTGGGGTGACTGGCTAGGTGCCTAGCCTAATTAGTTCCAGATTATTTAAAGATCCAGTCTCAAAAACAAGGGAGGAGCAGCAGGTGGCTGGCTCTGCAGGTGAAGGCCTCTGCTAAGCCTGGTAACAAGAGTTCAGGCCCCAGAACTCACAGGAAGGTAGAGGGACTGATTCCACAAAGTCATCTTCTGACTTCCACACAAGTGCCATGGCACAAAGAGACACACACACACACACACACACACACACACACACACACACGGGGAGGGGAGGAGGAGGGGGAGGGAGAGAGAGACTAGTTCTTTAAAGATTAAAAAAACAAAAACAAAAACGAGATGGACACCACTTAAGGAAAGTCAGCTGGGCTGCCTTCTGCCCCCCCCCACCACACACACAGATAGAAAAGTCTAAGTGTCCATGCACTTGCACAAATGTGTGTACCTCAATGAACAAACACACAGATGTATACATAAATATATACATGCACAAAAGAAAACAATAAACTAATGACACAAAGAAAATAATGCAGGAGGCTGGAGAGATGGCTCTGCAGCTAAGTGCACTGGCTGCTCTTCCAGAGGTTCAGAGTTCAATTCCCAGCACCCACATGGTGGCTCACAGCCATCTATAGTGGGATCTGATGCCCTCTTCTAGCATACAGGTATACATGCAGATAGAGCACTCATTCATAAAATGAATCTTAAAAAAAGAAGGAAAAGAAAAGAATGCAAATAACATACACATAATTGATGTTGGGGAAAAAAAAACTCTCAAAAATTTGACAATAAGAAAACAAACAAGCCAGGCGGTGGTGGCGCACGCCTTTAATCCCAGCACTCAGGAGGCAGAGCCAGGCAGATCTCTGTGAGTTCGAGGCCAGCCTGGTCTACAGACCGAGTTCCAGGACAGGCACCAAAACTACACAGAGAAACCCTGTCTCAAAAAACAAACAAAAACAAAACAAAACAAACAAACAAAAAACCCAAAGTTGACAAATTTCTAAGCGGTCTTATTAAATAAAGAACACGGAGCCAAATATAGGGGTGAAAGCCTTAGAGATGAGGGAAATAGTGAGAGCCACCAACCCCTTTACTTCACCAGCTCTGTAGCCTCCAAACTGCAAGTTACTTCCTGTCTTACCCAGGCCTTTATTGCCTTGCTGTTCTACCCTCTCATTGGCTCTTAACCCAGCTACCTCACTTCCTTGTCACTTCCTGTCTGTACAGACCTCCAGGTCTCTATGGTTGGTACAGGGATTAAAGGCGTGTGTCACCACGCTTGGCTCTGTTCCCTAGTGTGTCCTTGAATACACTGAGACCCTGCCTGCCAAGTGATCAGTTTAAGGGTGTGTGCTACCACTGCCTGACTTTTGTGTTTATGGCTGGCTATTTCCTCTGATCTCCGGACAAACTTTATTCATTAACATACAAATAAAATATCACCATATTTCAACACAAATAAAATATCACCATATTTCCCCTTTTTTGTCTAATAAAAATAAAAAGAATAAAAAAGTTATAACTAATATAAGAAAACTATATACAATAAGTACAATAACTATATACAATATATACAGGCAATAAATACATCAACAATGTCTAGTCCATTTGCATTTGACAAATTCAGAGAAAATATTCTATTATCTATTCTATTTTGGTGAGTCCAAAATGTACCTAATTCACTTTTATCCTAACTTGTATTACCAACAGAAAACTATCTTATGATATCTTTCAAACTTATACACTTTACACCTCTTAGTGAGTTTCTTTTCTGAAATTCTTAACAAGGAAAATTGTTACTACAACTATCTAATCTTCAACTCCCTCAGAGACCCAAGAAGGAAATAATATTACCTAGTAAAACAGGAAGTGCAAATAAGCGATTTCCAAAAAATGTGAGTTGACAGAAACAGCCAGCTGCCTGGACAGTCACCCGAGGTTTCTCTGCAATGTTGGGGCATCATCTTCAGCCTATAGGCTTAGCATATCTGACAGACTCATTTGTGAAGTAGGATGTACACAAGGCCTACAGCTTGACCTCACATTCAGTGCTAATATTCCAGATAAACTTGAATTCCACCAGTGTCCTATCATGGTTCAGGATTTTAAATTATGGAAATTGCTGGTGTTTTTAGAATTCAGCTGCCCATTCTTCTTGGCTTGTGGATGGCTTCATCTCAGCATCCCATTCTTCTCCACATCCCATTCTTCTTGGCTTGTGGGTGGTTTCATCTCTTTTATTAAATGCCAGTCTACTATTGAGAGGTTAGACTCTGTCAGCCTAGTTACTCTTTCAAGAATAACTGTTTCAGCTTCTGTTCCATTGCACACCATAAGCCATCATGATATTGCCTGTTCAGCTGCCTTCAAAGAAAGGGGCACAGTACCTTTTCCAGATTGCAAAGCTACTTCAGTGATGGTGCCATATCGTCCTGATGCTAAAGCCACAACCACACTTGTTTTGGCAAGGATTGGTAGTCCTTTGTTTTGTGTCCTCTCTGGATTTGGATAGCATACTGTCAGCAGTCGATGCTAGGGCACTTTGTTGCCCAGTGGCTAACTTTTGCCACAATGAAAGTTAACTCCATATGCAGTTTCTTCAATGCCCATATCTTCTCTGAAGTAGATTGGTGTTGCCAGGAGCCGACATGTCTCATAGTCAAAAAAAAGAAAAAATTCTAAGTTATTAAAACATTTAAATGCCATATTCTGTAGATCTCTGAAGGGTTTGAAGATGACCTGTCTATCTAAAATATATCTCTGCTTGACCTTGAGAACATACCTAATATGACTACAATGTCTAACTACTAACTTTCATTTCTTTATATCCTAGTAGTTGGTAATAATAACTTTCAAGGATTAGAAAATTGCATTACATTGTTAAATGAACTGTATAAGTACAATATCCTGAACAAGATTAGAAATATACATACAGCATTTTCTAACAATATCAATCTCAATATATATAATTTGTATACAATATATAAAAATCCAATCCAATGTAAAGTATTTAAAACTAGTAGTTGTCTTTTAAAAGTAGATTCAATAATCTACCTTTTTATCTAGATCATATCTATATCCTCTCCTATTTCTTTTCAGAGTGGATTCAATAATCTACCCTTTATTCTATCATTTCTATATCTTTTTTTTCCAAACAAGAACCTTAAATCTAATCTCCTTTATTTAGACCTTTTCCAAACCATTAACAACAACAACTTGTAAGCAACTCTTTTAAACAATGACAACTATCCCAAATCCAAAACCCATTGAAAGACCAAAAACCACCTGCCCCATCCCACCTCTTGGGAATGTGGGTGTCTTGTTCTTAAAATTGCTTTCTGCTGTTTGTAAGCAAAGGCATCTTTAGGGGATCCTGAAAAGAAAATTTTTTGGTTAACTGTCAAGTTCTGGGAGAGGTAGCTATATCTGTTGTCCAGTCTCTGCATAATGCCAAAGTGCAGGGCTTTTCTCAAGTCCTTGTTCCAGTAGTCTGTGAGACTGGATCATCTCAGCTAGCCATCTCGAAATTGTTCTGAGCAGTTTTGCAATCTAAAGCTGATCTTTGGGTGATGTTTATCAGCTTAGTGGCATTATTATTGTCCATGTGTAATCATTGTTGTGGGGCACCATCATCTTTCTGGAGACTTCAAATTCGCTGTTAGGCCTGGTCATAATTCCCTGCCAAAAACTGATAGAGACTCGAACACAAAAACATGTATAGGCAGCTAAATGAAGCATTTTTTTCTAGAATTAATTAGTACTCTATATGACCATTAATATCATAACAAAAGTTTAAAATATATATATAAATCTTATAAATTTTGATATAAAATTCATATCTTAAGAAAAGTTTAAAGAATCAAAATAGAACCAAAGAATTGAGATTAGTAGCAATAGAATAGTCCCTTAATTTTTTCTTTTTCTTCTTTCCCATATCAGAAGATGACTCTTTCATCTGACATGATACAGAGATTTTGCATTTTCCTTTTAACAATATGCTTCAGTTTAGAGAAAGAGAGAGCCATTCTCCAACTCCAAAGGCAGCTTTAATTTTTAATTGAACTGGGACTACAAAAAGATGATTTGTGTTAAGTGTCTGTAGAGAAGAACAGAAACAAACATTTAGGAAGACTTATGAAATTTTATAGATGATATACCAATAGGCTAATTTACTCTTTTTCTTGGGACATTTTTTTCTAGATGATTTGTCCTTTCTGCATAATCCAGAAGGAAGGGGCATTCTGTTGCCATTGTTCCTTGAAAAGCATTTGTTAATGGTATAAGTTAGTTTAAATTGGATGGTCATGCTGGTTGATGGTCCCTCTTGTTCAAATCAAACCTTTATCAATTTTGATGGTACCCACAGCTTATCTTCTCCTGTAGAAACAAAAGCAAAACCTCGTCCCCAACATAACACATATCCTGGTTTCCATTCTGAGGTCAGCACATCTTTAAAGTATATAGGTTGATTTAATTCTGTAGTTTTTTTCTATTATCTAATGTCTCTCTGCATCTGTTGTTCCTTTCTCATTAGCATTGAGAAAATTCAAAGTTAATAGAGCATTATGTAATCTATTTCTGGGGGATTTTGTTACCCCTTTCTGTTTATTTAGCATATCCTTTAAAGTTTGATTTGATCTTTCTATGACTGTTTGGCCTGTAGGATTATGTGGTATACCTGTAATATGCTTTATATTATAATAAGCAAAAAAATTGTTTCATTTTGCCAGAAACATATGCTAGAGCATTGTCAGTTTTAATTTGTGCAGGTATATCCATGATGGCCATAACTTCTAGCAAATGCGTGATTACAAAATCAGCTTTTTCAGAACCCAAAGCAGTTGCCCATTGAAATCCTGAATAAATATCAATGGTATGGTGTACATATTTCAATTTTCCAAATTCTGCAAAGGGAAACATCCATCTGCCAGATTTCATTTCTCTGAGTACCCTTTGGGTTACATCCTGCTGATAATGGAGTCTGATTGTAAAAGGAGCAGGTAGGACATTTCCTTATGCCAGGTTATGGAAAAACCCTTTTTTAACCTTTACTATTACCATCATGTTTTTTATGAAATTCTGAGGCCTCCAGCACATTTCTTCATTACCTTGTGCTAGAAGGCCTGGCAGACCTGTATGGGATCACATGTGAGTTATATATAAGGGATGCTTCCTATTCCTGACTATATCTTTTAACTGAATAAATAGTGAAGTTAATTCTGAATCATCAGGGATAAATTCTGCAGTCTCTATATGTAATACCACTCTTTCAGCATACTAAGAGTCAGTAAATATGTTGAGAGGTTCTGAAAAATCCATTAATACCAACAGAATAGCATACAATTCTGATTTTTGAACCAAATTATAAGGACTTTGAACCACTTTACTAAAATTCTCTGATTTGTAACCTGCCTTTCCTTGTTTGTTTGCATCTGTATAAAATGTGCAAGCTCCAGATATGGGTGTTTCCCGTACAACTGATTGGATTCGAGGCAAAATCCAATCAGTTCTCTTTATAAGTTCAATTATATTGCTTTTGGGATATTTGCTGTTAATCTCTCCCAAAAAAATATTGCAAGCTCTTTGCCAAGGTTCACTTTCTTCCCATAATTTGTCAATGTCCTCCTTAGTGAAAGGTATGACAATTTCTGCTGGGTCTATTCCTGCTAATTGATGAAGTCTGAATTTTCCTTTTAAAGTCAAGTCAGAGATCTTTTCCACATGAGTTTTAATTTTTTTTACTCTGTTTATTTGGTAGAAATATCTATTCTAATATAATATCTTCCCTCTGCATTAAAATTCCTGTAGGAGAATGCCTAGAGGGTAAAATAATCAAAATGTAAGCAAGCTTTGGATCCACACAATCCACATGTCCCTCCTGTACTTTCTTTTCCACCAAGGCCAATTCTCTCTCAGCTTCAGCTGATAATTCTCTTGGACTATTTAAGTCCTTGTCACCTTCCAAAGTTTTGAACAAATTATTCAGTTCATCATTTTTAACCCCAACAACAGTTCATATATGGGAAATGTCTCCAAATAATATTTGAAAGTCATTAAGAGTCCATAATCAATCTCTCCTAATTTGCACCTTTTGGGGTCTAATTTTTTGTAGACCTATTTTATATCCTAAGCAATTAATAGAATCTCCTCTTTGTATCTTTTCAGGAGCAATTTGTTATACCCAGCAATGCAAAATTTTCTTTACTTCTTCAAACATTCTTTCTAAAATATCTGCATTTGAAGCAGCTAGTAAAATATCATCCATATAATGATAAATTATAACTTTAGGAAATTGTTTACATATTACTTCCAATGGCTTTGTACAAAATATTGACACAGGGTTGGGCTAGTCAACATTCCCTGTGGGAAAACTCTCCATTGATATCTCTTAAATGGTTGAGAATTATAAGTAGGCACCATGAAGGCAAATCTTTTTCTCTCCTTTTCTTGTAAGGGTATTGAAAATGAAACAGTCTTTTAAATCAATAACTATAAGAGGCCATACTTTAGGTAACAGAGTAGGCAAAGGAATTCCAGATTGTAGAGAGCCCATTGGCTAAATTACTTTGTTAATTGCTTTTAGGTCTGTTACCATTCTCCATTTACCAGATTTCTTTTTTTTTTTTTTTGGTTTTTCGAGACAGGGTTTCTCTGTGTAGCTTTGCGCCTTTCCTGGAACTCGCTTTGGAGACCAGGCTGGCCTCGAACTCACAGAGATCCGCCTGGCTCTGCCTCCCGAGTGCTGGGATTAAAGGCGTGCGCCACCACCGCCCGGCTCAGATTTCTTTTTAATAACAAATACAGGAGAATTCCGAGGGCTGGTTGATTCTTCAATATGCTGAGCATTTAACTGCTCTTGTACCAGCTCTTCTAAAGCCTCAAGTTTCTCTGTTGTTAAAGGCCATTGCTGAACCCATACAGGCTTGTCTGTTAACCATTATAAAGGTAGAGCTGTTGGTGTCTTTGGAAGATCAGCAGTTGTTGTGCCCTGTTCTTGGAAAATCTGGATGGATGGTGGTCGCTCTTTAGAATAATATCTTCTAATATTTCTCTCAGAAACATGCATTAGTTTATCATTTGTTTCTGATGTTGGAGGAATGTTAATCTGAGTATTCCATTGTTGTAATAGATCACAGCCCCATAAGTTCATAGCTATATTATCCACATATGGCTTTAATTTTCCTCTCTGTCCTTCTGGACCTATACATTTGAGCTATCTTGCACTCTGTTTCACTTGAGATAATGTTCCAACTCCTAACAGCTGAGCGTTTACCTCCTGAAGAGGCCAATTTGGATGCCAAATTCTGGTGCAATTATTGTCACACCTGCACCTATGTCTACTAAACCTTCCAAGAAAACATCATTTATTCATATTTTTAACTTTGGTCTTTGTTCATTTATAGAAGTTTGCCAAAAAATTCACTTTATGGTTTCTCCTGAATTTTCTATTCTCTCTGCTACAGCTGTTCTATCACCCCAAGCAGACTGGTTTATTCCAACAGGCATTTGGTTATTTAATTGCTCTGAGAAAGGGTTTCTTCTATGATGGCAGAAAAGGACTGAAATGAATTTGCTGTGGGGCTTGCATGAGGCCCCTCTGTGAGTATCCCAAGGACAGAGGCAAAGGATTACCTTGTCTGTCCCTTGTTGATCTATATTAGTTGATCCAGTGTTTACCCTTACCACACTTTCTGCATAATCCAGAAGGAAGGGGCATTCTGTTGCCATTGTTCCTTGAATAATCATTCTTTCTAGGAACACCCTGTTTACACTCCTTTTTCAAATGACCTTGTTTGCTACAACCAAAACATCTGACTTTTTTCCTCAAAGTTTTTGAAATCACCTCTCTTATCCACGTCTCATCATGGTAATGAGACTCAATATTAATTGTGTCCCTGATTCAATCCTCCAAGGGTTCCGATCTTGCCTTTAATGGCCTGATTATTCTTTTATATGCTGCATTCATGTTCTCAAAAGCCAAAAATTCAATTATTATCTGTCTATCTTCTGAATTTGGTATCATTCTATTTACTGCTGAAGACAATCTTTGTAAGAAATCTGTGAAGGATTCTCTGGGGCCCTGTATAACTTTTGTGAATGATTCAAGTTTTTCCCCTGCTTCCTCAATTCTGTCCCATGCATTCATGGCTGCCTTGCAGCATAGACTTAAGGTTTGGTCATCATATAAACATTGTCTTTGTATATCAGAGTATTTGCCTTCTCCAAGAAGCTGATCCTGGGAAATCTCCACACCTCTAGTTCTACTTTGGTGTTCTCTTGTCTTAGCCTCATCTCTAAACCAAGTGTACCACTGCAATTGTGCTCTGGATTCCAGGACAGCTGTTACCAGTTCTTTCCAGTCATGAGGAATAAGCCTATTACAAGCTGACCACAAGTTTAACATTTGCTTTACAAATGGAGACTGCATGCCATATGATACTATAGCTTCCTTAATTCTCCTTAAATCAAACATTTCCACTGGAGTCCAGTCAGCAAGTACATGCCCTTGAGCAGGTTGTTCCTGTAAGGCTACCAGATAAATTAAGTTTGGTTGTTTGAAAATAGGCTGTCTCTCTGTAACCATATAATTCAATCCTGAAATAATTTCACCTTTAAATTCTTCTGTTTGGGTCTGAGTTTCTCTAGAATTTATTTTAACAGGTTTTTCTAAAGCTTTTATCTTGGCACTTAGTTTGACTAATCTTTTTAATACTAAAATAAGGATAATTAAACAAATAATATTCATAATTGATGTTATGTACATCCCATCAACATTAATTATCCTCTCATTTAATCATTCCATTTTCAGACTGCCTAATGTGTTATCAAACAAAGACCAATTCTCTTCCATTGTAAAAATATTTCCCATTTTTTTTAATGTGGGAAAAAATTCTCTTTTAATTATTTTCTCCCTTTAAGTTATCTTAATTGACTTACCAAGTCTGTATAGAACAGTAGAAGTCCAAGGGAATTTCAACGCAGCTACCTAGTGTGGTGGCAGTCCAAAATGGGAATCGAGAGAGAGAGAGAGAGAGAGAGAGAGAGAGAGAGAGCGAGCCTACTACCTACCAGGAGAAGAAAAAAACTAAAAACTAAAGAAAGTCCAGCCATGTACACTGGCCTGAGCCATACTGGGCCTGAGCCAGGGGCTCTGTAAACCCACAAGCAGTCTGGCTGCTTGCAGCTATGGCTGAGTGCAGCTCTGGCCACATGTAGCCCAGATCACTTGTAGCTCTGACCGAGCTGGGGGCCAGTAATCCTGGCCTGTAAGGACACCAATGTTTTTTTAATGAATTCTTGCCACATGGGTGCCAATTGTAGACTAAAGTTTTTCTGTGTCCTGGCCTGCTGGCGGTCAGGACAAATCTCTCCCATTTGCATCCCCCAAGTAAACATACAGAGGCTTATATTAATTATAACTGCATGGCCGTGGCTCAAGCCTTTTGCTAGCTAGCTCTTATATCTTAAATTACCCCATAGCTATTAATCTATGTATAGATGTTTGTCTTTGTTTTGGTTGTTGGTTACAAATTGTTATTGGTCATAGTCAATCTCTTTCTAAAAGAAAAAAGGGGAAATATGATATAGAAATGTAGGATATAGATATGATAGGGTAAAAGGGTAGATTATTGAATCTACTTTTAAAGAGCAATAACTTATTTAAAATATTTTACATTGCTATGGATTTTAGTTTATTAATACAAATTTAAAGTTAATTTTGTTATACTGTTTGTATATTTCTACTCTTGTTTAAAGTATTTTGTTTGTGCAACTCATTTAAAATTGTAATGTATAATTGAGAAATACAGATTAATAGTTAATCATCTATGATAATCAAACTTGTAATCATGTTAAGTTTTCTAGGTATACATAGATATAATTCAGTTAGGTAGGTAATCTTCAAACACTTCAAAGACCTACAGAATATGGCATTTAAAATGTTTTAAAAACTTAAGACTTTCCCGGACAGTGAGACATGTCTGCTCCTGGCAGCACTGATTTACTTCAGAGAAGAGGATGGGCAACAAAGACACTCTATATGAAGTTTATCTTCTTCTTTGCAAAAATAGCCATTTGGGCAAGAAACTGTTCATGCCTGGACTACTTGACAAAATGTATGGACTAGACATGCAGGACCCATGGGAAGGTGACCACTGAACTTTGCAAGGCAAAATGGTCCTTCAGGTTCCTGCTTTGCAGAGGAGACTGCCAGATATTCTACAGAACACAGGAAGAAGCAACTGAGAGACTCTAGACCTGTGGGCTGAAGATGGATGCCCCAACATTACAGAGGAACTTTGGATGACTGTCCAGGCAGCCAACTGTCTGTGTCATTCTAGACTTTTGGAAGTTGCTTACAATGCACTTCCTGTTTACTTAGATAATGTTGTATCCTTCTGGGGTCTTTGATGTAGTTGAAGACTATATAGTTATAGCTATAATTTTCCTTGGTTATGATAAAAGATAAATTAGATACGAAACTTTAGACTCATAAATATAGGATAGATAGAATATTTTCTTTAATTTTGTCAAATACAAATAGATTAGATATTATAACTATAATTCTTACTTGGTAACCATTTTAATGGGTTGAAGTTGAAACCTTCCTTTTGTTTAGACAGAAAAGGGGAAGTGATGGGGGAATGTCTTTCTGTATGCTGTGAATATATGTTGCTCTGATTGGTTGATAAATAAAGCCATTTGGCCTATGGCAAGGCAGGTTTAGAGGCAGGCAGGAAATTCAAAGAGAGAGAGAGAAAAAAGGCAGGAAGAGATACTAGTGAGCTGTCCAAGGAGAAACATGTAATGCAGGTAAAGCCACAGAACATGTTGAGATACATAGACTAATAGTTATGGGCTAATTTAAGATATAAGAGCTAGCTAGAAAAATGGCCATGCAGTTATAATTAATATAAGCCTCTGTGTATTTACTTGGGGGATGCAAATGGGAGAGATTTGTCCTGACTGCCATCAGGCCTGGACACAGAAAAACTTTCAGCTACAACCCAAAAAACAAAAAGGGTGCTCAGGTCCACAGCCAGCAGGAAAATGAAAATTAAAGCCCAGAGGAGACACAACTGGGCACCCACTGCAAGCACTGGCAGAAAGTAAAACTCCAATAATCAATCATAGCAAGTATGTGTCAGGGTTCTTCTCCAGAGCAGAATCACCAGTGTAGGTACATCTATCTCACTTTGGCACAGGAAGACTGAATTCAACACAGTAAGATACAGAAGTTACTTACTTCTCTCCTTAAGTGACAAACTTAAGGGAATGAAGGAAGGGTTTATTTTGGCTCATAGTTTGAAGGGATACAGTCCACATGATGGGAAAGCATGGTGGCAGGTTGTCACAATGAGTGCACAGTCAGGAAGCAGAGGTGTGGCGAGCCACAGGAATATGAAATAGAAGTCCAGCTGTATATTCTAAGCTATACCTTGACCAGACCAAGGGTCAGTCGAGTGGGAAGCCAATCAGCAGGGACTATTTGTTAGTTATTTAGCGGCGCTCTTACTCTGCGAGGAAATGTCACAAAACACGAAGGAATCCACTAACAAGAGTTTTATTAAGATGAGAGAGACAGACGAGTGCTCAGGTCTGCGGAAGAGACACATGTGTGGAGAAGAAGAGAGAAGCCGGGAATATGGCGCCGGCTTATAAAGGCTGGGTGGCACATGCGTACACAGGTCAATGTGGCTACTCCACGCATGCTTGTAGATCACATGGTCACATCACGCAACCATGCAAAGCCACGGGGTCCTGGTCATGTTAGACGCCTTGGCCCGGAAATGGCTATTTTGACCCGGAACTGGCTAGGCAGAAGTGACATGCACAACCATGGGGGTGTGTTGTGGATCTATCACTATTAGTGTTATGCAACTTAATATTCAGTTGTGCCTTGTTATGAATTCCTTGTGCTCATCATTCTCCTAAAACGTGTGTGTGTGTGTGTGTGTGTGTGTGTGTGTGTGTGTGTGTGTGTGTGTTCCTCCGTTTCAAAGCACCTGAACAGTCACATAGACAGAACCTTCTGCTCTGAGCTCCAGGCCCCCTCTTTAGCATTTGTTTTGGGTATCTGCCTTTTGCAAACACCCTCCCTGAGCTACTTCCTAAGGTAGAGTCAACCCCAAACAAAGTCTTAAAAGGCAAGCAAGGAACAGATAGCTACCAGGCCATCTGTTAGATGCCTGAAAACCCTCTGAACTAAGATAAAATGTCCTTTCTGAGACTACCTGTCTCACAGGCCAAGTACCTGCCCACTAGACAAACAAGCTTTGTTTTTTGAGCAAATCAAGGCGTCCTCTCCAGCTCTCTCTCAAGGTCCCAGAGAACCTAAATCATAGGGGTTTTCTCTCAGCAGGCGTTTGGAGCTGGATGTAGATTGACTAGCTATCAGCACTCCTCCCAGCCCTGTCAGGAAACTGGCGGCAGAGGAAAAAAGTGACAGTTTTAACTTTTAGTGACATACAGACTTTCCCTACCCTATCACCTGTAAGTCTATATTTGATAGATTCGTAATGCCTTCACCTAACCACAGTAAGATATATTTCTAGCACATAAATTCCTTTTCTGATTTATTTCAACTGCTAACTGACTCCACTCTTATCTCTCCCCTTTTGGGTTGCAGATAAAATCGCCAGGAAGCCTCAGGGACCCTACAACCTTGTGTTGTATCCGAAACATAAGGTGTTGCTCCTTGGGATAGGATAGAGACCAGTCCCGAAAGAGGATAGGATTGAGGGAACTAAGAGAGGGAATGGAAGGGAATTAAGAGAATTGGAATTAAGGGAATTAGGAGAATTGAGAGTTGGACTGGTAAGGGAATGATGGTGACTGACAAATAAAGGAATTGAACAAAAGAGCTCTGTGCAATTGGATTCATTCCCACGCCGATGGTAGAGTCTCTCCTGGGCTCCTGGAATTGTATAATATTAGGGCTGGACCCTTAAATATTATACAAAACAGAGGGGATGGGGGAGAGAGGGGGAGGAGGGACAGAGGGGGAGGGCAGAGAGAGGAGGAGAGAGAGGAGAGAGGGAGAGAGACAGAGAAAGATAGAGGGGAGAGGAGAAGGGGAGGAGAAGAGAAGAGAGTGAGAGAGAAAGAGAGAAGGGGGAGAGAGAGAAAGAGAGAGGAGAGAGGGAGGAAGGGGAGGGGGAGAAGAGAGAGAAAGAGAGAGGGAGGGGAGAGAGAAGAGAGGGGAGAGAAAGAGGGGGGAAAGAGCAGAGGAGGGAAGAAGAGAGAGAAGGGAAAGAGAGGAGGAGAGGAAGAGGGGGAGAGAGAGGAGAGGGAGGGAGGGAGGGAGAGAGGGAAGGATGCTGGCATTTATCTGAGATTACAAGAACACGCCACCCACACTCATTTTACAGTGTTTAAATTTCATATCTACATCTGTGGTTTCCCCTGTGAGACTGCAAACACTTTGTTCCAATCAGGAGCTTGGTAGTTCTTACCTGTCATGGTTGTTTCTGCTTTTGTAAGCCCCAGTTAGTTGTGGAGAAATCAAGCCTCTCGTTCTATGGGCGCCTATGGACTGGACTTCACTGGCTGCGTTCCACACTACGCTGTTCCTCTGACACTGCTCTTGAGAAATGATCATCGGAGATGGCATTTGTGTGCCCCAGGCTCCTTGTTTCTGTGGGGGAGGCTCAGCTTTTTCTTCAAATCACAGGTCACACCTGTCAGATTGTACAAACACAAATATGGGGGCCGGGGAGCGGGGCAGCCAGGTGTCAACAAACCTTTCTGGAAAGCCTTGTCCCCAGGTGTAAAGATGTTCCCACTCCCCTGCAGAAGCTGTACTGGGTGTAGAGAGAGGGTTTGAAGGGGATCACAGCCAGAAGGACATGTGGTCTACCTTAGCCTGGGATGAAGTGGCACACTCTCCTAATGGATCCCTGGGAAACAGGGGAGAGAAACTTGGATACTGGATAAGCACATACCTTCCTCAAAGCCAGGGAAACCAAGGCCTCAGTTTCATTATCTAGCCTAGGTATAACCTGTCCCCCTTATGAACAAAGCCTCCACTGAGGAAACAGAACTTAGAGCCAGGAGCTGCTGGGTCCCTTTGACCTTGGACCTGCACATTTTGCTGTAGGGCAAATGGCCTCACATATGAGTTACCCCTCTGTGCCAGAGCCTGGAGGTGTAATACAGCTGAATGGTCTCATCAAGTCTACAGTGCTCTATCCCACCTGACCTCTGCTCAGGGAGGTTAAGATGCTCATAGAACATCCATTCTTTGGCTCCCTTCACTCCCTAGAGTGAGCTATGTCACTCAAGGGGTCCTGTGAGACCATGATAGTAGCACTGAGGCTCACCCCAGCCAAAAATGTGAATTGTACTGCAGATGGCCCCTCCGTGGGCTGAGAGCATGCCTAGGGGTTCTGACTTCAGGAGTTAACTTCCATACTCTTCCCCCAAGGTTGCTCAGCCTCTTCTTCAGCTTTATCACAACATCCATGCCACAAATCCAGCCTGGAAACAGAGGAGAGGCCAGAACCAACTCAGGCAGTTCAGTGCCAGGTTTCCTCATCACTCACCTCCTCAGCTGGCAGCTGCCATTTGCTTGTTCCCTGGGGCTCCATGGCGATCAGAGACTAACCCCCACAGCCACCTATCTGCCTCACCATCGGGGTCCCTGATCCCCCCCCCCCCCCCCCCCCCCCCCCCCCCCCCGCCGCCATGTCAGGATTTCAAATGCTGCTGCTGACTCTTCTTCCTTAGACCTCACAGTTGTTATTACTGGTCCCCTATGCTGTTTCTTCAGCCCTCGGGGGATGGTCCAGGTTGTCAATCCCCTATACCAGAGCATCTTGGTGGATTTCCTTCTTGTAGCACATCAAAACCTTTTGGGCATTTTTAGTTCACTCAGCCTGGAGACTGAGATAACATGGCACTGGCTATGGGTGTAGACTGTGCCCAGGAGAGGTCCAGGACTCAGCGACACCACTGAGAACAGGCTAAAAAGCCAATTGGTAAAATAGTGTGAGAAGTCAATGCCCAAGGAAAGGTAGTGAGGGCCAAGGAGTTTAGCCCCAAGAAGTCTGAGTATGGGTCTCAGTCACCTGGCAGACCGAGGGCCCCAGGCCTGGACTAGGTAAGCCAGTGGCAGGCTAGAATAACTTCTGTCTGTCCACCTACCCTGTGACATCTCACCCTGTGACCCATGTGTTGGGACAAATTTCTTCAGGTAATCCCTAACCTGCCTGGGATTTGTAGCAAGGACAGCTTGGGGACCTCTGTGTGATTTTGACTATTTCCAGATCATTTGGGGTCCAACTGAATTATCTGAGGATTGGAGAAGCCTGCTCTACCAGGGAGATTACGAGAATGCTGAGTGCAGAACTATGGAGAACACCGGAGAGGATGGATAGGAGCCACCTGCCCTGTGTTTGGACTTCAGCCTTCTGGGCCAGGTGATTTTCACTTCTGACCATAGAGTCTGGGGTGTCCCAGAAGAGATTTCCTGAACTACGTGTGTGTGTGTGTGTGTGTGTGTGTGTGTGTGTGTGTGTGTGTGTGTGTGTGTGTGTGTACTGCAGAACCGACTCCCAGTCATTGTCCCTGGAACAACTCAGCAGCTGCTGGCCAGCAGGCAGGGAGAATGACCAAAACGAGATCTCTCTTGGATGTCAGGACACTACTCCTAGGGCAGACATGCTGATCTTCCTACCAGCCCCACCCTCCACCTGGCCCCTGGGTTCTCTGCCGGTTTCTCGGGCTTCCCACGCCACCACTGAATTGCTTTGCATAGACCAGTTATTCCTCTCTCTCAGAGTCTGCTTCTTCTCTGCCAGATGTGACTACAAGCTCTCCATCTCCCCTGGGGCTGAAAAGCGCAAGGAACCAGTATCTCTTCAGATCAAAGAGCAATATCTCAGCAGCAGAGTTGAGCCCTGGCTGACAATTCACCTCACTGTCCATGATGCAGTGTTTCCTACTCCCATGTTTATCACAACATCAAGGACAAGGTCAGACTGTCTAGGAAGAGTGAGCAAAGGATCCCAGTTGTGGGATAGAATATCACAAGGAATGTGAGGAAAGGCCAGAGGAACACAATACTCATGTAACATTTAGTGTGAAGTCCGGTTTTAGAGCCCCAGGCATTTGACATAAATGTGAATATTCTTTCGGATGGAAAATATAATGCCACAAGAGTTTTTATTTCCATACAGTGATTGCAGCTTTTCAAATCTTATATGCTTTTCTAATTTCCCAATGTTTACTGTATCCAGGTTTTACCGTTATAATTGGAAAGAAAAATATTGCGTTGACTGCTGGCCTTGACTTTGAAATCTCAGAACAATGCTGTTTTAAAACAACATATTTTGTGGCGGTGGAGGGGGCGGTGCGGAGAACGGGGCTCGTAGATCCCAGAACAAGGAACAAACTGAAGAAAAGAATGCTTATCCACAGGGAAAAACTTAAAAGTTCCCACAGGAAACACGGGCCACCAGTTTCCTGCAGCTGTTGGCGTCTGAGAACTCAATGGAGCAAAAAGACCTGGTGCTTCTCTGGGGCAGCTGGCCGCCTGGGGGCACGAGAGGACCCATGGCCACTAAGAAAGGTCCTCCTTGTCCCTGACGGCTAGCACACGGCTGGCAAGTGCACTCTTCCTGACCGATCTGAGGGTTTATCGCGAACGGAGGAGCAGCCTCGGCTTTAGAGGAAGAAGACACCTCCCCCGGTACACACTCCCTTCCCCCCACCCCCATGGTTTTCACAGTCTTGGTGCACGGACTGTCACCAGGTCGGGAGCATCAGAAGGGCCTGCCTGCTGTAGGGCGGTGTAGGGTGAAGGAGCACTCAAGCATAGTACAGATTCTAGTGAGCGGAGGGTGGGGCGTGATGGAGGCTCAGCTCCTTGTAGGAGCGGATCTTGGAAGAGGCGGAGAACTAAGTAGGAGATGGACAAGGTCATGGTCTTTGTAGGGCAGGTCCTCCTGCTCCTGGGGGAGGGGCTACGGGCATGGGCGGGGTCGGGAGGAGGGGTGAGTCACAGGGGCGGAGCCTCAGGCAAGATGCTTTACTTACACCGGTTTGCAGATAAGGATGTTTCACCAGTGAAGCCTGGATTCCGGTTCTGGTAGGTTGGCCTGGTCCAGGTTGGAGGCGGGAACTGAGGCCGATGGGGCCCCCAGGAGTCTTTAGCCCCAGCTGGAAGGGGCCATGTCCTGCGGGAAGTCATTGTTCCTGGCTCAGTCGGGTGCCCTCTTCCCTCTCTTTCCATTGCTACCTGGTGCGATGGGTACCCTGGTGCTTACCCCTACTCAGTTGCCATCTTCCCCGCCCCATTTATCTATCTGTCATCGATCTATCTGTCTGTCCGTCTGTCTACCTATCTATATTTATTTATCTATGTGTGTGAATGCAGGCGCAATCATATATTCCACAGAGGACCACTTACAGAAGGTTCTCTCTTCCCACTATGTGGGTCCCCGGGATCGAACTCGTCATCAATCTTGGCAGCAAGTACCTTTACCTCCTGAGCTACCTTGCTGGACCCAACTTGTCCTCTTGTGTTAATATATCCCTACCGCTAACCCTCTTATATAGAACGTTTGTGCTGCTGGGGAAGAAAGGATGAGGCCCAGCTTGCTTGTAATGATTAAAAAAAAGAAAGGCGAGCCAGGCAGTGGTGGCGCACGCCTTTAATCCCAGCACTTGGGAGGCAGAGCCAGGCAAATCTCTGTGAGTTCGAGGCCAGCCTGGGCTACAGAGTGAGTTCCCCGAAAGGCAAGGCAAAGTGGGTACCTTTCGGGCCCTGCCAAGGTAAATTCCTAAGCAAACACCAATTGCACCAGCAAGAGGTTTATTGAGGGGAGAGGCGGAAGTGAAAGACCAGAAGGCCAAAGGCCTTGTCGGAGTGGGGACACGAGGAGGCAGGCAGGCAGACAGACAGAACAGGGAAGAGGCAAGAGGGTGAGCTGTGTCTGGACGTTTTTAAGGGGTGCACATGTCACATAACCCGCAGAGGAAAGGCACCCGACAGACGATGCAGCTGCCTTGGTGGCTAAGGCAGGCTTCTGCTGCTGTGGGAACTAACACGCCACAGAGTCAAGATCTTCCTGCCTTGCACCCCCAAGTGCTGAGAACGGGTTGTGAGTCACCTTACCTGGAATTCCTTTTAGGTATTTGTTTTGAATCAAGGTTTCACTAAGTAACCTGGAACTTGCCATGTAGACCAGGCTGTCCTCAAACTCACAGGGATCTGTCTGCCTCTGTCTCCCAAGTGCAGGGATTAAATGTCCAACACCACACTTGGGTCCACTTCTCTTTTCTGTTTGTTTTTGAACACGTAGAGTTGGGGGTACAGTTCAGTGGTAGAGTTTCTGCCTAACATGTCCTTGTTAGGCACCTCAGAAAACAAAACAATATTATGTTTATAAATAGTTTACCTCTGAAGAGGGCCCAAGAGCAAACCCAAAGTGCCCCCCAGGCTTCTCCCCCCCCCCCCACAGGAGACGTGACTGCTGCCGTGGTCAGTGTACAGTTGAGCTCACAGTTAAATCGTCACAGCCACTTTTTATGACAGCTATGACAAATGACCACAAACTTACTGGCTTAACACAGAACACCTTTGTTATTCTCAGGGCATGTCAGCAGCCGGATGGTGGTGCGTTGCCAGGCTCTCCTGAGGAGAGCTAAGAAGGACCTATGTCCCAGTCTTTCCCATCTCTCAGAACCACCCTCTGTCTATTTTCAAGGCCAGTAACAGCATCTCAACTATCTACTTCCAGTGAAGCATCTCCCCTCCCACCCTGGCTCTCCTGCTTCCTTCTCACAGAGATTCTTGTGAAGACCCAGGACCATCTCTAGCTCCTGAGCTTAGTGCTGTCTACAGAATTTCTTTGCCATGTTAAGCATCTGAGGATTAAGATCAGGGCATCAAGGCCCTTATTCAGGCATCTCTCCAAAACAAACAGGAAACACCCGTTCAGTTGAAGAAGGAAATCACCCCTGCTTGAACCCCTGAGAAACATGACTGAGAAGGTGACCAGAGGCTCTGAAACATTAGTGATATTCCAGAAGACCAGGGGACATTGTGCATATATAGATGTGGGAATAAATGTGGATTTAAAAACAGAACTCAAATAAAGTAGCATCATAAGTGAGGAGCTCCTTAAGAGGGGAAGACGGAGCCCAGAAATTTATTTTTCTCCAGCGTGGATCTAGAAAATGATGTGAAGGAAAAAGAAATATGGAAGATGGACACATAGATCCTACTATCCATGTACCAGGAGCTGGGGTTGGGACACCAACCACAGACAGTCATACATACCACACACTGACAGACACAGCAATATATACCACATACCATACATAGACACATACACTACACACAGACAAACAGCAATATATACAGTATACGCACACAAACATAACGATACACTCATACTACATACAAATCACAGACATGCACACAAAATATAGATACATACATATACACACAAAGACCCATCTACCACAATACAAAATACATATACACCACACATGGTTGCACTCACTACACATAAACTACAAACACCACATTAACATACACACAAACTAGACACACACAAATACAAATACATGACATATATACACATGCACACATACACACGAAGATAAGAATATCCCAAAAAATTGATGAGGAAATTCTCAGATTAAAAGGGAAAAACGGGGCCAAAGGAGATAACTCAGCGGTAAAGGCACTTGCTGCAAAGCCTGAAGAATTGAATTCAATCCCCAGGATCCACATGATAGCAGGAGAGAACCAACTCAGTCAGCCTCTGACTTCCTCCCACAGGCTTGGCATGGCGTACATGTGCCCCTACCCACCCACACATAAATAAATACGATGTAAAATAAAACAGAAAAAAAATATACACTCTCTTGCTTTGGGGGTTTTTGCTTTGTTTTGTTTTGAGTTTTGTGTTTGTTTTTGAGACAGTGTCTCCATGTAGTCCAGGCTGGGCTCGGGCTCAGCTGATGATAGCTTTGAATTCTTGATCCCCTGCCTCTGCTCTCCCTCTTCAGTGCTGGAATTGCTGTAGGATAAAGAAAAATCTGAAAGCGGGCACAGGGTGGAGTGTGTTGAATTGTGTCCCCCCAAAGGGTAATGCTCAGGCCTTAGCCACCAGCACCTGGGACTGTGGCCTTATTTGGAAGCAGCATTTGCCATTGTGATCAAGCTGAGATATGGTGGCACTGAGTGAGGGTGGGTCCTAAGACCAGCAATTAGTGTCCTTATAAGGAGAAGGAGATTGGGACACAGAGGCACAGGAACACAGAGAGAAGGCCTTGTGACCAGAGAGGCAGAGTGAAGCGGTACAGAGGCCACCGAGGAATGCTAAGGCTTGCTGGGCCGCTCCAGGACTAGGTGCGCCAGAGCGAGCCCCCACTCTTCCCCAGCAGGGCTGGCTCTACCACACCTGGGCTTGGACTTCTGGTCTCTAGAGTTTATTCAGAGGGCATAAGTGATGGTAGGCATATGGTGTCAGGTTTGCGGTCATTTGCTAGGAAATAAGGAGGGAGGGAAGGAGGAGAGGAACGTTTGATGGGGTTGGGGGAGCAAAACTGGGCTGATGGGTGAGGAGTGTAAAGAGTGGGGTGAGGTTTCAAATCTATCCTAAGCCATGATCTTTCAGTCCTGAGAGTGGAATGAAGGGCACTCACAAACCCACGGGGTACCAGGGAGCTGTGCCCTCACAAACTTGTTCTGAAAGAATGAAAGGAAAACGCTAGGCGGTGGTGGCACACCTTTAATTCCAGCACTTGGGAGGCAGAGGCAGGCGGGTCTCTGTGAGTTTGAGGCCTACAGAGCAAGTTCCAGGACAGCCAAGGCTTATAGAGAAACCCTGTCTTGAAAAACCAAATAATAATAATAATAATAATAATAATAATAATAATAATAATAATAATAATAATAAAATTTTAAAAAATGAAAGGAAAACAAAGAGGACTGAATGCCAGTACATCAGAGCTAGAGAAGCCAGTGAAGCGTGTTCAGAGTCCATTCCTGTTGTGGAATATTATTCTAACCAGGCAAAGATGTGTGACATTTGTTTATGCTGCATTTATTTAATGATGTAAGGATGTGCTTCTAATTTTGTAAAAGTGTGTAGCAATTGTTTCACCTTGCCTGCCTAAGGCACCTGATTGGTCTAATAAAATGCTGAGCAACCAATAGCTAAGCAGGGAAAGGCTAGGTGGGGCTGCCAGGCAGGGAGAGAGAATAGATAGGAAGAGAAATCTGGGCTTGAGAGGGACAAGGTGGAGAAGAGGAGAGAATGGGGGAGACATCCGGGACCAGCCAGGCAGCCAGCAGACCCAGGAAGCAGTGAAAGAAAGATGTGCAGAAAGAAGGTAAAAAGCCCCAAGGCAAAAGGTAGATAAAGAGAAACAGGTTAATTTAAATAAAAGAGCTAGCCAGAAATGTGCCTAAGATAGGCCCAGCGTTCAAAACTGTAAGTCTCCGTGTCCTGATTTGGGAGCCGGTTGGTGGCCCAAAAGAAAAGGCCTGGTGCACAGCCACAGGTGCTGATGAGAAATGACAGGAACAGCCTTTGATCCCAGCACTCGGGAGGCAGAGGCAGGCGGAGCGCTGTGAGTTCAAGGCCAGGCTGGTCTACAGAGTGAGTTTTCCAGGACAGGCACCAAAGCTACACAGAGAAACCCTGTCTCGAAAAACAAAAACAAAAACAAAGAAAGAAAGAAAAAGAAAAAATAAATGACAAGAATAATTAGTAGAGACTACAATCCCAGCTAGAAAGGTTGGGATTTAGGTTCACTGGCCTAAAATGACAGTGAAGGGCTAGATAGATAGATGATAGATAGATAGATAGATAGATAGATTCAGATATGTTACTGGAGACAGGATCTGGCTATTGTAATAAGGCTGCCCTTTAACTCAAGAGCCTTCTACCTCAGCCTCCTGAAGCCTGGGAGTATAGGTGTTCACCACCAGATCCAGCAAGGTATTTGTTTTTAAGTTTTATTCCCCCCCCCCACTCCCAAGATTTATTTTTAAGTGCATTGGTGTTTTTTCTACATGTATGTCTGTGTGAGGGAGTCCATATCTCCTGGAACTGGAGTTACAGACAGTTGTGAGCTCCCATGTGGGTGCTCAGGATTGAACCCGGGTCCTCTAGAGAGCAGCCAGCGCTCTTAACCACTGAGCTATGTCCCCCAGTCCCCCAGCAAGATATTTTTAAACTAGGGGAAAACCACTGGACAAGAAAACTGGGGAGAGACAGGAGTGAATAAATGAATACGATTTTTAAAAATTATTATTGCTGTTTTATTATTAATGTGTGTATGATATGTGTATGGTTGTTCATGCTGTGTCACTGGTCAGGGGACAACTATATAGAGTATGCTCTTTTTTCTCACCTTTATGTGGGTTCTGGGAATTAAACTGAAGTCACCAGGCTTGTGCAGAGACCTCCCTTCCCACTGAGCTGTCTCCCCACATCCAATGAGAGATTTTAATACTCTTTACCACCAACTGGAGGCCAGAAGATGGAAGTGGGTCCATAGATGTAGTTGTCGGCTGCAGCAAGTGGTGTAAAAAGACAGCTGGGATCACAGTAGACACGCAGCTGAGACATCTTTCCTGCCCAAGTTCCTTGGCCCACACTGGGTTCTCTGCAGCTCTGCTGACATCCAGTCCTCCTAGAGCAAGGTGGAGGGAGCAGCCCTCTCTGGCACAGGACCAGTGAGGTGACCAGCTGGTTTCTGCCCCATGGTGGCCCTCATCACTCTGCATGTATGACATCGGTTAAGATAAATCATGAGGTCCACCTCCATCCATGTCGGGGGGGGGGGGTGCACCCTCTCACAGGTGGAAATGGAGGACACTATGAAAACGGTTCATCACGGTAACTCTGAGGACACTGCACTTGAAGCCCCAGCCACGGTGCCAACAGTGAGGCCACTGGATGCCCTAAGGCAGTGGTCCTCAACCTTCTACTGCTGGGACCCTTTAATACAGTTCCTCATGCTGTGGTGACCCCCAACCATAAAGTTATTTTCGGTGCTACTTCATAACTGTAATTTTGCTCCTGTTATGAATCAAAATGTAAATACCCACAGCTGGGGTAGGCAGCTCTGGGGGAACCGTATTTGAGCCACCCAGCCATAGATGACCCCAGGAATGGTGGGGCCTGGATGAGGGAAGAGGGCCTGTTTTTGACTGTGAGCCTGTGACCCTCTTTCCTACACTCTGTCTCTAGGTGCCACCGGCCAGACAGTAGGGCTCTTTTACCCTCTGCCCCAAGCAGGAGCTTCCTCAGCAGGCAAGTGCCCAGGAATAAGGCTTTTCAGGATCCCCAAGAAAATAAGCCAGTCGCCAGCTCTCCAAGTACACCTGCTTGGAGCAGCTGGGCCTTTCGGTCCCACTGAAGGATAGCCAAGGAGAAACCCACACAAGAGGAATAGCACTTCAGGAAACCAGCAAAACAAAGTGCATAGGAAATGCCACCGTAAGAGAAGGCACTGGGCATAAAAGAGAATGGGAGCCTGGCATGGTGGCACACACCTTTAATCCTAGCTCTCGGAAGACAGAGGCAGGCAGATCTCTGTGAGTTCCAGGCCAGTCAAGGCTACTTAGTGAGACCCTGTCTCAAGAGAGCTGGTGGTGGGGGCTGAGTTAAGCTAACATTCAAAGAATAAGAGCACTAAAAAAGACAAGACAGTCATTAGTAAAATTCAACAGAAAGATTAAAGATGAAAACTAAGTCCTCTTCCACACACCGGAAGAGAAAGACCAAGAGATAGAGCAGAGAGTTGGACAATGGAGACAGAGATGTGTGGCCCACTAGCATTGGGTCCCACCTTCTGCTATTGCAGACTTCTATAGATCCAGCCAGAAGGCAGAGAAATTAGGGAAATACTCTGGGGTGTTCATATGGAGAAGTGGCATGCAGTACTGGAAGAGTGTATGGGTGTCTGTGGCGGTTAGTGCTCTGCACAAAGAAGGTTGTCCCAGCCTGTGAGATGGACAAACCGGAAGTGTAGACCAGGAGTCTTATGGATCTGGAGGGTGTGAAAGTTACCTCTGCCTTCTGGCAACCAGGATTTATGGTACAATTATACTTGGAAAATAAAAGGTAGGTTCAGAAGATGAGCAAGTAGAAGAAAGTAGATTTATTCTTAGAGTGTACTGTTAGATGTCTTTGATCTGTTTTCTGTATTTTTTTTGGTAGAAAATAATTATGCAAGAAGCTGGGAATGCATGTCAGTGATAGAGCGCTCGTCTAGTATGCTTGAAGCCTTGGGTTCCACCCCAGCACCACTGTGCTGTGGTGCATGCCTGTAATCCCAGCCCCCAGGAGGTTGAAGTAGAAAGAACAGGAATCCAAGAGCTACATAAAAAGTTCCAGACCAGCCTGAGTTACGTGACACCTTGTCTCAAAGAGTGGAGGTGGGGTGGAGGGCTGGGGATAGAGTTCAGTTGACAGAGTGCTTGCTTTGCCAGTCCAAGGGCTTGAATCCAGTCTAAAGGGAGAGGCAGATATAAGTGGGTCCCTGGGGCTCCAAGGCCAGCCAGTCTAGTCTAGTTGGCAAGTTCCAAGCCAATGAGAGACCCTGTCTCAAAAAAATTAAGAAGGTGGACAGTGCTTGGGGAACAATACCCAAGGTTGTCCTCTGACACCCCTTATACACAACTACCTGCACACACACAAAAAGAGAAAGAAAAGAAAGAAAATAATTCATGTGAGGAAAGCTTCATAGAGCAGGTAGCCTGGACACTGGGAACAGCAAAAGTTTACACAGGTGTGCTCAACTATGGAGAACTACCACCAGAAAGTTAAAGGAATTGACTTCCAGGCCATTTCAGAGAACAAACATAATCAGTCCAATGAGATAAAGTGTAGTCATATCTAAAAACCAAACCAGAACAAGACGGAAAAGTGTAGTTGATGGCGCCCAGGTTTCCCACAGAGCAGGAGTGATGTTAGAAGTACAGTTTTCATCTCCTATAGGTAACATGATTTGTCGCCTGAGCTATCAAATGATTCAAACGCTGCCTCAATGAAAGTGGGAGAAGACTCCAGACAGGAAGCAGGAAGGGGCCAGGAGGAACTAATTCCTTACCTTTCACCATGGAAACTCAATAGCCACCGACTACCGGCAAGTGCCAAGTGGAGTAGTATGAAGTGATGTGGGGTTAGATCCCGGAGGTGATGCCATGCAGGGCTGAAAAGCAGGGAGCAGCTGCTTTTTTTTTTTTTTTTTTTTTTTTTTTTGGTTTTTCGAGACAGGGTTTCTCTGTGGAGCTTTGCGCTTTTCCTGGAACTCGCTTTGGAGACCAGGCTGGCCTCGAACTCACAGAGATCCGCCTGCCTCTGCCTTCCCAGTGCTGGGTTTAAAGGCGTGCGCCACCACCGCCCAGCGAGCAGCTGCTTTTCATGGACAATATCAAGGCACTATTAGCCCATTGGAATCACAGATATGGAAATTTTGGGTTAAAATGCACAAGCGCAGTCTGCTCAGTCATGAGGCTCAGCCTTCAGATCCCAGCACCCATGTCAGGCACCTCACAAACATCTATAACTCCAGCTCAGAGGATGTAGTGCCCTCTTTTGGGCACCCACCCACACCTGTGCATGTACACTCATACAGACACACAGACACATAATTAAAATAAAAATCTTGAATAATAAATGCACAGGTGCATGACAGTGGACGTTTCTACATTAGATGATCCACACCTGTGATAAAGTAATTAGCACTTTGATGAATAGAAGCTGGGCCTGATGATAGCCACAAGGTCAGCTCATTGGTATCTTGAATCCCAAGTCACTAGGAGCGCCTCAAGAAGTGCCAGTCCAATTGTTAAAATAATTTGAAGAGGGGAAAAAAAGAAAGCAAAAGTCTACCATTCACAAAAATGGATTAAAAAAAAACAGATGAGTTCCTGATCTGTAATATATGTCTTTGGCAAATATCCCATGAAAATAAAATGGAACCGACATTTAAAATAAAAACAAAACACAGAAGTTGAGGGAAAAGACTGAGAACAGACCTGTGATGTTGAGGATGCAGAAACCCCATTCAAATAAAAGTCCCCAGGATACATTTGTCCATTACTAAGTGTGAGTTCTGAACAAGAAAAGAAACTTTTGAGGTAACATCCTGCATAGTGGTTACCCAACCTCTATTTTGAGCTTGCTGAGGACAGTAACCTGTACCTGGCATCTGTTCCTGTAGCCTTGGTCTTGTCTTAGTCAGGGTTTCTATTGCTGTGAAGAGAACCATGACCATGGCAACTCTTATAAAGGAAAACATTTAATTGAGGTTGCTTACATTTTCAGAGGTTTAGTCCATTATCATTAGGATGTGATATGGTGGCGTGCAGGCAGACACGGTGTTAGAGAAGTAGCTGAGAGTCCTACATCTTGTGCAGGCAACAGGAAGTGGTCTATCTCACTGCGTGTAGCTTGAGCAGAGGAGACCTCAAAGCCCACCTCCACAGTGACACACTCCCTCCAACAAAGCCACACCTCCTAGTAGTGCCACTCTCTTTGGGGGTCATTTTCTTTCCAACCACCACAGCCTTCTAACCTATAGTCATCATATGTGAGTGCATCTCCATCCACGTTGGCCAGGCTGGCGTCCAGAGTGGCAGGGCCAAGATGGACAGATGCCAAGAGACAAGACCACTGTGGAAGGAGGTAATTTCTTTAGTCCCTTCTTCAGTGAGAAAGGCTCTAGCAAGTATGTGCCAAGGCAGCGTTTTTAGACCTGGAATCCATAGTTGTTGACGAAGTTACATTGGTACCTATACCAGCTCTTCCTCCCAGGGAAGCTTATCACAAGTAAGAAAGATGCTGTCAATAACAGCCCATGGGCACTACGCCATGGGCAAGCAGGACAATGACCTCCTCTTGGCTTGAAATCACAAGAGTTCAAATAAGCAATATGCTGGAGGTGTGTCACCTTTCTGACAGGCAGGGGTGTTCACAATAAATGGATGAATAGAAGCTGGGTCTGCCAATAGTTACAAGGGGCTCATCGGTATCTTGAGTCCTATGTCAGTAGGAGCTCTTCAGGAAGTTCCAGTTCAATTATTAAAACAATTTGAGCCGGGCGGTGGTGGCAGAGCCAGGTGGATCTCTGTGAGTTTGAGGCCAGCCTGGGCTACCAAGTGAGTTCCAGGAGAGGCATAAAGCTACACAGAGAAACCCTGTCTCGAAAAACCAAAAAAAAAAAAAAAATTTGAAGAGGAAAAAAAAAAAGAAAGCACATATCTTTCTACCATTCACAAAAAAATGGATTTTAAAAAGCATGGGGCTACAAGAGACCTTGTCTCAGACAAACAAGAAAGCCAGGCATGGGAATACACACATCCTAGTTCTTGGGAAACTGAGGCAGGACTATCAATTTTAGCTACTGCCTTAGGGTTTCTATTGCTGTGATGAAGACCATGACCAAAAGCAACTTGGGGAGAAAAGGGTTAATTTGATCTTACACTTCCAGGTAACAGTCCACCATTGAGGAGAGTCAGGGAAGGAACATGGAGACAGGAGCTGATACAGAAGCCAGGGAGGAAGCCTGCTTACTGGCTTGCTTCTCAGGGATTTCTCAGTTTGCTTTCTTATCCCACTGAGGTATCATCTGCCTAGGGGCGGCACCACCTTTAATGGCCTGGGCCCTCCGTCATCAGTTATTCATTAAGAAGATACCCCACAGGCTTCCTGACAAGCCAGTCTTGTGGAGGCATTATCTCAATTGAGGTTCCTTCTCTCAGATGAATCTAGCTTGTGTCAAGTTGACATAAAACCCAGTCAGCACAGCTATATAATTAGTTTGAGGCCATCATGGCCTTGTCTCAGAACAAACAGCTGACAACCATACCATCCTGAATGCTGAACACATCCAGTCTCATCTGATTTGGAAGCTAAGCAGGCTTAGGCCTGCTTAGTACTTGAATGGGAGACCTCTTTAGAATACCAAGTGTTGCAGGCTTAAAGCAAACAAAACAAGACCAAAGTAAACAAACAACAAACCCTACAAGATATCCTGTGTACAAGCAGCATTGGTGATATCGTAAACTTTCATAATATCAAGGACTATCAAAGGCGCTTCCAGACTGGTGGAAGGTATCATGATGAGCCAGTTCAAAGCAAGGAAGACTGTGGTTGGCCCAGCTCTTGCAGAATGTGAGCCTACATTAGCCCTCTTTCTCCTCCAACTAGAGCCCACTGTTCCTACACTTCCCACAAGAAACACTGGGTAGGGGATTGTGTTGTCTAGTTTTTTATGTCAATTTGACACAAGCTAGAGTAATCTGAGAGGAGAGAACTTCAACTGAGAAAATGCCTCCATAAAATTGTCATGTAGGCAAGTCTGTAGAGCATTTTCTACAGAATGATATGGGAGGGCCCAGCCCATTGTGAGTGGTACCACTCCTGGTCTGGTGGTCCTAGGTAGTATAAGAAAGCAGGTTGAAGCCGGGCAGTGGTGGCGCATGCCTTTAATCCCAGCACTCAGGAAGCAGAGGCAGGCGGATCTCTGTGAGTTCGAGACCAGCCTGGTCTCCAAAGCGAGTTCCAGGAAAGGTGCAAAGCTACACAGAAAAATCCTGTCTCGAAAAACCAAAAAAAAAAAAAAAAAAAAAAAAAAAAAAAGAGAGAGAGAGAGAAAAGAAAAAGAAAGAAAGCAGGTTGAAGCTGGGCAGTGGTGGTGCATACCTTTAATCCCAGCACACAGGAGGCAGAGGCAGGCGGATCTCTGTGAGTTTGAGACCAGCCTGATCTATAGAGTGAGTTCCAGGAAAGGCACACAGAGCTACACAGAGAAACCCTGTCTTGAAAAAAACCTAAAAAACAAACCAAAAACAAAACAAAACAAAAAACCCAAACAACAGCAACAAAAGAAAGAAAGAGAGAAAGAAAGAAAGAGAGAGAGAAAGAAAGAAAGAGAGAGAGAAAGGAAAGAAGGCAGGTTGGGTAAGCCATAATGAACACGCTGGCACACTTCCATGGCTTCTTCATCAGCTCCTTTCTTCAGGTCCCTGATCTGATCAGGTTCTTGCCCTAACTTCCTTTGATGATGAAGTGGGATGTGGAAATGTAAGTCAAATAAACCCTTTCCTCCCTAAGGTGCTTTTTGGTCTTGGTGCTTCATCACAGCCATAGCAAGCCTAACTAAGACAGGGATGGTGAGGCTAAAGGAGGGGCGGGCCTTTATGAGGAAATAACACAAGGAAGAATGTTCTGGAAGGGAGAAATGAGTGACTGGGGCAGAAGAGTCTCCCAGTCTCCAAAGAGAGATCTCTGAGGAGACTGTCGACAGAGAGGAGAGGCCAAGATGGTGGGAGGGGAGAGAGAACCATGGCAGTGCATTGTGGGGTCACCTGATCTTACTCTGAGGAGTTGGAATGGAGATTGGAAAGGAGGCCTGTTGAGGGATATTTGATTGAACTGTATGAGACTGTTAATAAAATTAACCTTGAATCAGGAGGTGGAGCAAGCAACTAGTTGACAAGAATTAGCCATAGAGAGTACAGAGGACCCAGGGAGACGGATACAGGGATGCACAGGAAAGAGTTGGGAGGGGCTTAGATGATGTGGAATATTCCTTCATTGTGTGAAGATGTGTCCCTGTGATTGGTTTAATGAAGAGCTGAATGGCCAGCCTGGAGAGATGGCTCAGTGGTTAAGAGCACACTGTCTGCTCTTCCAGAGGTCCTGGGTTCAATTCCCAGCAACTGCATGGTGGCACACAACTATCTGTAGTGGGAACTGATAGCCTCTTATGAAATAAAGGAGTGCATGCAGATGGAGCACTCATATAGATGAAATAAATAAATAAAAATCTTAAAAAAAAAAAAAGAGCTGAATGGCCAGGAAGAGGTTACGTGAGATTTCTGGACAGAGAGTTCTGGGAAGAAGAAAGGAGGCGTCACCAGCCGGACATTGAGGAAACAGTACGGGCACTATGGAGATGAGGCAGAAAGTAAATTAATGGAAATGGGTTAATTTAAGTTATAAGCGCTAATGGGGCAAGCCTTTTCTTTTCCACTTGCCAATTCCCAAATAATCAATAGGGAGACTTAATATAAATTATAAATACTTGGCCAATAGCTTAGGCTTATTACTAACTAGCTCTTACAACTTAAATTAGTACATTTCTATTAATCTATGCATTGCCATGTGGGTCATGGCCTTAATAGTCCTCCAGCATGTCTTGCTCCTCCTGCATCTCCTAGCAACCTCTCAGACTTCCCCTCCTTCTTCCCAGCATTCTCTTTGCCCCAAAAATCCTGCTGTACTATTGGCCAATCAGCTTTTTATTAACAACGAGAGCAATACATATTTACAGTGTACAAAGATTATTCCACAGCAATTAGGGAGCTGATGGTCCTGATGAAAAATCCACCTATACTTAGAGATTCTCAGTCCTTTTGGTCTGGAACATGTGGAGAGAGACACGCTGGCTGGGTCTCTGGCAAAAAAGGGAAGGTCTGCTGGTCACTCCTGCTTCTTTGATCTGTTGGTATCTGACTCCCAAGTCTTTATTGGTAATAGAACAATATAGAGAAACACAACATCATTCTCAGTGCCTTATGCATGTGGTGGCCTAGAAAGACAAGCTTGTGGGAAGGAGGGCTGTCCAGAGGGAGAGGCTGACATGGACCTCAGCTGTAGCAGCAAGGGCTTTGGGAAGCAGCCATCTGAGAGTACATTTGGAAAGGAGACTTCAGAAACTGTGGTAATGGTCATCCTGCAAACAGGGCTCATCCCACACTCAGCAGCTGGAGAGCTGGTCAGTGAAGACCTCCCCAGACATAGAGCGTGAAAACAGGCATCACTGGGCCCAGCCAGGGGGTCAGGTTCTTGTGGACATCATCTATCACTCCTCTTCATACCATATCTCATCCTGAACTTCAGAGCTTCCTGCCACTCTCCCCAATCCCCACCCCATCACCCTGCCATCCAGCCCCACCTAGACCTGTCTACGTCTGTCTATACATGTCTAATCCATGGTGCCTCTGGAAACCTGGAAGTACAGCTCCTCTCCAGTGCTATGCTGTGGACCACACATGCTCTGGAGGTAGCTGAGGTCTGGAGGAGAGAGAGTTGCCTGGGGTGCTATGCCCCTCGTATGGTATAAAGGGATAAAGCAGACTATGAGAAGAGTGGGGACAGCTAGGGGCAAGTCTCACCTGAGGACAGCATCGCTATTCTCTGTTGTAGAATATTAAAGATGCGTTACATTTGTTTATGCTGTGGAACTTTTGTTTAATGATGCAAAAATATGTTGCATTCTTTCATGTTGCATTTGTTTAACTATGTGAAGCTGTGTTACTTTGTCTGTCTAATACACCTGATTGGTCTAATGAAGAGATGAACAGCCCATAGCAAGGCGGGAGAAAGGATAGGCAGGGCTGGCAGGCAGAGAGAATGAATAGGAGGAGAAATCTGGGCAGAGAGAGCCAAAAGATCTAGGAGCAAGAGAAGGAGGAGGACTCCAGGGACCAGCCACCCAGCTACAGAGCAAGCCACAGAGTGAAAAATAAAGAAAGGTATATATAGAAGTAGAGAAAGGTAAAAGCCCAGAGGCAAAACATAGACAGGCTAATTTAAGTTGAGAAAAACTGGCTAGAAATAAGCCATGAATTTATGAGAAAGAATAAGCCTCCATGTGATTTATTTGGGAGCTGGGTGGCGGGCCCTCCACAAGCATAAAGAGTAAAAAGCAACCAACCACAGTTGCCCTTCCAAAGTGTCTCTCTGGGCCTTTTCTCCACAGCTACACGATGACATCTCAGCTCACCCTGCTACAGGGCACTTCATGTGGAGGAGATGTTCTCTACTCTAAGAGACAGGAGGCCTGGCCCAATAAGGACCAGGATTTGGAACTTCTCCTTAGTGTCAACCAGCATCCTGAGGTGCCCAGGAGGTATCAGGCTTTGAGGATATGGTGACATAGACCACCCAGCGAAGAGGTCCTACAGCGCAGCTGGCTTCTCTTAAACTCACAGAGATCACCTGCCTCTGCCTCCTGAGTGCTGGGGTTAAGGGTGTGCACCACCATACCCGGCTTTGTTTATTTATATGCTTATTTATTTGTTTGTTTGTTTGTTTGTTTGTTTGTTTATTTGAGACAAGGTCTCACTGTGTAACCCAGACTGTCTTAGAATTCACTATGTAGCATCCAGACTGCCAGGATTAGAGGTGTAATCTGCCACACCCAGCGGTGGCTTGGCTTTTGACTTGTTTTCTGCACTCCTGGACTGAGAGACAGTCATCAGCTCCACCCAGTGACTCACCCCTGCTGCTGTGAGACCAGGAGTCAAGCTTCATTCAGCAGGAGACCGGAAGTGGGAGAACATGGTCTCATTTTACACAGAAGAAAACAGACTGAGCAGGGCCGGAATGGCTGGAGGCTACACAGGGAGAGGAGGAAGCAGGTGTGAGAACGGCTGTAAGTTTGCAGGCTCCAGCTCTTTCCTTGTCAGAAGTAAATCCCCAAAGACTTAGAGTCATGCTCCAGGGTTCAGGGCTGCCTACGCCCTTTCTTCATCCATCCTTTGGGTTAGCTTCTTTCCCCTGCTGAGCTTTTCTGTGTTTATGCCTATCCAGAACTGGAATCCCACGCTTGAACGCTCTTCACAATTCATGCCCGTCTTGCCAAAGCACTCAACTCTGCGTTAAAGAGTTCACGGAAGGGCTGGAGTGTGATCGGACTTTTTCGTCGGAACCATTGGCTCCCCAGTAATGACACTGAGACATTATTAATCATGAAAGCTCAGCTGATAGCTTAGGCTTGTTTCTAACTAGCTCTTATAACTTAAATTAATTCATTTCTATTAATTTACTTTCTGCCTCATGGCTTTATTACCTCATCTCCATAGTGCTCATACTGATTGCTCTGCATCCCCTGGCATCTCCCTTCTTCTTCCCAGCATCCTCTGTGCCTGGAAATCCTGCCTAGCTATTGGCCACTCAGCTTTTTATTAAACCAATCAGAGTGACACATCTTCACAGTGTACAAAAAGATCATTCCACAACACTGGTAAGCACTTACTGCTCTTCCAGAGCAGCAGAGTTCAAGTTCCAGAATCCACGTGATGGTGGCTCACTACTGTTTGTAGCTCTAGTTCCTGGGGATGGATCCATTGCCCCTCCCTGGCCTTCACTGGCACCAGGAATGCATGTGGTACACAGATATATATGCAGGCAAAACACCCATATACATAAAATTAAAACAAATTTTAATTGAAAAAAGACAGTTCATTGAGATCTTCCTGCCTCTGCCAACAGTGTATTGGGATTAAAGGCATGTGCCAACACTCCTGGCCCACAACTTTCTTTTAAAAACTATTTATTTATTTGTTTGTTTGTTTGTTTGTTTGTTTGTTTTTAAATTTATGTGTATGTGTCTGTGTCTGGGTGTCTTTGTGGGGGTATGTGCCCATGAGTGCAGGTATCCTGGGAAGCCAGAAGCATTGGCTCCCCCTGAAGTTGCATGCAGTTGTTGTTAGTTATTATGCAGTGCTGTTTACCATTCAAGAAAAGCCACAAGGCACAACAAACCCCCCTATAAGAGTTTATTAGGGGAAAGAGAACAGAGGGGCATGCTTAGGCCTATGGAAATGGGCATGCAAGGAGAGAGGGGGATAGGGGTCTGTGACCTGCTTTTTATGGATTCCCCCACACATGCGCATATGGGCTTACATAGCTACACCACGTGTGCGCATAAATTATGTGATCACGCTGCACACAAATTACATGACCACGCAGCACACAGATTACGTAGGACATAAGGCCCTGGAATGACTGAGCCTCTTGCTTGGCTACTGGACAGCGCATGTGTGGTCATGTAGCTAGGGAAGTGGCCAGGAATTCTATCAGTTGTGAGCTGCTCAAACTTGGGCCAACTGCAAGAACAGTACAAACTCTTAACTACTGAGCCCTCACTGCAACATCTTTCCTACCCTTCTTGTAGTGTGCTTCACAGGTTTGGATATCGGTATTAGATTACTCTTACAAAACAGTTTGAGAAATATTGGGGAGGCCCATGTAAGGTTGTTGATATTTCTTCAACAAACTGTACGAAACTAAAAATGTTGATATGTGGTAGGTGGAGCTCTTTGGGGAGGATTAGAGGGTGTGTTGTCTTGTTGGAGGAGGTGTGTCACTGGGTTTCAAAAACCCACACCAGGTACAGGGTCTCTCTGCCTCTCAGCTACTCCTCCAGTGCCATTGCCACCTGCCTGTTCCCCACTGTGATGGTTATGGACACACCTTCTGAAAGTGTAAGCAAAGCCCCAATTAAATGCTTTCTTTTCCAGGTTACCTTGGTCATGGTGTCTCTTCACAACAATAGAAAAGTAACTAAAATAATTTGGGAATACTCCTACATACTAAATATATTTCGTTGGTGTTGTATTGTTCAGATTTTCTTTTCTTCCAGAGTCAGTTTTGACAAACTGTGTTTCATTTAAAAATTTAAATTACTGTGAACTTGTATATACGATCTTCTTTTGTCCTTTTATTTTTTAAGATTAAATGTATGTGTGTGTGTGTGAGTGCAATGTGTGTGTGTGGGGCACTTGCTTACCTGAGTATTCATGAAGAGGCCAGAGGAAGACTTCTAGTGTTCTCTTCTTGTTGGGAGCATAACACAAAGGTCCTGTGCCCACAGATCTCCACAGAAATCAGGAACATTAAGCAGACAGAATTGTTTTTTCAATGGGAAAAATGAAAAACCTGTTCTTCCATCCAGAAAGCTGGGATTTCTAAGTGATTAATAGCCTGGTTGTCTGTGATCTGCATTATCTGTTAGGCCAGGAAGCTCCTACAACCAAGACTGGAGGTGGCTAGTAGTCCAACTGATCCTTACAGCCAGTGGTTCCCCAGGCTCCCATAACCAGGAACAGAGGTAGCTAAATAGTCCAAATGACCTCTATGCTATCTGTATGACCAAGACCATGCCAGAGCCTTCCCTAGACCCTTAAGCTGGTACAAGTGGCCCGTCTCTAGAACTCATCTTGTTGGAAGAAATGGCATGGACCCTGAGTTGAGCTTCAGTGTATGTATGCTTCCTTATGCACTGGGGATTGTATCGCACCAGGAAACTTTTGTCCAAAGTATCCTGTGTTTAAGTTTGTTGGGAATAAACTGCCTAAGATCAGACTCCCTAAGTTTGATCCTGGTTGATGAAGTCAACAACAACTCAGTTGTTGAACTGAGTCTTTATTCTCATCCCTTCAGAGTTTGCTTCCTTGTCTGGACACCTGCAGGGTTCCCCTCATTCTCTAACACCCTCTACCTTATTCACTAAGAAAGGCTCTCTCAGCGAAACATGAGCGAGGCTGGTGCCCTGCAAGCCCCAGGCATCTTGTGGTCTTTGCTCCTGATAGCGTTGGGATTACAGGCTGTGCATAATGGTGCTGAGCACTGGGATTACAGGCCCGTGCATGATGATGCTGAGCACTGGGATTACAGGCCCGTGCATGATGATGCTGAGCACTGGGATTACGGGACTGTGCATGATGATGCTGAGCACTGGGATTACAGGCCTGTGCATGATGGTGCTGAGCACTGGGATTACAGGCCTGTGCACTGAGCTCATACCGGGATCTGAGGTTTTCAATTCAGGTCCTCATGGTTGCACAACAAGCACTCTTACTTGCTGAACTATCTTCTCAAGTTCTCAACCTTATCTTTCTTTCTTTCTTTCTTTCTTTTTTTTTTTTTTTTTTTTTTTTTTTTTTTTTTTTTGACACAGTGATTTAAGCCTTGGCTGGCCTGGAACTCATTATACAGACCAGGCCGACTCCACACTCACAGAGATATGTCTGTGTCTGCCTCTTTGAATGGTGGGATTAAGGGTGTGCATCACCATGCTTGGCTTTGTTTTGTTTCATTAATCTTGATTTATTTTTGTGTGAGGCAGACGTATGGCGTGGAAGTCAGAGGCCAACTTGTGGGAAATGGTTCTCTTCTTCTGTCATAGGTGTTCCAGATATTGAACTCAGTCAGGCTTGGGGGCAAACACCATCTTCTAAGCCATCCCACGAGTCTATTTTTAAAACAATTTTTTTGAGATAGGGCCTAATGTAGCAGGTTTTCTTTTGGGCCACCAACCAGCTCCCAAATCATGACAAGGAGACTTTTGATTAGTTTTGAATAGCTCAGATTTGTTCCTGGCTAGCTCTTTTAACTTAAATTAACCTGTTTCTCTTTATCTACCTTTCGCCTCGCGGCTTTTCACCTTTTCTTCTGTCTGTGTCTGCTGGCTGGCCCGGGCATCTCCCTCTCTTTCCCCTTTGTTCTCTCCTCCTTTTCTTCTCTCATTCTTTTTGAGCCCAGCTTTCCCCTCCTATTTATTCTCTCTGCCTGCTAGCCCCGCCTATCCGTCTACTGCCTAGCCATTGGTTGTTCAGCTTTTTATTAGACCCATCAGGTGCTTTAGGCAGGCCAAGTGAAACAGCAACACATCGTCACATAATTAAACCAATGCAGCATCAACAAAAACAACACGCCTTTACACGGTTAAAGTAATATTCTGCAGCATAAACAAATGTGACACATATCTTTGCCTAGTTAAAATAATATTCCACAACAGCCTTATGGTTTCGAATTTGCTATGTAGATGAGAATGACTTTGATTTCCTGAAACTCCTGCCCCTACCTGGAGTTCTGAGATCCCAGGTATGAGCCATCACACCTACTCAGTGCGCTCTCTCTCTCTCTCTCTCTCTCTCTCTCTCTCTCTCTCTCTCTCTGTCTCTCTCTCTCAAATGATTTCATTTTATCTTTGGATTTATAATTCTTTTTCTTAAGGTAGATCTTGGAACTTTAACTTTCAACCCATTTTCTAAAGTTAGACATTTTCCTTAAGTGGTGCTTTAGCTGTGTCTCATAGGTTTGATGTACACTGGTTTGTTTATGTTTTTAACCAGTGTTAACTTGAAAATATTTCCATTGTGGGGGCTGGAGAGATGGCTCAGTGGTGAAGAGCACTGGCTGCTCTTCCAGAGGTCCTGAGTTCAATTCCTAGCACCCACATGGTGGCTCATAACTGTAGTCCCATGGGATCCAGTGCTTTCTTCTTGTGTGCAGATGTACATGCAGATCAAACACCCATATACATAAATACATAGGTAAATCTTAAATTTTTCCATTGTGATGTATTATTTATTACCTTATTATAAATGTGGTGTTTCATTTCTAAGCATTTGTAGACTTTAATTAGTTTTTCTGTAATTTAGCTTTAGTTTAATTCAGAGAATAATCACTGTATGATTTAAACTCTGACATTTGCTGACACTTGCGTTAGATTCAGATGTTCTATTTTGATAAGTGTGTGTGTGTGTGTGTGTGTGTGTGTGTGTGTGTGTGTGTGTGTGTGTGTGTGTAGAATGTGTGTTTTATTTCGGGTTCAGTTAATCAGGTTAAGTTAGCAAATTCTGCTGCTGGAATTGTACAGTTGGATCCAAAGATGAAGGAGAAGTACAGTGTCTAGTAGATGCTGCCGACTTTCTTGGAAATCCAAATGGAAAAAGAGAGCTCTGACTCACTACCACACTGTTCACAATAATGTTTGCGATACATCATAGGCCTAGATATGAATCCTAAAAATAACTAAGCTTCTGAAAGAAATCGATAAGAGAGGCTGAGTGTGGTCACGGCACCTGTGGTCCAGTACTCACTCCAGAGGCAACTTGTACGCTGGTCCCTACAAGTTGGACCAGCTGGTCAACACAGAGTTCCAGACCAGCCCCCCCTCCTCCTTCCCTCTCTCTCCCTCCCTCCCTCTTCTTCTTCTCTCCAAGGAAAATACCCTAATGAGAGATAACCAACTACAAAAATTATATATTGGACTTGATATAAATAACTCCAGTTCCATTAGAAGCAAAGCCAGACTAGAGTGGGAGAGGGTGTTTTGCAGCATCTTCAACCAAACACAAATCCAAGTCTCCACCACACTCCAAAGACTTCTATTAAGCCAAGAATCCAGAATCTATTTTTAAAGATTTGCTTATTTTTAATTTTGTTTTGTGTATGATTGTTTGCCTGCACGTATGTCTGTGCACCACATGCATGCCTGCCGCCCTCGGAGGTCAGAAGAGGGCATCGGATCCCCTAGAACTGGAAGAATCCAGAATCTATAAGGAACCTCTACAAGGCACTAAGGAAAAGATAAGTCAGCCAATTCTAAAATGGAACTCGGTGCGCCCCTGTGGGTTGGTGTCAGGGCTGGATGTTCTTCGCGCTGCCTGTCGGGACAGCTCCAGCCTGGCTGCGTTCCCGGGCGCATCCCGAGAACTTGTGTTGGCCTTCCTTAAGCCGGGGAGGCGTTGGGCAGAGCTGGGCTGCGGCTCCACCCCCGGGGGTTGCCGTTTCCTTAGAAGGCGAAGCCCTAGGCTTGGCCGCTCGCCTGCGGGGAGTCCGCGCGGTACGCCTCCCGCAGCCCTCGAGACCCGGACTTCTGCGAGCGCGGGAAGAGCGGCGGAGCCTGTGCTTCGGCTCGGGCGTGGACGGGGCGGGCGCCGGGGCGGGGCGCGCTCGCTCGCGGGTTTGAATGGAAGGGTCTCGACCGGCGGAGACAGCGGCAAGCGGGTCCTGAAACCAGAACTCCACAGCCGCCCCGCGCGCCATGCGGCCGGAGAGGTGAGTCGGGCGGGCGTGGCATCTGTCCCCTGGATGTAGCACCATGGGAACGGCGACACCGGGGACAAACACCCGCCCTGCGAGGTGCGCAGGTGCGTGGCTTCAGAGCCCAGGGATTGCCGCGCCGTTTGGAGCTTTCCTTGGGAGTTGATTTCCCGACCGGGAGGAGCCCCCGGGGTCCTTTTTGTCGCCTGGTCGCAGCAGGCTGCTCTGCATCCTCCGTCGCCCCCAAACTGGTCCTCGAGCCTGGGCACTGTGACCACAGAACCTATCGCCATTTTCCCGCGGTGCTTCCAACCCTTGACCACTGCTGGGAACTGCGTGATTTAATTTAGAACCTAAAAGAACGTGACACTGTATTTTTTTTAAAGGCTTGGGGTGCAAAACGAGAGGCTATCCGAAACCGGCCCTTTTGAGGGCGGTGCCCAGCCGACCTCCTCTGTGAGCTTTGGATCGGCGCTGGACCGGGGCGCACGCGGTGGGGACCGCTGTGCCTCGCGCCGCGCCTCCAGGTCTCCCCGCCTGGCGGGCGATCCTTCCCCACTTGGCTGGAGGCCGTCCGGCTGTGCTTTGTCTGTCGTAGGTGTGGTTCCGCTCGCCTGCGCTTCGGCCATGGAGGTGCTGCGGCGCTCTTCTGTCTTTGCTGCGGAGATCATGGACGCCTTTGATCGCTCGCCCACAGACAAGGAGCTGGTGGCCCAGGCCAAGGCGCTAGGCCGGGAGTACGTGCACGCGCGGCTTTTGCGCGCCGGCCTCTCCTGGAGCGCACCAGAGCGTGCTTCGCCTGCCCCTGGAGGACGCCTAGCGGAGGTGTGCACCGTGCTGCTGCGCTTGGGTGAGTGTGGGTCACCGGCAGCTACGATCCCAGTCCCCTCACCCCCCCAGCTGGTTGATGGGCCTGTCCGCTGTGTTTCGGGGTGTGGGGTACAGCTGTTCTGCACCGACATTCCTTTCTCCAGACATGTTCAGCCCCTCTTTGGCTGCGCCTCACCCTCCCTCTGGGGTAAAGAGGAGGCGTGCGTGGGAGCCCAAATCTGTCTGGAATGGTGAGGGTGCAGGATAGGCCACCCAGGTTGGTGCTCCTCTGTTCTCTCCCAGGCTTGCCTGCTTGCTGGCTCCTTTGCCAGGTCCCCCACCCCTAACGCCCCATGCCTGTTTAGCCCAGATCACAGACAGACATTCTTGTCATCAACTACAGAAAGCTCTGAAAGCGTAATATTTTAGCAGCTAAACTTTATTGTGACCCTTGTACTCTGCTGGACTAAAAAATCCTTTGTGGGACCACGTGTCCCAATGTTTGTTTTGGAAAACAGGCCTTTCAGTTATTGGCTGAGATCCGACACCCACTGCTGTTTCCCTTGATGGGAAGCCCCCCCCCCCAGGGCCTTCTTGAAGGACATCTGGGACACTGTTTTGTGGGACACACATAGCTCAGTTGCTCTCCTTAGCTCCTCTATGGCCTGGACACGTGAGGGGGAAGGATAGGCAAACGCTGATATTGGGGCCACCTCACCACAGCCAGACTGGGGTCTGGGGCTGTCCTGGGGCCGTGCAAGGGAATGGGGGGGTGTAAATAGCAGAGATCAAACAAATAGGTGTGTGGATGTGAGGGTGTGCTCTCTCCTGGTTGGAGGGGGCCCTGTAAGACCCGGCTTCCCGGAGATGAGGTACGCACACATGCTATTTTATATAGGTCCTGCATCTTTGTGCTGTGATGGCCTCAAGGAACACGGGCTGTGTAGACCTGGCCGGCCCAAGAGTGAGAGAGGCAAAGTCCCTCGGGCCGAGTTGGACTCCCAGGAGGGCTGTGCAGGGATGGAGGGGAGCTATCTCTAGGTGTGTGCAAAGGATGAGTGAAGGGCTTAGGCTAGGTAAACTCATCAGAGAAGGAGACCAGTGCCTATTGCTGGAGAAAAGACTTGTTGGCCTCCTGAGAGCCCCTAGGGCACTGGAGTGGCAGGAAGTCTTGCCTTGGGTCTGACCCACTCAAACTCTGTCTTCTCAGTCCTTATGGCTGTGGCAGGTCCTCGGAGGCTTGACCACTGGCCTGTGGAAAGCAGCAGGTGCAAAGCCTTATGCTCAGCAGTAGCCCTCTGAGTACTCAGTAAAGTTAAGGCGTTTTTCCATCACGCAGTCCTGTTCCTACACTCGGGGGGTTCAGACCCTTCTAGACAACTAAGGGGATTCTCAGAGGGAGAGTACTTGAATCCCAGTATTTTCTTGTTCGGGTTATATTTGGGGCTGTCATGAGTATTCAGGGTGAATTTTTCTAAGTAAGCTCAGTTATAGCTCCCTGACCCCCCAGCATGACCCCCCGGCCACAAACAGGAAGCAGCCCAGCTTGTATCCCTGAGCAGTCTCCTGGGGTCAGTCTCCAGAGGGCCCCGGGGGTTTATCCTTGGCAACATCCAGGCCAGCCTTGGGAATTTCCATACCATCTCTTCATCCCCTGGCCACTCCTCCTGATTCTACCCGGTTCCAGATCTTAATTAATTAGATAGAGCCCAGCTGGCCTCAGGGGTGACGTGGGCGCCCTTATCGCTGGGACAGGACAGGCGGCAGCAGCATTTCCCTATTTGCTTTGGCTGGGGAAGTGGCTGGGCCGGGGACACCCAATCAGAGGCTGTGTGGAATTCCCGGCATCATCTTCCCCTGTGCGTGCACGAGGCTGCCAAGGGCACCGCTGCCCAGGGGGCCAGGTGGGACTGGCAGGCATCCTCCTTGGCCCAGCCGTGGCTGGGCTGATGCAGTACCATATAAAAACACACCCATTTGGCACCAGGAGCCCCTGTTGGCATGTGGGTGGTACCATTGTCCCAGGGCCTTGGTTCAGCCTAAGTCAGTTCACTGAGCCATTACCAATGATGCTAGTGCCTGGGCCAGGACAATCCTGTGAGGCAGCGGCGGCGGGGGACCACATAGCTGTGGTCTTCCAGCCAAGCCCCTCACCATGCTGGGTCCTGCCTTCCTGCCTGGCCCCTCCTCCTGCTCGGCCCATCCACTTGCTCATCGTCCTGTCTGCCCTGCAGTGAGTCACTGAGCAGGCACTGCCCATGCACCCCTGCAGGATTCCTGCCCCACTGGCCCAGCCAGCTTGCCTTAGGGGGCTGGAGGTTCCACAGCCCTCCGAGCCTCTTTGATCATGGGGCCAAGGCTGGGAGAGTCAAATGAAGTAAGAGAAGGTGGGGGGGGGGTCGGTCAAACAGGTTAAGTGGGGAATCGGGGCCCTGTGAAGGGGAAGGTGTTAGCTTGGAGGTCAAGTGAGGTCAGGTGGATCCAGTGCGGGATTGAGTCTTGGTCAGTGCTGGCCACAGGGCTATGGTGTGAGAGGACCCGACCCACTGTGTGCCCATACAGGGGATGAGCTGGAGCAGATTCGCCCCAGTGTATACCGAAATGTGGCCCGGCAGCTGCACATCTCTCTTCAATCTGAGCCCGTGGTGACTGACGCCTTCCTTGCTGTGGCTGGCCACATCTTCTCGGCAGGTAGGTCTGGCCCGTTTCCTCAAGGCATCTCTGGGAGGGGGCTCAACATTTGTGGATCAGGCGGGCTTACAGGGATAGAAAATTCTTGGGGTCTTCTGACACAGCTCTGTGGGTTCCAAGTCACTGCCATCATACAAGCCTCCTGGCACTTTGGGCTGTTCTGAACTGTGTGGCAGCCCAGCCTGGCCAAGAGCTGGTTCAGAAAGCAGTGCATGGTGCTGCCAGCCTTTTTTTTTTTTTTTTTTTTTTTTTTTAATTTTGGTGTTTTAAGATGGGGTTTCTTTGTGTAGACCTGGCTGTCCTGGAACTCTGTAGACCAGGCTGGCCTCGAACTCAGAGATCCTCCTGCCTCTGCCTCCTGAGTGCTGGGATTAAAGGTGCGCACCACCACACTCAGCTGTTTTTTATTATGTTTTTTATTTGGGGTGTGCGCGTGCACATGCGTCTGCGCATGCTCATGCACTGAACCACGGCACGTATTGTCGCGGTCAGGGGACAACTTTTGGGAGTTGGCTCTCTTTCATCATGATATCGAATTCAAGTCTCAGGCCTGGCTCTAGGTGCCTTGACCTTCTGAGCCATCCCACTGGGTATACAATTGCTGTGGCTGGAGGAATACCCTGAAACCTGAGGGCCTAATCGGGAGGTGTTGGGAGTTTTGTTGGTGGGCATTTTAATAGAGTTAGGAGTTACATATGTAATAAGTTATTATGATGGAATTGAGGTGACAGCAGAATTTAATAATATAAGTGAGTGGGTGGTTTATGAAAGTGTTGCGATTGGACTAATGGGAGAAGGGAGTGCAGGCGTAACAGCGGTGTAGAGTTGTGCTGCTTGGTTAATGGGAGTGGCTGGGTGATCCTTGTTTATGTGTATCTTTACTATTATCGAGGTTACTCAATAATTACTGCTGCTGGCCATTCTGAGGGCTGTTGACGCAGGCCTGCCACTTGGCTGGGGCGGTGACTCTCTGCAGGACTGCAGCAGCATATCCTGGGCTTTGGTGACCATGGTCTTTGAATTTCCACAGCTGGATCCACATGGGACATTTCAAAAAAAAAAAAAAAAAAATGAGCATCCCTAAGCATCTACGAGTGTACCTGGTTGTGGGCAACTTTAGGAGATTAGGGACACGCTTATCTGGGGCTCTCCCAGGGCCTTCCATCTCTGCTCCAGAAGTGAGTGTTAGGCAAGGCTTAACTCCTCTTAGCTCCTGCCGCCTCCTCCCTCTTTGCCGCAGGTTCCATTATTGCTGCTTGCCTTTTATACACTGCCCCGGGTTTTCAGGGCGCTGCAAGACGCAGCTCCCCAAACCTTCCTGTTCCAGGCTCTTTCCTTTAGAACCCTGCTTGCTAGACACCTTGTTGTCCACATGTGTCACTCAGGCCAGATCCTAGAACTTTGCCTAGGAGTGGGGAGGCCCCGGCCAGCTTCAGGAGCATCAGGACGACAGATCAGGACCAGCCAGTGTGGCTTCTGTACTGAAAAATGCAGGGCCAGGGGAATGGGCTGTGGGAAGTGAGTGAGTGGGTGGGTGGTGGAGTGGGAGAGGCGGAGAAGGGCTGTGGAATGGGAGTAGGAGAAGCTGTATTAGGAGTTAATGTGCAAGCTCCAGTCCCTTCCTTGAGGGTAACCTGCAGGCAGCTGGTGGGAGCCAGAAGCCAGCAGCCAGACGTTTTGGGTGGAGGACCACCCTTGCCCTCTCCGGAGCTTTGCAGCTGACGCCAGCCATGGGTGGCCGCCAGGGTGTCTGTCTCCAAGCTGCCAAGCAGGCTGGTTTACGAGCCAGGGATGGCTGGATTTATAAGGAACTTCGCTGCTGAGGCTGCAGAACTAGTCTGCTGATGGCTTCAGTGGAGCCAGGAGAGGCCGGGCCTCCCTTCGGGGTAGGTGTGAGCCGGAGAAAGGGACTGGGGTCCTGGGTGGTCGTGAGTGTGAACTGAGGAGAGGTCGGAGTAACCTTACCCCCCTGTCCACCATCCCTGCCGGGTGCAAGCCCACCCTGAGCATGGAGGCAGACTAGAGAGGCACTGGCTCTGGGAGACCCTCTGGGGGAGACAGAGCCCTTCCCAGCTGAGGCCAGCAGTGGGTGGCTGCTTGAGTGTCTGTCTCCAAGCTGGGGGGTGGGGAGGAGGTGGGGGAAGAGAGGCCATGGGAATGCAGGGTGGCCACGTCTCACTGGAGGCCAGAAAGTCCCAGCTGACTTGACAAACCTGCATATGAGATGATGAGCATCGACAGTCATCGTTGTGTGTGTCAGAATGGCTTCATACTTACTAGGATGCCAGACAAGCACAGTGTTGATGAGGATGTGGAGAACTCAGCCTTTACCCACAGCTGGTGGGACACATGTGAAGTATGGCTGCTTTGGAAAACAGCCTGGCAGGTCCTCAAATGGTGAAGCATGGTGTTTCCATATGACTCACCAAATCTATGATTAGATGTATACCTAACAGAAATAAAACCCATGCCTACAGAGAAGCTTGCCAGTGTGTGTTCCCAGCAGCATTATTTACACAACCAAAATTAGCGACTATCCATTCGCCCATTAATTGACAAATGGATGTGGAATATTGGTCAGCCATGAAGAGGAGTGTAGTTCAGATAAACCTTAAATGTGCCAGCCACAAATTCCATCTGTGAGAAATGTGCAGAATATGTTAACTATAACAAAGCAGATTCGAAGTTGCCAGGGGGTTATGGGGAATCGGGGTATGATGGCCAGTGGCTACGGGGAAGCAGGGCCTGGCGACCAGTGACTATGGGGTTTCTCCTGGAGAGACAGATGTTCTGGAATTATAGGGTCTGGAGAGATGGTTCAGTAGTTAAGAGCACTTCTCCTCCAGAGGAACCTAGTTCAATTCCCAGCAACCACAGGGCAGCTTACAGCCAGCTCTAACTCAAGTTCTGTCCCATTCCAGGCTATCTGAGCCCTCTTCTGGTCTCTTTGAGCATAGCATGTATGTGGTGCACAGACAAAACACCCATACACGTTAAAAATAAATGAATCAGTCTGGGTGTGGTGGTGTACGCCTTTAATCCTAGTTCTCTGGAGGCAGAGGCAGGTGAATCTCTGAGTTTGAGGCCAGCCTGGTCTATAGCATAAGTTCCAGGACAGCCAGAGGTATATAATAGAGAGACCTTGTCTCAAAAATCAAATAACCCCCCTGCCAAAAAAAAAATTAATGTTCCAGAATTAGATTGTGAATGTATATGCAAGCCCAAGGGAAGCACTTCCTCAAGAAGTGCCCCGGCACATCTTCTCCAGCCACTTCTGCTGGGAATGTCATCACCCCACGGAGTACACTGTTTTTGTTTGTTTGTTTTGATTTTTCCAGACAGGGGTTTCTCTGTGTAGCCTTGGCGGTCCTGGAACTTGGTTTGTAGGCCTGACTGACCTCAAACTCACAGAGATCCACCTGCCTTTGCCTCCCAAGTGCTGGGATTAAATGCGTGCGCCGCCGCCGCCGCCGCCGCCGCCGCCGCCACCACCACCACCACCGCCGCCGCCGCCGCCGCCCAGCGGAGCACACTGTTTAACAGGACATTAAGGTCCTCAGTTCTTGTGACGGACTGGGGCACTCTGCGGGTGACACGTTAATTCTCCATCGCATCAAGGGCACAGCTCACAGCGGAGCACCCTGTGATAATGTGACCAGCACCAAGGCCTGGCCACCGGTGCTGTTTCCCACTGGCCCTGTTCGGGAACCTTCTGGCCTAGGATGCTTAGCAGGCCGAGGCCTAGGGCTGTGTCCTGCAGGTGACATGGGTGCCACTGATGCCAGAGTGGAGCTCAGCTGGGCTTTCAGACTCGGGTTTAGTCTGGAAGAGACAGCAAGTCACTCTTTTTTTTTTTTTTTTTGGTTTTTTTGAGACAGGGTTTCTCTGTGTAGCTTTGCGCCTTTCCTGGAACTCACTTGGTAGCCCAGGTTGGCCTCGAACTCACAGAGATCCGCCTGCCTCTGCCTCCCGAGTGCTGGGATTAAAGGCGTGTGCCACCACCGCCCGGCAGCAAGTCACTCTTATGGGGGAGTTAGAAGCAGATGTGTGGCACTGGCTGATTTCAGGGGGTTGGGTTTTTTTTTTTCTCTCTCCCTTTTTATTGAGGAAACATCTGTGTACTGTACATTTAGCTACATTAAATGTCAGATTTGGTGGCATTTAGCACATTCAGAATGCTGTTTGTCCTAATCCTGAGGACAGACTATCAGCAGTCACACTCGGTCCCTCGCCCCCAGACCCCTGTGAATCATTTTTTTTTTTTTTGACTCTGTGGGTGTGCCTGTTCTGTGTTTTCTATAGGTGGACTGGCACAGTATTTGTGCCCTTTTGTGTCCGGGTCCTTTCCCCTGCTGTGCGGGGGCAGTCATCAGAACCTCACTTTTGCTATTGGCTGTATAATAGTGCCGTTGCAGGGTCCCAGCAGTTCGCTAACGAGCATTTAGTTTTTCCTTTTTGGCTATTGTGAATGGTACCGCGGTGAACATCTGTGTGCTGACGCGTGCATTGGTAAGAGGTTATTCTGAGTGCTGTGTCAAAGTGGGTTGAGGGGAATTTCACAGCCTATACAGGCTACTCTTAGGTTAGCGTCTCACAGGGCCTGTGGCTAAGCTGTGTGTGCTTTTCAAGTCTCGTCAAATGCTCTCCAACTGCCTTCCCCAGCAAAGCTGAGAACAGCAGTTACCTGAACGCTTACCTCGTCTTTCCCAGTGTGTGTATGTGTGCACAAGCATGTGGGTGCAGATGATGCTTGTGTGTGTAGGTCAGAGGTTAATGATGAGTATCTTCTTTAGTAGTTAGCTTTCAATTATTTTTTGAGACAGTCTCTCACTGAACTTGGAGGTCATAATGACTAGGCTGGCTGGCCAGTAAGCCTTAAGGATCCTCCTGTCTGCATCATCCTGGCCTCATCTCTTGGATGCCAGCACTGGGGTTACAGGCGCATGCCAGCATGCCTGGCTTTTTATACGGGTGCTGGGGATCCGAACTCATGTCTTCACATTAGCATAGCAACACTTTACTGTCTCCTCAGCCCCTGAAGCTTTTAAACATAGTAGGACCACAACTACATCTTGTTCTAATGTATCCTCTTATGCTGTTAACAAGGGGAAATAGATTTAATTTCTTCAAATGCTTAATGTGTTATTTGTACTTTTTTGCCCCCCCCACCTCCAATCTCCAGATCATTTGGCCTCAGCTTCCTGATATTACAGGGCCACGCTACTACACCTACCCCCGCTTTCTCAAAGATTTATTTGAATTTATTAATTCATTTATTTAGTTTGGGTTTTTTTGAGACAGGGTTTCTCTGTGTAGTGCTGGCTGTCCTGGATCTCGCTCTGTAGATCCGCCTGCCTCTGCCTTCTGACTGCTGGAATTAAAGGCATACACACCATGCCCAGCTGATTTATTTTATTTTTGATATTTTAATAGCATTTAAAAATATTTATACTAATTATATAATTTTAATATTTATATTTATATTTTAATGTTTAAATGTAAGTGATATATTTAAAACCTTTTTTCATTATGTATATGTGTTTGTTCCTGTGTGTGGATATGTGCATGTGTGTTCAGGTCTGACTTGGAGGTCAGAGGCTTCCTTTCCTGGAGATGGAGTCACAGGCAGTCATGAGCCGCTTACTGTAGGTCCTGGGAACTGAACTTGTTTCTCTGGAAGAGCAATATGAGCTCTTTAACTACTGAGCCATATCTCCAGCTCCACCTTTGGAGATAACTGTATGCAGCTGGGGACGACCTGGACTGAACTCATTTCTGATCCTCCTGTCTCTGCCCCAAAGATGCTGCGGTCAAGCCAGGACTTCCTGTATTTTTTCCATTTTCATGTGTGTACACACGTTTTGCATGTCTGTGGGCACATCTGCGTGCACATCCATATGGAGACTCAAGGTTGCCGCTGGGCATTATCCTCAGTAGTCTAATTTACTGAGGCAGGATTTCTCAGTCACACCCAGCGCTTGCTGATAGGGCGAGTCTTGCTAACCAGCTTGCTCCGGTCTTCCAAGGCCAGAACTGGGGAGGGTGGGCTGGCACATCCACCCAGCATTTATATGGGTTATGGGGATCTGACCTCTGGGTCTCAGGCTTGCATAGCAAATACTTCAACTACTGGGCCATCTCCCCAGCCCTAGAATTCCGATATGTTAAGGTGCTGCATGTAATCCCCCACGTGTTGCTCATCTATCTTACTTCAAAGTTTTAGTTATGCCTCCCGGCAGGTCAGCAGCCTAGGGAAGAGTCTTCCTGTGGGCTGTGGCTTTTTTATAAAGCAAGTATGGGATAGGCCCTGACCTCCTGCCCTGGTATCAAGGTTCAGAGTAGCAGACAAAACAGGGTTGGACACACCCTGGAAGTTGCCCGCTGTTTTCCTCACCCAGTTCCGAGTCAGTCCAGCCCCACTGTGCTGAGTTGCACGGCTTTCCTGTGGATACCCTCTCTCAGACGTGGGTAAGGCTGGTCTCATCCTAGGCTCCGGCAGGTATGCCCCAGAGGTTAGGAACCTCCATCTACTTGAGAACAGGCTAAGAGAGAAAATCTGACTTGCTGGGGATGGTGGTCCAGCCGCACCAGTACATCCGACCAAGTGGCCTGTTGTGGTGGTGGCCTGCAGGGAGGGTCCTGGCTCCATAACCATTACTCGTCACCGGCTGATGGCGGGCAGGAAAGTAGTTAGGAGAAGCTCAGCTTTTCACGGTGCCCTATGGGCTGGACACCAGTTTGGGTCTGATCAGCAACTATCTCCCTACAGGCATCACATGGGGCAAGGTAGTGTCCCTGTACTCGGTGGCTGCGGGGCTAGCAGTGGACTGTGTTCGGCAGGCTCAGCCTGCCATGGTTCATGCCCTGGTCGACTGCCTGGGGGAATTTGTGCGCAAGACCTTGGCGACCTGGCTTCGGAGGCGTGGCGGATGGGTGAGCCTTAGCATCAGCAGGGATGTGGGGTGGGGTGGTGGGAGGGGCGTGGTGTGGTAAGCACTGGAGTGTTAGTGGCGGGAACAGAAGGGTGGAGTGGGATGGAAGGTGGGGGCTTCGGGAAAGGACTACAGGACTCAGGGTTGCTCTGAGACACAGGCAGGTGCTGGCTCTTCTGTGCCTGCACTAACAGGATCCCAGACCCAGAACTCTTGTCTCCCTGCCGCTCCCAGGAGGTGCCTGGCAGAAAGAGGCCAACAGTCTCTCAGAGACAGAACTGAGGTCCCCCTCACAGGGAGATTTCAGTACTGTCCTAAGTATTTCACTTTCCTCTTGGGAGCCCCACTTTTCTCCATTCTCAAGAAGCACGACCTAGAGGGGTGGATGTCAGGACAGACCCTCCTAGTCTCCATGCCTGACTGCCTACATGGTTGGCCAAACCAAAGACGCTTTTGAGAACTGGGCATGAAGGATGGGCTCCATCCAGAAGCCCGGTTTCACCAATAAAGTGGGTAGGCAAGGATGCCTGATTCGAGACCTTCCCCCAACTCTTAGGTGTCCTGCTCAAGTTTTGGTCCAGATGGGCTACGGCCTCCCTTCTCAAACAGCTTTGTGATCTGATAAGACATTTTTCCAGAGGCAGGTACTAGGAACCTGGGGTTGGCTGGCTTTGCTAACTGTCCCTTTTTCCTCCCAGACTGATGTCCTCAAGTGTGTGGTCAGCACAGACCCTGGCTTCCGCTCCCACTGGCTGGTGGCCACACTCTGCAGTTTTGGCCGCTTCCTGAAGGCTGCGTTTTTCCTGTTGCTGCCAGAGAGATGAGCTGCCCACCAGGGCAGGGGCCACTCCGAGAGCCCCTGGGCCCAACCCAAGGGGCCCACAGCCTGCAAAGCACCTCCCTCACTCAAATTGGGAGCATCCAGTCCCCGGGGCCCTGTCCCAACCCCATTCCTTTGTGGACCCTGGCCTCCGGGAGGGGTGAGCGGAGAAGGCCGTCGCAGAGTCTGGAGCTGGCTTCAGTGTCTGCTGGAGCTCTTCTCTGGGAAACTCCTACCAGAAAGCCAGGGTCAGTGCCCAGCCCTGGAGAAAGGGACCGGGGAACACTTTCACTTGGTGTCCCAGGCCCGACCCCAGGAAGGGGCCTTCCCAGGACACGAGCTGGCCTCAGTCCTTGTGGGAAGCGGGTCCTGTACATCTGATCTGAAGGTGATTCTGGCTAATGCAGGAGGAGCCAGGGATGCTTACTGTCCCTAAAGGCAGAGCAGAAGGCTCCTGTGCTGCTGCTGAGGCTATGTCTAGATGAAGAAGGTGTCCCTAACTCACAAGGGGTCCTCTGTGGCAGGGGCCAGGGGTGTAGGGATCCAGGCTAGTTCACCTGACCAATGAACAAGAGATCCTGTGATGAGGTTGTCTGCACAAGTTGGACCCCAATAAAGTTCTGCCCAGCGGAGTGTGAGACCCTACTCTGATTTCTTTGTATCTGTCCTCATGTGACTGCTAAACATCGCGTGCTGGGACCTCCAAGAACTCAAGACTCAGGAAGCCCACGGTGTACCCAAAGTCTAACCTCCTCCCCTGACTGCTGTGTCCTGAGCGGCTTTGGACTTGACCTAACTAGAGGCTGTGAGCGAATGAAGAAGAAACACAGTCACAGAGAAAAGCTGGGAATGGATAGGCTGTGCACACTCTGATGGAGCTGCCACAACCCGGAACCTCAGCATATTTATTATGCACAGCCCAGGGGAAGGGCTAGCTAGTCTTGGTAGGAGGTGTCTGTAGGTGCAGTCTTAAGCTGGAACATCTAGGGGGGGAGGCTGCAGTTGCTAGTTTTTGTACACGCTGTCAATCATTCATAAACGCTCAGACTCGCACATACTTTCAACATTCGGTCAGACCAAAGGAAGGTTTTCACTTTCCGTGGGTCTGAGCCCTTGACATGGCTCAGTGCCTCATGGCTGTGTCAAACAATGCACATTCGCTCAGGACTTCATCTTCTCCGCACATTCCCTTGGCTCCCCACATCCAGCCTTTCCTTGATGCTAGTTATCTAAATCAGGCCATGGGCGTGTTTTGGAGCCCCCGCCAGACCTGTAGTGCTGGAGGCATGTGCTGGCTGAACATGCCCTGTCCTGTGTCTCCTTGGGCCCATCCTTTGACTTGACCTAGCCTAGCAACCTGCCTCCCTGCTGGGCTGTGTGTGTTGGGGTGAGCTGTGTGTCAGGCCGAGGAAGGTCCTGTAGAAAGAAGCCCTGTAGCCACATGGGGTTCACATCCCCCGGTGGGCAAAGAGGCAATCAACCATTTGCTGTAGGTGAGCCACTGTAGGATGATGTTCTGTGGCCCACTTGAGTAACGGTTAGGGGTCTGACAGGTTGGTCTGATGGCACAGGAGGGAAGGGTTCTGATGTTGGTTCTCCAGCCAAGGTTTAGAGGCGCTGCTGCCTGCCTCACAGTAGAGAGCTCTGTGCCACGTCCAGAGTGGGATGTGGCAATAGAGATACTCAAAATAGAGGGAAGGCCAGGTCCTGGTGACCTGGGCACTCTCCAAATGCAGTTCCATGCAAATAGTGGGGTACTCCTAATTATGCTGGACAAAATGGGGAAAGAAAAGGATGAACACAGGGCTTCAAACTCTCAGCTCTAGCACCCCACCAGAAGCCTTCAAAGTTCTATCTCCTCTAATAGAGACTCTATCTTCTTCAGCCAGAATTGAGGTTGCTGAGCATCCAGCCCAGTCTCCTCACCAGTGGCTGGATCATGGTATAGGTTGAACTGGTCTCACAGGGGTCTCCTGTTAAAGGGACAGCAGGAGTTGAAATGAAGTTGTGTGGAAGGCCTTGAGGAAGCTGGGGACATTGGGTCTAATGAGTGGTCCTAGACAACAGAATCAGCTTCCCACGGCAGCAGGTTTCTTTTTCCCTCTGGGGACAGCAAGTCCACTCCCAGGAGATGACCACCCAGCATTGCTGAGGCATGGTGAGGGCCTCCTCGGGGTCCTTGGGGCCACCACTGTGCTGTCTATGGACCTGTTAGCTGGACACTAGTCAAGACAAGTAGGCCTCAAGAGGGGAGAGACAGGACAGGGACAGGTGTATTGTCTAAAGAAATCTTACATTATTTGTGCAAAGTGAGGGGAAATGTGTAGAAATGGCTGTCAAGGGTGGAAGGAATGAGTAGGATCAGGCTGAGCTATTGACAAGACACACCAAAAAGATGCTTTCAGTGTTAAGAGCTGGGGGTGGGATAGGAACCGGAACTGTGGTTGGCTGGATGGTGAAGCATACATGGGCCTGGTGGCCACTGTGAATTAGCTAGAGATTTTTAATTTTTTGTTGTTGTTGTGTTTTTGAGACAAGAGTCTCTATTTCGACCTGGCTATCCTGGAGCTCAATATGTAGACTAGGCTAGCTTCAAACTCACAGAGATCCTCCTGCCTCAGCTTCCTGAGTGCTGGGATTAAAAAAGTGCACCACTCTACCCAGGTTAGCTAGGGACATAATGGAGAAGAGACCAAAAGGCCTGGAGAGTGTGAGTGTTAGCAGAGTTGTCTGGAGCACCCTGCTACCCACACCCTTGCCAGACCACCCCACTACTGAGTTGGCTCCAGCACTCCAAGTCTTTAGGCTCAGGACGCATGTGTGCCTCCAGGCCAATCTCACCAGAGTGCAGGAGCCCCAGGAAGGACCCACTGCTTCCTGGGCAGGGCTATTCCCCAAGGTTCATTGACTCCTGCTCAGGCTTTAGGGCAGGGCTGGAAGGATACCCGGCCTCTCAGCCTTAGTTTTCCTCCATCTACAATAAGGTTGGGACTGAGAAATGAAGTCTTCTAGCTGTCTGGCTTCCTGATGAGGCAAGAATTCCAGGGACCCCCAAGGTTTCAGTGTCAGAGGTCCTTCAGCCCCCCATAGCCTGTCCTCGCCTCATACTTGCCTGCCATCCACCTCTAGGCTCTGCTGCTCTCTTGGCTCATTCCTTCCTCTAAATTCCTGCTTACCCCATGCTCCCAGCCCCCAGGAGGGTATCCTGGAGGCCTCCGGGTGGCTGTGTGAAGTCTGGCTTAGGGTGGAACCCTTGTATGTGACCATTGCGCAGTACTGCCTTAGCATTTGCTGCCTGGGGGAGAGCAGGTGGAAGGAAGTGGGGAGGGAAGGAGAGGGGAAGAAAAAGCCATGTTGATATGTGGGTGGTTTGCCTTTCCAGCCTTATGTCCTTGGATCAAATCCTTTGGTTTATTTCCAACACAAGAAAGTAAATGTTCAACACTAAGAACTCAGAAAAGCACGGGCTTAAAGTGGCTGGGAGATCAGTGTGCACATTTAGTTAAGAGGACACAATGGGGGTATGACACATTCCAACAGTAGAAAGATGAAAGCTGGAGATGGAAATGGAACAAGAACTGTGAAAACCTATATGAGGCCAGCTCTAAAAACACCTTAAAGGCACAAGACAGAGCGGAGCGGACATAAAGGCCGGAGGAGAACCAGCTGACTGGCCAGCCCTCCAGGTGGGCACTCATAAACCAGATGTATTCCTTATAAAACAGGATGCTTTCTATCTTAATCAAAACAAGTTAATTATAGAATTCATGAAAGGGGGGCACACAAGAGTGGGGGAGCCAGCACCTGTGCCAGGAACCACCCCCACCCACAGTGAAGGGAAATGGGAGAGACCTACTTGCCACACTCAACCTTGAGGCTCTAGCACCATCGGAAGCTGAAGGCCAGGGATATGAATAACCCAGGGTCAGACTTCAGTGCCTAGAAAGTTCAGTCTGATGGAAAAGTGTCTCCTCATGCCCGGAGAACAGCTTTGGCAGATCTGCATTGTGACCCCTGCACCAAGACCAAGGCGGCCGGTAGAGCAAAGGCCAGTGTGAAACGCGGCAATACTAGAAAACGAAAAATTCTGTGAATTCCTTTATAACTGAAGAATGAACAAAATCTTCCTACATCTGATTATAAACCTAAGACAAAATGCACACGGAACGTTCTCTAATGTGCTGGTACTGAGTGCCACTGGGTGGGAGGAACAGGGTGTGGTGGGTGTGGGCTTTCCCTGTGATCAAAGTTGGGTAAGTAGAGGTGACGGCTGAACAGCAGGATTGCACTAAATTACACTGATTGGATGCTCTGTGATGATTAAAATGTTCCGTTTTGTGTTGCATGCATTTTACCTGAATAAAAAAATTGTAATTTAAAAGCAAGGGGATTAGGATTAATATCCCTAATTCAAAGTCTGTAAACTCTGTGTCAAGAAGAAAAACAAAATACAAGAGAAATACAAATCCAAACTACTCAACTTCCCACCTATCACTGGTCCAAAGCCACGTTCAATACCATTCCCTATTGTTCTTGGGGGTGGGCACCTTGCCCACGCACTAGGGTGTGGAACCCCGTGGTGGAAGGGCCACGTCTAAACAAGCCAGGTATCTGCCCTTTGAGTAGCAATCTCACTTCTAGAAATCAATCAGAAGAAACAAATTGGAAAAATTCCAAAATGACAGAAAAGGCTTCATAGCTACTATTTAATGAGCAAAAGATTAAATGATCCTAATGCTGGCATTAGGGAGCGATGGCAGATGTACCCTATTCTAGAATTCTGACAACTAAACCACTCCAGTGATTTACATGAGCAAAATGAACTTCAGAGAACCACCAAATCCTAGAAACAAAACAACTGAACTTATATACCAAATCGGTGTCATGGCACAGTCAGAAATTAATATAATATTTAAACTTTGTCTTTAATAGACTAGCAAAAATCAAAGTTGAATCAGCAGTCTTGTCATTAAAATTATTATAATTACATATATCCTATACAATTGAGTAACATTTTAATTTAAATTTTGCAGCTTAGGAGAAACAGAATCAAAGAATATAAATTTTAAAAAATTATAATCTTAAACTTGAATTGGAAACTGGCCCTCTAGCTGCTTCCTCCCCGAGAGATCACCCCAGGCTCCTCTGCTGTCTCCTCCCCTGGGGAGAGCTGGAAAGATAGATTGCTGTGACCTTGTTGCTCTCAGCTGAGTCTCCTGCCCCCCGCCCCCCGCCCCCGCCCCCGCCCCCCCCCCCCTTGCAGCTGCCGGCCTGCCCCTCTACCTTCCAGAGGTCCTTGAATTACAGTTGGGAGTTTATCAGTGCCTTCTGGCTTTCTGCCTCCCCAACCCCATCCTGCCCCACCCCCAAAGCCTGCAATAAGAGAGCCTCGCTTGTTCTTTGAATCTCAAGGGAATTGACAGAATTTAAGGGTACCAGCACAATGATGTAATTTTCCTAATCTTTGAAGCCAAGGGAACCTAGGGCTCTTTCCCTTCAGGAACCACGCCCCCCACTGTACTGTGACAGCTCTTCTCACTGAAGCTCTTCCTCAGACTTGAAGGCTTGCTTTCCCCTTCTGGCTGGGATGCTGTAGCTCTATTAGAGCTCATGTGAAGGGTAATTTTTATTCATGTGCATGTGTGGATGCCCGAAAGGGCCAGAAGAGGGTGTCAGAACCCCTGGAGCTGGAGTCACAGGAGGTTGTAAGATGCTGGACGTGGTAGGAGCTGTGAATGCCCCATCTACAGAGCTACCCCTTCAGCCACACAGTTTGGGTTCGTGTGTGCAAGGCACTCATGCACATGTGTGCTCCTGTGGGGGCCAGAGGACAACCCAGTTGTAGCTAAAGTTTTCCTGCCTGGCCCACAGTCAGGGCAAATCTCTCTCACCTGCCAGTCCCACAGCCACTCAGACCCAACCAAGTAAACACAGAGACTTATATTGGTTACAAACTGTATGGCCGTGGCAGACTTCTTGCTAACTGTTCTTATAGCTTAAATTAATCCATTTCCATTAATCTATACCTTGCCATGTGGCTCGTGGCTTACTGGCATCTTCACATGCTGTTTCTCATCATGGCGGCTGGCAGTGTCTCTCTGACTCAGCCTTCCACTTCACAGCTTTATTCTCCTCCTTGTCCCGCCTACACTTCCTGCCTAGCCACTGACCAATCAGTGATTTATTTATTGACCAATCAGAGCAACACATTTGCCATACAGAACATCCCACAGCACCCAGTAAATACTCTTCAACTACAGAGCCATCTCTCCAGCCTCTCCATCTTGTATTTTGAGACACAGTTTCTTATTGGCCTGGAGCTTGCCAGTTAGGGTAGGTCCATTTCTGCCTGTCTCCGCTGCTCGAGCGCTAGGATGACAGGCATTTCTACATCACAGCACACAATTTGTGTGTGTGTGTGTGTGTGTGTGTGTGTGTGTGTGTGTGTGTGTGTGTAGGCCAGAGGTTGGTGCTGGGTGTCTTTGTTAACTGCTCCCCACCTTTCTCATTTTTGAGACAGGGTCTCTCTCTGTGGCTCCGGCTGTCCTGGAACTCCCTATGTAGAGCAGTCTGGCCTTGAACTCAGAAACCCACCTGCCTCTGCAGCAGGAGCTGGTATTAAAGGCAAGCACCACCATCCCAGATTCCACCTTATTTTTAAAAGGTATTTTATTATTTCTTTATATGTGTGTACACCTGTGGGGGCCAGGAGAGGGTGTTGGATCTCCTGGAGCTGGAGCTGCAGGCAATTGTGAGCTGCCCCCTGTGGGTGCTGGGATCGGAACTTGGGTCCTCTGGAACAGCAGCAAACTGCTTTTAGGCTCTGAGCCATCTAGTCCTCCACCTTACTGTTTTCCTCCACCTTGTTTTTTGAGACAAGATCTCTCACTGGATCTGAAGCATGTCCATTTGGCCCGGCAGGCTCCAGGGATCTGTCTGTCTGGGATTATGGGCTATTGCTAAAACTCCTTCACATGGGAGACACAGGCAATCCCCTCTCCGAAGGTCCCCCAAGCAAACGTAGGCATGATTCTGCCAAAATCTACTCTGGTAAACCAATGAGTTTATTGGGCTTTCTTACGGAGCGTAGGTGAGCAGTTACTTTCAGGGTGTGGGTACTCCTGTACCCCAATAGACTGCACCTGGAAAGCCTTTACCCAGCAGGGGAGGGCTTTCCCACAGCACAAAGATGAAGGCCCACACCTCTAGTCTTCCCCAGCCTGTATACTCTAGCCCCTTCAGAGGTCATGTGCAACTAAGGAACAGCTGTATATAACAGATGGTAGGGAATGGGTGGATACTCAGGTGAGGGTCTCCCCACCCTCCTCAACAAGCCCAGCTGGAATGCCCTTCTGCAAGCTGGCAAAGCTTGACTGCCTCAAGATGGCAGCTGTTTGGCTCAGAGGACAGTCACAGCATAGGAATATGCTGCCACACACATTTGTTGCATGGGTGCTGGGGAATGAATTCCAGTGCTGTTTGTGTGGCAAGAACGTTATCGATGGAGCGAGCCAGCACCTCCCCAAGTCCCTCATCTGTATTTTTAAATGTGCATGCCACAAGCTGATGTAGTCAGGAGAGGAGGGTTTTTACTCAGCGTTCTTACCACTGTGACAAAATAGGTGGCATAATGCTAAGATAATTTTGCTCAAGGTTTCAGGTGTCAGTCCATCATGGCCAGAAGGGTTTAGTGAAGCGACTCATACCACAGTGACCAGGAAGAGAGCAAAGGGGATACTGGGAAGAGCCAGGACAAGATACAGGCCCCAAGGACACACCCTAACCTATTTTCTCCAGCTAGGCTCCACCGCCCACCTTTCACCACTTCCTAATGATGCCACCATATTATGATCCACCAAGTGACTAACCCCTTGATTAGGTCAGAGTCCTTCTGATCTAACAGTGTCTGCAGACTCTCTCAGACACACCCAGGGGTGTGCTTCTCTAATTCCTTAGGTGCTTTTCAACGCAGTCGAGCTAACATTCACCTGCCACGAGGAGGCCATGGACTGCAATGTCGCTTCACGGGCGGTCTCGGAAAATGAGAGAAAATGGAGTGGCTCAATCGGTGAAGCGCTTGCCTAGCGTGCGTGAGGCTCTGGGTTTGATCTTCAGCTTCGTGACACACACTTGGAACACAAGCACTTGGGAGGCAGAGGCACAGGTCAGGAGTTCAAAGTCATTCTTGGCTACAGAAGTCAGCTTAGGCTACATGAGACCTTGTTTCCAAAACAAAAACCTCCTGGCTCTTGTGCATGGACAGACCCGGAAGTTGAGTAGCCCACATGAGGAGCCTGTGTACGTCTAGGCTTTGGTCTCTATTTTCACCCACCAGAAAGCTCCAGGGCTCTAGAACCTGAGCAGACTTGGGTCTGAGGCAGGCAGCCCTCGCAGATTCTCAGATCAAAGACTCCTTGGGCATCTAGGGGATAACTTGATGTCTGCCAAAGCAAAAACTTGACTGAAACTGCATGGAACTCAAAAATAAGCGTTGGCGGCAGCAGGGTAAGGGCAGGTGGGTGGTGGGTGGGGTGAGAAATGCTATCTCCTGGGTGTCCACAGACACCGCGGGGTACCCTTACCCCAAAGCACAAACCCAAGGAGAAAGCGCTAAGTGCCAGCTTCATGGCCGGGGGGCCCAGGGGCCAATTCAGCCAGCTCTGGAGGGAGCTTCTGAGCAATTCACAGCCATGACAACCAGAAGGAACAAAACAGGACAGCGGCTGCCGAGCTTATGGTCAGGCATGCAGAACTTCCAGGTGGAAGGCTGCCGGGAGACGGGCAGCAAACAGGCAAGGCTGAGAGCTGGGAGAGACTGGTGGGGCTCAGTGTGGAGAGTCCTGGATTCCACCTCCAGTACGAGGGGGGAAAGAAAGGAAAGGAAATCTTTGCCGAGGAGGGTTAGGGCTAGAGGGCATCGTAAGCACTATAGACAGTCTTTGCCTAGCCGTGCAAAAAGCAGAAACAAAACCTGTAAAAAGTAGGTGAGGAGGGGAGGAAAGGAAAGAGGGGACATGTGATCCTTTCTCAGTATCTTAAAGACTGGAAAACAACTATCAGCAGCAGATAAAAAATGTACAGTCTACACAGTGATAATATTCAAAATCCTCAGCCATAAAAATAAAGGCCTTTTATTTGGTTTTCTGTGCCATTACAAGATCACCGGGACAACAGTTCTGTGTCAGCAGAGCCTGCGGCCACACCGTGTCTGCTGCGTAGGATGTCTACTAAACTGGGGGGCTAGATGCAGGAGTCAGGCCCCTCCCCAGGCTCTGGGAGCTGCTCCAGGTTATGGGGTCACCTTCTTGTAGGTAACATGAAGATGTTGAGTCATTGGCTGTGTAGTGGTTGCCATAGAGACCGTCTGTTCAAGTTTGCCTTCAGAATTCAGTCTGAATTTTCGAGTAATCTGATGGAGAACAAAACAAAGCACTTATGTTTACACCTTCAGAGTATCATCAAGAGCCGGGTGTGGCGGCGCACGCCTATCATCCCAGCACTCAGCAGGCTGGGACAAGAGAACTAGCTCAAATTCTAGGTCAGCGTGGCTACACGAGTTCCAAGCTAGCCTCGGTTTTGTTTTGGAAAAACAGAAACACACACTGACCAAACACGGGAGCGTCCATCCACCTGTGTCGGTCACTGGTCACAGGTCTGTAAGCAGGAAAATACCCCACCAAGGTTGAGACTCTGGGCGTGAACCACCATGGGACACACCAGCCACTTCTCCCAAGCAACAGGTAGACACAGGGTTGGTATGAGTTCGGCTTTCCAGAAGTGGCCTATTGTTTAGTCTGTTAATATTTGATGATGTTCTGCTGGCTACAATCTCCACTTCCATCTGAGCCTTAAACCATAACAAATGTGTTCTTGCAGGAGTTGGGGCCAGCACTTAGGGACCACTGGTCTATTATATCATATGGCTCTTCCCACAAGAAGATGAAGAGATCCTGAGTCACGTCCTGAATCATAGCCCTCCTGTGTGGAATGCTTGTGGACACAGTGTGACCACAGGATAAATGAATGTCTAATCAACTCTCTAAGGGCCTAACACTTCAGAGTGCCAGGACCACCGGCTGCCTCTGCCACACCCATTACTTGGACTCTCAACCCTTTTGCTGAGAAAAAGATAAAAATGTCAGTCACTACAAGTTTAGTTAGAGGGGCTGAAGAGATGGCCCAGTGGTTAAAAGCACTTACTGCTCTCTCTATCAGAGGACCAGACGTGTACACAGACACACACAAATAAATGTAAAAACAGAAAAACCAATTAAAAGTCTCTTTAGGGACTGAAGATGGAGTTCAATTGGTAGAGTGCTTGCTTTTATGCATGAAGTCCTGGGTTAGATCCCCAGCTTAAATAAACTGGATGTGGTGCTGCACACCTGTAATCCCAGTACCTGGGAGGTAGAGGTAGGAGTAACATGAGTTCAAGGCCAGTCTGGGACGCTTGAGACCCTGTCACAAAAAAACAGTTCTTTCAGGGTACCAGGAAGCACCATGGAAACAAGGAGGGAAGAGGCGGAGGTGGCACCCCACTTCCACGACTACCTGTTGGCCCAGGAAGGACTCGAGGGCTTTCTTGGATTTGGAGCCTGTCTAGTTGAAAACATCACCTGGCTCCCACTGGCTCCCAGCCCAGTGCTGCACAAGAGCTGGGGGGCAAGACCAAGCAGAAACAGACCAGGGAGTCCAGCTCAAGAACTGCTCTGTGGTGAGGGGACCTTACGCAAAGTCTCAACTTGTGTCATTTTGTTTTTGTTTTCCTGAGACAGTGTCTCTCTCTCTAGCCCTGGCTGTCCTAGAACTTGCTCTGTAGACCAGGCTGGCCTCAAAATTCAGAGATCCACCTGCCTCTGCTGGGATTAAAGGCATGCACCACCACCACTTGGCCTAGAATTGAATCTTAAAAAACAAATACAAACACCTAAATAAACAATAATTGTAGGTGGAGTTTTCCTGTTCCACAGTCACTCTCAAATAAACACACTGAGGCTTATATTAATTATAAATGCTCAGCCAATAGCTCAGGCTTATTACTAACCAGCTCTTACATTTTAAGTTAACCCATATTCTTTATTTACTCTCTGCCACACGGCAGTACCTTTACTAACATGGCATGTTCATCTCCTGTTCCCTCTGCGTCTGGCTGGCAACTGCTCTGACTCCACCCTTCCTCATCCCATCATTCTCAGTTTGGCTTTCCTACCTAACTTAATCCTGTTCAGCTATTGGCCAGTCAACTTGTTTATTAAACCAATCATAGCGACATATATTCACACAGTATACAGAAGTATTATTCCACAGCAAATAACAAAATCTATTAAGCCCAAATAATCAAGACATTATGGTACCAGTTTGGAACCAATGTGAGGTCCGCAGATTACTTTGAACTGAGAGAGAAAAAGGATGGTCAGGAGGCAGAGCTGGTACTGGGAGTAGCAGGGTGGGTATCTCTTCAGTAGGGGACAGGGTAGGTGGATGTCACCTGGAGAGAAGACTGTGCCCCACTGCACACATAGTTCAGCCTCCACGGATCAATGACCCAAAGGAAAGACTTCATTTAAACTGCAAAACTTACAGAAAAATAGTTCACAGTTTTCTTGATTAGTACATAAAAACTATTCAATAAAGCATTCTAAGAATAGAGCCTATGGCAGGATTTGGAGGCATAGTCCTATAATTTTAGCTCTTCTAAGTTGGAAGCAGGAAGCCTTACATATGTCAGGTTATGTGAGACTGTCTCAAAAACAAACAAGCAAAAAAACAAACAAAACAAAACCATCCCGACCAAATAAAAGGTAAAATACAAACTGAAAAGCTATTTGTGGTCCACAGCACTCATCACTCACACAATGTGTCTATCTAAATCATAAAAGGTATCTATCCAAATTACAGAAAGAACGTCATGGCGTAAAAGAACAAGGCTCAGGAGGAATGGTCCGTCTGTACAACTTCCCGAGGCTGCCCCACTCTACTGGCAGGCCGAGGGACGCAGGCTAGAATACTGTTCCAGAGGGTGACCACTTGAGTACCTTCCAGGAGGCTGGCACACCAGGCCTCCGAACCCTTGTCAGTGTGGGTGGGCCTGGACCACTGTCTACAGCTACTCAAGCAGGACTGTAGCTGGATTTTCTTTTGGGACTACCTGGACCACCAGCCAGCAAATAACAACGTGAGACTTATTAGCTATGAAAGCTTGGCCTAAGCTTCGGTTTTTCCCCAACTAGCTCTTATGACTTAAACTAACCTGTTTTTATTCATCTATGTTCTGCCACGTGGCTTGGTTACCTCTCCTCTGCACTGTATTCCAACTTCTTCAGTTTCTCGATGGCAGCTTCTATGTGCCTAGATGCCTCCTCCCAGTTCCTCTCTCTGTCTGGAAGTCCTGCCTTTCCTCGCCTGCCTAGCTACTGGCGTCAGCTTTTTATTACAGCAATCACAGCAACCCATCTTTACAGTGTGATTAAGTATCTCAATTAAGTTCAGACTGCACAGTCCGACAAGAGCTGTCAGAGGTACAGCTGGTTGGGCCTGGGGAACAGCAGGAACTTTTGGGCTCCGTGGTGGTGGGAGAGGCCTGCAGGTGGGGGTAATGGAGCCAGCTTGTCAAAATCGTGAGTCCTAAGGTATTAGCAGGACAAATGTTAAATAATCCACCTTGTTCCCTACTCTACAAAGCTCTGGAAAGGAGTTCTGAGGATTCTGAAAGTAGCTTCAAAAACACAGAATACGAAGGTACGCTTAAAATGTGCATTAGGCAGATCAAAATTATTTCAAGTAGCCCCAAGATAGCAATACCCTGCGGTTCATCAATGATGAATGGATAAATAAGACTGAATCATCAGCTGAGCATAATGCCCTAGGCCTTTAATCCCAGCACTTGGGAGGCAGAGGCAGGTAGATCTCTGAGTTTGAGGGCAGCCTTGTCTACAGAGTGAGTTCAGGACAGCCAAGGCTACACAGAGAAACCTTGTCTTTTTTTTTTTTTTTTAAGATTTATTTATTATGTATACAACATTCTGCCTCCATGTATGCCTGCAGGCCAGAAGAGGGCACCAGATCTCATTATACATGGCTGTGAGCCATCATGTGGTTGCTGGGAATTGAACTCAGGACCTCTGCAAGAACAGCCAGTGTTCTTAACCTCTGAGCCATCTCTCCAGCCCAAGAAACCCTGTCTTAAAAAAAAAAAAAAAGATTGAATTATCAACAGAAGGAACATTACTTGGCCATAGAGATCCCCAGGTCAGCCAGCTTCCTCCTTCCCACCATGTTGCTCTGGGATTGCTTTCTGTCTCCAGAGATCCAACCAGAACTTCAGCCAGTGCAGACACTGGTCCCTGAAACCCAAGTGGCCCCAAGACTCAAAACCGAGCATCATTCAGCTGATCCACAACTTGACAGCAAACAAAGACCCAAACACACACCCAACAAAGGTGTGACCAGACAGATACCCATACCAAGAAACACCATGAATGTACCCCAGATGCTTAGATCACATGCCCCAAACACAAACATTAACAACCAAGACAACATGCCTCCTCCAGAAACCAGCTCCCTATTGTAGTATTTCCTGAGAAAAGCAATACAGCTGAAGCACAAGACAGGACTTCAAACAGCACCCATGAATATATTCAAGGACCTTAAAAAGGATATGAATAGGGGCTGGAGAGATGGCTCAGCGTCTCAGAGCACTGGCTGCTCTTCCAGAGGACCTGGGTTCAACTCCCAGCATTCACATGGCGGTTCACACCTGTCTGTAACTCCAGTTCCACGGGATCTGACACTCTCACACAGACATACATGCAGGTAAAACACCAATGGTCATAAAATAAAAATAAATAAATAAATGGTATGAGTAAATGTCTCAACAAAGACCAGAAAAACACATGCAACTAGTTGAATGAATTAATAAAAACAATTCAAGACATGAAAATAGAATTTAACAAAGAAATAGAATCACTAAAGAAAAACCAAACTGAAATAAAACTCATGATTAAAAACTCAAGAAGTCAAACAAAAAGCTGAGATAAAAGCCTCACCAACAGATCAAACCAAGTAGGAGACAGAATTCCACATCTGGAAGACAAGGGAAAAGAAACGGATAGCTCAGTCAAAGAAAAAGTTAGATCTAAAAAACCCAGGCCCAAAACATGCAGAAAATCTGGAACACCATGAACAGACCAAACCTATAAATAACAGGTACAGATTCATCATTTTGCTGCCTCCAATAAACAAACCTCACCATCAATGACAGATAGCACCTCAGAGTAAAGGGGTGGAAAAAGGAACTCCAAGCAAATAGAACTAAGGCATAAGCAGGTATGTACCTATTTTAGTACCTGACAAAACAGATTTCAAACCAAAACTAATCAGAAGAGATAGGGAAGGTCACTACATATTCATTATGGGAAAATCCACCAAGAGGATGTTACAGTGCTAACCATCTCTGCACCAAACACAAGGACGGAAGTTCATAAAAGAAACACTACTACAACTAAAATTGACCCTCACACAGTGATACTGATGTCAAAACCCTACACTCACTCACCAATAGAAAGGTCACCCAGATAAAAACTAAACAAATACTGGAGCTAAGTAACATCATAAATCAAATGGATCTTATAGACAGTTAGAGGACATCTCACCCCAAACACTGAAGAATATACTTCCTTATCAGCAGTCCATAGAACTTTCTTTAAAATTAATCACATATTAGGACACAAAGCAAGTTTTAACAAATATAGTAAAACTGAACTACCATTCTGCACCCTATCTGACCACTGTGGGTTAAAACTGGGTGTCAACAAGAACAGAAGTTCAGACAGTACACCAACTTCATGAAGCTCAACAACTCACTACCAAAGGAAAACTGGGTCAAGACAAATTCAACATTTTTTAGATTGAGTGAAAATGAAAATACAACATACCAAAATGAAGGCAGTTCTAAGAGGAAAGTTCATAGCATTAAGTACCTATATCAAAAAATTGGAGAGATCTTATATTAATAACTTAACACACTTGAAAGCTCTAGAAAAACAAGAAGAAATAACACTCAGACAGATTCAATGGGAAGAAATAAACTCATGGTAGAAATTAATGAAACAGAAATGAATGATACAAAGGTCAATGAAGAGTTGGTTCTTTGAAAAAAAAATCAGTGAGATCAACAAACCTTTAGCTAAACTAACCAAAAGAAAAGGAGAGGACCCAAATTAATAAAATTAGAAATGAAAAGGGAGACATTGTAGACACCAAAGAAATGCAGGGAATCATATGGACATACTTTTAAAAAAAAATCTGTATCCCATCAAATTGGGAAACCTCAAAGGAATGGAAAATTTTTTTTGACACAAATGACCTACCAAAGATAAATCAAGATGACCGTAACCCATAGTGAAACAGAAGAGTAATTAAAAATCTCTTGAGTAAAAACAGCTCAGAGCCTGACGGATTCAGATCCTCAAAGAACTGACACCAACACACCTCAGACCGTTCTACAAAGTGGGGCATTTCCGAAGTTTTTTTGTAACACCACTACTGTTGCAGGATATGTGATCACACTGTGAAGCCAATGCGTTACTTATTGCAAAAACCTGCCTCTAGCTGTGGTGTGGCCCAGCCCTAGCACACACCCTTCATCTTAGAGCTTTCTGTTTATTGTAAATAGTATTAAACAAAATAGACCATAGGTGAAGAGGTAGGAGCAAGCAACTAGTTGACAGGAAGTAGCCATAGAGAGTAAGAGGGAGTCAGGGAGAGGATAGAAAGGCGCATAGGAAGTAGTAGTTTGGCGTCCCTTTTGGTTTGGAATGGTGGAAGAGAAGCTCTCTAGGACATTGGTGAAGGAGGAAGGTCATCTGGCTGCTTTCTCTGCCTTCCTGGGCTAGCAGGTTTTCACCCCAGCATCTGGCTCCCAAGTCTTTATTGGCAAAATAAAAGGCCAGAGACTTAGCTAAAACATTTGTCTCCCGATGTGAAGGCGGCTGAGTTGGTGGTGGTGGGATGTGAAGGCTCCCCCAGTTCGAGGCTGTGGCTGAGGAGACACAGTCAGCAGCTGGGGTAGGATTACCTGTAGCTGCTATGCCGCAGATATAAAAACAACACACTGTTATTGCAATTTCAAAACCACACAAAGACTGAACAACAACAGAAATCCGTAAGAAAAAATGGCACAGTGGAACAGATATGCTGATCAATGGAACGGAAATGAAGAGAAGACCCACACATAACTCACATACCTACAGAAACCTTTTTTTTTTTGACTTTCTGAGACAAGGTCTCATGATGTAGCTCTGGCTATCCTTAACTATGTAGATCAGGCTGGCCTTGAACTCACAGAAACTCTGCCACCATGCCCAGCCTGATTTCTGACAAAGAAACAAAAAACATCCACTAGAGAAAAGACAGCGTGTTTAACAACAAACCATGCTAGTCAAACTGGATAACTGCAGCTAGAAGAATGAAAACAGAGTCACATCTCCTTCCCTGCACAACTCTAAATAGATTAAAGATCTCAACACAAGACCAGTACCTTCAATCTGATAGAAGAGAAAGTAGGGAATCTGCCTTAACTCATTGGCACAGGAAGGAACTTTCTGAACAGGATTTTGACAGCACAGCCATTAGCCATTAATAAGTGGGACCTCATGAAGATAAACTCTTCTGTATAGCAAAGGACATCAAGGAAACAAATAACTAGCCAGGCTGTGGTGGCACACACCTTTAATCCCAGCCCTTGGGAGGCAGAGGCAGGTAGATCTCTGAGTTCAAGGCCAGCCTGATCTACAGAGAGAGTGCCAGGGCTACACAGAGAAACCATGTCTCAAAAAACCAAGTGCATAAGCAGGTGGAAAGAAACAGACCATATGATCATATGAGCACGGTCTAAGAGATACACTGTACCTTATAAACCACATGAAGACTACAAGTCACTCAGCAGGCAAATGTCAGAACACACTGAATCACACAGAAAGGCAAATATGACAGATTAAAGGTCTAATGGAGAAAAGCAAAGCCATAAAAGCACAAGAAAATTAGGTATTATTATTATTATTATTATTATTATTATCATCATCATCACTATTTTGGAGTAGAAAACAAATTCCTAAGCAGGAATCTGAGTCCAGATGTGATAAAGGAAACACCTGGGACAGATGGTATTATAAATGAAGGCACTGACTGGGGTCATACTAGCCACAAAGGGAACAGACAACAGATAACAGCCACAGCATGTAAAAAAACCTCCTATCAGTCAATAACAGAATCACAACCTACAGAAAACCCAGCATAAATGGACTATACAAGGTAATATACACTCACCAATTAGACTGAAAACAAGAGTGGGACTGAGCAGGAACCAGTGACTGTCAGGCACTGTGACTAGTCTCACCGTTAAACAATTTACCAGGATCTCCCATTCACAATGTACCTACCCCTCTGGCTCAGTAATTTAGGAGAAATGTGTCCAGTAGATTTGGATATATTTACAAAAGTGTAAAGCACACATAAAGGGATGTTTGTGATGGCAAACAACAAACCTGGAAGGTGCAGGGCCCAGCCATCACAGTAGGGATCATTTACACCATGAGAGCGGGTGGAATTGGAAATGGTAAGAGCTGGAGACAGCAGCATGGAACCCCTAAGTCTGTCAGATGGCGTGGTACCACTGCCAAGTGCAAATACTCTGGAAACATCCGAGAGGGAGGCTGGGCTCACCTGCTCCACATGGGGCTCCTTGGCAAAGGAGATCCTGGAGATGGAATGGGATGAGATACACAGCTCGTGCCCGTTCACTTCACCCTCCTCCACCTCCACAACACCTGCAAGAGAGGGGCAGTTAGTGTTCCGAGCCACTCCCACCTTCAGAGGACTGTGGGCAGTCGGGAAACCTGAACTTTGCTACTGTGCAGATACAGTGTTTCTTCCTTCTCTGAAGTTACTCTTGCGATACCAAGGAAATGACTCAGAATTCTCTCTCTATATATATCTGTCTCTGTGTTTGTGTATGTATTTACTTGTGGGGGGTCAGAGGTTGACTCTGAGTGTTTTCCTCTGTGGCTTTCTTTCTTACTTTTTTTGGAGACATGTAGAAAGCCCCAGAGATCTGTCTGTCTCTGCACTCCCAATGCCGGGGTTACAGATGTGTAGCATTGTTATGTGGGTACTGGGGATCTGGACTCAGGTCCTCATGCTTACAGTAAGCACTTTGCCCACCACGCTATCTCCCCAGCTCCCGTACTTGTTTTTCAGAAGGGGGTCTCATTATGTTGTTTAGGCTGGTCTGGAATTCACAGGGTAAAGATCCTCCTGCCTCACCCCTCTAAGTAACGGGGAGTATAAGGGCAAATGCTCAATTGAGGGTCACCCTCTGCAGAGGTGCCTGAGCCCCAGCCCTCCTACCTGCATTTCTTAATCAGTAGGAGTAGTCCCACCCTCAAGTACAGTACTACCCTAGGCTGAAGAAGGAACCATAGATGACAGCCCTCTGGCTTTCGTACTTCCATGCCTCACAGTGCCCAGTGCTAGTATCATTCCAAGTTAGTTAATCCTGAACAGGAGTGAGACTGGACATGGTCAAAGGCACACAGGCTGTTGAGTGATTTCTGAGACATCAGATTGCCAGACTTCCAGACAAAGACCATGAGGCCAGTTGGCCTGTTCTTGCCAGGATCTATCCTTTGGGCATGTATTGTGTTAGCACAGGCAAAATACCACAACTAAGATTGTGCCAGGAGGAAGGCTCAAGTCTATGGAGAATTGTATCTTCATTGTCGCTACAATACATGACCATGAGCAGAAACATTTCAAAGTCACTGAGACAACTGCTGTCACACTGGCCAGCACCATACCTGTGTTCTGGGCACTGACAAAGGCCACCTTGTTGGTGTCGGGCTTCAGGCGGATGAAGCCACACTCTCTGTGCATTGGCTTGTGTGTGTCTGGGTGGAACGAGTTGAACCTGGATGGGAAACAGAGAGGTAAAGCAGACAGCAGGCCCTCAAAGGGCGGTCCCACAGAGTATGCCGTGGCAAGGTTTCTCCTCTGGGCATCACATGATCATCCCATGCCACCTTGGAGATCACCTCAGCCTCATAGTCATGGCAATGGAAGAAGCAAAACACAGTGACAGCTAGGCCTATGGGAACAGTGAAGGAGCTTTCTGTTTCTTAGACAGGGTCTCAATGGATAGCCCTGGCTGGCCTGTAACTCACAGCCTGTCTGTCTCCTAAGCACTGGAATTAAAGACATGTGCCACCACACCCAGCTAATAGTTTGTAACACTCCTAGCAGAAGGGGAGATTCTAACCATCATTCTCTTCTGCCTCACCTCTAGCCGTAAGTGACTTTGGGAACTGCTGAGTATACTGAGTAACTAAAAAGGGGGCCCGTGAGGTCGTCGTCTCCATGAGATGGGACTTTGCAGAGATGCAGCTACTTGAGGGTCACCTAGAGTTTTGTAGGAATTACAATGGGAAGGCTCATGTAGTTGGCATTCTCTATGCGAGTCTCTAATTTAGCAGGTGAATTAGACAAAAGAGGAAGAATTAAAAGTTGCTGGCTCACCACTTCTTGCTGCTGGGAAGGGGGCAAAAGAGAAGAGTACAAATTAGACCTGTGTTAAAGAGTCCCTCCTGGGATCAAACACCCTGAATCCCCTGAAGAGTCAGACAGTGAAGAGGGAAAATACAGGTAAAAATGACAGAAGTTACCACTCAGGTCCAACTTCTGACACACAGGAAGGAAAGTCTATGACTCAGCATGCAGACCAGGTGTACAGAAAATCAAGAGTCAGAGGAATCCTCTGCCTTGGAACAGCTTGACTTGGGAGGGACGTGCAAGAAGGAAGTGAAAGGGGGCTGGAGAGAAAGCTCAGAGGTCTTCCAGAGGTCCTGAGTTCAAGTCCCAGCAACCACATGGTGGCTCACAACCTTCTATAATGAGATCTGGTGCCCTCTTCTGGAGTGCAGGCATACATGCAGGAAGAACACTGCATACATAATAAATAAATAAATCTGTTTAAAAAAAAAAAAAAAAAAAAGGAAGTGAAAGAACTCACAGCCTGGCTTGGCTTTTCAGCCTCTGGAACGGTTTTTAGTCTGTGTGCTGTGGAATGAGAGTAACTAAGTGATAACCCATCCCTTCCTGGAACAAAGGCCAATAACCTGGTGGACTGGCTCATATATGCCATTAGGGACACTCGGTTATCAACACCGAGGTCCCCACGAATCAGGGTCTGAAAGAGAGGAGGGACAGAAGCCACCAAGGAAAGGTAGAGAGAGGTGGGGCATGGAGCTCAGTTCACTCAGCAGGAAGGGACTGTTTTCTCTACTTAAATAAGAAGGTGACTCAGCAGAGCCCCTGGGAATGGGAATGGAGCTGTAGCTGCTTAGCTGAGCCCCTTGCTGGGTGTGACCTTTACAAGGCAGAAGAGGTTTTACTGAATCTGGGTGACTTAAAACGACAAGTAATTGGGCCCTTAAAGTACTGCAACAATCAAGAGGAAATGGAAAGATAAAGCAGATAAGAGTGTTTATCCAGGTCACTGGAAGGCAAACATGACAAGATTTGTGTCAAACTGAAATTGCTAAGGGGGAAAATGGCAGAAAGACAGATGCTAATTCCAGTGAGTGTCACAGAAAACACGAAGTGATAAAACAGTACAGATGAAAACTAGGAAGCTTGTGGATGGTTTCCACCTCTGGCCCAAGTAAGCTGTGTACATTTTTCCCTGCAGGAAATCGTGTTAGGGATGGAAACTATTCACCTGGACTGGAATTTTCATAGCAGCTTATGGAGGGACAGGCAATGGCAGTGATTACTTTCACAGAACCCGGAGTCTGGCTGGCAGACCCAGGGAGCCAACTCACGTGGCAGGCGATGGAACAGTCCTGCTCCCCATGGGCTCTTGCCTGTGCTCAACACTTGAGCTAGCCCATCAGAAGAGGATAAACGCTGATCAGCACCATGGCAACAGTGCCCCAGGATAAAGAGGCAAAACAGTTCATGGAGAATAACTAGGCCATAGAAAACTACATTAAGTAGTCCCTTCTATCCATGCCATTGGAGCCCGTGTGCTTGTTTGAGGACCCAACTGAGACAAGTGATGGAACTGTTCTCATGGACCTCACTAACATCTTTCTTTAGTATCCTCTTAACTGCTGACCCGAGATCAACTAAAACGTGCTTGGAATGGATGGTGGTGGCCTGAAAAGTCCTGCCCACCCTCTATAAAAGGGCTTCATTACAAAGGTGGTATAACGCTAACATGAGTGCCTTACAGATTTTGAGGAGCATCTGAAAAACAGTAAAACCAGCAGTAAAGAGTCTAAAGAGGGTATCCTGCATGGAAGGGGAAAACATGCCAAAAGCTATGAGGTGTCAACTAAAACTTCAGTGCCGGGGTGGGTTACTTCCCTAAAAGCTGTTTGTTGGGAAGGGTCCCCAAATCATAAAGACTACTGCCACTGCTGCTGGTTACATGTCAGAACCAGATGGTCGGGTCTTCCTGATGATGCACTACAGGCTTTGGTGCAGAACATGGAGAAGTCAAGTGGGAACCCAGCTGGAAGCTCCTGTGCTAGCTGGCTTTGCTGCTGGGGAAGAGCTGCCATGACCAATCCTACTGCCATGACCAATCCTACTGGCCTGCAGACCCCGAGAGCTGCACTGTCGCAGGGCCAGGCAGGCTGTGCCCAGTGGCATGACAGCAGCAGCGACCTTGTAACTGGACTTCAGGCTTGCCCCACAGAAGAGGACTCACATCTGGTCATCTAAGTCAGGACAAAAACTTGTGGCTGGGAAGGCCACAGTGTGTGTGTGTGTGTGTGTGTGTGTGTGTGTGTGTGTGTGTGTGTGTGTGTGTGTGTGTGTGTGTGATTTTTGTTGAATGGATGTGTATACCTATCAAATGACCTTCTAAACATTTGTGTTATGCCCACAGTTTATTACTACTATTGGCCTTGGTTGTAGAGAGAAGACTTCTTACAATGGGTGGTGGTAAGGTGCAAAGATTCGTAACTGGTTAAACTGCTGAGAATAATGCCTGGTAAGTGACATAGCAATGAAATGCTTTAAAAAGGAAAAATAAGGCTCACACACATGTCACCTGCCCAAGGCTAAAGGAATGTTGTAGAAGAGGGAATGGAAACAATGTAAGAGCCAGAGGCTAGGGTGTGATGTGCTGTGCTCTTCTCTCAGGCATTCCACGGTCATCCCACTGCCATCCTGGAAAGGAGATTTCCTTGTCCCCGAAGCCATGGCAATATGGTGATGCTAGATCTGGGGTAATGGAGTAACAAAGGCCCTTCAGCTGGGGTTCCACATTAATCCCTCCTGTCCACCCGACAGTTGTAAGTGACCTGGGAGACGCTAGAGTATATAGAAGTAGAAAGTTAACTAAAAGGGAACTCTGACGCAGCTTCTATGAGGCTGCTAAGCATGATGGGGTGTACTCTGTGGTAATGTGTGGGGACCACCTATGCTCCTATAAGTAACCTCTCACCCTTGCTCTATAAACATGCCCAACAAACTCATTGGGTCCCCACGTGAGACCCGGTAGAACCCTTTGTTGTTGACACCCTATCTGGGGTGAACAGTTCATGTTTCCCCAGAAAAAGGTCAGGCAGCAATGCAAAAAACCCCGGGGAAGAAACACGAGCTACGGTCTGAGGGACACAAGCTAATCTGCTCAGAAGTGGTTCCTCCAGACTCTATCCTCAGACTACCCACCGCCTCCATCACCACCCTTCCATTTCTGGTCATTCTTCCTAGCTGACCAACTCTTAAAGACAGGAAATCGTATATGTGCATGTGTGCGTGTGTGTGTGCGTGCGTGCGTGCGTGTGTGTGTGTGTGTGTGTGAATGTGCATGCATGTGTGTCTGGGGTTGAACCCAGGGCCTGAAACATGTACTTCCTAATAATGTGGAGTATCAGGCCTTTTCAGCTTGTACGTTTCAGTTTTCAGTCCCAGGTGCCACTGTAAACACTGTAGATAATTACAGCAGAATCCTACCTTATCAGCACTTTTCTCTTGGAACTTTTTTTTTTCCATTTTTTATTTTTTGAGACAGGGACTCATTGTGTATCCCTGGCTCCCTGGAACTTACTATGTTGAACAGGATGACCTTGAACTTAAAGAGATCTGCCAGCCTCTGCCTCCCCAATGCTGGGGTTAATAGAACACTTATTTCTGTGTAAGAGTCCAACTACTCTTTATGGTAGAAATGGAACAGGAATTGAATTAGGGTTTCTAGTTAACCTTTATACAGATTCATACCGAACACAGAGCACATGTCTATAATCCCAGCACTCAGGAGGCAAAAGCAAGAGGCCAGCATGGTCTACACCATCATACCCTGATATGAAAGGGCTGAGCTCTGAAGTGGTACGGTGTAGAGACCCTGCACTTGCACAAGGCCTAGTGGGGGAGAGAGAGAGAGAGAAAGGAGGAAGGAAGGAAGGAGGAAAGGAAGGAAGGGAGAAAGGAGGAAGTGAGGGAGGGAAGGGAGAAGGAAGGAGTGAGCCTGATTTAGACTATCTGGGTCATTTATTTGCCTGTTTTTCAACAGTGCTGGAACTGAACCTCACACACGCTGGGCAAGTCCTTCTACCACTGAGCTATATCCTCGGCTCTCTTTTGAAATTTTATTGTTATCTTTTATTTTATGTGTATAGGTGTTTTACCTGCATGTATGTCTGCGTACCACATACATGCCTGGTGTCTTGCAAGGCCAGAAGAGGGCACTGGATCCCCTCAAACTATAGTTACAGATGGTTGCTAGACACCTTGTAGGTGCTAGAAATCAAACCCAGGCCCAGGTCCTCTAGAAAAACAGGGCTCTTAACTGCTGAACCATCTCTCCAGTCCACACCTAGCTCTCTTTACTTTTTTAATTTTGAGACAATCTTGCTACACATCCTTTGAACTTGTGATCCTCCTGCCTCTGACTCCCAAGTGCTGGGAATACTATAGGCATTATTTTACTTGGCTGTTCTAGACTACTTTGAGATTTATTTATTTTTTTAAAGATTATTTAATTTTTCCTCATGTGTATATGTGTGTGTAGGTACCTGTGGGTGCCCGAGGTTGGAGATCCCCAGGAGCAGGAGTTACAGGTAGTTTAATTTTAAGCTGCTTGACATGAGTTCTAAGAATTGGACTTGAGTCTTTTGGAAGAGAAATATGCACTTTTAACTGGCAAGCCATCTCTCCAGCCCAAGGTTTATTTTTCATTTTATGTGTACAGGTGTTTGCCTGCATGGATGCCTGGTTACCAGACATGTGCGGTGCACATGAGGCCAGAAAAGAGAACCAGGTCCCTGGAAATAAACAGCTGCTAGCTGTCATGTGGGTGCCAGGAACTGACACTCTGGGACGGACTGAACTCGGGTCACCAGGCCTGGAGGCTCAAGTCCTCACCACTGACATAGGACTGTGTAGTGGACACTGAAGCAGGAATGGAGTTCTGCTTTCTTATTTTATGTACTTATTTTCTTATGTGAGGCGCTGGGGAGTAAATCCAGGGTCTGCACATACGACAAAACCACTCCACCATTTAGACATGTCCCTACCCTATTTAAACTTGCTAAACATGTATTACTTTGTAATTACATTTCATTACCCTTAAAAGCAACACTATTTCCTACTGAGAACCATAAACTTCCTTGAACACCTCACCTAGCACAGGGCGAAAGTAAAGAAAGCCACATGCTCTCATTCAGTGACACTGGAGTGACTGACTTCCACACGGATCAGACTGACACTAGGGATTTAATTAAGCACATACCAATAGTCTTTCTGCTTGGATTAACAAACTTATAAACGTGTCGTCTGCCTAACATCTTAAAGAATATCGTGGAGCAAGAAAGTACCATTTTTACCAACCCTGTGCCTCAGCTGCCAGGCCTGGGAAAGAGCTTTTCTGAAGCAAATCTACAGTTGCTTTTGCATCTTCCTGCCTGGCTTGTCTTTGATCTGTCTGGAGTCAGCTGAAGACCTAGGCAGGCCATGAGCCAGGTGGGGACTTACGAGAAGTTGAGCATAGGCTGGCCCACATGGGAGATGTGCACCTCCTCCAGGTATTGGAAGGGCTGCAGTGTCGGGAAGGTACCAACTCCTGGCGGGTCGGATAGCCAGGTACCCAGCATCCAGGACAGCGGCTCCACCACTGGGTTCATCTTGGGAGGCTCTGAAAATGAGAGGATGGAACAGTAAATGACCTGCTTCCTCCAGTGGTCTGCCAGGCTTTGGATGGAGACCCACATGCCACTGGAACGTACTTCCGTCAGAACAGCCACACAACCCTCCAATGCCCTGTAGAACCTCTGTAGTGCCCAGCGTCTGGGTCGTGAGGGAATGAAAAGAAGAAAGCCCGAGTACCCTCCTCCAGCTCCTGGCGTCCTGGGATTGGAATGTAGTAGGTGGGCTACAGAATCAGCTGTGAAAAGCAGAGGGGCTGGAGAGGGGAGTGAGGCTGGAAGTGGAGTCTGGCAACCTCCAGAAAACTTTACTCTTCCTTTGTTCAACTGTGCCTTCTTCATATCTACAGGGCTCAACTGTCTCCGAAGTGTGAAGGTGGCAAAGTCTGAGGAGCTGGAAGCAGGGATGAGGTAGATGTGAGGACAGGGGCTGAGTGCTGCTGCTTAGCAGGTGCTGTCTGTGGTTAAGTCACATAACCCTAAGATGTACTCTGCAGGAGGTTGTGTAGGGCCTGACAAAGACCCCCAGACAGATTCCCACACGTGGCCAGGATACTTCTGGGACCTTTCTAGGACTTACGTCTGACTGCTGAATCTAGAGTTTGGAAAGCAGCTCAAAGGAAGACAGAATTGGAGATGGACAAGCTCATCAGTCTACCAGGGGGGATTCTTCGTCTACCAACTGACGTATAATCCCACTTCCAGAAATCAACAACTGACAAGGTGTTCTAAGACAGCTGTGCAGGGCTGGCCAGGACAGCCTTGGGGATGACTTGAGTTTCGATATCACACAGCTCTGAACTGAAAGAGTTGGGAAGACTATCCAGAAAGGGGAAGACCTTTAAAGGAAGAGAAGACGACTTACAGTTGTCTTCTACCATGTGGGTACCAGGAATCGAACTCAGCTCAACAGACTTGGCAGCAAGTGTCTCTGCCCACTGCGCCATCTAGACAGTCCTTTAAAATGTCTTTATTGCGTTGGAGAAATGGCCTAGCTCTTAAAAGCACTTACGCTCTGGTGGAGGCCCAGAGCTCAATTCCTAGCACCACATGGCCATCCAAAATTCCAGTTCTGGGAGATCTGATGCTGTCTTCTGACCTCCTCGGGCAGCAAGAACATGCTTGGTGCACACACATACATGCAGTAAAACATTTTCACATAAAATAATATGTATAAATGCCACACAAAATTTTAATTTATTACTTTTATTTACATATATCTGTGTGTCTATGGGAGTGCAGCAGGTCAAATTCTGGACCTCTTCGCTGGATCACAGGCAGGCCAAGCTCCCATCTACTCCCTATATTTAGGGTGCTGAGTTAGCCTCCACATCTCAGTTGAAGCCTCTACCCCAAGGGGCAGGGGTAAGCTGAAAAACACTCCAGGGGGCTTTGTGACCTCAAGCTGCTCCAATACAGGGCATAGAGAACGTAACACCCAGGTGCCTTGCTCTGAGGGGGCCTTTGCAGAAGTCAGATGAGCCTGGCAGCATCCAAACTACAGGGGACTGTGCATGGAGAAGCGTAGCTGGGTACGTGGCTGGCTTGAAGCCAGTCCTTATGCCTTGGAGTGTCTCTGTGGGAAGCCACGATGGACATGTGACATCTTGTACACTGTGCTGAGGAAATACCAGTTCTCCCTTACAGCTCTTCTCACAAACCTACTAGAAAGCACACATGAAAGCAAGTCCTGTCAGCTTATTGCCTATAAGTGCGCTTGTGTCTCTCCTGCATGATTAGCATGTCTATGCTGTGAATATGGACGTGCTCCGATGAATATGTATGTGCCGTGAGCGCCTGTGCCCGACAGTCAGCCGTCCTTTCTCCATTCTCTTCCCCTTTATTTTGTTCCCCTGTTAAGAGCCTTGGCAGGATAGGGATGATCTATGCTGCCCCCTAGGGTGGGAGGCTGGCAACAGGCAGCAGAGTCTCCTGATAGAGCATATTCAAGACAGGGCGAGGCTGTGTAGTAACCCACGGAAACACCTTGGCTTCCTCAGGAAGGGCTCAAGTACCCTCTCAGGAGGCAGAGCTGCACTAATGTTCATGACCCACACCTGGTTCTAGTCACATGCTCCAGCTCCAGACCCAGATGCCCCTTCCCAGAACCAACTATGCCCGTTCCTATTCCCAGTGTCCTCTGCTGCCCTTCACCTCTGCCTGGCATTGCCTTTATTTTAGATTCCCCTGCTGTGGAATAATCCTCCTGTACACTGTAAATCATGCTGTGACTGGTTTAATAAAGAAGCTGGCTGGCCAATAGCTAGACGGGATAAAGTGAGGTGGGAAAACCAAACTAAGGACACTGGGAAGAAGAAGGGTGGAGTCAGAGGAGATGTCAGCAAGACACGGAGGAAACAAGAGGTGCAAGATGAAAGAGTTAATGTCACATGGCAGAATGTAGATTAATATAAATGGGTTAAGTTGTAAGAACTAGTTAGGAGTGAGCCTGAGCTATCAGCTGAGCATTTATAATTAATGTTGAGTCTCCATGTCGGTTATTTTGGAACTGGTGGGTGGGAAAGTCCGCCTTCAGTCCCTGTTAGGAGTCACTCAGTTCCTCCCTCCTGGAGTTCTTCTGTCTCAGTCACTACTGGGTGACATGTTCCTCCAGCAGAAACAAGCTCAGACCCCCTTTACCCTGCTTCCAAGGGAGGATGGTCCTCAAATGTCAAGTGAGAGACACGGATGGACCAGGAGAGGGAGGATGGAAAGACAGAAGAAAAAGGTAAGGCAGGAGAGAGCAGATTCTGCTGTTTCTTCCCTCCAATCTGTCTGAGGATCTGTCTGGGATGCATAAAGTAAGTCAGCACCATCACTGCCTCTTCCAGGGACTAAAATAATTTAAAAGGGGAGGGTGCTCACTGCCAAGCATGACAATCTGAGTTGGATCCCTAGAACCCATATAGTAGAAGGAAAGAACCTACTCCTCCAAGTGGGGTGCTGGATCTGAACTCAGGTCCTCTGGAAGAGCAGTAAGCACTTCTAACCACTGAGCCATCTCCTCAGCCCCTTTGGGACAGGTCTTACTATATGACGCAGGCTGACCACAGGGCCTTTTGTTCAGCTTCCAGAGTGCCTGAATCACAGGGATGAGCTACCAAGCCCGGCTACTATACTCTTAAAATCCTGAGCAAGGTGTTGCTTCTGCAAGACCATAAATTTACTCCATAAATCCAAAAGACCAAACGGTGAGATGAGTAAGTCTATTTCGGGGAAGCTGAAAGATGAAGCAAAACCACAGAGCAGTCTAGTTAGGAAACGTTCTTCATAATGTTGGGCACTGAGTTCTTGGTCCCTGGTTGGTGGTGGCGCTGTTTGGGGAGGTTTAGGAGGTGTGGCCTTGCTGGAAGAAGTCTGTCACTGGGAGCAGGCTTTGAGAGCTAAAACTAAGGTCACTTCCAGTATGCTCCGCTTTGTGCTTCTGGCTGAGGATGTGAGCTCTCAGCTTCCTGCTCTGGCCACCGTGCCTGCCACCTCCTGCCATGAAAGACTGCTATCCTTCTGGAACCATAAGCCCAAATAAACTCTCTCTTCCATAAGCTGCTGTAGTCGTGGTGTTTTGTCACAGCAATGGGAAAATAACCAATATACCCAACCAGCAGCCAAAGGAATGTAACAGTGGAGACATGGAAGCACAGGCAAATGGAGCAGAGCTCCTTCAAGGGAGACATGCTAGGGTTTCCCAGCACAGATGTGGGCAGAACGCTAGCCCCAACGAACAAGCAAAGTCCAAACTATGGGAAACAATGAAGTAGATAAAAAAAAAAAATTAACTTTTTAAAAAAGGTGATAATGAAGCACGATCCAACAACAGTTCTACCCCCAGTCACAGGTCCTACAGAAATTAAGAATCCACCAAAGTCAGACCTAACTATCTGCAGCAGCATTATTTATCTGCAGCAGCATTATTTACCATAGCCAAAAGTAGAACTCACATCCAATGCCTGCTGAGTGAGACACAACACAGCATGTGCAGACAATGAACATTATTCAGTCATAAAAACAACTAGTTACCAACTGTACAACACAGGTAAGCCTGGGTGAAAGAAGCAGACTCAAGAGCAGGTTTTACCTGGTCCCACTCTTGTGAAATGTCCAGGGCTCCCACTACAGAGAGAAAGCAAGTCAGTGTTTCTCCATGGCAGGTACAGGGCCAAGTGACAAGACCACAAGGAGAGAACATGGGTGGAAAGTTTCTTGTAGCTGACCTTAGCTTCCAGTACTCCATGCTTGCTGCAGACCTGAGGTGGCCAACTCCGTGGCACTCGAGATGTAGCTGGTCCAGACACACCCACAGGCTTCCCAAAACCCAGTCCAGAAAAGTAATTTCAGTATTCCAGAACTTTAAAACTACTGGCCACTCAGTGAAATGACAGTATTTTGGATAATGACGTCAAAATAATTATGAAAATTAGTTATACTAGTTAAAGTGGTTATTAAGAAGTTTAAGTGCCAGGTGGTGGTGGCACAAGCCTGTAATCCCAGCACTTGGGAGGCAGAGGCAGGCAGATGTCTGTGAGTTTAAGACCAGCCTGATCTACAGAACGAGTTCCAGGACAGCCAGGACTACACAGAGAAACCTTGTCTTGAAAAACAAAAAACAAAACCAAAACAAACCAGTTTAAGTTAGGGGCTGGAGGGATGGCTCAGTGGAGACCTGAATGACCTCACAGCCCAGCACAACTGCTGTCCTGCTGGGACACAGCTCCACTGTCGCAATATTGCTAACTTTAGCATGTCAGTAAATCCAGAAATATTGATTTTGAAGAAAAACAACTCACTTTCTAAAGACTTGCAAATGTAAACAACCGGTGAGTGGCATGAGTCACATACTCTCATCCTGGCTGCCTGGCCCACTAGTTAGTCACAGCGTTGTTGGGTGTGGTGTCCTACAGCCTCCAAGGTTTCAAGGGCTGGTAGCTTTAGCTGCTCCATCTATGTATACTACTGTGCTCTCTCTCCCTACTCCTCCCTCCTTTATCCTTTCCTCTTCTGGAGAGGGACTGAAGAGCCCCTGGCTATTCTGGACCAATCAATCTACATAGCCCTCAGCTATACCTCGGAAGAGGGTTCATGCTGTTCAGAGTCATCAAGGGAACAGGTTCCCAAAGCAACACTGCTACAGGAAGTACCCCACTGAGGAAGTATTCAGTTACTAGCTCAACAAAAGCAAGGGGAACCAAACAACAGATCCTGACATGAAATACCTGTGAGAGCTAAGAGGCACAGTAAAGCACCCATTAACCCAGGGCAGGAAATGTGCTTCTGCGAAGCTTGGCCAGGCTGAACCAAGCCCTCGGAGCTAGGTTTTCATGTAGAAGCCGGGGTGGCTCCTTGAGTGTCTTGCTTACCCTCTCCAGATGCGTGGAGGAACTGGAGAGATGGTTCAGTAGTTAAGAGCCTATTTTGACTGTTCTCCCAGAGGACCTAGGTTTGATTCCAGCACCTACATGGTAGTTCAGAACTGTCTGTAATTCCAGTCCCAGGGGATCTGATGCTCTTTTCTGGGCTCTGCAGGCACTGCATGCATGTGCTGTACACAAATACACATAGGCAAAACATTCATACCACATAAAAGAAAAAGAAAAACCAGGTGGAGACACTTATGGAAACATTCTGATTAAGTGGGAAAAAAGGTTATCACAAAGGGACAGACAGGAAGAGGGCGGCTGTGGAGAAGCTGGACATTCGGAACGTCCTGAGCTATGAAGGAAGAAAAAGGAACAGGGATGCTGAGGGAGTCTGAGGAGCTGAATGGTTAAGACTAGGCAGTCTTATCGGAGAGCAAGGCTGGCAGGGCACACTGCTTGGCCTTTGGGCCTGTGGGTCTGAGGGAGGGCTTGGAGATGACTGCCGGCCTGGGGTGCAAGTGTGGGTTCAGTATGTCCTTTTCAACGACACTGCAGTCTGTTCCTTCTGGGCTAAGGGGATCAGCATGGCCAGGTAAAGCAGAGGTCTTGTCTCATAGGAGCTCCGGAGGTCTGGACAGGCCATGATTACAGAGGGATGAGGCAAATCAGCAAACTGCAAATCCAGGGCTGGCAGAACAGAATTATCAGAACCAGAGGTGGGAAAGGCATTGGGTACCACAAGGTAAGAAAGTGGAGGTGTCCCAAGAGATGGTGGGGAGGACACAAGCAAAGGAAGGGGATGGGAAGGAGGGCAGAGTAAAGATGTGTAGGTCACAAGGGTCTCAGGCTGGCTAGAATCACCAGAGCGGCCTGTTCAGCAGACAGGCACCTTGGCATGGCTTGTGCGTCTACCTGACAAGAAGGCAGGAGAGACTGCTTAGTGCTACAGCTTGCTGCCTTGCCCAAGGTCTGGCTAAAGCCCATTAAGCAGTGCCTGTCAATCAATGTGCCATGGGAAAAGGCACCTCAGGCTATGGCAGCCACTTTATAAACAGGAGTTCAGCAAGTCCTTCTGGAGGAAGAACTATACCACCAATCCTGTGGCATGAAGGTTCATGAGTTGGTCTCTGACACTTGGCAAGTGAAAGGAAACACTGGACGAGGAGATTCTCTGACGATGAGTGGGAAATAAGTGACTGGAAATGAAGGGCATACCATCTTATCTACACACCAGGATGCTCAGAGTGCCAAAGTGCATGACCCACGAGTTCAGTGTAGAAGAGACTGAAAAGCGGCGTGTCACCATAGAGCCCTGGCTCCACCTTTCAGCTCACTGTCCTTAAAGGATGCCAATTTGGACAAGGGACAGCAGGTGGGCACTAAACAACCAATGCTTCCATCCTGGCAATAAACTTGGACTACCCTGGATGGGCTGGCTCGTTCTCTCTGCTCCTCCACTACCCCAGATCCCTGCCTGGAAACTGCTGCCAGCCCTGGCCACTCTCCTTGCTTTCACTGAAGTGTGGGGCAGGGGGTGAAGACAATCACCCCATTCTATAACCCACACATCCAGTTCCAGAGCCTACATGTGTTGAAAGCCTTCAAACTAGAGCCTCAAGAACCTTTGTGTTTTACTGTCTATAAATTCAACTTCATTAGGAAAACAAAAACAAAACAAAAACTCTAAGGATCCAGTCTATTCGTAGCTTTCAATCTCTTAAAAAAAAAAAAAAACTAGACTAGCTTTTCTATGAACTTTCTTTTGATTTAATTTTTCTTTTATTAAAATCTTAAGCTGCAAAAATAAAAACTTAAATTTTCTACAATAAGTGGCCTAAACATTGAAAGCAGGCTTACCCATCCCTAAGTTTTCTGAACTCCGACACACTCCGTCAAGGTTCCTCAAGGTTATTTTCTGCCAATTGACGGGAAATATGTGCACCTGGCTGTTATGGCATTGCAGGAAATGAATGCCAATCCAAAGAGAGCACTCTGGGAATTGTAGTCTTCTATAAAAGACTGAGTCTCGGAAGAATGTGGAAGACAAAGAAAGCCTGGGAGATGGCAGAATTTTAGAGCTAAGGGAGCTCTGGAAAGTGCGCTGCATCTTGAGTCAGGATCAGGCCAGAGAGTTAGCTGGCCCATCCAGGGTAAGGAGGAAGGACCCCACCTCTGTTGTTCCCACTGGCTGGAGCTGAGGGAACCAACTCACTAATCGGAAGACAGGAGGCAGGCACAGAACAGACGCGGTTTCTTCAGGAACATCTGCCAGGAGCTTAGCTTAGACATACTTTTCTGTCTTCAAGAATGCTGTTCTGCTTAGCTTAGTTTTAAACATGGGGGTTTTCAGTCTGGCAAATGGGCCCTGGGGCCTGGTCACAAGACATGGTTAGATATACTTGCTGGGACCTGGGGACAAAATCCTTCATGGTTCTTACACTCACATCCCTGCTTTGTTAGCAATAACAGTGTTTCCTGGTGTGGCAAGGAGAGAAAAACGACACTAATCACACAGTACTGCAAAGTTACAAAGGATCCAAACACCAAACAACCCAGCAGAGGCTGGCCGCTCAGTGCACTGAACTGGGTGAAGAGAAGCATTCCAGCAGGAGACGCAGGGTCCGGGTCCCACTAGCAGCAGGACAACAGCAAGGTCCAGTTGATCTCAACAGAACAGGGCACACACAGAAACAGGAAAACCGGAGAGGAGGAATGGGAAATAGAATACTGCTGGAGAACGCAACAAAACATAAAACGGGCGCTAATATTATTCTCTGCAAAGAATATGTTTAATTATCTAGTTATTCCTCTGATATTGCTATTAGAATGAGAGACTCTGATAAACGGTTAAGTTTTCTGCTTTTGTTTTTTGTCAACCTGACACAAGCTAACGTTATCTGGGAAGAGGAACCTCAGGTGAGAAAATGCCATCAGAACGCCTACAGGTAAGTCTGTAGGGTATTCTGAAATAAACTCCTTTCTCTCCAAGTGGCTTTTGGCCATGGTGCTTTATCACAGAAGTAGAAACCTAAGACAGCTAGTAAGTTATTAAAGTTAGTAGCTTGCTCACATATTAGCAATAACCAAATTTAACAATGATAACTTCTAGTCTCAACTCTAGAAGTAAATGGCTGTAGTATGGTGGTCTATCCCTGTCATCCCAACACTTGGAAGATAAAGGCAAGAAGACCGCCAGAGTCCAGTCTGAGCTACACCAGGAGCACCAGGACAGCCAGGATTACATTCCTATGTAGAAATGAGAGAGGGGAGGTGGGAGGTAGGCATGGTGGTGCATGCCTTTAGTCCCTGCACTCGGCAGGCAGGGGAAGGGGGTGTCTGTGAGTTCAAGACCAGCCTGGTTTATGTAGTGAGTTCCAGGATAGTCAGGGCTATGTAGAGAGACCATGTTTCAAAAACAAAACGAAAAACCCACAAAACAAACAACAACAACAACCAAACTGAGAGATGGGGGGGGGGAGAGAGAGAGAGAGAGAGAGAGAGAGAGAGAGAGAGAAGGGGGTAGAGGAGATGGAGAAATAGCGATCCTATCTCCATCTTACAAGAAATCAGGAACCAAGTCCACTGACAGCTCCCTAATACAGAATTACAGCCCAGATCAGTGTTCCTGGGTACAAACTACAGGAGAGCTAGGTGGTGGTGGAGCAAGTCTTTAGTCTCAGCATTGGGAGGCAGAGGAGGAGCATCTCTGAGTTCGAGGCCAGCCTGGTCCACAGAGCGAGTTTTAGGATGGTCAGGGATACATAGAGAAACCCTGTCTCGAAAATCCAGGTAAATACAGAGAAAAGGAAACTACAGGCGTTTACAGGTTGGCAGGAACTTCAAGTGACCCGCATGATGTAGAAGGTAGAGGGCAGGCCTGAACCTGCTAGGGACTGCAGTCCTGAGTTCCTCACCCACACTTTCAAGGAAGCCTACCTGTCTCCAGGAAAACCACTAAGTTCACACTATGAAAGGCAAGGGAAAATAAAAAATCACTTCATGTCTCTGATAGGGTGGCCGTTATAAAAAGAGTCCAGAGCTTTCTCCCCAAAGAGAGTTACAATGCAGACAGACTTTCTGGGCACTTTACCTAGGGAAGGACATTCCTTTCATGCTCCCAGGCCTTCCATCTCACCCAAGAGGTGTTGTAAAAAAGGTAAGAAGCAGTCGTGAAGGTCATGGCTCAGAAACACAGGTCACTCTAAGTCTGACGTCAACCTGTAATTACAGGTGGCTTCTCTCTCTACACCTCCTTCCCACCCACAGTGCTCACAGCAGAAAGAGTGTCGGGAGCAATGGAGTGCTGGAGGTTTTGGAGAAACTAAAGACAAAGACAGGCATGTATGAGAACCTCCAGCCACTGCAGAAATTAAGCACTGTCCATCTGTGAGGCACCCCAAGATGGTAAGTCATGCCTATCACTTCAGTTCCTGCCCTCTGAAACACTACACCACCTCTCAGAGGTAAGCAGATATTTCGGAGGACATTACTCAGCCATGTTCCTGCCCCAGCCCTGCTGACCAGGTCAAAACTCAAGAGTCACAATGCTGCCCTTCCAAAGGTATGAATTAGAGCTCCTTTCACCCCATACCACGAGAGAAAGGGGCCACTTCCTTCAGGGTGCGCTTGTACAGGTGAGTCCACATACTGGAAGGACTCAGACCTCTTTCCCTCATTCCTTTTCCAGCCCTGGCCTTCTCCACAGGCTGAGTGGGAGGCAGCAAACCCTGTGGCTGCCATATTTGCACCTGCCATTCCCCTTCCTGACAGACTCCTTCAGGGAGCCAGGGTCTCACTTCTCCAGGACAGCGAGTTGTTCCCCCTTCTCTAACAGCTCACTTGTGGCCCTACCAACTAGATGGGTTTAGCTATGGTGTGAAAGTACATTTTATCTGAGGACTGCAAGGCCATCTCTTCCTTCACTCGGGGATGTGTAGGAGTCCGTGTGGTGAAGCCGGGGCTCACCCCACCCCATGGGAAGAGGTCCAGTACACTAACGGGGCTTGCAGGGCAAACTGCCCCTCCGGGAGGAGTTACGGTAGCCTTGTGTCCTCTAGCTCCTCTGACCCACTTCCAGAACGTCATTTCAAAACCAGCTAAGTTTGACCCTCAGACTCTCAAAAAGGAAAAACAAAACAAAACTAACCTTTCCTCCCTCTGTAACAAAATCTGGCCTTTAAATTCCCTCCTAGACCAAGCCGGCTGTCCACTTAAGGGCACTGGAGCTGTACTCTTCAACTAGGTCTCTTTTGCCATGGTGTAGGACGCAAGACTCTTTTTTTTTTTTTGGTTTTTCGAGACAGGGTTTCTCTGTGTAGCTTTGCGCCTTTCCTGGAACTCGCTTTGGAGACCAGGCTGGCCTCGAACTCACAGAGATCCGCCTGCTTCTGCCTCCTGAGTGCTGGGATTAAAGACGTGCGCCACCACCGCCCGGCGACTCAGGACTTTTTATATCCAAGCCTTCATGGCCTTGTTATAGGACCCTCAGATCTGAGAGGGATGTCATATGTGCCTCACCAGACAATTATTATTATCGAGACAGGGTTTCTCTGTGTAACAGCCCTGGCTGTCCTTGAACTCATTTTGTAGAACAGGCTGGCCTCAAACTCAACAGGGACCCTGTGCCTCTCCAGTGCAGAGATTAATGGGCCACCCCCCCCCCCCACCAGTTTCTTTTACGTTAAGCCCCTGCTCAATCTCTGGCTTATCAAAAGCAGCCACCCTTTGCCTTAATAACTCTGCTCCAGGAGTCCAGGAAGCCCATGAGGGTTTTTACCATGAAAAGCCAAGAAAAAAAAATCCCATGTCTGATAGTGTATCTGTCTTCCACTTATCTCTCTTCCTTCTCTTCCTTCTTCCTTCTCTACTTCAGCAGGGCTCCCTCTGAACTCATAACCTGGATGACTATCTTGCTAAATATTTTCTACCAACACCAATGAGCTCATTTCTTTAACCTCAGTCTATGGAACAAGCTTGACCCCTGACCTTCCTTGCGTCATATGGCCCCCTCACTGGTTAAGTTAACCTGTGTCCCTGAGTTCTGCTAAGGGTACACTCTGACTAAAGGCAGTCTCTCCTCCCTGCCCTTTCACCCCCACTCCTCCATTCCCCTTTTTTGGAAATAGGGTCTCATGCAGCCCAGGCTGACCTTGAATTCACTATGTGGATAACCTTGGACTTGTGATCCTCCTGCCTCCACTTCACAAGTGCTGGCATTACAGACCACGTGCCACCAGGACCTGACCCACTTATTCAGAGCTGGACACTGAACCCAGGCCTTTTGCATTCTAGGCAAACTTCACTGGGCCACATCTCCAGCCTGTTCCTCAGTGTCACAGCGCTTTCCTGTGACTGCCTTCTTGGTCCCGCTCTTGCCTGAGTCTATCACTTGGCGTTATTTTTTATTCTCCTTTAGATACATGTTATGTGATGTGTTTATAAGACAAAGTCCCCACAAAAGGACTGACTTCAAGCTGTCCCGTGAATAGAAAGAATACACATAAATTTAGTCCTAACTCCTTTTGATTTGTAAGGTGTTAAAAAAACAAACAAAACTGGGGCTGGAGACTGATGAGACAGTTAAGAGCACTTGCTGCTCTTGTGAGGACCCAGGTTTGGTTTCCAGCACCCACATGGTGTTTCACAACCATTAGTAACCCTAGCCCCAGGGTATCCAACCCCCTCTTCTGACCTCTCAGGGTGGTAACCCCCCCCCATCTGACTTCTGAGTCTGGTGAACATACATACATATAGGCAAAACCCATACACATGAAACAACTAAACCTAAAAAAAAGTTTTTAATCTAAAAATTAGTTATTTTAAGTTTGTAAGAATAAAGGGTTAATTTAGCACTATAAAAACAATGCCAAGCCTGGCAGTGGTAGCACGCACCTTTAATCCTGGCATGCAGGTGGATCTCAAGCAGGCAGATCTCTGTGAGTTCAAGGCCAGCCTGATCTACAGAACACGTGGCAGGACAGCCAGGGCTGTTACAAAGAGAAACCCTGTCTCGAAAGAAAACCAAAGCAAACAAACGAGCCACCAGATAACTTCGGTCAGATATTAAAAATGTTAGCCACTAACAGTTGTTTGTTTACTACTACCTTCTAGCAAGACCTTTTTCTGTGAAAACAAAAAGTGGCCCGTGTCCAGGCTTTTATTACTGCAAAAGAAGAGCCTACGTTCTGTCAGGGATTTTATAAACAAAAGTATGACAGAGAGAAACAAGGGTGGGAAAGAGATAGAAAAGGTTGGATGCTCAGAAACACCTTTCTGATAAAAAGTTCATAGTTTTGAATAAAAAAAGATTTTGTGGGGCCATTGAGATGGTTCCGTGAGGCGAGGTGCTTGCTGCCAAGCCTGATGACCTGAGTTCAATCCCTGGGACCCACATGGTAAAAAAAGAGAACTGAATCCTACAAGTTGTCCTTAGAGCTCTACATGTGTGCTGTTGTGCATGTATGTGCGTGCACACACAAGTACACAATTTAAAAATAAATGTAATAAGACAACTTTTAAAAGGGAGGACTTGTGATGTTTTATACAAACAATTAGCACCTCACAAGTGTCAGGAAGACAAGTGGTGGTGTAAGATTTCCTACCAACAAGACAACTCTCCTCTTACCTATTCAAATATGACCCCACACAAACAACCCTGGAGACTTCTCTAAAAGTAGCCATTTCCCCTCAGGGAGCCATTCTTTATTAAAACAAAACAAAAAAACGCTACTTTTATCCCCATTCCTTGGGCTCATCATCTCTAGCACAACACCTAACATCAGGAAACACTGAAACAAGGACTTCGGCCATGGGCCAGAAGGTCAAAGTGCCTGTTACCAAGCCTGACACCCGAGCTTGATCCCTGGGACCAACTGTAAGCTGTCCTCTGACTTACTTCCACATGCGTGTGACATGCTACGTGTACACACACAACATAAAAATAATTAAAATGCTTCTAATTCTGAAGCCAGTGAAATCGCTCTTCAGAGGTAAGAAAGAAAGAAAGAACTCTTTTTCAAGTAAAAATTGAGGAAATGTATTCCAAATAGACCTTAGGTCAGAAACTCAAATCCAAATTTAAAAAGAAAAAAAAAGAATCAAGAGTAATGGATGCAAGATAAAGTCTCTCTTCTCTTTTTGCCACACTTAGGGTCGAATCCTAATTAGGACTCTGATTTTCTTAACCTTTTTTTTTCTTCTTCTTTTTTGAGATAAGGTCTTACTATGTAGTTCATATCGACTTTGAACTGTATCTTTTTGTCTCATACTCCAGAGGCTCAGGCAGAAAGTCAAGCTCAAGGTTAATGTGACTGCATAGGAAAAGCAAGGAAAAGAGATATGTCGTGCTAACGCTTAGAAGCTAAATGAGCTTCTTTTTTTTTTTTTTTTTTTTTTTTTGTTGTTGTTTTTTCGAGACAGGGTTTCTCTGTGTAGCTTTGCGCCTGTCCTGGAACTCACTTGGTAGTCCAGGCTGGCCTTGAACTCACGGAGATCCGCCTGGCTCTGCCTCCCGAGTGCTGGGATTAAAGGCGTGCGCCACCACCGCCCGGCATAAGGAAACATGAATTCTGAATTCTTTTTTTTTTTTGGTTTTTCGAGACAGGGTTTCTCTGTGTAGCTTTGCGCCTTTCCTGGGACTCACTTGGTAGCCCAGGCTGGCCTCGAACTCACAGAGATCCACCTGGCTCTGCCTCCCGAGTGCTGGGATTAAAGGCGTGCGCCACCACCGCCCCTAAATGAGCTTCTTAAAAGGTGGTGATGGAGGAAGCCTTTAATCCTAGCGCTTAGGAGGCAGAGGCGCAGATCTCTGAGTTCGAGGCCAGCCTGGGCTACAGGGTAAGTTCCAGGACAGCCTGGTCTACAGAGGCATCAAGACTAAACTACCAGGCATAAGAGGGTATTCCATAAAAATAAGTCTCAACCGTCGCAGAAGTGAAGGGACCAGACTTTGAGGTGAGTCCTTAACAGCAGAGCACTGAAATCAGGAGACAAACATGACAGGAATGTTGGAGAAGCAGACAGCAGTGACCTCTGCCAGAAACGGGCAGACCTAACAGGGGAAATAAACGTTAGTGATGCAGGGCCATAACTGACATCCCAAAACTGCACTATCCAACAACGAACTGTATGTTATTCTCAAATTCACATAGAACAGTAGCCAAAAAAGGTAACCTCCTGGACCGTGAAACAACGGACGTAAATATCAGCAAGGCTAGAGGTGGGTGCCAAGCATCACTGCCCTGCTCAGCACCCACCTTCTCAGGACCTCCCATATTTGCTAGCCCAGCTCTGCCAACGTCTTCCGGGCTTCGGTACAGAGGCAGGGGTGATCAGATCATTGGTTGTTGGTGATTAACTCAGTCTCTGGCCCTGCCCTCACTTCCACCCCTCCAATCCCAAGGTTGGTCCTGTGGTGACCTGCCTTGCCTGTTGAGGACAGATCACATTAGCACAAACTCAGGTGTGATTGGCAGGCCTCAACAGAAGATGCAGCTCTCACCCCTAACATGTAGTTCCACAGGAGCCCGTGCCAGGGTGTTCCTTACTGTATCGCAATGACACGTATGGGTGGGGAGAAGCCAGGAGCTTTCTCGCTAAGCTCAGGACCAACACAAAGATGCTGATATGGCCACTGCTTTTTAGCATCGTCCTGGAAGGCCCAGCTAGTGTAAGAGAAGAAAAGGAAATACACAGAGTAAGACGGAGAAATAGAAACACAGGCTGAGAAGCAAAAATAAAAGTGTCTTTGCCCACCAATTATCTGACTGTAGAAACTCAGGGAATCTAGAAAAAACTTCTGGGAATAATGTGCAATTATATTATAGCAAGGATTAGGATACAGTGTTACGTATAAAAATTATTCACTTTCCTATGTGCTACCAATAAACAACTGGAATTTTATAGTTAAACCTAAAATAAAATTCACATTTGCATTAAAAAGGGAATATTGGGTATAAATCTAACGAATTATTTATGCACACATTTTAAACATTTACTTATTTAGTGTCATATGTGCGTATGTCCGTGGGCACCTGTGTGCCACAGTGTGCAACTGGAAATCAGGGACTACTTACGGAAGTCCGTTTTCTCCTTTCCACCTTGTGGGGTCTAGGGATGAAACTCAAGTCATCAGCCTTGGCAGTAAGTACCTTCCTTCATCCTTGGCAACAAGTACCTTTACCTGCCCAGCCATCTTAACTTTCATAAAATATGCATAGGTTTTGAGGGAAAGTACCAAACTAGGTAAATGATAGCACAGAACCTAAATAATGAAGAGATATTATGGAGAACCATATCGTTAGTATGTCAGTTCTTCCCAACTTGATCTACAGATGCAGCCCTGAGCCTGGCAGAGTGCCACCAGATACTCTGGAGACAGTGACAGAATGGTCGTAAAGAACACGTGGGGAGGGTCAGGGCATCTGAAATAGTTAACACCACACTAAAAGCAAAGCTGGTGAAGCATTCCACTTCCAGGTCTTACTACAATGCTACAGCAGTGATTATCTTGGACCACAGACCCAATGTAAAAATACAAAGCTGTAAAACTCCTGGAGGATACAGAGAACATCTAGGTAACCTTGATTCAGCTAAGAGCTTTTACAAGTCATAACAAAAGCATGACCCACATAAGAAGAAACTGATAAGAAAGAATGAGCAGGGCCCTGGCAGCCCACTCAGTTCAGATAAGGAAGAGCTCCTTTCTCAGGGAAAAATAGAAAATAACACAAACAAACAGAAAGCCAAAATGAAACTAAATAAAAACCAAAGTAAGTTGAGAACTTGTCCTTTTCATGGGCTCTTCTAAATTCCCAGGCTGGCCTCAAACTCCAGGCAGCCCTCCAGCATTGCATGGCCTCCTCCCACTATGCGGCACTTAGAGTCCTACCTTTGATGAGCCCTTTTAGACTGACAAAATCAGTACTTAACAGGCATGCAGTAGTACAGATCTGACCCTGATCTCCAAAGAAGGGACAAAACAGTTGCCGGCAAACACCTACCACAGTAATGGTCTGCAGGCAAGGAACCCTGCCAAGCCAGAAGGGTGGGATTTCCAGGCCACCATCTCATACACACTTCCGAGACAAAATGAAGGATGGGTGATAAGGAGCATTTACCCTGTTTTCCGCAGGTCTGGATTTGTATAACAAACTCTCCTTAATCCCTGTTTCAGGGTGGGAAAGGGGTAGTGTTGAGCAGCAGAACATTCAGATTTCAGAAACAGACTGACTTCATTCAAACTGAAGCCTTGGGCTGGAGCTGGCCCAGTGGTTAAGAACACTGGCTGTCTTTCAGAAGACCTGGGTTTAAGCTCCTGGCACCACATGGTGGCTCACAACTGTCTGTAACTCCAGTTCCAGAGATCCAATGCCCTCCTCTGGCCCTGGTGGGCACTAGGCATGCACAGACATACATGCAGGCAAAACACCATACATATAAAATAAAATGAATAAAAAATAAAACTGAAAACTTCCATGGCTGGGGACATTGCTGGGGGTAGCATGTGCGTGGCATACGCAAAGCCACTGGCACCTCAACCAACCAACCAACCAACAAAGAGACCAACTTCTTAACCCATTGTTAAGAGAATAGACAGATCAGATTGGGAGAAACTGTATCTTTGCGAAATACCAACTCATGCAAAGACATATCTGAACTACACAAAGAGCTTATACAGCTCAACAAAAGGGAGAGAACAACTTAATTACAGATGGGCCTGAGAGCTGGAGATTTATCAATCAGTAAAACGCTTGTCTTGAAAGGGAAGCCAGAGTTTGACTGCTAGAACCCACACTAAAAAAAAAAGCAGTGTGTGTGGAGGCACAACTGTAATCTCAGTGGTCAGTTAGCCTAGCTTACTCTGTGTGTGTGCCCGTGTGTGTGCGTGAGTGTGCGTGTGTGTGAGCACACACAATGAGATATGGAGACAAGAAGCCCTTCAGTCAGCTGGCCTGGAGTATGCAGAACGGCAGAAACAAGAGAAAGCCTGCCTTGAAAACTAGGTAGATGGAGAACTGACTCCTAAAAATTGTCTTCTGATTTCCACACATGCACTGTGGTATGCCAACACTCTCTCTCTCTCTCTCTCTCTCTCTCTCTCTCTCTCTCTCTCTCTCTCCCTCCCTTCCTCCCTCCCTCCCTCCCTCCCTCTCTCTCTCTCTCTCTCTCTCACTAAAGATAAAATGTAGAAAACCAGAACACTAATAACTGGAAGTAAGATGAGCAGGGGCAGTCAGGAGGGACAAGAAAACGTTACCCTAATAGGCTCCTGAAAACTACAGACATTTTCTGGGAACCAACTTGAAGTCAGGGTCTGAGAGGGTGGAGGATAAGCATCCTGTTCCAGGAGAATCTGCCATACTTTTGGAGGGCAGTCTGATCCAGCCTCAAGCCCACAGGCCCAGATGATCCACTTGGCGTAAACTGTTCATGAGTAAAGGGCCTGGCTAATAAAAACGATTGAACAAACTTATCAATAGCCCTCTTCACTTCAACCTAAGAAGGGACCAAGGCAATCCTTCTCCAGTGAAGGAACCCATCTGAGCAGAGACTAGTCGGAGCAAGAAACCAACAGCAGGTGTGCTGGCAGGCCCGGGGACAAGGTGAGAGTCCTCTCAAGAGCTCCTGCCCAGAACCTCAGGCCTGGGGACAAGGTGGGAGTCCTCTCAAGAGCTCCTGCCCAGAACCTCAGGCCTGGGTACAAGGTGGGAGTCCTCTCAAGAGCTCCTGCCCAGAACCTCAGGCCTGGGTACAAGGTGGGAGTCCTCTCCCCAGAACTTCCTGCTTTCCCGCAGACTCCCAGGCCTAGGAGTGGAGACACAGCCAGAGACTGCCTGACCCCTGTTCACCATCCCACTTCCAGGCTGCTGGGCTCGAAGTCTCACACCTCCCCAGGGCCTTCCTTGCAGGGGCCTCACCACTGAAAAACAGGCCTCTCCCCTAGGGTCATGGCCCTTTAGGCTACTGTCTACTTACTATTCTCCCCTCAAGGCTAACTGGTTTTTAAAAAAGCAACTGTCCCTGACCTTGTCAATGCTCACATCTCCTACACTACCCTGACTGGGCTCCACCCCCACAACCCCAGTGAGCCTGGAGACAAACAAGCACCTTTTCCACACAGCCCAGAGACCCTTTCCCTCTTAACCCCTTCTGGAAATGGAGCCAGCTCAGACCCTCCCTCACCCAGTCCTTCACACACTCTGATCTCACACCTCAGTTTTAGGCTGGGTCCTGTTCGGAGCCCTGTGCTGGTGCCTGAAAGCATCATAAACCCAACTCCCCTCAGCAGCCTGTCCCAGGCCTTGGCTCCTGGGGGTGAGGAGGGACCGTCCTCCCCGACAATGCTTTCCTTCTCAGGCCCCAGCCAGTACCTCTGCCTGCTACTTTCTCTGTCTCCAGGCAGCTCTTGGCATCATCCCTACACAGCAGAGGGCAATCCCCTACCTCACTGAGTAATGCTGCCTAAGACCAGCCCATCCCTTTCCAACACACAAGACAGAATGAGAAACAACAGAATTCCACATTTGAGAATCTGAGCTTTTAGGTCCAAGAACACACAAGAGTGACGAGATCCCCAGCAGGATCAACAGGCCACGTTCTATACGCTCAAGGCCAAAAGAACTCTTACTACTCTGGAAGAGGGGCAAGTCGTGGCTAAGGCAACCAGAGTAGAACTGGTGTAAGAGGCAGGTACGGTGTAATTCCTTCAAATCAGACTCAAGAGCTGCGTTTAAAATCAAGGGAAAACAAAAACAAACCCTGTCAATCAAACTGGCCCTCTCTCAAAACTGCACTACAACATGAACTTAAAATAAAATAAAATAAATTACCAGATACTGGGCCTGATGGCGCATGCCTTTAATCCTGGTACTCAGGAGGGCGGCAGGTGGATCTCTGTGAACTGGAGGCCAGACAACCTCTATATAACAAGTTTTAGACCAGGCAGTGAGAACCTTCTCAAAAACAAACAAAAAGGGCTAAAGATATGGCTAGGTGACTAGGAGTACTTGCTCTTCTGGAGGACGCTTTTTCAAATCCCAGCACCCATGTCTGAATAGCTCACAACTGCATGCATCTAACTTCAGGGAACCCATTGTCCTCTTCTGGCCCCTGCTAATAAATTTAAAAAACAAACAAACAAAACTAAAACACAAAATCCTCTAAACCACTAGATAGTTCCAAAAAGGACAAACTTGGACACATAGACAGTGGTGAATAAAGTAACCAGCAGAATATTAATTTTAACACTAAATATTTAATGGTTACTTGGAGAGGTAAAAATATAAGCAGTACAAACCAAAACCCTACACTATCTGACCTGGGGAGGCTAATACATGGTAGCTAATCAGCTCTATATAGTCACAGAAAGATGAATGCTACACATAAATGCATTCTTATATTATATTATATTAATTTTGAGATGAGGCCTCATGTAACCCAGCACGGTCTTGAAATCTTGACCTCTTTGTCTTCCGTCCCGTCCTGAAGGCATGTGTACTTCCACACCCAGCGTTACGTCTGTTTTTAGATACTAACAGACTGAGCATGGTGGCTCATGCTTGCGATGCCAACACTACGGCCAAAGCAGGAGGACGGATGGGTTAAGGCTGCCGGGGTTACACGGTTGTGCTCCAAGCTAGCTAGAGCTGCGGTGTGAGACCATCTCCAAACCAAACATATCAACAACAAAAAAGGGAAAGGCTAACAAATTAAAAAATAACATTTCCAACTTATTGATAACGATAATCATAAGTAGATCAAAGTACTTTATAAAACAACTCTTAAAGTCAATTAAAATTTATTTATAAAATAAAGCAACATGACAAGACTGAAATTAAGGGGATAGGAGTAATATGTAGGTGGGTGTGGTGGCCCACACCTATACTCCCAGCACTTGGGAGGACAAGGCAGGAGGATCATCAGTAGTTCAAGGCTAGACTTAGCTACCCTGTAAGAGGAGAAAGGAAGGGAGGAGGAGGAAGCCTTGAACTAGAAGCAATGATGTTAAATCTTGAGACTCCAACTACTCAGAGAACTGGAGGTTGAGGCAGAACAGAAAGTTGGAATGAAGCCTGAGAAACAAAGTGAGAAAAAAAAAAGAGGTCTTTCTAGGAGAGAAAGGTTTTCTGTGCTTGTGATCATCAAGAAGACATACACATCTAACAAGGTTTTGGAATCTAAAGCAACAGCTGACGGATACAGGCAAGTGTGGTGGTTCAGGTGTGGAATTAATCTTGGAAGTGGAGGCTGAAGGATAGCCTTACGTTCAAGGCCAGCCTGGGCTACACAGTGAGACCCTATCTCAAAAGACTAACCACAACCAGTAACTCGACAGATGCACAGGAAGACAGGCACCTCCGGAATGGCAGTAGGTGTTCAAGAGAGAGCCTCACCTTTCTAGAAGTCAGCTGACTTCGGACCTTACCGAAGTTAGGCAAGAGCTCTGCTGACTCACACCAAGGCCCAAGGTCTCAGTCTCAGCCCCGAAGAGAACAATGGAACCAGCCAGAGGAGAGGACACTTTCTTCTGAACTCAAGTCAAAAGTAAAGACACTTGCTGACAAGTGTGACAACCTCAGTTCAAACACTGTGCCAGCCACAATGAAATCTCGACATTTTTCAAAAGCAGGCTTAAAGAAAACATAGCATTAAATCTCATTATAAAACTGAAAATAACTCCAAAAAGTATCTCCCCTCTACCAACCTATCTATACTTCAGGACCATCGCCACCATTTAAATAAGTAGAACCAGAATAAGTAAAACCAAAACAACGAGAAAGAAACAATATAATAATAAGGGAAACAATGTAGACAGAACCAGGGCTAATTGTTCAGAAAGGTCTGGGCTAGTGGTCACAGCAAAAGGGTACCAAAAGCAACCTTCTGGGTGAGAATTTACCAAAGCAGTACACCCAGATCAGCTTGGGACTGGGGCTGCTCTTCCTAGCATGCATCTCAACTCTCACAGGCTTCGCTATCTCCAGAGGTTCAAGGCCCTGGAAGTTCTGCTCCAGCAGACAGGGCCATCATACCTGTACTGGCAAATGCTGATACAGACAAAGTGAATGTGGTCAGAAAAGTTTTCCATATACACTGAACACTATCCACACTGTCCTCACTCTGTAAGGAATACCTACAAATCAAAATACATTTTTTTTTTTTTTTCTTTTTGGAGTCCCATTATACATCCCTGGCTGACATGGACCTATGTGGACCAGGCTGGCCTTGAACTCACAGATCCACTTGCCTCTACCTCCTGGGTTCTGGGGATTAAAGGTATGTGCCACCATACCCAGCCTAGAAATCAATTTCTAAAAGTAAAATAAAGGGCCAGGTGAGACGGCTGAGGAAGTAAAGGCACTTGCTGCCAAGTCCGATGACCTGAGTTCAATTCCTGGGACCATGTGGTAGAAGGAGAAATCATGCCCCAAAATTGTCCTCAGATCTTCGTATGTGTGCCATAACACTCTCCTGACCCCCATATACACACAAAATAAATGCAATTTTAACAATTAAATTAAAAAATTAGTAAAATAGTGGGAGAACCAAAAACATAGCCAATTAATATTTAAAACTTACACACTAATTTTTTTTTTTTTTTTTTTTTTTTTTGGTTTTTCGAGACAGGGTTTCTCTGTGTAGCTTTGCGCCTCTCCTGGAACTCACTTGGTAGCCCAGGCTGGCCTCGAACTCACAGAGATCCGCCTGGCTCTGCCTCCCGAGTGCTGGGATTAAAGGCGTGCGCCACCACCGCCCGGCTGTAATTTTTAAAAATACCAACAAAGAATAAAATTTGGGAGGTATGTAAAAAGTTTTGTTTTGGTTTTTTTTTTTGAACTCAGATAAATGGTAATCCTCCTGTCTCAGCCCCCCAAGTGCTTGAAGGACAGGCATGATAAACAGTTGGTTTATCTAGCATTTAATCTTTATAGAAGAGGGCCACCAAGATTGCTCAGCCAGTAAAGGCGTTTGCTGCCCAGCTGCCCCGAGTTCCATCTCTAGGACTACCACGGGAGAAGAGGAGAACTGCCTCCTGAAGGCTCTCTCTGGCTGCCCAGCTGCCCCGAGTTCCATCTCTAGGACTACCACGGGAGAAGAGGAGAACTGCCTCCTGAAGGCTCTCTCTGGCCTTCACTCACATCTCACGAGGTAGCTCAGGCTGGATTTCAAAACTCAGTCTTTAGCATTCAGTCCTGGGATTACAAGTATGAGAGACCACACTCAGCTTTCCTAAACACTTGAAAAGAGTTAGTTTAGCCAGAAGGTGGTGGAACACTTTAATGCACCACTCCGGTGGCAGAGGCAAGTGGATCTGTGAGTTCAAGGCCAGCCTGGTCTACACAGTGAGATGTGAATGAAGGTCAGAATAGAAGACAGCCAGAGCAAGATAGTGAGACCCTGATTCAAACCCTAGCCCAGTTCAAAAAAAAAGTATCTGTACGTTTTATTTTCCTTAAGATCCTTCCCCCTTCAATGAAAAACCTTTGAGCCAAGCATCTGAGACCTTGCCTGCTGACTTGATTTTTTATTTTTGTTTTGAGAACAGGGTTTCTCTATGTCAGTGGCTATCAACCTGTGGGTCGTGACCCCTTTGGGGGTTGAAGGATTCTTTCACAGAGGCTGCCTAAAACCATCAGAAAACAGATATATGCAGGGCAGTAGTGGTAGACACCTTTAATCCCAGAGCTTGGGAGGCAAAGGCAGGTGGATATCTGAGTTCAAGGCCAACCTGGTCTACAGAGAGAGAGTTCCAGGACAGCCATGGCTACACAATGAAACCCTGTCTCAAAACACCAAGGAAGAGAAAAAGAAAAAAATAGACAGATATTTACATTATGATTCATAACAGTAGCAAAATGACAGTTATGAAGCAGCAATGAAAATAACTTCATGGTTGGGGTCACTACCTGAAGAACTAACTGTATTAAAGGGTCACAGCATTAGTGGTTAACAACCACTGCTCCATGTAGTCCTGGCTAGCCCGGAGCTAACTACACAGAGCAGGCTGGTCTCGAACTCACAGATCCACCTACCCCTGCCTCCTGGGTACTGGGACTAAATAAAGGTGTGTGCCACCATGCCTGGCTACTTACAGTGCTATATTTTCATGTACACAGGCCTCTCCTGTGACTAGGTCTCCTACACCCTGGGCTCCCTGGCCAATGAGCACTCTCATGAGATCACAAGGGACGTGCAGCCCACAGAGACCCAGCACACAGCAGGAAAACCCTTGGGAGTCAGAGTACGGAAGGCAGGGGAGCACCCTGGCTAAGTACTGACCGTGGCTGGGGGGCAGCAGGCCACTTAGGTAGGGGAGGTAGGGGAGACTGGCTCTCCTCAGCTCATCCAGCTTCTCCTGCAGCTTGCGAACCTGGCTGTCGGAGCGGCTGACCCGCTGCCGAAGGCTCTTGAGCTCTCCGTTCTTCTTCTCTACCTGCTCCCGCAGACAGCACACCTGGCTCTTGTTCTGCCGAGCCGAAAAGCAGTAGGAGTGCAGGGAGTCGATGAGCTTGCAGGCCCCCGAGGCCGACAGGATGACCTCGTTGATGGACATGGGATTGGCGTCACTGTGCTCACTCTGCACAGCTTCTGCAGCTGGCTTTGGGGTTACATCAGTCGGAGGGGCGGAGGGGCTCTGGGAAGCCTTCTGAGGGGTTGCTGTAAGCGAGGAACTTGGGGGACTCTGGGCCACACTATTCCCACTGCACCTTGGCTCCATCTCTCTCTTCGGCCTCTTTCGGTCAATGGGCTCACGGGGTACAGATGGCCTCTCTCGAGTGTGCTTGGAGGAGAAACTATAAGAATGAAGTGAGCCAATGAACTTGCAAGCTCCAGACCCTGGGGGTGTGAAGTCGTCCATGGAGATGCCGCTCTTGTCTGCCCCGCCTGCGTCATCGGAGGAAGAGGCCTTCTGGTGGTCAGCCTCTGTAGCAGACACTTCTGCATCTACCCGGCTGCTAGTCAGTGGGGCGGCCAGTCCAGCTCCTGGAGTTCTTTCCAGAGACTGCCCCTGCTCCTGACTCACAGCACCTGGGGTGGCCTTGGGGGTTGCATCACTCTGTGAAGAAGCTCGCTTCAACTTTCGGGACTCAGGCTTGGCCATGGAGGTATCACTTGAGGGCAGTGAGGACGCGATGGTTCCTTTCCCTGTCGCTGCGCTTGTGTGGCCCCTCATGGTCCCTGTGGTCTTCCTCCTAGCATGGCCATGGCCTCCAGCCCCCCTCTTCTTCTCCGACAGGTGGAAAATAGAGGGCACAGCTGTGGGCTTCAGCAAGCGATGCTGGTCCTCCAGTCTCTTGGAGAAACTGTCTTTGGTAAAATGCTCACTACAGAGGAATGAATACTTAGTGGGGGTCCAATTATCCCTCTGAACGGCTTTTAACCACTGGATCAGTCGTTTGGAATCCTTTAGGGGGAACCTGCAGGACAGATAACAAAGTACTTAGAATTACTGAGATGCCTTTCCCTAGAACTATCAGCGATAAAAGCAAATCAAGTATTTTTGCAAGCATCCAAACCCATACCGATGTCATCCACTTAAAAACTCATAAGGATTTCAGGACCATCTTGCAGGTCATTACTGATCTTTCAGCTTTCACCCTCAATATCTGACTCCATGACTAATTAGGATCACACTTCAAGAAAGCCCTACTGTGTATCTTTTAGGACCCTGAGTTTATAGGGTAGAGAGGAATGAAGGATACTCCTCCTAGGTGTGGCAAATCACCCTGGGCACAAAGGATGCTCAGAGACAGCAGGAAATAGCTTTCACAAGCGTAGTACCACTGACCAAATCATCCAGTATCCAAAAAGCAGGGTAAAGAATGCTAAAACCCTAATGAGAAGCCAGACGATAGAGCTGGGAACAAGAAACCAGGAAATATCTCAGAGGCCCAGCTAAACCACCACAGCTGAGGCTCAAGTAGCTGAGGGTATAGGGAACAGCTTTGGCATAAAGCCCCAAAGCTCCAGCCAGGCCTAACGGTGCAAGTCAGTGATCTTGGTTACTCTCAAGTAAGAGGATCACAAGTTCAACATGTGCCTGGGCTACACTAAACTAAGTTCAAGGCCTACCTGGGTAACTTAGTGCCTCTTAAAAACAAAACAAAACAAAAAAACAGAAAACAAGAGCCAGGTGCTGTAGTGTCTACCTGTAATTCCAGTACCCAGGAAGTGAGAGGGATGAGAGACGTCAGTGTCATCTTTAGCTACATGGGGCCAGCCTCAGCTGAAATTTTGTCTCAAAAAAAAGAAAGAAAAAAAAAAAAGAAAAAAGAAAGGAAAAGGAGCTGGGAGTATAGCACTTGGAAGGCAGAGGCAGGTGGATCTCTGAGAGTTCAAGGCCAGCCTGGTCTGCATAGTGAGTCCCAGAATAGCCAGGGCTATGTAGAAAGACCATCTCAAAAAAAGAGCAACAAGTTGTTAGTGGTAGTTCATGCCTATAATCCTATAACCAAGCACTTGGGAAGCAGAGGCAGGAGGATGGACACAAGTCTGAAGCCGGCATAGACTATAACAGAGAGTTGTGGTCCAACAAAGCTATTCAATGAGACCTTGTCTCAAAACACCAAGAACAAACAACAGAAATCAAAACACCCCCAAAATAAAAATGGTAAGTTTATGTTGTATATTATGTAATAACAGGAAAATTAAAAAAAATAGATGCTCAACAACATACTTAGTAATGTCTTCCCTCATCTAATGAAGCTATTTAAGGATCACTTACGAAGACAGGATCTGTAGGGTTGGCGGCCACGGTCAACGGCCCAGAGCTCCACCTGAGGTCTTCCAGCCCTCAGGAGGCAGCTGTGGACAAAGACTAGCCCTAACAGGATGACCTGGACACTCTAAGCAACGTGACCTTCTAACCTTATTTCTCAATGTTTTGTGAGCTTGATTCCTAAGAGGTTCCCCGCCCCCAATTCAGGCACTGTCTACCCCCATACCAGGTTAGAACATCGGAAATGCAAGCTGCAGTCCTTGCAACTCTGCCTCATTTTTTAAAATCGTTAACAAAACTTCTGGGACATGTTTTAACCGAAATTGTTAAGGTTGTTTAATGTTACTAGGTTTTGTTTTGAACCAGACCGTAAAGACCCAAGACTTAATGTAAGTAATCCTGTGAACTTTCAACAGGCACGTGCCATGCCCACCTTCAAATTTTAACACCAAGTACTAAGAGGTGGCACGATGTGCAAAGTGGCTTCTAAGGCAGAGCCCCTTCGCTCGCAGTTCACTCCTGTTGAAAATCACAGGAGAGGATCAACTGAAATCGGGGGAGTCTTGAAAGCCTTAGGAAGGCGCGGCCCGCGCCGGGGCCACCCGAGAACCGTCCCGAAAGCCCTTCCACGGTCCTCCCGCCAGCCTCTGCTGGAATGCAGGATGAGGGAGGTGTTCAGTGCCAGTGTCCTGGCCGCAGGACCCCTGTAGGAGAGCGATGAGGGCTATGGATGCAGGAAGTAGAGCTGCGTGCGCCGGGCCGCACTCCTGCCCCACACCTCCAGACGGGCTGCCCCGCCGAGGCAAGAGCGGAGAACTGCTCGAAACCTAAGAGCAGGATTAACCTGAGAAAGCGTCCTTGCAGGATGCTCCAGAAACTGGCAGCGCCGGCCCAAATCAGTGCGTCGCGGGTTAGTTGGAGGTGGCGGCGGCGGGGGCCTCCGTCCGCTTTACCCGAGGCATGGCCGCGCTGGTCCCCAAAGCCGGCGGTCCGGGCCAAGGTCACAAAGCTCCACGACCCGTCCACCTCCCTCAGTTACACTCGACTAGCTGGCCCCCGACTCCCGGTCCCTCGAGCCCGGTCCACCGCGCGGCCTCAGTTTCCCCGCGGGCCCGGCCCGGGCGGGGGCGTGGCGGACCCGGAGGCGGGCCGCGTACCTGTGGAAGGAGACAGCGCGCTTCTCGCCTTTGCCCTGCCTGTTGGAGCAGTTCACCGCCGCGCAGCAGATCACCATTGCGGGCCTCGGTCGTGGGCGCCGCCAGGCTCCGGTCCTTGCCGCCCGCCCGCTGGTCCGACCCGCCCCGAGGGAGCGCGGCGACACAGCTCGGGACGTGGGCCGCGGCCGAGCCGTACGGCAAGATGGCTGCGCGCTGCCGCCCGCACCACGCTGCGCCCGGGCGGCCGGACCACGGCGCGAGCGTCGCGGCCGCAGCGGGCGGCGAGTCCGTACCGAGACATGCGCGGGGAGCGGTCTGTACGGAAAGATGGCTGCGCCGGACGAGCGCCGCTCGGGCCGGCTTGATCAAGGGTGCTCCGAAGTGGCGGCGCGGGGCGGGGCGATTGGGTCGGGTCAGGAACCACATGCGTCGGGGCCCCGCCCCCCCCGCGGTCCCACCGCCGTACGGCGAGATGGCGACGCCCGCGCTTCCGCTGCGCCGCGCTTGGCTCCCGCGGCTTCCCGTCGCGGTGTCGCGCAGTCGTCCGTCGGAGCGACACTACGGTCAGTCGGCGACCGGACAGGGAAGATGGACGCAGGTGAGGAGGGCGGGCGCCTACCCTGTCGCGGGCGGGCTCCTGAGGCCGCCCGGTGGGGCGGAGGCCGGTGTGTTTAGCAGGGCGGGCCGCGCCTCCCCGCAGCGCTCCGCACCCGGTTCGCCGGGTCACCCGTCAACGCCGCGGCCTCCGGCGCCTCGGAGGCCCTTGGGGAGCGCCCCAGCCTGTGGGCTCCCGGCTCTGGGCGGGAGGGCAGCAAGCCTGAGGGACGATCAGGACGCGGGCACATTGGTGCCCGGGGCGGACCCGTCCGCCGCGGAGCTAGGCCATAGCCTGCCCTAGTGAAGAAGCCGAGCTCTTTAACTTCTGTCAAGTTGGTGGCTGACGTTCCAGCATCCACGAGATGCACATCTTTTGTCTTTAAAGTTCAATAGCCTGTGTAGGTTGGCCCACGCTTCTGTTGCTGCGGCTGGAGACAGGGATTCAGTCGCATCCTACTTTGACTTCTTGGCGTCCTGATACTGGCTTTAAGTGTGGGTGTTGTTTTTGAACTGGCTCTTGCTTCCGAAGCTCCAGAGAGAGAGTACAGGTCTTTGTTTTTCCTGGCAAGCTGTCTTGGAGATGTAAATCTACCAAATACATCGTTTGCTAATAGACCTAAAAATACCCCCCCTCCCAAAGATTCTCTCTTTCATCCCCCTCCCCCCAGCAGCATTAGCGTTTTCATTTTTTTTTAAATTAATTTTTTAAAGAACTGCTTTGCCTTCAAAAATCCACTCCTTTGTGAAGGAATCCTGCCACCTGGTTTAAGTGTCTTGAATGGCGTTGCTCTTGTTTTTCTTCTACTAACAGCTACACCATACATGAAGTTGGCTCTTGGGAGTGATGCTTCCACATTTCAGTAGTTTGCGGCATCTCTCTTAAGTGTTTTAAAAGGCTGGAGGAAGCAGGGACCTTGACTCTCCAAGAAACATGAACCAGGTGTAAATTTGTGAAGTATAGATATATATATATAGATATCTATATATATATTAGAATGAAATACTGAAACTGCCGCAATGCTTGCTGGAGGTATGGAGTGAATAACACGTAAAATTATTTAATTAAAATTATTTAATTAACCCCCCCCCTTTTTTTTTTAAAGACAATGCCTCACCATGTAGTCTTGGAACTCATAGATATGTAGACCATGCTGGCCCCGAACTCACAGAAATCTGCCTACTTGTGCCTCCCCAGTGCTGGGATTAAAGACCAGGACCACCTCAACTCCACTTTCTTTGCAGATATTTTCTAAATACCTAAAGCTCTTAATATGAAATTTTTAAATTAAGATGGAAAACGCAGTTTAATAGTCAGTTGTATTACCTTTGATGTATAAAACGGTCCAGATTAAGTATATAGCTGTGTAGTCGCATATGTGATGGTTTCCTGTCGGCTTATTGGCTGCACATGAATCTACTGTTATATTGATTATTGTCTGTGGCCTCACAGCCCCTCAGCACCCCACTGCACACTCAGGTGGTGACCTGGCTCTGCTGCAGCTGGGATAGTTAGGTTTCAGTTAAGTCTCTTTCATTCTATTTGTCAATAAAACTCAGGAGTCAAAGGCTAGGGTAACACCTGCCAGCTCTGAGAGGCTAGGTAGCAGCTAGCTGACCTTGCTTTTTGGCCTGAGACCCTGCTACAGACCCTCTCCCAGAACCAAGAGGAAGCTCAGACTCCAGTCTCCTGTGTGGCTTCTCTATCCAAATTGCTGGCTTCTCTATGGCCAATTCTGGTCAGCTAGTCACTGGTTCTACCCTCTGATTCAAGGTATAACTTTATTGGGCAGCCTCAGGAGTGTTAGAGTGCTATCAAAGTATCTCTCAACATATGGGACCTCAAGTGGGTATTGAATGCTGCCTGGGAGATCAAACTCGAAAAGACATTTGTGTTTGAAGACCTGTGTTAGTACTGATAAAAATATACAGTTTTTTTTTTTTTAAGGGTATGATGGGGCAGTTTTTCTCCTGATGTAACGCTGGATGGCCTTTTATAGTCTACCCTGTGATCCCTAGGGTCCTTGAAAATTCTGCCTTTCTCCACCATTGTAATATAGCAGTATGGCTTATGGTTGTTCCTGTAATTGTTTCTGTTTCTGTCTCTGTCTGTCTCTGTCTCTGTCTGTCTCTCTGTCTCTCTGTCTCTCTGTCTCTCTGTCTCTCTGTCTCTCTGTCTCTCTCTCTCTCTCTCTCTCTCTCTCTCTCTCTATTTCAGCAGGGTCTCTCCACAAAACCCTAGCTGTCCTAGAATTCACAATGTGGACCAGGCTGGCCTTGAACTCACAGATCTGCCTGCCTCTGCCTTCTGAGTGCTGGGATTAAAGGTGTTCCACCTTACTTATTCTTTCTATAAACTAATTTGTAAATTCCTTGAGTATCAGGGACTAGAAAAATGGACCCAAAAAAATGCTATCTTGAGGTAGCTGACATTCTCTACAGGAGACCAGGAGTATGTAGAATTGGGTGGTGCTGATGGGAGAGTGATGTGGGCCAAATTATAGGGGATTGGAATTGTAGCAGGATGACCAAGAAAAATCTCACTTTGAAAGTATATTTTTAATTTTTTGAGATTATAGTTCATTATTTTCCCCTCTAAATCCTCTACTCCCTCTAAACCATCTTACATTTATCCACCTCTTGCTCTCTGAAATTAGATTTTTTTTTTTTTAATTTTTTGAAACAGGGTTTCTCTGTGTAACAGTCCTAGCTGTTCTGGAACTCACTTTGTAGACCAGGCTAGTCTGGAACTCACAGAGATCCGCCTGCCTCTGCCTTCCAAGTGCTGGGATTAAAGGTGTGTGTCACCACCGCCTGGCCTGTTGTTTTTTGAGACAGGGTTTCTCTGTGTAACAGCCCTGCCGTCCTGGAACTCACTTTGTAGACCAGGCTGGCCTCAGACTCAGATCTGCCTGCCTCTGTATCACTACTGCCCAGCTGGTTATAGTTCTTTTTCTAGGGTTGGGGCTCCATGAGATTTCCCCCTTTGTAGCAAGCTTATTTGTTGGCTGCCAGCTCACAAATAGTGACATGGAGACTTCTTAACTATGAAAGCTTTGCCTTTAGTTTAGGCTTATCTCAGCTAGCTCTTTTTTTTTTTTTTTTTTTTTTTTTTTTTTCTGAGACAGGGTTTCTCTGTGTAGTTTTGGTGCCTGTCCTGGATCTCTCTGTGTAGCCCAGGCTGGCCTTGAACTCATAGAGATCCGCCTGGCTCTGCCTCCAGTGCTGGGATTAAAGGCGTGTGCCACCACCGCCCAATTCACCTAGCTCTTTTTTTTTTTTTTAAAGATTTGTTTATTTATTATATATACAGAAGAGGGCACCAGATCTCATTACAGATGGTTGTGAGCCACCATGTGGTTGCTAGGAATTGAACTCAGGACCTCTGGAAGAGCAGTCGGTACTCTTAACCTCTGAGCCATCTCTTCAGCCCTCACCTAACTCTTATAACTTAAATTAACCCATTTGTATTACTCTAGTTTTGTCATGTGGCATTACCTCTCTTTCATCTTGCACCTCCTGTTTCCTCTCCATGTCTGCTGATGACTCTGCCTCTCTTCTTCCCAGAGAGCTATTGGATGTTCAGCTTTTTATTACACCAGTCACAGCAATACATCTTCATACAGTGTCCAAATATCCCACAACATTTCCTTTTTCTTTTTCTCTTTCTTTCTTTCTTTCTTTCTTTTTTTTTTTGTCTAAATAGGGAAGATTTTAACACAGTTAAATTATATATAATTAAAACAATTATCAGGTAAGAATTACATTCACAATGTCCAGTCCATTTGCATTTGGCAAATTCAGAGAAACTATTATCTATCTTGGTGAGTCCAAAGTTCTGTATCTATACCTAATTCACTTTCTTTCTTTTTTCTTTTTTCTTTTTTTTGGTTTTTCAGGACAGGTTTTCTCTGTGTAGTTTTGCGCCTTTCCTGGAACTCGCTTTGGAGACCAACCTGGCCTCGAACTCACTTTGTAGACCAGGCTGGCCTCGAACTCACAGAGATCCGCCTGGCTTTGCCTCCCGAGTGCTGGGATTAAAGGCCTTAATTCACTTTCTATCCTAACTTGTATTACCAACCCAAAATTATCTTTTAGACCTCAAAACATTTTCTTAGACAATTTAAGCTTTTATGTCTCTCAACCTTTACAGCTCTTTTGTGTTTCTTTTCTGAATGTGGTAACAAGGAAAACTGTAACTATAACTCTCTAATCTTCAACCTCATCAGAGACCCAAGAAGGATACAATATTTATTACCTGAGTAAACAGGAAGTGTGGAACAAACAACTTCCAAAACTATAGATATGACAGAAACAGTTGACTGCCTGAACAGTCATCCAAGTTTCCTCTGCATCATTGGGGCATCTGCTTTTGACCTTTAGTCCTAGACTATCTGAAAACTTTTCTGTGAAGCAGGAATTTGAAGGACTGCCCCACCTTGTCTTGGCAAAGTTGGGCAGTTACTTTCTTTTGTGTCCTGCATGTCCAGTTTGGACAGCACACTGTCAGCAGTCGAGGCAAGGACAGTTTCTTGTCCAGTGGCTAACTTTGCCACAAGGAAAGCAATCTCCAGATGGAGGTTCTTTGATGCCCATCATCCTTTTTTGAAGTAAATTGGTGCTGCCAGGATCAGACATGTCTCACTGTTGTTAAAAGACATGTTATTAAAACATTTTAAATGCTGTGTTCTCTGTAGGTCTCTGAAGTGTTTTAAGACCACTTGCCTATCTAAAATATATCTCTGTTTGACCTTGAAAACATACCTAACATGGCCACAAATTTGAATGTTATAGATGACTAACTGCTAACCTACATTTTTTTAATGATCTTAAACAGTTTGTAATAATAGCTTTTAAGGACTAGAACTTTACATTACACTTTATAATGAACTGCATAGGTACAATACCTTAAACAAGAGTAGAAACATACATACAGTATGTTAAAATAAAAATAACCTTAAGTCTATCAATATATAAAAATATCTTCAGAGTGGAAACATATATACAGTATAACAAAAATACCTAAACAAGAGTGGAAATATATATATATATATAGTGTAACAAAAATAACCTTAAATTTGTATCAATATACAAAAATCCATACCAATGTAAAATATTTAAGACTAGTAGTGGCTTTTTAGTTTAAAAGTAAATTTGATAATCTACCTATTTTCCTATCATTCCTATACCCCTTCTATTGGTGTCATCCTTGTTTAGGTGGCTATGCTAATTAGACTCTATGAGTAGCTTCTGACATTTCTAAGAGATGTACTCTTACAGCAAACTTCCTGTTCTTTTGATTCTTAGAGTCTTTTGGCCCCCTCTTTCCCTACAATCCCTGAGTCTTAATTGCAGGATCATCTCAGCCAGAAGCCTTGAAGCTGTTCTGAATGCAGAACTCAGAGGAAACTGCAATAGAGGTGCTCTGAAATGGATCATCTGGGCCATCCATTCCCATCAGAGATTTTTCAGAAGGTCTTCTTTGATCAAACCTTATTTTTCTTAATCTAGAATGAATCCATAGCCTCTCATTTCCTGTCTGTCAGATATAGTAGGCCCATGGGTCAAAGATGGATGCCCCAACGTTAAGAGGAACTTTGGATGACTGTCCAGGCAGTGAAATGTCCCTGTCATTAGGTAACATTTCGCCCTTCTTGGGTCTTTGATGGAGTTGAAGACTAGATAGTCACAGTTATAATTTTTCTCAGTTATGATAATGGATAAATTAGATACAAAACTTTAGACTCACCAAGATAAGATAATTATATTTTCTCTAATTTTGCCAGATGCAAATGGATTGGATATTGTTACTATAATTCTTACTTAATAACTTTTTGTTGTATGTAGTTTTACTATATTAAGGTTAAAACTTTCCTTTTTGTTAGACAAAAAGGGGGAAATGTTGTAGGACAATCCTTTTCTACACTATGAGTATGTATTACTTTCATTGGTTAATAAAAGGTTGATAGGCCAGTAGCTGGGCAGGAAGTTGGGTGGGAAAGCCAAACTGAGAATGATGGGAAGAAGGAGGGCGGGAGTCAGGGGAGACACCAAACAATCACCCAGGAAGCAAGACATATAGAGGACAGGTATAGCCACGAGCCACATGGCAATATATAGATTAATAGAAATGGGTTAATTTAAATGTAAGAGTTAGCTAGTAACAAGCCTGAGCTATCATCCGAGCATTTATAGTTCATATTTAGCCTCTGAGTTGGTTATTTGGGACTGGGCAGTCGGGACAGGAACTGTCTGTTTACAGTAAGGTCCCTGTTAGATGTCCAAGTAGTGTTAATGGGCCTTTGGTTACATAGGCTGGGAGCCCTTTACTGAAGATGTACAGAAAGCTGTTATTGGATGAAATTGTCCAGGGTCTGCATGTGAATAGAAAATAAGAGAAGCCAGGGAGGGAGCCCAAGTCTGCTGGTATAGGAGGTGGAAGGCCCAAGTGATTTGGATGGTCTCTCTACCTATTTCCCAGAATTATGTAAACAAACGTGTCACAAAGTGTCGTGGCACGGGTGTGTGGGTTGATGTGGGTCTGTGGAAAGAAGACTTAGAGGCACCTTAAGGATAAATTTAGCCTTTTGCGACTGCAGGGGGATCCAGTCTTAAGGACTGAAACCTTTTCCCTTTGTCCAGGGCATTTTTATTTTTCTCTATATTTACAGTGTAGCCAGTTGATTTCCACGTTCAAAACAACCTGAAAGAAGCTCCCAATAATACAATACCAAGTGCAAATTTCTTGATCCCTCATGTACCACAGTTTCCTGGGTTTCCTGAACCAAGTTTTGCATAGGCCTTTGTATCCTCGAGAGATTCTGAGACAAGATTCATATAGGGCAACAAGAGGAACAAAAGATGAATTAGGGTTAGGTGCTACTCTCTGGCGCCCAGGCCAGGTGTAGCGGGGGGTGGGGGGGGGGGGGAGGATATGGATGCAACCACACAAACATGCTCCTGGTTCAAAGAAGTACTGGTAACCACGGGAATGGATCGGTTGGTATAGTGCTTGTTTAACAAGCATGAGGATCTGAGCTTTGGTCCTTAGCATCTACATAAAAGTGAAGGGCAGCATTCTCTACACACGTGTATGCAGCCCCTCATACACTGCCACACACACCAGAATAACTGACTGGTTGTAGTGGAGCATGCCTTTAATTGCAGCATTCAGGAGGCAGACGTAAGTAGAGCTCTGAGTTTGAGGGCAGCTTGTTCTACATAGTGAGTTCCGGGCCAGCTGTAGCTGTATAGTGAGGCTGTCTCAAAAAATAAAATAAAATATAAAGAGCTGTTGAGAGGCAGCACCTAAGCAGCCATGCTGTCTGTTTCTTACAAACAGAACCAGCACCTAATGCTTGTGTCTCTAGTGCTGCACATGGTTAGTAGTCAGTGAAACAGAATTGGGATTATTTTTGTTTTGTTTTTTCAAGACAGGGTTTCTCTGTGTAGCTTTTGGAGCCTGTCCTGGATCACTCTATAGACCAGGCTGGCCTCGAACTCACAGAGATCCACTTGCCTCTGTGGCCTGACTGCTGGGATTAAAGACATGCACCACTGCCCGGCCAGAACTGGGATTGTTGAATTGCCTATCTCTCTACTACAGACTGAGCATACCTAATCCAAATTCAATATCCAAAATAATAACTGCCAGCCTGATGGAAAAACTCCTTACCTGAGCTGGTATCAAAACGTAGTCACACACTGGGGATGTAGCTCAGTGGTAGAGTACCTTCCTAGCATTCTCAATGCCTTGTCATCCCCAAAACCACATTATTATTATTATTATTATTATTATTATTTATTTTTTTAAAGGAAGCAGTCAGGGGCTGTAGCTTAGCTGGTAGAGTATTTGGCTACTAGTCACAAAGCCCTCGGTTAACCCCTAGCATTTGGTGAAACCATGCATGGTGTCCTATACCTGTGATTCAGATACTTCCCTGGAGGTAAAGACAGGTGGATCAGAAGTTTAAGGTCATCCTTGACTACATAGGGAGTTCTAGACCAACCTCAAATGCCTGAAACCCTTCCTACAAACAAATGAAAGACATGAAATTCCCAGACTCTTTCTGCCAGGTGTGGTAGTGTGTGCCTGTAATCCCAGTATTCAAGAGCTGAGGCAGGAAGAGTATAAATTGAAGGCCAGCCTGGGGGTCCTACTGAGACCCTGGTGTGAAATACTATTTTAAGATGTGTTAGATTGTTTATGCTGTGGAACATTTGTTTAATGATGCAAAGGTGTGTTGCATTCTTTTGTGTTGCATTTGTTTAGCTCTGTGAAGCTGTGTTACTGTGCCTGTCTAAAACACCTGATTGGTCTAATAAAGAAATGAACTGTCAATAGTGAGGCAGGAGAAAGGATAGGCAGGGCTGGCAGGCAAAGAGAATAAATAGGAGGAGAAATCTGGGAGCAAGAGACATCAAGGATCCAGAAAAGAAGGGGCCAGCCACCCAGCTACACAGCCAGCTACAGAGTAAGAGTGAAAGTAAGATATACAGAAGAAAAGGAAAAGCCCAGAGGTAAAAGGTAGACAGGATAATTTAAGAAAAGCTGGCTAGAAACAAGCCAAGCTAAGGCCAAGCATTCATAATTAATAATAAGCCTCCATGTGTGATTTATTTGGGAAGTGGGTGGTCAGGCTCCCCAAAAGAGTAAAGAGTTAAAAAAACAACCACTAAGACCCTATTTTAAAAACTGGATATGGTGACTTATACCTATAATTTCTCATCTGAAGAGGTTGAGACAAAAGGATTTCTACTAGTGTGAGGCCAGCCTGGGTTACGTAGTTCCAGGTTAGTCTGAGTTACAGTGTGAGACCTTGTCTCAGCAAAAACAAAACCAACAGCATATCTAGTGCCTAAGCCTGTGACCCTAGCTACTTAGGGGGCTAAGGCAGGAGGATCACAAGTTCAAGGCTAGCTTGGCCTACGGAGTGAGTTTAAGACTAGCCTGAGCTAACCATTTTTCAAAATAAAGAGTAAAATAAGAGGGATAGAGATGCACTTCTATGGTAGAATGTCTGCCTAGCATGTTTGAGTCCCCAGCACTGTAAAAACAAACAGGAAAAAATAATTAGATTTTTAAAACCACCATCACATTAAAAGAATTTTATGAAATTACTTTCGGGGGCTGGAGAGGTAGCTTAGCAGATAAAAGAACTTGATGCTCTGTGAGGGGGTCTGGAGTTCAGTTTCCAGCACCCAGCCTCTGTAAGCTTACAGCTTTCTGTAACTTTAGCTCCAGATCTGATGCACACTTCTGGCCTCCACAGGCATTGACACATGTACATGCATGTAGACATACACACACATTTTTAAAAATTGGCTTCAGGCTGTGTGTAAAGGTGTATAGATAAAACCTAAATAAGTTTCATATTTTAATTTGGGTCATAGTGCTTTTTCTAATGAGATTCTTTTTTTTTTTTTTTTGGTTTTCCAAAACAAGGTTTCTCTGTAGCTTTAGCTGTCCTGGCACTTGCTCTGTAGACCAGGCTGGACTTGAACTGAGAGATCCTCCTGCTTCTGCCTCTCAAGTGCTGGGATTAAAGGCATGTGCCACCACCCAGCTCTAATGAGACCTTAATTCTGTATATGCAAATGCTCCCAAAATTTAAAATGCTTCTGTCCCAGGTAATGGATGGTAACTTTGGACTTCTAATCCTTCTGCTTCCACCTCCCACGTGTTCAGATTACAGACTAGGATTGTAAATGGTTCACCAACAATCCCAGTTTGTGTGGTGCTGGAGAGCACACCAAGGGCTTCCTGTAAACTGTGGAAGCATTCTACTAATTGAGCTGTGTCCCCAGCCTGAGCAGTGGCTTTTGATGTAGACATTCTGTCTAGGATATATTAAAGCAGAGTTTCCTTGCTTTCTAAGAGCTAAATTTTTTACTTTCTTCTACATGCCAACTATTATTTTAATCATAAGAATTTTTCAAAGGAAAGAAAGAACCCTTCTGATGAATTTATACTATAGAGTGTAATCTTATTGGTTAAAAAAAAAAATCACAAACTTTTGAGATAGGAACTTGTATATCTCAAGTTGGCCTCAAACTCAGATGATCCTCCTTCTCAGAGTCCCAAGTGCTGAGCCATCATTCTTAGCTTCAAAATATAACAATGAGATTATTGTGGGACTTTCTTTGGACCTCCAGTTCCCAAACAATGACATGGAAACTTCTTATTAATTATGAATGCTTGGCCTTAGCTTAGGCTTATTCCCAACTAGCTCTTATAACTTAAATTAACCCATTTATATTAATCTATGTTCTGCCATGTGACTTGTTACCTCTCCTCCGTACTGTACATCCAATACCCTCTGAGTCTTGCTGGCTTAATCTACACACATCAGATTCTTCCTGAGTTCCTCTTTCTCCCTGGAAGTCCCACCTATTCTCTCCTGCCTAGCTATTGGCCATTAAGTGCTTTATTAAACTGATCAGAAGGTGCACTAGGCAGAAACACATCTTCACAGTGTACAAAGGATTATTCCACAGCATGAGATATATTGGAGTAGTCTCTAAGAGAGATCTACTGGCTTTATGTTTTGTGATTCTCGCTGCTTGAATGACAGTGTAATTTGTGCTTCAGTAAAAAGGTTAGTTCCATTCATTGAGCACAAATCTCTATTTTTCTGGCTGTCACATAATAAATCATAGTACTTTTTCTAACTAAACTGTCCTATTATTAAAACACTTTACATTTTCTCTTTCAGTTGTGACCAGAAGTCCCAAGAAGAGGGTGGGAAAGTTAGATACTAGTGTGCTTGAACAAATGGAAGAGCTCTTTCATAGGGCGGAGGATTCTTGGACACCTTACTTCCCCTGCGTGTTGTCTACTGACAAATTTAACTTAACTGCTTGGGGTTTGGAAACTGTTTTCTCTCTGCCTGGGGGGGGGGGGCGCATTCATAATGCTTTGTAAGTGACATGCTTTGGGGTATAAAGACATTGTAACAAGGGCAGTGCAGTTGAACTGAAGAACCTCTGTGGAGAAGTGTAGAGGCCAGTTGGTGTCCAGAGGGGAGAGTCTTTGTGCAGGTGGACACAGGTTAGTGGATGTGAGCTTAGGTTGTGCACTTGTCTGGGTTCTCATCCCCTTGGACAGAGCTAGTGGTGCCCATTTCTTGGGTGAGGTGATAGAAACTGAGAGAGAAGTGTATTGTGTGCTCTATGACTCCACATATGGGCTCTACCTCCAAAAGCAAGCCTCAGTCAGTTGTAATTAGAGCCTGAGTTTGAAAACCTCCTTTTTTCACTTCATATAGATCCAGAAGGTCAGGAATTTCTCTTTCCTGTCACTTTTCCTGGATGATGATTTGTGAATTGCATCTCAGTTGTGTGTGTGCGTGAGTGTGTGTGTGTGTGTGTGTGTGTGTTTGTGTGTTTGTTTCAGTTGGCACTGTGGGTATGCCTGTGTGAGGTGGGATATCCTGGGAATGGTGGCATGTGTTTTCCTCCTGTCTTCCAGAGTAGTGGGATGCCTGTAACAACAAAAGGATGAGAGCCTTGATGTACCCTTCTAGTTGGAACCATTGAGGCCATGGAGCCTTAGGTGCTGATTTTCTAAGGTGAAAGGTCAAAGTCACCTGTGCTGGCCCTTGTAACATAGTTGCTTTCTGCTCTAAATGTAGTTACAAGACTGTGTGTGTGTGTGTGTGTGTGTGTATGCGTGCGTGCGTGCGTGTGCGTGCTTTCTTTTTTAGACAGTCTTACTGTGTGTGCCTGACTGTCCTGGAACTCACAGATATCCACCTGTCTCTGCCTCCAGAGTGTTGAGATTAAAGCCATGTGCCACCACACCAGGACTACATGTCTTTCTTGAGGAAAGTTTGTTGGGTTAGAATCTGTTTTGGCAAAGAAACAGATTTGATTTGAGTCTCCTGTACATTGTTACACTCCCGTTTAGGAACAGAATGGATTTCTTTCCACAGTCAAAGTATTTCATCATTTCAAGGACTGGAGAAGGCTGGCCCTGTGAAAGTGTGCTTATGGCACTCGCGGTTGGTTCAGAGCTCTAGAACCCTTACTCCCCAGCCCAATGAGGAAAGTCCAGCTGTTCCCACTTCACCAGTGAGAAAACAGAGACATAGAAAGGATTCTGACTTACGGGGATCACATGCTAGCTTTTGGTGGCCTCAGGCCCCTGGTTCCACAGCTGGGCTCTTGACTTCTACACAGGAATGAATGTCTTTGAGACTGTGACAGACAGTAAACACTGTTCTGACTTGTGGAGGAGGCAGTACGGTGGGAAGAATGGGAGATTGGCACAGATGGCAGTCTGCAGCGAGGCCCGGGGAAAGGGGACGCTCACCTGGTAGAGTGTGGGCTTCTGTTGGAGAGCTGGGCACTCCCTCCACAGATTGGCATTGCTCTTGCTTCTTGGCTGCTGTGAAGCTGGTGGGAGCCGTGACTGCCTCTTTGTAGTTTTGTTCCCTTCTGGTCTCTTCACCGCCAGACTGGCTCTTGGTTTATCAGGTTGCACAACCCATAATTTTCACAGTTACGCTAGTAGACTTGGTGATGCATTTGAACTTAATAGAGCCCCACTCACTGCTCTCACTTTGAAGCTGGCTTCCCTACCTGTAAAGGTTGCTAATAAACCTGAGAAATTTGCCTACTCTGCATTTTGCTGCTTTAGACATTAGGGACACATGTGTTTTTTTGCTTCTTGAAAATATGAATGTTAATTTATCACAAGTTAGCCTTTAGCAGCATGTACTGAAGTAATCATATGTAAAAGTGGGAGAAATTAAGTTGGTCTTAGGATCACCAAACAGTTTGTTGACATTGTCTTGAAAGTAGACAGCTAAAATACAGAAGAGCGGAGTTCCAGGACAAGGCCCACTGGCCCTGGCCCCTTCCCTGCTCAGAAAGCCTCAACAGTGCTCTGTTGCTGAGGACTTGTCACTTTGGCTTGTATTTCTGGGGGCTACATTCCAGTATTTCCCAGCCTGTGACTATACCCAGTGAAGCCCTCTGGGTATAGTAAAATGTGTATGCTTTCATCTCTGTGGTTCTGCATCCTTATCCTTTATATTGATGACAGCAGCTGATGGTGATGCCCTTCTGTCTGCCTGCCAGCACCTCATGGGAAATCTTTCATGAAGGCTTCATTGTTGTGTGGCGAAACAGCCCTGTTATTACCCCATTTTTATGGATGAGTGGTTGTTTATACTCAGAAGTTATATAAATGGCCCAGGAACATATAGCTTGCGAGTGCCCTCGCTAGATTTAGACCCTGGCTACCAGGGCTCAGAGATAATGCCCACCTTTGCCATGTTCTGTCCCAACACAGAAGCTGAATACATGGGCATCCATGTCCACCATAGCAGGTGGTTAGGCGTGTCCTAGAGGGCACCTTCTTCTCGGGGATATAGCTCAGTTGGTGGAGTGATTGCCTAGAGTGCATGAAGCCAGCATGAAGTTCGGTTCCCAGCACCACATCAGCTGGGCTGGTGATGTATGCCTATAGTCCCAGCACTCAAGAGGTAGAGGCAGAAGGATCAGGAGTTTAAGGTCATTCTTGGCTACATTTCAAGTTCAAGGACTAGGATACATGAGACCCTGTCCTAAAAGATAAACCTGGACGCACACCTTTGATTTCAGCACTTGGGAAGCAGACACAGGTGGATCTCTGTGAGTGTTGTGGCCAGCCTGGTCTACATATCAAGTTCCAGGACAGTCAGAGCTATGAAGAGAGATGTCTCCAAAAAGAAAAAATAAAGAAAGAATGTTTTAAGTCTCACATAACCAAGAGCTTACTTCTTTCTTCCCTCCCTCCCTCCCTCCCTTGAGGGGGAATCTTTTTGCCTAAAGTTTATCCCCACCATGTCAGCTGTCAGCCGTTGACTTGGTGACTTGGATTCCGGAGAGCTTACCTGACTCCCCTTCCCAGCCTTCGGCAGAGCAACTGTTGCACAGGCTGTCTGTCATGCTAGTATAGCTGTTCATGTGGCTGCTAGGGAAGTGCAGAAATGATCTCAGTATGAAATCTGACAAATGTGTTTCTCTGATTTCCACAGCCACCTTGACATATGATACTCTCCGGTTTGCCGAATTTGAAGATTTCCCTGAGACCTCAGAGCCTGTTTGGATTCTGGGCAGAAAATACAGCATTTTCACAGGTATTGTCCACTTGGCTCCGATGGCTTCTGCAGAAATCTTGAGCTGGTAATTGTGTGCTGACCCTCACTTTGCTTGTCTTCCTCTTTTAAATGACTAGAAAAGGACGAAATCTTGTCTGATGTGGCATCCAGACTCTGGTTTACATACAGGAGGAACTTTCCAGCCATTGGTGAGTACCCTACTTTTTTTTTTTTTTTTTCAAATCTTTAATCTTTCAAATGTTTTGATTCATCTGTTTTTAACCTCTGTGTCTGTCTGTGTCTTTGTGTATGGGAGTACAGACACATGTATGGAGGTCAAAGGACAACCTACAGTTTTGGTCCTTGCCTTCCACCTTGTTTGAGACAAGGTCTCTTGTTATTCCTCACTGTGTATGTCAATCTAGCTGGTCATCTCCAGGGGACTCCCCTGTCTCTGCTGCCCATCTTCCTGAGGAGCTCTGGGGTTCAGAAGTATGCTGCTGCATTGAACTTTATTTAGGTTCTAGTCCTTGCATTGGCATGGCAAGCTCTTGACTCACTGAACTATCTCCCCAGCTTGAGTATCCCGCTTTTCTACAGCCTTTGATGAAATACATCTGCTTTCTATCTCCTTGTCAGACATCTGTCACTGGGAATGTAGTCAAGATAAAGGGTCATGACAATAATTTTGTTGTTGTTGTTTGATTGCTTTTGAGACTGGCTCTGTGATGGTTAGTTTAGTTTGTGTTTTTATTTGTTTATTTTGTTTTGTTTTTTTGTTTGCTTGTTTTTGTTTTGAGACAGGGTTTCTTTGTGTAGCCCTGGCTGTCTTGGAACTGCTCTGAAGACCAGACTGGCCTTCAACTCACAAAGATCTACCTGCCTCTGCCTCTCAAGTGCTGGGATTAAAGGCATGCACTACTAGTGCCAGGCTTTTTTTTTTTTTTTTCCTAAACTTGACACAAGCTGGGATCTTCTGGGAAAAGGGAACCTCAATTGAGAAAATGTCTCCATCAAATTGGCCTGTAAGTATGAGCATTTTCTTGATTAATGGTTGATATGGGAGGGTCCAGCCCACTGTGACTGGTACCACTCCTGAACAGTCTGTAGTTGGCATTTTCTTTGGGCTGCTAACCAGCTCCCAAATAAAGACAAGAGACTTATTATTAATTATGAATGCTCAGCCTTAACTTAGGCTTGTCCCACTCGCTCTTTTAACTTAGTTTAACCTGTTTCTGTTCATCTACGTTTTGCCTCAGGGCTTTTTACCTTTCTTTCATTCTGTATGTCCTACTTTCCTGCTTCCTCTGTGTCTCTCTGGCCCCTGGTGTCTCCCCTTCATCTCTTTTTCTTTCTCTCTTGAGTCTAAATTCTCCTCCTACTTACTCTCTCTGCCCAGAAGTCCTGCCTATACCTCCTCCCTCGCTATTGGCCATTCAGCTTTTTTGTTTTTTGTTTTTTGTTTTTTGTTTTTTGAGACAGGGTTTCTCTGTGTAGCTTTGCGCCTCTCCTGGAACTCACTTGGTAGCCCAGACTGGCCTCGAACTCACAGAGATCCGCCTGGCTCTGCCTCCCGAGTGCTGGGATTAAAGGCGTGCGCCACCACCGCCCGGCCTCCATTCAGCTTTTTATTAGACTAATCAGGTGCCTTAGGCAGGCAAGGTAAAATAGTAATACATTGTTACATAATTAAACAAATGCAGCACATCTTTACATAGTTAAACTAATATTGCACAACAGTAGTCCTGGGTTGTGTTTTAAAAAACAAAACAAAACAAGCTGAGGCTGGGCAGTAAAGGCACATACCTTTAATCCCAGCATTCAGGAGGCAGAGGCAGGTGGATCTCTGTGAGTTCGAGGCCAGCCTGGTCTACAGAGCTAGTTCCAGGACAGCTAGGACTGTTACACAGAGAAACCCTGTCTCAAAAAACGAAAAAAAAGAAGTTGCCTTGGTCATGGTGTTTGATCACGACAGTAGAACAGTAACTAAGACACAAATCCATATTGAGAGTCTCTTCCCAGGTGTCTTAGTGATTTTTCGATTGCCATGACAAAACACCATTACTAAGGTAACTTAGAAAAGAATGTAGGGGCCCAAACATCTTTGCACCCACAAAGCACTAGGGAAATCAGGAGTGTTAAACACACAGGGGCATCTTCTCAATGGAGGAAATAACATACCTGCATTCCCCCTGGAAAGCTGGGAGTGTTGTTTCTGTAGAGCCAGACCTCACCCCAATCCCAGAATGTTTATCCCAGGGTCTCCCTCCCTAGACCTTTATCTTTAGCTCTCAGTCAATAGACCCCAACCTTAGGGGAGATGTCACATGTGCTTTATGGCCTGCTGACCTCTATATGTCTAGGTCAGATACCACACCAGATCCCAGGTCTTCAAGCTATAGAACCCATCTTCACGGTCACACGTACTTTACAAAGGTCTTTTTATTTAGTCATTCCTTAAGCTTTATTGAGCACCTGGAATTGGATGATGGTTGCTTAGAAACTTTTCCCCAAATGGTGCTGTGTTTAAATATGCTGGCAATAAACTGTCTGGCACGAGACTGGTGATGTTTGATCCGGTCTGACTAAGACAGACTGAACTGAGTTTTCATTCTCACCTCTTTGCAGTTTGTTTCATTTCCCTGCCTGCCATGATGCTTGCAGGGACTCCCATAAAAGAAAGGATCTGATTTAGGGCCCATGGTTCCAGATATCGAGTCTATGACCATCATGGCAGAGATCATCGTGGCAGGCAGGCATAGCACTGGAGCTGAGGGCTCATATCTCAGTTTACATGTAGGAGACAGAAAGAGCTAACTGGGAATGGCATGGGCTTTTGAAATATCAAAGCCTGCCCACAGTGATGAGCCTCTTCCAAAAGGCTGCACTCCTAATCCTTCCCAAACAGTTTCATCAACTGGGGATCAAGTATTCAAACATATAAGCCTGTGGGGGCCATTCACTCAAACTACCATACCAGGTGATTGCAGATTGTGTCAAGTTGAAAATTAAAACCAACAATTAGCTGGGCAGTGGTGGCACATGCCTATAATCCCAGGACTTGGGAGGCAGAAGCAGGAGGATCCTTGAGTCTACAGAGTAAGTTCCAGGACAGGCTCCAAAGCTACAGAGAAACCCTGTCTCAAAAAAAAAAAGCATTAAAGCAGCTCACCAGGATCCTAAGAACCACGTGTGGCCTGCATATCCCTTGTGCCTGTCGAGATGATTTGTGGGATGAGAGTGGTGACAGGGACAGAAATGGGGGACCCACCACTGACCTGAGTTGTTCCCAGTTCACATCACATCTCTGCTTACTGCTACATGGGCTGTTCCTCTTCCTCATCATGGCTGTACAGTGGCATTCCCCCGAATACCTGCTGAGAGCATTCTCCCCATTCCTGTCATGTTAAAAGTGATTCTACAGTTCTTGTCAGTCTTCCAAGCCCTAGTGAATGAACATTCCTGGAGGAGCTTGAAACACAGGCTTGAAAGATGTAGAATTGCTCTTACCGTTGCTACTGACGGCCATAGCCCTGTCAGCAAAACTGGGCATCATGTAGCTTTAGCATTTCTGCCTTTCTGGTAGTAGGAAATGATTCTCCTACTTGAACTCTGTATCTTCCAGACTAGTCATGGGGACTCTTGTTTGCGGGCCAGGTATTCTTATCACTGAATGACTGATTGTCCACATTTTGACCACCTTGGGGGGATTGTCAGGACATTCTACTGTTGTGGAATATTTATTTAACTATGTAAAGATGTGTTACATTTGTTTATGCTGCATTTGTTTAATGATGTAAAGATGTGTTGCTTTGCCTGTCTAAGGCACCTGATTGGTCTAATAAAAAGCTGAATGGTCAATAGCTAGGCAGTAGAGGGATAGGCGGGACTGGTGGACAGAGAGAATAACTAGGAGGCGAGAACAAGAGAGAGGAGAAAGAACCAGGGAGAAAGAGAAGAAGATGCCCGGGGCCAGCCAGCACACCGCTACCAGCCAGCCAGACACAGAATGAAAGAAAGGTGAAAAGCCCTGAATTAAAACACTGATGAATAGAAACAGGTTAAAAGAAGTTGCTGGGTGCTGGGCAGTGGTGGTGGCTGTGGCGGCGGCAGCAGCGGTGGCGGCGCACGCCTGTAATCCCAGCACTCGGGAGGCAGAGGCAGGTGGATCTCTGTGAGTTCGAGGCCAGCCTGGTCTACAAAGGGAGTTCCAGGACAGGCTCCAAAAGCTACAGAGAAACCCTGTCTCGAAAAACAAAAACAAAAACAAAAAAAAAAAAAAGGAGTTGCTGGGCAATTGTAGCGCACACCTTTAATCCCAACACTCAGGAGGCAGAGGCAGGCGGATCTCTGTGAGTTCGAGGTCAAGACAGTCTCCAAAGCTACACAAAGAAACCCTGTCTCAAAAAAACAAACAAAAAAAGAAGTTATAAGAGCTAGTGAGACAAGCCTAAGCTAAGGCTGAGCATTCATAACTAATAAGGAGTCTCTGTGTCATGATTTGCAAGTTGGTTGGTGGCTGGAAGAAAAGCTGCTACATTCTACTCCCCAGCAGATATGGATCTTGCATTTCTGAGTACTCAGAGTTATGCTTTGAGATGTAGCAGATGTGTGAGGGGGTCAGCGCCTGTGGTATGTGGCTGTCCAAATGACTCCTGTTGCTGGATTCTTGGTTTCTGTTGAACCCTCTGATTGTGACTGCTTCTTATTCTGTCTTCCACACAGGGGGAACTGGCCCTACCTCAGACACAGGCTGGGGCTGTATGCTTCGGTGTGGACAGATGATCTTTGCCCAGGCCCTGGTATGCCGGCACTTAGGTCGAGGTGAGTCCAGGTGCTTAAATGGGGTCTGTGCAGTAAGGGATGTTTAAAGCACATCACAGAAGCTGGGCATGGTGGTTGGTGCATACCCTGGGGAGGCAGAAGCAAGTGGATTTCTATGAGTTGGAAGCCAACCTGGTCTACATAAGAGAGTTCCAGGCCAACCAAGGCTACAAAGCAACCTTGTCTCACAAAAAGCAAAAAACAACAAAAAAAGCTTATCATAGGCAAAACACAGATTTATGGTGCTTGTCTAGCATGCTTAAGGCCCTAGGTTCAACCTCCAGTACCAACAAACTGTGTGTGCGTGTTTCTTCCCAGTGAAAACCATTGGTCCATACTCAGTGCTCATGCCATGGAAAGCCCATTCAGGAGTTCTCTTGCTCTGTAGGAGGCTTGCAGTGCTCAACACATGTTTAGCCCTCTTCTTAGTTAATATTTTAATTCAGGAGCTCACTGTGTTGCCCAGGCAGGCCTGGAACAGTTCTCTTGCAGTTCTCTTCTGTCTTAGTTGGGGTTTCTATTGCTGTGATAGAACACCATGACCAAAAGCAACTTGGGGAGGAAAGGGTTTCTTTCATCTTAGAACTGTCAGGTCATGCTCTGTCTCTTAAGAGAAGTCAGGGCAGTAATGCAAGGCATGAACCTGAAGGCAGGACAGAAGCAGAAGCCATGGAGGAGTACTGGCTTCTTATGGCTTGTTATTGTGCTTCTTAATGTTCTTTGTGGCTTGCTAAACCTGCTTTCTTAGACACTACAGGACTACCTGTCCAGAATTGGCATCACTCAGCTCTCCCACAACAATCATTAATCGAGAAAATGCTCAAAAGATTTGCCTGTAGGCCACTTTGTCTAGGCATTTTCTCAATTAAGAGTCCCTCTTTCCAAATGACTCTAGCTTGTGTCCAGTTGACATAAAACTGACCATGCATCTTGCTTTAAAGTACTGAAACAGTTTTCTGTTTTCAGCCTAGATTTGTTTTGATAAGATAGTGTATGCATATTTGAGATCCTGGAGAATTTGACTTTTAACTTTAAAAAGGTTCAAAAAATAAAGTTTTGTATACCATCTGAATATTGAGCACTGTGTAAAAGGAAGGCTTGTTACTTGTGTAGTGGTCAAACTGACATCTGTGTTTTGTTTCTAATAGATTGGAGATGGACTCAACGGGAGAGACAGCCTGGCAGCTACTTCAATGTCCTCAATGCTTTCCTCGACAGGAAGGACAGCTACTACTCCATCCACCAGATAGGTGGGGGTTAAGTGTGTCCTAGGCATGGCTCTTTACAGAAGACAGACTCCTTGGGACTCCCTTGGGAGCCTTCCAAATCTTGCAGAGTTGGAGAACGAGGCTCTCGATCACTGTCTAGCCTCTGACCCCTGTGAGCTGCTGTCAACGTTCCAGCACTCACTCAGACCCACGCCTACCCTGCCCCACCCCTGTATAGCCTTCAGTGACTGATTCCAGGCAGTCTCTGGGAGTTAGGATCCTCCTGAAGGTTGCTTTCCTTAGGAGAGTGGATGTCCTGTCTAGACCTTTCTATGAAGTCATTCATTGATGTACCTAAAGTGAGGCCTGGTGTGTGTGTGTGGTGTATGTAGACCTTTCTATGAAGCGTTTACTGATGTACCAAAAGTAAGGTGTTCTAGAACGGATGTGTTTGCTAACATGGGTCTGTTTCCTGCAGCGCAAATGGGAGTTGGCGAAGGCAAGTCTATAGGCCAGTGGTACGGGCCGAACACTGTTGCCCAGGTCCTCAAGTACGTAATGAGCCCAGCCCTTCTGCTTCTTGGGGTCAGCATGAGTTCTCCTTGGCATTTACCCACTCCTTGAGTACTTATTGCCACAGGAAATAAGGTATTCTGATTCTTTGCTTATAGACCCAGGGGAGTCCTCTGGGTGACTGTGCCTATTGTTCTGTGAATGGGATTCATGTTTAGGTCAGAGCCCTAGCATGGCCCTGTCCTCTGTCTTGGTGTACAGATCCATCTGGAACCATGGCAGTTCTGGTACTCTATCTGCAGGTGCTGTAGCCCTCTACCTCTGTGGATTTGTCAGAGATAAGCCTCTACATGTTGTTCCGAATCTGTTGGAGTTTGTTTCTCATAACTCCCTGCCTGTTCTTTCCTTCCCTCTCTGTGGCCCCAGAGTCTGGAGCTCATCAGCCTTACTTGTTTTGAGGGGCATTTGCTCCAAAATTTCCACTGAAATGGGTCTTTCTGCTGTTTTCAGGGATGTGCCACATGTCAGTGTATGACCCCTCGGTGGTTTTGTTTTGGAGATTATTTTTGTATGTATGGGTATTTTGCCTGTGTGTATGTCTGTGCACATCATACATGCAAGGCTAGTAGGGGGCTAGAAGAGGTTGCTAGACCCCTGGAACTGGAGTTACAGATGGTTGTTAGATGCTGTGTGGGTGCTGGGAACTGAACACTGGATCCTCTGCAAGATCCACTGAGCCATCTCTGTGTTGCCCACACTCCCTCCCTGCCCTGTTTTTTGGCCTGATTCACTTTCCCTGTGGCTTACTATTCCAGTGCCTCTGGGAGGCTCTGGACCAGTGTCCAGGACTCACTCGTGTAGGGCCCTTTTGCTGTTGGGCTGAAAGCCAGTATCTCTCAACTCTTTCTCTAGCTATAGTTTCTCCTGGCTGTTCCCTTGACACCCTGTCCAGTGTCTGCAATGGCCATCTCCTACATGCTGCACCTGGACACTTCTTTTTTTCCTGTATCCGATGCCCAGCCATCCCAGGCTGTGGCTGGCTGTGGCTGGCTGTGACTCCTTGACTTGGCTTCTTTGTGGCCTGCACACCCACTCCATCCCCTTTAGTGTCCTTTTCTAAGTCTTGCCTTGCCTTAATGATTTTCTATTGCCAAGACAGAACACCATAACCAAGGCAACTTATAAAAAATAAAACAACAACAACAAACCGTTTAATTTTGGGGGCTCACAGTTCCACAAGGCTAGAGTCCATGGCCATCATGGCAAGGAGCATGGCAACAGGCAGGCAGGCAGGCATGGCACTGGGCAGTAGCCAAGTGCTTACATCTGATGCACCAGCACGAGACAGAGCAAGAGCTAATTGGGAATGACACCAGCTTTTGACTTCTCAAAGCCTATCCCAGTGACACACCTCCAACAAGGCCAGCCCTCCTAAACCTTCCCAAACAGTTCCACCAACTGGGGACTAAGCATTTGAATATATGAGGGGAGTGAGGGAGACAGTCCTAATTCCAATTACCACACACCTCTTTGGCTTGGGATGTAATTTACAGGGCCACCATATTACTGCTCCCTTTCACTGCAGCTCTAACTAGCCTGAGCAGTTCACCGTCAGTGCTTTGGTTATATCTGTTGCCTCACTTTTTCTCTATCTTCACTGTCAAAAAACAGCCCCTTAGTGTTGCTATGTACATCTTTCTGGAATGTATGGCAAGTCAGGCTGCTTATCTCTGCTTACTATTTCTGTCCCTGGCCTCCTCTGCTTTTGTTGCTTGATGGCTTGTCCTCACCTGTGGCTACCTCTCTGTCCTACACACTGGGATAGGGTTACATCCTTGAACACTGTTGCGTTTCTACCTGGAGGCTCATGAGGAATCTTAACTTCCAAAGTTAGAGCACTCGGCCAGCACTTGGCTGCATCAACCTCCCTTTCCCACAGGAGACTCTAGTAGGGTTTCCTCAACTGCCTAGGCCAAAATATGGACTGATGCTAGACTTCTCTGGCTCTTAGTTGAGCATGCTAACCTATAGTAAGTGCTCATCCTTCCCTTTCCTACCCTGGTCCACATCTTGTCTCATGCTTCATTGTTAATCCTCTTTCTCTCATCCTAGACTTTTTCAAATAATAACCAAAGTCATTTCCATAAAATGCAACAGCCCTCTCTGAGGCTCTAGCTGTCCTCGAGTCTTAGCTGCTTGCCACATTATGACCCACCCTATCCCCCTGAGCTTGCTCTGCCCTGACACACCCTTGGATGGCACATCTGTTACTCATATACTCCTACTTTAGGACCTTTGTGTAACTTATGGCCCCAGCCTTGTAGCCCCTCCCTCCCAGAGACCTCCCTAGCCTGCTTCCATACCTCTGCTGACCACGGTCTACACAGTTTGCTCCTGCCCTAGCAACCTCTTCACAGTCCCTGCTTTTGGGTTCTCTGTAGCATACACTGCCTGCCCTGCTTGCTTGCTTGCCTGGCCTCCCTTTACAGACATGTCAGCACAGTGGAGTGCTGCTTTGACTCTCCTGGGTCTGTATCCTTACTGCTGTGGCAGGGCCTGATGAGCAGTGAGGAAGTACTGGCTCTACTGAGCCCCTTCCAAGTTTCCAGTTCAAGGGGGGGGCTATGTGTGGTTTCTCTAGTGCACTGGTTCACAACCTGGGTGTCACAACCTCTTTGGGGTCAAATGATCCTTTCATAGGGTTATCATATCAGATATCCTGCATTTCAGATATTTACATTATGATTCATAACAGAAGCAAAATTACAGTTATGAAGTAGCAATGAAAATAATTTTATGGTTGGGGTCATATAACACGAGAAACTATATTAAAGGGTCACAGCTTTAGGAAGGTTGAGAACCACTGCCCTAGTTAGTGCCTTCCAGGCATTGGCCTCTCATTGTGTTCCTAGACAAGGACCTTGCATCTCAGGTCCTTGGTAACTGTCCCCATGGATAAAACATCCCTTCTTGCTTTCTGTTTCTCACTGATTGATGGGCCTTCTGTCTCATCCCCATTGCACCCAATTTACATCCTGTTTCTGCAAAGTATGGTTGCAGTCTGCTCTTCTTTCAGAGCCATAAATCTGCAGCCATGCTTCTTCCCACTGGTGGTCACAGTGGTGCTGCTCATTAGATTTCCGGGGCTGTCAGTTCAGAGTGTGAGGTGCTGGAAGAGAATCTGCTCAACAGTGAGCTGGCCCTGCCTCCACGCAGGGGATCCCTGAGCTGCTGTGCCATGTAGGGCTCCTGTCCATACTGACTTCTGGCAAAGGGCGGCTGGCATTTCCCAGTGAGCACCACTCGGCTTTCTTCCTGTTTGAGTTATTGGACGAATCCTTGACTTCATCTTTGAAACCGCCTCATGGTTGTCACTGCGGTGTCCAGTGCTCGTGCTGTAGAAGGCTCATGGGAGAACTCTCTTGCTTTCTGTAGGAAGCTTGCTGTATTCGACACGTGGAGTTCCCTGGCTGTTCACATAGCAATGGACAACACTGTGGTGATGGAGGAAATCAGTAAGTGGCTCAGGGTTTGGGTCCCCCAGAGGGAGCCTCAACTAGAGAGTTGGAGTCTCAGCAGCACTGGCACTTCCCAACAGGTGGAAGCCTAGGGGAACGTCTGTCCACCCCATTCTCTTACTGTGGTGTCTACTAGGCTAAGGGAGAGAAAGGCATTCTCTTCAGCATCAGGTTAGTTATTTGTGTGTGTGCTACAGATAACATGTTAAAGCTGAGTATAATGGTACAGGATACATACAGATGGTTCCAGTGCAAGAGAATCATTTCAGTTCATGAATTAAAGGCCAGGACAGCCTTGACATAAAGAAAAAACAGCCGGGCGGTGGTGGCGCACGCCTTTAATCCCAGCACTCGGGAGGCAGAGCCAGGCGGATCTCTGTGAGTTCGAGGCCAGCCTGGGCTACCAAGTGAGTTCCAGGAAAAAGGCGCAAAGCTACACAGAGAAACCCTGTCTCGAAAAACCAAAAAAAAAAAAAAAAATAAAGAAAAAACAATCTGTTAATGTATGCTTTTCACTGAATCAATGCACCACAGTGAAGAGCTTTTCAGCTACCCCATCTCCAGCAAAGGACCCTGAGAAGGAGGTGCATGGTTCTGGAACGAAGGCCTGCCAGCAGCCTGAGGGAAACCAGACACCCAAACTGATTTCTAAGGGGAAAGTGGTACATGTCTGTAATCCTAGTGCTTGGAAGATGGAGGTAGGAAGATCAGGAGTTCAAGGCCAGCCTGGGCTACATAAGACCCTAAATCAAAAACAAAAGTAGCTGGGTGTGGTAGAGTATACCTTTAATCCTAGTACTTTGGAGGTAGAGGTAGGTGGGTCACCATGAATTCAAGGCCAACCTGATCTACATAGTTCCAAGCTAGCCTAGGCTACTTAATCACTATCTCAAAAAACAACCAAGCAAAGGGCCTATGGCTGTAACTCAGTGGTAGATTCCCTAGGCTCCGTTCCTAGTATTGCTACACATTCATAGAACAGAAAAACAACCAAGCAAAGGGCCTATGGCTGTAACTCAGTGGTAGATTTCCTAGGCTCCATTCCTAGTATTGCTACACATTCATAGGACAGAAAACCACCAAAACCTTACGTAATGTCAAAACATTTTCCCCTGGTGTTGGAAACATCTGTTTCCAACCTGGTGGTGGTGGTGCGCCTGGGAGGCTGAGACAGGTGGATCTCTGAGTTCAAGGCTAGGATGATACACAGAGCCAGTTCCAGGACAGCCAGCACCACACAGAGAAACCCTGTCTTGAAAAACCAAAACAAAAAAAAAGGGAAAGAAAGAAAAATGAAACAAAATAATAGTAGTAATGATAATAATAAATAGAAAAAGGAAAGAAAACATAATAGCTCTAAAAAATGTTTTTTGTTTTTTTTTTTAAGGGGCTGGAGAGGTGACTCAGCAGTTAAGAGCACTGGTTGCCCTTCCAGAGGAATAGGGTTCAATTCCCAGCACCTACATGGCAGCTCACAACTGACAGTAACTCCAGTTACAGGGTATTCGATAAAATAAAATAAGTTATTTAAAAAAAAATAAAAATTTATTCATTAAAGACTTGATACTGTAGAAATCTATGGAACTGTTCTTAAAGATTTTTGTATGTTCACGCATGCGCAGAAATTTTTGGAGGCCCAAAAAGGTCACTGGATCTGTAGATGGAGTTACAGTGGTTGTGAACAGTTGGATGTGGGTGCTAGGGAATGACCTCAGATCAGCGAGTGCTCTTCTTAACAACTGAACCATGTCTGCAGCCCCCATAGTAACTTTTAAATAAAAAAAGTTTGTGTGTGTATGTGTGCCCGTGTGCAGATGCATGTATGTTATAGTGTGCATTTGCCATGTGAAGGTCAGAGGACAGTTTTTGGACGTTGGTTCTCTCCTTCGCCTGTGGCCCCTGGGGCTCTGGTCCTTGGGTTGCATGGCAAGTATTTTTTACCTGTTGCGCCATCCTTCCTCCCCCCACCCCCCCAAACTGGTACCTATGGCCCTGTGGGAGCCGTGCTGAGGCCTTGTCCTGAGGATGTGGATCAGAGCTGGAGAGGAGCCCGAGTCTGCATCTCTTCGAGCTCCTGGTGGGTGCTGAGGCTGCTTGCCTGTGACCAGGATCTGGTCAGAAGGGATGTGCTCATCACATGACAAAACATCTGACTCTGGATTTAGGAAAAGCTGCATCAGGATACGGTGAAAGAAGGCCAGAGCTCGGGTAGAGGCTGGAGCCCCTGAGCATGGTGTAGTGTGGTAGGGTAGATAAGACAGTTCTCAGTTGCTTTGGGCTTTTGAGGGCATCAGTGAAGACAGGAAGCATGAGATGGCACTTCACCAAATCTGATGACCTGAGTTTCATTCCTATGACTCAGCATGGTGGAAAGCAAACCAGCTCTTCAATTTGGCCTCTGATCTTTACACATGTGCTGTTGCACACATGTTCACATGCAGACAGATAAATATAAATGTGGTTAAAACTTTTTAAAAGAAGCAAGCTGCCTTTTTATCCTACTACTGAAGGTTGTCCATCGTGGCCCAGTTCCTAGAAATGGCAGCAGAGCAAAGGTAAGGGCACAGTGTAGTAGCAGCAGGTTCTTCTTCTGACTTCTTGAACTGCTTGTGAATGGAACAGTTAGGGAAGAAGTGACGTCATTCACAAAGACTGCCAAAGCCTCCTTCATCCTGAGAGCTGGCCTATAGCAATCCCCCCCCCACACACCCAGTCCTTCCATCTACTCTGCCAGCCTTTAGTGTTGATGGATTTATTTGGTTGTGGTGAGGTTTTTTGAGATGGCCTTACTCTATAGCTCAGATTGTTCTTGAACTTGGAGCAATCCCTCTGCATCAGTCCACCTAGTGCTGGAATTACAGCTGTGAGACACGATACCAGCAATGTTGATGGGTTTGGACTAGGCCTTCATAATTGTACCAGGAAGTAACAAGTCCCCAGATACAAGGAGAAAGTGTAGATTAGAAAAGATGTGTCAGCATTGAGGAAAGAAACTTAAACACTACTGCAAGAGCAGCTGATGGAGGAGGGGAGGGGAGGGGAGGGGAGGGGAGGACCAAGACAGGTGAACTAAAGCTGCCAGGTGGCAGTTAGCTGAACAGAAGTGGCTTCAAGTCGGATGTTTGCAGTGAGAAGTTCCAAAGGAGTGAGAGAAAGAGCCTCTCACTTAGTCAGAGTTGCCTTTTTGTTCTTGTTTTTGTTTTTTATGATTTGTTATTTTTCTCACTCTCTTTGTGGGGGTGGGGTGCCCACAGAGAGCCAGGAAAAGGAGTTGTGGGCCACCCAATGTGGGTGCTGGTAACCGAACTTCAGTCTTTGAAAGAGCTCCAAACACTCCTAAGAGCTGAACCATTTCTTCAGCTCTTAGAGTTGAGTTCTTAGAGAGTTGTTTATTTTGTTTTTGTTGTTTTAAAGATTTGTTTGGCCGGGCGGTGGTGGCACATGCCTTTAATCTCAGCACTAGAGGCAGAGATAGGTGCATCTCTGAGGCCAACCTGGTCTACAGAGCTAGTTCCAGGACAGCCTAGTCTACGCAGAGAAACCCTGTTTTGAAAAACATAATTAATGGGTAAATAAATTCTACAAGTGGCTCTGGTGAACAGTAATGTGCTTAGAACTTAGAAAAGTTAAATAGTGGTCTGGGGGGGGGGTCTGCTGCCAAGGCTGACAACCTGAGTGTAGTCCCCGGAACCTGACTCCTGCCCTTGTCTGCTGACCCCACACATGAGCTTTGGCATGTGTGTGAGCACACATATTTACATGTACACACATCATCAGAAGTAATAATTTAAAAGCTGGCTGTGATGGCTCATGCATTTAATCCCAGCACTTCAGCTGTGGGGCAGGCAGTTCCCTGTGAATTCAAGGCCAGTCTAGAGTTCCAAGCCAGCCAGGGCTACATAGTGAGACCTTGTATTAAAAAATATTAATAGCTGGGCGGTGGTGGTGCACACCTTTAATCCCAGCACTCAGGAAGTAGAGGCAGGCAGGTCTCTCAGAGTTCGAGAACAGCCTGGTCTGCAGAGCTAGTTCCAGGACAGGCTCCAAAAGTACACAGAGAAACCCTGTCTCAAAAAAAAAAAAAAAAAAAAAAAAAAAAAAAAAATTAGTAATAATGATGATGATGATGATGATGATGATGATGATGATGATGAGGGGTTCTGAGATGGCTTGGTGGTAAAGAGCACTTGTTACTCTTGAGGAAGACCCAGGTTCATTTCCCGGCACCTTTCGTGGTTCAAAACAATCTGTAACTCCATCTCCTCCAACACTCTTTTCTGATCTCCACGGGCATCAAACACGAATGTGGCGCACGTATACATAGACAAAGAAGACATAAAGTAAACTGAATAAAAATTGTAAAAAAGAAGACATCTTAAACAAGTCAAATAGCTAAAAACGCAACTCTAAATCTTCTCTACCCTGGCCGCTTCCTAGGAAGTTCAATCTTGAAGAACAGTGAATCACTGCCACTTTTAGTCTCTTTAAAGTTTATGTGCATTTGTGTGTGTGTGTGTGTGTGTGTGTGTGTGTGTGTGTGTGTGTGTGTGTGTGTGTGTGTATGTGTGTGTATGTGTGAATTTATGATACCACGTGTGGGCAGGGAATCTCTTGGAACTGGTGTTTTTGTGAACCTCCTTATGGATGCTGGAAATCAACCCTGGGTCCTCTGCAGAAGCAGTAAATGCCCTTAACCACCCATCACATCATCTCTCAGACACCCTCTGTGTTTTGATCTCTGATAGCATTAAAATTTTAAAGAATTTTGTTCAGCTAGTGGCCCACAAATGGGATTTGTCTGTTTCCTCAGGGTTGTGGTTGAGTTAAATATTTTAACAAAGGCAAGCATTTGGACAACCACCACCCCCAGGTAGCACTCAATGACCTCTCAGACCCATAGTGTCGGTGTGTTGTGATGCCACACACACCTGGAGAGGGTGATGTGTTTGTCTTAATGATGCCATTCCTTGAAATTAATGAAGATGATTCTTTTTTTTTTTTTAGAACTACTTTTTTAACATAAAAACAGGTTATAATTCAAAAGTCCAGAGTTATTTGAAACTGGAAAATATTTTCTCTGTAGAAAATAGCAAAAATGATAACGTTTCCCAACAAGCCCTTTTAAGCCAAATAATAGCTGAATTATACATATAAATATTCATTAGATTCTCGAATACAGAAGAAACCTATCTTTATCTGTTCAGAGAGCTATGTTTTACTTAAGTTGTGTAAGTGAGATTCTTATTCAGAAGATTCTTAATATATGTTGATATTCTTTGAGGCATTTTTTTGAATATGTGACTGAGCATAGTGATTTTCCTAAATTGTCCCTCTTTACATATTTATTGGCAGGCATTCTTGATAAGTATTTAATTCTCTTTTCCATTTTTAAATTTGAAAGACTCTGTCAATGTCTGGGGGTTCATGGATTCTTTTTACCTAGTGTGCTGCCTTTTTGATCCCATATTTCCTTACATCTGGCCTGTAGCACCTCTTCAGGCTGGCTGTGTCTTGACTGGGCAGAAGCCCAACATGTTTTGTTACTGGGCATACCTTTTTTTTTTTCTGGCTTTAGGGAAGTGCTCTCAGCTCCTCCTGTGGGGTTATTCCCACAATGGGACTGCAGAATGTTGTGGGGTGTGTTCCACAATACTGGAGTTGTCTGACCACCAGACCCTAATTAATAATTTATTGGAGGCTAGTCCAGTGTGTTTAGACAGGAGACATAGTAAAGGATGGAGAAGAGCTGTTTGTGGATGCTCTTCTTGCTGAGGAGGAGTCTGAGAGGGCTGGGTCTGCCCAGGCTGGAGAGACTACATGGCTGCTGCTGCTTTAATTGTTTTTAAGGTGCATGTGGGACCAGTGAGGTGGCTCAGTGGGTAAAGGTAAAGGCACTTGCCACACCAGCCTGGCAAACTGAGCCTGATCCCTTGAGACCATGTAAAGATGGAAGGGGGAACCAGCTCCACAGTGTGGTCCCCTGACCTCCACATGCACTGTGGGGCATATTTCTCTCCCACATTGTACGTACTTTGTTTGTTTGTTTGTTTGAGATATACAACAGGCTGGTCTTGAACTCACAGAGATCCCTCTGCCTCTGCCAAGTGCTAGGATTAAAACTATGCACCACTATGTTTGGTTTAATAATAATTAGAAATTTAAAAAAAATCAAGTGCAGGCTGAGGAGATGGTTCAACAGTTAAGAGCACTAGGCTACTCTCAGGACCCAGGTTCAGTTCCCAGCCCCCTCACAACCATCTCTAACTCCAGTACTGGGAGATCCAACACCCTCTTCTGTCCTTGAGGGCACTGCTTGCACATCATGCACGGACATACATACATACAAAACAACCATTTACATATTTTAAAAAATGTTTGTATGTAGAAAATGTTTCCTTTTTTCTTTTCTTTTTCTTTTTTTTTTTAATGTGAATATTTTGCCTGTATGTGTGTATACTACATGCATTTCTAGTACGAGGGTAGGTCAGAAGAAGGCATTAGAACCCCTATAACTGGAATTAGGAGTGGTAGAAAATGTTTCTTTGGGAACATTTGTTCTCCAAGTTATTTATATTTAAGTCACTTGGGATTTTTGTTTTGTTGTGTTTGTTTTAAATTATTGTGTGTATTATGAGTATCTTGCTTTCATGTATGTCTGTGCACTACTTGGGTGCCTTGTGCCTGTAGAGATCATAAAGAGGGTGTCGCATCGCTAGAACTAGGGTTACAGACATTTGGGAGTTGCCATGTGCATGCTGGGAATCAAACTTGTGTCCTCTGAAAGCATACCCATGTACTCTTAACCACTGAGCTATCTCTCCAGCCCCTAACTAAGTACTTGGCTTTCAAAACACTCTTTCTCCTTGAGAAGAACTTCTGTCTACCTCTGCTTGGCTCATGAAAAATATATCTTCCCTTCCAGGAAGGTTGTGCAGGGCCAGCCTTCCCTGTGCAGGGGCTGCTGCACTTCCTACAGATTCAGAGCGGCACTGTAATGGGTTCCCTGCTGGAGCTGAAGTCACCAACAGGCCATCGGCCTGGAGACCCCTAGTGCTTCTCATCCCTCTCCGCCTGGGACTTACAGACATCAATGAGGCCTATGTGGAGACGCTGAAGGTGAGTCTTCAGAGCAGCTCTTAATCTGGGCCCCGTGCTCCCAATTTTTCATCTATTTCACAGTGTGGTCAACTAGCTGTACCTCTAGGAGAGAGGGGGTGAAGACCTTAATCTTGTAAGTGACGGTGAGAAGTGAAATGCCTCGAGGGTGGTTTTGTTTTTTTTTTTTTTTTGAGACAAGGTTTCTCTGTGTAGCTTTTGGAGCCTGTCCTGGAACTCACTTTGTAGACCAGGCTGGCCTAGAATTCAGAGATTCACCTGCCTCTGCCCCCTGAATGCTGGGATTAAAGGCGTGCAGTGTAGAGTTTTATAAAGGATCTTCAAGACCAGTCAGCCTGTTGCTGAGGCTAGCATCAGGGTCTTCTGTCTCTACCAGGTCTCTGCTGTGCCCTTCCTAGGTATCCTTTGAACCTCTACTTCTGACTGGATCAACGGTTCTCAACTCATGGCTCATAACCCCTTTCTGGGGGTTGAACAACCCTTTCTCACAGGGGTCCTATATAAATATCCTGCATATCAGATATTTACATTATGATTTGTAACAGTAAAATTACAGTTATGAAGTAGCAATGAAGTAATTTATGGTTGGGGGTCACAGCATGAGGAACTGTATTAAAGGGTCACAGCATTAGGGAGGTTGAGAACCACTGGTCTGGAGGGTGGGTAGGCCCATGAGGATGGGGACTGCAGACAGATTGATTTACTGAGAACCCATCCACCTACTTCTTTGATTTTCCCCACCCCTGTCAGAAGAACAAGAGGCAAAACCTCTTGAATTAGTTACCTCAGATTTTAAAGGAAGGAGTCACACTTGAGAGCAGGCAATACTTTTTGTTAAAATGTTTCACTTTTAATCACCGCTCAGTGTAAAACCAAGTATAAAATCTCTCCCTTATCTTGCTCTGTCTTGACTTCCTGGCCACTCCCTCTGTCACTTGGGCTTCCCCTCACTGATTTCCCATTTTTCTCTGACCTGCCTCTTGTGGTCATCTCTTGTCCCATTGGGTCTGACTGATGTCTGGCCAGGCTACCTCTCCAGTGTGCTTGCTCACATTTCCCACGGAACACCTGCAGGTTAGTCTACACCATGTTCCCCAATCCCATCACCTATCCAGGGTTTACCCAGGTAGAACTAGGAGCCTGTGGTGTGCTTGTGTACCGCCTGTACCGGAAGCTCTTTGGGTATGTCTTCCTATTGTTCTTGTGTCATTCAGGTGGGCTTCTGGAGGCCATGGCCTACCTGTGGTTATGGACGGTGAAACACATTCTCCTGACTGTGTACTGTGCTAGTGTGTGGGACTGTGTGGGAGCGTGCTCTTGCATGCTGTTGTAAGGCCAGTGTGCTCAGTGGCCTTCCCTCTTCTCTCCTGCAGCACTGTTTCATGATGCCCCAGTCCCTGGGTGTTATCGGAGGGAAGCCCAACAGTGCCCACTACTTTATTGGCTACGTTGGTGAGTGATTTGCATGCTGTGGGTTCATAGGGATGATCTGTCTCCCTGAAGGAGTGGGTTTTTTCTGTGGAGTTGTGTTGTTAATTCACTTGCCTCTCCCTCACTCACTGTGGTGGCATGCACCCCACTCCCCCTGACGTTTTGATTTCTACCTACCTTCTGTCTGCTGGCTCTGATATGGTGGGTCTGGATGTTGCTCTGGCCGGCCCCCTCCCTCTTGCCCAGCTCTAGCCAGCTGCGTCTGACTTCTTCTTCATCTTGCCCAGGTGAGGAGCTCATTTATCTGGACCCCCATACTACACAGCCTGCAGTGGAGCTGACTGACAGCTGCTTTATCCCAGATGAGAGCTTCCACTGCCAACACCCTCCCTGCAGGATGGGCATTGGAGAGCTTGACCCGTCCATTGCCGTGGTATGTTCCAGCCATGCACACTCCTAGGCAGTTGTGGAGACAGTCTGTACCATTCCTGCAGTGGAATATAAAGGAAAATGTCTACATCTTAATAGTTTTTCCAGCATTTTGGAGTGTTAGCGTTATATAATTAAGGATTCTCTTATCCTCCTCAGAGACTGTCTGCCTCCTGAGTGGCATTCACAACCATAATGTGTGTGAGTGTTGCCTGTGATTGAGTGTATGTACCAAGTGTGAGGGTGTGTGTTTTTCCTACTCTATAAAATACAAATGACAGCTTGTTAGAGTCACCTGTCTGTACTTCTTTTCCTCTTAGTTTTTTTTCATCATCAAATTGTTGTTTGTTTATTTAAAGTATCTTGGAGACAATTCCCTTGAACGAGCTTCTCCATCTCCCTTTTTGATGATATAGTAGGGATTTCTGATAATTTATATAAACCTGCCCACTCAAAATGTGATTGGGAGAAAGAGGATGCAAAACCAAAAATGTCAAAACAATGCCATACCCAGGGAAGTCACTGCCTAGTTAGGCTGCACATCATATTTTTTGTTGGCAAAGAGTGTGGCATGTCTAGTACCAAAGTGTAACAGTCACACAGACACAGCACCTAGGATACACTCTGTCATGTGTGCCCCTCCCAAGTTCTGTGGAGAGTAGACTGAAGCCTCCCTGGTAAATTCCTTAGCTAACTTGAGTGTGTGCACATTACAGTGAATGCATCTCAGCAGGACCCTGTGGCTCAGACTTCCCACAGAATCCACTAGTAAATTCCTCAGCTAACTTGAGTGTGTGCACATTACAGTGAATGCATCTCAGCAGGACCCTGTGGCTCAGACTTCCCACAGAATCCACTGGTAAATTCCTCAGCTAACTTGAGTGTGTGCACATACATTACAGTGAATGCATCTCAGCAGCTCAGTGATTGGAAGTTGATGTTCTACCACCACCTAGACAGCCAGCCTTATAGAAGATGCTAGACACATGGGGCTAGCAGTGCAGAGAGCACCAAGGTTGAGCCTCACTCCTAGCTTTTGAGAGCTGAGATCAAAGGGACCACACGGAATTACTCTCCCTTGCCACCATGGGATAGGTCTTCCATCACTGAGCAGACTGTATGTGTGAACCAAAGTGCGTGTGAAGCAGACAGCCTGGCATGTACTGGCAGGTGCATGCCAGGGTCTCTGAAGACTGGAGATCACAGCTTCATGCTCGTAGATGTTGTCACTACTCTCACAATCATTTTCATTTTAGGGATTTTTCTGTAAGACTGAGGAAGACTTTAACGATTGGTGTCAGCAAGTCAAAAAGGTCTGTAGCTGCCCCTCTCCAGAGCCAAGATGAAACTTCTGGGGACCCAGGCAATGAGGTGGCTGGGGTAAAGGGAGCCTCTTTGCATGGCCTAGCTAGGAACCCCGTTTACTGGTTGCATGGGGAGTTTTGTTCCTGCCTCACACATGTGGGCAGACTGAACGGGGCAGGGTGCCTCATACTGCTGTTTCTCTTGGCTATGTCTAGGCCATAATTGGCCGTCTTTTACCTACCTAAGTTCTGCACATTAACTTTATGGTAGGGCTCTGGCCCACTCACCTACTTGCCTCATGTGGTTATGGGATGGCAATAAATTGTGTGTCAAAGGCTGCCCCTGTGCCAGTTGCTTCCTGCTGTCTTCCCTGTGCCTTCTGTGGTCATGGATGCCTGATGGGGTGACAGACCATCCCCAGTGGGCAGGCCTGTGCTGTGCTGACCACTGGTCTGTACTGTAACCTTTAGTATGGATACCGCTTCCATTGTCTTATCTGTGAAATTAGACCTCTGCAGGCTGGAGGCTGTCGTGACTGTCGAGGTGCATCTAACAGCTGTGTCTCACTGACAGCTATCCCTGCTTGGCGGTGCCCTGCCCATGTTTGAACTGGTGGAACAGCAGCCTTCCCATCTGGCCTGCCAGGATGTCCTGAACCTGTCCCTAGGTGAGTGCTGAGACTGTGGGGCCAAGTCTGGGTGGGCTAGTCCCCTGTCCCTACCTCTTATAGTCTGTTCATATAGTCTGTGCCTGCCGCAAGCCCTCAGGTCTTGGTCATTTTCCTTTTAACCATTAATGTTTATATGAGTGCCAGGTGCAAATAGTTGATAGGGCACTGTAGAGCACTCCATGCCTCAAACCCTGAGCTTGGCAGCAGCACAGTATGTCCATGTTCTGCAAGACATGTTCCCACAGGTTCCTTGGGCACTGTAGTGACAGGGCACAACAGGTTTTGCGATGATGAAGTCCAGTCTAACAGCCACTGTGGGTGAACAATCGTGGCTCCTTGACCTATGACTAGTGTGCCTGTGGGGGGCATAGCCCAGGTCCTATGGCTCAGCACAGTAGAGTTCAAGGACTGGTCTTGGGAGACAGTGGATGGAAGCCTGGCCAGACCTGCTCATTCCTCAGCTGGTGCAAGGACTGGGTGCCCTCACCCTCCTGGGCTGCTGCCAGCCCCTATCACTTGTCTGCTGGCAGGAGTCAGATTCTGTTCTCTTCTCTTTGGTGGAGTTCCCATCCCTCTTTAGGGCCTTGTCACTTGCTCATGGGTCTGGACCCCTTTATACCTGTTAAGACTCTCCAGTCAGGAAGGGGCTTTCAGGGCCCAGCAGGCCTCTTCTAGTCTGTCCCCCTCTCCTAACATCTTCCCAACCAACCCACACCCATACCAGCTCCTGAGAGATGCCTAATGTTTTTCTTGTTCCTTCCAGATTCTTCGGATGTAGAGAGGCTGGAGAGGTTCTTTGACTCTGAAGATGAAGACTTTGAAATCTTATCCCTCTGAAGATCCTGGGGTTTGGGGATGGCCTCCATGGCCCTCGTTGGGGTGCTTTGAGAACCCAGACCTGCCTTGGGCACTCAGTGTCACCGCATTCCATCCACCCAGCCCACCCCTGCCGAGTGCTGTGCGCCTGTGCCACCTCTGTCCAGAGGGCCTGCTCTGCTCATGGACCAAGGACTGCGGGGCCTGGAGGCCTTACTGCTTGGAGTCAGACTGCCTAACCCCAAACACGCGAAGGGCCTGTCCACATGAGAAGTCGCCCGTCAGAAGGCCTAGTCAGGAAGAGCAGCAGGTCAGGAGCTTCCAGAGTTCTCCACTTGACACTGCCAGCCCTGGTCAGCACATCAGCTTTGGTTCTGCTTTCTCCTGGGCACCTGGGTCTGTGGTTTATTTGGAATTAAAGCCCTGTTTGAAGTTGTTTAACAAAGACATGAGTTTCTAGGGCACTTCCCAGGTCAGTCTTAGAAGACCTGCAGGTTGACGTGTACAGAGTCTCAGCCAAGTCATAGCCTCATACTGCTGGGCAGGGTGAGATTTTGGGCTGTCTCCTCTGCCCAGTGTGATTTATCAAGGGCTACCTCAGTGGGAGAGCATATGGAAAGATTACAGCAAGATTGCTACTTGCTTTGGAGAGAAAGTATTCTGGTGGGGCATTTGGAAAACCCAAAGATAACAGTGTACATGGGCCCAGTGTGGACACCTGAGCCATGGGGCAGCTGACAAGCTCCTAGGGTGTCTGGAGCCATGGTCCGGAGGCTCCCCATCAGGACCCCACTAGGGAAGAGATTTGTCTCCTATAAGGGGTTGACGCATTTCAAGACACACCGCCTGCTGCTGTTAGCTTGCCACCCAGCTTCTCTCTGGGAGGAAAGGGAGGGGAGCAGAGCTGCTCTTTGCTTGTGACACTGTGCCCGCTGGTGGTAGGGGACACATTGCTACTTGAGCCTTCTTCCATGTTCTTGCCCTTCTCAGAAACCCTCCTGGGTCACAGAGAATCGTAGATGGTTTGGGGCCAAAAAGGTTAAGGAGCTCTGGCTTTTAGTGCACAGTGGACATTTAAACAGAGCAGGTAGCTCCAGGCACTAGCAGGCCAAGTGTCCAGTCCCTCCTTGGCACTCACTTTCATACCTGCCACCTTCTCACTCTGGCTTTCTGGGCCTTCAAGCTTTGATGCTCTAGGTCTGCTGTCTTAGAGAGCGGCCTCTCCTCCCCCTAGACTATATGAACAGGGTATGGCAGCCTGAGATGGCCCTTGTAGGAGCTTTTGCTAAAAGCCCTTCCACAGGACCCTGTAAATGGGTGAGGCTGGAGCTGCTCCTTGATGGCATATGCCAGCTATGGCAGCTTTAAGTAGCCCACAGAGTAACAAGGGATACCCCTACCTGCCAAGTGTTGATGACATAATTTATTTCCTCTTAATCTTTCTCCTATATCGTGTCCCTTAGCCCCATTCCTCTGGGGCTCCACTTCCTGAATCCAGTAGCCATGTGCTGCTGTGGCCCGAGGTCTTGCTGCAATTCCTGCTGATGGTACTAAAGGTGGATGTGTGGAACACTACAACCTGAGAAAAGCTTCCTGAGGTTGTTCATTCTTAGTAGTACAGTTTGCAATTCTTAATGGTAAATAATAAGTTTCAGTAGAAAACAAAGTTTGTGTGTGTGTTGATTTTTCCTCCAGTTATGGTTGGCTGCTTTTAGTGTTGACAGGTAAAGATTTCCCCGCGTTGAACAAGTGAATCCTGCCCGCCTCAGGCCTAGCTGTTAGCCAGTCTCTTTTCCCTTTTATTGAATAGACATGTGGCCCTAAAAGGAAGAAGTGCAAGGAGAACATGATCTAAAAATGAGCAGGAGGCTGGAGGAATGACTCAACAGTTGTGAGCTCTGACTGTTCTTCCAGAGAGTTCAGTTCCCAGCACCTACCCCGCCCGGGGAGTTCACAACTGCCGCTGACCCCAGCTCCAGATGACCTAACAGCCCTGACCTCTGTGGGCACATACATAGCCAGGCAGTGGTGGCTAGTACTCGGAGGGGCAGAGGCAAGCAGATCTCTGTGAGTTTGAGGTACGCCTGGTCTACAGAGTGAGTTTCAGGACAGCTAGGGCTGTTACATAGAGAACCCTGTCTCAAAAAACAAACAAAAAAGCTTACTTAAAAATGAAAGTGGTAAAAAGCACCCACTTAGAAGGCTTGCCTCAGGTTTTCGCTAGACAGGGTCAGGCTGTACCTGACCTTGGCCTGGGGACTAGTAGGGATACAGCCAGGGTACAAGTAGGAGACTGAGGATCATCTCATCCTGCCTGGTGAAATCTCAGTGGGACAATCCTGGGTGAAGACTACCTGCTCTTGAGTCCAAATAAAGGAAAATTGCTGACCCAAATACAATGGCCCAAGGCAAGGCTTACCTTTCAGATTTGCTGTTGGCTTCCTATGACTGCTATGACTACATAGCACATGACCCACTGCTGGAACTTGTTACGGTTCTGGAGTGCAGAAATGCAGACTATGCTGTCGGTAGGGCTAACTTTCCAGCATCCAAAGGCTTCTATATTCCTGCAAAGGCTCTGCATCTCCTGACCTCGGGCTGCTTGTTAAGAGGCCGATGATGGGGGCTGGAGAGATGGCTCAGTTAAGAGCACTGGCTGCTCTTCCAGAGGTCCTGAGTTCAGTTCCCAGCAACCACATGGTGGCTCACAGCCATCTGTAATGAGGTCTGGTGCCCTCTTCTGACCTGCAGGCAGGACACTACATATATAATAAATAAATCTTTAAAAAAAATAAAGAGGCCAATGATGACCTACCTGGCTAATCCTCTAACTTTATTTTCTTTTTGAGAGTGTCTCATTGTGTAGCCCTGGCTAGTCTGGAACTCAGAGATCCACCTGCCTCTGCTTCCTTGGTGCTGGGATTAAAAGTGTGCATTACCACACCAGGGTAGTACTCAGCATCAAGGTACCACCCCATGCCATCTGCCTAGCTTGTATCCTTTTGATCCTGAGGAAGGTGCTTCACCTCACCTGCAACATACTCTACGAATATAGGCTGTATTCTACCAGGAAATGTCAAATCATCCTGTTTTGGAGGGGATAGTGTGAGAAGCTTCAGCAGCACAAAGAAAAAACAACAAAGTTATTATCAGTGAGTCTAGAGTGTTAAGCAGCATCGTGCCTCTTGATAAGCCTGGAGGCCTGAGAACACAGACTCAGAGCATGGGGCCTGGTAACACTGATCAAACCCACAGTGGAAATCCCATGAATAGTAGGCAGACCCATCTCTACAAATTCTTAGGGAAAGCCAGTGAAGTACATTTTCAGGTAGATTTTTATTAGTTTCTGTAAAAAATATGACTCCCAACTAACTGATGCTTTTTGTGACCTCAGTGAAACTGCCGAAAGTTATCACTAACGTTCAGTATGGAAATAACACCTTTAGGATCAAGGAATAGGCAAGGGAGATATTGCACAACTTGTCCATACCACCAAAATCTCGGGTTATGAGTGGAAGCTTGTAGGTTTCTTGTGCCAAGAAATAGCTCCTGCTGAACAGTGTTGAGTGTGGGCTTTCCACCAGTCTCCTGAGGACCAGAGATTGGTATCTGCAGTGGGTGCTCTGGGTTATTTCCACAGCTCCTCCAGTGGTCTCTGTGCAGCACTGCGGATGGCGTCCTCAGAGAGGACACGGATTTCTTCATGGACATCCTCAATGCTTTTGGAAGCATCAACCACCTGTCGTCACAGGGAGACAGCAGAAAGGATCATTATACCACCTTTCCTCTATTCCCAGTGCGTGTGGTGACCTCAGGGACCCTCCACCCACAGCTTTCTTTGAACCTGGTGTTCTTAGCACACAGCAGCCTGCATACCCACCATATCCCAGGCACAGGGGATGCAGGATGCATTAGCTGCCTGCCCATCTTGCTCCTAAGCAGGCTAAGCAACTATCCTCCAGTTGACTAGTAAAAACAGGCTCCATGCCAGGCACAGTGACCCACCCTTTATAGTTCCAGCACTCAGGTGGCAGAGGCAGATGGATCTCTGTGAATTCAAGGCCAGCCTGGACTACATAGTTCCAGGACGGCCAGGGCTACGCAGAGAAACCCTGTCTCAAAAAAAACAAAACAACAAAAAAACAGTTCCACCTTTCTTGAGGGCACTCCCAGGGTGTTTGGAAGATACACAGCAGGCCCCCATCAGCCTGGTTTGCTTCCTGTCCTCTTGGGAGATGAAAGCTGTCCTAATACAGCTGCTCTGTTCCTTGCAGGACAGGCAGATTAGGTGCAAACCAGGACAGAGAGTCAATAAATGTCAGCATCTCCAAGTCCCACCATCTAGAGGGGGTCTGGACAGGACCCTTGCTTCTGTAAGTCTGGCTAAGACCTTTGGCAGCAAATGTTTGAAAAGCTTCCAGGAGTGTAGAAGGTTATGGAAGGAATCCAACTATTTCACAAGGTGTGACTACTGCAAGAAAACTCCACAGGGGGTCGCCTCCTAGAAGGTAGCCCAGCAGCAGCCCTACTGCAGCCCTACTGCAGCCCTACTGCAGCCACATGACCCTTGCCCAGACTATTCAAGGTGGCGCTCTGGGCTGACAAGTAAAAGGGCATTACCATCTGTTCTAATGTAACAAGACGATGCAGAAACTTTGGACAAACCTCACAATCCTGAGGACATGTAACAAACAAAGGGCAAGTAATGCAAGGGAAACGGCGCCTTAGTAAAAACTGGCCTGTCATGTCTGGCACTACTTAAGTGCCAGGCTTGAAGTCTGGGAACCTCAGGCAACAGTCAGACACTGGCCTGTGCGGGCAATGCCAGGCCCACCAGGACTATTCTAGAGTAGATGATGTGCGGAGACAACTAGTCTGCAGGAAGGAAGGTGCAGTTAGGATCAGAGTTGGCTTCCATGCAAGGAACAAGATGGAAGTTCAAGCTATTTCCTGAGACCATTGTTGAAACAGTGGCGGAAAAAGGACCAGAGGGAAGCCTAGAATGGACAATTCCTGTGCCCCAGGAGATGGCCATGCATAGGCCTACAGGGCTCCAAAGAAATGGGCAGAGTGAAGTCCCAGGTTGTAGCTGTAGAGAAGGTACCTATAGTATGACTGAGAGCCAACAGGAAGAAGTCACAGCATGAGCTAAAAGGAAAAGTAAGATACATCTCACCATGCAACTGGCCAACTCCACCTGTGACAGTACTACCTAAGTATAATCCAATTATAGACAGTACACTGCAGAGCCATTCCTATGAGAAAGACCAGAGAATAAAGTGTGATGTAGCTTGCAAGACTACGTGCTGAATGGCCAGGTTACATGGCTAAAGGCTTGTACAGGGTAAGATGCAGATATTTGCTGGGGTTCATCTTTCAGTCTAGTGGATATAGAGTATCTCATTCTTCATGAGGACTGTTTGTCTCAAACTCATCTGGTCCACCAGACAAAGCAGGAGTCTTAGGGTTTTGTAAAACTGATATGATTAGAATCTGCTGGCACGGGGCTGGATGGATGCTCAGTGGTAGGTGAGACCCTCGGTTCTGTAGCTAGCACCACTACTATCACCAAAAAGGCTGCTGGCAGAGAACCAGAATAGCTTCCCTGAAGTTTCACAGGTGGGCAGCCAAAACACTACACCAGCTGTGCTGATGTCAGCAGAGGGTAGGCTATCACACGGCTCCTCAGTGGCTGGCTGTATGTAGCCAGGACTCACCTTCCAGTTCAGGTTTTTATCCTTCATGAGCTGCTGGAAACACAGCAGAACCTGCTCCTGGAAAGTCCCAGTCTCATAGCGCTCAAGACCGAACTCCCCCCGTGCAGCAGCATCCAGCAGGTGTAACTGGAGGAACAGGACGAGGTCAGGTTTGGGAAGGCCCACGTCTGGCTGTTTGCACCAATCCAGGGAAAAATTCTGCCAACAGAGAAAGAGAACTGAGTGGGGTGTAATCTTTTGCTTCAAAATGTGGGGTTGGAGGACCTGCTGGAAGTAAGAGTTAGCAGGATGGTATCACAGCTCTGTGCTCTGCAGTCTACTATGAACTTCATTACATCCCGGACCCTGTCTCAGAATAAGGCATGGCATATGTAGATATCCTGGTGGTATAGTCAACCCAGAAAGGCTGAGGTGGGAAGTAGCTCATTCCAGAGACAGGAAGAGCAGAGCTCTGTGCTGTACGCTTTCATCTGTACTCCTCCCGATAAACACCGAAGGAAACAATCTATCCTGGAAGCCCACCGTATGCTTGCCTGCCTACTAGATCTCATGTACATAGTCTCACTTACTCATCTCATCAACTTGCTAAAAATGTCATTTCCGGAAGAAAAGTAGGGCTACAGAGGCCATCCTATCCCCCCGAAACACTATAAGCTCAAGAAGTAACCCCAAAGACCCTCCCAACAGGGCCATAGTGTGCCAGTCATCTGTCCTGGCTTCCTTATACAAACGAAATACTTCATTGGGGAAGGACTCTAACATATGTAAAAGAAACAACAGAATTTAAAAGGTTACTGTCGCTTGGCAATCTGTCATCCTCAAGGGCTATTATATGAAGACATTATCAGACACCATCTGCTTCCTGAGAGGACCCAGCACTTTTAGAAGTTTACAGAAGAACGAGGTAAAAGCACGAAGCCAGGTGTGGTGACAGCACTTGCAAAGGGGCAGCAAGAAGATAGTTCAAGTTCCTCCTTGGCTACAGAGTTCCAAATCAAGCTGAGCTACAGAAGACCTGGTCTCAAAATCAAAACAAAACAAATGCAATTCCAGTACTTCGGAGCTAGAAGCAGGAGTTCGGTGTTATTATTGCCTATATAGTGGGTTCAAGGCCAGCCAAAAACTGTCTAAAAAAACAAAACAGTAAGGTTTGGGGCGGGGGGCAGATGCTGGGCTGTGGTGGCGCCTTTAGTCCCAGCACACAGGAGGCAGAAGCAGGGAGGTCTGAGTTCAAGGTCAACCTGGCCTACAGAGTGAGTTCCAGGACAGTCAGGGCTACACTGAGAAACTGTCTCAAAAACACAAAACAACAGCAGCAACAAAAAATAACAAAGATTTGGGGGAGCTGGGCAAGCACATGCTTTACCAGAGTCACACTCTCCTACATGGAGAGATTGCTTAGCTGCTAAGAGCACTTACTGCTCTTCTAAAGGACCCACATTCCCAGCATCCATGTGGTGGCTAACAATTCCCCGTAACTCCAGTCTCAGGGGATCTGACACCCTCTTCTGGCCTCTGTGGATGCAAGTGTATACATGCAGGCAAAATGCTCATACACATAAAGGAAAATGAATGCATCTTTTAAACAAAACAAAACTCAGAGTTACACCCTCAGCACTCAGAATATTTTAAACGAAATGCCAGAAAGAGATGTGGGAACTTACACATCAAAAGACTTAAAGGACTGGAGATATAGCTTAGTGGTAGAGCAATGGCTACCATGTGTGAGGAGGCCCTGGGTCCAAATTCCCAGCCGAAAAAAACTCCAAAAAACCCACTTCAGCCAGTGAGATGGTCCAGCTTGTAAAGGCCTGCCCTTCCCACACAGCCTGATACCTGAGTTAAATCCCCAAAATTCAGTGTAACAAGAGAACCAGTTCTCCAAAGTGGGCCTCTGACCTCTACATGTCTGCCATGGCACACATGCCCTAGCCTCCATCCTTACAAACAATAACAACAAATAAAAATAAGAAAGAGGTGTAAGAGGCACACGAAGCATCGACCTTAGTCAGATTCTGGTTTAATAAAAATACAAAGCAATCAGCCAGCTCTTGAGAGCTGGGAACCATGAATACTGCATGTCTAGTGGCCGAGATCTGTGTTTAGGCGAGACTGTCCTTACAATGTAACTGTCTTGGGCTAGGAGTAGTGCCTCTCTCCTGGAATCTCAGCACTCAGAAGGTTGAGACCGGAGGATTACAAGTCTGAGGCCATCACGATCTACCTAGTGAGTTCCTCTCAGTCTGGGCTACAAGAGACCCTGTCTCAAAAATAACAATCCCAGGTGTTGGAGAGATGGCTCAGGAGTTAAGGCACTGGCTGCTCTTCCAGAGGACCTGGGTTCAATTTCCAGCATTCACATGACAGCTCACAATGGTTTGTAATGCCAGTTCCAGGGGATCCAACACCCTCTTCTGGTCTCCATGAGCACCAGACATACATACAGATAAAATACCCATATAGATAAAATTAAAAAACCCAATCCTAGAGATAGGGAGGCAGAGGACAGGCAGACAGGTGGATCTCTGTGAGATTGAAGTCAGCCAGGTCTACATAGTGAATTCCAGCACCTGCCCTGGCTACACAGTGAGACCCTGTCTCAAATGAACAATCCTCCCCTTCATACCAACACACACACACACACACACACACACACACACACACACACACACGGTTACATCTTAGATGTATACCAAAACATTTATTAAGAACTGACAAAGCCGTCTGATAACAGAGCAGAGGATTTGAGTGTCCCTGAAGCTGATGGTACTATGGGAGGTTTTCTGTTGCCAAATAGTTGAGGTTTAAAAACTAAAAAGCACTGTCAGATGTGGTGGGGCAGGCCTTTAATCTAGCACTTGAGGCAGAGGCAGATGGGTGGCTGATTCATGGTGAGTCTGGTCGACACAGTGAGTTCCAGGCCAGCAAAGGCTACATCGTGAGACCTTGTCTGAAACAAACATAAGTGGCAGAATTTTTTTTTTTAGAAATAAAGAAAAAAGGGCAGTGCAGCTACCACCATTACACACAGGAAGCGGTGAGGAGAGAGTAGAGGGGCCCGAGGCGGCGGCCCCAGTGTCCCAGCCATTCTCCATCTGGTCACAAAGCGAGGCAGTGCATGAGAGTCTCACACGACACTGTGAAAAACAACCTGCCAAGTGCATTTATTGATTAAAAAAAAACAAAAAACAAAAAACATGTCAATCTCGAGAGAGGGTTAAAGGGATGCCAGAGTCATCAGATTCCTCAGAGTAACTTGAACACGTACTCACTGTGGTCGGTGACACTGAAAATGAAGACAAGCAGATCAGGGCCCACACCTGGCAACCCGAAACAGATGCCACACTCTACTCACCTCCTTGGCGCTAGTGAAGGCAACCCCGGAAAAGGCGTATCTGTCCAAAACAAGGGTCACGCCCTGGTTCAACTTGGCCTTAATTAGTGGCCTGAAAAAACAGAATGCTCTTGAGTGCTGGAACAGGTTTCCCAAACTACCCCAACTTGGAAATCCCATACAATTAAATTAGAGCACGGGGATTTATAAACTTATTTACAAAGCTGTACATCTTCTCTCTAGGTGATGCCAGTGGACACTTCCACCCTGCCCTGCTGAGGAAAAGGAGAACCAGCAAAGAGCAAAGGATGGCGGAGGGCACGGGGAGCCAGAAGGTGAGGCTGATACTTGTGCCCAAGTCTGAACTACAAGTGTAAGAGGAGACAAAATATCAAGGATGTTTTCCACCAAACACCACAGGCTCACCATCATTGCCAGTGTGCCAAACCTTAGACGTGTGAAGAGGAAGGGCTTAGCATGAGCCAAAAAAAGCGTCACTGAAGACACAAAGGCAAGATTCATCCCACTTAGCACACCTCACAGGAGGCATTCAGTTTTTTTTTTTTTTTTTTTTTGGGGGGGGGGGGGGGGAGGAGGCTGAACAGGTCTCACTATGTAGCCCAGGCTGTTCTAGAATGAGTTATGCAGCCTTGGCTGGCCTCCAGCTCTTGATCTTTAGGGCATGGTGGCACAAACCTGGAATCCCAACGCCTGTGAGGCTAAAGCAGAGAACCCCAAGTTCCAAGCCAAACTAAACTATGTATACAGCAGGACCTTTAAGAGTTTTTGTTTAAGATTTGTTTGTTTTATGTGTGAGTGCTCTATCTGCATGTATGACTTTATGCCAGAGAGGGTATCAGATCCCACTAAAGATGGTTGTGAGCCACCATGTAGTTGTGCTTGGAATTGAACTCAGGACCTCTGGAAGAGCAGCCAGTGCTCTTAACCACTGGCTATCTCTCCAGCCCCAGAGTTTTTTAATGTATGAAGCTAGAGTCAGTAATGTGAACATATAAAAGAAAAAAAGAAAAAAAGAATCGAGTCAAGTAGTAGTGACACACGCCTTTAACCTCAGCATTTGGGAGGCAGAGGCAGGTGGATCTCTGTTTGAGGCCAGCATGATCTACAAAGAGTATTCCAGGACAGCCAGGGCTACACAAAGAAACCCTGTCTTGAAAAACAAAACAAAACAAAAAGGAAAAGAAAATCTAAACCCACCAGATCTTACACCCTTCACAAATTAACATAGATAGACCCTAGACCTAAATATAAAACAGGAAACTTTAAAAAAAGAGAGAAGGGTGGCCTGGAGAGATGGTTCAGAGGTTAAGAGCACTGGCTGCTCTTCCAGAGAACCTGAGTTCAATTCCCAGCACCCACATGGTGGCTCACAACCATCTATGAGACCTGGTGCCCTCTTCTGGCCTGCAGGCAAACATGCAGGCAGAACACTGTATACATAATAAATAAATCTTTCTTAAAAAAATAAAAAGAGAGAGAGAAGCCAGGAGGTTATGGTGCACACCTTTAATCCCAGTACTTGGGAGGCAGAGGCAGGTGGATCTCTGTGAATTCGAGGCCGGCATGGTCTACAGAGCAAGTTCTTGGACAGCCAGGGCTACAGAGAAACCCTGTCTTGAAAAATCAAGAGAGAGAGAGAAAGCCTGGTTGCCCTTGGGTCGGACAACACTAAAGACCAAATCCATGCAAGGCCCGATATGCTAACCTCGGTAAAATTAAGCTGTGCTGTGCAAGAGACTATTAAACAATACAAGCCCCAGAATGGAAGAGAGAATGCATGAAAGGCATTTCTGACAAATGACTGACATGCTAAGGATGGGCCCTTAAAGTGCAACCAAGAAAACAGCAGCCCTTAGGGGGCTGAGGTAGAAACGCCCTGGGCTGCAGAGCGAACCACTACCCCCAAAAGAAAAGAAAAAAGTTGGGGCCTGGGGAGATGACTCTGTGGATGAACTGTTTGCCGTGTAACCAGGAGGACTTGAGTCCGGTCCAGAACCCCAAATTAGTGAGCTCAACGTTCAGGAAGAAACCTTGTCTCAGGTGGGCGAACGCGAGGGCAGTCTGGGCTACAAGGCAAGTTCCAGGATAATCAGGGCTGTTATACAGAGGAACTCTGTCTTGAAAAACCTTTAAAAAAGGAAATCTTGTCTCAGGGCTGGGGAGATGGCTCAGCAGTTAAACACTTGTTGCTCCTGCAGAGGATCCGGGTTTGGTTCCAGCATCCATATGGCAGCTCACAACTGCCTCTAACTCTAGATATAGGGATCTGGTCTCCATGGGCTGCGGGCATGCATGAGAGGCACAAGCATCCATGTAGGCATTTATACTACACAAAAATGCACACATATAAACCCGCACATGTGTTCACACACATGTCTGCATGTGACAAGTGGGGAGCAGAGAGTCAGTATTTACACTTGTTCCCAGCGGTTTGCAGAAAAAAGCAGGTGCACTGCGTGATCCTCCAGTTCTGTTTTCTTTTCTAAGTAGGAATTCAGAAGCCTGCCGATTTCTGTGGATCTTTCTAGAAAGAGAAAATTACAAAGACTCCTTAAGTCGGACTTTTCACTCAAATTATACTACAGTTTGCACTGACGTTTTCGACTTGTACTCATATCTAGCTCTAAAACTTTATTAAACCTCTAGACAGGTTTGGACCATCTGTGGAGAAGTCAGAGGAGTTTCCCTGAGAGAACGCATTAATGTGCAGAGACCATGTAAAGTCTTGGTTTCAAAAGTCCTCGTAAGACTTTTGACTGGTTGGCTTGTGTTATAACTTAAAAGTGGCGGGAAAGAGTCACACCCTACAACAGAGCACACATGGGAGATTTATTGAGGGGAGGGGAGGGAAGGGGGCAGAGACAGGGGAGGAGAGCGAAGGAAGAGAAAGAGAAAAAGACGGGAGGTGGGCAGGGCCCTCCTTTTACAAGGAAACTTAGCAAATGCACACACGGGGTGCACTGAGTGGCTGTAGCTGAAGATATAGCCCGTCAGGACCCTAAGGGCAGGCCAGTACAGATGCCTAAATGCTAACAGCTTGAAGATGCAAATATCCAACAAAGCAGTTTTCCAATTCCCTACCTACTTAATTTGTAGGATTAGGGTTGGTGTTCTGGTGCACAGGGGTGAAGCCCAGAGGTTAACCTCATGTTCCTTTTTTCTTTTTTTTTTTCTTTTTTTGGTTTTTCGAGACAGGGTTTCTCTGTGTAGCTTTGTGCCTTTCCTGGATAATGTTCCTTTTCAAGAGCAATCTACCTTGTGTTTTTGGAAAGGGTCTTCACTGGGAGCTGACGCTCAATTTTGGCTAGACTGGCTGGCCAGCAGGCCTCAGGAACAAGGAACGAGCCTGTCTCCACCTCTCCAGCACTGGGATTATAATCAACTATACTGGCTTTTTACATGGAAGATTGAACTCTGTGTGCACTTTACCAACTAAGCTATCTCCACCAGCCCAGGGGTGGCACTGCCCACAGTGAGTTGGGCTCTCCCATATCAATAGTCAATCAAGAAAAATGTCTCACAGGCTTACCTGCAGGCCAATCTGGTGGGGGCCATAGTCTCAATTGAGAGCCCCTCTTCCCAAATGACACTAGCTTGTGTCAAGGTGACATAAAACTAGCCAGCACACCCATGCACAGTAATAAACAAGTGTTCTACTAAAGTTCTTAAAAATACAAAAACAGATGCTCCCAAGAGTGAGAACTCTCAAGGCCCGCCCACTCGCCCGCCTGCGCACCGGGGAAACGCAGCATCTCGGCTTGGTGGCCCGAGTCGCACAGTGCGGTCACCAGCCTGAGGCCCTGCGTGGTCTTGCCAGCACGGTCCACGCCCTCCAGCACGATGAGCGCCCCCCGCCGCGACGCCATCGCCACCGCCGGCCCGCACAGCTCCCGCCAAACTGTCAGGTTCCCGCCAATGTTAGATGCTGCAGGAGGCGGGAGCGCGCAGGTCCTCTGGCTGCACCGCCTCTTCCGGCTGGAAGCTGAATTCTGTAGCCTGCAGGGAACCGGTTCCGGACGTTGCGTAGCCCGTGGCCGGGGTCCCAGCCGCCTGGTGACCTCCCACTCGCGGAACTTCCGTTTGCAGCGCCCTGCGAGGGCCAGTCTTACGGAGTGGGATTGTGCACGCTCCGGTCACGTGGAAAACCTACAACAGTAACGGAATCAAATTTTCATGCCCCTGAGCGCGCAACTGCAGGGTTCTAAAAGTTTCTTATCACAAGGAAAGAGCCATCTTATGTTTTCTGCTCTGAAACAAGTAAAGATACGAGCATCGGACTCCCAAGAGGTGCTGAGGCATCGTCAACGCGCTCACGAATGTTTGTTCTCGTTTTAGTGTTACTGGGATTGTGTCGAAAACCCGAAGTTGGTGAAAGGAAATTGATTTATTTGCAGCGCTGGCCCGAACAGAAAAATTCCCACTTTTTTTTGCTTTGCCCCTAGTAGTGTTTTTATAGAAAAGATTAAAGCCAGGAGGGATATATGTGCAGGAGGCAGGCAAAATTTCTGTGAGTTTGAGGCCAGCTTGATCTACATAGCAAGTTCCAGGACAGGCAAGGCTGCATTGTGAGGCCCAGTCGCAAATAAAACAATGGCATTCTAGAGGCTGAGGCAGAAGGGTTCCGAGTTAAAGGCTAGCCTGGGCTACATTTCAATAAGACTGATCAAGGAAGTACTCAGTCGGTAGTGCTTGCCTAGCATGAATGAAGCCCTGGATTCCACACCCAGCACGAATAAACTGGATATAATGAGTGATATATCTCATAATCCTGGGCACTTGGGAGGTAGGGGCAGGATCAGAAATTCAAGGTCTGTGCAAACATCTGAACTGACACCCAGTCAAAGAAGGTACTCAGGATAACAGATATGTAAACATGCTCAACATAAACATTATTAGGAATCATGAATTTAAAAGAAGATAATTTCGGGCTGGAGAGATGGCTCAGCGGTTAAGAGCACTGACTGCTCTTCCAGAGGTTCTGAGTTCAATTCCCAGCAACCACATGGTGGCTCACAACCATCTGTAATGAGATCTGGTGCCCTCTTCTAGCCTGCTGTCATATATGCTGTATACATAATAAAAAAATAAAATCTTAAAAAAAAAAAAAAAAGAAGATAATTTCGCACCTCTTCTAGAGTAGCCAAACCTGTAATTCTGACCATAGAACATGCTGGTAAGGATGTGGAGCAAAGGAAACTCCAATGCTGATGAGAAAGCAAAAACAATGTGTGGCCACTTTGGGAGACAGCTTGGCTGTTTCTCAGGAAACCACTCTTCTCTTACTATATGGCCAATAGAATGAGTTGGAAACTATGTCTACAGAAAATCCTGCTCACAAATGGTTGTATCACTTCTATCGACACTTGCATGAATAGAGAAGCAACTAGGATGTTCTCCAGCAGATAAGCTGATAATTGCACAGTGGAATGCTTCTCAAATAAAAAAGGAATGAGCCATCAAGTCATAATAGGACATGAGAGAACCCGAAGTGCACAATGGTAAATGAAGCCAGCCTGAAAGGATCGTAAACCCCGACTTCATGGCACTCTTGGAAAAAAGCAAAGCTACAGAGATTCTAAACTGTTAATTCGTTACAAGAGTATGTGGGGGGTGTCCCATACTGTGGTAGACCAGAGGAATTTAAGGCAGTGAAATATTCTTCAGAATGCTGTAAGGGGAATACTTAATACGTATTTGTCAGAAATATTAGACCCCACCAAGAGTGAACTTTATCGTAAACTATGGATTTTAGTTAATAATGTATCAATATTGTTTCATTAACTATAACAAAGTTACCATAGGAATGCAAAAATGTCTACAACTGAGGAAATTGTTAGAGAGCCCTCTGAGGAATATATGCTCAATTTTTCAGGAAACCCAAGACTACTTTAAAAAGGGTTACTAGTGTTTAAAATGAGCTCCAAAACAGAGACATTTAAACAAAAAAGCGGGTACAGTGATGTCCTGTTTATTCTCTCATTAGGCATTAAATGTGTCCAGGAACAGCACCTTCTTCAAAGTGAAGACCATTGGTTTAGTATTTGGAGAGAGTGGGAAACATTTTAAATTTCTGTATAGTTTGAAATTTTTTTATAGAATAAATGCTTCTAACATTTGAACAATCCGATTAAAAAATGGGCTAAAGAGCTAAACAGAGATTTCTCAAAAGAAGAATCTCAAATAGGTGAAAGACATTTAAGGAAATGCTCATATCCCAGGCACTTGGGAGGTAGAGGCAGGATCAGAAATTCAAGGTCTTAGTCATCAGAGAAATGCAAATCAAAATGACTCTGAGATACCACCTTACACCTGTCAGAATGGCTATGATCAAAAACACCAATGACAGTCTATGTTGGAGAGGATGCGGAGCAAAGGGAACACTCCTCCACTGTTGGTGGGAGTGCAAACTTGTACAACTACTGTGGAAATCATATGGCGGTTTCTCAGAAAATTGGTAATCAATCTACCTCAAGACCTAGCCATACCACTCTTGGGCATATATCCAAGGAATGCTCAATCATACCACAAAGATACATGCTCAACTATGTTCATAGCAGCATTATTCGTAATAGCCAGAACCTGGAAACAACCTAGATGCCCGTCAATTGAAGAATGGATTAAGAAAATGTGGTACATATACACAATGGAGTACTACTCAGCAGAGAAAAACAATGACATCATGAAATTTGCAGGCAAATGGATGGAACTAGAAAATATCATCCTGAGTGTGGTAACCCAAACCCAGAAGGACAAACATTGTATGTACTCACTCATAAGTGGATACTAGATATAAAGCAAAGAACAATTAGACTGCAACCCACAGAACCAAGGAGACTACCTAGCAGGGGGGAACCTAGGGTGACTGTGGCTTATAATAAGTTTTGGTTTTGCCCAATCACTGGGCAAGCCTCAATGAAACATTTCACTATTAGGATAAGAATTTGTAGTGTATCAAGCTGATAATAATAAAAAATAAATAAATAAAAAACAACAAAATAAATCAATAAATTTCTGTATAGTTTGAATTTTTTATAGAATAAATGCTTCTAAGGCTGGGAATATAATCACTTGGTAGAATGCTTACCAATGTTCGAGCCCAGACACCAAGTAAACTGGGCATGGTGGCACACCCCTGTAATATTAGCACTTGGGAGGTGGAGGCTGGGAGGATCAGCTCAAGGTCATCTTCAGTCACATATGCAGATTGAGGGCAACCTGAGCTACATGGCCCCAAAAACTGCATTTTAAGTAATGAGGACTGTGGGCCAGGCAGTGTGGTGACACACACCCTTAGTTCCAACACTGGGGAGGCAGAGGCAGCTAATCTCTGAGTTCAAGATCAGTTTAGTCTACTTAGCAAGTGTGAGGATAGCCAGAGCTACATAATAGGGAGACCCTGTCTCAGAAAACCCAAAAGAAGAAAATAATAATAATAAAAACCCCTGCCAGGCAGCGGTGGCACACACTTTTGAGCCCAGCACTCGGGAGGCAGAGCCAGGAGGATCTCTGTGAGTTTGAGGCCAGTCTGGTGTACAGAGTGAGATCCAGGAGAGCTACCAAAACTACACAGAGAAACCTTGTCTCGAAAGATCAAACCAAACCAAAACCAAAAAAACCTGCTTTTGGGGGACTGAAGAGATGGCTCAGAGTTTAAAAGCATTTGCTGCTCTTGGTTCAGTTCTCAGTACCCACATGGTGGCTCACAACTCTAGTTTCAGGGAATCTGATGCCCTTTTCGGGCTTTCCTGGGCACACCGGTATGTGACCCTCATACACGTAAAAAAAAAAAAAAAAGTCTAAAAATGATACAACCAATTATCTCAGGGGTGGAGGATGGGAGGGGTTGTTCTGGCACTGTTTCTGTAGCCCAAGCTGTTCCTTGGCCCTGGAGCTTTCAGGACCGGAACCCCTTACTTCTGGCCTGTGTGAAGTGACAGAGTAGAAGCAGGATTGGCGCGTGGTGCCTAAAATTTCGCCCATGGTAAGGTGACCTGCTGACGTACCACATAGCCTAAGTCAGAAGCTCATTTAATAGTAAAAGGGGGACCTGTAGGGTCCTAGCTCCCGTTTTGGGTAACTGTTGCCTTGCTTGCTGACCTTGACCTTGATATCTTCCCTATGCTAATTCCCTCCCGGGTTCCACCCTCCTGAATGCTTAAGGGAAATTCCTTGTCTGTGTATCCTGCATAATGGGTGTTAACAGCTTAGATGCAAGATCATAAAACATCGGTAGCGAACTTCAGCCCTCCGGGATTCTCCCATTGTGCTGTAAGCCTGTATTTAAAACCTCTTCCCTCCTTCAATAAACAGCATTCGGCATTAAAAAAAAAAAAATTTCGCCCATGAAACTTTGCTGGAGATATTTTCCTAATCTTAGTAGGTTCAATGTAGCAGAGAGATCCGTGGTGACTGGGCTGCGTGTCCATGATAACACTGAATAAGGTTCGGACACAGAGGAAACACAATTCAATCCCACTGTTGTGCCCTGATCTCCAGGACCCCCGAAAGACCACTGTGGAGGCTGAACCCCAAAAGTAAAAGCAAAGACCCTTTATTTCAAGCTCAGGATTGGCTGACACTTGAGGGTGTAGGTGGGTGCTGTGCTAGGAATGTTTGGAATGTCAGTTATTCCCCCTTAGATGCAGGCCCTCCCTGGGTGGGGTCAGCTCATGGTCTTTCCTGGATCCCGGAGTTGCCTGCCAGCAAGCCTGTCACAGAAGCTGTGTCTGGGTATCCAGGCCTGTCATGGCGGCTGTGTGGTCAAGCCCCCCTGGGTCCCGCACATCCACCATCTGACATATTTAAGTAGCACAACCACCCTTTTGTTTGTCTTTAGAGTCAGGGTTTCTCTGTGTAGCTGTGGTTGTCCTGGTGTTATGCCCAGATCGCAAGGACCCCCCCCCCCCCAAAGACCACCAGGGAGACTGAATCCCGAGTGTAAAAGCAAAGAGCCTTTATTTCAAGTTCCAGAGCTTGGTCCCTCTGTCCGACACAGCGGTGAGAGCAGAGAACTCTGAGCTCAGGTGGGGCAGAGTTTTTATCATAGCAGAGGTTGGGGTGAGGGGATTTCCAGGGTACGGGACCCTGATTGGCTGACATTTGTCTAGGGGTATCTGTAAAACAAAACTAGGTGTGTGCTAGACTCAAGGACACCTGGCCACCTTATCTAATGGTTGGAATGTTTGGGATGTCAGATACTTCCTCACCCCTGGGTAGATCCCTGGGTGGTATCAGCTTAAGGCTTTTCCTGGATCTGGGTGTTGCCTGCCAGTAAGCCTGTCCCAGAAGCTGTGTCTAGGCCCCTAAGCCTGTCATGGCTGCTGTGTGGTCAAAGCTATTTTTGGGCCCCTTCACGCTGGAACTCACCCTGTAGACCAGATTACCTTCAGACTCAGAAATCTGCCCGCCTCTGCTGTGCTAGGATTAAGGCAGGAGCCACCACTGGCCCGCTAACTTCCCCCCACCTTGTTTTTTTTGAGGATGTCTCCCTAGTCTGGGCGGGCATGGAACTGGCTACATAGACGAGGGCAGGCCTTGAACTCATGGAGATACACCTGCTTCTCCCTCTGAGTGTTGGGTTTAAAGGCACGTGCCACTACGCCCAGCTTTTCCAGGTTTTTTTTTTTTTTTTTTTTTTTTGCAGGCATCTAGATGTGCATGGCTTCACCAAGTACGGGTCAAGACACGCAGGTCCGGTGTGGGCACGCCCCTTGGAGAGACTAGATAGCTACAAAGAGGATCAGTGTTAACCACGGCCTGTGTGTGTGTGTGTGTGTGTGTGTGTGTGCATGTTGGGGAGTGAGGGGGAAGACGTCTCCTTAACTCTGTGTGTGTGTGTGTGTGTGTGTGTGTGTGTGTGTGTGTGTGTGTGTGTGTGTGTGTGTGTGCATGTTGGGGAGTGAGGGGGAAGACGTCTCCTTAACTCTGTGTGTGTGTGTGTGTGTGTGTGTGTGTGTGTGTGTGTGTGTGTGTGTGTGTGTGTGTGTGTGTGCATGTTGGGGAGTGAGGGGGAAGACGTCTCCTTCCTGGACGACCACACTGCCAGGTTCGAGAAACCACAGGCAGCTCGCGCCGGCTCTGGGCTTGGCCAGCCCCCAGGTCTGAACAAGGCCGGCACAGTGGCCGAGAGGCAGGCGCGGGCTGGAAGGTGAAGCGGGGAGCCAGCGCACGTGCAGCGGGGTCCCCCAGTCCAGCGCTCCCGACAGGGCACCGCCGAGGGCTGGCAACTCGGCGGGAGCAGCAGAAGTAGCTTCCGCCTTGCAAACCACGATCGGACTCCATCGCCCACCCGCAGTCCCTCAGGGAAAGCCCCAGAGCGCCGCCTGGCGACCGCGGCCGGCCGGAAGCATGGGGGTGGGCCCCGACGTGCCCCGCCCCTCCGCCGGCCAATCGGCGCGCGCGGCTCATGAATAGTGAGCGCGCGGCGCCGCCCCGCCCCGAGTCCGCGGCACCGCCCGCTCGCGCAGACCCCGAGCGTGGCCGCAGCGAAGATGGCGACTGCCATGTACTTGGAGCACTATCTGGACAGTAAGCACCCTGGCCGAGCCGCCGCCCTCGCGGGTCTGCGCCGCCGCCGCCGCCCCTGGCCCGCCGCGACCCGTGCGGGGCCCCGGGGTGCGGTCGCGGGCGGGGACTGGTCTTGGGGATAGTGGGGGCTCACGGCCGGTCTGGGGCGGGGCCGTGGATGGAGGGCGTGGGGCGCGGCGCGGGGTCCCGCCGCCTCCGCCGCGCCAATTCCAGGTGCGTCACGGAGGGGCGGGGCCGGCGGCTCAGCCCGCCCTCTCCGCTTCGGCCACACCCCCGACGCTGACCACGCCCCGGTCCCCTCCCCTCCAGTTCAGTCTTGCTTGCGGGAGGTCCGCCCCTTCTTAACCTGCTGCTTCTGTTTGCATTTGGAATCGTAGTAGGGAGCTCTAGGCTAGTGGGGTGCGCTCTTTTCGCGGGAACTCATGCTGCCACAAGCCAGTCCGCCAAGGGAGGATGTCCTGAATAACGGATTGATCTTTGACGTCCCAGGCATGTCTTCCTCCGTTTATTTATAGAAGTTGAGATTGACTCCCGGTGGGAATGGAGAGGGGGATTGCTTTTCACTCTTATTTTTAAAAAATTTATTTATTTATATTTTATGTGTGAATGCTCTGCATGTATACCTGTACACTAGAAGAGGGTGTCAGATCCTATTATAGATGGTTGTGAGCCACCTTGTGGTTGCTGGGAATTGAACTCAGGACCTCTGGAAGAGCAGCCAGTGCTCTTAACCTCTGAGCCATCTCTCCAGCCCTATTTTCCATTTTTTTTTTTTTTTTTTTTTTTGGTTTTTGGTTTTTGGAGACAGGGTTTCTCTGTGTAGCTTTGCACCTTTCCTGGAACTCACTTTGTAGACCAGGCTGGCCTCGAACTCACAGAGATTCGCCTGCCTCTGCCTCCCGAGTGCTGGGATTAAAGGCGTGTGCCACCACCGCCCGGCTATTTTTTATTTTGTTCTTTTAGTTTTGCTGGATCTTTAGACATATTTCTGTGGAGACTATGTAACAGAACAGCTCTTTTTTTTTGTTTTGTTTTGTTTTTTCTTTTTTTTTATTTATTTTTTTATTTATTTGTTATGTACACAGAAGTGTGTACCAGATCTCATTAGAGATGGTTGTGAGCCACCATATGGGTGCTGGGAATTGAACTCAGGACCTCTGGAAGAACAGTTGGTGCTCTTAACCTCTGAGCCATCTCTCCAGCCCTGTTTTTGTTTTTTCAAGACAGGGTTTCTCTGAGTAGTTTTTGGTGCCTGTCCTGGCTCTCGCTCTATATAGATCAGGCTGGCCTCGAACTCACAGAGATCCGCCTGCCTCTGCCTCCCGAGTGCTGGGGTTAAAGGCGTGCGCCATCACCGCCACTGTTCTTTATTTTATGTATATGTGTTTTGCCTACATGTGTGTTTATGCACCACATGTGTGTGGTGCTCTCTGAGGCCAGAGAGGGCATCAGATCTCCAGAACTGGAGTTACAGATGGCTGTGAGCTTTCACATAGGTGATGAGAATTGAGCTTGGGTCCTCTGGAAGAGCAGTAAGTACTCTTTTTTTTTTTTGACAGGGTTTCTCTGTGTAGCTTTGGCGCCTTTCCTGGAACTCACTCTGTAGCCCAGGCTGGCCTCAAACTCACAGAGATCCGCCTGGCTCTGCCTCCCAAGTACTCTTAACAGCTGAGCCATCTCTCCTTCCCTGGAGGCAGATTTTTGTCTACTGAGAAGTACATACTTTCATGTTTCTTTTAGGCATTGAGAACCTTCCCTGTGAACTTCAAAGGAACTTCCAGCTGATGCGAGAGCTCGACCAGAGAACAGAAGGTAGGTATAGCCTGAGCTGGGTTTTGACCATTGGTCAGAGAGAGAGTGAGTAAAGTACGTGGGGTATCAGAGAGTCTGAAGGGACCTTGTATAGCACAGGGTTTGCATCGTACAGTGTCTTGGGGGGAGTGATGGTACTTTGTTTTTTTGAGACAGGGTTTCTCTGTGTAGCCCTGGCCGTCCTGGAACTCACTCTGTGGACCAGACTGGGCTTGAACTCACAGATCTGTCTGCCTCTGCCTCCCAGGTGCTGGGGTTACAGATGGGTGCCACCGCCGCCCGCGTGCGTTTGTTTGTTTGTTTGTTTGTTGAGATAAGGTCTTGCTATATAGCCTTGGCTGGACTGTAACTGGCTGTGTAGACCAGCCTATCCCAGACTCATAGAGGTCCACCTCCTCTGCCTCCTGAATGCTGGGATTAAAGGTGTGCACCACCACGCCCATCTCAGGTATTATTTGTTTATTAATTTTGAGACAGCATCTTGTTCTGTGGCCTAGGGGAGTGCAGAGGTAGGGGAGAGTGCTGGTACTTTGAACTCAGCTATAGTTTCTTATTCTTTTTTACTCTGTGTGTGTACGTATATGATATGTGTGTATACATGTGTGGGGATATACACTTACCATGGCGTATGTGTAGGGGTCAGAGGACAGGACAGCCTTGGGTTCAGACCTTGCCCTCCACCTCCTTTGAGACAAGGTCTCTTTTCTGGTTCACTGCTGCATGTACCAGGCTAGCTGGAATTTCCCAGCCTCTGGCGCCCATCTCCCACTAAGTGCGCTGGAATTACAGATGCACGTGCTACCACACTTGGCTTTTGAGTGGGTTGAGGGGGATTTGGACTCGTCTTCTTTCACAGCGGTTTACCCACTAATAGGTAGCCGTTTCCCTAGCCTGTTTCCTGGCTCCCTGCACGGATTCTTGCCATAGCTTGTCAACTGTTGCCCTTTCCAGTTAGAATATCTGTTGCTTTTCTCCTTTAGAAATTTCCTTGTCTGCACTGTCTGTAAAAGTTGAGTATTCCTTATTCAAAGTGCTTTCGGCCAGCAGTATTTTGGATTTTTATGTTTTTCAGTTTTGGAGTGTTTACACCTATAATGAACTATCTTGGGTGGAGGTGCAACTCAGGTCTTAAACAAAAGATTTGTGTGTGGAAGGCGATTTTATATGCCACTGCTATCGAATTTTGTGTGTGAAATCGTTTGTTCTCAACTGCATGCTAACGACTGTCATCTGAAGTCCCACTTCTCGGTTAGAGCAGAGTTGTGTGTGTCTCTGCCGTCGGTGTTAATGGAAGCATGCAGGGTGTTTCTACATGTTTTGCTCTGTTGTTCACTGTCAGCATCATTGGATTCAACCATAGGGTTGTGAGTCACTTAGTTATTCCCTACGCTCTAGGTGGTATGTACGGATGGAGCATAGACCTTGCTTACTAGCCATTCTGTGGGTTGGATGTTTACATTGTGTCTTGCTTTTGGCTGCTGTGTGTGTTTTCCTATGTGTATTCTGGTACTTGTGTGCTTCTCCTCTGGGTATGTGACGAAGTTGTACACCAGGCGCTAGGCAAGATGACCACAAAGTTTACTGTTCAGGAGAGTCAGAGGGCAGTTTGACTTCTTGCTGGACAGTACTTGTGCTGGGTCTGTCCTGGGTAAGTTGCCGTACTAGAAAGTGCACGCTGACATGGCCAGCGAAGCTCCTGCCAGCATCCTGGAAGCACGGCACTCTACCTCCTGCTTCCACTTCTGCCCTGTCCCTGTTAGATAAGAAAGCAGAGATCGACATCCTGGCTGCAGAATACATTTCCACGGTGAAGACTCTGTCTTCAGAGCAGCGTGTGGCGCACCTGCAGAAGATCCAGAGCGCCTACAGCAAGTGCAAGGAGTACAGTGATGACAAGGTGCAGCTGGCCATGCAGACCTACGAGATGGTGAGCGAAGGGAAGGGCTCAGCATGCAGGCTCCCGCCCCTGCCTTCCAGGCCACAGAAGGACAAAGGTGTATGGAAACGTGTGTCCAGGGTGGGAGTTTGGAGCACCCAGAGAGAGGACACATTGGAGGTCTTCATCTGGGCCTGCTCCTACGGTTTTGTTTTTTTTTGGGGGGTCCTGTTTTTCTTGCTTGTTGGTGAAATCATTTTTTGTTTGTGTTTTCTTGGGGTGCTGGGGAGATCTAATCCAGGGCCTCGTGCATTCCAGGCAAATGCTGAGCCGCTGAGCTGCATCCAGCCTTTGTTTTTCTATGAAGTCACGTTTTCAAGTGTCCTTTTACAGGTGGACAAACACATCCGAAGGCTTGATGCTGACCTGGCGCGCTTTGAGGCTGACCTGAAGGACAGAATGGACGGAAGTGACTTTGAAAGCACTGGATCACGAAGCTTGAAAAGCAAGTTGACCGATGTTCTGTCTATTAATGATTGCAGTTTTAAAGGCTTTGATCTAAATGTGTCAGGCACATGTTGGTAAATGAATCCGGGTGACTCTTGCTCCACTTTGGTCTGTGCTGTGATAATAATGGGGGTCTTTGTCCTTCAGAAGGTCGGAGTCAGAAAGAAAAGAGAAGCTCCCGGGGCCGAGGCAGGAGGACATCAGAAGAGGACACTCCAAAGAAAAAGAAGCATAAAAGCGGGTAAGAGGTTTTCTGCCCCCTTTTCCCAATGGAACACCATCTTTCGAGCAACAGGGAGGATGTGCCTGGGGGAATCCCTCAGTACCAGCACCCTGGGGGAATCCCTCAGTACCAGTACCCCGGGGGAATCCCTCAGTACCAGTACCCCGGGGGAATCCCTCAGTACCAGCACCCCGGGGGAATCCCTCAGTACCAGCACCCCAGGGGAATCCCTCAGTACCAGCACCCTGGGGGAATCCCTCAGTACCAGTACCCCGGGACTTCACACATGCTGAGCCAGTCCAGGCACACAATGGTCCTTGGACAGTCTCTTCATATCCTGGGCTGTCAGAGTGACCAGGGGGGCTGCAGGAGTCGTCCGAGCGCCTTATGTGCAGGAGGCCAGACCCCTCCTCCGAAGTCATGCGTGTACCACCCTTGGTGTCAGGAGAACGCTGCGTACTTACTGACAGTGCTGTGCTGAAGCCCCTTTTTCAGTAGCTGAACTTACTGTTGATGATGGTTTTATACATTGCTGTGTGTTCCATACGTACTTGCTGTTAAACTATGTGACTGCATTTACACACGTCATTTATCTTGAAATCCTTCAAGATAGTCTCCCACTGTTGCTTCCCGCAGAGGCATTGTGCTGTTTCACTGAAGGGGTGTTTGGACTGAAGGGAACATGGTGGAGTCAGGTGACCCTGAGTGCTGGGGAAGGCTGGGGAAGCTGGTTCTCCTTGACAAAAGGGGGAAGGCTGGGGAAGCTCGGATCATCGAACCTCTTGGTGCATGGCCACTTGAGCTATCACTGAGCTGCACCCCAGTCCTCCCAGTGTGGCCGTGGCTTTTATTTTATTTATTTATTTATTTTTTGGTGTTTTGGAATAAGGTTCGATGAATGGCCCAGGCTGCCCTTGAACTAATGACCTTCCTTCCTCAGCCCTCCTAAGCACTGGAGTGCAGGCGAGTGCTGTCGTGGCTGGTTTATGCCGCCATTGGGGTCAGACCCAAGGCTCTGTGCATCCTAGGAAGGTACTCTGCCAACTGAAGTAGGTCCCAGCCCATCTTTACCTCTCTCTCTTTCCTCGTTGTCGTTTAACTTTTTGACTACAGGGGCTTGCTAATTTTGGCTCGTGGGGTGGCAGCAGGATGTCTCTGCCCCTTCCTTCCCCGAAACCCAGAGGCTGTGCTTCTGCGTTTGCACAGACAATTTGGATGACTACAGTGCCTCGCTAATTAGCACAGCCACAAGAGCATGAGTTCACATGAGTCTGTGGCATTCTTGTACTTCTTGCTCATAGTGTCTGGACCGGGCCTTCTTGAACTTGTCTACTTGTGACACACAGAAATATAAAACACACAGAAAAATTGGGTATATAAGAGGGCTGATAATACATCATACAGAAATTTATTTTAAAGCAGTTCTTTGACATACATAAAATATATACATATATAATATATAATATATATTAATGTTTTTGTTTCTACATAAAGAATTGTCTTTGGTTGATATTTGGTACTGGAGGATATAGAACATCCTCATTGCTTCTCAGTTTTTTGCGGGCCGCAGGAATATATCATAGAGATTCAGCTGTGTATTAAAGCTGAACTTTGACCGGCCAAGGGTCTGTCAAAAGGCAAAGCCATTTATTATGATTATTTGGTGTTACCCAGCCTTTAATATTTCAGCTGTCTTCTGCTATGAAATCCTTGAGTGCCCAGACCAATTGGTAAAAATGTTCAGCTCTCTAGACCTGTTGAACCTAAGTTACTAACTGCCCTGCTGAGTTTAGGAGACAAGCTGGCGGGAGACGCCTGGCTTTGTTTCCTGTGCTAATGAAGCTCAGACCATCCCCTGGCCTTGAGGAGGCCTAGTGGTTCTCCTGAGCTCTTTAACTGAGAACAAAAGAGGTTTTTGCCTATCAATTTAAGAGATAAAACAACATTCCTGAGGAGGCAGGGAACCACGAGCCCAGGGAAAGAAAAGGTAGGTATTTTCTGTAGAAGGGAAGAACAGGATGGAGAAGAGAAAAGGTTATGAGAGAACTAGATGGGTAAGAACTTGAGAGGAACAAACTGAGATGGGGAAGAACTAGATTGAAGGGCTAGAAGAACGTACTAGAGGGACGAGATGGAAGATGAGGAAGAGTCAGATGGGGAAGTCCTAGCTGGGTAAGAACAAGATGAAAAGGACCTAGAAGAGGCAGAGTTAAGACGAGAGAATTAAGATAGAACTTAGAGGGAACAGTAGATAAACAGAGAGAAATCAGGCAAGAAAGGAGCTAGGCACGAGAACAGAACTGAAGCTGTGTAAATAGGATGTTATGCCAGAGGAATTAAAGCAAGTGGACTATAGAGCTTGGTGTGCTGAGATTCTATTTCCTGAAAATAGTCCTCGCCGTTAGTAGTTCTCTCTCCTGAGCCCCTGGGATGTATAATATTAAGGCTGGTCCCTCTAATATTATACCAGAAGAGTTGATTGGTATTTTGATGACTATGGTTCGGTTATTGAATATTCTGAAACCTTATACTGTTGTCAGATTTTCTGAGACACCTCTCACCCCCCCACATTCAGTAGTTTAGGGTTCGTGACCCACAGTTTAAGAAGCTGAGGTCTAAACAGTGCTGCTAAGTAGAATTCCGGTTGTGATCTTAGGGATTGTCTCATGTGCAGTGAGGCTGAATCTGTGTGGATCTGACTTCCACCAGTGGACCATGCTGTCTGTGCAGCTATGGTTACAGGTGTCTGCTCACTGTAGGAGAGGATCAGACTGTAGATTAGCAACTTGTATCGATATCACAGATGGTAGTTGTCAGTTCTGGAGCACCCATTTGAATTGATTCCCTTTTTAAAAATACAAATTTGAAGCTGGGCAGTGGTGGCGTATGCCTTTAATCCCAGCACTCGGGAGGCAGAGGCAGGCGGATCTTTGTGAGTTTGAGGCCAGCCTGGTCTACAGAGTGAGATCCAGGAAAGGCGCAAAGCTACATAGAGAAACCCTGTCTCGAAATCCCCCCACCCCCCAAAAAATACCAATTTGACTCCTTTTTTGGAAAATGATCCATATTTCTATCCGTTTACTCATAATCTCATAATTCTTTTAACTTTTTTTTTTTTTTTTTATGAGATAAGGTCTTACTCTTTGGCCAAAAAGCAGTGGACCAGCCAGGCAGTGGTGGCACATGCTTTTAATCCCAGCACTTGGGAGCCAGAGACAGGTAGATCTCTGTGAGTTCAAGGCCAGCCTGGTCTACAGCGCGAGTTCCAGGATAGCTCCAAAGTGACACAGAGAAACCCTGTCTCAAACAACAACAACAACAACAACAACAAAACGCCAGCAATGTACCCTGAATTCCAGCATCCCAAGTGCTGAGTATTAACTTACTTATGATAGCTATTTAAAGTTCTTTTGTGTCAACCATAACATCTCGAAAGACTGTATCTGTTCTGTAAGTCAGCTTTATACTGCCCACTGCTTCTGGCTTGAGGAGAGACTGGCTGTGGAAATAAGCCCTGGTCTCACAGACTCTAGAGCTGAGGGACTTGTCACTCTGCCTTTGTTGACATATGGCTCATTCTGTTCTCATATTCAGCGCATAGCCTGGGTGTACGTGGCTACCACATGTAGGTCCTAAAGTGTTATGTTGATAGCTAGGCCACCCTTCCTGCCAAATCTAGCAGATGGACAGCACCTCTCCTGCTACAAATCACCCAGCTCTATCACTCCAGGGTCTTGCTGCCTGTAAGGGGCTTTTGAGCTTTGCATGTCTGACTCGTGGGATGGCAGCATGATGTCTGCTCCTTCCTTCTCCAAAACCCAGAGGCCGTGCTTTGGGGTTTGCACAGACGTTCTTGCTGGTGTCTTCTTCACTGAGTGTTTCACATAGTGTCCTCAGCATGAGGAGCCCAGTACAGGGATCTCGATGGGGGTGGGGGGGGGGAGCCAGCACCCACTGGCTGTAGCGTCCCCCTAAGGCCTCGGGGGTGTGAGACAGGCATTGTAACTGCTCCTAAAAACTCACAAATGAGGCAGGCTGTTCAGTTTCTTCCCTGACGGGAGCCATCATGTTACGTCTGATGCTTAAGAGTCAGTCACTGCTTTCTGACTTGCGTGCTGGGCTCGCTGCGGTGGTGGCTGTGGCAGTGGTGGCTGGGTGGTGGCAGTGGGTGGTGGTGGCAGTGGGTGGCTGTGGCAGTGGTGGCTGGGTGGTGGCAGTGGGTGGTGGTGGTAGCAGTGGGGCAGTGGCAGTGGTAGCGCACCTGTTCTGTATTGACTCGGTGTTGGTGCGTTTCCTCTCTGGCCCCTGAATGGCAGTGCAGCCACGGTTCTGATTTGCACATGTTCAGACGGGGAGAGACTGCTGGAAGAAGGGGTGTGCTCGGGCCTTGACATCTGGTGCACAGATCGACTTCCACAGAGTAGGCATCCAGAGATAGCCCAAGGCCCTGAAGTTCTGGGTTTGCTGTATCAGGATGGGCACTTGGTGTGGCTTCAGGACCTGAAGCTTGCACAGACGCCTGCCTGTTTCTGTCTGGAGTTCCTGCACAGTCTTTGTCCCTAGCCTGTGGTTTTCTTCGTGACCTAGATGAGATGGACTAAATGTTTCAGTTATAGCTTGGTGGTGACCATCATTTTCCATAGGGGACTTGGAGCAGTGCTCTGTCAGGTTCCTGTGGCTCAGTGGCCACTTGACCAGAGGATGGATATCAAGGAGAGGTACTTTCCTAAAACTGCCAGACCCCATCTGTTTCCCATGTAAAGTCCTATAAGCTAAGGTCAATGTTCAGTTCCTTGGCTGCCCCAGGGCCTGGTTTTCTGGCACACCAAGGCATGCCTGTGGGACTGAAGGGGTCATTTTCTTCTGCAGTACTTATCCTGAAGTTTGGGTAAGCAGCTAAGTCCCTTGTTACTTGGATTATTAGGGAAGCCCATGGGCAGTCATGTCTGGAGGGAGCTTCCCTGGATACATCTGGGGAGGGGAGCTTACCTAGCCAAAGGCCAGAGCAAGTCAACATGCCCAGGGGACAGAGACTGCCTGTGGGGTACTGCTAACTAGGTGCTCTTCTCGACCTCTTCTACTCTCCTGTGTTTTGTTTTCTATTTCAGAGACAAGGTCCTAATATGTACAAGCTGGCCTTGAACTTCCTTTATAGTTCAGGCTATAAAGGCTTTGAATTCAGGATCCTCCTGCCTCAACTTTCTAGGTGCTGCATTAAAGATGGGTGTCCCCATGCCTGACTGACTGAACCTGGGGATTCTGAGCTGCAGGTCACATGATAGCTGAATGGCTGGCTGTGACTTCCTATGAGAGCTGAATGGTGGAGCTTCCTATGGGAAAGTTCCATATAGCTGATAGAATTGAGCAGCAGAGGCAGGCATACTTCTGGGCTTGGTTTACTGTCTCAGAGGGGACTGCATGGTGTCCATTGACAGTAGGCCACACAGAGACCATGGAGGCCAAGATGCCAGGCATAGTTTCCTACTTGAACCTCTTGGGAGTTGCTTGAAAGCAGTATTGTAGAGCACTTGGACTCACATGTTTGTGTGACATTTCTGCGAAAGCATGGCTTACCTGCTTAGAAGAGGCTCCAGTTCCAGAGCCTCCAAGGTGCTGGACTAGAATGTAGTTTACACACCGACCTGTATATGCAGCAACTATAATGGCCTGGAATGGAAACACTTAGGAATTCAGAGGCTAGGAGCCCAGGCTTCTTCTGCAGACATAGTCCTCCTGGGAACTGGCCATATTTATTTATCACTCTACATTCCTAGTTTAGGGGTGGGTAGGGATAGTGGTGTTACAGGTTGTAACACCAATCATAATTGGTCCCGGAGCCAGATATCGGGGTAAATGCTGAAAGATCAGTAAAGGAGCCAGCTACTAGAGAGACTCTTTTTTATTTTTTAAGATAGGGTTCCTCGGCATGGCCTTGGCTGTCCTGGAATTATCTCTGTAGACCAGGCTGGCCTTGAACTCATAGAGATCTGCCTGCCTTTGCTGGGGTGAAGGGCGTGTGCCACCACCGCCCAGTTAGAGATACTTCTTACCTCCAGGACTTCTCCACCCAGCCATGTTATTTCCTGTTTCCACCCCCCCAGTACTGGGATTAAAGGCGTGAGATCCCAAGAGCTGGGATCAAAGGTGTGTGCCACCACTGCCTGGCCTCTATGGTCACCTAGTGGCTAGCTCTGCCCTCTGATCTTCAGGCAAGCTTTATTTGTTAAAGCACAAACAAGATCACAGCAGGTATAGGGATTGTACCATCTAGATTGCCCTATAGTTGACATGATTATTTGAAAAATATATGTAAAGAGTAAGTTCAATGTCCTGCTCTACAGTGAAGGGTGGGGCTGGGCTTTGTAGGCAGCAGTTGTAGGGGGAGTCTGAAGGGGTAGGATTCTTGCTAGGTTGCTTTCAGAGACCTAGAGGCGGTTTTGGATGGATATTAGGAAGTGAGCAGGATAGTGTGTACCATGGTGGGCAGATGGGTAAGGTTACTCGGTTGATACCTGGAACCCAAAGGAGGCTAAGAGGGGCTGCAAGTATATGGTTTGGGGTGAGTGTTCCTGGGTAGTTGTAGAGGATACACTGTCTCTTTTCAAGGGAGGAGTATGAGAGTCTGTGGGAGCCCAGCTCCGACCCGCTCCCACCTATCGAAGGGTTCCTGGGTGGAGGAGAGAGGAGTGAGGAAATACTAGGTAGAAAGATAGACCTAGATGACAAGGAGTAAGACAGAGACCCAGGATAGCTTCAGGAGGGCCCTGGGTCAATACCTAGCTGCCCAGAGCTTTATTCAAAAGGGCTTTTTATAATATGCCAAGGGGAGAGGCAAAAGACCTCCCCCTTGCAAGATCAAAGCACACTATACAGCCAAGTGTAGACCCTTCCAAATACTTGGTAACCACACCCCTTTATGCAGCCCTGATGGGTAAAGCAAGCTCAGATTCTCTGACGCTGAGTAAGATCTCACTAGATAGCCTCTGTGGGCCTCCATAGAGGAGAGGATATCCATTGGTTATGGCAGAACTGGTGAGTGCCTCAACCGTTAGGTCAGCCTTGGGTGAGACACAGATGGACTCTTCTCAGATGTTAGCTATCTACTGGCAGGGGGGTCATGTTCTTGTCCCTACCAGGAGGTGGCAGCCAACACAGAAGGGAGGCCCAGAGAAAGCAGCAGCTTTATCTTGTTGGAGTGGATATTTGTCCCCAGTAGACAGCAATGGCTGGTGTTGGATTTAGTTGCTGGTGAGTGCTATTAGCAGTCTCACACCCCGCTGCCTGCCTCTGGGGCCTCTGCTGGTATGAGAGTAGCGTGATTTCTGTTTGCCGTCTGTTGCTGCCCCTAGGTTTGTGGCTGGTAATAGTCCAAGGGAATCTCTTCACCTGATAATTAGCACACCATATCATTCTCACTATAAATTCTTAGGAGCGATTTGGCTGGAAGGTTTTAAGGTTATCCTTGAGAATGTATTTCTGTGACAGGTATTAGGACTGTTCCCAGGTTCCGTTGACAAGAAAATCAGAAGCAGGTTTATGAGTAATGGATCATTAGTTCTGAGTCATTATGGACTCTTTCCTTGGAACCTCGAGCATCTCTGGTTCCTGTGTAGAGGAGCCCTGGGCCATTGGTGGAAGGGCTGCAATCTGGCCGCCCGCGTCTCCTGCCTTCCTCCTGTTGCCCTGATCAGCGGATCCTTTCTCTCCCCTCAGGTCCGAGTTTACTGACAGCATCCTGTCTGTGCACCCCTCTGATGTGCTGGACATGCCTGTGGATCCGAATGAGCCTACATACTGCCTGTGCCACCAGGTGTCCTACGGAGAGATGATCGGCTGTGACAATCCAGATGTGAGTGGATCCTAAAGGGTGCATGTCCCCGGGACAAACGGTGTAGAGACGGGTGGGTGTTAGCCTTTCTGTGTCTAACATACAGAGTGCACGGGTGTGACGCGGGCTTTCCCCTTGCTTTGCAGTGCCCAATTGAGTGGTTTCACTTTGCCTGCGTGGATCTCACCACAAAGCCCAAAGGAAAGTGGTTAGTATGGGGGTGACTGCAGTCTTGGGCAAGCCTGTCTGGCTGGTGCTCTGGGTCCTGTTGTGCGTCTCCATATTTCTGCAGCGTTGGTCCTGGCTTGGGAGGCGGGTGTGTGTGTGTGTGTGTGTGTGTGTGTGTGTGTGTGTGTGTGTGTGGCACACTTACAGAGGGAGATCTGCTGCTCAGCTTACCTGGGTGTATATAGTATTCACACTACCGCCCTTTGAGGAAGGGCTCCCTGCCTCCACCCCAGTGTGCATCCAGTATGTCAGGACAGTGCCGTGCCCCTGAACTGTGTCCCTTTGCCCTCTGGCTCCATGTTGGGTAGACGGTATTTTAAGTGAGGACAGAAGAGCAGGTTATTGTCTTCAGGGGAAAAATGGGAATTATGAAGAACTCAAGAAGTAGCTGTAGAACCTGTGTGCTCCCTTCCAGGGGGCTCCATCTAACAGAGCATAGGAGGCCTGTGTATTCTTGTTTCCATCCTACCTCTGGTAACACCTACTGTGCATGGCTCCTTACCTCATGTTACAAGAACCGTATGGCAGGTGCCTTGGCTATGCCTGTGCCTTGTGGGAGTGGGCTGGGCTGCCCTGGCAGTGGGCGTGTGAGAGCAGGTATGTGGCTAGACTGTGATGGATGGTGTGTACTCTGCTGAGGCAAGGGAAAAAAGCAGGCTTACGTGAGACCGTGGAATCTGACTTCCAGTTCAAGTTGGACGTGGTGCTGTTTGCAGGATTCCCAGGTGGGGAGTCTGGCAGCTCTGGCCAAGCTGTTGTGGTGTTACATCAACCTTAGAGAGTCTATAAGCCTGGCAGCTGCCCAATGTGCTAGGCCCAAAGCCAGACAGAAGAACTAGGGAGTGGGGTTCTTCCTGTAGGTTACCACAATGGGCTTCCTCAAAGGGACGCACAGCTTCTAACTGACCTGGTCACTGTGGCACACACAGGTTGGCGCTCCGAGGGAAAGTGACGTCAGCTGTAACGTGTCAGAGAGCTGTCTGCCACATGGAAACCTCCCTAGAATGTCCCTTTGGATCATGAGTGGTTGCTCTGTTCTCGAGTGTCCATGAACATTGCCTGAGGCTCTGATAGGTGCTTGACCCACTGCACTGGGACCTGTGTGACCCATACAGGCTCCAGCGCCCAGTGCAGTGTGGTGTCCACAGGCTTCTCAGGCCCATGTCTGCATGTAGGATCTTCAGCATGTCCAGTCTGCCAGCCAGCCTTTGGTGCCACCTCCATAGTGGGCACCTCATATTACGACTAGCCTTATCAACCTGATCACCAGGCTGTGCTGGTACATATTGGTCAACTTCCGATATGCACAAGTTAGCGTTTCAGACACCAGCTTTCCTCATGAAAGACTGCCACTCACCTGGTGTAGCTGTCCTCTGGCACTGTCTCACCAGAGTCCAGCTACCCTGGGGGATGTAGAAAGTATATCCTTGGGTGTCCTGTGTGCCAGGAGAAACGATGCCAAAGGTTGCTCCCTGTGTCTTTCTCGTGACAGGTTCTGTCCACGATGTGTACAGGAAAAGAGGAAGAAGAAGTAACGGAGAGGCTGTGCCAGACTGCAGAGCAAGCTAATATATTTCTTCACTCATGTTGCAATATTATCTTTCATTTTAAAACTACCTTATTTCAACTGATATTTAATAATTCAGTGGCCAGTTATGATTTTGGATGTTTCCCAAATTAAGAGGCCACTGCACCGTTTGCACAGAACAGTCTCGCAGGGACTCGCCACAGTGACTTCACATGCAGGCTCCCCACCCCTGCATCCTCCCAGCACTGAGAATTTCGGAAACATTGCCTGTGGTGAGTGTCAGTCTGGGCTGTGGGCAAAGTGCTGCGTGGTGCAGGGTGGATACATTTTAACCTGGTGTCCTGCGCTGTTTGGGGACTAGAGGGTCAGCCTTGAGGGTCCGTGTTTTCCTGGACTGTCTTGCGGCACACTGGAAGCACAGCTGTGGCTCTGTGAGCAAAGTATTGTCAGGCGCTGTCCCATGCTGTGCTCTGACCCTGACCGAAGACCAGGGACTCCTGGCCAACATACCTCTGATGTGTCTGGAAGGGACTGGGGCTCTTCCCTGGTGGAAGCGCCCTCTGTTTCATCGTGCACCACCTTTTCAGTGGAAACCTCCAGCCCTCCCTGGAGAGTAAGCTTCCATTAGCCTCGGACTGTCAGTTATCACAACCAGCACCGCCCATCTGTGGATAAACAGCCAGGCTGAGCTTCCACCTCTCTGGGAATTCCTAACTTTTTTTTTTTAACTGTGAAGATGAAATTATTGTAATAGCATGAAGGTCATGGGTCTGTGTGTCTATGAAGTGAGTCTGTCTACTGTGAGCTAATTTTAGAACTCTGCTATGTTGCATCCCACTAGACCAGCAGCTTACATTCAAGGGGACTACAATTATGTGACATGATTTGTGAATTTGTATGCCCAATAGCAGTTCTGGAATGAAGGTAGGGAACTAGAGTGTACTCTTCGTTTAACCAGTGTCCACAAAACCAGTGTTGAACTGTCCTTTGGAAATAGTTGGGGGTGGGGGGTGTATACACAGGGCCTGTGGAGACGCATCTGGGGTGGCTCCTTACTTGTGACAGGATCCTGAGAGCTTCCTTTGACTTAGAATTCCTCTGGCATGTTTTCCAGTGTCTCACTCAGGCCTTGAGAAGTAAGAGCCAGTCCCTGGCCTCACTCCAGAAAAAGACCCACAAGACAGAGCTGGGTTATGCAGTTTCCCGTGTAAGGAGAGGCCGGCTTTTTATCTGACGACAGGTGCATTGTTTTAAGATGGTCATGTCTAAATCGAGAGATTTCCATCCAGGGAATGGAAACAAGGCAAGAAGGAGCTGTATCTGCCCCACATCATACCAGCACGGTCATGTTCTACTGGACAGGGCGTCCTGCACAGCCTGTCCCAGCCAGAGAGGGAGACAGGAATGGTTTGTGTTTGTGCTACTGAGTAAGTTGGTCCATGTAGACCCTTCCTAGGCAGCAGGTGCCAGGCAGGTGGCAGCAGCTGCTAGGCAACTGTCCAAGCTTGTCTCTAGGCTAGGAAGAGCTTTGGAAATTTGGTTCCTGTGGCTTGAGGGGCTAGTTTTCTTCTTGGGGACCCCCTCTCAAACTCAGATTAGATAGACATTTTCATTTCTTTTTGTTGTTTTTTGGTTTTGATTTTATTATTTTTTTCTTTGTTTTGTTTTATTTTTGTTTTGTTTTTGATTTTTCCAGGCAGGGTTTCTCTATGTAGTCCTGGCTGTCCTGGAACTAGTTCTGTAGACCAGGCTGGCCTTGAACTCAGAGATTCACCTGCTTCTGCCTCCTGAGTGCTCAGATTAAAGAGATGCATGTGCCGCCACCACAGGTTAGACATTTTCATTTCTTAACTTAGACTTTTGTTGTACTAAAGGTTGTGAGGATAAGTTACAGAAATTTTTTTTCCTTTTCTCTTTTTATTTTAAAGACTGGGTATTATGTATCCTAGGCTAGCTTTGAACTCACAATGTAGCTGAAGATAACTGATCTTTTGATCTTCCTTCCTATACCTCCCAAATGCTAAGGTTATAGGTGTTCACCAAGAGGTCTGGTTTTGCAGTGTTAGGGACCAAACCCAGAACTTTTTTTTTTTTTTCCCCAGGCTGGCCTCAAACTCACAGAGATCTGCCTGCCTCTGCCTCTCCAGTGCTGGGATTAAAGGTGTGCGCCACCACAGTCTGTTAAAGGTGTGCACTACTACCCAGCTCCAACTCAGAGCTTTGCATGCTAGGCAAGCATTCTGCAAATTGAGTTCCATCCCCAGCCCTTTTTCTTCATTCTTTTATCTTTTTTATTTTTTTCTTTATTCAGTCCTAGGGGTCAGGCCTCGTACATCCTTTAATTTTATTTTATTTATTTATTTATTTGGAGGCGGGGCCTAATTATGTAGCCCAGATTGGCTTTGAACTAGTAATCATCTTGCCTTAGCCATGAGATGTTGGGATTACGGGTGGATGCCCCCTGTAATGTCTGGCCCTCTTATCATTTCTGGGAGCACAAGAAATTTAAATTATATCTTGTCTTGGAAGCTGATTTAATACCTGAGATTCAGCCTGAGGCAGAGGAGTATTTCCTGGTGGAGGCACTAGAGGCTACTTAAACTCCATCTTCGGGCTTCCTGAGGTCATGCTGGTTTCTCCTCTGACTTCCACCTGCGGCCATCCTGTGTACTGGCTTCGGACTTTTATTTATTTTGCAAATTTCTATGATTATCTGCTTTTTTTTTTTAAAATTTACTCTTGACAGTTATAATAATGTCACCAAAATAAGATTCATATAGCTTGGAAACAACAGAATTCATGGTTTGGGGATTTAACTCTGTGGTGGAATAACTTGCCTACCAGTGTGAAGCTCAGTGTGGTATTGGTTGTATGGTGGTGAGCAAAGCTGCCTTCCAAAAATGATGGTCTAGGTTTGATCCTTGACAATGAAACAGAAAAAAGAAGCAGGAAGCAAAATCCTTTGGGTCATTGTCGGTACTCCAATGGAGTGTTTGTTCCATTGTTACTGTCTGAGCAAGGAGGATATTCAAAGAAAAGTGTACCCCCAGCTCTGGCTAGGGTGCTGCAGAAACACAGAAGCATGCTGCTGCGCCACTGAGCACCATCCCAGCAGCCCCAGCTGTCTCCATCCTTGGACCAGATATTCTTTCATGCCTGCCCATCTAGGCCTGGCGCTTGAGCTATCCCTGCCTCTTAGACAGAGTGGGTAGGGTGACCCCCACAGGTCACCTTGGCAGCCAAGGCTGGGTCTTCCTTCTGTCATTCCCCTTCCTTATAAGTACATAAGTGTTTTGCTAAGAGGAGAGGAATCATCTTCCTTATTTTCTGTGCATATTATCAATAGTTTGAATTTCTCCAGTTTCTTATAGGAGAAGCATGATGAATTAATAAAAAAAACTGAGCCCCAAGATCTGTGAACATGCTAGTGGTGTGATGGTCCGAGCAGTACTGACCATTCGCCAGTCCAGCGGGTGAGGTTGGTAAGAGTCAGGCCGCCGGCTGTGTCTTCCACTCCACAGTGAAGAGCCGTGTGGTGTGAGGGCTTGTGGATGGCTGGGGAAGTGGCCGCCTGTTTGCTCCTGTGTACACACACAGCATCTTGTCTTCTGCCCTCACCTGTCCCCAGAAGGCCTTGGCAGGGATGCTTCAAGCAATAACACTGTCCAGAGATCAACTCCTCCATGTGATATGGTGCCAGGGTTGGCCCTGTTATGAGGCTGGGAGGTTAGGTCTTCAGGGTTTGAGATCGAACAGTGAGGGACATTTATTTGAGGCTTTTGAAACCCTGTTTTCTATGAGCAGAGGCTGGTCTTCCTGCCTATGTTGAGAGGAGCTTCAAAGCAGGGGAGGTCTAAGGAGCGTCTTTTCCCTCAGAATGTGCTGTGGTGTTCGTTCACCACACTCCATCCATCAGGATGATGCAGCTTTAACATGAATGTCACATTTTATTTTCAAGGAATTATTACCTATGTCCCCTTTGTAAAGGAGAGATACTATTGTAAATCTTTTTATTAAATAATGTAAAGATGTATATCTGTATTTTTGGATCATGGATTATGGATATATTGTTTAATAAATAAAAGTATTTTTGGGAAGAAACATTTGAAAGTTTCTTAAATCATTTTGAAAACAGGCATGTAGCATCCCTGTGCTGTGCCAGAGGTGAGTGTTCATTTACTCAGTCAAGGTTGCCACTGAAGGACTTTGTGGACCTAGGATCCTGAACTTGGCTTTGGTTGGGCCCTCAGGGAGGTCAGTGGCCAGAGCTGGGTTTCCACACTTGCGTGGAAGACGTGTGCATGAATGGGAATGCTAGAGTCTATTCTATAAAGTCTCACTGAGGGGCCGGGCTGTCTCCGTCTCTCTGTAGAACACTTGCCTGATGTGTGCTACGCCTCCCCTGGAGCGGGAACCTAGACCTGGGGCATTCTTGGGATTGTCGGCATCCATTTGAGAACTGCCCTAGTCTGGTGGGGCAGTTTCTACACACATACACAAAGACCCCAGACTGGGTGCTTAACAAAACTTACTCCCCACAGTTCTGGAGATTGAAATCAGGGTTGATGTCTGCTGAGGGCTTTCCTTGGGTTGCAGGCAGCTGGCTTCCCACTACACTTACATGGCGAGGTGAATGGGGCTAGGTAGGAAGGGAGTTCTCTAGCATCGCTTCTAATTTCTTACTTATTTTTGAGACAGGGTCTCACTATGTAGCTCTGGCTGTACTGGAAATCCGTGGACCAGGCTGGGCTTGAACTCACAAGAGATCTACCTGCCTCTACCTCCCAAGTGCTGGGATTACTGCACTGCCAGGTATGGTGGCACATGCCCATAATCCCAGCACTTGGGAGTTCAGGCAGGTTGATCTCTCTGAGCTTGAGGTAGCCTGGTCTTTATAGCTAATTCTAGACCAACCTGGCCTACATAGTGACATACAGGACCTTGAGCATACTAGGCCAGTGCTCTACCCACTGAACTACGTCCTCAGTCCATAGTGTTGCTATATAACAAGTCCTGCAGGTCTCAACCCTAAGTCCCTCTTAGCCTTAATTACATGCATGTAGGCGCTGTTCCCAGTCACATTAAGGATTAGGGCTTCCACATAGGACTCGGCTAATATATACATTACTGAGTTGACTTAGACATTCCCTTGGACAGTGCTGAGTTTCTAGACACTGGTCAGCACGAGGACCAGCCTTTCACCCATCATGGGAAACATTTTGTCAGGGGCTGTGGTTTTGGGGGAAAGGCCCTGTGGCAACATGTTATATGGTCCGTGTATACTCTATGGTATATCTGCAGTCATTTCCCAGCGTGACTGTTAATGGTTAAGGGAAAGTCCACTTCTTTGGGTGGTGAATAGGTGAGTGACTGACTGTCGATTTATATTTTGACTTTTCGCTGATTTATTTATTTGTTTGTTTGTTTTTCAAGACAGGGTTTCTCTGTGTAGCCTTGGCTGTCCTGGAACTCACTCTGTAGACCAGGCTGGGCTAGAATTTCACAGAGATCCGCCTGCCTGCCTCTGCCTCCTGAGTGCTAGGTGTGCACATATTTTCTTTCTTGAGAGAGTTTCTTTGTGTAGCTTTGGAGCCTGTTCTAGATCTCGCTCTGTAGACCAGGCTGGGCTTGAACTTACAGAGATCAGCCTGGCTCTGCCTCCCTAGTGCCACCGCCCGGCCCTGACACATTTTCTTAAAGATTTATTTATTTTTATTTTACATATTTTTATTTTGCATGTGTGAGTGTTATGCCTACATGTATGTCCACGTATGCTGGGACATCTGCGTGGAGTCGGATTCTGATCAAAGCAGAACGGTCTCCACAGGAGCTCACTGCCAGGGCACTGGGAGGGTGGAGTCAGGGCGGAAGGGCGGGGTCGGGGAGGGAGGGCCGACACACATGCGCAGTCGCTCGCTCCACCCCCTCTGGTCGAGGCCTACGGTGGTGCGGGGGTGGGGACCTGGGTGCGGGAGAGGACGCATTTTTCTTGCAGTCAGTCGGACGCTAGGGTGCGTAGTGGGTCGGCTGCAGTTCCAGGGCGGTGGGCGTTGGTGTCCGGGTCTATGCAGCCCGGGACTGGCCTGTCAAGTGATTGCACAGGTCGGGAGTGAGCCCATGTGCAGCGTTTCCACCCCCAACACTCCCAGGTCGTGGTGGCTGGAAATGCAAATGGCTTGTCCTCCCGGACGTCACAGCACATGACGCATGCGCTTGCTTCCCGCATGCTGAGGTGTGTTTTTTCCGTCTCAGGTAAGGCGGAAGCAGCAGCCAAGTAGAACCTTCAGTTGGAAGGTGGCAGCTTGTGGATAGCGACCTGTGTGAGCTGCCTTTACCCTAGCCGGTATGCACTGTCGCAGTTCATTTCCCTTCTCTCCAGGACATTTTTGTTCATTACCCAGGCTTTTTAAAACGTGTGGCAAAGTAGACGTAGAATGTGAAATTTGCCTTTCAACTCGTTTGGGTTCATGATTCCGTGATATCTTCCCTTTCGGTGCCTTAAAACCTAGTTTTGTTTTAAAGGGGAAGGGCCTGGAAAAGCGATTGCTGTTTGCAAACGTTAAAATACAACGCCCGAGAGAGAATGCACCACCACCAAGTATACTCTCAGTGAATTCACTGGACAGTTATACTGGGCCAGTCATTCAGAACCGAACCCTTCTATGTATCTCATCCTCTGTGTCCTGCAGCTTGATACTCCTTACCCTCATCTTTCTAGGGCCAAGCCACCCTCTTCCTCTACCTTAGTGGCTCTCAACCTTCCTCATGCTGCGACCCTTTAATACAGTTCCTCATGCTGTGGTGACCCCCCAACCATAAAATTATTTCGTTGCTACTTCATAACTGTAGTTTTGCTACTGTTAGGAATTGTAGTGTAAATCCTGATATGCAGGATATCTGATACGTGACCCCAAAGAGGTCGTGACCTGCATGTTGAGAACTGCTGCTCTATAGGCAATGTGTATGTGACTTCAGATGTGGCAGGGAGGCCATTGTGGGGCTTTCCCATTACTTCATTGCTCATGAGTTGCAAGTTCAATTTATTTACTTGTTTGTTTGTTTATTAAGGCAGGAGCAATGGTGCTCCATTTGGTGCCCAGATGTTCTGCAAGGCTCTTCTGGGCGTCTCCAGGATGGAGGAGGACATACACTCAGGGAGCCTCAGTGGGGCTGAAGTGGCTGGGTTGCCCTCGGGATACATACAGACCCTTGGCTTGCAGAGGGTACTCCTCGGTCTCTGGCAGCCCTGAGGTGATGCTAACCCCTGAGCGATACCCTGTGCAAAGGCTGCCGTTTTCTACCGTGTCCGAGGAGGACCTGGCTGCCTTCGAACGCATCACACCCGGCAGAGTTATCACAGATCCAGAGCAACTGGAAGCATGCAATGTGGACTGGCTGCGGGCCCTCCGGGGTGAGTCAGGACCTGGGCAGTGGAGTAAAAGATCGAAGGGCAGAGACCAGGAAGAGAGTGTGGGTGGGGGAGTAGAGTTCACTGTGAGTATGCCTTCAGTGCCTTGGAAGACACTGCCGAGGTCTTCAGAGAGTCAGATGGGCAGATTGAAAAGCGAAGCCGTCTGCGGCTGGAGTGAGTGAGGGCTTGAGACACTACTGCCTTCATCTGCACAGCTTCTTAGGCAGTTTTCACCAAAGGCATCCCTCTCAGTTCCAGAGGCCCAGGGTCCAAAATCAGGTGTGTTCTCTGCAGCCTCTGGGGGAGGGTCCTTCTGTCTCTCTGAGCTTCTGGTGACCCCAGGTGTTCCTGGGAGCATCCCTCTGGCTTCTGCTTCTGTATTTATCTTGCCTCAATCCTTTGTCCTCTTCTGTTTTTTAAAAAACATTTATTAGCTGGGCGGTGGTGGCTCACACCTTTTTTTTTTTTTTTTTTAAGATTTTTATTTACTTATTATGTATACAGTGTTCTGCCTGCATTCCGGAAGAGGGCGTCAGATCTCATTACAGATGAGCCATCCTGTGGTTGCTGGGAATTGAACTCAGGACCTCTGGAAGAACAGCCAGTGCTCTTAACCACTGAGATATCTCTCCAGCCCGGCTCACACCTTTAATCCCAGCATAGAGGCAGAGGCAGGTGGATCTTGGAGTTCAAGGCCAGCCTGGTCTACAGAGTGAGTTCTGGGAGAGCAGGGCTACACAGAGAAACGCTGTCCAGGTGTGGGTTCTGGGAACCAAATTCTAGTTTTCTGTACTGTTCTTAACTCCTCAGCCATCTCCAGCACTCAACGTTCGATCTTAATTATCCTGTCAAGAGCCTATTTCTGTATTGGACTGGAGAGATGGCTCAGCAGTTAAGAGCACTGGCTGCTCTTGAGAGGACTGGGGTTCAATTTTCAGCACCCACATGGCAGCTTACAACGGTCTGTAACTCCAGTTGCAGAGGATCTGACACCTTCACATAGTCATACAGGCAGGCAAAACACCAACACACATGAAATAAAAGTAAATACATTAAAAAAATTTTTTTAAAAGAGCTTATTTCTATATCAAGCCATTCGTATAGGGTTTAGGTTAAGATTCCATCTTTGTGGGGATCCATGTATCTCTATAGAGAGGGTGCTTGAATGGTGATCTTGCTGTTACCTGTTGCACAGTTGGTGCTATGAGCCTCCTCCTCCTGCACCTTTTTCCAGTGCTCAGTAGCCCAGACCGAGCAGTAACTACATCTCATTTTCTCTTCTGAAGTGATTTTCATCCGACTTGAAAACACATCATGATATTCTTGCTCTAAAGAGGAGTACTCGGCAACCATATACAGAAAATAATGCATTTAACAGGAAATGGGGACACTTGGGTGCCAGGCATCCTGGCCCAATACTGCATGGATGGTCTTTTGCTGGAAAGACCTGATAAAAAGTGAGACATCACAGGTTCCAGGGGGATTGGAAAGAATTGTCTCTAGGTCTGTTGATGGGATAAAGAGGAACTACAGTACAGCTGTGTGGACATTGGAACCCTGGATCTCTGTTTACTGAGTGGGAAGGAGCACAGGGGAGCCAGTCCTCTGGGAAAATGGAGTTTGGGTTTGTACAGATAGATGCAGCCATTGGGCTGAGTGACAGGCCAATCTGGAGTCCAGCGTTGGGGCCACTGGGTCCCAAGACTGTTAGTGGAGAAGAGCCAGCTGAGGAGACTGAGAAACCAAGGGACAGCAGGGAGCCACAGGAGTGTGGTGCAGAGCCGGTGGGGAAAGGCTCAGTGAAGGGGCACAGATTGCTACGTGTGATTACTGATTGAGGTAGATGCCACCAGTGAACTTGACTCAGAGCTGCTGTGGGCCCCATCAGTGACGTTGGTGGAAGACAAAAGCTGGAGCTGACTCCAGGCTGGAGGCAGGAGGCAGTTCTCTTGGGTGTTTCTTGGAATGGTCACTATCATCCAGGGGTTGGGGAAGTGAGGGCATTTTATAGGAGCCCAGGCCGGAGGAGGTTTGTTTTCCTTTTTTCTGTTGTAAGATGAGAGCATTTTAGCTGGTTTATGGAGCTGATGGGGATGATGGGGGGAAGGTGGGTCGAAAGGCGGGGGAAGAAAGGCAGTGCGCAGCAGGGAGCAGGAGTGGTGAACCATTCACGAGTGAGCTGCACTGGTGTGGGACTCTGGATGGCAAGCAGGTTGCCTGCCGTAGATGGAGGAAGTGTCATTGTTAGTGGGTGTAGAGGCAAGGTAAATAGAAGTGTGGAGGGGAGTTGGCAGCCATGGACATGCGTAAACTGTAAACATGACTGTGTTTCTTCTTTATTAAAATAGGCAGCAAGTCAGATTTCGATCTGTTGAAGGGTTCTTAGGGGCGGGGGAGAGAGGAATGAGGAAGTATTAGATAGAAATATAGACCTAGCCAACGAGAAAGACAGACACAGGATAGCTTCGGGAGGGCCCTGGGTCAATATCCAGCCGCCTCGAGGTTTATTCTGATGGATTTTTTTATACATTGCCAAGGGGAGAGGCAAAAGACCTCCCCCTTTCAAGATCAAAGCACAACGTACAGCCAAGGGTGGACCCTTCAAAACACCTGGTAACCACACCTGTGGCCAAGTCATCCCATTATGCAGCCCTGCTGGGTAAAGCAAGCTCAGATTCTCTGATCTTGAATAAGGTCTTACTAGGGAGCCTCTGTGGGCCACCATAGATTTGTCCCCAATATGAGTGGATACTAAAGTCCTAATGAGTTCACCAGGAAAATGCTAGGGAGCAACAGGGGCATTGGGCAGCCAGGCTTGAGATGGGTGAGTGGTGAGATGGAATGGTCCCTTGGCAGTGTCCTAGTTAGGGTTTCTATTGCTGCAATGAAACACCATGACCTAAGAAACTTGGGGAGGAAAGAGTTTGTTTGGCTTACACTTCCATATCACTGATCATCCTTGAAGGAAGTCAGGACAGGAACTCACACAGGGCAGGAAACGAGGCAGGAGCTGATGCAGAGGCCATATAGAGGTGCTGCTTACTGGCTTACTTCCATGGCTTGGCTCAGCCTGTTTTCTTATAGAACCCAGGGCCACCAGCCCAGGAATGGCACCACCCACCATGGGCTGGGCCCTCCCCCATCAATCACTAATTAAGAAAATGCCTTATAGCTAGATCTTATTATGGAGGCATTTTCTCAATTGAGGTTCCCTTCTTTCAAATGATTCTAGCTTGTGTCAAGTTAACATAAACTAGCAATTAGCCAGGACAGGTGGATTATCAGGGAGAGGACCTGGAGAGACTAGGGCAAGGAAGATACCTACACACTCTTTTTTTATTTTCTTTTCTTCTTTATTTTTTCTTTTTTGAGACAAGTGTTTCTCTGTGTAGCCCTGGCTGAACTGGAACTCACTCTGTAGACCAGGGTGGCCTTGAACTCAGAGATCTACCTGCCTCTGCCTCCCGAGTGCTAGGATCAGAGGTCTGCATCACTTTCACCTGTCAAAGGGAAGGATTGTGCCTGAGCCACATCCCTTCATGTGCTCTGACGAGTCTTATTCTTGTCACAGGCTGTAGTAAAGTGTTGCTGAGGCCCCAGACCTCCGAGGAAGTGTCCCAGATCCTCAGGTAAGAGGAAATATCCTGCATTCTTAGGTGAGGAGATGTCTTCAGTCAGTGCTTTATGACACCGTGGTTCACATTCATACCTGCCCAATAGAAGATCCCTGTAGTTTGCTTTCCTTGGGGTTCACTGGGTGCTTATGGGCAAGGGCATCCCTTTCCCCAGATCCCTATCTGCAAGAGTACCGGCTGCAGGATGCCTCACAGGCACAGCCCAAGGGCTGGTGGGCCAGGCTCAGAACTCAGCCTACAGCAATGGGATTAGAGGGGGCAAGGGTGGTAGAGGTACAGATGGTGTCGCTGACTCTTACAAACCATGAGAGGGCTCTGAAGGTGTTAGAATTAGGCCACATAGACCTCCTTCCCATGCCCCAGAGACCATGTCAGCCTCCCTTTCTCTGTCTACAACTTTGGGGGTGGACTGTCCCTTAAATTCTTCACAGGGTTTTGGGGGAAGAGGCCCTGTAGCAGGAAGGCCCAGAAAGGAGATCAGGTTTGGGAGACAGGTGTCAGCTCGGTAGCCCGTCCTTTGGCGATGGGATGGCTGTATGGGCAAGGGGATGCTGGCTTGACGTATATACTGTGTGTGTCCCAGGCACTGCCATAAGAGGAACTTGGCTGTGAACCCACAGGGGGGGAACACTGGCATGGTGGGGGGCAGTGTCCCCGTCTTCGATGAAGTCATCCTGTCCACTGCCCTCATGAATCAGGTCATCAGCTTTCATGATGTATCTGGTAAGCTTGTGTGTCTGTGTGCTCCTAACTCCTCTGACCTTCCTAGTCCCGATGAGGTTGTCTTTCCTCCTTAGGCTGGGACTGTGCTTAGGCTAGCAAATGTGTTGATCCGTGTGTGTGGTGTGTGTGTGGTGTGTGGTGTGTGTGTGTGTGTGTGGTGTGTATGTGTGTGTGGTATGTTTGTGTGGTGTGTATGGTGTGTGTGTGGTTTATATGGGGTGTGTGTGGGGGGATGTGTGTGGGGTGTGTGTGTGGGGGTGTGGTGTGTGTGGTGTGTATGGTGTGTGTGTGGTGTGTGTGTGGTGTGTATGGTGTGTGTGTGTGTGGTGCATGATGTGTGTGTGGTATGTATATGTGTGTGGTGTGCATGTGTGTATGTGGGGTGTGTGTGTGTGTGTGTGTGTGTGTGTGAGGTCTTGGCTGGGACAGAACTGGCAGCTGCATCAGGGCCATCTTCTGTGTGCTGTAAGTCACTAGGTGGCTCACACTTGTGAACATGTCACACAAGTCCTATTTGCGACCAGACTTTGCCATGGCTGCTGGTGGTGGACAGGTATGGCTAAGCAGTGATGTCTGTAAAGGGGCTTCATAGCCTTCTCCCACACTGAGGCTGGATTGCTGTGTGGGGGACTGTTGTTGGCAGCTGACAGCAATGGTTTTCACCACCAAAAAGTATTTAACAATGTAACTAGGGAGCCCAGTGCTCCCCCAAGCTGAGGCTGGTGCTTGGTAACTATCTTTTCTTCCACTCACTCCCCTTAGTTATACAAGAACTCTTCTCCACTTTGGCCTTTCTAATTTGTCTTGTTTGATATTGTAATTACAAAGGACCAAGTATTTTTTTTTTCCTGATTAGCAAGAAGACATCCTTCTTCCTTGACTTCTGAGAACATTCCTTCTGGAAAGTTCTTACCTACAGAGGAGTTTGGGGGTTCTCAGCAGTGAGCCTTCTCATACCCCTAGAAATCCAGACGTTGTTGGTAACTCAGTTGCTCTTTGTAGGAATTCTGGTCTGCCAGGCAGGCTGTGTGCTGGAGGAGCTGAGTCACTATGTGCAGGAGCGAGACTTCATCATGCCACTGGACTTGGGAGCGAAGGGCAGCTGCCACATTGGGGGCAATGTGGCAACCAATGCTGGAGGTCTGCGCTTTCTGCGATATGGCTCACTTCGAGGGACTGTCCTGGGCCTGGAAGTGGTGAGCTGGGTTCTGACAAGGTGCAAGCCTGCCCTGGGGATGCCCTAGCTTCAGTCTGAGGCTGTTGTCTTGGCAGTGGTACAGGACATGGGGCTATGTTGGTGAGTGTGTATCTGTTCCAGGATAGGGACCCTGCTGTAATGGTTATTGGTTCTAGGTGCCTCAGGGACATGTGGAGTCCAAATAAGGAGCCACTAGGGGACACTTCACTAAGGCAGCGACACTCTACTTGTGCCAGACTTCCAGGAATTGGAGAATGAGGAAGGTTAGCTAAGGCCAACTTGGTATGGAGTCACACCCCTGCCAGCTTAGCTCCCCGAGCCTTGAGGCCCCTTCCCTGAACCCTTGCTATATTAGTTACTTTTTGTTGGGCTGGAATAAAGTAACTGACAAGTAATGTAAGGGAGAGAGTGTTTGTTTTGACTCTGTTTGAGAGGATACAGTCGTATCACGGCAGGGAAAGGATGGCGGCAGGAAAGTGAGGGAGTTTGTTACATTGTGTCAGGAAGCACAAAGTGATGAATTCTGGTGCTCTGCCCATTTTAACCAAGCTGGGGGTGGTTGTTGCTGTCCCCATTCAAGGTGAGCTTTTCTGCCTTAGTTAAATATTTCCGGAAACACCCACATAGACACCACACGTCCAGTGCTCCATGGTAATTTAAATTTAAAAATTGATCAACCTCTGTGTGTATGTGTGTGTGTGTGTGTGTGTGTGTGTGTGTGTGTGTGTGTGTGTGTGTGTGTGAGAGAGAGAGAGAGAGAGAGAGAGAGAGAGAGAGAGAGAGAGAGAGAGAGAGAGCGCGAGCTTGAATGTCTTCTATCCCTCTTCGCCTTGTTTTCTGAGATAAAGTCTCTTAATGAACTTGGAGCTGGGATTATAGGCACAAATGGTCATTTCCAGCACTCTCATTTGTTTGTTTGTTTATTGAGTCAGGGTTTCTCTGTGTAGCCTTGGCTGGCCTGGAACTCACTTTGTAGACCAGGCTGACCTCGAACTCACAGAGATCCACCTGCTTCAGCCTCCTGAGTGCTGGGATTAAAAACATGTGCCGCCATGCCTGGCTCTCCATATTTATTGTATGTGTGCATGTGTGTACATACCATGGCACATATGTGGAGGCCAGCTTGTGGGTTGGTTCTCTCTTTTTTTCTTTCTTTCCTTCTTTTTTTTTTTTTTAATGCCGAATGCCGTTTATTGAAGGAGGGAGGAGGTCTTAAATACAGGCTTACAGCACAATGGGAGAACCCCAGAGGGCAGAAGTTCGCTACCGATGTTTTATAATCTTGCAGCTAAGCTGTTAACGCCCATTATGCAGGATACACATACAAGGAACTTCCCTTAAGCATTCTGGAGGGTGGAACCCGGGAGGGAATTAGCATAGGGATGATATCAAGGTCAAGGTCAGCAAACAAGGCAACAGTTACCCAAAACGGGGGCCAGGACCCTACAGGTCCCCCTTTTACTAAAAAATGAGCTTCTGACTTAGGTTGCGTGGGACGACAGCAGGTCACCTTACCCTTCATGGAGATGCCTGCCCAGGCCACACAGGCACTCTGTCTTAGGTTGGTGAGCGCCCCCCAGGCATTACCTGTCTTTGAATACTCATTATCATACAGGCTCTATTGTGTGTGAGCTGCAGAGTTAACTGCTGCCAAAGATCTCAAAGTGGTGCTGGGCTTGCAATCTGTGTGTTCAACACAGAAAAGACCAACAGAGGTCCTAACCCACCCATAGCCAGTAGGCTAAAGGCAACTGAGCCATTCCCTTCCTTAACGAGCCATACTGTACGTTGGAGTCTTTGTAAGATGGTATCCCAAAAGCAAATGGAACTTGAGTATATAAATTTATAATTTTCAAAGCCAATCGAGATGTATATAACTACTGAATTAAATTTATCATGTCCAATAGAATGGAAGATTAACTAACTGTGGTAGCTACTTTTGTTGCCAGGGTCTCCACTCTGCTAGCTGTAGTAACCAATTATGAAATAGTAATCCCAGACACAGTAGCAGCGGTGGCCGCCTCTACTATAACAGCAACAACGGCAGCAACAATGTCAAATTCTCTTCTAGAGTGTGTGGGCATCCACTGGCATGGATACAACTCCAGGAACACGTGGTTCTCTCTTTCTACCATGTAGATTATGGGGATGGAACTGGGTTGCTAGGCTTAGTGGCAGGTGCCCTTACCCCTGACCCATCTCACAGGCTCTAGACCCAGCTTTTTACATGGGTGCTGAAAATTGGAACTCAGGTTCTCTGTTCATGCAGCATTTTTACCCACCAAGTGATCCCCCAGCTCCCGATTTTCTGTCGGTGAAGTGGACAATGAAGACTACCTTCCTTACCCACCTACTGGTGGGCCCTAAGGGCAGAGCTTCTGTCTTATTTACCCAGGTGTCGGGGCAACTATAAAACCATGCTTTCTCCAGTTAGTCCCAGTGTCCCAGTAGCTGTTTTCTGGTTGGTTGCCGGCTACTACTATTACTGTTTTTTCTGTACTTACTGTCCTGAAAGTTCAGTAAGCCTCTGGCTTGAAGTACTAGCCACCAAGTCTCAGGTAGAGTTGTACTGTGGGAACCAGCAATGGATGTCTCTGTGACCTAGGGCCTCAGATGTGGGGGAACCTCCAGGCGGGGCTGTTCTCTGCTCTTCAGTCCTCCCAGCTGTGGTCCTCCTCTCTCCAGCTGTGCTCCTCCTGTCTCCAGCTGTGCTCCTCCTTCCCCTTTCCTGGGCTTCCTGCCTCTGAGGTGTGTTCCCTGCCCCCAGCTCTGGAGGTTCCTGGCCTCTCCCAGATGTGTTCCCTCCCTTTGCGGCCATGCTCCTGGCCCTCCTCATCTCTGTTCCCTAGCCGCGCCCCTCACTGGACCAGCTCTGCTTCCCCCCCTCTCCCTCCAGCTGTGATTCCTGCCCTCCGCAGATGTGTACCCTGTGTATTCTTGCCTTGGGTGGGTTTCCCTCCCGCAGAAGTGACCTTCTTGGCTGACGATGAGGTTGGGAGCGTGTTGCCCTAACTGGGGAGGAAAGTCGTCCCTTCAGTCTGATTAATCCACCGCAGGTTCTGTTCCTCCCCAGGCTTCATCCTGAAGTAAATGGGGGTGGGGTGGGTGGAGTGGCCGAGGGTTTATGGCTGGCTGCTTTTTTGGGGGGTTTGGAGTTGGGTCAGCGACTCCAGAGAAGGGGAGGGTGGCTGACGCAGGAAGGCCTCTTTCTTCTTGCCAGGTGCTTGCTGATGGGACCATCCTGAACTGCCTGACCTCCCTGAGGAAGGACAACACGGGCTATGACCTGAAGCAGCTGTTCATTGGGTCAGAGGGCACCCTGGGAATCATCACTGCTGTGTCCATCCTGTGCCCACCCAGGCCCAAGGCTGTGAATGTGGCTTTCCTCGGTAGGTCCCCTCAGCCTGCTTCTGAGCCCACCAGCGGAGAGTGGGCAGCCGCTCTGGACACGGTGGCGTGAACTTGGAATGAGAGGCACCCGTTGCCCCTTGCCTCTCGGCTTCCTGTCTGGAGATCTGGGTCCTGGCCCTCCAGTTGTCCAGAGTGTAGCCTGAAACAGAAGTGATTTCACTCTAACAAAATGGAAGCTCTTTTCTTCTTTGTCCCACCGTGCTTAGATTTAAGAAGTGTGTCATGTGATTCTGAGAGAAACGGGTATAGTGGAAATTGCTGTGGGGCCATTGGTCTCTCTCCCCTCCTCGCTCTAGCTCACCACAGGTGACTATAGCATCTCCATACAAAGGGCTCTCACACCATTGGACTTCCTTTTCTGTGTAGCTGACATGAAGCCAGCTTCTGTCTAGGGCCTGCCTCTGCTGACGGTGGTTCGTGTTTTTCTCCTTTACCCCTTTCGGATTGTTATCTAGCTTCTGTCTACAGCTGACTCATTCAACTAAGCTGGAGTTCTGGAGGGAGATGGGCATGCTTGACTCACCAAATCCTGCCAGAGGAGGCTCTAGGTCTTTCTTGCGGTCTTTTCCCAGTTGTTTGTTCTTATTATGTCCTTTATCTATTTATTTATTTTATTTGTGTGGATGTGTGTGCATATTCATGTGCGTGGGGCACACATTTCTGTGCATGCTTGGGGAGTCCTGAGGCCAACCTTGGGTATTGTTCCACCTCTTTTTTTTGAGACAAGATTTTTCATTGTCCTGATAATCACTGATTAGACTAAGCGGGCCGGCCAGTGAGCCCCAGAGATTCACCTGTTTTCATTTGCTTAGTGCAGGAATTTCATGTGTACACCACCACGCCTGGCTTCCTTCTTTCCTTCCTTCCTTCCTTCCTTCCCTCCTTCCCTCCCTCCTCCCTCTCTCCCTTCCCTCCCTCCCCCCTTCCCCCTTTCTCTCTCTCTCTTTCTTTCTCTCTCTCTTCCTTCCTTCCTTCCTTCCTCTCTCTCTTTCTTTCTCTTCCTTTCTTTCTCTCTCTCTCTGTCTCTCTCTGTCTCCCTCTCTCTCTCTCTCTCTCTCTCTCTCTCTCTCTCTCTCTCTCTCTGTCTCTCTCTCTCTCTCTCTCTCTCTCTCTCTCTCTCTCTCTCTCTCATATGGTGTTTTACCTGCATGTACGTTGTTATGCCTGCACGTACGTCTGTGCACCATGTGTGTGCAATGCCAATGGAGGCCAGAAGAAGGAGTCAGATTTTCTGGAACTAGAGTTACAGATGCTTGTGAGCTACTGTGTGGGTGCTGGGAACCGAACCCAGGTCCTTTGGAAGAGCATCCAGTGCTCTTAACCTCCGAGCCATCTCTCTAGCCCCATGCTTGACTTTTCATGTGGGTGCTGAGGATGAGACTCAGGTCCTTCTGTTTGGACAGCCAGCACATTACCAAAGACTGGGCCATTTCCCCAGTCCCCAGGTAGTCTATCTTTTTAAAGTCTCTGTGACAACATTGTTGATGGGCCATTTCTTTAACTCTTCATCTGTCTGCTGCACCAGACATTTCTGTCTCTTGTTCTCTATAAATGCATCCAAGAGCATTTCTTGGATGCGGAGGGCCTGGTTTCTCATAGCGTCTTGTCTGTGTGTTCTGAGCTACCGTAGGTTGTAAGCAGAACCTTGTTTCTCGTTTGTTTGGTTCCTAGAAGCCTAGGGTGAGGGTGGTTTCCTCTTGCAGGGGTTTGTGTTGCTTTTGCTAGATGGTCCTGGATCTTCTAAAGTCCAGGAATGTCGTCTCCTATCACATGGTTTCTGGATCATCTACCTGTGGATACAGTCCCTTGGTTCCTTTCTGCTTCCGTACTTGGGGGCAGCTACCCCAGGGCTGTGCTGTGGCCCCCCCAGCCCTGCAGAGATCTCAGGTGTCCATAGATGAGTGTTTGATGAACTTCCAAGATCAGCTTAGGCCTTCTTGCTGATGGGTGAGTGAAATGACCCGCATCTGATGGCTCTTGGCTCTGGACCCATGTTTACAGACTTTAACAGGATGTGCCTCTCTGATTCCTTTTGCCATTGTGAGTGCTCTGTGGCAGTTCTTAGGCATACTTTCAGATCTTGAGACCTTGAAGTGAACTTGTGGGCTGAACTGTGGAGTGTTCTCTAGAGCACCACACCCTTCATAGTCACTCCACTTGTCCACTTGCTGTGAGTTGGGTTGATGGTGCTGCCGAGAAGGGGGTGGACCTGGCCAGGCAGTGGGTGAGGCCCTGGGTCCCGCTGTCCTTCCCTCTGTAGTGCCTGATGTACTGTGTCCCGTTGCAGGTTGCCCTGGGTTTGCTGAGGTTCTGCAGACGTTCAGCGCCTGCAAGGGGATGCTGGGTGAGATCCTGTCTGCATTTGAGTTCATGGATTCTGAATGCATGCAGTTGGTTGGACAGCATCTCCACCTGACCAGCCCAGTACAAGGTACCGACCCCTGTGCAGTTGGGCAGTGCTGCCCTGCCGCTTTGACACCGTGGGGCATTTGGGGCAGTGGAATGTCCCAGGCGGGCAGGTGGGCAAGGAGCACTGTGTGGCCATGGTTCATTGTGCGTAGGAAAGCTTTGCTGTCATTAGCACTTGTATTCAGTCTGTAGTAGGATGAACTCGTTTTATCGTTCTGGAAGAAGCCTTAATGTTGTGTTTAAGGGGACAGTGCCCCTGAGTAAGTTAGTAATACACATTTAATTTTAAACAGCAAGTTCTTGTGGTGGAAATTATGGCCTTTAGCATGTAGTAGCCATGTCTGAGGCTATCATCTACCAACAGGTGGCCTTTCCCTGGGGTTCTGGAGTTTTGTAAGTGTTACGGTGGGATATTTGATCGCACTGTGAAACTCTGAGACTGTGTTAATAAAATTAACCTTGGATCAGGGGGGTAGAGCCAGTGACTAGCTGACCAGAATTAGCCCTAGAGAGTATGGAGGACCCAGGAAGATGGATAGAAAGGCACAGGAAGGAGCAGGGAGGGACTTATAGGCTCATGGGCCTTTTTGATTTGGGATAGGTGGAGAGACACTCTCTGACTGGGTCTACAACCAGTTAGGAAGGTTAGCTGGTGCTTCTTGCCGTCTCTAATCTAGCAGGTTTTCACCCCAGCATCTGACTCCCGAGTCTTTATTGGTAAATAGAAGAACTTAGATAAAAACCACATGTAAGAGTAGACAAGCCAGTGCTTAGAGCCGACAGTTGCCTTGCTGTGCCGGCCCTGTCCCACCTCAGGCTCTTGGGAGGTACCCAGCTGGACCCAGCCATGAGGCTGAGAATGATCAGGGTGGGGCGTCACGCAGAGGGTCACCTTCGGTCTGTTTTCTCTTCCAGCAGAAAAACTTACATTTAAACCATGTGAAATTTAGCCTGCCCGAATGCTTCCTGTCCATAGGCCACCTTTAGCATCTGGGAAGAGCTGTCTTTGCCACGTGACCTAGAGTGAAGTGGTTCTAACTCTGAACCCAGCAGGTGGGACCAAGGCTTACATTGCATCTCCTGCTCCCTTGCAGAGAGTCCATTCTATGTCCTTGTTGAGACGTCGGGCTCTAGTGCAGGACATGATGCTGAGAAGCTGACCAACGTCCTGGAGAAGGTGCTGAACTCTGGCCTGGTGAGCGACGGCACTATGGCCACTGACCAGAGGAAAGTCCAGGTGATGTAACACTGCTTTCTACCCTCCCTCCTAGTCACATAGCTAGGACCTTAGCTGTCCAGCAGCAATGTAACGTGTAGTCAAGCTACAACTGGGTTCCTGGTATAGCTAGAAAACCTCTTTGTAGTGAAAAATGTATTCTTGCTATCTAGATCATTGTCACTAACATAGCAAAATATCCCCACACATCTTCCCACCTACAGCCTGCATGGTGAGTCGATCTACGTCACTGACTGTGTGCTGGCTGTAAGTTGGCTACAGCTCCCCACAGACTTGTCTAGAATGTGGAGAGGCGGGAAGAACTGAAAGGGCTGTGGAAAGCAAGCCTGAAGGCCCAAGAAGTCCTAGGGAATAGGGTGCCTAAGGAACAGGCCTTATGTAGGAGTAATTTTCCTGTCTCAACTGCTGGTTCCAAAATAAATGCACCGAGACTTAATATTAATATAAATGCTTGGCCAATGGCCCAGGCTTATTACTAACTCTTACTTTTTTTTTGATTTTTCGAGACAAGGTTTCTCTGTGAAATAGTCTTGGCTGTCCTGGATCTTGCTGTGTAAACCAGGCTGACCTCGAACTCACAGAGATCCGCCTGCCTCTGCCTCCCAAGTGCTGGGCTTTAAAGGCGTGTGTCACCACCACCCAGCTACTAACTCCTACATTTTAAATTAACCCATATTCCTTATTTATGCCCTGCCACCCAGCAGTACCTTTATGAGCATGGCATGCTCATCTCCTGATCCCTCTGTATCTGCTGGGAACTCCAGACTCTGCCCTTCTTCATCCCATCATTCTGCTTGGCTTTCCCGTCTAACTTTATCCTGTTCAGCTATTGGGCAGTCACCTTGTTTATTAAACCAGTCACAGCGACATTTATTCACACAGTGTAAAGGAATATCCCACAGCAGCCTCACTATATTGTCAGGAAGCCATTTGGTCTCCTGGAGCGGGGACAAAGGAACAGGAGGCATATCTGTTTGGGAGCCGCTCATCACCTAAACTGGGAGTTTTATTTTCCTGGTGTCTGGCTCTGGTCCTGCTGTCTGCAGTATGGTGAGTTGCCAGCAGAGGGCAGACAGGCTGCAGGGAGCAGCCTGCATTGGTCCTTGAAGAGAGAAAAAAGGAAGGCACCTAGGGAGTGTGACCCCCCCCCCCCCGCCCCCCCCAGTCCTCGAGCTTTGACCTCTAGGTTCAGCCTGTTATATATTCTATTGTATTTTTAAAGCTTCTTCTTTATAGTTATGCTTGTTTTGTTAGTTGGTTGGCTTTTAGATTTTGTTGTTGTTGTTGAGAAAGATTCTCATAGCTTCAGCTGGCCTTGAACTTGCTGTATAACTGAGGGTGTCCTTGAACTTCTGATCCTCCATCCTCTACTCCACAAGTGCTTAGATGTGCTCTCCCATGCCTGGTTTAGGTGGTTCTGGTGACCCACCCTAAGGCTTCTTGTTGCTAGGTAAGAACCCTACGAGCTGAGCTACATACTAGCCCCACCATCCATGTTTCTTGAAGTGTAAGTGATTGCAGTACTTCATATCAAAGGTGTTCGGGGGGCTGTGGCAACCCTTGTGGCCAATTTGATTCCATGAGGCCGCCTTTCTGCCACAGATTGATTTTTGGGCTGCTGGTGATGAAAATGGTACTCTCCACCCGATTTCGGCCTTAACTTCCTCCTTTATCCTGATGTGGTACTTTTATGTTCCTGATGGCAGAGCTGCTCACTCTTGAGTCCTCAAGGTTCCCATGTCCCCATCATGTCTCTGCTGGTCCCCTCTGGGGTTTCCTAGGAAAGGTCTGGGAGAGCCTGGGGTATCTCAGCATCCTGCTCTATACTGAACTGGTGTTGGACTTGGATTTGAGTTTAGAACGACCCTTTTCTGGAGTCTGATCCTTGAATGTCTTTATCTGGTGCAGGGATGGTTTTGAAGATGTTTCTGCTGATTTCTCATGTTGAATGAGGCCCTGGGGAGTCCTGAGTTGCCCTGCCCTCTGGTCCTTGTTTTTTTTCCTCCAGAAGCCCTGAGTTGTCTTTTTAAATTTATTATTGTGTGCGTGTGCACATGTGTGTGCATGTGTGTACTCATGTTATGGCACGTGTATAGAGGTCAGGGGACAACTTTGTAGGTTCATTTTTCTTCTTTCACCATGTGGATTCTGGGTATTGAACTCAGGTTGCCAAGCTTACACAGTGAATGCCTTTACCTGCTGAGCCATCTCTCTGGCCTTTTTTCCTTTTTAAAAAGTTATTATTGTGTGTGGGGGAGGTGGGGGTAATATGCTTCAGCAAACGTGTTGAGGTCAGGACAACTTTTGGGAGTTGGTTCTCTTCTCTTACCTTAGATTCTAAGGACTGAATGAGGCCATCAGACTTGCCACAGCAAATGCTTTAACCCACGGAGCTGGCCCAGCAGTGGGTTTCCTGACATGTCCTAAGAAGGTGGGCCCTGTGTGGATCCAGAGACATCCTGAGTGTCATTGTTTTGAGGAGGCTGTCATGTGACTTTCCCAGGAAGACATAGACATGCAGTTACTCCAGATAGGAGATTAAAGGAAGAGTCAAGTCTAGCTGGTGACATAAAGGAATTTATTAGGATTATTTAGCGGTGCATGTCTGACTTGTGGGAAGCAAATGCCTCAGAAAGTCTGAACCTCTTGCCTAACTAAGCCTCTGCCTGCGCAAGTAGAGGTCTGCCTAACGTTGAAGGGTCAGGCGGCCATTAGCTCAGATAACCTTAGGACCAAAGAAGAGTCTGGGAAAGTTAAGATGATTCACGCTCTGCCTTTGCTTTTCAAGATTTATTCTTTTGTATTTTACGTGTAGGAGTGTTCCACCTGCTTGTGTGTGTGTGTGCACTGCACACCTTGTACCTGTAGAGGGTGCCAGATCTCCTGGACCCTACAGACAGTTGTGAGCCGCCCCCATGTGGGTGGTTGAAAAGAACCTGGGTCCTCCACGGGAGCAGCAAGTGCTCTGAACCAGCACCAAGTGCTCTGAACCAGCCCCAAGTGCTCTGAACCAGCCCCAAGTACTCTGAACCACTGACTCATCTCTCCAGCCTCTGTCCTTGCTCTTATGAAAGATTCTATCGTTCTTCGTTGTGACATTGTTAGACGTACAAACTGTGTCTGACGCATATCTCTTCCCTGCCACCAACCTCAGTACTTCCTTCCTCTTCCCATGGGCCCCCTTGCTTGTCCCAAAGAGCTTCTCTTCTGCTTTCATGCCCCATGTATATACGTGTGTGCATCCAGTTAAACACAGATGCTACATGTGAGAGAAACTGGCCTTTTAAAGGGCAGCTTGTTTACTGTAGCCTGGCACATAATAGCTAAGTCATGGCAGTGGTAGGAGGGCTGATCTCACTACAGAGGCCTCTGACTCCCTATACAGACGGTTCCAGTCCTCACCCTGCTGGAGGCTCACACCAGATACCAGGCTCTGTGTATCCCTTAAGTCTCCCAACACATGTGGGATGTCTCTGTGACTTGTGAGAACTAAGTATTCCACTGGTTGGACTTCAGCAGTGACCTGGTGGCTGTGCCCAGCAAAGTTCACACCAGTGCAGTTATCGGGGACTGCGGGGGCGGGGGGGGGGGGGGTCCAGCCCCTCGATAGTCCCCTCCCAGGGTCCGGGAAGAATCTACAACCAGCTGATAATTAATCTTTGATGAGAAGAAATGAATCTATGTACACGGAAACTCCTTAGTCCATACACTTTATTCTTCTGAGTCAGTTATAAGCTTATATTCTGCTCTCGTATCTAGCTCATTTCTAGCCTGATTTCTCTCCACACTTGTCTGCGGTCCCCTCTGGGTTCTATCTTAATTCCCTCATCTAGTTCTGCCCCTTCTAGGTTCTCATCCATCTTGTTCCTTCCCATATCATCTTTCCTCCCATCTCCTTCTCTCTCCTCATCTCGTTCTTCCTCATCTTGTTCTTCCCCATCTGGCTCTTCCTCATCTCCCATCTCCTTCCTCTAGTATTCTCTTCTAACCTTCAATCTAGTTCTTCCCCATCTCAGTTTGTTCCTCTCAAGTTCTCACCCATCTAGTTCTCTCATAACCTTTTCTCTTCTCTGACTCTCTGTGCCCTGGAAGTCCTGGTATATAAAGCCAGGCTTCCAGGGTCAAACGGAGGGGTGATAAGAATCACATAGGGAGCCAATAACCGTTAATTATCATTTGCAACCCCAAAGGGAAGTGACCAATGGGGAAATGAATTAACTAAAGGCTAAATTTGGGTAATATCTAAGAAGAGGGAATCTTATGTGCTCAACTACAGTCTTAAACGTGATTAGTAGAAAATGTTAAGAATCTATAAGTTGCTGGATCAATGGGAGAAAATAAAACTGTCTTCTTTTTTCCTGTGGCTCCTATCTGTCCAAGCTATCTGCCGTTTTTTCTGCAGGGTGGGGGAAAGTGTGCTCAGTTGCTTAGCAACCTGTGTACAGCTAGATGCCTCTGGTGATAGTTAAAGGGAGATCTGGAACTGGAGGTAAGGTTTGGGAAAGGAGGAAGTAAGACTTAATTGGCATATCCACCAGGCCTTCTCAAACAGGTAGCCTGGATTAAGTCTGTTCTTAGAGAGTACAGAGGTATCTCTGATAAGGTACTTTCCTCCATCCGGTGATGGACCTGGCCGGATGCTGCCAATAATGATAATTACAGGGAGGCTTGAACTGGGATTCTGGCTGAGCATAGCTGTCAGTGCAGAAGGTTATCTAAATATTCCTAGAAGTGGTTAGGTAAGGAGTTAGCGGTCTATAAAGTTAGTAAGGCTGTAAGAAAGGAGGGTCTGAGCTGAATTGTGTAAAGCTATTACTTAATGTCCACCTGACCTAGGTGGTGTCTCCTTGTGGAATTTACCTTAAATCAGGAGACTTGCATGTGGACTGTTATTACTGCTAGTCCTTGAAAGTGGCCAAGGGAGATATCTGATTCCAGAGAAAGCCTTTCCTGAGGCTGTTCTCCAAATACCTGGAATGTGTATGTCCAGAGAGTGATCAGTCCACACTGTTAGCCCTTCTTAGGGAAAAGTCAATTGAGAAAACTATGAAGGCACACATGATTTTCATAACAGAAGACAGCTGATATATAACAAGCCAAGTAACACCAAAAACTCCTTGGGATTTGGCTTCCTCTGGAGGAATTCTCTGATTCCTCCAGGTAGTGACTTTGCCATAACCAGCTGAGTTCTTATAATATATTCCTGCGGCCCGCAGCATGCAGTGACTGCCCAGTCAGCCCTGCCTTGAGCAGAGCCCTGGAGGGAGGCAGTTCACACCAGTGCAGTGACTGCCCAGTCAGCCCTGCCTTGAGCAGAGCCCTGGAGGGAGGCAGTTCACACCAGTGCAGAGACTGCTCAGTCAGCCCTGCCTTGAGCAGAGCCCTGGAGGGAGGCAGTTCACACCAGTGCAGAGACTGCCCAGTCAGCCCTGCCTTGAGCAGAGCCCTGGAGGGAGGCAGCTCACACCAGTGCAGAGACTGCCCAGTCAGCCCTGCCTTGAGCAGAGCCCTGGAGGGAGACAGCTCACACCAGTGCAGAGACTGCCCAGTCAGCCCTGCCTTGAGCAGAGCCCTGGAGGGAGGGAGCACAGGTGAGGGTAATAGCTGATGAGATGGGAAGGTAGGAAGATATCCCCTAGGGCCATCTCCCCTGCTGGGAGAGGAGCAGAGTTAGGGCACAGGGACAGGCTAGGGACACCAGGCCTGGTGGCTGTCAGGACAAGCAGGAGGCACCACAGTACAGTGTCTACCATGTTCCTCCCAGAGCTGGATGTGCCTGTGGTGGGGATTGACGAGTAGGTCATATGGCAGTCAGGTGCATTGACCTAGATGGCTGTAAACGTTGAGAAAAACAAAGCAAAACAAACCAACCCATCAAACAAAGAACTGGGCGGTGGTGTGCGCACGCCTTTAATCCCAGCACTTGGGAGGCAGAGGCCGGCGGATCTCTGAGTTTGAGATCCATCTGGTCTACAGAGCGAGTTTTAAGACACAGAAAGAAACCCCGTCTCTAAAAACCACACACACACACCCCCCCACACACACAGAGGCAAAAAAAAAAAAAAAAAAAAAAAATTGAGAGAATTGGGGAGATTTGGGTTTTGGCTGTAGCCTGAAGGGTGGTGAGGGGCTCTGGTTTATTGTTAGTCAGGGTTAAACCTGGCATGAGGTGACACAGAGAGAAGGAGGGGCTATGAAGACAGCTCAGTCAGCAGATGACTCCCTGTGCAGGTGTGATGACCGGAGTTTGATCTCTGGAACTCCTGTGAAAAGCTGGGCATGGTGGGATGTGCTTCTTCTAATCAGAGTACCGGGGAGGTGGAGATTAGTGAATCCCGGTGGTTTATTGGCTAGCTAGCCTAGCCTGTTCCTTGAGTTCCAGGCTGTTCAGGGACCCCTGAGGAACATTTGAGGATGCTATCTGAGGAACAGTACTCAAGGTTGCCCTCACACCTTCACATGTAGTGTATGTAAACACACACACACACACACACACACACACACACACACACACACACACACACACACACACACACCCAGCATGTGGCAGGGGAAGTCCCTACTACCTTTTAGATGTTCTACTTGGTATGTTCCCTGAAATGATGGGGTCTCTGCAGGGACTGGCACAGGGGTGGAGGTCCTGGTGTGACAGGGTGGTGGGCGGTGGCTGACTCTGCAGAGGGCAGATAGGTCTCTGTCCTTGTGGGCTTCAGTGTACGAAAGCCAAGTAATGATGGAACAGTTCTGAATGAACAACTTGCCCCAGGCTCCCTTCTGCTCTGCTTTGGTTTCCCCATTCCAGCTTCCACTGGTCCCTCCAAGAGGCCAGGCCTTTGCACGCCCAGGCCTTTGCACACCCAGCCCCTCTGCCTGCGCATCTGTGAAGACCTGGATTGAAGCCACACCTTTTCAGTGACCCTGGAGCCCTGATGAGGTGTGCTCTGTTTCCTTTCATGGTCCTAGATGCTGTGGGCTCTTCGGGAGAGGATCACAGAGGCGCTCAGTCATGACGGCTACGTGTTCAAGTATGACATATCCCTCCCCGTGGAGCGGCTCTATGACCTCGTGATCGACCTCCGCACCCGCCTTGGCCCTCGTGCCAAGCATGTGGTGGGATACGGGCACTTGGGTGAGCAGTGTGGTCCTGGCCCTGTTAGCTGCACAGTCACACCGTGGTGAACTGAGTTAAACATATTACACATAGCCTCACAGTCACTAAAATACATTGATGTCACATTCAGGAAGGAGCTGAACGCTTGCCCTTGAATCAGTTCCACCAAGAACAAGCCCAAGTTTGAATTCTCTACCTCTCTTGTGTCTCGTGTGGTCTGTCTGTGGTGTGTTTACCTATGCCTGCCTGATGTCTGACTGTGAATTTGACTATGTTCCTATTATTGCTGTATGTCTGTCTCTAACAAAGAACTTTATGTTTACTGAACAGCCCAGTAAAGGTCACACGGAGAATGAATGAGGGATAATTTACAAAAATCTTTAACAGAATTTCCCAATCGATTACGTTATTTACTCCAGCCTCCCCCAAATGGCCGCAGAGTACTCAGTCAAACAAACAGCATTGTGAACGTACACTATCAAGTTCTCTCCATGTTGCCTCCAACATTTATGCCAGAGATTTGTTATTTAGGGCTGTTTCTCAACCTGTTGGCTGTTTTCAGCAAATGATTGCCATCACGTACATATATACAGATAACGTGTTACCCTCTGAGTCAGGGGCATGGAAGAGTAATTTAAGATTATACCTATGCATTAGTTTAGGTTGTAAAAGCTGATTACATGGGGAAAGTCCAAGTCACCTAAGGCTGGTTGTTACATTGTTTTCTTAGGGGCAGGTTGGTTACACAAACAGGCTGAGTACTTGGCAGGGTATCAGGTCAATTATGCCGTCTTATATTAACTCGGCTGTGAGACCCAGCAAAAGTTCCAGTTTCTTAGAATGTAAGAGAGATTTTCTTAAACCAGTGTCACTCCAGTGACCTCCATAGCTAACTTGTCAGCTAGCTGAGTTCTGTGTTTGGTCCCAGCAAAGGGCGCAAGTCCTGGGTTGAGAAGATGCCGTTGCTTTCTTTCTCTCTCTCTCTTTTCTTTGTTTTTGTTTTTGGTTCTTGAGACAAGGTATCACTCCGCAGCCCCGGCTGGCTTGGACTTCACTCTGTAGCCCAGGCTGGCCTCGAACTCATGGAGATCCTCCTGCCTCTGCCTCCCGAGTGCTGGGATTGAGATGTGCACTTCCACACTCTGCTATTGTTTCCCTTATTCCAAGTATTGTTTGAACAGTCCTCTGCTGTGCAGCGGAGTGGTTCTCACCAGCCTGTCTCTTTAGTCCAAAGTCAGTTTCCCGTCATTTTGGGGAGGGTGGGAAAGTGATGCTTTAGGTCATGGTGTGGATTGACAGGAATGACTTGTTTATCCCTCCCAGTCTCTGACATCTTCAGTTCATGGGAAATGTGCTGGGACGAGGGGGGTGGGGGGAGCGGTGTGCCTGCGGACTTCCTGCTGCTTCCCACCTGGCTCTGAGCAGGGGCTCACTTGCCCCAAGTCCTGTAAAATGGGGCTCAGCAGCTCCGATTCATAGTCACGGAGGGTTGAAGGAATGGGCGAGGGTTGTGGCTCAGAACCAGGACGGGCAGGGGGACAGTACATCTCGGGGGGCTGGGGGGTGGGGTGGTATTAGAAGTATGAGCTGACCTTTGGGGCAGCTTTCGGGGCCTGCCCAGCCTAACTGTTCCCGCGTTCCCCAGGGGATGGCAACCTTCACCTGAACGTGACGGCAGAGGCCTTCAGCCAGGAGCTGCTTACCGCCCTGGAGCCCTATGTGTACGCCTGGACCGCAGAGCAGCGGGGCAGTGTCAGTGCTGAGCATGGTCTAGGCTTCAAGAAGAAGAACGTACTCGGCTACAGCAAGCCACCTGTGGCCGTGAAGCTTATGCAGCAGCTCAAGGCCCTGCTGGACCCCAAAGGCATCCTGAACCCCTATAAGACTCTGCCTGCTCAGGCCTAACTGGAGCTCTTCATCTTGCTGCTGCAAGACGATGGGACCTTGGGCACGCAGGGGTGGGGGGTGGGGGGCGTGTCTTGAGGCCTCCCATCTGATGACACCTGCAACAGACCAGGTTACTTACTGTCTCTCATTGGCTAGCCGGGCGCCGACTCTGAGGACCCTCTGGGCTGGGCTGCTTTTCTGTGGGGTGAGCAGAGCAGACAGAGCTGTCTGGCTCCTCTCTGGTCTCCTACCAGCTCACTGTGGACAGACTAAGTGGGTGGGTGGGCAGTTTTCCCACTCCCGAACAGGCCAAGTCTCAGCTGCTCCGTGGTGGCCAGTGGAGACCCACCCTGTTGCAACTCTGGGAAGAGTGCCATGTGATCTTGTTACCGGATGGATCTCTGTGTGGTGTGTGTCCTGGGAGGGCTACCGTAGAGTTGTCCAGCCCCAAACCAGTTACTACGATGACCCAGGGCACCACAACTTGTTCACCCGGGGCTGAGTGGGATCTGCTGTCATACCAAGCAGGTCTTGGATTGGTAACAGACCAGGACAGATCATCTTCCTTGCTTTTTTTTTTTTCTCTCCTTTTTTTTTTTTTTTGTTTTTTGTTTATTTGTTTGTTTAGCCCTGGCTGTCCTGAAACTTACTCTGTAGACCAGACTGACCTTTAACTCACAGACATCCCCCTGCCTGTGCCTCTGCCTCCTGAGCGCTGTGATGAAAGGCAAGCGCCACCACACCCAGCTTATGTTGTCCCTGAAGGCCTGTCTGGTTGGTAAGCAGGTGGGGTGGGCTGTGATTGTCTGCAGTGTTGACCTTTCTGGCTGTGGGACTGTTCCCAGACTCGAGTGAGAGAGGCAAGTTTCAGTCACGGGCATACTGTGTGGTCTCCACACCTTCCTCTAGGACTCGGCCAGTCTCGTGACCTAGAGTCCAGGCTGCCTGGGAAGTTGAACACACCCATCTTCTCTTTTGCTGTCGTCAGTTTCCAGCAAAGATTTAAATTATACCCTGCTGTTGCTGCTCGAAAGTTCTTCACATAAAGGTCATTGTAAACTTCTGGCTCATCACATCCCCCCTATTTGGTACTTCCTGGGTCCCCAGTATGTCTTCACATGGGGATTAGGAAGTAAATGTGGCGGTAGTAGGTCTTTGACGAGGGAGAGGCTGTAGCCACCCTGCCCACTAGCATGGTCCAAATAGGTAGAGCGAATGTGGAGTCCCAAAGCAGGTGTATGTCAAGCCCTTCCGGTTAGTGCCAACCTTACTCTTGCTCCCGCTGGGCATCTGTTTCTGGAGCTCCCAGGGTTAGGGGGTGGGCAAAGGGGCTGTGGTTTTCTCCTCTTGAATAGCTAGGGGATGCCCCCTTTGATTCATCCGTCCCCGGGGAAGGGTCACTTCTTAGAGATCCACTATAGCTTTTCTTTTGCGCCTGAAGCTAGCACGTTTTGAAGTTAGTGGCATCTAAGATCAGAGAATACAGCATGGCCTACGGTATAGCAGTGTGTAGCTGGAAGACAGGCTATCCAGATTTGTGGTAGCGCTAACCACTAGAACAAGGGAGCAGCGCGTTCTGCCTTTGTAGGAAAACTAGTTAGAAATAGCTGGAAAAGTGAAGTTGCTTCTGAGTCTGCAGACTGACCCAGACTACAGTCACGGAGGACAGGGAGCATCCTGCACCTACCATGGATACATAGGAGGCACACCCCAACCCATCATGGTTTGCTGGCCTGGTGTCCTTGGTCAGGTGCATGTCAGTGAGTATTCCTGGAGAAACCTCAGGCCTCTGACCCAGCCATCCCCCTAACACCTGCAGTCTCACGCCTCAACACAGGAAGAAGAATAAACTTATCGTCAGAAGATGTCAATCCCCCTGTGGCAGAGAGCTGGGTGTGGCGATGCTTGCTTGTAAATCCAGCATTCAGGGGGCAGAGGCAGGCCGATCTCTGAATTGGAGAGTTCCAAGCCAGCCAGGGCTCCGTAGGGAGATCCTGACTTAAAAAGCAAGAACAGAGGACCCCAGAGGCGGACTACTCCCATTCCACTGCAGACAGGAAGTCTCCAGTGTGCACACTGGGAGGGGCTGTTGTGTTTGGATTAGGAGTTTAGGATTCCACCTCCAGACATCTAAAGTGTTGGAATATGAGACCTCGTTACCTAAGCAGCAGGACGGTGGGAGGAGCACAGCCCGGGCCAGCAGCTGCTCAGAGAGCATGGCCCGGCAGTCTCAGCCCTAGGAAAGATGGCTGGGGCACGGGCAGGCCCTGCCCAGGCCTACAAGGGGCTATGTGGTCCTCCAGTGCAGTGTGCTTCACAGAAGTAGAAGGACAGCTGCCACATGAAGATGGTCAGGATCCAGGGCCTTGTTTGGCTGTAGGCGTGGAGCCCTCACCGGAGGGGGTTGTGCTCACTGGGCCCAGCACACCTATCCAGTGCTGGTCACCCTGAACCAGCCCCTGCCCCTGGACATGTGGGATGCCGAAGACCTGCTCTTGTTTTGGGTATTGTGGTTACAAGCTCCCGTTGCTGACCATCTAGAATCGCAATGCCTGGGTTGGTAGGTGACCCATAGGCGTTAGAAGAGAACCCATTGCCCTAGCAGGTCAGTGGGAGCACAGAGCAAGCGTCACTGGAATAGGCTATGGCTCTGGAGTCACAAACCTGTGCCCTGGTGGGGTCGGTCGTTCCTGGTGGAGTATCTCACCTCTCAGCCTGGTGCCATTTTTCTCTTCAAAACCTGCAAGCAGCCTGAGGTAACTATTTTTCCTCAGCATGGCCCTTTATCATTGGTTAGGGCCAGGGTCTGCCCCTGGAAAGTGCTTCTTGACATTTCTGCACATTCCTGCCTCAGGTCTAAGGACAGACTGGACCATGTCCTGCAAAGACTCAGAGCTTAAAGAGGCATAGGGTGACTATGGCCTTACACTCATGGACACCTTCCTGCCGCCTATAGAGCCAATGTCCCGAGGAGAGCACAGTGAGGAAAATGAGGCAGAGAAGCAGACAAACTGGATCTCACCAGGCTGCTTTATCGGGACAGTGAGGGGCCCCAACCTTTCCATGGGATGAAAGCTGAGCATGCTTAGAGGGGGTGGGACACACACTCACAAACACAGGGGAGGGGGGAGGGAGAAAGAGAAAGAGGCTGGAAATGGGGTGCTTTGTTTTTGATACCTGGGCATATTGTTTCTGCAGGTGGAGTGGAACTGCGCACGCGCACACACACACACACACACACACACACACACACACACACACAGACTTACACACATACACACACACATGCACAGGCTGGAAATGGGGTGCTTTGTTTTTGATACCTGGGCATATTGTTTCTGCAGGTGGAGTGGAACTGCACACACACACACACACACACACAGACTTACACACACACACACGACTTACACACATACACACACACATGCACAGGCTGGAAATGGGGCGCTTTGTTTTTGATACCTAGGCGTATTGTTTCTGCAGGTGGAGTGGAATTGTCAGGCTGGGGCTATATCTTTATGGCTAGGGGCCAATGCCCAGAACAACGAGCCTCAATTCCTCATGGCCAGAGGCTGTTACCCAACAAGTACAAGACTATCTGTAAGGTTCCTAAGATAGCACTTCTCAGGCAGGGTAGTAGATCAGGAGGGACTCCAAGACGTGGCTGACACTTGGAGGATGCCTGAATGTGACCTGTCCTGGGTGGCCTGTTCTGCCCTGGAGCATATGGGCCAGCCCTCGGTTGGGCTCCTGGATCCTGTTTTGCTCTTAGCTACAGGACTGCAGTAGCCTTTCCCTATTGACCCTCATCCAGTAGGTATATAACCAGGTGTTCTTGGGACAGTGTGGCCTTGGGAGTTAGATTCCTCTTTACCTATAGAATGTGTGACTGCCAGACAGACACCTCCTTAGTTTACAGACAGTGTAGTTGCCAGAGCTACAGTTTTGGTTATGTGGCCCTGGGGTCTTTTGGGAAGGTGGGAGAGATGGGGTACAGAGTGGCGTGACACATTTAAGGTAACACATGGAATGTGTAACATCCATTTAGCTTGGGTGGGAAGATTTGCCTCTGACTCAAGTGGAAACCCAGCAGCAGCCAGATGGATCCTCCTGTTGGTTCTCACTGAAGCCTGGACTGGAGTCCTTCCTACTTCAGGTCCCACTGACCTGACCCATGGCTGCCATTGCCTTCTGTTTGGCAGGTAGTCTCTTTGTCCTCCAACCCTGGCCTGGGATCTGTAACCCAGACGTCAAGAACTGAGCCTTTGTTCTCTGGTCACTTCTGCCTGAGGCAGGGCTAGGCTCGATGCCAGCCAGTCAGCAGCAAGAACTGGAGAGGAAAGCTAGTAAGCTTGACCAGCCTTGGGTGGCACTCTTTCCTAGCTGCAGGTCTGGCTGAGAGGGGCCCCTTCCCACCGGGCACAGACTTTGTGCCTAGCACATTAGCACAGCTGGACTGTGAGAAGGCAGAACCCTGGATAGATGAAACTATCCCCATACAATGCATCTGATGGGCCAGCAAGGCCAGTTGGGAACTCCCGTGTCTTCTGGGTAGAGTCATGCTCCACTAGACACACTAGTTTTTGGTACTCTAAACTGCCATATTCCTGAGCCTTTCAGACCTTAGGGAGGGGCTAGAGGGCACAGACTCAGTCTCAGGCAGGCTCTAGATAGAGCCCCTTGGTCACAGGAGACTGCCCCTTCTGTGTGGCTGTCCACCCTCTCCAGCTCCTCATTCCGAAGGAGCCTGTGTCTAGGGGCCACTGGTCCATACTATATCGCAAGGTCCTGTCTATTCTCAGTGGCATGAAGGCAGATGGTCTCGTCTCCCTGCTCAGGCCCTGTAAGTCACTGAGAATCCAGGGTACTGGGACTCAAGCCTGGAAGAAGGGTGCTAATTTGGGGACCTGACTCCATGTGTCCTGGGCAACTTGCTGCCTTCTGGGCCACTGTCTGCCATTGTGGAGCAGCTAAAGTACCTGAGATGTTTTAGAGGCACATGAGATCCACTCTGGTCCATTATGTCTCTGGTTGAACCTGTGTAGCCCAGGCAGGAGGATCTGTGCGGTCCTCTCATAAGGTGGAGCAACCCTTACCATTTGCAGAGTGGAATGTGGGGGAGGTGAGATACAGGGCAGAGAACAGCCTGGTAGAGCCAGTACCACTTATCTGTAGATTCACTCACTGTTAGCTTGGAGAGCTAATTGGCAGACTCCTGCACTTTAAGCTCTCGGATGTGAGCTGGCATTAGAGAATTATGCTTAGCACTTCCCCAGCGGGGAGGGTTTTTTTAATTACAAAAAAATATTTATTTGTAACAAAGGAGTTTATGTACAGTGTTGAAAATCTACAACTTTTGTTAATTTCACATTTGCACCACTTCTTTTTAAACAAACGTTTATAATCATAACTTTATAAAGATATAGATATGTAAATATAACATTGAGTTCAGTGCTCCTTCAGCATTTTCCAATTAAATGTTTTTTTTTAACATAAAAGCAGGTTATAATTCCTGAGTTATCTGAAACTGGAAAATATTTTCTCTGTAGAAAATAGTAAAAAATGATAACATTTCCCAATAAGCCCTTTTAAGCCACATATTAGCTGAATTATACATATAAATATTGATTAGATTCTGGGATACAGAAGAAACCTATCTTCATCTGTTCAGAGAGCTATGTTTTACTTAAGTTGTGTAAGTGAGATTCCTATTCATCTTCCCCTTCACTGTTTGATTTACAGCAGACATTTTTCTATAGGCTAATCCATAATCTAAAAAGATTTTAGCCTCCTCTCCTGAAAGTACAGCCAGCATATCCTTTCATCAGCTTGATACAGTACAAATTCTTATCCTAATAGTGAAATGTTTCACTAAAGCTTGCCCAGTGATTGGGCAAAACCAAAACTTATTATTAGCCGCAGTCATCCTCGGGTCCTCCCTGCTAGTTAGCTTCCCTGGATCTATGGGTTGCAGTCTGATTGTCCTTTGCTTTACATCTAGTATCCACTTATGAGTGAGTACATGCCATGTTTGTCCTTCTGGGTTTGGGTTACCTCACTCAGGATGATATTTTCTAGTTCCATCCACTTGCCTGCAAATTTCATTATGTCATTGTTTTTCTCTGCTGAATAGTACTCCATTGTGTATATGTACCACATTTTCTTAATCCATTCTTCAGTTGATGGGCTGTCACGGACTGGCCCATCGGGGGTACCATGACCATAGGGGGACCAGAGCTTGGGTAGTCAGGAAGGCAAGGATTTGGCAAATGACAGACAACACACTCAGAAGTGGTTTGAATCTGCTGCAATTTTATTTCTGCAAATCAGTAGTTTATATACAGAAAAGAAAACTATCAAGTCCTACAGGGAACAACAAGAGCTTGGCAATAATTCAATTACATCATCTTTAAAAAAAACAGCAAGCACACAATTATTAATCGGTGCTAGACATATCCCTTCACCCACAAGAGCTTTATAACCCAAAGAGCAGTCTGTGTTTTTTAAACTTAGTACAGTCCCCAGACTTGTGAAGGCTTCTTGCAGCTGTGTCCTTCATCTTTATCTCAGCCACTCACTAGTTTATTATGCACTTTTACTTTTTTGGTTCTCATGACCCACTTAGCCAATTTGGATGTTGAAGATCCTCCCTAAGTCTTTCTTTAGTTCTTTACTATATATCTCTTTAATATAAAACCTTTTTACCTGCTGAAATATGGACTCTTGTACTTTTACTCCTGTAAGGGGAAGGGGTTCTGCTGTAGTCCTTAAGTTTCCCATGCTGAACTTCCTCAACAGAGGGGCCCACCATCTACCTCCTATGAGATAACGTTTTCTGCCATAAATCACTTTAGTTGGGATTCGTAAAGGATTCCTAGTGGGTGAGTGTTCATTCCCCAGAAGTGCCTGAACTATTATACTTTCTATTATCTAGCAGCTTGAGGTCTTTAAGGAATAGCTCATTCTGCTATATCTAAATAAGGTCCATGTCCAGCTTCCCCTTTCCTCCATAGTCCACAACCCAAGCATTCATTAATTTTGGCTGTGTTTTATAGATCAATTAGAACATTATCAGAAAAGCAGTTATACAAAACCCATAGCCCAGGGAGCTCATGATCTGTGAAGCATGTCTCCTTCAAGAAGGAGGCATAACACGGGCACTCTGCTAGGGACCTCCAGGGAGCTTAGTCCCGTGGACACGTATTTCCCGTCTGCTATTATTGACATAATTGTTTATGTCACATGGACGACACTGGAGTTGGTGTGGCAATGGGCATCTAGGTTGTTTCCAGGTTCTGGCTATTATGAATAATGCTGCTATGAACATAGTTGTACATGTATCTTTGTGGTATGATTGAGCATTCCTTGGGTATATGCCCAAGAGTGGTATTGCTGGGTCTTGAGGTAGATCGATTCCAATTTTCTGAGAAACCGCCATACTGATTTCCACAGTGGTTGTACAAGTTTGCGCTCCCACCAACAGTGGATGAGTGTTGCCCTTGCTCCGCATTCTCTCCAACATAGACTGTCATCAGTGTTTTTGATCATAGCAATTCTGACAGGTGTAAGATGTTATTTTGAGTTGCATGTCTCTGATGACTAAGAATGTTGAGCATTTCTTTAAATGTCTTTCAGCCATTTGAGATTCTTCTTTTGAGAATTCTCTGTTTAGCTCTGTAGCCCATTTTTAATTAGATTGTTCAGTATTTTGATGTCTAATTTCTTGAGTTCTTTATATACTTTGGATATCAGCCCTCTGTCAGATGTATGGTTGGTGAAGATCTTTTCCCATTTTGTAGGCTGTCTTTTTGTCTTATTGACCATGTCCTTTGCCCTACAAAAGCCTCTCAGTTTTAGGAGGTCCCATTTATTAATTGTTGTTCTCAGTGTCTGTGCTACTGGTGTTATATTTAGGAAGTGTTCTCCTGTGCCAACGCGTTCAAGAGTACGTCTTACTTTCTCTTCTATCAAGTTCAGTGTAACTGGATTTATGTTGAGGTCTTTGATCCACTTGGACTTGAGTTTTGTGCATGGTGACAGATATGGATCTATTTGCAATCTTCTACATGTTGACATCCAGTTAATGCCAGCATCATTTGTTGAGGATACTCTCTTTTTTCCATTGTCTAGTTTTGGCTTCTTTGTCAAAAATCAGGTGTACATATGTGTGTGGATTAATGTCAGGGTCTTCAGTTCGATTCCATTGGTACATATGTCAGTTTTTATGCCAATACCAAGCTTTTCTTTTCTTTTCTTTTCTTATTACTATAGCTCTATGGTAGAGCTTGAGGTCAGGGATGGTGATGCCTCCAGAGGCTGCTATACTATACAGGATTCTTTTAGCTATCCTGGATTTTTTGTTTTCCATATGAAGTTGAGTACTGTTCTTTCCAAGTCTGTGAAGAATTGTGTTGGGATTTTGATGGAGATTGTATTAAATCTGTAGATTGCTTTTGGTAAGATTGCCATTTTTACTATATTAATCCTACCTATCCATGAGCATGGGAGGTCTATCCATTTTCTGATATCTTCTTTAATTTCTTTCTTCAGAAATTTAAAGTTCTTATCATATAGGTCCTTCACTTGTTTAGTTAGTGTTACCCCAAGGTATTTTATATTATTTGTGGCTATTGTAAAGAGTGATGTTTCTCTGATTTCTTTCTCAGCCCTTTTATCATTTGTATATAGGAGGGATACTGATTTTTTTGAGTTGATCTTGTATCCTGCCACTTTACTGAAGGAGTTTATCAGCTGTAGGAGTTCCCTGGTAGAATTTTTGGGATCACTTATGTATACTATCATGTCTTCTGCAAATAATGAAAGTTTGACTTCTTCCTTTCCAATTTGTATCCCTTTGATCTCCTTTTGTTGTCTTATTGCTCTAGCTAGAACTTCAAGTACTATATTGAATAAATATGGGGAGAGTGGACAGCCTTGTCTTGTTCCTGATTTTAGTGGAATCACTTTGAGTTTCTCTCCATTTAATTTGATTGTGGCTGTTGGCTTGCTGTAAATAGCCTTTATTATGTTTATGTATGTTCCTTGTATTCCTGATCAATCCAAGACCTTTATCATGAATGGGTGTTGGATTTTGTCAAAGGCTTTTTCAGCATCTAATGAGATGATCATGTGTTTTTTTTTCTTTCAGTTTGTTTATATGGTGTATTACATTGACAGATTTTCGTATGTTGAACCATCCTTGCATCCCTGGGATAAAGCCTACTTGGTCATGGTAGATAATTTTTTTGATGTGTTCTTGGATTTGGTTTGCTAATATTTAGTTGAATATTTTTGCATCAATGTTCATGAGGGATATTGGTCTGTAATTCTCTTTGTTGCATCTTTGTGTGGTTTGGGCATCAGGGTAACTGTAGCCTCATAAAAGGAGTTTGGTAATGTTCCTTCGGAGAAGGTTGTTAAAGGACTGTGGTGATGGCTCCACCTGTTTTTTTTTTTTTTTTTCAGGAACCACCTAAGTTTTAGTACTTAATAATTAGGAGATAAAACTGGGAGGAGACAGGGATACACTAACATTATTAACTAACTGTATAAACTGATAATAATGCATTCTTTGCCAAAACATATGTACTTTCAAGTCCCTGTTTGGATGCTACTGTTGCTGGGGTGGTGGTAGCACAGGCCGTTCACCCCAGCACTTGGGAGGCAGAGACAGACAGATCTCTGAGTTCGAGGCCAGCCTGGTCTACAGAGGGAGAGAGTTCTAGGACAGCTAGGGCTATATAGAGAAACCCTGTCTCTGAAAAAAATCCAATAAATAACTGCTATAGTTAGCTACAATAAGTACATAACTACTATGTTCACCAAGTAGTTAAATGAATGAAGCCATTTGGTTTTCTCTTGGCTTGGAAAAATGATGTTCTGGGTTTCAGTGTAAGCCAACTGCAGCTTCACTTCTGTGTGGCAAGTATCTTGTTTCTGCCTTCAAATTCTACCCCAGCCTGTGTCATGAAGCCAGTGATGTTTTTCTCCAGATTGTCAATATGACTACTTATTTAATATCCATTCTAGTTGGGAATGGTCTGAAATTCATCTTGCTTCTGCTGCAAGTATGTCTCCACCACCAAGGTGATGTTCTGCATGGTCTTGGGATCCATCTTAGCCAGCTCACTTGTTGCCCTCATTGGTGGTGACATCTCTTCCTTACCTATTGTCTTCACCAGTGTTCTGTTGCTGTGAAGAGACACCATGACCACAGCAACTCTTTTAAAGAAAAGTATTAATTGGGGCTGGCTTATAATTTCAGAGGTTTAGTCCATTACTGTTATAGTGGGAAGCAGGGCAGCATGCAGGCAGACATGATGCTGAAGAGGTAGCTGAGAGTTCTACATCAGATCAGCAGGCAGCAGGAAGAGAGAATGACACTGGACCTGGCTTGAGCATTTGAAACTCCAAAGCCCACCCCCATGACATACTTCCTCCAACAAGGTCACACCTCCTAATCTCTGTCAAGTTGCACTACTCCCTAATGATGAAACATTCAGATATATGAGCCTCCACCACACCTATATTTCAGCTTCTTAGCCAAGATGCCCCTGGCCACTGTTTCTTGAGACAACACAATTTTGGGGTCCTCTAGCTCTTATTAGCAATTGGATATACTGGTATGGGATGACTCATGTATGATGAACCAGTGTAAAAGATACTTTCTGAGAGCCAACCTGGGTCTACCTAAGGGCCTTAGCAACAGCAGCTGAGATATGATCTGGAGGTGACCTGGAACAGTGAGAGGCAGCCATGTCACACCAGCAGATGCATATTCATCAGCCCTTTCCCCAGGGTGGGTGGAGGGTATTTAAGACTTGCTTCTTCCTGAATAAACTGAGCTTGTTGTTTCAACATTCTCCCGGAGTATGTGTCATTGACTCTGCACCTACTTGGCCCCCTCCCCCAAAAGGGAACAATAGCACAGGACCCTGCCACACACTGGTGAGCTGAACAGGAGCTGCTATGCTGAGGACAAGACCCTCAGTGGAAAGGGCTAACAACTGCCTCCATTAGAGTCTCTGATCGCTATGAATCTACTCAAGCATATGAGGCAGTTGGAATGAGAATGTACTCATGAGCTCATATATTTGAATGTTTGGTCCTCAGTTGATAGAACTGTTTGGTAAAGATGAGAAGTTGTGGCCTTGTGGGAGGAGGTGTGCCACTCAGGGTAGACTTTGAAGTTCAAAAGCCAATACCAAGCCCAGTCTCTTCCTTTCTCCCTCCCTCCCTCTCTTCCTCCCTCCCTCCTTACCTTCCTTCCCTCCTTCACTCTCCTTTCTCTGCCTCCATCTTGTGAATCAGATGTAATCTCACTGCCCCAGCACAGTGTCTAGTTGCCTATGGCCATGCTCCCCACCATGATGAACATGGACCAACCCTCTGAAAGTATAAGCAAGCCCCCAATTAACTGCTTCCTTTTTTTAAAAAAAGATTTATTTATTTATTATGTATACAGAAGAGGGTGCCTTCTCATTACAGATGGTTGTGAGCCACCATATGGGTGCTGGGAATTGAACTCAGGACCTCTGGAAGAGCAGTCAGTGCTCTTAACCTCTGAGCCATCTCTCCAGCCCAAACAGCTTTCTTTTAGAAGTTGCCTTCATTATGTTGTCTATTCACAGCAATGGAACAGTAACTAAGACAGCATCTCTGGAGCTTATGTCTTTCTTGCCCTCTGGGTGGTAAGAGGTCCCAAGATATTGTCCTCTGAGCACCCATCCTACCCTGGCATTCAGTAATCCCTGCATGTCACTGGCCAAAGCAAGGAGGCAAGGTGTCCAGTGTTCTGATGTCTAAAGGCACACAAGGAGGGCAGTGTTCAAGGCTTTCTCAAGGTTAAGAACCAGAGCTAGCTGTGAAGGACACAGTCAGAGCCACTACCATGGATTGCTGTGTCTCTGTGGGACATCTCTCACCATCCTATCAGTTTATATAGGATGTTGTCTTGACGGACTTACCTCTTTTTTTTCATTTTTTTTTTTTCTGAGACAGGGTTTTTCTGTGTATCCCTTGGCCTGGAACTCACTCTGTAGACCAGGCTGGCCTTGAACTCACAGAAATCTGCCTGCCTCTGACTTCTGAGTGCTGAGATCAAAGGCATGTCAAAGGCATGTGTCACCACTACCTGGCTTGGACTTACCTTTTAAGTGTTAAATATGTTAAGCATTTCTCAGAATTCTAATTAATTAAGTTAGTAAGTAATTCTGAGATATGGTCTTACTATGTGTGTAACCCTGACTGACCTGGAACTGACAGAGATCTACCTGCCTCTGTGTTCCACCCCTTTCTGTTTTTTTTTTTCTCTCTATGTAGTCTTGGCTGATCTCAAACTTTATATGAGGACTAGGCTGGCCTTGAACTCACATAGATCGGCCTGTCTCTGTCTCCTAAATGCTGGGATTAAAGGCCACCATACAGGAACTGCCTCTGCCTCTTGAGTGCTGGGATCAAAAGCTCTTTTTTTTTTAAAAAAACTATATTTTCTTAGAAAAGAAATTTTCATGCAACAAAATCTATAAATAAATGTATTTATTTCATACATCACTGTCCTCTTTCAAAGGTTCCTTTTTACCCCAAGATTTAAAAAAATTTTTTTCTCCCCTCAGTTTAAAGAGAGCTTTGAAGAAGAAAATATTTCTGGCATTTGATCACCCATCTGCAGAACTATTGGCCCATTCCCAAATATCTACTACTCACAAAAAATAGGGAACATGTGTCTAGACACCCTCATAGGTCCATCGTCACTGGGTCAGCTCCCTCTAAGACCACTCTGGGAGGACTAACATGGAAGGTGGGGAGGAAGGAGAAAATGTGAGCCTGAACAAGAAAATCCTCCTGGGTCAGACATCCCAGCTGTCAGGGCCCCACCTAGTGATACAGGAGGAGGAGGAGGCCTAGTGAGCTTAGGGGAAGTCTGGTTCCTCGTTAGGATATAGCAGTTAAGCCAGGTCACTGGGGTGGGGTTGGGGGGTAGAGGGTGGGGCATGGGGCTTTACACCTGAGCCAGTAGGTGAGCTTGCTAGGGATTTAAGTTCAGTTTTCACTGAAGCCGTGCCCTTCCTGGCATGCTGAGAGCGGCCTGTCTCATACACAAGGCAGTCGGAACTCTTGACCGCTGCTTCCCTGCCCGTCTCTGTTGGAGGCGCTGAGCCAGGATGCTGCCCGTCCTGGGAGGCACACAAAGGTAAGATGGTATCGCTGTGGGTGGTCGGCATTGGGGGGTAACTTGCTTTCCTTCTAGAGTAGTTCAAGAAGCTGACAAAATATATTGATGGCTTTTTTGTCTTTAAAAGGAACTTGGCTTGGGTTTGGGGAAATCAGTGCTGAGATTTCCTTGAAATCAATCTTTTTAGATTTTGTTTCAACCTTTTAATTTCCTGTCAACTTGTGGTTAAAGCAAGCACTCAGCCATAGAATTATACCCAGGCCCTGTTTCCCTTGGCGCAGGAGAGCATTTTGTAGTTTGGGAAGCCCATGCATGAGAAAGCTGTATCCCAAGCACAGAGGTATTGAACTTACCTGGGTTATTTGAGCTGAAGATTTTGGTGGGGAGGCACTGGGGTCAGGGACTTACTGGCTTGGTTCAGTGACTTCTGTCCTGCCCCATGGCTGGGTCCCTGTTTTGTAAGAATGTCTGGACTGCGAGCCTCTGACAGTGTTACCCTAGTTCACAGTCATCGGGAGAAGGTTGGCCTCTGTTCTGAATCTTGTAACCCTCCTTTACATGGATATTGCAGGCATATTGTAAAGAAGAGGTTTCCTAGTTACTGTGGGGTGCGGCACAAACCTCTGCAATATCAGGGTAACGTTTAGCTTAGGGGCATTCCAGGTACCTGTTGCCTCCTGGGACCCTAGTCTGATGGTGGAAGGCCTTGAAAACCTGTGCTTCTAGAGTGTTGAGTCCAGGGGAAGTCCCTTCAGGGACAGAGCTGCCCAGGGTGGCCTGTGTGACCTTGTGAATGGTATGTATCTCCATGGGGGGTTGATGTGACCATGGAGTCTGTGTGTCCTTGTGGTCAGCTGTCACCATTCAAGACCGGCTATTGGATCCCAGTCTGGGGGCTGTCTTTGCAGAGGAGTGGGTAAAGTAAGGGAGGTTGGCTACAATTTGCCACGTGTGGCCACGTGAGGGCGGGATGAGAAGTGAGACTGAGTGTGGTGGCAGATGCCCGTTGGGTGACTAACTTCTCCTGGGGAGACACAATATACATGTTTACTCATTCTAGATATGGAGCCTACGCCAGACCAAAGTATGGACACCACCAAAGTTCAACTTGGTGAACCAATGGGTTTTATAGGGGTTACAGGAATTTATTACAGGAATATGGGTGAGAGTTTACTTACAGGAGCAGAAATGACCCAAAGACAACTCTATCACCAAAGCCCACCCCAGCATGGGTGACAGCTCACAATGCTGGGAACCTGGAGCACACTGCACAGCCTGCAGGCAGCTCAACAGTTTGGAGCGTGTCCTTTCCAGGAATCATAGAAAAGCTTGGCTTGTGATTCACACAGCCCCTGGAGCTCAATGGCTAGTTCCCAAGTAGATGTTCTATGGTTTTGTTTGTGGAGGTCACCTGACGTATTGTAGACCTGTGTCCGTAGAAGCTGGCTGGCTGGGAGCTAAATGACCCCTCCTCCAGGGCACAGCCAGGTCTGGGAGGCAGGGGAGACATGGAGGAGAGGGTGGTATGGGACCCACTGTGATAGGAAAGACAATCCTTGGAGTTCCCATGTCATTTGTGGAGCAACCACCCATTGCAAGAATTACAGAAAGAGGATTTCAGAGACTGTTAACTACTGTCCACGGATCTACCTGCCTACCTTTTAGAAGATGTTCGTGTGTGGCACATGAAACTCACTCGTCCAGGGATGCCCATCCTTCTGGGTCACTGTCCAGTGTGACACATGCTCTGGGTCTCCAGGTTGTCCTAGGTTGTCTACCTCCTATACTGGTGGGTATAGGTCAGGTTATCCATTGACTAGTATGGCAGGGTCCCCTGGGGCTGACAGTTTGTCTTTGATAGACTGAAGGTAGAGTAGAGCTGTCACAGTTGGGAAAAGCATAGGTCTGGGCATCTGGGAAGGTGTGTGGTGCACACATTTGTTTTTTTGAGACAGGATTTCTCTGTGTAGCTTTGTAGCCTGTCCTGGATCTCGCTCTCTAGACCAGGCTGGCCTCGAACTCACAGAGATCCGCCTGCCTCTGCCTCCTGAGTGCTGGGATTAAAAGTGTGTGCCACCACCACCCCGCCAGGTGCACACATTCTTACAAGTGGCTTTGCTTCTTGCCTGTCTGCCTAGGTATCTCAGACTGTACGGGGTTTCCCACCGGAGCATCTAGGTGGGCCAGACTGGAAGAACTGTGCAAGTTTTCTCATACTCCCAGGATCACGAATCCTTTGCTGCTTCTGGGAGTTTGTTGCATAGTATTTGGCCACCAGCAGGGGCTAGTCCACTGGGCTGTGCAGGCAGATGCTGTGACTACTGTTTCTCTCTAAATTATGTTGGGATCTATGGGAGGATATGGCCTCAGTCTTTCACAGCTTCTCCAGTAAAGGCAAGGTGGGGTGGGGTGGCAGGACCAGGTGCTTGGGTAAAAAGACCTAACAATTAGGCCTGGAGTCATTCCCCGTAAAGTGTTGTTTGTCCTGGTAGCTCACCAGAGTCTGACAGCCACACTGGGAAAGAGAACTGGAACATTCCCCTGGAGAAGGGAACTGGAACATTCTGGGGACTGTCTTCTCCAGGAAGCAAGTGCCTCACCTGCCTCCCTCCTCTGTCCCATCTAACCTACTTATTAAGATCACCCAAGCTTGACTTGGGTGATTAAGCAGCAGATAAGGTGACATCTCTGATGTTCAGATGGGCTCTGTACATTCTTTGATAGTTGAGGCAACTGGATGACAAGATCCCTTTGTACTGGCATCTGTGACCATTTCCAGCGGGCCAGAGGAGGGGTGGGTTTCGTGGTCCCCATTGCCATGTTCTCATCTTGGTGGAAACCTCTTGATTCTAAGAGCTGGTTGAGACACTCAAGGTGTGGAAGAAGTGGACTTGGAGGGCTTGAGAGGACACCTGAGGGACCAGGTTCTAGGCAAAGACCTTAGGTTATGTTCTCCATCTAAGGGTAGAACAGACAAAGGCCTGGGACTGTCTTGGGGTGGAATGCTTGGGAGTTATGGGAAATGTGCCCCCACATATCCATGTTCTTTTGGGGTTGGATTTCAAGACAAGGTTTCTCTGTGTAACAGTCCTGGCTGTCCGGGAATTTGCTTTGTAGACCAGGCTGGCCTTGAACTCAGAGATCTTCCTGCCTCTGCCTCCTGAGTGTTGGGAGTAAAGCTGTGGGCCACCACCGCTCTGCTCACAGTTGAAAGCTTGTCAATTATCTGAGAAAGAAGGAAAGAATTCCTTTCACTTTTTGCACATAAGAATCAAGATTTATTTTAAAAATCTAGGTTCCTGTTTGTCCTCATGCAGAAGAACTGGGCTAGGTTCTGGGTCTTGGACTATGGCCTCCTAGCCCCCAGCTCAGGCGTGGAGGGTGTGTGGAAGGTTGTGGGCTGTGCTGAAGCAGGGACAGGTGGTGGACTTGGTGCCCTCTTCAGCTTGTGATTTGGGAGCCCCGGACCTTGTGCTGTCCCCGTAAAGGCTCATTCCTGGCAAACCGTAAGACAGATGGTTAGTGGGTGCTGCAATTTTATGAATCTGAGAGGAGACCAGTAAAAGGCCACATGTTTGAGGAAGGATTTCTGCGTGGAAGAACACAGCAGTGGCCGGGAAGAGTAGAAGGTGAGCCGTCCTCTGGCTGTGCTCCTCACTGTCCTTCTCAGGTGGAGGTCACACTCTAACCACGTTAAACTGTCAGACCCCATGCAGCCACCTTCCCAGGGAGTGCTAAGCACAATGACACAGGAAGCTGTTGACTTGAGGCGGTGCCTAGGTTGGTCTTGGGCGGACTCATTCCCTCTAACTCCGTGAGGAGTCTTCGGTGGAGACTCCACAACCTCACTGCTGCTTCCTGCTCTTCGGCCGCTTCTGTGTCCACACTGCTCCTCCGGGAGAGAGAGGACCCTGGAGCTGAGGCTATCTGACCATGTTGGTCCCCTGCAGCTGTGATGTCTGTTCAGTTCCTGCATCCCGTCGAGGCACCGAGGCACCTCCTCAGGGGAGCGCCCGGGCTCTTTGTCTGTACAGACTTCCTGGGAGTGTTGGGTGACACTGGGACATGGCTGACACACAGAGGTGACATGTCCGTCCCATCCTGGCTAGGGTAGAACTTGGAATGGCACAGTGAGGTGGCGGTGGGTAGTGGCGCCACACTGGGGTCCTAAGGGGGTTTTTGTGCTGTTTGGTACAGGTACAGTAGATAATGTCATTATGGGATGCACACATCTGTCATAGCTTGTGTCTTTGGGAGCCACACTGTGGGTGTGGAAGACAGGAGACAAATATGACTGGAAGACACTCAGTTAATGGCTGTAGTCTCTGAGTTAGACGTGTAGGTGTAGCCTCAAGAGGGTTTCTGCTATATATGGAGCCCCAGCTTTATGTATGCAGAAGGCCTGGAAGATCTGGATGGTTTTCTAATACTCTACTGCAGGGGTGTCCTGGGCCAGAGTGGCTGTGCCTCATGTGGTGGCTCTGTGTCTTGGGTAGACACGGCCTATGAATAGGACCCAGCAGAGGTCTGCCCTCTGGGCAGCTCTGGCACTAGCATTTCACTGTGGCTTGGCTTGAAGCAGAGCCGCAGCAAAGCCACAGCAAATCCTCTGAAATGCTTCTGCTTCCGCTTCAGCAGGTGGATTGCCAGCACGCTCCCTCCCTGTCCCAAGATATCCACTTGCCAGTCAGCTGCCTGATGTAGCCCCTCCCATACGGGGAGGCCTAAGCAAGAGCAGTCCTTTCGGTGCTTTGGAAGCTAGAGACTGTGAGAGGAAGTGTGTCTGTGTGTGTGTGTGTGTGTGTGTGTGTGTGTGTGTGTGTGTGTATGTGTTCCTGGGGAAGGATCTCTCCCAGGCTTGAAGACAGCAACTCTGTGTGTGTTTGTGTGTGTGTGTGTGTGTGTGTGTGTGTGTGTGTGTGTGTGTGTGTGTGTGTTCCTGGGGAAGGATCTCTCCCGGGCTTGAAGACAGCAACTGTGTGTGTGTGTGTGTGTGTGTGTGTGTGTGTGTGTGTGTGTGTGTTCCTGGGGAAGGATCTCTCCTGGGCTTGAAGACAGCAACTCTCTTTGTCCTCACAGGATAGGGTTCGGTGAGGAGAGAGGAAGCAAACTCTGTACCTGTCTTATCAGGACACTAATTCCAATCTTCCCATTCGTGTTCGTAATAGTGTTCTTAACTATCACTTTCCAATGCCTATCTCAAACTGCTTTCCTATCAGGGACTGGGGCCTTAGCATGGGGCTCAGTCCATGCATCTACCCTACAACCTCCCCCTGCAGCCCTCTCCCTCAGGGGCTGGGGAGGGCCTGTAAGGCCCCAGCTGTAGGTGCTCCAGGTTCTGAGATGAGCAGGCCTGTGTGCCCTGCTCCGGGCTTGCAGGTTGCTACAGGGCTCCTGGCTGAGCCGTGGGTGGGGCTGTGTATCCAAGTGGCACTAAAGCTGGTACTGCCCACAGGTTCTTCCAGGTGGTACTCTTGTTGCTGGTGCTGGTTGTGTTCCTGATGCTTGGCTTCCTGCATGTGGACTTCAGACTGCTCACACCGTAAGTCCTGTGCAGGTGCCACATGCACTGGGATGCAGTTCTCGTCCCCCTGTGACCCCAAGAGCAGTGCTGAGACCCCATCCTGCCTAAGAATACCAGCACTCACTTCCCCACTGAGTGTCAGTGCCCTCTCTGGGAGAAAGTGGTGAGCTATGCTTGTCCTGGGCCTGTCTCCTGCAATGATGAGCCCACTGGGAAGGCTTCTGAGGAAGCTCTGGGGAGCAGGCCTGGCCTGGCCAGCCTGGCCTGGGAAGAGGACTGAGCAGGGCTGGGTTTGTAGGAGGTGCCTTGGGAAGGCTACCTTCTGGCCTACAGAAATGGGCCTGGCTTCTAGCATGGCTTCCGGGTGGTGAAGTCAGGATTCAATTCCTTTGTCACTAGGCCCCAGAGCACACTCTCTGCTGCCTGCTAGGACTGCATCATCCCGAGAGTTTACATCTATGTCCACTTGTACAACCAATTGCCTCCCAGGCCAAGGATTCCCCAGGGTTCTGGGAGGGTCTTATTTTCCTGTCCTTCATGCATCCTCTGGTTGGATTTGTATGATGGGGAGGGGTAAATTGTCCTCTGAGAAAACACACTGTCCCGAGGTCCACTGGATCCTGCCTTGTCAATCTTATTGGCCTACATTAACACAAAAAGGTGCAGCCTGGAGAGATGGCTCAGGGTTCAAATCCCAGCACCCACATAGCAGCTCACAACTGTTTGTAACTCAAGTGCCCGTGAATCTGACTGCCCCACACAGACGTACATGCAAATCAAACACCAATGCACATTAAAAAGAAAGAAAGGAAGAAAGAAAGAAAGAAAGAAAGAAAGGAAGGAAGGAAGGAAGAAAGAAAGAAAAGATGCTCTGTGACCCAGGCCATCTGAGTGCATCCCAGCATTTGTTAGGCCGGCTGACCTTGTCTGAGGTCACTGGGCCACTGCCACACCTGGGAGACAGAGAGCAGGTTTTGGGGGCTAGGGGAATGCTTGGGGTCTGGGCTTGAGTCTATGGCTTACATGAGAACAGAAAGTGCAGCTGTGGACATCTTGCTGCAAGGGGAAAATCCTATCTGTCACAGAAAATCCCCCTGGATCGCAGGATTGCCGAGTGGTGGAGCTGGTGTGGGGACACAGCACCGGCAGATAGTGAGAGGAGATGGTATAGGGACCCCAGGTTGAGGGGTGCTACTTGGGGGATGCTGTTGGGGGTGTGTGGCCCCTTTATTGATGGCGGCCTGCACTGTCTCTCCTAGTCTGCTCAGGGATGAGGCCCAGGAACCACCAGTCACCAACATCATGTTCCTCAAGACGCATAAGACAGCCAGCACTACAATACTCAACCTCCTCTACCGCTTTTCAGAATCTCACAGCCTGTCTGTAGCGCTGCCCAAGGGCTCTAGCTTCCATCTGGGTTACCCCTGGCTTTTTGTGACTCGGTATGTGGAGGGCATGGAGCAGGACGGCCACCTGAATCATCACTTCAACATCATGTGCAACCACCTGAGGTTCAACTTTCCTGAGGTGTGAAAGATGGAGGTGGGGAAATGGGTGGTTGTTTGTAAATATGGTGCTTACAGGGGTGCCGTGGGGTGGTGTGGGGTGGGGTGGGGTGGTTAGGGTGGGGTGGGGTGGTTAGGGTGGGGTGGGGTGTAGAGTCAGTGGAGGAGTGGTTTGAAGTTGTGGTGTTGGAGAGCCCTGCCTGTAGACCCTGCCAGGCCGCTCTCTTCAAGTCACCAGGGTGTAAGATGAATTGCTAAATGGTCTTATTAATAAAAAACCTGGAGCCAGACATTAGGGTGAGAACTGAGAGATCAGAGGAACAGAACAAGTCACAACCAACCTCACCTTACCAACTCCTCGGCCTCCACAGAGAGCTACTTCCTGTATACTCAGGCCTATACACCTTTCTGTGCCCTGCCATCTTACTTCCTCTCTCTGCCCAGCTTAATCACTTCCTCTTTCCGCCAACCTCTATCACTTCCTGTCTGTATAAACCTCCAGACCTCTATGGTTAACTAGTGCTGGGCTCAAAGGCGTGTGCCACCAGCCTGGCTTTGTACTCAGTGTGGCCTTGAACTTACAGAGATCTGGATGAATCTCTGCCTCCTGAATGCTAGGATTAGAGGTGTGTGCTACCACTGCCTAACCTCTATGTTTAATATAGTGGCTGGCTTTTTCCTCTGATCCCCAGATAAGCTTTATTGGGGTGCACAAATAAAATATCACATTTTCCCTTTTTTTGTCTAAAATAAAAAAGTTATAACTAATATAAGAAAAACTATATACAATAAGTACTATAACTATATACAATATATACAGGCAATAAATACATCAGCAATGTCTAGTCCATTTGCATTTGACAAATTCAGAGAAAATGTTCCATTATCTATTCTATCTTTGTGAATCCAAAGGCTTGTATTTGATTTACCTTCTATCCTTATTTGCTTTACCAAAACTACCTTTTGATGTCTTTCAAACTTATACACTTTACACCTCTTTAGTGAGTTTCTTTTCTGAAATTGTTAACAAAGAAAACTATAACTATCTAATCTTCAACTCCCTCAAAGACCTGAGAAGGAATAATATTCCCTAGTTAAACAGGAAGTGCAAACAAGTGACTTCCAAAAAATGTGAGTTATGACAGAAACAGCCAGCTGCCTGGACAGTCACCCGAGGTTTCTCTGCAATGTTGGGGCACCCATCTTTGGCTCAGAGGCTTAGTATATCTGACAGACTCATCTGTGAAGCAGGATTTTCTAAAGAGCCTTCCTACCCTGTCTTGGCAAGGACTGGGAGTCCTTTCTTTTGTGTCCTGCTTGTCTATTTTGGACAGCATACTGTCAGCAGTCCATGTGAGGGCACTTTCTTGCCCAGTGGCTAACTTTTGCCACAAAGAAAGTAAACTTCATGTGGAATTTCTTCAATGCCCACCATCTTCTCTGAAGTAGATTGGCGCTACCAGGAGCAGACATGTCTCATAGTCATGAAAAAACAAGAAAAAAATCTATGTTATTAAAACATCTTAAATGCCATATTCTGTTGATCTCTGAAGTGTTTGAAGACAACCTGTCTATCTAAAATATATCTCTATTTGACCTTGAAAACACACCTAATATGACTACAAGTTTGGTTGTAATGACTACTAACTTTCATTTCTTTATATCCTAATTAGTTGGTAATAATAACTTTCAAGGACTAGCAATTTGCACTACATTGTTAAATGAACTGTATAAGTACAATACCTTGAACAAGATTAGAAGTATATGTACAGTATTTTCTAACAAAATCAATCTCAAATTTGTATCAATATACAAAATTTGTATACAATATACAAAAAGCCAATTCAATGTAAAATATTTAAAACTAGTAGTTGCTTTCTAAAAGTAGATTCAATAATCTACCCTTTTTATCTTATCATATCCATATTCTCTGTTTTTTCTTTTCAGAATATACCCTTTATTCTATCATTTATGTATTTTTTTCAGACTAGATTCAATAATCTACCTCTTATCTATATCCTCTTTTTTTTTTTTCCAGACAAGAACCTTGAATCTAATTTCCTTTGTTTAACTTTTTTCCTGACTATTAACACCAAAGGCCTGTAATTGCTCTTGGCATGAGACTCTGTCTTCTTGAAGGCATCCCAACCCTCTCTCACATCCCGGCGTCTCTGGTTCTGGAAGACCATACTGAGCTTTTGTTGCCCTGGACCCTTTGCGCTTGCTCCTGTGGTGTACGAAGGAGCTGGGACAGGTGGGAGGCGGGGCCTCTGTGGGCAGCTGCATAGTCCATCTAACAGGGGACTCTCAATGTCCCACCTGCTCCTTCTCCAAATAGGTGCAGAAAGTCATGCCCAATGACACTTTCTACTTTTCCATCCTACGGAACCCAGTTTCCCAACTGGAGTCTGCCTTCATCTACTACAAGGACTATGCGCCTGCCTTCCAGAGAGTCAAGAGCCTGGACCAATTCCTGGCAGATCCGTGGAGGTACTACAATGTCAGTGAGGGCCTGAACAATGTCTATGCGAGAAACAACATGTGGTTTGACTTTGGCTTCGACAACAACGCGAGGGCTGAAGTGGACTATGTTCGCACGTGCCTCGCAGAGGCGGAGCGCCGGTTCCACCTGGTGCTCATTGCGGACCACTTTGATGAGTCCATGGTGCTGCTGCGCAGACAGCTGCGCTGGCAGCTGGATGACGTGGTATCCTTCAAGCTGAATGCACGCAGCCAGCGTTCCGTCTCGCGCTTGACGCAGGAGAGCCAGGAGCGGGCCAAGCACTGGTGTGAGCTGGACTGGCAGCTCTACCAGCACTTCAACCGCACATTTTGGGCCCATCTGCACGCCGAGGTGAGCCCGCACCAGCTCAGGGAAGAGCTGGAGCAGCTGCGGGCCAGGCGTCGTGAGCTCACCAACCTGTGTCTTCAGGACCCCGAGCCCAAGAACAAGACACAGATAAAAGACCGGAATCTGCGCCCCTACCAGTCTGGAAATGCTGAAATTCTGGGCTACAGCCTTAGGCATGATCTGGACAACACTACACTGCGCATCTGTCAGAGGATGGCGATGCCAGAGCTCCAGTATATGGCCCACTTGTACTCGTTACAGTTTCCCAACGAGCCTCCCAAGAACATCCCATTCCAGAAATAGTAGAGGTTCAGCTAAGTGACCCTTTCTCCCCAGGCTTCCCTGTGAGCCCTAGACTTTGCCAACCTACCTTTCCAAAGTGAAAAACAGAGTGAAACCTGTGTATAGAGACCCACGCACCCCCAGCTCTGGGAGGAGGGCCCTACACTTGAGACAACAGGCACAGCTGGACCATAGCTGAACCCACCCGTTGTAGAGACATGTCCTGGACAGGCGAGAATGCTAGGACCCTTTAATTATCTGTCCACAAGGAGTCAGTCTAAACAACCCATCAGGTGACCACCAGCCTTGGAGAGCACAGGGACTTAGGCAGGTGGGCCTGGCCATCCATGAAGAGATTCAGAACAGCTCCCAGGGGTTTTCCAGCCTCATGGATTCAGCACTGGTCCCAGAGGAGCCATGCCTGTATAGGGTACACAGTTCCAAGTGGGGCCCAGGGGAGATGGGGTGAATAGGCAGCCTCCCATCTTTGGCTTTATTAAGTACGGTGTAGACTGAGAAATTGGAAAGTTGCTGGTTGGACTGAACACGGCTGGGTCCACTTTATAGCTTCCCAGGGGACGGTCCTGAGGGAGAAAGTGCCTGATTTGACAAAAGTGCTCAGAAATTCTCAGATCTCTTTAGTTGCCTTGGAAACCATGTTGTATATAGTCTTTGGGATTTTTTTTTTTTTTGTGCCTCTCTTTTCCATTCATGGGAAGATACTAAGGCCCCAGCCCCCAGTTCTGGCAGGACGAGGAACTTGGTTACTTGGGGGTCTTAACATCAGGTAGCCTGGGAAAAGCAAGGTGTCTGGGGTCCTGGAGAAGTTGCCGCTGTCACATACATACTCAGCCCAGAGCCTCAGTGTGAGCCATGTCTGTTGAGCCTGAGTGGAGGCTTTCCCTCTGTGCCAGAACCCCCAGCTCTGCGCAAGAGGGCCCATGCTCCTCTGGACAGCAATTTCATAGGGGCACTTTAGGAAAAGTGATTGTCAGTGAGTTTAGAGATGGTACAATGAATGAGCTGATCAATCCAAAAAGAAGAGTGTGAATTGAAGAACGGCTTTCCCAAACTGAACAGAGCTAGTCAAGAATGCCAGACGTGGTGGCGCACGCCTTTAATCCCAGCATTGGGGAGGCAGAGGCAAGCAGATCTCTGAGTTCACGGCCAGCCTGTTCTACATAGTGAGTGCCAGGACATGCAGGGCTGCAAAACAAGATCCTGTCTCAAAACAAAACAAAACAGAAAACCACAGACAAACAAAAATACCCTACCAAACAAACAAAACCCAAACCAAAAGCAAACCTCTGAATTGAGATGAAATTACTCTTAATAACTTGGCTCTGGAAGAGTAGGAAGTGCTTTTCTTAGCCTCTGAGCCATCCCTCTGGCTCCTCAATTAGAGCTTTCCATTATTAGTGGACTTCATTCTTTTTCTTTTTGTCAGTTGTGGAGATTGATCCCAGGACCTCAAGTGAGCTGGGTAAGTGCTCTAACACTGAGCCATGTCCGTAACCCTGAAACCTTAAGTTCTAGGAATTATTCAGAAAGAAAGCAACATTCAGTTGTTTCTTTCTTTCATATAGAAAGAAACAGTTGAATGTATATATGACATATATGTATATGTGACAATTGAATATATGTGCGTGTGTGAGCAATTCATGTAAATATTTTGTTTATTGGAACACATGCTTTCTCTCAGGAAAAAAAATGTTCTTTATGTAGAATAGGATATATTTGTTGGTAGACACACATACACATACAGTACTTAGAATATAAGAAGCCAAGAGTGCCGGGCGGTGGTGGCTCACGCCTTTAATCCCAGCACTCGGGTGGCAGAGCCAGGCGGATCTCTGTGAGTTCGAGGCCAGCCTGGACTACCAAGTGAGTTCCAGGAAAGGCGCAAAGCTACAAAGAGAAACCCTGTCTCAAAAAACCAAAAAAAAAAAAAGAAGCCAAGAGTACTTGAATTACAGTCAGCAACGGATCATTTTAATGTACTTAGGAATGACTCATGAGTTTCTACAACTTAATAAAAATTTCATAAACATGGATCCCATTTCATTCATACATTATTTTTTACAACCATACCTAGATTACACATGAAAATTAAGTTACTAGACAAGCAAAATAATAATTTATTTCTTATTAAAGACCCCACCCAAGGTCTAATCATTGTTCTAATACACAGGACGCAATAATGGGCACCCCCTGCACTTTAATCTATATTTATTCCATTCGCACAAAAACACAGTTCTCACCTCAAGGGGATAAGAAATAGTTTATTTTGGAGCCAAATGTGAGTGATCGTGGCCCAGGACATCAATATAGATGACCTTGAATCCCTGCTCCTACCTGATAACAGTCTGACCAAGTTTTCACAGTAGTGTAACAAAGAAAGTCATAAATGAAGGCACTTTAAAAATACATCAGCGGGAGTGCTAGGAAGGCAGGTTCCAGAAAAGCGAGGCAATCTCTGCTCTAGCCTCAGATGATGTCTGATGACGTTCTGAGCCTTTGTAGTGAGGAAGCCAGGGGTCTGTTTTAGCACATCCCTGCAGGTTTTACCTCTTAGTCACAAGGATGTTAGATCAGATACAGAGGTGGGCAAGAAGTGGATAATTGGCCTGCCTGTGCTGGCCAGTTTTATGTCAGCTTGACACAAGCTAGAGTCATCTGAGAGGAGAGAACCTCAACTGAGGAAATGCCTCCATAAGATCAGGGTGTAGGGAAGCCTGTAGGGCATTTTCTTAATTAGTGATGGATGAGGGAGGGCCCGGTCCATGGTGGGTGGTGCCATCCCTGGTCTGGAGGCCCTGGATTCTATATAAAGCAGGCTGAGCAAGCCAGGGGGAGCAAGTCAGTAAGCAGCACTCCTCCATGGCCTCTGCATCAGCTCCTGGTCCAGCTTCTCATGCCATTTGAGTTCTTGCCTGGGCTTCCCTGAATGGACTGCGACTCAGGATGTGCAAGCCAGATAAACCATTTCCTCCCCAGCTCTTTTTTGGGTCACAGTGTTTCATCACAGCAGCAACAACCCTGATTATTACAGGGGACGAAGATAGCTCAGGATAAGCCGCAGCATCCCAACCTCTCCGCGACAGATTCTAACCAGTTAGTCGGCCTTGGATACGGCTCTCTCCAGAAACTCGTTCACAAGTCCTTCTCTTTGCCAACCATCACATTTTGCACGTCTAGGGGCCACATAGCTTTGATGTCTCACACCCCTAGGATCTGATGTAGAGGAAGCTGAGTGGTAGACAGGAGGGCAGGCTTCGGGACAGAGGAATAGCAGGGAAAGCCACTAAGCAAGAACTGGATTATAGCATTAGAACCTACTAGTTATTTTGACCCAGTTCTGGTTTAAAAAAAAAAACTATTTATCTGGCCTAATGTGTGAAATATAATAAGAATAACATAACAAAAATTAAAATAATCAGGAACACTGCCTGGCTTAATGGAGTGAAGGTAGCAGATAAGGGAAATAGGCATTTTAAACAACCAAAATTTACATATTTTAAAACTAGATTAATGAGAGACTTCGAAGACTTCTGTGACAACCCCAAACCCGCCCCAAAAATCCAGAGAAGAAGTTACTGAAGAGAGTCCTTTAAAAACTGTGACAAAGATGCTGAGGGGTGGCTCTTCACAGTTGGTGACTTCCGGCAGACAGTGGGGAAGGACCCCGTTTTCTTTAAGGGCTTGGACCCTGGGACTTTGACCATGCTCCAGTGACTATAAGAGCAATACAAATTGGACTCGGTATTTTGGTTTTTTTGGGGGGCGGGTGCTCAAGGGTGGTAAGATGTACCAGGCAGGAATGGGAATCAGGTGTGATCAGGTGCGTTGTATGAAATTCCCAAATTATTAATAAAAATATTATGTTTGGAAAAAACTCTAGATTGAGTATGTGTTTCCTCTTGTATTTACAATTATTTATACTCTACAAACCATTTATATTTAGAGTATTAAAAATACCTTTTAATTTTAGTTTTTCTTTTGACCGGTTTGATCTAGTTATAACTTCATTGAAGTGGCTTCCTCTAATTCTTTTTTCTTTTCTTTTCTTTCTTTTTTTTTTTTTTTTTGGTTTTTCGAGACAGGGTTTCTCTGTAGTTTTGCGCTTTTCCTGGAACTCACTTGGTAGCCCAGGCTGGCCTCGAACTCACAGAGATCTGCCTGGCTCTGCCTCCCGAGTGCTGGGATTAAAGGCGTGCGCCACCACCGCCCGGCTCTTTTTTTTTTTTTTTTTTTTTAAGAGAAGGGCACTGTCTCACTGTGTATCCCTGACTGGCCTAGAACTCACTGTGTGGACCAGACTGGCCTCAAACTCACCTAGATCCACATGTCTCTGCCTTCCAGGTGCTGGGGAAAAGGTGTGTGCCGCCACACCTGGCTTAAACTTAAATTCTTAAGAAAGATTAATCTTTAGTATCTAAGTTATCAAAATTCTTATTTGTGGACTGACTTGGTAAGACTTTATTTTAAAACTTAGTATTGTACAAGGTTTCAATTTGGGAAAGTAAGTGAAAAAAAGTCACAGAAGAAATTAGAGAATATAGTGTTCTTTTAAAAAATTCTAGCAAGATTGTCTTTTCTTGTGCACTTTTGTTATTACTAAGAACAGTGATAGAAAAAGAGATCAGCCCTGCTATAAATCAGAATTTATAGGCCTTGTAGACATAATCTTTTTGTTTGTTTGTTTTTTGAGACAGGGTTTCTCCATGTAGCCCTAGCTGTTCTGAAACTTGCTCTGTAGAACAAGTTGGCATTGAACTCACAGAGACCCACCTGTCTCTGCCTCCTGAATGCTGGGAAAGACATGCACCACCACCATCTGGCTCATAACCAAATCTTATTGATTATTTTAATAATTATAAAATGAAATGAGATTCTATTATGAATTAGCATAGTATTCATTTCCTTTTTACTAGGAGAATACAATTATATTTTAATGATTTTTTAATCCAACTAATTGTGCTATAGGATACCTTAAATATTCATTTAATCAAGAAACATCTGCCTTTAAAGGTATAAAATATCACGAGTGTTGTTATTTTTGGAAACTGACATCTTTTGTATAATTTGTATGAGAAGAATTAACTTACATTTTTAGATTTCTGTATTAGTTGGCTTTGTTGTTGTTGCTGCTGCTTTGATAAAACACTGACCCAAACCAATCTCTTGGAGGAAGGGTTTATTTGGCTGATGCTTCCATGTCACAGTCCATCATCGAGGGACACCAAGGCAGGAGCTTGAAGCACAAACCATGGAAGAATGCTGCTTTGGGGCTTGATTTTGCTTGCCCTGGCTTGCTCTATTACCTTTCTTATGCTGGCAAACTCACCTTCCTAAGGATGGCACCTCCACAGTGAGCTAGGCCCTTCTACATCAACTAGCAATCATGAAGGTTGTCTTATGTTGTTGAGAAATTACCAAATGAATCGGTCATTCATCTATGAAATGAAAGGCTAATGTCAAAGCATTTACTAATGTGGACAAAGCTCATTGAAAGAACCTATCATTTGGTAACCTACAACACACACTCATGTGTGTGTGTGTGTGTGTGTGTGTGTGTGTGTGTGTGTATATATATATATATATATATATATATATATATATATATATATATATAAATTCTAATCACAAAGCTTTCTTGCTGCTTTTCAGAATGCTTTCCTGAAGTCATTGACATGCTAGTTTTAAGGAAAATATGTTTGAAAAGTGGTTGTGGGTTGCTCTTAAGGGCAAGGATGGAAGAGGAAGTGGGGGATGGAGGGAACCAGGAAGAAAGATTGCTTTTCATTTTATAATCTCCTAGAGTATGCTGTGGAATAATCCTTCTCTACACCGTGAAGATGTGTTACTCTCTTTGTTAATAAAGAACTGACTGTCCAATAGCTAGACAGGATTTGGGGGGCAGAGAGAACACTGGGAAGAGGAGGGGTGGAGTTAAGGGAGTCACAGAGAGATGCCATGAGATGCAGAGCAAGCTGCATGGGCAGTGTGTAGATGAGGTAAGTGAGCCTTAGAGCAGCACATAAGTTAATAGAAATGGGCTAAGTTATGAGCTAGTTAGTAAGAAGCCTAAGCTATCAGTTGAGCATTTATAATTAATAATACATCTCATTGTGGTTATTTGGGAGTGACTGGTGGGACAGAGCGGACGGGCGTTCATGATGAAAACTCTGCCTATAAATGGTGTTCCAATGTGGGGCACCTACATCCACGTAAGACCTGAGAAAGCTTAAAAAAAAGTTCTAAACACACAAAATGGAGCCAAATGTAGCTTCTTAGTCTTGTGTTTCTCATGCCAGCTGCAGTACAGAGATGCGTCTCCCAGCAGCTGCTTGTGGGATGGAGCCAGCTTCCAGCTGCCATTTGTTAGCACCATTCACTAAGCTGAGCAGTACTGGTGTCTGACATAACAATTTAAGATTTGTCTCATATGATAAAAAAAATACAGATGCTCAGTAAATACAGATCCACATGAAAAGAACCTCTAAATGGGCTACAATGTGTTTAAAAATATGCACAGGCTTGGGAAAGAAAAGAAAAAAGAGATATATAGTCATCGATTTAAAAATAGTTTAAAAATAATAAAGTCCTTAAAAAAGAATAAAGTAATAAAAAATAAGCTACATAAAGATGGGAAATACACAGAGAGTCTGAATCCTGTATGTTATTGTGTTGTCTTTGAATTTTTGACTGCTTATGAAGGATCAATAGCTGCTGAGAGACATTGGATTATGAAAGTTGCTAGATTAAACCAGCCTATATATTTTAAAAATATCTTGACTTCAAAATGGAAGTCAAAAGGTGTGTTGCTTTGGGGAAGAGGTTATGCTTTTATTTCCACAGGAAATAAGAGGCTGTGAATTCATTCCAGGTTGATATGGATCAGGTTTAATTGAGGAAGATCCCCTGAAAATCCTGGCTACAGACATAAAAAAATAAACCTAGGAAAACTGCAAAACATGTGACGTATATTTTACCTGCTCAAACATAAAACAGAAAATCATCTTTGGCTAACTTGTGTATAACACATATTCCATACTTGTGTTAATGCAGATATGTATGTTACCTTTAAAAGTTTATTTTCAGAACAAGAGAACCAGATACCAATAAAAATGAATGGCCCAGGTGATCCAGCATCTCAAAATGTCTCTGTTACAGCTTCTTCAGAGTTTTGTATCCAGAACAACTTCAAGGCTGCTCACTGAGATGATCCAGCCTCACAGACTACCCCAGCCAAGACTTAATCATTATGTTGATTTTCTCAAGGTTCCCCAAAAGATTCTAACACCCACAGACAACAGGAAACAGTCTAGAGAAAACAGTGCCCACATTCCCAAAAGATGGGTTATGGATATTTGTTATCATTTAAAGTGGGTTGGTTACAAGTTGTTAATGGTCATAGTCGGGAAAAAAAGTTAAACAAAAGAGTTAAATTCAAAGATCTCTTTCTAAAGAAAAAAATGGAGATATGATAGGAATGTTAGGAAAAAAGGGTAGATTATTGAATCTGCTTTAATCCAAAAAACAGCTATTAATCTTAAAGTATTTTACAATTGTATGGATTTTGGGACAAACCAGGGCAAAGGCTATCTGCCTAGTGAAAAAGAGCCTGAGCCAGATCATCCTGGCAAAACAAAGCTCTACCTAAATAATTTGAATTCCCAGGCAGGGTTTGTGTGATTTTCTTTGGTCTTGGGAAACAGATAAAATACTAAAGCCTGAGAAGATGGTTCCTATTGTCAGACTTTCTTTTTGACCACCAGCCCCCAAATAATGACATGAGATTTATTGTTAATTATGAAAGCTTGGCCTTTAGCTTAGTCTTGTTTCCAACTAGCTCATATAACTTAACCTGTTTCTATTAATTTACATTCTGTCACATAGCTCTTTATCTCTCCTCCACTCTGTACATCTGACTCCCTTTCCGTCTCACTGGCAAAACCCCCTCCCCACTCCTGCCAGATTCTAACACAGAGTTCCTATCTTTGCCCAGAAGTCCTGCCTATTCTCTCCTGCCTAGCTATTGGCTGTTTAGCTCTTTATTAAACCAATCAGAAGACACCCCAGGCAGATAAGGCAAAACAGAGACACATATTCACAGTGTATAAAAAGATTATCCCACAACAGGTTCCCTTCCCAGGGCTTCTGTTGGATGTGCTATGGTCCCTTTGTTAGCAATGGTAAAGTAGGAGACACAGCCCATAGTTTCCTCCAGCAGAATTCTGAGTTCTCTTACTCTTCAGGGAGCTCCACTCAGGTAAAGCAGAACTGTTGATGTCCCTGAAGAAAAACCCTTCATGAGGAGCCAGTTTGAAGGAGAACTGGAGTTTATAAGGCAGAAAGTTTAGTGCAGTGTTGTGGATTATTAGTTTAAGATACAAAGATGTGCTGCATTTTTTAATGTCGCATTTGTTTAATTCTGTAAAGCTGTGTTACTTTGCCTGCCTAAAACATCTAATTGATCTAATAAAGAGTTGAGAGGCCAATAGCTAAGTAGGAGAAGGATAGGTGGGGCTGGCAGGCAGAAAGAATAAATAGGAGGAGAAATCTAGACTTGAAAGAAAATAGGGAGGAGTGAGAAAAGGAGAAGGAGAGGAGGGTCCAGCCACCCAGCCAGCCACAGTGTAAGAAGGAAAGCAAGATATATAGAATAAAGAGATGTAAAATCTCAGAGGCAAAATGTAGTTAAATGGGATAATTTAAGTTAGAAAAGCCAGCTAGAAACAAGCCAAGCTAAGGCTGGGCATTCATAAGTAAGAATAAGACTCTGTGTATTTATTTGTGAGCTAGGTGGTGGGCCCCAAAGAGTAAAGTAAAAAAAAAAATCAAATCAAAACAAACAAACAAACCCCCCCCCCCACAGAATAGTATGAATGTAAGTTCCACAAGAAAGAAGAAAGCATCTACACCCTCTGTTGAATCTTCTACAAAGCTGATGAACAGATTAGGGTCATCGACTGTGGAGAGGTTTGAATGTTGTGGCTTCAGAGCCTCGTCACAGTTTATCTTGGCCCGTCTTTAGCTTCCTTATTGTTCATCTCTGTCTAATCTAATATCCTGTGACTAACAGGTAAGACCCTTTGGAATGTTTTAACAGACCGCTGGCTTTGACCAACACAGAGGCTCAGAGTGTCATCAGATAGCCTTTTAAGCCTATAGAAGAGATTTCCTCACTTTGCTCTAACTTGCTTACCTAATGTTTCTATCAATGTATTTGAAAAGTGCCATAATATTGCTGCCTGGAGGGCCAGCCTCTGGCAGCCCAGGGTATGCAAAAAAGAAAAATCCACAAATGTGACAAGGGCTAGACTTTTTTTTTTATCTGAGGGATAATAAAGAAACACATGCTTTCTGATGGTAAGTTTCTCTTTTATTTCATCTTAAAAAATCTCTTTCTGAAAAATCTCTCTCTTTCTCCACACAGCTACACATCTCTCCACACGGCTACATCTCTCTTCTCCACAGCTTTCCTACACAGTTCTCCTCTACATAGCTACACATCTCTCTTCTACACATCTCTATACAGCTCTCTCTCAGAAAAAAATTCTGAGCAGATATATGAGTTACATTTTCAGGGCCACATAGCATTTCTTGAGTAAACAATAAGAAACAGAGCCATTCTGGTAACACATGAGAAATCCACACAGTTTCTCTCAAGCTAGAGATGTCATACTGACCAGGAATGGTGAGTAACATGGCAACTCCTGGCTATCAGCCAAGTTCCTTGATATGCAGTCTGTGAAGCAAGCACATATCTCTGAGTGGTCAGTGTTCCCTGACAGAGAGTGACATTGAAATTCAGGACCTAAACAATAAACAGTTAGTGAGGTTAGAAGTTCATGCATAGAGTCAATCGCTGCAAGGAGTTTTTCTACTAAAGTTGCTTCATGGCTGACTTTGGTTCAATAAACAGACACGTGTGAAGAGAGAGCTGCTGTGTAGAGAAGACTGTGTGGGGAGAGGTGTAGCTGTGTAAGAGAGAGCTGTGTAGAAGAGGGATGTGTAGCTGTGTAGGAGAGATGTGTGGAGAGAGATGTAACTGTGTGGAAAGATGTGTAACTGTGAAAGAGAGCTGCTGTGTAGAGAGAACTGTATAGAGAGAGCTGCTGTGTAGAGAGAGCTGTGTAGAGAGAGATATGTAGCTGTGTAGAGACAGATTTTCAGAGAGAGATTTTCAGAAAGAGATTTTCAAGATGAAGTAAAATAGTAAATCACTATCAGAAAGTGTGCGTTTCTTTACCCCTCAGATAGAAAAAATTTAGATCTCACCACATTTGTGGATTTTTTTTTTCGCATACCCTGGGTGCTGCTGGAGGTTGGTCCTCCAGGCATCAATATCTGGCTGTGTCGACCTGTTGAATATTAGTTGTCATCTGCTGTATATTCTTAGTTGCCTCCGGCAACATAATTTATGACTTTTTTTTGTACTGTCACTCTAAAAGTTTTATCAAACTATTATCACATTGTAATATGCAGTTTGGGGTACCCTAAATCTGTGTTTCAGGCATGGTCACTCATATTTGTCTTCAAGATAAACTAAGTCTTCTTCAAAAGTTTTTTATTTTATGTGTAGGTGTTTTACCTGCATGCATGTCTATGCATACACTTATGTACCTGGTGTCTGAGGAGGTCAGAAGAGGATGTGGAATCCCATTGGACTAGAGTTATAGATGGTTGTTAGCTGCCATGTGGGTGCCCTCAGGGTTCTCTGGGAGAGCAGCCAGTACTATTAACTGCTAATTCATCTTTCCAGCCCCAAACTATGTCATTTAAGGTGAAAATTGTGAGTTTTGTATTGATGATTATTACACCTGAAGAATTATCCACTTTGCCCCTGAAGGATCACCTGGATGAGAGCGAGGTACTGGCAACATGGATTACTCAGGTGGATTTTGGTGTGTTCTTTCTGGGACTCAGGACTCTCTTGATCTATTTGTCGGTTGTTCTGAGCTGGTTGTTTAGGACCCTTTTTGAAAAATACCTTCTTTTTTCTTTCAAAACATTTGGTTTACACTCTCTGTGGTGGTTTGAATGAGAATGGCTCATATATTTGAATATTTGGTTATTTGAATATTAGGTGCTTTTTGCCCAAAAGAAGGCAGGGAGGTTTTATGGGTTGTAGGTGAGGGGTGATGACGTGTCCACCACAAGCTGGGTTTATGCCCAAGTGTGGTCGAAAGCTGACTGCTTAAGTGGGGACTGGGGCAACTGGCAACTTCAGGGGAGGAAGCTGCAGTAGCCACCAAGATTGCACAACTGGGCTTTTTGGCACCTTCCCTTTGTTTTGAGACTCTCTGAGTGGGCGGGGGCGGGGGATGGGGGGAATGGGATTTCTGAATCGTGCAGGGGAGATCTGGAGTTTCCAACTGAACATCATGTCACTCAGGGTGGGCTTTGAGGTTTCAAAAGCCCATGCCGAGACTAGTCTCCCTCTCTTCCTCCCCTCCCCTCCCCTCCTCTCTTCCTCCCATCCCTCTCTCTGCCTCCATCTTGTGAGTCAGATGTAAGCTCTCAGGTACTGCTGCAGCAGCCAGGTTCCCATCATGATGATCATGTAAGCATGCCCACAATCAAATGCTTTAAAAAGAAAGTTTCCTTGGTCATGGTGTCTTTTCACAGCAATAGAACAGTAACTAAGACATTACCTATTTTATTTATTTTCTTTGAAAGCATTTTTTATTTCAGATCATTCAGTTTGTTCTTTGTTTGGTTATAGACTTCAGTAAATATGTGGTTTGTTCTTGTGCTACCAGTACCCCCATACCCCCCATCTTTCTAGATAATTTCCCCATATCTAATCTAAAGAAAGAGAAAATGTGTGGAGAAAAACAGATTATTTGGTATTCCAGCCAGTTTTTTTTTTTTTTTTTTTTTTTTTTTGAGACAGGGTTTCTTTGTGTATCAGTCCTGGCTGTCCTGGAACTCACTCTGTAGACCAGGCTGGTCTTGAGCTCACTGAGATCCTCCTGCCTCTGCCTCCCAAATGCTGGGATTAAAGGTGTACACCATCACTGCCTGGCTTCCAGCTAGTTTTATGTTAGATTCCTATGTTGTGTCAACTCACAAATATTTTAAAAAACGAAAAAAAAAATCTAATAAGATCCACTGTTTCTGAATTGACTTCTTTTGTGTGCTTAACAAAACAGAAGTCTAGACGTCCTGGGCAATCATATATGTGCAGCCTACCTGAATTAAGATTTAAAATCACGACCGGACGCTCCAGAAAGTCGTTTCTGGATGGATTGTTTTGGGGTCAGGCTCCTTTCTTGTTGCAGCCACCTGCACCCAGCAGCCTTCTCGCCAGAGTTCTCAAGTTCACGTTCTCTGTTGTACCCTCTGCATTGGATCACTGGTGCACCCCCCTCCCCCTCATCCGCCCAAGTCAGACTACGGACACCAGCTCTGAGGTAAGCTCACGGACACCAAGGACTTGTGGAAGTGGCAGAGAGTAGGAGAGATGGCCCTGTCAACAGGATGCCAATGAGTAAAATGGGGGAGCAGGAGGCTGACCATGAGGCAGAGGAAGAAGAGGAGGAGGAGGAAGGTGGAGGTGGTGGGAAGAGGAGGACAGTGATGGTGAAACAGGACACCGAGGAAGCGGAGCAAGCGGTGGGCTAGTGGCGGCTGAAGGTGACCAAGAAACAAAAGACCTATGAGGGTGACTAGGCAGCAAAAAAGGAAATGTTAGATTTAAAAGGCCACACTGTGACCTAGTCAACCCTCCAATGCTGGTCTCAGAACCTTCGATTAGAGGGGCAGAGCCAGCTGCCTGCCTGCAGGGGGCAGTGCTGCCCACAGATGACCAGACTCTAAACTTGCAACAGGGAGGAAGAAAGAACCGAAACTTCCAAGGACCTGGTATTTTTTTCCCTTACAAATGTTTTTTTAAAAAAGGGGGATGGAAGCCGGGCGGTGGTGGCGCACGCCTTTAATCCCAGCACTCGGGAGGCAGAGCCAGGCGGATCTCTGTGAGTTCGAGGCCAGCCTGGACTACCAAGTGAGTTCCAGGAGAGGTGCAAAGCTACACAGAGAAACCCTGTCTCGAAAAAACCAAAAAAAAAAAAAAAAAAAAGGGGGGGGGATGGAGAGATGGCTCAGAGGTTAAGAGCACTTGCTACTCTTGCAGGAGACCCAGTTTTAGGGTACCTAGTACTCACATGGCTCACAAACATCCTTAACTCCAGTACCAGGGGATCTGACAGCCTCTTCTGGACTCAGTCAGCACCAGGCATACACATGGTGCACATACATGCAGTCAAAACACGTATATGCATAAATAAAAATAAAGACACCTTTAAAAAGGTATTTTAAAGGGAAATTTTGTAATTTTTTACCTACATTTTATATTTTTGTACATATTGTCAGGCACCAGCCACTTTTAATGATAATAGGTAACCAACCCAGCCTTAGGCGCATTCTAAGTCATCCCCCTTTTCCCCTTGGCTTTCTGAGACATGGTCTCTCCTCTACACAGCACTGGTTGTTCTGGAACTCACACTGCAGACCAGGTTGGCCTTGAACTCACAGAGGTCTGCCTGCCTCTGCTTCCAAGTGCTGGGACTAAGTGCGTGCGCCACCATGCCCAGCTCTGTGCCCTACTTCTGATGTTACTTGTGGTGTAACCATGCTCGTTATAATCTCAAAGGAGAAAAAAAAAATCTCGAAGAAAAGAAAGCAAACCAGCAACAACAGAATCATATTCTGAGCATTCCAGTAACCTTTTTTGGCTCACGTACTGTAATATAAGTAGCTGTAATGTAAGTATGAAATAGTGAGAAAGGCCAAACACTAGCTATACTATAAGTGGTTGGTTTGTGGTGATTTTGTTTGTTATCTAACAAATAAAGCTTCCTGAAGATCAGAGTGTGGAGCTAAGCCACTAGTTAGCCACAGAGGCCAGGCAGTGGTGGCACACACCTTTAATCCCAGTACTTAGGAGACAGAGGCAAATGGATCTCTGTGAGTTCAAGGCCACCCTGGGCTACATGAGATTAATCCAGTGTAAAAGAGAAACAGAGCCAGGCGGTGGTGGCGCACACCTTCAATCCCAGTACTTGGCAGTCACACACCTTTAATCCTAGCTCTAGGAAAGTGGTGACAGGAAGGGATATGGCTGGGCAGAGAGAGGAATATAAGGCAGGAGGAGACAGGAACTCACTGAATTTAGTCTGAGGATTTGTAGAGACAGAAGCTCAGCCCTCTTTCAGGCTGAGGATTTTGTAGAGGTAAGAACTAGTGGCTGGCTGCTCTGCTTCTCTGATCTTTCAGTATTTACCCCTATATTTGACTCTGGGTTTTTATTAATAAGACTAATCAGAATTCGTGCTATCTTGGTTTATATAAAATGGTGAAAAAGACAAACATGAAAGCTTAATTTTATGTATATTGTTACTGTATTTAATTTTTAGTCTGATGTATATGTGAGACAATCTCAAATAATAAACTAAAAATATTCTTTCTTTTAAAAATATTTGTTTATTTTTATTTATGTGTATGAGTATTTTGCCTGTGTGTGTGTGTGTGCGTGCGCGTACGCATATGTGTGCACGTACGCACGTGCGAGCGTGTGTTTGTGTGTACTACTATGTGGGTGCTTGGTGCCCAAAGAGGCTAGAAGAGGGTACTGAATGGCCTAGGCATGGAGTTATAGATGGCTATGAACTGACATATGGGTGCTGGGAACTGAACTGGGTCCTCTGCAAGAGCAGTAAGTGGATTTAACCCCTGTTCTAGCTCTCCAGCTTCAATAAACTAGACTTTTGTTTTGGTGGAAAAAAAGAAAACCTCCCAAATGATAAAACTGTTAATTTACAAGAGTTAATAGGAGCTTTAAAAACTACATCTAACTTAGGAGACATTAAAAAGAAATAAAAATTAATAAACTATTAGAAAGTATCTAGAGGCTATGTCAGAACTAAAGATAACTTCTGATCACATTTCCTCCTCTCTTTTCTTTAACTTTGCTTCTTAGCTCTTAATCTTTAGGAAATAAATTCTCTATATAAAAGTTATTACAGTTTGTTTTAAATATAAATGCTAAAGAAAAAGTATTTTGTGCTATATCAAAAATTCCTGGGCTGGAGAGATGGCTTAGCAATTAAGGGCACTGTCTGCTCTTCCAGAGAACCCAGGTTTAATTCCCAGCACCCACATGGCAGCTCACAACTGTTTGCAAATCCAGTTCCAGGGGATCCGGCAGCCTCTCAGATATGCGTGCAGGCAAAACACCAATGTACACAAAGTAAAAATAAAGTATAAAATTTTTCCCATTTGTAAAGCTGCTTTAGTTTTGAAAGCTGTACTCACTCTTCTTGAGTGGTTCTCTTTCTCTAAACCCTGGTGCTTAAGTCTGTGCTAAAAATATCTTCATTATACCAGTTAGTCCTAAAATTTCTGTCAGTGTGAAAGCCCGAGTTCCAGTTTGGCCTCTGTGTTGAGGTCCCTAAAAGCATAGGAGAACTCCTCAGGTTGCTAAAGATGATAACATATAGCTATGTCTTGGTTCCCATGCTGATAACATTTCTGGGGATTCTTGCCAGGATCCATCTTGAAGCATCGTTGATGAATTCGCCTGACTGCTGCTCGACTGATCAGCCCTGCTACACATTGCCTGAGTGTTACCTTGAGTTCCTTTTGCCAGAGGCCATCAGAATATGCAGCAGATGACAACTGATATTCATAAGGTCAACCAACCAGATGAATAATTCTCTGATAGAGGAACCTCATCAAGCAAGGCTTACAGGGCCCACAGACTGTGAATGCTGTCTGCTTCTGTCTGTAATTTTCTTGTGTGCTACCACAATTCTCCCTTAAAACAGCTATGAACTTCTTCCCACAGCTTATTGGTAGTGTGTTCTCTACTTGTCAGGCACATTTATTCCTGTGGATAACAGAAAATGATTCCTTCTTACACTGTGTAATTTTGGTAAATAAAATATACTTTCATAGCCAGACTTTTTTTTTTTTTTTTTTTTTTTTTTTTTTTTTTTTTTAAAGGTTTATTTATTTATCATGTACACAGTGTTCTATCTGTACATATTTCTGCAGGTCAGAAGAGGGCACCAGATCTCATTACAGATGGTTGTGAGCCACCATGTGGTTGCTGGGAATTGAACTCAGGACCTTTGGAAGAGCAAGCAGTGCTCTTAACCGCTGAGCCATGTCTCCAGCCCCATAGCCAGACTTTTGTTTCATGGAAACTGTGAGAAACTTAGAAATCTGTTTTATGTCCTTAGCTCAGGCTGACAAGACAATTACATACAATAAGCTGATTTAAAACCTTAGAGCAAACTCAGACTAGACCAAATGCCTCTACAAATGGATTATAAGTTCAGCCTTCACAGATAATGCACAAGGACAGAGTGACCAGATATCCGATTTGTTGAACCAAGGTTATTAGGCACAAAGCAACCTAAATTACTATGCCAGTCTCTCTTGCCAAGTCTGGCTGATAACACAGACAAACGATTAACTCCCTACACAAATTCCTTACTATAAGGCTTTGTTTCAGCTAATGATGCACACCGAAACCCGTGACCTCATCTTTCAGCATTAAGATGAAAGGAATCTGAGTCAGCTTTGAACTTCAATTTCCACCTGCTACTCCTCTGACATGGCCACTGGCATCCACACATAAAAAAAAAAAAATAGAAATAAATCTTTAAAAACCTTACAAATTATAAATATAAATGAAATATATAAATATATAGTTTAAAAATCTATATTTATGTATGATTATATATGTATTGTCACTCATGTGCATATACCCATATACAAACATACACATATACATAATTAAAAATAAATCTTAAAAAGTTAGTAACCTCTGTTGGTTAGGGTTTTTATTGCTGTGAGGAGACGCCATGACTATGGCAACTCTTAAGAAGGAAAACAATTGAGGTGGTGGCTTACAGTTTCAGAGGTTTAGTCCATTATTATCATGGCGGGGAGCATGGTGGCTGGGAGTATGAGAGCATACAGGCAGACATGGTGCTGGAGAATTCTACATCTTGATCCAAAGGCAACAGGAAGTGAGCTCAAATACTGGGCGGTATCTTGAGCATATAGGAGAGCTCAAAGCCCGCCTCCACAGTGACACACTTCCTCCAACAAGACCACACCCACTCCACAAGGCCACGCCTCCTAATAGCGCCGCTCCCTTTGGGAGTCATTTTATTTCAAACCGCCGCAGTTGGGAATAATTGACCTTCCAGCTATTTTCAATGATGTTTTTGTTCTTAGCCTGTTGTGTTGTTTTCTTTCCTGAAATGAGGGGTGGACCTGCTTCTAGAGCCAGTTTCTCAGTGAGCTCAAACAGCCAATCACCGTTTACTAGTGTAAGTACATCACAAGGAGCATCCTTAAGGTATCTTCATGATTGTCATGTTACTGGGAAAACTGGGATGTCTTTGTTGAACTCTTAGTTTCATTAAAAGAATTTATGAAATCATTTTAAATTAAATTAATTAGTTTAATTTAATTTCATTAAAAGAATTTACAAAACTCTTAAATTATTAATTAAATTGAAATAGAATTTCATAAAAGAATTTAATAATGGACTTAGAGGGAAGCTCTAAGAAAATTTTTTTTAGCATTTGAGAGAAAATTTCTGTTTTCTGGTGGTTTCTAATTGTCCATCTTGGCATTTACCAGTTACATTGATTCTTTTTGCCATCCTCTTTTGGGGATGGATGTCTTTCTATGTTTCCTAGGCTGGCTCTGAACTCCTAGGCTCAGGAAATCCTCTCTGTTGCTGGAATCCTAAATGGTCTTATAGTAAAAACCCAGAGCCAGATATTGGAATGGAGCTAGATATTGGAGTAGATGTTGAAAGATCAGAGAGACAAAGGAACAAGCCACAGCCACTTCTCACCTCGCCAACACCTCAGCCCATCTTGTCTTCACGAACCCTCAGACTGAATGCTCCTGAGTCCTCAGCCAAAAAGCCAAAAGTCCTCATGCCTTATATGCCTTTCTTCACCCAGCCATTTCACTTCCTATCTCAACTTTCCTAGTGCTGGGATTAAAGGTGTGTGTGTTTGCCAAATACTGATAACAAAGGCATGAAATCTCAAGTGCTGGGATTAAACGTGTGTGTCACCACTGCCGGGCTCTGCTTCTCTTAGACTGGATTAATCTCTTGTAGTCTAGGGTGACCTTGATCTTGCTGATATCCAGACAGATCTCTGCCTCCTGAGTGCTAGGATTAAAGGTGTGTGCTACCACTGCCTGACCTCTGTGGCTAAATCTGTGGCTAGCTCTGTGCTCTGATAGTTAGGCAAGCTTTATTTCTGAGATTAGAAATATTGCCACATCTCTTGGCTCCATCTTCCATGGGACAACAGGTGTGTGCCACCATCCCTGTGTAAAAGACCTAAGTTATTTATAGATACACATAACCAAATCAAAGTGAAACAAAAAAAGTAATAATTAAAAAAAACTAAGATTAAATATCCTAAAAAGGGACTCTGATTTTCCTGGTATCAAGCCACAAGTTGAAACTTGGGGTGGCCTGTGAAGGCATGAGGCAAAGATGTGGGCTGGCTTTGGTGCTCTGGGGTAGCAGCTTGTTGCCCAGGTCAAATTATAACAGGAAGTCTGCAGCCATCTCAGCCAGAGCTGAGGGCTTCAATTTCCTGTCTGTGATTCTTCACCCGAGAAAGACTTTGTTTGGGATGGCACGCGTCTGTGCTGAAACACAGCTTTCCTGGACAATCCCTGGAACTTACTGAATGGGCCACATGGGCAGCTGGTATGGGGGAGGTCTGGCTTCTGCTTTTCAACTGAGGTGTCCCTGGGACTGTGAGGCTCCATGGAAACCCAGAGCTGGCTCACGAAAGGGTGCCTCTAACGGATGATGGCCTTGTCCCCTTTGTAAGCCTCAGTTTCCCTTAGGTACAACGGGAGTGACCTGATGGTCTTTGGAGCCTCTCTGGGTCCTGTCGTGTTTCCAGGCTGAGGAATGGGCCCAGGCTCCCAGCTTCTGCAGGCTGTATTCACAGTTCCTGTGGTCCTAGGCTTTGGGAAGCCATCCAAATATAGAGAAAATGTCTCTCTTGTGCCTGTTCAGCCTGAAGGGACACGTGGCTCCTTGCACCTGCTTCTACTTGGGCACAATCGCCCTTTGAGTGCAGAGCTGGGGGGCTTCCAGGAGACGGGAAGCTGCTCAGTAGCCCCAGAGTTAGTAGTGGGGGAGCAGAACAGCGCGCATCACGGAGCTTGTGGCCTGGACTGTGCTTGGTAGACTCAGAGGACCTAAGGCGTGGAGCTCGTGGTGGTCAGCACAGCCCTCCGTGGTCTGTGGAACCTGCTATTGCTTTACGTGAGTGACGGTCCTCTACTTCTCTATCCTGTGAAGTCATGCTAGGTCCCTACTGAGGCTTGAGCTTCGTCCAGGGGCCTTGCTAGCATTCTGCTCTCTTTACTTCCCCTCAGTGCTCTGTGTTAGTTACTTCTGTATGGCTTATGGTAGGCTGGTCAGGAGTGGCTGGTGTGGGCTGTGTGTGTGTGTCTGGCTCTAGTCTGGACTACGGTGCCTGGCTGTGAGCTGTTTGGCTGGTGGTGGTGGTCTGGCCTAGACGGTTTGGGGCTCTGACTGTTCATGTCCTGCAGAACATGGTAATGCACCCCCGGCCCTGCCTTCCCATCGACCCCCACATCAGCTATATACACTTACCTTCTGGTCTGCCATTGTGCGGTTTGGATAGTGAGTGGTCCCTGGCAGGCCCAGCTCATGCCCTCAACCTATCCCTCATTTGGTCTTTCTTTGAGAGGCCAAGTGGGAAGAAACATGCTCTGGGACTACCTGGCCACTCTCCTGTGGCTTCGGTTCCATGGAAGTGTTTCTCCCAGCTGTCCCTCAGTCCAGGGCCCCACAGATGAGGCTGCAGGGGTGGAGGCCCAGACAAGAAGGGGTAAGCTATTCATAGGCAGCGCTGATCACACAGAGACTGTAAGCTGCCTGATCCTTGGCTTATGGGTGAGGTTAAGAAGTGATCGCAGGGGCAGAGTATCGAGTGGGAGACAGGACAGTGGATGACCACGAGGAGAGGCCTTTGTCTGTCCTTGTTCCGTACATCCTCCTGGCCCTGAAATGCTGTCCACCTGCTCCCCCACTTCTCAGCCTCACATTGACCCTGCTCTGACAGGGAGGAACCAATTTAATCAAGCCAGGACCTCTCCGGGCTCTTGGTTGTCCCTTTGCTGCCTTTGATCAGCCCTGAGCCTGGCTCTCTCTGGTGCATATGAGAGCCACTTGGTACATACGCTGCAGGTGAAGACAGCTTTGCTGTTCTTCTCCAAACCACGGGGCAGCCCAGGGGTCCACTGGGTGCATTCCCTGTGTCTGAAGCTATTTTCTGTGGAGACTTCTGGACCTGCCTTCTGCTTCCGTGTGGGTAGGTTCCAGTGTTCCTCTGCTGTGTGGTGTGCCTTCTCTGGTCTCACACACCATATTTGTGGACAATGAGCCCCCCCACCTTTTTTGTCTGATTTTGTCCACTAGCCTGTACTCTTATTGGGTGAGTTCTGTGGTGATATGCATCCAAGAGACACCAGCTGGCAGGATGTGGGGTCTCTCTGCCCAGCTCCCCAGCACCGGCTAGCCTGGCAAAGGAGCAGCTTGGAGAGGACAGAGGGGCAAGTTCTACAGAGCTTTAGGGTACAGTGCCTGTGAGGGGCCTGCTGATGGGTTGTGAGACAACTGAGGTGAGGGAGATGGAAAGTGTCATCGAGATGGGCAGGTGGGTGTGGGGTTGGCTTTTGGCCATGTAAACTTGTGGCGCTTCCTCCCCAACAGACTTCAGGTGCCCTGCTCCTACCTGAAGGGCATGGGGGCCCCGCGTGTTCCCAGAAGGACCGTGCTCTTCCAGCAGGAGCGGACAGGCCTGACCTACCGTGTGCCTGCGCTGCTGTGTGTGCCTCCCCGGCCTACCCTGCTGGCCTTTGCGGAACAGCGACTTAGCCCTGATGACTCCCATGCCCACCGCCTGGTGCTGCGGAGGGGCACACTGGCTCGGGGCTCAGTGCGGGTGAGTGCTAGGCGCAGAGTGGAAACTCAAGGGCAACTCTGCTGATACCCCCGGAGACTGAGGTCAGGCTCTGGATGTCTTGACCAGCTGCCTCTTTTCCCTCAGTGGGGCACCCTGAGTGTGCTGGAGACTGCGGTGCTGGAGGAGCACAGGTCTATGAACCCTTGCCCGGTGCTGGACGAACACTCCGGTACCATCTTCCTCTTCTTCATTGCGGTGCTGGGCCACACGCCCGAGGCCGTGCAGATCGCCACTGGCAAGAACGCTGCTCGGCTCTGTTGTGTGACCAGCTGTGACGCGGGCCTTACCTGGGGCAGTGTGCGAGACCTGACGGAGGAGGCCATTGGTACAGCATTGCAGGGTAGGTGACGCCTGCCTGGTGTGGGATGGGCTGGTGGTGTGGGGTGGAGGAATAGAGTCGGTAGGGACAGGACAGGGCAAGAGGGATTGGGCTCGTCCCTCCCATAGGTCCAGCAACCGCTTGGAAATCTTCATTCCGCCTCTCCTATCCCCAGCTTCTTGCCCCACATCATCCACAAGCAGTGACTTCCTAACACTGTCTTCAGGACTGTCTGGCATTTCCCAAACACCTTCAGTGCCAGGCCCATAGGTGCTGGCAGGGCTGGCGACTTAAGCCCACCAGGGGCTGTCCTTGTCTTGGTCCGTAGAGAAGAGGGTTAAGTCTCTTGTTCCCAAACCCGCGCGCTCTTATCACTTCCTTTCCCTTTTTGCCTCCTCCTCCTCCTCCTCCTCCTCCTCCTCCTCCTCCTCCTCCTCCTCCGGCCCAGGTCTCTGGGCCCCACTCTTTTTTTCCCTCTTACCTCTGCAGTCCCCACTCCACAGGGGCTGACCTACCGATCTACTGCTCTCTCGACACCCTGACCCCTGCTGATAGGCAGTGGCCCTAGGGGCTACAGGACCCGGCCCATGAGTGCTACATGGAGGGATGTGGCGGCTTCTGGGAGGTGGACAAAGAAACAGGGCTCATCCAAAAACCTCATCCAAGGTCCCCTCCCTCCACTGCTCCTCTGTAGCAGGCGCCCCAGAGGTTGAGCGCTCTGTTGGAGATCATTAAACCTCTGTTGGCCAATGGCTGGGGAGTGGCTCAATGGTAGACCACTTATTTGGCCTGGTTTCTGTGCTTTGCACCCCTCGACGAACAGCAAAACCCATGACCAAGGGGCTGGAGAGGTGACTCAGAGGTTAAGACTTACAGCTCTTGAGGAGAACTGGGGTTCAGTTCCCTGCACCTGCATTGGGTGGCTCACAACCGCCTGTAACTCCAGCTCCAGGGTATCTGCCCCCTCTGGCCTCTCTCAGCACCTGCACTCACGTGCATACCCTCCATGTGCACGTAATTAAAAATAAGTCTTTTTAAAAACCGTTAAGAAAGCACTTGACTAAGCAGGCTTCTAGGATTCTGAAGACAGCCTTGGCAGGCTCCTCCAGTCCGGGTGCATTCGGGGTCCATTATAGGGAGGCAGTCAGCTGAACTAACCCAAGGTTCTGGCTGCCTCTCTCTCTAGACTGGGCCACCTTTGCTGTGGGTCCAGGCCATGGAGTTCAGCTACGCTCAGGTCGCCTACTTGTTCCTGCTTACACCTATCATGTGGACCGTCGGGAGTGTTTTGGCAGGATCTGCTGGACCAGTCCCCACTCCTTGGCTTTCTATAGTGATGACCATGGAATCTCCTGGCACTGTGGAGGCCTTGTGCCCAACCTGCGCTCTGGAGAGTGCCAACTGGCTGCAGTGGATGGAGACTTCCTCTACTGCAATGCCCGGAGCCCTCTGGGCAATCGTGTGCAGGCCCTGAGTGCTGACGAGGGCACTTCCTTCCTACCGGGGGAGCTGGTGCCTACACTGGCTGAAACTGCCCGTGGCTGCCAGGGTAGCATTGTGGGCTTCCCAGCTCCACCCTCCAGCAGGCCTCAGGATGACCAGTGGCCAATGGTTCTTGGGAATACCCCACATTCCCCATGCTTCTATCTCAGAGTACAGGAGTCTTCAGGGCAAGGTGCTGGGGGTCCTATTGAAGGTTGGGCTCGCAGAGGGTCATTCTGCTCCCCACAGTCCTGGGGTCCAGAAAATCATGGCCTAGAACCTGGGACAGGTGGAGAGAAGACAGCCTGGACCCCAGAACTCCCTATGTCCTCTGCTTCCCTGCTTCAGAGTTCCACGTGGCTGCTGTATTCCCACCCATCAGGGCGTAGAGCTCGGCTCCACATGGGAATCTATCTGAGCCGGTCCCCCTTGGACCCCCACAGCTGGACAGAGCCCTGGGTGATCTATGAGGGTCCCAGTGGCTACTCTGACCTAGCGTTCCTTGGGCCTGTGCCCGGGGCATCCCTGGCCTTTGCCTGTCTGTTTGAGAGTGGGACCAGGGCCTCCTACGAAGACATCTCTTTTTGCTTGTTCTCATTGGGTGATGTCCTGGAGAACGTGCCCACTGGCTTAGAGATCCGCAGTCTCAGGGGCAAGCCTCAGGGGCATTGCTGGCCCTCTTGATGGCCCGATCCTCTGGCAGGCACCTGGGAAGGAAGGGTAGAGTGTATAGAGGAGGCTAGGGGCAGGTCAGCGTGACCCTGGGATGGACAGAGTCTCCTCACTGCTTCTGGAGGATGAATCACTGGGGGGCCTGGCTGCTTTCTGAGTATGAGTGAGAAATAAAGGGATTGTGCTGTGTCTGTTTCTTCCCACATCAAAGCCTTGGGTCCTAGCGCTCTAGTTCACTGCTCTGATTAGCACACACATTTCCCACCTTCACCCTGCACAGTTCCCACATCCCAGGGGTGGCTGGCAGGGGTGAAGGCAACAGGAACAGTGGACATCATAGTCCCTCTTTCCACTACCTGCTGTGTGCCAAGCCCAATCAATCTGAAGTTTGCTGATGACTGAAGTCTGGTCACTTTCTGAACTTCCAGCGGGAGAAGCAGGTTGAGGAGTCAGCCTCCCCAGCTAGTGGGGACAGAGCTTAATTTGAGGCAGGGTTACTTCCTAGGCCTGCTCCAAGTGCCCGCTTCTTCACCCTTCTCTGGAGAGGGCTCTTGCTGTATCAGAACTGCTCCCTCAGGGAAGCCAGTTTGTACTTCCTCTCTCTCTCTCTCTCTCTCTCTCTCTCTCTCTCTCTCTCTCTCTCTCTCCCTCTCCCTCTCTCTCCCTCTCCCTCCCTTCCCTCCCTCCCTCCATCCCTCCTTCCCTTCCTTCTTTCCTTCCTTTCTTTTCCTTTTCTTTTTTCCCTTGAAACATGGTCTCTCTACGCAGCCCTGGCTATCCTGGAACTTGCTCTGTAGACCAGGATGGCCTCAAACTCAGAGATCTGCCTGCCTCTGCCCCCCTCGCACTGGGATTAAAGGCATGAGCCATCACCTGGTACCCTTTTGTATTTCTTATTAAAGTCCTAATTTCTAATCATAAAAACAGTCTGTGGGGGCTGGAAAGATGGCTCATTCAATAAAGCATTTGCCAATGAATCATGGGTATCTATGTTTCATCTTCAGCATCATGTAAAAAGCCTGGTTTTGTGGCACACTTGTAATCTTAGTACTGGAGAGGCAGAGATCAGTAAATCCCAAGACTCCCTGGACAGACTGCTTAACCTAACTGGCATGCTCCAGGTCTCAGTGAGAGCCCCTGTCTTAAAATACAAAGTGATGGCTTCTGAAGAATGACTCAAAGTTGATCTCTGACCTCTAGAAGTATATAAGACACATCCATGCATGTGTACTTCCCTACAAAATTAAAAAAACAAAACAAACTAACAGGTATATGGCCATTTCAGACAATTGGAAAATAGAGAAAAGCTGTACATTTTTTATTTTGTTTTTCAAGACAGGGTTTCTCTGTGTGGCACCCCAGAGGTAGGGAGTGAGGATGTGCTGAGAGTGTCTAGGCTTAGGGCAGGGTTCTGTTTTAGTTTGTGCTCACTGTTAATAGCACTGAGCCATGTGCCACAGGCTGGGCAAGCTTTAAAGGAAGAAGGGTGATACTGGCCCACAGTTCTAGGGGTCATGGTCGAGCAGCCAGATCTGATGGTGGCTGTCTTGATGGCAGATCCCGAGGTAGTTGAAGGTATGGCATGGTGAGAGACAGTGTGTGTGTGTGTGTGTGTGTGTGTGTGTGTGTGTGTGTGTTGTGTTCCCTGGTCTTATTTATTTACTTAGAGGCTGGAGAAATGGCTTAGCTGTTGAGAGCACTTATTGCTCTTGTAGAGTCCTGGGTTTGGGTCTCAGCACCCACATGGCAGCTCACAACCACCCATAAGTCCAGTTTCAGGGGAGCCAACTTCCTCTTCTGGCTTCTATGGGTACTACGTCCAAGTGGTAAAAGACACGCAAGCAAGACAGCCATACTCATAAAAAGTCTTTAGAATTTATTATGATGATGATGATGATGATGATGATGATGATGATGTGTTGGGGGTGGCATGTGCACACGTGCATACCCCAGAATGCATGTAGGGCCATAGGATAACTTTGTGGCCACTTTTATGAGGGTTCCAGAAACTGAACTCAGACTGCCAAGTCTGTGTCACCTGCTGAGCCTTCTCACGGTCTTACCAGCCCCCTCTCTATAGTCTGATAAAGCCGCCAGGTCTCAGGCCTGGGGGGCGGGGTTACGCTTTAAAGACTACCTAGTTCCCATCACCTCCCGGTGGGCTTTCTGAGCCCCACAGCAGACTATGCTTCCACTCTTTGAGTCCCTTACAGTGTGGAGAGGATACACCTGTTCCTACAGAAGGCCTCTCCTTCTGCCTTCCCACCTACCCCAACTCTGGCCTATCACCACCGCTCAGGGCATTTGATGGCTCTTGTATGGGGCAAGCTATGCCTTGGGATAGTGCTTCCTCTCCTTAGCCCAGGCTTCCCTGGTACTGCATGTTCTGTGAGTGTCCCGGGTGATATGTAGTTTTCTAGCTCCTGGGATCACCAGCTCCAGGGTGACATAGACATGATGTCTGGGTAGGTAGAATAATGTCCCCCCCCCCCCCCCCCCCCCCCCCCCGCCAAGACAGCCTGCCCTGACCCCAGAACCGGTAAAATGTGATCTTGAAGACCAAACAATTTTCAGAAAGCTGAAGGGAAGATGAGGATCATGTTGGTGATTTAAATGGATCCAGAGTCACCACAGGGCTCTAATAAAAGGGGCAGGTGGACAAAGAACAGGCGACTTGGAGCTGGGTTTGAAGATAGGGGAGGAGCTGAGTGCTACCCCAGCCCCCACCCCCAAGTCTGCGGAAGGAGCCATCCCTGTTGATACCTTAGTGTTAGCCCATGGGACCCGTGTCAGACTTCCGGTGTTCAACATGTGGAGTAAGTCTGTTGTTTGGAACACAACTGTGTTTCTGACGTGTGAAGCAGTGGCCATGGGACAAGCTTTTTCTTTTGGGCCAGCAACTGACTCCTAAATCATGACACGAGACGTCTTACTTGTTACGGATGCTCGGCCTCATCTTAGCTCTTATTTTAATCTGTTTCTTCTCATCTGTGTTTTGCCTTGGGGCTTTTTACCTTTCCTTCTATATATCTTACTTCTTTGCTGTCTCTATATCTGGCTGGCGGCTGCCTGACTTCTGGCCCCGGGCATGCCCCTCTCTTTCTCCTCTTTCTTTTCTTCTCTCCCAAGCCTAGATTTTCCCTCCTCTTTGCCTGACAGCCCTGCCTACCCCTAACCTGCCTAGCTATTGGTTGTTCAGTTTTTTATTAGACCAATCAGGTGCCTTAGGCAGGCAAGGTGAAACAGCAACACATCTTTACATAGTTAAACAAATGCAGCAAGAACAAATGCAATATATCTTTGCATCATCAACAAAGGCAGCAGAAACAAATGTAATACACTTTTACACAGTTAAAGTAGTGTTCTGCAGCATGAACAAATGTAACACACCTTTACATGGTTAAAATAATATTCCACAACATATAGTTGCAGGTAGACAGAAATAAATCATCACTGTCTGTTTTCAGCACAAGGTGCATTTAGACCTCCTCATGAATCACAGATGAGGAGGCACTATTCCCATGTCTTCCCTAGCTAGAAGCTGGTGCCTGTTTGCCTGGGCGCTGTTTAGTTTATCTTAGGGTTAAAAAGTTAAGGACAGTCTGCCCATGTGTCAGGAAAGGGGAGGGGCTTTGGAGCCCCAGAAGGATGGAGAATTTAGGGTGGGGACTATGCTAGACAAGCAGAAAAGATTGTATCTCTTTGAAGAACTTAGCAATGAGAAATTCAATGGGCACGGAAATGCTGTTTGAGAAATATGAAACAATACCACTGTTTTGTGCCAAATCAGCATGTCAGCCGTTTCTTTTTTTATAGCCACCCGACTTACCAAGATTGTAAAATTAACTGCTTCACTTTCACTACTGAGTCTCCAGTAGTGTTATTATAAAGTGAGGATTATTGTTTCTCATACCAGCCCTGCTCCTGTCTCTGGGTCTTCGACGTCTCTCTGGACCAGTCTTATCTCTCTATGACTGTCATTTCACACCTCTGTGCTTCAAGCAGGACGGTTTCTCTGGTTGGCTGGGATGGTCCCTGCTCCTTGGGTCCCTTCCCCATCCTTTTATCTGTCTGTTTCTCTATGTCTCCATCTTTCTATATATCTTTTTTTTGCTTCTGTATTTCTCTTTTTTGACATGTCTGGATAGTTCTGTTTTGTGATTTTGCCCATTTCTAGGGTAAGAGCTGTCTGGAGGCTTCCCATGTGCTCTGCCTGACATGTTTCATTACATTTAATAAACAACAAAGCCCTGCTAAGTGGGTATCATTTCCATTTCCTAATAGTGTTTATGAAGTCAGAGTTTCAGACTTTTTTTTTCCTGAGACAGGGTTCCTCTGTGTAACCCTGGCTGCCCTGGAACTCACTCATGCTGGCCTTGAACTCAGAGATTGAACTGCCTCTGTCTCCCAAGTGCTGGGATTAAAGGTGTGTGCCACCACCGCCTGGCTGACTTTGAGCTGTTTAGACCGGACATTCCGGGGATGATCAGTGAGAGATGGCCCCCCTGCAGATTTTCCTCAAAATTAGTAAGACACACACAAAATTTGTGCAAATAGGCTGCACGTTGTTGAGCTGTGCACTGGAAATGGTCGCCAGTCCCCTTTCGTTACTGTCACAAAATGTAAGAGAAAGTCAACTTAAAGGGGAAGATTTGTGTCGAGCCATGGTTTCACATTGTGGCCCAAAGGCAGCTGGCTCCATTGTCTTTAGGCTTGTGGCAAGGCAAAGCATTATGGTGGGAGGGATGGCAGAGGGAAGCTGTGCACCTGATGGCAGCCATCAAGGAGAGAGACGGTAGACTGCGGCCTTGTAGGGCACACCCCCATGACCCACGTCTTCTGACTATGTCCGCCTCCTGCTTTCTACCATGTCCCAGCAATTAGATTATGAATCCATTGATAAGGCCAGGTCCCCAGGATCCAATCACTTCCCAGAGTCCATCTCTAAGCATTGCAATGGGCATGTTGTTAGGCACATCAGTGCGGGGAGCATTTTATATGCAAACCATGGCAGATTATGGCGGTAAACTTTATGTGTATCTTACCACAATAAAAAATTATGGGAGAGCTTGCACAGTATAGTGTTCTATAGTATACATTCTATATATACTACATTCTATAGTCTAGACATACTGTAATCGTTCAGCATGTCCTCATCCTCATTCAAGGGTGTTCAGAATGTTTTTAGTGTTTCTTCTTAAAAACGTCCTGGAACTTGGAGCCTTACAAATAGACGTCCATTTCTGTAGGTCAGATTCCCAAATGTGGGATTAGCTAAATTCTCTAGAATTTTAACTGGTAGTTCTTTCTTGAAAGGAATAGCCAGACACAGCTTCTGAAGAGTGGGTGAGAAGATTTATGTTACGTGACTTTTTCTGGGAGATGTGAAAAGTCTCTATTTGCCCCAGTGAGGGCACCGGGGACAGACCACAGAAATGTTCCTATCCCAGCATATCTTGTTGAACAAACTATATTTTTGTCATTACTTACTGGTGCATAGATGAGGGGTTACTTATAGACACCTTGGTGAATCAAAGGCAGTGGCATCATTGAAAAGCCTACTCCAGGGGCTGGAGAGATGGCTCAGTGGTTAAGAACACTGGCTGCTCTTTTAGAGGACCCTGGTTTGATTCCCAGAACTCACAGAGGCTGACAATAATCCAACTCCAGTTCTCTAGGGTCCTCTGGCATTCTCAGGCACTGCACGAATATGGTGCACAGACACACGCGCAGTCCAAAATGAGTTTAAAAAAAGAAAGAAAAGAAAAGCTTACCCCAGTATGGGTTACAACTCCTGAAAGCTGCATGAGACCCCTGAGATCCCTGCATGGCTTAGCTCAGAGAGTCTTCGTTACTGCTCATATAACCTTGGTAAGGGGCTTTGCAGGGTCTCTCTGTGAACGTGTAGCTAGCCTGGCTGGCCAGCAAGTCCCTAGGATCTTCCTGTCTGTATTTCCCCAGTGCTGGGGTTACACATGCGTGCCCCTGTTCTGGCTTTTGTGCGGATGCTGGAAGCACAAACCCTTTGCCCCATGTTTACGCAGCAAACAAGAACTTCACCTCTTGAGAGATTTCTCTAGCCCCAAGGCTTGTGCGTTGTTTTGAATTCAGGTAGATCTGCCTGCCTCTGTATCAAAAGAGCTGGGACTGAAGGCATGTGCCACCACACACTGCACTTCTACGGGGTAATGGTTTCATTCAGAGCAAATACCTACACAGCAATTTGCTTAATCCAACATGTGTCCATGCCAAACACCCCCCATGGTTTCTCTCGGTGCTGTATGCAGACTCCTGAGAAAATGAGAGAGCACTTCATAGCTCTTTCAGTTGCTTGTCTTGTTGCTGTGACAAAAATACCTCAACAAAAGCCAATTAAGGGTTTTATTTTGATTTACAGTTTGAGGACACACGACATCGTGGAGGGGCAGTCACGGCCGCAGGACCATGAAGCAGCTGATCACATTGCATCAGCATTAGAGAGCAGAGGGAACACATGCTTGTTCTCAGCTTGCTTCATCCTTTTCATTCAGTCCAGGACCGAAGCCCATGGGTTGATACTGCCCACAGTTAAGGTGGGTCTTCCCACTTCAATTAACCCAGTCTAGATAATGGCTCACAGATGTGGCCAGAGGCTCATTGCCTGGGTAATTCTAGATCCTGTCAGGTTGACAGTAATGATCACAATAGCAGCAGACGTCAAAAAACAGTGGTCTTAACTGTCCTTCCATCCCTGCTACGTCTTCCTTGCTGGAAGACCCAATTCTGTTAGACTCCACACAGTGGAAATGTTCCTGTACTGTGGGGTTGGGGGTGTCCTTACTAGGTGGTGCCTCAAATTTGTTTTTTAAAAAGTCTCTGTGAGTTTGAGGCCAGCCTGGTCTACAGAGTGAATTCCGGGAGAGCCAAGACTGTTTCACAGAGAAGTCCTGTCTCAAAAAAAAAAAAAAAAAAAAAAAAAAAAAAGTAAAAAAGGAAAAAAAAATCCAAATAAGGACAAAAATTTAGATGAATGAGAGAAGAGGGGTTTTCTTCATTTTGCTTCAAACTTGGAGCCATTGTCAAAAATCGTGTGGAGGCCAGGGTGGAGAGAGGAGGTCCTGCAGTACAGAGCCCAGGCAGAGGGGCGTAGGAGGGACTGGTAGGTCTCTTCCAGGATGTCTAGGAAGAACAGGGGTCTTCACTGGTACTGATGAAAAGTAGAAAGGGCTTTGACCTGAGGATAGAAGTGCCAGGTACAAAGCCCAAGATGACCCAGTAGGAAAGCCTCGCAGGATGACCATGTAACTTCACAGAACCTGTCCCCTGGTCTAGGATGGTGCCTGGAGCAAAAGGCAAGAGCTTTCATTGAGAGGTAGACGGCTTGATTCCCTGGGCCCCACCGTCTTCTTTGGGTGTGGTCAAGGGAGTGGCTGTGGTCACTTGATGTCGCCTGTGACTTTGAGTCGAATAGACCAAAAGAAAAACCACAGCTGATCACGTTGTATTAAACCACGAGAACCCAAAAAGCTGGGAAGTCTGAAAGTCAACCAGGGAGCTAAATCATGAGAAAAAAGCCACAAGAGAGGCCATTTAGAGACTGTGGAAAGAAAATAACCATCAACTTGAGAGCCATGAAAAAATACCCTTCAAGAACAAAGGCCACCTGTAAGCCTAGAACTCATGGAGGTTGAAGTAAGAGGATCCAAGGGTCAAGGATAGCCTAGCTACATAGTCAACATCTATCTTAAAAATAAATCAAGAGCACTCGGGAAGCAGAGACAGGAGGATCTCTGTGAGTTTGAGGCCAGCCTGGTCTACAGAGCGAGATCTAGGACAGGCACCAAAACTACACAAAGAAATCCTGTCTCGAAAAACCAAATAAAATAAAATAAAAATTAAAAAAAAATCAAGAAAAAAAAAAGTTATATTTTCAAGTAAACAAAAAATGGACTGGAATTTTAGAAATCAATCCAGACAAAGAGCCGTGAGGTGGAGTGGGCACCAAACAGAAGGCAGGTGTCTTCAGGGCTTCCTATGTCTAAAAAAGCTGACAGCTCTAATGTGTATAAGCTATTGATGTGACTTATTATGTTAGCTAGAGCATATGCCGAGGAAGGGTGCTTGATCCCCATACTGACAAGTGACAATTGGAAAGAAAAAAAGATCAGCTTAAAACATACAAGGAGTGGGAAGTTACATTACAGGACGAGGAAGGCAAAAAAGGAAAGTAGAGACAGAAGGCAAAAACATCAGTTCCGGCCCAAACATCTCCAAATGACACTAAACACAGACCGACCAACATTCTAACGAAAAGACAAATTGGCTATGCTGGCAAAACCAGAAGCAGACACCAAAGACCTGAACAGCCACATGCCGTCGACAGCGGAGGTAGACAGACACACGGAACAAGAGAGGCTGGCAGAGGGGAGGAGGCTATGAGAGGCACTTGGACACTTTCATAAGAGTGGGTGTGCAGGAAGAGACCTCTGCCAGTGGAAAAGGAAGCATTCAAAAGACAGTCACGGCAGCTGTCAATTTGTATTCTGTTAATGTTGGCCTCCGAAAGTGTACCAATTCACAGGAACAAACAGGCAGATAGAGTCTCGGTTATGACTGAAACTCAGTCACTGACAGGGCAAGCAGACCAGAGGAAAGTCAATTAGGAAGGGTGCATAGCCACGCCAAATCAAGTAAGCAAGCACAACCAGTGGGCTTTATTCCTCGTGCAAAGGGGTCTTGTGTCTCTCTCTGAGTGGTCAGAGCTTAGGTCTCACATTCTTTTTTAAATTTGTTTTTTTTTTTTTTGTTTTGTTTTTTGAGACAGGCTCTCTCTGTGTAACAGCTCTGGCGCTCCTGGATCTCGCTCTGTAGACCAGGTTGGCCTCAAATTCACAGAGATCCACCTGCCTCTGCCTCTGGAGTGCAGGGATTAAAGGCTTGGTGGGTCTCACATTCTTAGGCAAATGGTGTAGTTGATAAGCAGAATGCAACCTTGAGCATGTATTTTGATTTTAAAGAAAATGCTGACTTAGGAAGGGTTTTTGTCAAACGGTGTTTTTTTACAATTTCCTTTTAAAATGGTGCTTTTCTTGTCTTATTTACCCTTTGATAGAAAAGACATTGTATTTCTGTTACATTTCTCACAGGAATGAGAGAGGACTTGCCAGAGATCTGTAGACTGCTGAAGATTATATATATATATATATATATATATATATATATATGTGTGTGTGTGTGTGTATATACATATATTTATATATACTATGAGCAACTTTATACAATAAACTTGACAATTCATATAAAATAGATAATATTTGAAAAGTAGTGACTTTTTAAAACTGGAACAAGATGAAGTAGAGGCTGGATGTGGTGGTATACACCCATAATCCCAACACCTGGAAGATTTGAGGCAGTGGGATTACAAATTGAAGGCCAACTACCTGCTTAGACTTGCTACAATACTGTCTTAGTCAGGGTTTCTATTGCTGTGAAGAGACACTGGGAGCATGGCAACTCTAATAAGAAAAACATTTAATTGGAGGGGCTCGCTTACAGTTTCAGAGGTTCAGTCCATTATCATCATGGCGAGGAGCATGGCAGCGTGTAAGCAGACATGGCACTGGCTACATCTTGATTAGAAGGCAACAGGAAGTGGACTGTGACACAGGGGAGTATCCTGAGTATAGGAAACCTCAAAGTCCGCCCCCACAGTGACACACTTCCTCCAACAAAGGCCACACCCACTCCAACAAAGCCACACCTCCTAATAGTGCCACTCCCTATGAGACTGTGGGGGCCAATTACATTCAAACTACCACAGATACGGAACACTGACCCAGAAGAAACCTGTGTACTGTAGGGTACTCCTCTCTGGACCCTGGATTAGGCACAGATCACACCCAAACACCAATCTCCAAACACAGACCAAATATAGAGATCCTTTATTAAGCAAGGCAAAGAGATAAGGTGGCTGACTCTGAATTGGGCAGAAACAGCAGCAAACAGCTGTGTAAGTGTTAATTTTAAGAGGAAAAAAAGGGAGGTCTGTAATGAGTCCTTCTCTGTCCTGTCACCCAGCTCCCAATAACAACACAGAGAATTCTTATTAATTATGAAAGCTTGGCCTTAGCTTAAGCTTGTCTCACTAGCTCTAATAACTTAAATTAACTCATTTTTTTTATTAATCTACATTCTACCACATGGCTTTTACCTCTCTCCCATTTTGTGTGTCCATCTTGTTCCTCCATGGCATCTTTCATGCCTAGATTCTTCTCCTACTTCCTCTTTCTCTTCCCAGAAGTCCCACCTAACCTTTTCCTGCTTAGCTATTGCTGTTTAGCTCTTTATTAAACCAATCACAGCAATATATCTTTACACAATGCACAAATATCCCACAACAGTGGTCTGTGTTAGAATGAGCTAGGATGTGCCAGTAAGTTCTGATTGTGTATTTTAATTAGGACAGTCATCAAAACAATGAATTTTGATTGCTGAACTTTGATGTCTTGATAGTTGGACCTTGGTGACCAGTCTAAGGAATGAGTCAGTGGCCAAATAAAGGAATAGACCTTGGTGGATAGCTTCAGGAATGTAATCTAAGAGTTTAGCAAGAGGGAGAAAGGCAAAAGGTGAAACCTGCTGGTGCCATATGCCGTGCTCTGGCCTGCTAGAGCCCTTCAGACCTCACCGGATTTCAGAGGATGTGAGCCTTGGGAACTCTTTGTCATTTCTGGAAGGAGTGTGGAGAAGAGATCCCACAGCTTCTTAGAAAAAAACCATTCTTTTGCCATATAATCCAGCCATTATGCTCCTCCGTATCTTCCTAAAGTTGTTGAAAACTTGTGTCCACACCAAAACCTAAACATGGTGTTGATAGCAGCTTTATTCACAATTGGTGAATCTTGGAGGCAACTGCTAACCCTAACCTAAACACTAAAAAGAAGAGCATTATTTCAGTTGTCCTCCAGGTCAGACACGGCCAGTGGCCACTTGAGCCCCCCGTGGATGTGACTACCTGTGTGAGATGAAGATTGGGCCCTTGGGTATTCCTTCATCGAAGACAGGGAGGGGATAGAAGGCTCTGCCCCTTCCTGAGAATATACACTCAACAGTTTCTGGGGAGAGAGAATTAGAAGGTAGTTTTTTTTCTCTGAAAATATATCAGCAGTTAACTGTTTCTGGGTCCTGCCCTTCTCTGGGGAGATTATCTCTCTGTCCATCCATCCATCTATCCATCCATCCATCCATCCATCCATCCATCCATCCATCCATCCATCCATCTATCTATCTATCTATCTATCTATCTATCTATCTATCTATTATCTATTAATCAATCTATCTATTTCTCTATAAATATACATATTATAATGCAGTTACTGATTGACGGGGGAGTGGCTTATGCAGCCATACTTCTCCCTGAGGCTATATAAACCGCTAACTTGCTGAGAAAGACATTTTATTCAGTGGTGTAGTTGTTTGTAAGTTTCCCGTGCTCTTGTAAATAAGCTCTCATCCATTCTGTAAGAACTTTAAAGTCAGCTGGGCAGTGGTGGCACACGCTTTTAATCCCAGCATTCAGAAAGCAGAGGCAGGTGGATCAGGTGAGTTCGAGGCGAGCCTGGTCTACAGAGCAAGTTCTAGGACAGCCAGGGCTACACAGAGACACCCTGTCTCGAAAAACAAATGAACAAACAAACAAACAAACAAACAAAACCACTACAGTCACCTGTTCACCAAACTAGACTCGAGGGAAATAGTTTTCTCTGTTGTTGGGGCCCTATCCGGGGTGAGAAGACACTTGTTTGTTTTCCCAGGAAAAGTTCACAGAGTAGCTATCAAGCTGTGAAAAAGGCAGTGAAGAAATTCAAATGCTCATTGCTAGGAGAGACCATATGAAAAGTCTCTTACTGTGTGATTGCAACCACGGGGCTTTCTGGAGAAGGCAAAGCCAAGGAGTGCAGAGGTCAGGGCTTGAGTGAAGGTGTGTGTGTGTGCATATGCAGAACTCAGAATGTGACTGCAGAAAATCTTGGGTGTCTTCTATGATCTGATCTCCAGGTTCTTTGTGTCTTGAACAAAGAACTGAATAAGACACAGAAATGCAGTAGCTAAAATACAGTTTGTTTTTTTTTTAATAGAGAAGGAAGTAAAGGTGTCTTCCATAGAGTGGGAATGGGCTTGAGCAAGTCAGAGACTCAAGAACTGTTTTCAGGTCCAGGTGTGTGGATTATTTGTGTTAGTGATTAACTCCAAGTCACCAATAATGCATTGGTGTCATATTAAGGAAAGAAATTGGAGCACTTCCCCTTGGAGTCATTTAACCAAGACAGAGTCCAGATTAGAATTCTCTACTTTATGGTCCCTGTGTTTTCCATTCTTTGTGTGTCTGTTCTGTGATCTGAACCTGTGCCTGCCTAGAGGCTGTCTTGTGACTGTCCCTGTGTCTGTGTCTTCTGTTTAGTGTGTGTCGTGGCTGTCTGTGTCTGTGAGTGGTGTCTGTCTGTTATATGAGCTCTCTCTCTCTCTCTCTCTCTCTCTCTCTCTCTCTCTCTCTCTCTCTCTGTGTGTGTATGTGTGTGTGTCTATCTGTCTGTCCCTAACAAAGGACTTTGCACTGTCTTTATTGAACAGCATAAAAAGCATCATACAGCGGAGAGAATGGGGTACTTGACAGCAATCTTTAACAGAGTTTTACAAGGGATTAAGACACTGACTCTAACTGATCTCAACCGACCCAGATGACAAGCACCATTGTCAAGCAATACCCGTAAATGGATGCTTTCAACCTTTGTGATAGATCTCAGACTATTGCTGTACTTGCTGCTTCCAGCAAATGACACACATGCATTACCTGCGTCATGGAAGAGTAACGTAAGATTTCGGCTATGCCTTGCTTAAGCTATAAAAGTTGATCACACGGAAAAGCCAAGGCATGTAAGGTTGATTGTTACATTGTTCTCTTAAAGGCAAGTCAAGCAAACAGACTGAGCACACAGTAGGATAGCAGTCTTGAGTCTTAAGTACTTCAAGGTGTATTAACTCTGGCCGTGAGGTCCAGCTAAAGTTCCAGTCTCTTAGAATGTCAGAGATATTTTTAGAATATTGCATTACCACATCCAGGGGTTTTATTCATTTATTTTTTAAAAAGATTTATTTATTATGTATGCAGTGTTCTGTTTGTAAGTCTGCCTGCAAGCCAGAAGAGGGCACCTGATCTCATTATGGATGGCTGTGAACCACCATATGGTTTCTGGGAATTGAACTCAGGACCTCTGAAAGAGCAGCCAGTGCTCTTAACCACTGAGCCATCTCTCCAGGCTGGGGTTTTATATTTTAGTTTTGGAACAGAACAAAAAGAAGGGGATCCCTTAAAGTGGTGATTTTTAAAAAATTATTTTATTTTTATTTTTGATTTGTATATATATATATATATATATATATATATATTTTGTTTTGTAGGTAGTAGGTGACTGATCTTTCTTGTGAGGATTTTGCACACTCCCTGGGGAGGTGGGAGCTCTGGGACAGTCCAAGGCATGGTCTTTCTTGGTTGCTGAATCTTGGAGTTAATCTTTTTATGACCCACGGTTACGTACATCTGACCTTGCCTTCCTGCTTCAAGAGGACTTTTAGGGTAGTGAAAATACTTGACAGGGCTCTGTAAAGGCAGGACATGTCACTACACACCTGCCAAAGCCCACAGCAGTGCCACCAACAAGGGAACCCCCACGTAAGCTGCGCTCTGTAAGACCACGTGTGAGTGTGGATTTGCAGTAGCAGCAAACGCTGTCCCTAAATCTGTTAAATGTAGGGACTCTGTGCTTAGCTGTCCGGGCTGGGAGGAGGAATACACAGGAGCTTTCTACTTTCTGCACACTCAAAACAATTTAAAAAAAAATGAAGTCTTTCCATTAAAAACGTGTAACAAGATAGCTGTAAAATTAAGAAAAGAAAGTAGATGATTTTTTTGCATGTCCTTAAGCATATTTGCATAATCTTGAGTCATCCCCATGGCTCACAAACTTGAAAATGTGAACAGCCATAGGGCTGCCTCGGCTCTCGGGGAGGTGGGGGTGGGCTTGTGCCTGCCCTATGGCTCCTGTCTGACCTTCAAGAGCCTGTCAATACCAGGAAGAGCTCAGGACCTGATCCCTGTCCATCTAGTTTACTTGGGACTTGACCAGGCTAGGTGGTTATGTGGTCAGGGTGTGGTACCCAGCTGTGGGTCACACATAGCCCAGGCGCTGCTGGGAAGGTGTTTTGTTTTGTTTTTTTAACACATAGACACACATGCACACACACACACACACACACACACACACACACACAGAGAGAGAGAGAGAGAGAGAGAGAGAGAGAGAGAGAGAGAGAGAGAGAGAGAGAGGGAGAGGGAGAGGGAGAGGGAGAGGGAGAGGGAGAGAGAGAGGGAGAGAGAGAGAGAGAGAGAGAGAGAGAGAGAGAGAGAGAGAGAGAGAGAGAGAGAGAAGAGGTGGGGGAGAAGGAAGATTGGAGGTACCTGCAGAAGCTAGAGGCTTTAGATCCTGCTGGAGTTGTAGTTATGGACAGTCATGAGCTGCCTGATGTGGGTGCTGGGAACCAAATTTAGGTCCATCTGAAAGAGTAGTACCTGCTTTTAACCATTCAGCTGTCACTCCGACTCATTTTCAGATGAGATTAATGACTACAGTGGCAGACTGAGAGACACTGTGGACAGTGTAGTGTGTGAACTTTGCTGCAACTGTGCAAGTCTTGAGTGGAGGAGCTTCCCTCCAGAAGGGATACATTCTGAGCACTGGCTTCACCTTGTCCCCACATCTGGTGGCCTGCTGCCTGTCCTGGTCACAAGAACCCTAAAAGTCTCTCCTTCTAGATCCTGTAGATCCTGTTACCCTGGCAAGCTCTGACTACTAAGGATGACCCTCTTGGGGCCCCAGTTTCCCCCTACTTCATTGAGGGGTGCCAATCCTCACATGCTCACTGATGGGGAATCTTTCCCTTTCTCTTAGCTCAGGCAGCTTCTGGGATTAGGCAGAAGGCCACATCTTCCTGCCAGCACTTTGGGCTCAGGAACTGCCCTTCCAGACAAGAAAAAGATCCTTGTTATAAGAACGAATTCTGTCCTCATTAAGTATGAACTTGTCATCTCCCCCCAGGTCCTGGTAGCCACTGTTTGACTTGCCATCTCCGACTTTCACTCCTCGTGTGAGCAGGGTCACAGTTTGCCTTTTCAAGCAGACAGCTTGCTTCCCTGAGTACACTGTCATTATGATTCATTCATGGTGTAGCGCATGTCAGAGTTTCCTTCTCTCTTAAGGCTAATGTTCCATTGTACGGGTGGACCATATCTGGTTCATTCACTTCTTCCCTGATGGACATATGGGCTGCTTCTACCTCTTCACTCTCATGAATGAAGCGCCTGTGAATGTGGAACACAAGCATTCTTTTTTTTTTTTTTTATGGCTGAAGAACATTCTGCCCGTGTAATGATTTGGTTCTGGAGTTTTGAGATTAAAAAAAAAACAACTCAAAACAGCTATAGATTGTAGGACCATGTGGTGGGCAGGTCAGCAGTGTACTAATGTCTACCAGGTGTCCTGGGTGCTTGCTACCTGGTAGCAGTCCCCTCTGGTCACACCCTGGGGTCAGGTTTCTGGAGGTTGGACAAATGCAGGGGATCCTGTTAGTGAGAAGCGGAGCCCGACCAGGTCAGAGACCCTAAGGTCTGTCCAATGGCTGGAGAGATGGCTCAGCAGTTAATGATGTTCACGGCTCTTGCAGAGGACCAACGTTCGGTTCCTAGTCCTTACACCAGGTGGCTCACATCTGCCTGAAACTCTAGTTCAAGGGATCAAATGTTCTCTATCCTCCACAGACACTTACATACAAATGATGTCCATAATCTGTGGAAACATACACACACACACACACACACACACACACACACACACACGAACACACACTTTTACAAGCACTAAGTGTGGTGGTGCACATCTTTAATCCCAGGACTCTGGAAGCAGAGGTAGCCAGATCTCTGAGTTTCAGGCCACCCAGGGCTAGTGAGACCCTGTCTCAAACAAAACAAACTTTAAATCTATTCAAGAAGGGAAGTAAGGGGTGCCCTGAGTGGCCCTAGTGATTGGGACTGATGTCCTGTTGTCGCTGAGCCTTGATGGATTGATTGTCCCCGAAGGAATTCCACATCTTGAATCCTTAAAAAAATCCAGAGCTCCCCTAACGCAAAGGGGCCCCACCCACACCGGTCCAGTCCACTGACCTTGTATGGCTGAGACCACCAGGGCTCAGCCTCTAGTCCTCACACGGGTCTAGGGGCCAGTCCTGCCTTCTAGAGGCTAGGCTTCTGGCAGATTCCTGTTGATTCTGCCTCCGCCATCCAATAGGGCCAGACCCTAATTGTCTGAATCAGCAGCCTCTGTCCACCTCTGCCACTAGTTAGGGAGGGCATCAGCACCTGAGAGGAGGGGAGGGGAGAGAAAAGCGAAGAAACCCTTTGGGTGGGGCTCAGCGTGGGTAGGTAGCTTGGACACCTGGGTCCTGCTCCCCCGGGGTCAACTCTGATTTGTGGTAGAGAAGCCAGCCACATCAAGAGCCCGCTTGGGGCTGCAGCCTCGGTGAGAGGTTAAGGACAGCACAGTGGGAGGGGGTAGGCGCAGGGTCTCAGCCAGGCGGTGACACATGTGCCCGGGCCAGAGCGAGGAGACGGAAAAAATGAGTGCGGGGAGGTGCAGCGGCTGCTTTACGGGAAAGCGGATGTGAAGTGCTGACAGGTCCCTGCTGTTCTCAGTTCTTATCTGAACCGGGGCTGCCACCACCGGATGGCCTGGCCCAGAAGCGCCTTGCAGCCCAGAGCCAGGCGGGAGGTTCAGAGAACCGTTTGAGTGAACGACCACTTCCTCCCGCCCGCTGTGCCTCCTCCTCCTCCTCTTCTCCCTCCCTCCCTCCCTCCTTTTTTTTTTTTTGAGTACTCCTTCATACTCTCCATCCCTTCTATATTCTTTTAACTCATAACGATGTTCTTCTTTTAACTGGTAACGATGTTCTTGTAACAACATATTCAAGGTGTGTTTATCAGATTTCAGTTCTGGTCTTTTTTGCTGCCCACCTGGCTCCCTTGTCGTTTGGCACAACTCTAACTTGGTTGTCTGCAGACAGTTGCTGGTCATCCCTATTGCACTTTGTGCTGAGTCTGATCAAATTGTTGAGCCTGCTGATGGGGACCAGAGGACACGGGCCAGTTCAGATCCCCATGGCTGGGTTTGTGTAGCTTTGGCTCAGCACTGACAGCCCTGTGCCCCCCTTCCTCACAGGGAGCAGACGGACAAAGGTGAATGCTGTAAGCTTGGGGGAATGATGAGTAAAATTTAATGCTCTTTCAGTGTTTAAGGTGTGTGTGGGTGGGTGTGTGTACACATGCATGTACGCAACATGCATATGAACATGTGACTTGCATATGGCAAACACATTCATGCACAACTGTACACACATGTGCATAAACAGATGATATACACACAACACATGCTTATACATGTATGTGCATACATGTATAAGCAGGCAAAGACTGAATGTGCACCACACATTTTGGTGAACTGATGACTACGTCTCCTGCCAACTTTTCCACGACAGTCTGGGTTTTCTCCTCCTCAGACTTCCAGATCTCTATTTATCTTGTATTTGGATCTTTGTGTGATGGTACGAATGTTTTACCGTACCAGTTTGCATATGGTATTTATCACCACCTCGAGGCTTTTGCCTTCCACTTTGGGAGCCCGATGTGTCCATCTTAATTTGAATTATTCCTTGACTGAAGCTCTTTCATATCTAGGGTGTGCCCTGCATCCGTGCTGTTTGGGAACATGCCCTCACGTACTTGACTTTCTTGCATGTACTTACTGTCCATGTGGTCTGCTGGGTTTGGAACTGTGCAAGTGTGTGGTCTGTGGTGGGAATCTGAATACCACGCCAGGGGGATGCCAGCACCTAATAGGTCCAGGGACTTCAGGCTGCTCCTTTCTGATCCCTGCATGAGCAGTGGGGCCTGCTTTCATCCTTCCTGTATGATTATCTTGCCTGAGATGTTGAATTTATAGATCAAGTAGGAAGAGCTACCATGTCTGTGGCATGGAGCCATTGTAAGCAGAGCCCTGTGTCCTGTGGGGAGGCACGTCTGTGCCCTGGCTTCTTCTGCAGCCATCTCGTATACGGCTAAGTCAGCAGTTCTCAACCTGTGGGCCACGACTCCCACAGGGGTCGTGTATCATATTTACATTATGATTCACAACAGTAGCAAAATTACAGTTATAAAGTAGCAACGGAATAATTCTATGGTTGGGGGTTCACCACAACCTGAGGGATTATATTAAAGGGTCCCAGCACTAGGGAGGTGGAGAACCCCTGCTCTAAGTAAAGCCTCATTTGTAGCTATGATAGAGGGAGCAGGCCATCACTCAACTGTCCGCTACCCAAGAGGGCTTCTTGAACAGTGGAGAGCTGCTTAATGTTCACCTTCTTCAGCGGGGCGCCCAGGTTTCTTTCTGTAGCACTGATGAGTTTTTCTAGAACCCTGGCTTACTCTTGGCATCTCTCCTTTGACACTTCCTGTTGAGGACATGGCATCTCCTTCTCCCTTGCTCAATGGCAATGAGCCCAGGAGGGACTCGAAGGGCTAGGGAGTGTGTGGGTTGCTGCAGCACCCAAAGGCAGCTAGCTGTCTGGTCTTCAGAGAGAGAGGCTGGGGAGGGCTGCCCGCCTTCCTCTGTGGTCAAAAGTCAAGATCCCAAGCTAGCGATGTGCTGGGGACCAATTTATCCTTTTTGAAACGTCCTATCCTGTGCCCTGGGGAGGGGCCCACAGGTACCTCTTTCATAATCAGTTATACTTCACCCACCCTACTGAGATGACTCCCAGCACATGGCACCAACCCTGCCTGGAAGGACTCACAGAGGAGGGCATGGGGGACACAGGCAAAGCAGCCCAGGGCACCTTCCGGCTGGGCTGAGGCTTGGGGTCTGTAGCTGTGGGACCCTTGGAAGCCCTGGCGTGGGGAGCATGCCTCTTCCTCAACCTCCCGTACTTGAGGTCTTTCATAGCTGGGTGTTGACATGCAAATGTGAGGATGATGAACGGAGATGGGGCTAGGGAGGGACTGTATTTCAGTAATGGCAAGGACTGACTCAGGCTGGGCATGAAGACGGTGGTGACCTGCCCTACTTCATCTGGAGCCTCGGCATGGCCCCGCAGCTCTTCCTTTACCGCCCCAGTCCCAAACACCGCCAGAAGTAGAACAGAACTTGCAGCTTTTGTGACCATTTAATTATAGTAGGCTAGAACCAGAGGAAAGGGACTCCTGAGCCCTGACCAGATGGTGCCCACCAGACAGCTAGGTTCTTGCTACCTTGCTTGTATGAGGTGCCAAGGGGACCCTTAAAACCCTTTGTCCACTTCATGGCCACAGTGTGAATGGGAGCCAGAACTAGACTCCAGGAGAGGATGAATGGAGGGACCCCAACACCTAAATCACTGCCCAAGATGGCCACAGTTGGTATAAGTCAAAATTGTGCCTCCCTTTCCCCTTCCCTGCTGATGACATGGGACCTGTCTTTTGGGTCCCTAGGGGAGAGTAGGGAGAGGCAAGTGCCTCACTGGAGGTGTGGACGGGTCTCTAGCTCTGTCGGTTCCTTTCATTGCCTCAGTTTCCCAGCTGTAGAAAGAGCTGAGGTACCTATGCACGCAGAAGGACAGCAGCGACGCTCACAGAGCCTTTGCCCGGTGAGTGCCCATGCTTCTCCGACCCCCTGAAGCTAGGGACATTTCTGGTCTTCACCAGAACCTCTCCAGGTCTTGGAATTAGTTCAGGGTCCCTGGGTCCCCCAGCCTCTCAAGGGCAGCTTTAGGTGCTGTGTGTACTGTGTACCTGAAGTTCCTTGGTGTGGGGTGCCTCACAGGCAGTCTCTAACCAGGGTTCCCCCATTTCCAGGTACAGGACCCCCAGAGGCCATAGGCTACAGTGGCTCAAGCCCCTGGCAGTACCCAGCAGCAGGGTTCAGGAGACCTAGGCTCAGGCCAGCTCTGCACTTTGTGACAAGAGGGAACAGGCATGCCTGCTGCTCCCAGCTTGTGGTAAACATTAAGAGAACTGTCACTCAACAACGCATGTGTTGGAATTGGTACAAGTGCTGGGCTGTCACTCCAGATAGCTCAGGCCCTGGGAGCTTCACGGTAGCCTCCATATTCCTCTTGAAGGAGGAATGGACCGGTGCTCTCTGCGGAGAGTCTACAGGATGCTGATGGCTGAAGCATCTGGTCAAAGGGGCCAAGAGTAGTGTCCATCTTCATGCCTTGGAGGCTGGGGGCCCTGAGGACCATCAGCTGAGCCCCTACGTCCTAAGGATGAGGCCCCCAGCCCTTCAGTGAAGACAATGGTGGCATATTCTGTGTGTACACAGGGGGTGGGGAGCTCTGGAGTCTTCTCTCGTCCCTGGAAGTCCAGCTCCTCGTAGGCCACACTGAAGACAGGTGCTGCTGAAGGGTCCTGCTTCTTCAAGGGAGGAAGAAGAAGAAGAAAGAGTCATCTGTGTAGTCCGTTGGGGGTGGTGTGCACATCACATAATCCAACCATCCCCTGCGTCGAGTTAGCCTATCACTCGATTTGAGGTTCTTCTTAGAGGCCTCCGTCACTGAAGCTGGAGCTGGGACCTAACAGCTGTCCCTTCTTCCCACTGCCCCCTCTGAAACCCAGGATGCAGCCCCTTTGTTTCCGGCTCAGTTTCTACCTCTAAATAGTTCCTGGCCTTCTTGAAGGTCTAGGATTCCAAAATGTGGCATTTACACTCGTCTCTGCTCAGAATAGATTAAGTGGTGACCATGCTGGACATGACAGGGCTATGCACTCTGGGGTCAGCGGGTGAGTAGAGCAGCAGGATATGGCTCTAGAGTTCTGGTAAGAAGTGTGAGCTTAGTTCCCCAGGCTGCAGCTCCTAGCCTCCATGGTCTCTCTGCCTGTACCATGTCCTGGGGGTAGACTGTGACAGACCAATCAACAAAGGGGACCCAGACTCACCAGAGACTGCTCCTTGCTTCTAGCTCTTCTGGCTTCTGTTGAGAAACATATTCTGAATTAGAGGGCAGCTGCTGAGCCATCTTCCCTGGTGGAGGGGAATGTCTTGGCAGCGTGTGTGTGTGTGTGTGTGTGTGTGTGTGTGTGTGTGTGTGTGTGTGTGTGTGTGTGTATGCGCGTGCGCTTGGAGTAGGAGTCTCAGGCCCTGAAGAGTTCTAGACCATGGGCAGGCATCAGGCTTTCTATTCCCACTCATGCCCTTCCCATTCAGTAATTGGGAGTTCCTACTTGGGCCATGAGTTGTGGAATATGGACCTGCCACAGGGAAGGATGCATATCTGTACCTGCTTCCCTGGTGCACATAGCACACGGCTGGCATGCAGCAGATATTCTGTGTGGCTTCTTAGCTGCCTGATGACCAGACTTAGCTAGGGGGCTCCTGGAGATGGCACTGAAGGAATGGTCCATCTGTGACAGGGTCTGAAGGCTGACTTAGACCTTCCTTCTAACCACACAAAATGCCAATTCTCACTAGTTGTTAGTAAAACCAGCAGCCTGGGGCTAGCTGTGGGTGGGGTGGCCACAGGCTCTTGTAAGTGGTTAGAGTGTGTGTGAAGTATGGTGACACAGACCCTTCTGGTGACCACAGGCCCTTCCGATGGTCAAAGTGTGTGTGAGGTGTGGTGACTACAAGGCGCCATGACAGTCAGGAGCCCTGAGGAATGTAGAAGGTAGAGTGTTGGAAGGAGGCATAGTGGGTGGAGAATGGCCAGCCTGGCTATTTGCAAGGCCTGAGGCTTTGATTTTGGTAGGACAGGGGCAGGGGTATGATGAGCCTTACCTGACGTCCCCGTTGAGCAGAAGGTAGCTAGGACCCAGGCCAGCAGCAGCAACACAGGGACACCCACCAGGACGCTCATGAGCCCAATGACCAAGCCTTGAAACTGGCCCGCTGGCCTGGGCGAGGGACTGGGGTATCTTGTTGAGGTCTCCAGGATTCTCTCTACAGGACCACAAAGGATAGAGTTCTAGGACACCAATAGTGTATTCTCTTTAGGGGCACCCATCCTGCCCGCTCCAAGTCCTAAGGGCTGTCCGCTTTGGATGGGCAGTGACTGGCCACCCAACCTACTTCCATAGGCTCCACCATCCCTTAAAGATAAATGGGCATCTGAGGATTTCCAGAGAGAGAGAGAGGGACAGGGTCCTCAAGGTGCTGGGCGGAGCTACAGATGGGAACCTAGCAGGTCCCTAGGCAGGAGGGGTCTCCTGCTCAGGCTTTTCTAGCCACACCTGTTACCACAAGCTCTGCTCCAGGGCTCTCCTTGATTTGTGTATTGGGGGGCAGGGAGATGGCACCACAGAGGTAGATGCCACTGTCATTGCGCCGCGTGGCGAGGATGTTCATGTGGAAGTCATGCCCGTTGGGCAGCTGTGTGATCTGGAAGCGGTTGTCCTGGACGGGCTGGCTGAATCCATTGCAGAAGGCGGCCTGTTTTTGAGTCTGATTGCTGGGGCTCAGGCGGTACCAGTTCAGCATAAGGTCCTTGGACCAGTTGGAGAAACTGCAGGTGAAGGTGGCATTTGCTCCCTCTGACACTGTGAGCCAGGCTGGAGAGAAGGTGAGGGGCCTCCAGGGCCCGTTGGGGACCTCTGAGATGGATGAGAATAAAGATCTGTGAGGAAGGGGTGTGTGCACCTTCTCTGACCATTTTCTGAAAACCCTGGGGAGAGGGACGGTTCTCTCAGACACACCCCAGGTCAGAATCTCCTAAGCAGTCCCCCTGCCAAGGAACCTGTAGCTTGCAGGTTGTGGATGTGATTCTCCACCCCCAACAAGCAGGACTCCTCTTAGCATAACTGAACCTAGAGGCTGGAGGCTTCTATCTGGCATTCATATTTCTGTCCTTTGAGAATTTGGGATTTTCCCCCCAGATGTCTTTACCTTCCCACTCCTGTACGAGGGACCCCAGGTCTGACCTGCATGTTTCAGCCCTAGCCTTCTGGTTGACTGGTCTAGCTCTGTTTGAAGGGTCAGTGGGATGCTGGTGTGAGAGTGTGAGGACTTCCATAAAACCCCAGACTTTGGAGGCAGTGTATTCTTGAGTAAACTTGGGGTCCAGGCTTTGTCCTGGACCAGGGAGACCATCCAGCATGACAGAGCTGCCCTGGGTAGCAGAAGGTATAGGGCAGTCATGTCTTCCAGCCATATCAGAGGTCACAGCCAGGAGCCTCCAAAGATCAGCTGTGTCACTGTCCCTCAAGTGGACAGGAGGAGAGGTTCCCATGGTGCAGGACTCCCCGAAACAAAGATGATCTGAATGATATGGCTACCAGGGCTTTGTCAGGGATGCCTCACACATCATGCAGGGCCTTGGGGCTCTTCTCAGGAAGTGCCTATCTCACTGACAGGCTTCTTGTCACATACATTTCACACTTACATATATAACCTCCCCCTGGTACTCTGAAACATCCCCTCCTGGGACCCACGTGACGCCAGCCGCTGAACCTACAGTCAAGTACATAGGTACAGTCAGAAGCCCAGGGTCAAGGGAACCCAGACTTGCTGAGCACACACTTGCTGGGAAAACTGATATGCACACAGGAAACAGCCACAGAGGCATTCTTGAATATGCTCTGGCCTCAACCCTGCCTTTGCTGCCAGCTCTCTCTGCCTTTGGCCAATGAAGTCATTTGGCAACTGGGACTTGTAGAGACAGGGCCAGTGCAAAGCAGAGATTGTCCCCAGCTGACCCCTTTCCAGCCCCCTGCCCCCTCTTCTCACAGATTGCGTCATATAGTGAGGGAATTCTACCCAATTATGTGGCCCAGGGCACTGTACCTCAAACACACTTCCAATGCGAGGCGTTTGACTATACTTACTGGGCATGGTTCCCTCCCAGGGTGGCAAAGAGTGAGGCTGTGTTACCACAGCTCAGGTTCAGCCTCAGAAGACACAGAGAGAGCAGGAGTCGGAGGCAAAGAAGAGAGGCCGGATAGGGAGAGAAATGAATGGGAGGAGAATCAATGGCCCGAACACCCGGCCAACAAGGTGTGTACAATCAGCCTCCTCTAGCTCAGAAAGGAAGCCAGAGATATTTGACGGAGTTATCTGCAGTGAGCCAGAAGATTTCAGCAGAGGGAGGCCCTGAGACATTCCCACCATGCAGCCTTGCCTAGAAATGGTCTCCATAGCCACCTGGGATAGAAGCAGGACTGCCATTTCCCCTCCTCGATGTTCTTCGCCACCCATGGATGATGGATGAACAATGCCATGCCCTGCTAATGATCTAGTGCCATGTGGACCTGAGGGTGAGTGTGGTCTATGAGCCAGGCCTGGAGTTCCTCAGGGGTCAGGGTCCCTGGATCCCATGCAGTTGGTAAAGTCTAAGCCACGTGGTTCTGGGCAGTGGTCCATGTAGGTTTGTGTGGGCCAGGAGGACCAGCAGTGTCATGGATCCTTGGAGGGGCCAGGCCCAGGCTGGGGGTGGCCAGGGTGAGATCTACCCATCTTAGCGAAGGTTCTGTCCCTTCTCAGAGGCAATACAATCACCGTGGGGCTACAGTATACTCTTTCTTTGGCTTGTGATGATCTGTCCAAACCACACACAGCTAGCATGTCACAACACAGTAGTGTCAATGGATCTCTTCTTTAAACAGTCACTCAAGAAACATACAAGCCTTTTTTCAAGAACACTTCCAGCAACTATAGGAAGGTTCGACGCAGATTTGGCAAAGCAAACACGTCTTTCCCACCTTCACCCTTCTAGGCTCTATCACTGTGGTCTGGTCTATGGTCTCCCTCCTTGGAACTAGAAACCTTGTGTCCCCTTACAAGCACTCCAGGTAACCTCCAGTCTACACAGCATTACCCTGACCCCCTAAATTCACCACCACAACCACACTTAACCACCGATCTCCAAACAGATTCTCAAGACTTTCCAGGGTCATGAGGACCAGAAAAACCCCCAGAGAACCAAAAGGCACCATTCCCCTTGTGTATTCTGGGCAGGATTGTCACACCTGTCCCACGGCAGCTGTGATCTGTGAACACACCAGGCACCTCTGTCCAGTTCTCACTTCCTGTCCTCTGATGGGATCTATCCACTAGGCTTTGGGACCGTGGCGTGTCCTCAGGGAACCACCTGCCATCCTCTCTCTCAAAGTGGGCCTCTAGGTTGCCCCAGATGAGTTCGTGGGTGGACACTGGAGTCCAGAGCCTCATCAGTTGTTTGCTTCCAGGTTTCTCCCGGTCCTGTGCCTAAATGTATGACAATTTGAGTCACTTGTCTCCTCATTGACTCTGCTATTTTTCCTCCAGTGGCAGGGCCATTGACTTCCCAGGTCTCTGTCCTCTTGTGGGTCTCTGCCTATGTCCATCCCAGGGCTTTGCCTTGCTCTGCCCAGGTCCTGGTGGCCCCCGTGTCCCTGTTCCCTCTGTGCCCCATAGCCCCTTTGCTCCTCTTAGCCATCTCCCTGGGGAATTCTTTTCTTGAACTGGCATGTGTCTCCCTCAGTGTGCCTGTGGTGGGCCCGGGGAAGACAGGGTTGGAGACTTCCTGCTATAGGGATGTACAGGAGGGATTGGGCTTAGGTAAGAGAGTGTCTGCCTTTGGAGGTCACAAGGTGATAATACTATGTGACAGACACCCCCAGGCATTCAGTTCATCTAAAGGAGTAAAGTGCCACCCAGGAATGAACAGGCCCCTGAGAGAGCTGCTAGGAAGTGGGCTGGGAGCACCTTGTTGCCATGATGGCGGCGAGGTGGGTCTAGCACCAAGACTTTCCAGCAGTCCTTGAGAAAGTGAGACAGATACTTCAGTGGCTGAGGCCCTAGACCGTACTTCTGAGTCTCCCTTTCATGCTGTGGCTGCCTGGGCGAGCACACAGGTAGATGAAAGTGAAGTGTCACTGTGGTTAAGGCACATTAACGGTGGCTTCTCTTTTAAAGACAGGAGCTGGCTAAACAGCCGAGCCTTGCCTTGAACTCACAATTCTCCTTCTGCTTCCTAGGTGCTGGTCACAGGCAAGAGCTGTCCTGCTGTGATAAAGACAGACACTTCCGCTTCATCCAAAAGGGGCGAGTGGAGAGGAGCTGTGACCGGGCTGACTTGTGGGAACAGTGGATGAGGGTTCCCTGTGTCCCTGCGCCGGGAGTTCCATAAAACTGTTTTGATGCTGTTTGCACAATTGGAAATTTCACAGGAGGGAGAAAGGAGAGCTGGGGAGATGGCCCAGGGGGTAAGGACACTTGAGGATGGCAGTTTGGACCCTCAGCACCCGTGTGAAAGACGGCTGTCGCAGTACGTGCTTGTGACGTCAGCCTCACGGGAGGCAGAGACAGGAGGATCCTTGGAGACTGATGGCCAGTTAGCTTGGCTGAAAAACGCAAGCTCCAGTTTTAGTGGAAGATACTGTCTCAAGGGAGTTACGTGTGAGGCAATGTAATATTTTGAAAATCTCTCTTACATTTTAAGAGACTGGAATTTTTGTTGGGCCTCACAGCCAGAGTTAAAAATACACCTTGGTGTCACCTAAGATTTAAGACTGCTGTCCTACTGTGCACTCAGCCCATTTGTTTAACCTGCCTTTAAAATGTTTTTCTTTTCTTTTTTTTTTTTTTTATGACAAGGTTTCTCTGTGTAGCCCTGGCTGTCCTGGAACTCATTCTGTCTGTAGAGCAGGCTGGCCTCGAACTCAAGAGATCTGTCAGCCTCTGCCTCTCGAGTGCTGGGATTAAAGCCTTGTGCCTCCAAGCCTCACTTGAACCTTCCTTTAAGAGAACAATGTAACAATCAACCTTACATGCCTTGGATTTTCCGTGTGATCAACTTTTATAACTTAAGCAAGGCATAGCCGAAATCTTACGTTACATACTCTTCCATGCCCCTGACCCAGATAATGCACGTGTATCATTTGCTGGAAGCATCAAGTACAGAGGTTGAAACCAATATTCTGAAATCTATCACAAAGGTTGAAAGCATCCATTTACGGGTATTGCTTGACAATGGTGCTTGTCATCTGGGTCAGTTGAGGTCAATTAGAGCCAGTGACTTCATCCCTTGTAAAACTCTGTTAAAGATTTCTGTCAAGTACCCCATTCTCTCTGCTGTATGAGCTTTTTATGCTGTTGAATAGAGACAGTGCCAAGTCCTTTGTTAGGGACAGACAGACAGATAGACACACACACCTGCACAACTCATGAAACAGACAGACACCACTGACAGATACAGACAGCTACAATGGACAGACAGACAGAGACAGATACACACACACACACACAGAGCTCATACAGCAGACACCACTCACAGATACAGACAGATACAATGGATGGATGGACAGACAGACACACAGACACACACACACACACACAGAGCTCATACAACAGCAGACACCACTCATAGATGCAGACAGCTACAATGAATGGATGGACAGACAGACAGACAGACACACACACACACAGAGCTCATATAATAGCAGACACCACTCACAGCCACAGACAGCCACAACACACACTGAACAGAAGACACAGACATAGGAACAGATTCACAAGACAGCCTCTAGACAGGCACAGGTTCAGATCACATGATAGAGAGATGGAGAAAGACATGTGGAGCACAAAGTAGAGAATTCTAATCTGGACTGTCTCCTGGTTAAATGACTCACAAGGGGAAGGGCTTCAATTCCTTTCCTTAATGTGACACATGGGTCACATTAAGGCCTTATTGGTGACTCGGAGTTAACCACTAATGGGTATAATCTGCACAAAAGTAGGAGCAATCAGGCAGGATAGCTTCCTCTGGCTCTCACACACACGTGCACATAGGTGCGCGCATCCATGGACACCCACATGGACACACCGTACGTTTCCCAGGGCTCTGGTGTTGGCTCAAGTGTTGCTAAAGTGTTTGCCGAGCAAATGTGAGGAGATGGATTTCCAGTATCTAACAAGTCCAGGGTGGCAGTGTGTGCCTATAGTCCTGGGAACGGGAAGGCAGGGACAGGAGGACCCCTGGGGCTTGTGGGTGAGCTAATTTGGCTGAGGCAGTGAACTTCAGGTTCAGAGGGAGATCCTGTCTCAAAAATTAAGGTGGAGAGCGATTGAGGAAGATACCTGATGTTGACCTCTGGTCTCCACGTACACGTTCACACACGTGTGCATGTACAATGATGCACACACATGCTGCTTGTATTTGTAAAAATCAACAGAGGAGCCTGCCTTTCACTTGGCAGTGTGCATGCCAATGAGGAGATCTGACCCTTTTTCGTGTTTAGGTCACTTTGTCTCACACCTTGTGGGCCTCTAACCAGGATCTGGAAACCTAGGACTGGCTGGGACCCCTTTTGGGGATGCACCCAGAGCCAGCCTAGTTGAACTCACCCCTTGTTCCCCAACACGGTGAGGTGTGAGTACCAGAACGTAATGTAAAGGGCCCCTTTCCCCTGCCCAAACTGTCCCAGGACTCCTGCCTCTGGAGGCCCGGTGTGGAGGTGCCAATGGTGGTAACTTAGCCTTCTGCTCTTCAGCTCCACTCCTGTCCAACTTACTTGGGAGTTTTCACCCTGCAATCATGCCATCGGTGGATGTCTGACCCCTGAACACTAACCCCAAAGTCATGTACTAGTGACACTGGGAAGGGAGAGCCCTGGAGGTAACTGGGTGCTCACTCAACAGACTGTTGAATCGTATGCTGTGGAGGGAGAGGCTGGGCTGTAAGACTGAGCGCTTGCTCTGTCCTCCTCTAGGATCCCTCGAACCACTTCGGGACTCCACAGTCTCCCCACTGGCAAGAAGGATTCGCTAGAGACCACCCCTTGACCTCAGACTCCCAGTTCCTAGAACCCTGAGATGATTAAACACTGTCCTTCATAAATCACCCACCCTATGGTGTTCTGTTAGAACAACAGAAAAGGGACTAAGCTAGGCTATCTCCCCCAGGGAGCCTTCCTGGCCTCCTTAGCCCGTGCAAAGTTCTGTATACAAGGTATAATTCAGAGATGACGGGGTCTTCTTGATTTCCCTGGGCTTGTTCTTGAACTCATGTACAGAGGCGAGTGGATGGGTGAGTGGCATGTCCTGGTTAGCACAGGGAGGTTGAGAGGGAGAGTCCTTTCAGTCAGAGCCTGAGCCTGAGCCTGGAGGGCCACACAACAAGCTCACTGCAGACCACAGGCTCCTGTGGGCTGAGGCCAAATCATAACCACACAGAAGCATACAATACCTTGTTTAGGCAAGGCTCATCTGGGATGACGAAAGCATGGTCAGGTGGGTGACAGGGGTCTCCTTACTCATTACAAATGGATTGTATCCCCCATGTCCACCTGGATAAATGTCCCCAGTGTGAGGATCCCGGAAGGGCACCTACAAAGACGATCAGGACTGTAGTTTCAAGTAGATGTGAGATGCCCCAGATGACACACCACGTTTCTTGCCTAGTCTGCTAAGGGCACAAGCTAACCCAGCCGAAGTGGAGGCAGAGGACTTGTAGACACTCAGCCAAAATCACGTCACCCTCAAGGGTTCCAGCCAGGGAGAAGCAAGCCAGCCTGAAGTACGATGTCAGCGCTCTAGCTGCATCTAGGTGGGGATGTGTCTCCACGGGATAAGGTGTGAAGGGTTTTCTAACATCTGCCGTTGATGCTTAGTGATGCAGAACAACACAGTGATGTGAGGAGACGGGAGATGGGGCCTGAATTGTTCCTAAACTCATAATGGAATCTTTACTCCAGCACCTTGGGATAGAACTTTGCTAGCTATGGGATTAATTAAGATAAGGTCACCTTGGAGTAGGGTAAGGTCTCAGCTAGTGGGACTAGTGTCTATGTAGAAAGGGAATTATGGACACTGACTGGTACATGAGGCAGAGGTGGGGGGATGTGTCTAGGTACCAAGGAACCCAAAGATTGCTAGAAAATTCAGAGGCAGAAGGGAGATCTGGAGCATATTGGCCCATGGACACTGAGGATCCCCTATCTTGAGTTCTAATTTAAGAACCCCAAGCCCGAGACATTCTTCCTAAACCCCCTCTCCACTAGCTGTGGTACTTGGTGAAAGTGGTCCAGCCCAGCCCATGAAGTACCAATAAGCTGGGTGAGATCATGTGTGCTGGGGATCTCAGCACTTGGGAAATTGGTGCTGGACAATATTGAGTTTTAGACTGGCCTGGACAATCTGACGAGAACATTGCCTCAAAAGAGGTCAGTTTTCTAAACTAATAAACCACACACATACACACACAGTTACATCTATCTATCTATCTATCTATCTATCTATCTATCTATCTATCTACCTACCTACCTACCATTTATCTATAACTGTTTTCTAAATACCTATCCTTATATCCCCTCATCAAAGAAGATTCTTTTTGCAACATAAGGGGGTAATTACAGAGACAATCAACTGCTCAAATTGCAGAGAGTAAGTGGCTGTAGATTGCACAACCCCAACTGATATATTTGGAATGCAAACCCTAAACCTAAGGCTCAATCACAGAAATCAGGGAAATCACAGAAGAGATCGTGGAAAGCTTGGAGGAGCCAGGACACCTGTTGATAGAGTGTTCCCTGGACACTACAGGGAAGATGCATCCACAAACTCTCAACCATGGCAGACTGAACACAAGACCAGCAGAATGAAAACACCACTTGCCACACTGACGTGAACAGAGGAAATTCCACACGGTCCTAGCCCCATAGGAAGAGCTATAGGCGGTTAATGGCTAAAGAGAGAGGGAGAATCAGTGGCCCCAAAGACAAATTCCCACATAGGTTGTCCAGTCTCAAGTGGTCAATATGAGCATGTGCACATATGAGCAAAGCTTAATGGACTTAATAAGTAATAAACATGCAGACGTGTATGTATATATATACATATTCGTATTTTTCAAAATTATAGATTAAAAAAGCAAGTGTGACTTTAAGAAATGTGTCTTAGGATGTGCTTGGTGGTTTTCATAAATGGTCTGAGTAAATCTCATGACCCATGAGGCAATAATTGTTTTCCCCCAAATTGTAGGTGAGAGGTTGGAGAAATGCTTCAGCGGTTTAAGGCTGTGGCTGTTCTTCCAGAGGACCCAGATTCAATTCCCAGCACCTACATGGCAGCTCACAACCTTATATAACCCCAGCTCCAGGGAAGCCGGTGCCTTCTCCCAGCCTCCACAGACATTAGGCACGCACATAATGCACAGACATGCAGGCAAAGCGCCCATACACAAAAGATAAAATAATGAAATGGAAAATTTAAAGAAGAAAAGAAAAAAATGGTAGGTGAGAAAATGGTAAGGAGACAGAGTGGTTCACAAAGGTCACCGTGCTCACCAACGGCTTTATGGACTAACTTACAGTGTTTTCCGAAGGGGTCTGTCAGCAAGGCAGCCCAGCCTGGCTTTGAACTTCTGACGAGCATGCTCCACTATGCCTGCCTTTAGTCTGAACACAAGATGGTCCATGTCCAAGCCTGAATTTTCCTTACCTAGGCAGTCATTGTTGAGGCTGGGAGACATGTATAACTAGAGAGGGGCTGTCTATGGGAACAGCTGGCAGGGCACTGGCCATGGAAAGAGCTCGGTGCAAAGCTATTCAGATGGGGAAAGAGGCATGCCCGCTTCCAGACATCTGTCAGACACCATCTAAAGCAAGCCTGTACAGATACACCCATCTTTCCATACTTTGTCACGAAGTTGCGTTTGGGGACATGCCCAGCCTGCCAGGTCACCAGAGTGAGTCACAGCCCCCTTTCTGTCTCAGGTCCTTCTCTCCGATGACACATGGTCCTTATCCCTTCGTTCTCTGTCCTTAGATTCCCCCGAGGGACATCTTTCATCCATAGGGCCTCGGACCATCTATGATGTTCAGGTCTATTTCCTCATCAGTCCTGACAGCAACCCAGAGGCTCTCCTAACAGAGGCCAGCAAGGAGGGAAGGCATCCCCAGCCTCCCAAGCCATGGCCGGCAACCTGGAGAGGGTCTATGGTGATGAGCACCCAGCTACCAGTCCCACCCAGCTCTCATGATACTGAAGAGGCTGGGGTGAATGTGACTGAGGCTTTATATGAGCAAGGGGGTGTCACTTCAGGCAAAACACGTTCTAGAGCAGCGCAGGGTGTAAGCTTGGTTGGGTCACTCTCCCAATCTCTGTAGGAGTAGCCCTACAGAGTGGCTCGGGAGCTAGGTGACTTTCCCCTTAGTCCTGGGTTCCCAGTGAAGGTTGATTCCAAGTAAAGTCTGGAGAGTAGAGGGCAGAGGTCAAGGGGTATGGGGGAGTGAGGAGTACAGGAAGTCAAGTTTTCGCTAGGAGGAATTTGACCAGGATTACCCCTCCATTTCACCCTCCCCAGTGCTGACCACAGATGCTCTGAGGCCGGGAATGTGCAGTCTGGAGCCCTCCAGAAATGGCAGCACAGGAAGTCGTGCTGATGAGGGTACAGAGCTGATTATCCCCTTGGAAAGAAATGGCCAGTCATCTATCTAGCGTGTAGGGCAGGCCTCATGTAGGGATGTCCCCGACTCTAGGAAAAACAGGGGAAGGCGGAGGACACCAGGGCCTGGCAGAATCCTGAAGCAGGGCCACAGTGGCCAAGGCCAGAGCTCTGGCTAGACCCACCATTGCCCCACAGAGAGGGACATAAAGGATCAGCTGAGAATGGACAAATGTTCAGTCTGCCTGAGAGAAAGTGGGGAGTGGATTCTGAGCCCCGAGAGACACTCCACCTGTAAAACCCGCCGAGGGCTAAAAGAGGAACCAGTCGGAGCAACCAGGGGCACAGGTGTCCCCGTATTCAGTGCTCCTCTCCTTCAGTGACAGGGACTTAGGGTGACGGTTTCTTCAAGCCCCGACCCAGCCACCCACCCTGATCCCACGTCCCTAGGAGAGACACGTACCTAGAAGCCACCCTGCTTGCCAGCTCAACTGCAGCACAGCCCAAGTGAGTGGCCAGGGCACTTGCTGGACCCACATGCCCAGAGTCCCTGGCTGTGCCTCCTTCAAGGGCGCCGCCGCTGTCTCCTCCTGCTCCTCCTCCTCCTCCTCCTTCTCGGCTGCTCAGGCAGAGTTGTCTGTAGCGGAAAGGAAACTGTCCTGGGTTATGTTGGAGGGAGGAGACCTGCTCTTGGCTCCCGCCCCCTCTTCCTCCACCTCCACAGAAGTGGGAGAACAGGCAAAGGGGGTGGGGGAGGGGCATGGAAGGGGGAGGGGAGCGGGAGGGAAAGATGCCTAGGAGAGGAGCAGGTAGGGACTTGTGTGTAGGGGGGGGGAGTTGGGCAACAGAGAGGAGGGAGAGAAGACCAGCTGCTCTTGCCTCCTGCCCCACTATGGGGTCTTCTCCTTTTCAGACCCCTCTTGTGGGCAGTTTTGGTCCTTTCCGATCCCTATATCCTTGATCCTTAGTTCCTGAGGTTTGGGGGAGCTTGAGATGAGGGCCAGACTCTTGTCCCTTCGGAGAATGGGTGTCCTCCCTGGCTACCGTGAGGATGAGCTGGACCTTTCCCTACCTTCTCTGGCATGTGTGGCCTTGAGTCCCCTGAGCTATGGCTTAGTCCTTTACTTTTGGGGAGCAAGAGCCCAGACACCCCCACTTGCTCTGCTTGATGGGTCAGAGGAGGCCTGGAAAGGTTATAGTGAACCTCTCCTAGCACCCTGAGAAGATGCCTCTCTCCCCAGCCACACCCTCAGACCCAGAAAGCCCTTGGGCCTGGTCTGGCTTTCCCTTGTGGCTTTTCTTCCCTTCGGCACACTGGGCCCATCTGCCTGGATCACTGACTTCTCTGCTTCCACAGTGTCCTAGGTTTGCTGGTCCTGCTTCCCTGGGTCTTGCTCTTTGCCTTACAGACCCTAACACCAGGCTGGGGTGGGTTCACTGATTTTAGGTCTTTCCCAGTCTATCTTCCTCAGTCCCTAGGTGGTGGGGTCCCACCCCACCCTCTGCCTGTCTTGTCCCTGTCTCCCTGGGGGGGAGGGGTGGGGTGGGCAGACCTGTGTGCACAGCCCCAGCTGGTTGGTCATTTGTGGGGATCTCTGATTACTTAACAGTTCTGCTCTAAGCATTTTGTCACAGTGAATGGGAAACAGGAAAAACGAAACTGCTGATATTAGCAATGAGATGAGTGGGTCTCGCAAGCCTAAAATAACCAGCCCCGCTGGAAACCATCTGGCAGCTGCGGCAGCCACCCGAGTTCAGAGGCACCAACTTAGCGGGGAAGGAAACATTACTTTGTACAGAGCAGAGATGGAAAAAGAGTATGAGGCACAGGCTGGCCGCCCCCAGTCGCAGTATGGGGCCTGTGGGCAGAAGCAAGGGGGATCCCCTCCCCAGGCCTGGCTGTTACAGAGCCTCCCGACGCCCTCTCAGACATGCTCAGGCTAGCAAGTCCCCCAACAAGCCTGGCTGGATAGGTAACGGCTCCAGGCCTAGGGCGGATGCTGGACAGATCTCACGCAGCCTTCCTTGTTCTGATGCTCTATCTAGACTCTTCGTAGACTCTGAGACTTTGTGCCCTATAGTGTAGAGCAGCAGTTCATGAGGACTGGAGAGGAGCAGGAGTCTGAGCAGCAAGCTGTCATCCCGTCCCTGGAGGTTTACTCTACATCCCAGGCCAGGAAGCAGTGGGACATCTCGTGGAGAGCAAGGGAACCCTGCCTGTCTCTCTCCCTCCCTCTGCTGCTGTACCTTCCTCCTTTCCTTTATCTCCAGGCCTCATTTCTCTCTTCTTTCCTTTCTTCTCCCTAGCAGTGGGGTGAGGAACAGGGCTGGGCCTGGGGTAGCCCTATTTGGCCCCCCTGTACCAACAGCCATTGCAACCCCCTCGGAGAGGAATGTTTTCCTGAGAGGGTCTGGGGGCTGAGCCTTGTGGGTCCCAGGGCCTGCAAGGAGGCAGACAGTAGGAGGGGAAGGGAAGTCCTGGGTGTGGAGCAGCAGGGTCCTAGGACCAGGCCTAGAGAGGGATTGCTGGGGCACACCTCAAGTCGTACTACTGACTTCTTATCATATCATCACTCCAAAAGTCACAATCCTCAACATGCATACTATTCCCCCAAACCCACAATCCAAAATACACATGCTATCCCCAAGCACACATATTTTATAAAGTACATACTATGTCCCAATTCTCATGTGATCTCCAAATACACATTTAATCCCCAAGACACATGCGGTCCTCCGATCCTTCTAATCCCAAACACGCTCACTATGTTGCATGACATGCGATCCCTAACACAATACTATCCTGCAATACAGATAAAATCCCTAATGAACTCTTCCCCAGTAAAGTCATCCCTAGCGTAATACTACTCTACATACACACACACACACACACACACACACACACACACACACACAATCCTTAAGACTCGCTTTCTCCTCTAATACATATGCTATCTTCTAATACACATGCTATGTTCCAATATACACTTTATTTCCAACACACATACTACCTCCCAATACACACACAATCCGCAACACACATGCTATCCCACTGTGCTGGTTACCTGCACAGTGTGTACAGGAGGTGTCTGTTGCTCTAGATTTCTATGGGGCATCATTCCCCCCGGTTACATGTCAGCTCTCTAGTCTCTTTGAGTACTGAGCTGGGGTTGGAAGTATGATCTGTTTCCAACAGAGGCAGTTGTAGGAAGACCCCAGTTGGTGGTGATTGTGGACAGGAACTATTAGGGACATTCTTGTGTGGATCTGGGTATGGCTACCAGTTATCATTTCATGAGGGCAATCATTGGATGTGAGGTTGTCATGGTAACATGAATTAGAGCGCCTACATCCACATGTTTCTTACTGGATTCACTAGGAAAATGCTCAGTGAGCAAGGTGGGAAGAATTGACCCAAGGCTGGGCTCAGTGGTCACCAGCCGAACTTCCCTGTACCAAATCCTCAGAAGTCTCCCCCACCTCCGAGGGGGCCTCCCCTCCTTCTGGACAGGGCAGAGAAGCATGAGTTTCCAGGGTGCTGACCTCAAGACTATGACACAAAGGAGCGCAGACGGAAAGTTAGGGAGAGGGGATCCCCACACGCTGGAGGTAACGGGAAGTTTCCATCCAGGTGGGGAGAGGGGACAGAAAGTCGAGAAAACAGAAGGATCATTTTGAAACAGCTGCAGGGGAAACAGGAGGCAGGGGTGGGCCAGAATCCAGACCGACCCAAAACCCGTGTGGCCCACAGTGTGGTCTTATGGGGGCACAGGGCCCTGCAACCCAGGTGATGGGCTGATTCAAAGGTACTTCTGAGGTTGGAACAGGAAATGGTTAATAGTGTTTGCAAATAAAAACTCTCTGTTCTACCCTGTTTTGAAACATTTCCCAGAAGCTAAAGGAAGAGCTGCTAATTTATCTGTCCAATTTACAGTCCACACACACACACATACACACACACACACACACACACACACACACACACACCACACTTAACACACACACACATATGCAACACACACATACATATACACACCACACCATACACACACACACACACACTCACACATACACACACACGCCACATTTAACACACACACACATATACATATACACACTGCACCATACACACACACACACACACACACACACACACATACATACACACACACACCACACTTCACACTTAATCAGGTACTTGTACTTGTTCCTTAAAACGTGTAATTTCTAGCTCCCCCTTTCTCTGAACTTTAGAGTGTAGTTAGTGGTTTAAATGTGCATCTGCATTTTAAATTCCTAGTGTGCATTTCCGAGTGTTTGCTGCATATGTGTGTGCAGTGCACATGAGCTCCCTGTGTGTCTGTACCACCTTCCAGGCTTGTCACACCAGCACAGAGGGCTTCATCTGGGCCTTGTTGATTACCCAGACAACTGCAGAATAGCCCCACTAAACCCCTGAAGCCGGGCTGGGCTGGGCTGGGCACCCAGCTGGCCATGCGAGCACAGTGCTCTCTGGGAAAGCTTGTAAAGCCGATAGCCCCTGAGCCGCAGAGGGCTGAAGGGACAGCTCACCTGCCTGGGTGGTTGTGCTGGCTAGTTTTATGTCAACTTGACACAAGCTAGAGTCATCTGAAAGGAAGGAGCCTCGACTGAGAAAATGCTTCCAGAAGATCAGGCTGTAGGGCATTTTCTTAATTAGTAATGGATGGGGGGAGGGCCCAGTCCATGGTGGGTGGTGCCAACTATGGGCTGGTGGTCCTAGGTTCTATATGAAAGCGTGCTGAGAAAGCCATGAGGAATAAGCCAGTAAGCAGCTCCACTCCAGGGCCTCTGCATCAGCTCCTGCCTCCATGTTCCTGCCCTGTTTGAGGTCCTGTCCTGACTTCCTTCAGTGATGGACTATAATGTGGAAGTATAAGTCAAATAAACCCTTTCCTCCCAGCTCACTTTTTGCTCATGTGTTTCATCCTAGCAATAGAAACCCTAAGACACTGGTCCACTCTCAGATGTTGTCCTGAGCTTGCTCTTTGGCTGCCATGCTGTCAGCTGTCCTAGCCCTTGTCAGAGCTGAGCTTAGAAGCTGAGCCACAGGGTGAGTGTGAGTAGGGCCATGAGCAAGAGCAGGGGGAGGACTCGGGCATCTTACTAGGTGGCCGATAGTGCTGAAGCTGACCTGGTTTCATTCCTGTGCTCTCCCCTGTCCCTCTTCCAGCCCATTGAGAGCTTTTTCTGGGGAGGATTCTCAGTTCTCAGGACAGGATTCTCATCTATAACCTGCTCCTAAAGCTTGTTCTCGAAGGCCAACATCCCTACAGTCTGCTGAGGATGGCTCCCCACACCTATCCTGATGGGTATACATCAGCACAGCTGGATCCAGGCTTGAGATTTACCTCATAGGGGGCACAGTTTTTAATTCACTGCTCCGCCCCCGTATAGATGAAGAGAATGCATAGGGTTGATTGACCTGTGAGTGAAATAATACATGTGAGAAAGTTACATATCCTCACACTTACTAAGCCAATTAAGAGCATGAAGAGTCTTTTATCTTGGCTGATGATCAAGAGTGGGATAGCACCTCAGAAATATTCTTCTACTGAAGCTCAGGGGGTACAGTGTTTTTAAAGGTTAAAAAAAACCCACAGTGACATCAGTGTGAGATGGGGGTCAGGATAACTTTGCAACATTTGTGTTGGCAGACCATGGTAGTTATTCCAGTCACAGCCTAACAACTTATTTTGATTTACACCTTCATGAGTTACTTTAGTTTGTAAAAACACTAGTTATTCTGTTTAATACATCAGAATCATGGTCAGGGTCATGAGAGATCCCAAGTGCTGCCAAGGCAGACATGGTTGTTGGGGGGTGTTGGGAGCCAGCCCAGGCCAAGACTTTCTCAGAAGCCCCAATGAAAGGACAAAGGGAACATTAGTTCTGTGTCCTTGTCCAGGAGAGGACTTGGCAAGGTCCAGTCTGAGGCTGGAGCCTGGGCCTCTAAGGCATTAAGGCTTCTGTTCCTGGGAACCCTAGCTTTCTCCCCTGAAGGGCTGTGGTTAGCAGCCCTGTGGCAACTGTGTCTGAAATGTCCTGTGTTCTCTTTGCCTACATTGTCTGATTCAACTCTCTGAGGATCTCGGTCCATTTTCTCCCTGCAAATAGTATACAGGACGCTGTACTTTTCAATAAACCCGCTTGGCGTAAGTCACCAGCTTATGTGAGACCTTCTGACCCCATCCCAGCTATTGCTTTTGTTCTTATTTCTCCTCCCTGGTCCCCCCACTTGACACTTGGCCATTTGAGACCTCATTCTTGTGGGTTGGAATCAGGGGAACTGGGGGCCAGAAGAGGGTGTTGGATTGATTGGAACTGGAGTTATAGATGGTTACGAGCTTGGGAACTGAATCTGAGTTATCTGCAAGATTAGCAAGTACTCTCAACCATTCAGTCATCTCTCCAGCCCCACAAACTGTGCACTTATGACTTAGGTATTTTAAAGCAAATGTTTAGTTTTTTTTTTTTTTTCAGTTTTTTAAGACAGGGTTTCTCTGTGTAGTTTTGGTGCCTATCTTGGATCTCGCTCTGTAGACCAGTCTGGCCTCGAACTCACAGAGATCTGCCTGGCTCTGCCTCCTGAGTGCTGGGATTAAAGGCGTGTGCTACTACCACCCAGCTAGTATATATATATATCTCAATAAAGAGTTCAAAGATGTGGGATGATGCTGGATGTTAATGCACACGTGTGGTGCTGCTGGTTGATCTCCGGTGGGATATCACTTCAATCTTTGCTGCTTTTCTGGTTCTCTGATGCATATTAGTTGCCATGGAGATGATGCTGTTGTGAAAACAGCTAATTGGCTGGCATTTAAGATATGAGGTGCTTGTTTGGTATCTGAGTGTATGAAGCACTGAGAGCCCAATAGCAACATGGACAGGCCTGAGGCAGATGTATGGGCAGGTAACTTTGCTCAGCTGATGGAGGAGAGGAAGCCCCATATCATCTGGGTTCTGCATCCCCAGGAAAGCCAAGTTTAGGGGCATCTGGACAGTGCCTATCTCCAGTAACACCTGAAGATGCTTTCATGGTGTGGAGAGGGTTGGGAGGCCTCCTGTTGGGTTCTGGAAGATGAAGGAGCTGAAAGCGCCTTGTTGTTGGCCTTGGTTGACTTGACCCCAAGGCCATGCTCATTGTAGTAGGGAGTAGATGCTGTTGGGGTGGGAATTGGGGCTTGATTAATCTTGTCTCAAACCTGTGGGTGTGGCTAGGTATAAGCCATCTTTACTGAGAAATTGAGGTTTCCATGGGCTGCCTAGGTGAGATGATTGTGGTGGCTTTTATTTATTTATTTATCTATCTATTTACCTATTTATTTATTTGTTTGGCTCACTTGAGAGCTGCCCTGGGTAGATGGGTCATCTCCATATCCACAATGTTGCCATGGCATCTCAGGTGTAATTGCTGATAAGCAGGAGCCAGAAAGTAGAGGCACTCCTCATTGTAGATGGCCCAAGAGACATAGCCTTGCCTCAAGTGGAAGCTGAAGGGTTCATGGGGCCAGGATGCTTGGCCTAAGGAATAGGAGAGCTGCTCCAGGCTGTTAGATGGCATTAGAGGGGTGGAGCAGAGCTTGGGGTGGTTAGAGTAACTATTATCATGATGATAGCTACCATTAATGACTGATTCAAAGACACAAACTGATTCCTCTGGCTTTTACACCCAGAGGCAGCTCTTGCTCTGTAGAGAGATGGAATGGAACAGGCATAGAGCAAACCAAAGGTCTTGTAGGGCAGAAAGACAGAGGGCTAGCCAGTTTGTCAGTATGAAAGGGACACTGGGCAGTTGGGGTGGGCAGTAATCTGCCCTTTGATGTGGATGCCATGACTCTAAGGATCTGAAACCCCTGGGGCCAGTAGAGTTGGAGTTGGAGCTTTTCAGGTTCTGGGAAAGTAATAGGCATCTGAAAGGCCCACAAAGCATCTTGAAGCACATTCTTTTTTTTTTTTTTTTTTTTTTCAGAGCTGAGGACAGAACCCAGGGCCTTGTGCTTGCTAGGCAAGCGCTCTACTACTGAGCTAAATCCCCAACCCCTTGAAGCACATTCTTATTCCTTAAGCCACAGCAGAGAGCTGGTTTAGTGGGCAAGCAGAGATAGGACATTTATTTGTGCTATATGGGGTTGTACAGGTGGGGCCCAAGCAGGAACAGAAATCTAAGACCTCAACCAGAGTGCCAGTGCTTTGTCATTGTCTCCTTTTAAAAAATAATTTATTTATTTATTTATTTTTATTTATGTGCATTGGTGTTTTTCCTGCATGTATGTCTGTGTGAGAGTGTCAGGTCCCCTAGAACTGGAGTTACAGACAGTAAGTTGAAAGCCACCATATAGGTGCTGGGAATTGAACCTGGGTCCTCAGGAAGAGTAGTCAGTGCTCTAACTGCTGAGTCATCTCTCTAGCCCTTGTCAGTGCTTCTGAATGACAGTGAACCCAACCAATTTAATCAAGCTTGACCTGTCACTCCTCAGGCACTGTGGTAGAGGGCCATCAGTTATAAAAACAGGATTCCTTTGTGTTTACAGATGACCTTGTTCAACCTCGCTTAGCACAGATAGGAGTCTTTGCAGAGACAGCCTGTTTCCCAAGATAATCGGTCTTACCTGAAGTAAACACTTCCCAGGAAGAGAGAACTTAGACCTGCATGTAGCCCCCACAGTTGCATCAATTTCCACAATTCCAAGCCTCCATAAAGAGAGAACACAGACCTGCATGTAGCCTCCACAGTTGCATCAATTTCCTCAATTCCAAGTCTCCATAAAGGGCCCCAGCTAGCTTTTCCCTTTGCAGACCCCCTCCATCTCTGCAGGAGAAGACTGCCCCTCACTGTGTGTGCTAATAAACACAGTCTCATCTGTTCTGGTCAGACGCTGGCCTCCTTCTGCCTTCTGCTCTTTATGCTGCCTTGGAAATCTAACATTTGGTGCTGAAACCCAGGAAGACATTTGGAGTCCACAGGCCGCTTTGAGCCCTCTGCTAGACCTCCCTTGTTCTCACCTGCTCTCCAGCACTGGGCCCTGAGTAAGCCTGGCAGGGTCATCCATCTCCCCAAGGGGGCCATTTCTTTCACCTCTTGTCTCTGCTCTTTGCTCCTCTCACTCTTGTTTTGCTCTGTTGAGTTCGACCTCTAGATAAGAGGCTGCTCTCCATTTGATCAGATCACACATTCAACACAGTCAAATGTCAGGACAAGGGGTGGGCTTTGGTGACACAGCTGTCTTTGCATCATTTCTGTTCCTGTAAGTAACCCCTCACCCATATTCCTGTAAGCAATCCCAATAAAACTCATTGGTTTTCCAAACTGGATTCTGGTGGTAACTGTACTTTGGTCTGTCGTGGGATCCCTATCTGGGGTGAGTAGATGTGTATGAAGCATCTCTCCAGGAAAAGTTTTGTCACACAACGTAATTGGCATCTGGACAGGGACGTCAAAGAACCAATGATGAGCTGGGGAGGAGGGAGTGCATGGTCGTGGCTATGGGTAGCAAGGCATGTGACTGAGGCTGAGCAGCCTAAGCAGGGAGCACCTATGGATGAAATTCCTATACAGTTGCCCTTTCCTGTGTGGTCTGTACCATGCCTTTGCACTATAAGAGTTGCATGGTTCTTGATATAGTTAGTGAGCTGTGCAACTAAGGCTGAGCCATCGGGATTGGGAGTGTCTGTGGTAAGAATCTCAGGATAACAGTCTTTGCCTGCATGGTATAGTGTGGCATTCCTACTTGATGAGAGAGGTTTACTGCATGAATATGGAGATACTCTGAAGATAGCTAAAGGGTTAGAGGAAAGTTTGCAGTCTTTGAGATTAGCATTCAGAGGTTGAGATTGTTAGCAGCCACAGCAGAGATTGCCTGGCCTCTGTTGAGTGCAGAGAGAAATGTAACTGAGGCCGAGATGCTAGCTAAGCAGGAACTTATTTGTATAATGGAGCAATTGTAACAAGACAGGGAGATTCAGCAGCATCCTCCACATTAGCCTCTCATTTGGCAAATAAATTAGATGAAAAAGAGGATGAGATGGAGGCGTTGGCTTGCTGCTTCCCCCAGGGAAAATCGAGCACAAGTTAGATCTATGCTCAAAAGCCCTTCCTGGGATCTAAGAACTTGGAAGCCATGGGAAGATTCAGAGAGTATGGAGGAGGAGAACTTGGTAAAAGCAGTAGTAGATATACTGAGGGTCCAACATTAAGTAGAAAAAAAGGGAAAAATCTATAATCCAGCATGTAGCTGTGGGCATCAACAGCAGTCCTGCACACAAATAAACTAGTGTTATCAGGGAATGTTCGTTCAGTAGCTGAGCTTCTGGAATTGGGGAAGACTTATAAACAAGCAATGGAAGAGTGCGTCGAAGCCTGGCTTGTGAGGCTGTGGGACATGGGAGCAGATGGGACGAGGATGTCTGTTGTGGAGACAGAAGAAAACCTGAGCAATGTAACTTCCCATCCCTCCTTGAGGCAAAGGCTGTACAACCTGAAACAGTATGAGGGAAGACAGTCCCTAATGGACTAGATTCCAAAGCCATCAGGAACACTCGAGAATTGAAAACAGTATAGGGACAGGCACAAGAGAAGCTGTGCATGGCCCTCAGTGCGTTGGGCCTGACAGAACTATGATGACAGAAGAATTAAGGAAAAAGTTGATCCAATAGGGACCTAGAGATGGGCATGGGCTCTGCCCCCGGGGTGGGGTGGAATCTTGAGGAGGTAGGAAAGGCTTTGACAGACCTGAGTGATCTGGACCTGTCATGTGGATTGGGTTTGTAAGGTGCCAAAGCACATGGGAGTGGGTGAGGAGAAGGATAAACAGGCAGTGGGGTCCTGTCCGAGGCACCTGAAAGCAAATGTGGCTAGACTTGTGTTGAGTTGGAGTTCCAAGGGAAAATATCGATAGTGAGATAATTCACGTGAGGTAATTATTGACAACCACGCCAATTAAGTCAATTAAAAAATTCAAGTCAATTTTTATTGATGGCTAAAAAAGAGTGAGATCATGCCCCTGAAGTCTCTTGGTGCCCAGCTCAGGGGTACAGTATTTTAAAGACAAACACATACTTACATCAGTGCTGGGGGGTGAGTACATTAGTGAGGGATTTAGAGTTGTCTAGTAACGTCTGCTTTCTTTGCAGGGCTCAGTGATATTTTCCAGACACTGCATAACATGTTTGGACCATGGTAAAGTCATGGTCAGTCCCCAAAGCCCTGCCAAGGTACAGGCCACTGTTGTTGTTGTTGTTGTTGGAAGGCTAAAAAGTAACCAGGCAGTCATAAAATAAAGTTGGGACAGGATGGAGTTACCTAAAGGGACATTAGCCTACTATACCATGTGGCTCTGACTTCCTCCCCCGACCCTCCATCTTGCTAAAAACCATTAGATTATGTTCCTAAAGCTAGCCACCAAAGTCCACTCCTTTGTTTGGCCACTTCTTCCTCCTGAGGCTGACTACCAAGGTCCAGCTATCAATGTATTGAAGACCAGCAATCAGACGCTCCCTTTGGTTCACCTAATTAACATGCCCAACTGTGATGATATTTTGTTTGTGATCTAACAATCAAGCTTGTCTGAAGATCAGAGAAGCCAAGCAGACTTCTTACCTCTACCGAATTCTCAGCCTGAAAGGGCCCTGAGGTCCGGTCTCCTCCTACCTTATATTCCAATCTTCTGCCCAGCCATATCACTTCCTATCTCCACCTCCCTAGTGCTGGGATTAAAGGCATGAGATTCCAAGTGCTGGGATCAAAGGTGTGTGCCACCACTGCCTGGCTTTGCTTCTCTTTTAGACTGGATCCATCTTGTGTAGCCCAGGGTGGCCTTGAACTCACAGAGATCCGTCTGCCTCTGCCTCCTGAGAGTGCTGGGATTAAAGGTGTGTGCCACTGCTGCCTGGCCTCTGTGGTTTAGCTCTGCACTCGGATCTTCAGGCAAGCTTTATTTGTGAGAGCACAAACAAAAGATCACCACACCCAATTAAAATTCAACACCTCATCCTATCATGGGGTTTCCCCCTTTACCTTTATAAACCACCATTTGCCCATGTGCCACGCCTGTCTCCTCTCTATCCAGAGGCAGTCCTTTGTCTCCCCAGGACAAACACCCCTGCCCCCTTTCCCTTGTCCCCTTCCCCTTCTCCCTTCTCCCTGTCTCCTTTGCCATCACATCCCAGCCCGTTCTAACACAGACCTCCCCTTCTTCTCCTCTTAAAAATCACACCTGCAAGTTCACTGGCTGCTGTTTTCTGCCTGAGTCAGAAAGCAGCCACTTTAACTTTTCTTTCCCGATTATAAAGGATTTCTCTGTGAAAGCAGGTATTTGGGTGTGGTTTGTGCCTCATCTGGGGTCCAGGAGGAAGGCCCTGCTGTGTGGGACCCCCTTCATTGCCTTAGTCGTTTCATTTGCCCATTTCTTTAGTTACTGCCACACATTTCATCTTGGTTAAGGGGCAAATATTGGCTCCTGAGGATCATTAGCTGGGCTGAGGCAATTCTTTGTCTGATGAACTTTAAAAGGCAATTTACCACCCAAGGCCCCACAGCACATCCTGAATTAATACCATCCAAGGCCCCACAGCACATCCTGAATTAATACCATCCAAGGCCCCACAGCACATCCTGAATTAATACCATCCAAGGCCCCACAGCACATCCTGAATTAATACCATCCAAGGCCACACAGCACATCCTGAATTAATACCATCCAAGGCCCCACAGCACATCCTGAATTAATACCATCCAAGGCCCCACAGCACATCCTGTACAAAGGAGGAGCAAGGGGCCATCCAGGCCAGTGAGGGGAGCTGTGAACCGTGGATTTCAAATAAACATTTTATGGTACCAGGAATTATTTGACTCACACACCTGTTGTCTCTTATCTAAATTCTCTCTAATCTTTTGTAAAAAAAAAATTCTCTTCAATAATCCTTGATTTGTTTGCATGAAAGCAACCAGCCCCTCCTAGTATCACCCAAAGTCCTCCCTGGGCATGAAAACAGTCTAAGCCTTGCTGGTTTGGGAGGACAACTTCTACCAGAGACTCCGCCTGGGCATGGGGTGTACTGAGAGAACAGGTGTCTGATGTCTGTGTCTATCTGATGACTTGTCTGTCGTGGGCCCGTTTTTCCTCTGATTAGGGCCGTAATAATCAAGGCGGCAGTCCCTGCCACCCCCATCCCCATCATCACTGGGATGAGGGGAGGGGCAGCCCTACTGTACCCCTGGGTGGGTCAGCCCAAAGGAGAATCAGAGGCGGTCTTCCTCTGGTCTCGAATAAGCATACACTTGGGGGAGTGCCTGTACAACCATACATGAAACTGGATTATTATACAGACGTCCTGAGGTCATACAGAGGGGGCTATGGTGTACAGACAAACCAGGTGCCTGGGGAGTGAAATGAGCTTCTAAGATACAAGTTACCCCGAGACTGCTGCTACAGAGGCAGAAAGAGGGGACCAGCAGTGGGTATTGTGCGGTGATAAGATGTGAGGTGTTTAGTCACATCTCCTGATGTAATGGCAGTTTCTGGGAGTGGACAGATAGGTTGGAGGACAGTTACTGGCATTTAGCTCTTCACGAACACAGCAAGGAGGCCAGGCTTTTAAATGGACCCAGCAGTCTTGTACCAGCTCAGGCTGGGTGTAATTTAGAAGGTGGTTTGTCCTGGCTGGTTTTATGTCAACTTAACCAAAGCTAGAGTCATCAGAGAGGTGGGAGCCTCAGTTGAGAAAATGCTTCCAGAAGGCCTGGCTGTAAGGCATTTTCTTGATTAGTGATTGATGAGGGAGTGCCCATTGTGGGTGGTGCCATCCCTGGGCTGGTGGTCCTGGCTTCTATAAGAAAGCAGGCTGAGCAAGTCATGGGGGAGTAAGCCAGTAAGCAGCACCTGTCCATGGCCTCTGCATCAGCTCCTGCCTCCAGGTTCCAGCCCTGCTTGAGTTCCTGTCCTGACTTCCTTCAGTGATGAACTACGATATAGAAGAATAAACCAAATAAACCTTTTTGGACCCCAACTTGCTTTTGATCATGGTGTTTCATCAGAGCAACAGTAACCCTAACTAGGACAATGGTGCATTCCCTGAAACATAATGGAAAGGTCAGGTGAGGCAGGGACCCCCTTAGGAGTGGAGTCAATTGAAACAGCCCTAGAGGTTGATAAATATGGGCCAGAAGCCACAGGAGCTTTTGGATTTGGTTTACTAGGAGGAGGAGATGGAGGAGGAGGAGGAGGAGGAGGAGGAGGAGGAGGAGGAAGAGGAGGAGGAAGAGAAGGAGGAGGAGGAGGAGGAAGGCAAACAGAAGTTTATCTAACTGGGCTATTGGGCCAATGGGCCAGAGGGGTGTCTGCTTTTCATGGTAAACAGAGTCCCCCATTCATGCCCAGTTGAATATGATCTTATTCCTTAGGAGGATCCAGCAACCCAAGCAAAATATAGGGGGATTGTTTAATTATAAATACACAGGATTACTAGTTATATGGTTGGAACCATAGCTCTCCTCCATACAGACAGAAAAGTAGTATCTTGTTGTGGAATGTCATTCTGTGTGCTGGGAATATGTGTTGCTCTGATTGGTTGATAAACAAAATGCTGATTGGCCAGTAGCCAGGCAGGAAGTATAGGCAGGATAAGCAGACAAGGAGAATTCTGGGAAGAGGAAGGCTGAGTCAGGAGTCACCAGCCAGACACAGAGGAAGCAAGATGACAAGGCAGAACTGAGAAAAGGTACCAAGCCACATGACTAAACATAAATAAGAATTATGGGTTAAATTAAGTGTAAGAGCTAGTCAGTAATAAGTCTGAGCTAATGGCCAAGCAGTAATAATTAATATAAACCGCTGTGTGTTTACTTGGGGGACATTGAGTGGAAGAGATTTGTCCCAACCACCGGCAGGCCAGGACACGGAAAAACTTTTAACTACAGTGCCCACTCCCCATAGGTGTCTCATTGGCACCAGAGGAATGGCAAAGAAAGCATCCTTAAGAACCAGGACTGGGGGTTGGGGATTTAGTTCAGTGGTAGAGCGCTTGCCTAGCAAGTGCAAGGCCCTGGGTTCAGTCCTCAGCTCCAGAAAAAAAAAAAAAAAAAAAGAACCAGGACTGTATAGACCTAGTGGTCTAGAGGGAGGAGACTAAGCAAAGTGTATGGATTTGGAACCATAGGATGAATGATTTTAGTCCATTTACCTCCCAGAGATCCTGAACTGGCCAATAGCCTGAGGTCCCTCCCTGGTTAATGGACTGGCAGGAAGGGCATATTCTAAACTGACTGGCATGGGGTGAGCATGTTAGCTTCCAACAGTGTCTTGCTATGGGGAGCAATTCCCAGTCTAGACTTTGGTCTGTGGGATATTGCCAGACCCTTATGGGTGTGGCTGTAGCCAAGAGGCTTACTGTGACTGGTGGGTGGTATGCTGCCAAGCCTGGAGAATATGTCTCAGCACACACCTTAGGTAACTATTGATGCGAGTCCTGGAGCAGGGTCCTTGGGCCTAGGTTTGCTGAGTCTGGAAGAGCTAGAAGGTATTTTGCAGGCGGAAGAGCAGTCAAGCTAAGGTGGGGGTGCAAAGGAAGTTTTCGTCTCTCGAGGAGTAAAGGTGATGGTGGTGCCTAATTTTCAAAGATCTCTGCCCAGAATGGGGTAAGGGCAGCCTGGGACGACCATGAAGGAGTGAGTCACCTGTTTGTCACCAAGACTAACTGTTTTCTTGGGTGTGAGGTGATTGTCCTTAGTTGTACTTGTGGTTTCCGGTACCGGCATCTTTTCATTAGTAACTGGCCCCCTCTGCCACAGCGTCTACCAGAAACTTAACTGAGTGGTTTCCCATAGCTGCAGTGACCGAGGGCTTGCGGAGGCCTGCCCTAGTTAGTTTCTGTTGCTGTGATCAAACACCATGACCGAAACCAAGGCGGGAGGAAAGGCTCATTTGGCTTCCACTTCCACATCGTCATCCATCATTAAAGGAAGTCAGGACTGAAACTCAAACAGGGCAGGAACCTGGAGGCAGAACTGATGCAGAGGCCATGGAGGGGTGCTGCTTACTGACTTGTTCCCCACAGCTTGCTCAGCCTGCTTTCTTATAGAACCCAGGACCACCAGCCCAGGGATGGCTCCACCCATCATGGGCTGGCCCCTCCCCCATCGATCATTAATTAAGAAAATGCCCTACAGCTGGACCTCATGGAAGCATTTTCTCAATTGAGTTTCCCCCTTTCAAATGACTACTTGTGTCAAGTTGACATAAAACTAGCCAGCACAATTGACCCATTGCCAACTTGACACATAAACATATCACTGTTAAGCCATAACCTTTCCTTTCTTGTTCTTCCCCAAGATCATGCATTAACATCAACATTACAATAAAACATTCCAAATTTTAAAAGTACTTTTGAGTTTAAAAACTCAAACACTTAAAAAGTCAGTCTCTTTAAGATAGCCAGTCTTGCCGGGTGGTGGTGGCACATGCCTTTAATCCCAGTACTCAGGAGGTGGAGGCAGGTGGATCTCTCTGTTTGAGACCAGCCCAGTCTGAAGAGTGAGTTCCAGGACAGCTAGGGATACACAGAGAAACCCTGTCTTGAAAATGACAACAAACAAACAAAAACAACCAAAACCCTAAAACCCCAAAACCCAAAACCAAACAGCAGCAACTTGGGTTTCTTCTCCAGCTCTGCCCTCTGCAGCACACACAGCTTGTGTTCTAGGCTCAGGCTGGTTCCACTCCATTGTTGCTGCTGTTCATGACGGTCACCCCATAGCACTGGCATCTTTAAAATGCTGGGCTTTTCTGCTGCAAATGGGCTGCACTTTCACCAAGAGCCTCTCCTGGGCTCTCTTCAGGGACTCCAGCCCCGCCGCCACGCAGTGCCAAGCGTCAGCTTGCTGTCCATGACCCCTTCACACCTTCAAAACCAGCACCACTCCGGTGACTCTTACACTCCCCAGTTCAGCTGCCAGCGCAAGGTGCAACTTTGGCCCCCTCTGGAACACCTGGAACACAGCTGCTGAGTGCTGACTCTCAGGAAACGCTTCCCAGAAGATTCTACCTCAGTGAGGCTGGTCTCTTTTCAATCACAGCTGAGTCTTCAGCCCCAGCTGACCAGCATCCACTTTTCCAGCAAAACAAAGATATACTCTAGTCCTTGTCTCTTGTTAATCGCAGCTGATTGATTCTTCAGCCTCAGCTGAGCAGACACCACAGAGTCTTCACACAAATGGAGTGAGCTGACTGGAAAGCGGCCAGCACAATCTTCGTGCATGTGGCGGGGTCAGCAGCCAAGATCGCTTGCTTTGGCCTTTTAGTGTCTCAGTTATTATAACCCTTTTGGGCCACTCTGATGAGCTGGACTTTATACATCCCTGTAAAGCTCTGTAGCTTTTGGAGTTTTGGCTATCCGGAGCTGACTGAATGACAAAACCCAAATTTAATGCCTTATCATTTTCCAGAGCCAGTGGATCAAAATGGTATAAATTCTGAAAACTTCTTGTTACCACTCCAAGAAATGTCCTGGGAGACTCTTCTGGGCCCTGAAGAACCTGAGTAGTCTTAGATAATTAGTAGGGTTCGAGCTGCACCCCAAAGTCATAAGGGCATTGGTGAAAAGTGTTCAGAGCCCGAGAACCTGCGTACTATTGAGATTCTAACCAGGGCACTTAAATGGGAAAGCCACCTCAAAAATAGCTTGGGGCTTATTGAAATAAAGAACGGAAGTAGATAGAGAAAGGACCATAGATCAGGAAAGGCGACGCCAGTCCTCTAAGTAGTTGCCTTAAGGGGCACCTTTGTCAGCCTTCTCTTTGAGAACACACCCCTGTGGCCTTCCCCAAACCCTTGGGATCATTTTTTTTTTTTTGAGACAGGGTTCCTCTATGTACCTTTGGAGCCTGTCCTGGAACTCACTTTGTAGACCAGGCTGGCCTCGAACTCACAGAGATCCTCCTGCCTCTGCCTCCCGAATGCTGGGATTAAAGGCGTGTGCCACCACCGCCCGGCGGGATAAATTTGATAGCACACATTGAAGGGGTGTGAGTTTAGAGTATGTGGTCCCCACGTTAGGAGAAAATTTAGGAGACTTGATGAAGTACAAGATTAATATGACCAGCCCAGCAGCACCCACAATGAAGAGAAGATGACCCCACCTAAGACCCGCCACAGCTCCCCTATTGTGGCAGTGAGAAAGAATAAGGGTCTTAGGGGCGGAGTGACTTCCAGGAGACAGTAGGTGTGACTGGAAATTTCCGGTCCTGGAGAGGCAAGGAGACATTATTTAATACCAAAGGGCCAAACGAAAGAGGAAACCGCATACAGACGGTGCCATCCAGTGGCTGAAACCGGAGAAACAGGCAGACTCTCCCAGAGACGAAAAGACAAACCAAATAGAGCTTACAACGGCGTGCAGAGGCTGCCACCTAGTGGCCGAGTCCAGAACAACCGGCGGAATCCCCGTCGGAGGGTTAGATTGGGGTTAAGCAGAGGTTTACGTTAGGGTTAGAGGGTTAGAGTTAGATGTTTAGGTTAGGGCGCATGTCAGTGTTAGGTAGGGTTTGGTCAGGGATAGGTTTTGGGTTAGTGTTGGGGTAGAGTTTGGTTTACACATTTTTTTGAAGCTTATATAGAAAGTCTATAGTCAACTGTGCCCAGGGCTGTGTCTATGTAAGAATAGACCATAAACCTGCGTTTAGGGGTGTAACTAAGCAGGAAAGGTGCAGAAACTTGTTTTGGGGGTGCTTACACGCCGGGACAGCGCAGAAACCTCCTCCCAGGCACAACTAATCGGGTAGAGTACAGACTGCTGTGCTCAGCTACCCAGTAAACAAAAAGCGCTGACACCTGTGCACATCTGTGTCCAGGGACCCAGCTGCTGTCTAAAACGGAAACTCCTGGGTCCGCTGGCGCAGCTTGTCATGAAGAGCTCAGTTGTAATCCCAGAAATCTGGAGGTTGATACAGGAGGATTTCTATGAAGCCCAGCGGGGTCTGGTTACAAAAGTGTCACCCAGAGGAGCTGAACGGTTAGGGTTAGGGTGGCGGTCAAGTCCTGAATACTCGGGCTTGCACCTGGCCCCGAGGCTCGCATGCATTTTGGGTCATGCAGCCGATTCTGCTTGCGCATCTCTTATTAAGGAGCCTGGGCGCCCTGGTATATTCTGAATTTTGCGGCGTTTTGGTGCTCACAGCTTTACGGAGGCTTCTGTTTAAGTCACCGCTGGTGCTGGGCAGTGTGGCCTCTGGCACCCCGCGACTCAGGACAACGCAGGGACTCTGCGTGGATGTGGGAGAGCCAGAAACGCGGACGGTCTCAAGGTCTAAATTACACCTCGGATCAGCGTCGTGGGATCGAGGACAAGTCCAGGCGAGGACGGAACCTGCTTGTGTTCTCTGCACTTCTGAGTTTGTTATTATCTAGCTGGCTTTTCTGCGACTCCCAGAGGGTTCTCATAGGCTCGGGGGTATTAACCAAACTCTCCGGAAGACTGAGCTTTCTGGGTATTGTAGTCCAGAGTCACCTTAAGGTGGCGGTGTGGGCCCTAGGCCTTCTGGGTATTGTAGTTCCAAGAGTCCAGAAGGCGGAACTTGTGAACCCTAACCATTCGGCTATTGTGGTCCAAACTTCTGGAGCTGGCACCTATGGAGGAGCCTTTTGAGTTTTTTTGTCCGTCATTTCTCCACAGCCGTCATCACGGAGGCTCCAGAGAGCTCTGAAGTCTCTGTAGATGGACGTACGGAGCCGACAGATTCCCGAACTCCGCTCGTTTACAGCCGAGTGTTCTCGGGAACGACCGAGCGTGTACGAGAGGCGGCGGAAAGGACCGAGATTGGCTGGCAGCGCCGAGCGTTGACGAAGACATCCGAAGGTCCGTGGGCAGACGCCGAGGGCTCGGAGGACGGCCGGAAAGAGCCGATGTGTAGTCGGGAGCAGCCGAGCGGCCCGTGGGCGGAGCGTGAGGTTTCGGGGACGCGAAGGAACGGAATCAGCGCGTCGGGGCGGGGGCTGGACGACGTGATGACGTCAGGAGCATGGGAAGGGGCTCTGGGAACTGGAGGAGAGGCAGTGCTGATGGCTTGGGGGCGGGGCCACGGGGTGGGCGGGCCTAAGGCTGGGGCGGGCCGCTACTCCCGGAACCTGTGAGGTTGACCTGGGTTCCCTCGATAGGGATGCAGGATGCTATCGCTGAGGGTGAACTGCTGTGAGGATGACTTACGAACCAGCTACACGCGGCCGCTGCATGATACTACGTCTGCAGGGTCGGAGTCATCAGGGCTTGACCGCTGCAAATATAGCAGGGTCAGGGTCCAATCTAGGTCGCCGTCAGAATCCTCTGCGGCTTGGCTTCCCCGGCTAGCACAGAGCATCCGTTTATACAGAAATAACCACATCACTGTACTCATCTACCCTGTTCACCTCAGCAGTATCAACCGCTGGCTTCAGGGCCCAAAGACTGCGGGGTTCCAGCCGTAGCATATGTTCTCCACAGCGGCTCACGGAGGTGACCGCCGCAGCCTGCACACACACACACACACACACACACACACACACACACACACACACACACACACACACACACACACACACACACCACCCCCCCAATTCCCCCACTCCCTCCTCAATCAAGTGCAGCTACCAATTAGCCCTGTGACTTCACCCAGGAGCCAGGATCTTAGCCGGAGGGAATGCCCCCCTAAGGAGAGGAGAAGGGACTGCTTGTCAGGGGTGAGCTTGGCCCCAGCCTGTCCTCTGCCAGTCCTGGGGAACCCGCCTTTTATGTCCCCTAGATTCCCCCCGTGCTGGCTAGTTTTATGTCGACTTGACTGCAGCTAAAGTCATCTGAGAGGAGGGAAATGCCTTCATGAGATCAGATCTGTAGGCAAGAGGGTAGAGCATTTTCTTATTTCATGACTGATAGGAGAGGGCCCAGGCCATTGTGGGTGGGGCCAACCCTGGCCTGGCGGTCCTGGGTTCTATAATAGAGCAGACTGGGCAAGCCATGAGGAACAAGCAAGTAAGCAGCACCCCTCCTTGGCCTCTGCATTAGCTCCTGCCCTGACTTTCTTCATGCTTCATGGACTGTAATGTGGTAGTGTAGGTCAAATAAATCCTTTCCTCCCAACTGGCTTTTGTTCATGGTTGCCGGGGTCCAGCCTCGGCTAGGGTTCAGGTCTCACTAGGAAGCCTCTGTGGGCCACCACAGTTCCCCCTTCTTAATAATATAACACTCAAATGAGGGTACAGAGCTTAACTCTATGCAGCTCTGAATCAGCTTTCCACTTAGAGCTTGCGAGTAGCTGGAATAATCATAGCAATACACCTGCTCGTTATGACTGCTATGCCTCCTAGTGAAGGAGGAGAGGGTGAAAAAGATGGAATCGTCTTTTTGAATCAGTCTAAGATGACTACAACAGTCTTAGCTGCACCAAGCCCTTTTTTAAATCAGTAAACTCCTGATGCAAATGCATCAAATCTAAAGACTCCTTAGCATCACCATTAACATTAACAGGCTAACATCATAATTCTAGAATAAAGATTACTATACATAATTACAATTCTCACAAACTTTCATCCAAAAGCAAACTCTCAATAGACCTATTGAGAGTAAGGTCTCACTAGGAAGCCTCTGTGGGCCACCCAGGGGGAGAGATGTAGGTGCAAGAAAAACTTCTGCCCACCAAGTAGGTTGCACTCAAATGGCCTCAAATAGCTCAGGTCATCTTTATTTAAACTTAAACAGAGTTTTTCTTACTGAGGTACATGAACAACTTTATCATTGGCTTCCATTTTTGACTTTAATAAATATATCACAACTTAAGGAATACATTGTGATCATTATAAAAGCCCCCATTGTTCCTCTTTATGCTTCCCCAAATACACCTTCCCGCCCCCTGCATAACCTTATTTCTAGACATAGAGTTCAGCATTTTTGCAGGCTTAGCTAGATATGGAGCCAGACACATCCTGCTCTCGCAGCCCATATGTCAGTTGGCAGCTACTTGTGGTTACAAAGTTAAAAAGCAATAGACGTGGGTTCAATGCTCTAAGTCAACAATATTCAAAACCAGACAATTATTTCATGTCTATAAGATATATTTTTATACAGTTCCCTTTTGTACAAGAGGGTCCTAAGTCTCAATCTCTCTGTAAAAGGCAGACTTTGACAAAGCACTCTCTTCCCATCTCATTATTACCATACCTCCTCCACCAATATAAGTTTCTATGTATGGTAAAGATGGATCTATCTATCCCATATTTTACATTGCATTATTCCCATCAGAATATACTAGATCTTATCATTGATTCTATATGATTGGTGCCCAGGGACCTTACTCTCAACAGCTGACACTATGTGTACTCCTGAGGCCTTTTCCCTATTCTGTGTATGCATGCCTTACTCTCCTTTCCAGAACTGTGAGACATGGTTAATGTTCCAAGTGTTGTTTTCTCATATGCACCTATCTACCTCTATTGAGTCAGAAAAGTTCCCAGAGTTGGGAGTTGAAGTTAGTAATTACAGATAAGAGATTTAAGAAGCAATAACCCTTTGCTGAATCTTAGGGGAAAATATTTGAGAAGGAACAGAATTTCCAGGGGGAAATTACAGCTGTTGCATGTGTGACTGACAAAGTAAAACTAAAATCCGCCCAAAGAATCACTAATATAATGAGAGAGAAAAGAGTCTGCAAGCTGCATGAATTTTGCAAATTCCTACAATGTCCTGTGGACTACTGGTCCTTGCCAAGGTGTTTCCTCAGATGTCTTGCCCCAAGGAAACCTGTTGGACAGGTAGTTATATGCTGAGACTAGGCTACATGGCTCCCGACAATGTTTCACCATAGCAGTAGTAGCCCTAAGACACCCCCCCCACGGCCCTGGCCCCCATTTTGGGTAGCTGTTGCCTTGCTTGCTGACCTTGATCTTGATGTCCTCCCTATGCTAATCCCCTGCCGGTTTCCACCCTCCTGAATGCTTACGGGAACTTCCTTGTTTGTGTATTCTGCATATTGGGCGTTAACAGCTTAGATGAGGTGGTGGCGCATGCCTTTCCACTGCTGATTGGATTAATAAAGAGCTGAATGGCCAGTAGCTAGGATTAAAGGTGCATGCCTTTAATCCTAGCATTCGGGAGGCAGAGCCAGGTGGATCTCTGTGAGTTCGAGGCCAGCCTGGTCTACTGAGTGAGTTCCAGGAAAGGTGCAAAGCTACACAGAGAAACCCTGTCTCGAAAAACAAAAAACAAAAAACAAACAAAAAAAGAATGTAGAACATCAGTAGCGAACTTCTGCCCTCCAGGGTTCTCCCATTGTGCTATAAGCCTATATTTAAGGCCTCCTACCTCCTTCAATAAATGGCATTTGGCATTCTGCTGGGGTGAATGACCCACTGTCTTTTGTCTCTGTTTTTTGATCCACAGCCCCTTGCTGGGACATGGTGAACGAGTTGTGGTAGTGTGGGCACTACCGCTACACCGCCCCCCCCCCCCAGTTTGCTTCCTCAGGAGTGACAGAACACCCACCCCTGACAATTTGCAAACACCTGTCTTGTCATGTTTAATATTAATTTACATATTTGTTGCAGGATATTTGATCACACTGTGGGAAGATGTGTCTCTGTCCTTCCTTGCCTGCCTGCCTAAGGCACCTGCTGATTGGATTAATAAAGAGCTGAACGGCCAGTAGCTAGGCAGGAGAGGATAGACGGGACTTCTGGGCAGATAGGAACTCTGGGAGGAATCTGAGAGGCTGGGGATTCACCAGAGAGATGTGGAGGAAGTTGGACACACATTGTGGAGGAAAGGAAATTGAACCACATGGCAGATCATAGATTAATATAAATGGGTTAGTTTAAGTTATAAGAGCTGGTTGGGAACAAGCCTTAGCTAACGCCACGCTTTCATAATTAGTAAGAAGTCCCTGTGTCATTATTTGGGAATTGGCGGTCCATCCGACTACACACACTATTTTGGTCTGTTGTGGCAGGGCCTCCCTGTGTAGCCCAACCTCAAGTCTCCAGTGCTGAGGGAGAAGGCTCACCAAACTAAGCCTTGCTTATGTTGATCCCTGGTTTTTGTTTTGTTTTGGGGAGTGTTTGTTTTTATTTTTAGTGTGGTGTGCATTTGTGGTATATGAATACTTGTGTAGGTGAGGGTGCACACGCATGCAGCAGCCAGAGGATGACGTTTTGTGTCTCCCTTATCATGCTCCACTTTACTCACTGAGCCAGGGTTTCACTCTGAATCTGAGGTCCTGCTGTCTCCATCCCGGGTGCTGGGGTTCAGTGGAGTCCCCAGGGAGTAGAGCTGGAGAGGGAAGACAAGTCACCTGGTACAGGGTTGGGATCAGACTGGGCAATTTGCCATGGAGGACTGGAAGGAAAGCCACAGTCACTTACCTGACAGAGGATGCAGGTTTGATTCCCAGTGCCCACATGATGACTCACAACTGTCTATAATTCCAGTTTCAGGGATTTAATACTTTCTAGCTTCTGTGGGCACTGACTGCATGTGGCTCATGGACACACATGCAGGCAAAACTCCAATACACATAAAAATGATGAATAAATAATTTTTTTGTTTGTTTCTTGAGACAGGGTTTCTCTGTGTAGCTTTGGAGCCTGTCCTGGAACTCACTCTGTAGACCAGGCTGGCCTTGCACTCAGAGATCTGCCTGCCTCTGCCTCCTGAGTGCTGGGATTAAAGGAGTGTGCCACTACTACCTCCTCCTCCTCCTGGCAAAAAAGAATTTTTTTTAAAGAAAAAAAAAAAACCCAAATAAGCAAATAATCCTTCTTGCTGCTTAAACCAGTAATAGAAGACTTGTGGAGTGAAGCATTTTCCTGGTAACCAGGATAGGGTAGACGGACAAATTGTTAATGGGTTGCCAAAGGCAGCTTTGCTTCCCCTCCCCCCTTTAGTTCTCTCCGGCTTTCTCTCACTCTTTCTGTATCATTCTTAATACTATGGATGATGAGAAATTCCAATTCATTTTAACTGATGAGCATCATTATTGTTTTGATGTAAACACTCTAATTTTGACCTAAGGGAGCTTCTTCAAAGCAGCCCTGTTTTGGTTTTGACTAGATTTTATTTACCCACTACATTTCAATTCAAGTGTAAGATTTGACTTAGAGTCACCCTTTAAACCACCTAGACACATTTAATTGTGCATATTCACTAAAAAGTGAGAATGTCAGTAGAAATACTATTCCTCAAGTAGAACATATTATTGTGGAATATTACTTTAACTATGTAAATTTCAGGGACCAAACATGAACCATGGAAAAGTACTAGCTAGGCCAGAAAACAAGCCACAGGCCCTAAACCAGATGCCCCCAAAGATAAAAAACATCCCGTGGTTAGGTAGCATAGCAACAGAACAATGGGCCCTGACCAGTGACCTTATTACCTAGCACAACATCCTGCAGCTTCACGACCTGCACATCTCCTCTCAACTGCACGT